>NC_136409.1:28685000-29998333 GCF_051521515.1 Lactuca serriola
CTAAAAACTCGAGCAACCCATGGGCTTGGGCGCGTCGCGCTCCATATAGATGGCATTTCCAAAACAAGCCCAATTCTCAATAAATGTCCAGTTTTTCCAAGGCCCAAAAACATAAACGTAATTAAAAAGATACATACCGGGAATAGGATGTTACATTTGGTGTAAGAGATTAAAACCACAATTTCTCATAACTTTAGGATAAAAAATGCATGAAATTTATCCAATTCTAAACTATTAGAACTTTCAAACCACAAAAGTTAAATCCAACACGTTATACATGTAATTTAAGAGAATTTGTACACAAATTACTAACAAGATAGATATAATGTCATATCACACAATGCAAAAGTTCTACAATTTATTCAGATCGGCTATAGAATCAATTCATTACATAAACTAACTTGCAACTAAATTTTCCAAAAACAGATATTTAATTTACTTGAATCATTCAGAAACATTGAACAAAGGGTGGGTCTAATAGCAGGTGTTAGTGATAAGGACTCCTCCCATTTTAATCCTAAAGGACCAACCATTTTAAAAATTACTCAAAAGCCAACTACAAAGACCATTTATGTCATTTTGTTTATAATATGAGAGTAAACTTTGAGTATTTCATGTTTGTAAGATGACTAAACAAAAGAAAACAATAGATATTTTGGATAGTTGGTAGTCAAAACAATAAACATATTTCTGTTTCATGCTCCGTTACTGTTCTTGTTTCTTCATTTAACTAGTTTTGTTATATTTTATAATATCTTAACCGAATGAGAAGGATATGAAAAGAAATGTGTAGAAGTTAGACTGATAACAGTTTAGTCCAATATTTAACATTACAACCAAAATTACTATTAAATGTGATTAGAGAATAGTTGCAAAACAAATCTACTTGAACCAAGTCCAAGGATACAAGCCTTTACCCATTAAGACAACCTGTTGAGCAATTGAGGTTTACAAATTACAACACATACAATATACTGTCAACAAGATATTACTGCACAATGTTCATAAGAATGTGAGATTCAACTTCCTACATATTACATGCATTAAATAAACACAACATCAAATTATATGTGATGCATTTAACTTTTTAATGAATCCAACAAACTTGGGGAATACTATTTGACATAAATTGGGTGTTCTTGCCTTCTTCAATGCTATACATTTATCTTTTTTTCCTCCACTTTATGTTAATAACTGCTACAATCAGATCGACCAAACATGAGTAGTGTTTCCATGTAAGAATTCACGTTGAATGAATATCCTCTAATCGGATCATCGCGGTGCCCTGAGTTGGGCTCATAAACAACAAGTTCAGTCGGCTCAGAAATATCATCATTCACTTCTATTATAGGTCCTCCACTCTTCCTAAAACCCACTGCCTTTATTGACTCTTTTGGTGCATTGATGGTGTATAGCTTTGTAAATGATATTTGAACACCATTCTCCATCTTCCATACTTCACAGCAAACTTGTCCCTCGGTGTTTAAATCGTGTTCAAGCATGACTAAAGATTCCCCTAGCTTAGAAATAGACAACCACTTAGACATAGTCGCCCATGAAGAAGGATGGCTAGCTAAATTATCGGGGAGGTGTATAACTTTAAAACTCTCATCAGTTATATCAAATGACATAATCACATTATGAGTACGTATTCCACTGTCTAGACAGGAAGCACACCAATAGATATGCCTATCAATAACTACTTGGGGCTGTCTAATTCGTATTGATTTCCTTGGGAGATTCGTAGATAGACTTTTCCATTTCCCCGATCTAAAGGAGTAAACCTCAACTTTCCAAAGGTTGTTAATTTCGGTTTTCTTATCCATCCATGAAGGGAGTTGTGTGATCTGGATGATCTTAGGATCGATACTAACAGGACAAACCCCAAAAGCAAGAATCATTTCGTGGCGTACATGCAAGATATCAGGTAATACAAAAGAAATTGATTTTCTGGTAGAAGGATTACAAACAACAGCCAATCTCTTTTTAAAGTTGATTTCAGAAGTCTCCGGATCCCAATGATAGCCATCCAAACACAACAACCCATGAGAACTGCCAACTATTCTTGGAAGTTTAACGGACAGAGGAAGAGTAGGAACAAACCTCTGTTGAGGGAAAGAGTCGTCATCGACAAAAGAAACGTATTTTATTTCTCCTCTCGGATCTTTATACCATACGAATAGATGATGTGGCTGAGTATCGAGGACGCTCTGTGCAGCAACAAACTCTGAGCTGTCGATCAAAGACTTCCATGCTTTTGAGACGGATCTGAACTGAATCAGTGATTTGACAGGAAGCCTCATCATGATTTCTCCTTGGATATGGAAAGGTAGTTCGTCTGACATTTTGATTTTGGCTGCCGGTGGTGTATGGTGTTTGCCAGGAGAGAGGTAGTATAAACCGGAGATTTGGGGACTTTGGTTATTGAATGCTTCAATAAAGGAGCTTTCTTGATAATTATGCAGCTTTGGGAATTAGAAATTTCAACAAAGGAACTTTCTTATGAATTATCCACAAATCTTGTCGGTTGACTTTTAGAATGGTGTTGATTTTAATTGTTTGGATTACTTTTTTTTTTTTTTTTTTAATTTGGTACAACGATTTTTAAATTTGTTGTTTTGGTCCTTTTAGATTACTTTTAGTTCGGATTTGATTCTCTTTCAAACAAAAAAAAATTATTTACCTTTTATTTATTTATTTTTTTGTTAAATACTTTTATGTATTTAAAAATAGTATCGACTGTTATGTGTTTTTGGTGTCTAATGATGTGTATATATATATATATATATATATATATATATATATATATATATATATATATATATATATATATATATATATATATATATATATATATATATATATATATATTAAAAAGGGATCATCTTTAGGAACATGATAGTTTCTATGGTTTTCCCAAAAATAGTCCTTTTTTTGGATATGTGTTCTTTTCTACCTGTTTTGCTGCCGATTATTGTGTTGGGCGTTTTATGTCATTTTCTTAATTCTTTATTGTCACGTGTTGACATGGATTTCTCGATGAATATCTTCACCGTATATGTCGCCCAATCACTAGCATTTGCTTCTACCGCGTTCTTCTACTGCTTTCTCTCCACCGATCCACCCCTTAAAATTCAAATTCCTGGATAAGTTTAATATCTTCTCGATTCTTCTTCATCGCTTACTTCCACCGCCTCACCTTCTCCTTTACCGCCACTACTTTAACTCTACCAGGTTAGGTTAGTTACTCCACCTTCCCTTCTTCTACTAAACAACTTTCCATTCCACCGTTCCTCTAAACCGCTTTTCCCTAAGAGACTAATAATCTACGTAGGCTTTTCTGTCACAGAAAAACTTCGCCACTGATCTCCTCTATCCATCGGCTTTCATAAATCTCTATCGTCGAACCCATTGGATTCTACAGTTCCACAACAGAAAAGGGTTAGTCCATTTTACGGTTTTACTTGTTTCTAAGAAATTAGCGATTTTCACAAATTAACTGGATTTAGTTGTGGTTTTTTTGAACTTGATGGTGTGTGATCTGATACCTCAAGGATTGAAGCATATAAATGGCTGATTTTTCAGCATATTGTTGTTCATATATTTATTAGATATAACAGGCTTTTATTAATTAATACTTTTTTATATTGTATCCAATTTGATGTAGTCTATTGAAGATATGAAACATGTACTTCAAGAAGAGGTTGCAAGTTTTCTTCTCCTGTAGCATATAAATGGCTGATTCGTAGTTGATTGTTGGACCAAAACGGGGAGATCACAGATTCCCTTGATGCCATCAAACGAAGTCTATGTTGCGGGTTCTAGAATTATAACAAGATCTGAAACAATTTGTTATGATTTATTTTTTTCTTTTCCACTATGTTTTCTTCTGGTCTTTCCCTAGGTTTTTAATTCACTTCTCTTACTTCTCCTCTCTTTAGAGTACAATTTATGTGAGGCTTTAGGTTAAACTGGCAATGAGAAATCACCTGAGAAAACTTTTGTCAACTTTAATGTTATATTCTTTTCTAGGAGCAAGGTTGTGAGTCGTTATTGTAGGGAAATTTAGGATTTGTGGTGGAGATCTGGATACCAACTTGGATAGTGATATCACTTTCCGAACTGATATTTCTACCCTATGCCTGTGTTACAAGAAATTCAGCCTAGGATAATCCAGGTGGACACTTACGTTTCTAGGCACAAAAAACATAAGCCAATAGGCTAAAGGGTTCTGTGAATGTATGATGAAAAACGAGAGCTAAAGATCGTCACCCTCTTTTGTATAAAAAGAGTCGTGTATATATTAAACAAGAGGAGGGTTTCATTTGGGTTGGGCCGTCATTAGTTGCATTGGAAGCAAGTAATATTAATCCGGATTAGGGTTACCAAAACTAACGAGTTTCCTTAGTTTTACCATAATCACCCTCAACAAATTGAGTTTTCCATTATGTTCCCACCAGCCAGGGGCTCTGCCCCTTGGACCCTGCCAAAGGGGCGCTGCCCCCAGACCCCGACTAGTCGTCAAACCGGCTTCTAATTCGATCTTATACATGCGTGCACTCTGCATTACTCCATACATATATTAGAGTACAAATTATGAAGCCCCTTAGCTCACATGTTAGTTCCAGTTACTTAAAATGACATGGTGACACTAAAATCACCAACAGTTATTTATTGTAGCTCGTATTGTTGGAAAATGGTGAAAGAAGTCAACAGGTTTCTTGGTTGTAGTAGGGGAATGTAGTTGCAATCAAGGTGTTTCTCATCTTCTTCATCCGTTATTTTAGGTATTTACTTGTTTATTCATCATCTTTTCACATATCTAGGTTTATTCTAACAAGTTCATCAAACACGCCCAACAACAACTCTAAAATCAAGGCCAAACCCGAACTGGTTATCCTTACATGTCGGTGTTTCAGCTTAGTTAGCTGCATGTCAGTTGAAAAAAGTAGTTTATAGAAGTTGTTAATATGCTAAAGTAAAGTGCACATGAGGTGTTTGTGGAAATGCTCAAGAGAAGTAATATGTTTCTATTATATGTTGAATGGTTTGTCTTACCTACACAGATAATTACGTAAAC
The DNA here is from genome assembly GCF_051521515.1 of Lactuca serriola. NCBI lineage: Eukaryota > Viridiplantae > Streptophyta > Magnoliopsida > Asterales > Asteraceae > Lactuca > Lactuca serriola. The sequence continues at coordinate 28,690,081 of NC_136409.1, forward strand.
TGAAAGACAATCTGCACTCAGGTTAATACTTTTTTTATAACATATAAAGTAAATAATCTTTTTTGCTTGGTGTTATGCATGGCATTGCGAGGGTTTGTTTAGAAGGTATACACAAGATGGTATGCATGAAGATTTGGCTTACAAAAGTATTGTGCAACGCATAACTGGGAACATATGAAAGACAATTTTGACTCAAGTTTACTCCATGATCTTTCTTAAAGATTTAAGGGTTGTGTTTCTTATGTAACGCCGTCAATTTTCGAACAAAATTTTCATTTAGAAACACAATTATCTCATTTCAAAATCAAAAAAATCCCATAAATATCAAGTTATGAAAAACTCATATTCCAAAACTGTATATATCACAAATCCAGGATCATCCAAAAAATATCTCCAACTTGGGTGTGTGTACAATCAAGTCGATGCCTTCCCGTGATCCCGAGAGGTACCTAAACAAATAACACATAACATGGTAAGCACGAAGGTTAGTGAGTTCCCCATAATACCACACACAGCTCATTAGCCACTCACGGCTATAACTCAATAAGACCCTCCGGTCAATGTGTCTCATTGGGACCCTCTGGTCCCACAGCTCGGGTGGACCATCCGGTCCTAACTCAGTAGCTAAGAATAATACACAACACAAATCACAATGACATAATGCAGGATATCACAATACTCAATATAAACACATAAGACCCTCTGGTCACACAACTCAAATTACCACACTAGGTAAGTATAGCAAGAAGACTCACCTCGTAATAAATTAGATAACCTCAAACTCGAATCACCGGTCTAGCATCCGCCTAACACATACGATATTTATCCCTGATACGTTGGGCTATTCAGGATCGTTGCTGTAGCAACCCAAAAATACAAGCTAAAAATTTCATTTGAAAACGTTACTACAACTATAATATCCAAATATCATATAACAAAACCATAAGTCATGTATCTCAAAATGTCATCATAAATGTATCATATCAAATTTGATGTCATGATCATGTCAAAATATCAGATTCTAGCTCCCAGGCTAAAACCATGGTGTGTGTGTGCCATGCCATCATCCCGAGCCCTTCCCCTTGCTAGCTGAAGTACCTGAAACCAAAACTCAAAACTATAAGCACGAAGCTTAGTGAGCTCACTCAAACTACCACATACCATACAATATCAAACAGAGCACATATTGGTCCTTGCCCATTGCATCTGACCGAGTCCAGAACTGATTAGGGCCTTACCCACTGCATCAGACCAAAGTTCGGAACTAACTAGGGCCTTGCCCTCTGCATCGGACCGATGTCTGGAACTAACTAGGGTCTTGCCCTCTGCATCGGACCGAAGTCCGGAACTGACTAGGGCCTTGCCCTCTGCATCGGACCGAAGACCGGAACTGACTATGGCCTTGCCCCCTGCATCGGACCGAAGTCCGGAACTAACTAGGGCCTTGCCTTCTGCATCGGACCGAAGTTCAAAACAGACTGAACATAACATAACATTATCATAACATATGACATAAACACATATAAACACATAACACATAGACATGCCTGAATCACGAAGACATCAAGCATACTGAACTGCTACTGTCTAAACGGGTCGGCATTGTGGCCGTAGACCCATTCCTACTGGAAGGAAACTCACCTCGTAAGGCTGACTGCTAAAATGTTGATCGGGAACTAGCTGACTGCTGCTCCGGTAACTCCCTGGCTACAATTCCCATATAGATACTTAATCAAACACTGATAACTAATCTTAGGGTAAAATGACTATTTTACCACTGGTCAAAGTCGATTTCCAGTTGACATGACTCGCCGAGTTGGGCCGCCAAGACGTCGAGTTCATATTTTTTCTTTTATCCTTCTATATGACTCTACTCGTCGAGTTTAGCAATGACTCGACGAGTTCCCCTTCTATAATGACATCTAGTCAACCTTCATTTAACTCGCTGAGTTAAATGAACAACTCATTGAGTTCTCCTTCATCATATGAACACGTCTAGACTATGACTCACCGAGTTGTATGAACAACTCGTCGACTCTGTTCTTGTGGGTAAGGAGATTGTCTTGGACTCACCGAGAGTGTTCTAACACTCGTCGAGTCACATGGTTTCCAGATCGTGGCTATGTCTTAAAACATTGAATCACTCCTCTGGACTTATCTAAATCCTTGCTATCACTCTGCTGGGTTAGTTTGAACGACAATAGATTGGGGACTGAAGCCCCAGACTCGCTAAGTTCCAGGAACAACTCATCGAGTCTCCTATTGTCCAAGTCTATAACTCGATTTCTGGCATGCAACATTCAAAGTGTAGATCTGGGCTTCTAAGATCAATCTAGCAGGTAAAGTTATGAATTTTACGTGCATGCATGGAAGTATAAGCTTTAAGGACCAAAAATGTGGTCTAAAGGGGTGCATGGACTAATATGGCCATAAAGCTTGCATCTTTATGCCATGAACTCGGTTCTAGAGTCTAGATCTGAAGGTGAATCGACTTAGGATGTCCAAGTCGTAAGGATCAAGCTTATTGACCCCCAAAACTACATAAAGGGGCAAAGGAGAAAATCTATAAAACCACAAGTCAAGTTTTGAACTTGATTACCTGAAAGTGAAGAGAAAATGATGTTTCTCTTGGATCTAGTCCTTCTCCCTTGATCCTTCTTCCTTCCAACTCTTCTACTACATACACAATGCACCAAAAACCCTCCAAATCACTAAGAAAGCTCATGTTTGCCAAAAGGGAATTAGGGTTTTGAAAGTAATGCTCTGGAGGTGATGGAGGCTGGACTTGAAGCTCATAATGTTGTATAAATAGGGTCATTAGGGTTTCATCCAGACTAGATTACTTAAACCCATGTCCCAACCTCGCATCTACTCGACGAGTTAGGGTTGGCACTTGTCGAGTCACTAATACAATTGATATAAAAGTAGATCAAATACACACCAGAAACGGGGCCTTACAGTTTCCAGGGTTGGAAAGGTGGCATACAGGCTAGAGCTAACGGAGGAGCTTAGTCAGATCCACAACCCTTTCCATGTGTCCCAGTTACGGAAGTGCAAATTATATGAGGCAGCTGTAGTGTCCTTGGTGGACATACTGGTCGACGAGTTCCTAAAATACATAGAGACACTAGTGGCCGTACTGGAAATGAAAGTGAAGGTTCTACGTAACAAGGAAGTACCATTGGTAAAGCGACAATGGGAGCACTGACGAGGTTCTGAGTGGACTTGGGAGCCGGAGGCTGAGATGCGGGAGCACTATCTGGAGTTGTTCACCGCAGCGGACTTCGAGGACGAAGTGTAGTTCACGTGGGAGAGAATTGTAACGCCTCGACTCTCAGATATTAACTTTACATCTTTATTTTTCACCTTGAAAAGTCCATGTGACGAGTTGGATGCCCTGACTCGTCGAGTAGGAATGGATTCGGCCGCGTGACTTATGTTACTAACTCGACGAATCGAAGGTCATGACTCGACGAGTTGGAGTTGGTGGATGAAACCCTAATTTATGGGGTTTTACATCTTATTTAAAGGATCATTAGCCTCCCTTGGCCTCCCCTCACCGTCCCTTTGAGCTCCAAAACCCTAATTCATGCGTGTGCTCCATTTTGTGTGATTTTCAAGCATGGAAGGTAATTTGGAAGAAGAATACATGAAGTATAAGAGGATTGGTGCATAGAGGAGCTGGTGGATCTGATTGTTCTGCTTATTGCATCATTTTAAAGGTAGCAAGTCGTTACCTTGACTTTCCCTCCTTTTACATCTCTTCATGTTTAAGTTTAGGGCTTTTCTAGCATGTATATTAACCATTTTCGAGTATGGGCTAGGATTTGAAGTTGAAACTTTAGATTTGAACTTATGATAGTCTCTATAGTTATAAAGTCTCCAGCTTTAGAAAGTATGAACCTTCCCTTTTGAGTTAAACCCCATTATAAGCTTGGATTTAATATTCTAAGCCTTTAGAGCCTTGCATGCACGTAAAGTTTGCAACTTTACATGATAAAGATGCCTTGGGAAGCCTGATTTGCAATATGGAAGCTTAAGGTGGCTTAAAAGCATCTGAATGAAGAAACAACTGAAGGGACTCGACGAGTTGCATGGCCAACTCAGCGAGTACGATGAAGATTGTCATGCAAGAACTTTTGCATGGACTCGGCGAGTCAGTAGGACGACACGGCGATTCAACCGAGGTTTTCCCGATGTTTGGACATGCATGGACTCAGCGAGTTGCAGGGAAACTCGATGAGTCAACTGGGGATTAACGGATTCTTATGGTAATTATAGGTGGTGGAGTCTGCAGTTGTGATTCGAGAGTTTGAGCTTATCACTTCAGTATGACATTTGCAAAGTGAGTTGTCTTCACTATACTAATAGGGTCGAAAGCACCAATGCCGGCCCCTTTTGGATCTGTACCTGGGTTATTGCATGTTATGTTTTATGATATCTATCCTGGTTATAAGATGGTTGCTATGTTAAAGAGCGGTTAGATTAGTATCCTGGTTATAGGATGGTTGTTATGTCTGAGATCGGTTAGATCGGTATCCTGGTTGTAGGATGATTACTATGATTAGTGATCTATTAGATCTGCATTTTTACTTGTTTATATGTATGTGCACATGTTTACTGGTTTGGAGAAAGGGTTAAGGCAGGTCCTGATGTGTGCAGTAGGCCAAGACACACTGGTCGGACCGGGTAGACTGCAGGCCTGGGCCGGGCAAATCTAGTCAGGCCGATGGCCCAACGAGCGGCCCGGATAGGCTGAAGGCCTTGAGAGGGCGGTCCAGACGTGTTGAAGGCTCGGAGAGTGGTCCAGATAGACTGAGGGCCTGGGGAGGCGGTCCAGTCAAACTGATGGCTCATTCTGCATGTTGTTGCTTCTATGTTTATATGATATGGTTATATGTATGTCATTGGTATTTTGGGGAAACAGACTAAGCTACAGGCTTACAGTTGTTAATTATGTTTCAGGTACCTTTGATGATCGAGGGAAGTCGAAGGCGTGATCGTACAGCTCCTCCAATTTCATATTTTTATGAATTGATCTTGGGATACTCTAACATTATATTGTTTTGGAAACATGTTTTGTAATAATCTTTGTTTTGAAAATGTTTTAAAAAGTTGAAATTTGGCATGATTTTTATGGATGCTACAGCCCTTCTAAGGATGTTACGCTTCCTTACAAGATAAACATTTGACTTCTTGAGTTAAAACAAGAGTGTTATAGGAAACCCTAAAAGTGCCCCTCTCGTAGGAAAAATGTATGCGCTGAGGCACATCTTTCAAGGGTTTTCAACTTAATTCATTAAGTCAGAAACCCATCTTGCAGATTGGAACTCTAACTAGGTCTAAATGGATAAAGTTTACAACTTTATCAATTAATACATGTGTAACACCCCGTTTTCTACTTATATTATAAACGACCAATCACGTAAATAAAAGTGTTTGATACAAGAATATTTAGGATAAATAGTCTTGACGAAATTCATAGTAATCACAAAACTAAGAGCATGCGTAGAGAGAACGTCCAATCGGACTTCATAAGAAAAATTTATTATTTTCAGAAGTTTCGGCACAAATGTGTACAACACAGAAACCGAAAAATAAATCGGTCGATTCATACGAAAAACAATCTAAACAAAGGATTGAAGATCTCGTCTATATGATTATGTCTATATTAAGGCAATCGAGATCGAAATTCATATGAGAGAGTTTTGATTTTTATACGGACTTTAACAGTCTAAGTCTTTTACAAATATATATTGAAAAATAATTAAAAGTTAGCCAAAAGAGTCTAAATGAAAGTTCTAGATCTCGTTGATAGCTAACGTTGATATAAATAACGTAAAAGATGGAGCTCAATAATAATCAGAATACCTCCAATAATCTGCTTCATTTCATAGAGATGTGTATAGGGAAATATATATACAAATATACAGGGCCATTTGGGCTGATAGACAGCACCACAAAGAGACTATACATGTGGGCTAATATACACTAAATATACATATATTCTAACACCCCCCACAATTTGATCAGGAGGAGACTTGCGGATATTCAAACTGGAACATAATGATGTGAATAAAGTCGTAGGGAGACCTTTGGTGAAGATATCAGCATATTGAGCGGTGGAGGGAACATGAAGTACGCGAATGTGACCAAGAGCAACTTTGTCTCGAACAAAGTGAATATCAATCTCGATGTATTTTGTCCTTTGATGGTGAACTAGATTAGAGGACATGTAGACCGCACTGACGTTATCACAATAAACAATGGTTGCCTTTGGAGTAGGACAACGTAACTCAAGTAAAAGATTATGGATCCAAGATGTCTCTACAACGGCGTTGGCAACGCCGCGGTACTTGGCTTCGGCACTGGATCGGGAGATGGTCCCTTGTCTTTTGGAGGACCATGATATTAGGTTGTCTCTGAGAAATACACAGTATCCGGATGTAGATGGGCGAGCGGCTTGGCATCCCCCCCCCCAGTCGACATCAAAATAAGCAACTATAGACACGGTAGAGGAGACATGTATCTGAAGTCCGTGTTCTAATGTACCACGTAAGTTTCAAAGAATCCTTTTTAAGGCATGGAGATGAGGTTCACGAGGATCATGCATGCATAGACAAATTTGTTGGACAGCAAATGCAATACCGGGTCTTGTGAAAGTGAGATATTGGAGCGCTCCCGCAAGACTAGGGAAGAAAGTAGGATCTACAACTGGAGGACCGGTAGAGTCCAGTTTGTGAACTGGTTCAACAGGAGTGCAACAAGGATTACAGTTCATCATGTTAGCTCGATCAAGTATCTCTATGGCATACTTCTGTTGAGACAAGAAAAGACCTGCAGGTGAGGAAACAGTAGAGATACCCAAACAATAGTTAAGTGACCCAAGATCTGTCATGGAAAACTGATGGTTGAGTTTGGTTGTGATATGCTGAAGAAGACCTGTAGAGGATGCTATAAGAATAATATCATCAACATATAATAATAAATAAGCTGTTGCCTCAGCAATGTGCATGATGAATAAAGATGGGTCTGTATGACTGTGCTGAAAACCAATCGTCAGGGCATGTTGAGCAAAACGGTGGTACCAGGCTCTTGGGGCCTGCTTTAGGCCATATAATGATCGCTGAAGATGACATACATGATCGAAGAACTGAGTGTCTCGAAAACCAAGCCATTGATGCATATAGACAGTCTCGTGTAAATGACCATAAAGAAATGCATTCTTCACATCAAGCTGATGAAAAGGCTAATGTTTTGATATTTCAATGCTGAGAACAGTGCGTATGGTGGCCAGTTTAACAACTGGACTAAATGTCTCATCGCAGTCAATGCCCTATTGTTGACTACGACTGTTTGCTACAAGTCGGGCCTTGTAGCCAAAGAGAGTGCCATCTATATTAAAATTATGGCGAAATAACCACATAGATCGGACAACATTGACCCCAGCGGGTCGCGGAACAAGTGCCCAAGTCCCATTGGAGATAAGTGCATTGTACTCGTCGTGCATGGCCTGACGCCAATTTGGGTCTTCAATTTCCTTTAGGTGCGACCGTGGGATAGGGGAAAGAGAAGAGACATGGAGATTAAGTTTACAAATGGGTTTGACAATCCCACTCTTAAGACGAGTGTTCATGTGATGTACCGGAGGAAGAGATGGAGTGGATTGAGTGGATGGTGAGGAGGAGGAAGGGAAGGGGGAGCCCTCATAGGATGGGGTTGGAGGGGCTGAAGTGGTGGCGGAGTAAGCTGGGTTTTGAGTCGTTATGGATGAATCCGTAACTGTGGGGGTCGGGTTGGATAATGGTAGAGTAGTGGGTGATGGAGTATAATAGCTAAAAGGTGAAGGTGTATCGGATAAGTCATCAAGAAAATCATAGGGTGGAGGATCACTTGGGGTGACGGCTTGGAAGGGAAAAATGTTTTCGTTAAAAATAACATGACGAGAGATTATGATCTTGTGGGTGGAGAGATCGAGGAATTGATAGTCGCGATAATGGGTTGGGTATCCAAGGAAAACACATGGTGATGATCATGGTTCAAGCTTGTGAGAGGTGGTGAGGTGTGGGAAACAAAGACACCCAAATATGCGAAGGTGTGTATATGTGGGATGGATTTGAAATAATCAAAAATGGGGAGTTTCACTTTTGATGGATGTGGAGGGTAGGATGTTTAGGAGATGTGTAGCCATGTGGAGGGCTTCCACCCAATAGGTGGGTGGGATATGGGCATGGAAGAGAAGAGTGTGAATGGTGTTATTAATGGTGCGGAGCATGCGTTCGGATTTCCCATTTTGTTGGGAGGTGTGAGGGCATGAATATCGAAATTTAATGTCGTGGGTTGAAAAATAGTCATGAAATTGTTTGTTGTTGTGTTCACCACCGTTGTCACATTGAGAAGCTATAATTTTTTTGTTTGAATTGGTTTTGGATGTAGGTTGAGAATTCAACAAATTTGGAGAAAACATCAGATTTTTGTTTCAACGGATAAACCCAAAGGTAATGTGTATGGTGGTCAAGGAATATGACATAATATTTTAAACCACTAGTACTAGTAATAGGAGATGTCCAAACATCGGAATGTATAATGTCAAAAACATTAGAAACAACGGAATCAGAAATATCAAAAGGAAGTTTAACATGTTTGCCAAGTTGACAAGCTTGACACAAAACATCAGAAATAATCTTATGACATGGAAGCAAATTATTTGAAACTAGAAATTGAAAAACATATTTCCCGGGATGCCCGAGTCGTTGGTGCCAAACAGTGGAGCTTGCGGATAGGAAGACTTGAGGAGGTTGAAGAAGAACCGGATAGAGTGGACCATCACTATCACATCGGATTAGAGGTTGGCAAGTCTTGTAATCCTTGACAGTAAAACCAAATTCGTCAAATTCAATAGTACATTTATTATGACGAGTAAATTTGCGAACGAAAATAAGATTTTGAATAATATTAGGAGTGATAAGGACATTGTTTAAATAAAGAGGACGATGATTATTTTTAATAGGAAATAGAGTATGTCCGGTCGCAACTACAAGTATTTTGGAACTGTCTCCGACTACGACATGACGTGAGACAATATTATCAAGATGGGAATGAAGTATACCTTGGTTATTGTGTACATGGTCCGTGGCTCCCGTATCCATCACCCATTCGCTCTGTTGTTGAAGAGACATTGATGAAAAAAGTTGCGGTAAGATGACTCTGTGGAGTAGAATTTGGTCCAGCAGGGGGAGGCCCAAGTAATCCAACATTAGTGGCAGCATAAGGGCGCAACATTTGTGGGATGGCTCACTGAGAATAAGCAGATATGTGGTTCCATGTGGGCTGCGATACTGGTGGGGGAATATAGACCCACTCGTATTGAGGAACGGGAGGTGTGACGTTGGTGTTGTTGCTGCCAGGAGGAGGACGAGGAGCATATTGTTTTTGTCGATTAAGTTGTTGGCGACGATTTGGGCGGCAAAGTTTATTACGAGGGGGATTTCATCCGGTAGCGTGAAGGAGAGTAGGTGAGGAAGAGTGGTCTTTTTGCACCGAAGGTGAATAGCTTCGATGCAATTGGAGGCACTGCTCTTCTAAGGTTAAGATGGAGCGAGTCTCATCGAAGGTAGGGAAGGGAATACGATGCCTGATCATGATTTCTACACTATCAAAACGAGATGAGAGTCCATTGATAGTATAGATAAAAAGATTCTTGTCTGAGATTTTGTTTTTAGGAGATAGATTCTCCAATTGATCGGCGATGGATTGAATTTTGGTGAAGTGTGCAGCAACACTCAAGTCCCCCATGGTAATGCTTCTAATATTTGTATCTAATTGATATTCCCTGGTATCCTTGTTGTCACGGAAGAGTCACTCCAATGTGAGCCACAGTTTGCGAGCATTTTCCTGGTGTTTTAGCATGGTGTTAAGAAGGTTTTGGGATAGAGTAGAAAAAATCCATCCTCTGACAACAGCATCTACATTCTTCCACTGGAGGTCAGTAGGTGGTTTGTTCGGGTGATCGTAGGTTTCATCTATGTGCTTAATAGCATCATAGGATTCACAATGATTCATGAATAGGTGACGCCAGGCATCATAGTTTGCCCGTTCAAGATCAAGGATAAGGGAAATGTGAGATTTGATGTTGGAGACGCAGAAAACTTTATGAGGTGGGTTGTTGTGAGTAGCAGAATTGTCGCCTGTCATAATGATTGGAGAGGAAAAATTAGAGTTTGAAGGAGGAAGAAGAAGGTGCCATCACCTTGAAGATGGAAAGAAGCTCACTACTAGAAAAACAGCCTTTTACGACACGCAATGCGTGTCGTAAAACGCTCAGACGACGCGCAAATGCACGTCAAGGAAGGCCCTATCATAACGAGAGATGACATTCTTTTGCGCGTCGTCTATAGACGACGCGCATTTACGACACACATTTATGACATGCAATGCATATCATCAAAGCCGATGTCAAGAAAGGCCATGTCATAAATGAAGATGACACACATTTTTGCATATCGTAATTTGAAATTTTTTTAAAAAAAATATATTTATAGATTTACTAATTTTCAAATTAAATTTGCATTTCATGTCTCATAATAGAAAATAAAATACCATATACAAAAAATACAATCCATTGCACAAAAGTTAATGTTATAAAAATAATCATTCCAACATTAGACAAATGTAATAGATCAAATATGAAAGAGATGATGACAATAATAGTTGAACTACAAGAACTTGTTGCCCACCTTCCCAACATCCGAGCTACTTTGCTTGAGACTATGGACATCAACAAGAACTACAAATTTGAATAATGCAACCATTAGATTCACATAAACCAACAAATCCCAATATGTAAAAATAAGCCAAAAAAACAAAAATAACTTGTTGAATCCACTACATGCAATGTAAATTTGTATTAAGATCATTGATTATAATGTCATATAGCTTTTATAACCTGCATGCAAGTGTAAAATCGCACCTGTGATTGTAGAAGTTGATAGAATTATAAGGCAAGGAGGGAAACTGATTGTTGTGACGAATCCAGTACAATAGGGGAATTTGAAAACCTCTTGAAGCCACTACATTGCAATGTAAATTTCTATGTTTTTATAAGAATCAAGAATTACTCAGTGCCCAGAAGTCAACTTGGAGGCCCAACACATATGCAATGTCTTCATGATCTTATTCATTCAAAGACTAGTTACAGCCTAATGTTTTGTTTGCTTAAGACAATTTCCTTTCTGTAAAAATTAAAAGGTTATCATTTTGTTAACAGGTCAAAAGAAGTGAACCTTTGCCCTTACTATTTTCTCAGCTCCAAGATGTTTCACTTTGAAGGCCCACGAAAAGATTTTGATGAGGTTTTGTTAGCTTTGTCAAAGCTTGACTGAAAAACTAATGGCAATCCTAGTCTGCAAAAAAAAAAAAAACACACACAAAGCAACACGATATGTATTATATATGTCAAACTCAAACATATATGCTTATTTACATATTACAGATAAAAGAATAAAGAACATACTTTGAAGTGATAGCCTTGATTTGTTTGGCCATATGTAAAATATGTTCTTCAGATTCAATCACATTGGGACCAGCTAACACAAAGAATGGTTGTGCTCCTTGTAATGGTTGTAGCAACGAATCATTAAGCTTAATGCTAGCTAAGAAACTTACTTCATACACAGAGCAACGAACAAGTTAAGATAAATCTGTTAAAGGCCATTATAAAACACATTTACTATTAGTCCAAATGATTGTTCTATAATTTATTGACCTTTTCCTGTCATATCTTTTGTCTCTTTTCTATCCTGACCTATACATTCAATCATCAAACTCCTTAAAATGGATCAACAACTCATTTTTTGGAAATAAGTGTCTTCTAATATCCGATTATTAATTCATTTCACATATCTCAGCCACTCGTGTATGTAGAAAGACTTAATTGCCCTTATTATGTGAGATACTCATACTTCTATCAAGTATTGTTTTGTTGTAAACTTATAATATAATAACACCATAATCAATTAACATGGAAACATTAACTTATGATGATAGTTTAACCTGAAAATGTCTCTGTGAAGAAAAAAGAAATTTTCCTTGCAGCCGACTCACATGAATTGAACCATGAACTCAATTCCACTCCAAATCTTGCCCACACATGGCCCTAATGTTATACAAGACAAAAATTTAAATAACAACACACCACCATGGAAGGTAAAAGCTTTAGTTAATTAGTTGCGTTAGTGACACAAAGTTTTCAGGCTTGAATCACAAGAATACAACATGATATGAGCACGCCAATCAACAATAGCATTAGCTTTTTGCAAAACCATTATTAACAATGGACCACTGACAAGTAACAAGTTATAAAGATCATAATACCATGGGTTAATTTTAGCAGCAAATATACTAAATTGGCAAACCTTTTTACTCTAGTGGACCTGGTGGTAGATTAGATATACAATAGTTTATCAATAATAAATAATCAACAGCACAAAGGGCTTCACATAATTTCAAATTTTTAACAGGGCATAAATGCTATAAATGGAAAACCCTATTAATAAATAATTGCAAGAAGTGAGACATACTGCTTAATCAATGTGGTTCAGATCGGATCACAAGTCAGCTGAGTACATAAGTAGAAAATATATGAAATTTTCTGAACATGCTAGTTGATTTCCTGGTGTGTTGAGTCATTTCCTCACATAGAAAATAAAGTAGTACCACACAGAATTCTTCTATGAATCTAGTTATTCAGAAGTAAATGGTATTAATGAAAAGAAAATAAGTAGAGAAATAGGATTTATGTTACAATAAACCATACTTTCATAAATACGGAGACTCCCAAGATTAAGAACAATCAATTTAGACTGTAACAAAAAGTCTGTTCAAATCACCCTGAAAAATCAATAACAAAATAAAAAAACATCTCAATTATTAATATAAAAGTGTTATTTATTTTAACTAAGTTTAACCTTGGAAAAAATCTTACACAACAGATAAAAAAACTCAAGAATTTGTAATATTCACATGAAAACTCAAGGTGACGCTTAACATGTGTGTACATAGAACAGATTTAGGAGTTTTTTTGGGTACTTATAGCAGATTTTAAAAATTTTACAGATGTGACTCAACATGAGACTTCAAATTGTACACAGTAAACTAAAACAAGTAATGTTCAACCACAAAGCATCAAAATAAGGATGGAGAAAGATTTGGGAAAAAACTAGGATTAAAAGAGAAAAGGGCAGAATATATATACCGGCAGAGTGTAGAAACGGAGGTGGCAGCGTGGAGCAACGGAGGTGGCAACGAGGAGAAAAGGCCGGTGAAGAGTGAAGTCTGGAAGGGACGTCGGAGGCGGTAGCAAGCGGGAGGAATAAGGAGGCACAGTCAATGAAAGGGAAGAAGATGAAGGCGTGAGAATAAAATGCACGTTAAATATGTATTCAGGAAACAAAAACTTTACTTTTAGGTCTGTTGGGCAAAGTGGTCAAAAAGTCTTTTTGGAGTATTTTATCTTCCCAAACACACCCTAAGTCTATAACCACACACCACTCATAAAAGTAAATCCTGTAAGGTGGAAAAGTTTAAATCAAATAACTAGAAATGATTCCCAGAAATAAGCTTAACTACAAATGTTATAGATACCAACCTCTCATCATGAAAGAAACAAAGCACGTAATAAGATAGTAGTAAAGAAAGTCATATGATCATGTACAGATAAAGTTCTACAACTTGACCTGATGTACATACACTTGTCAGGTACCAAGAATATACTTCTTTCAACCTAAAAAAAGTTATAAAATCAATAAAAATTTGAGAAAACTATTTTAAAAGGTAAAGATTACTCACAGCCACAAGGGTAAAGAATGTAATTACCTGTAGTTTTGTTATCAATCCCTTTTTCTCTTCTTCAAATTCTATAATCTAAAAATCATTAAAAAAATAAATATAAAAACATTAAATAACACTGGAAATCAGATTTGAGAGAAAAAACACTGGAAATCCCAAGAGATGAAGAAGAAGACAAGATAATATTGGAAACCCAATGACAAGAAAAACAATGAAATAAAAACATTGGTTCATACTTTATTTGTGATTTACAGCTAAAAATCATGTCTCAGTAACAAATAATCCTTAAAGAAATAGAGTAAAATAAAGAGTTAAAAGATGATAGCAGACCTAGAATCCCTGCAAACCAAAGACCATAATTTTCAACAAAATAGCCAAAAAGCTTCTCCACCTAGGATTAAAATGGTTAGCCATTATCACCATTACCTTGTTGACCATGAATCCCAATATTTTTCCAATTCCTCTGATAAGGAATATTCCAATGAAGTCAGATAAGCGCATAAAAACAAATCCTCATTTTTGAAGTCCAAATGCAACTATTACAGTTCCTAAAACATTGAAAATCAAGTTTTACAGAAAAAAAAACAAATGAAAAGATGAAGAGGAAAGAATGGATATTACGAGAAACCCTGATGAAAAGAAAGTGAATAATATAAAAAGAACATCGAATAAGCCTTAAATTCTTTCTTGCTGGTGTAAGGTCACGTAGAATGAGAGGAGAGACGTATGTGAGAATGCAGAGAGCCCCAAATTAACATAATAAAATGATAAAGTAAGAGAAAGAAACCTAGGCTACATACATTGAGAAGAGGAAAATGATATTCAAACCTGGTGCCTCTTCCATTTTCGTTTCCTAATTTCCGATGCTTCCAATCTGACCATGAACCTCCGACTTCTAATCCCAAATCTGACCTTCAAACTTCGATTTCTGATCTTCAACCTCTAACTTGAGCCCTATAGTTTCGAAACCCCAGAACTGAACTTTCGAGAAGGAAGAGTGGATATCGTTGTTTTGCCTGAACACGCTGATATAAAAGCGCTAGTTCTTAGGTGCGCACTTGTGAGGTCTAGAACATAAAATCCGTAGTCGTTCTTTGATATCGGGGACAAAAAAACCTTAATATCACCGGCGTTTAGAGTGTAAGGAGTCATAGACCCCCAATCACCGACTCTATGAGTTCGGCTCCCTGGTTGCAGAATGTGTATGAGTCAATGAGTAAAGAAAATGCATAACACCAGTCCCTATAGTGACTTACAACACTGAGAAAATGAATGGAAACATCAAAACAATTGTCGTCGCGAGACATTTGATCACGAAAGCAAGAGCAATTCTGCTATGAAGACCAAGGCCCTAGGGCTTTTTCTTGCTAATTGGAAGAGGCGGGGGGGGGGGGGGGGTTAATTTTTTAGGATCCGATAGGCGGGTGAAATCCAGCTTAAAACGTGTGTTTCATTAAAAATTATAAAGCGACACACTTAGATAACACACATTTTATGAAAGGCGCCCTCCGTATTTTCATTTTTTTTTCCTTTTCTGACACTAATTTTAGGGAACACACAAATGCATGTCCACTATCCTTCATATTTTGCAAAATTGACATTATTTTTTAGGGCATGCACAAATGCAGGTCCTCTATCAGCGCGTGTCATTGTTTGCGCATCATTAAAGGGCTTTTTTCTAGTAGTGAAGGGGAAGAATGGAGAAATTTTAGGAGATTTGCTCTTGTAACACCATAAAAATTAAAATAATTTTTCACTTTTTAAAACCATATAATTTCATTCATAATCACATTCAAGAAAACAATGTATCAACATTATCTCATTACAAATCCCATGATCAAATCATAATAAACTCCGCGGGTGTGTGTACAGATCATGCCAACGCCTTCCCGCGGTCATCACTGGTACCTGAAACACATAACACATAACACTGTAAGCATAAATGCTTAGTGAACTCCCCAAAATACCACTCTAACACATATTAGCCACTCAAGGCTATAACTCTGCTGACCCTCTGGTTAGTGTGTCTAAGTGGGACCCTCCAGTCCCAACTCTCTGTGGGCCCTCCGGCCCTAACTCTATGGACTCAAAGGTCCTAACTCTATGGACCCACTAGTCCTAACTCTGATAACTTTGAATCATGCATATCACATATCACAATAAATCTCAACACATAAATAGCATACAAATACACTGGCACATAACTCTAAAATACACTGTCATATAACTCTGTTACCACTCTAGGTAAAGTATAGTGAGAAGACTCACCTCGGATGTCTCGGTAAGTCTCTGACTAGGTAGAAATATGATCTAGCCTCCGCCTAATCACATAAATTAAATACTCTCATAAATATAACTCTAGAGACTAGACTCAACCCTCTCTTCGCACCCTCAGAAGGGTAAAAGACCATTTTTACCCCTCTCTTGAATCAAAGACCCCATTGTTGACCAAACCTTAAAAGTCAATAAAAGTCAACGGTCAAAATTTGACCCGACTCGTCGAGTGCACTTGGGTGACTCGGCGAGTCTACACGTGTCCACTATCTCTCTAGTCTCGCTTGGCACGTCGAGCCTTTCCCTTGTTCAATAAGTTACACCTGGCATGAATCACGGGGCCACCCCGACTCAACTCGTCGAGTCCCATTATGAACTCGGCGAGTTCCGCCTTGAACTCCAGTCCTCAATTTCCCTCTAACTCACCGAGTCAATCCCCCAACTCCATAATTTACCAACTGAATGATTCACAGGAAACCCTAACCCTACTCGTCGAGTCTGTTCTTGGGACTCGGCGAGTTCATGCCATGTTCAATAGAAATGACCTCCTGAGGTCAGATTTGTTCCTCTAACCCATAGATCTGACCCCTTTGAGTAAAATAAACACGTTAAGTTTAGATCTTGATGCCCATGCAAAGACCTAATGGCTCTATTTGAAGAAATGACCTCGGTATGTCACCCTAAGCTCATATCTCTCAATGAAACCTAATAAATATCAAGGATTTAAGGTCTCTGGACCTCTTTGGAACCAGATCCGAAGCATCAACACAAGAAGGGACCAATTGATCCACAATTCATACTCTAAATGGGCTAGAAACCCTAACTCTCAAGGATTAACACCAAAACTGAACAAGGATCGAATATGTACCTTAATATGAAGTCCCTAGGCTCTAAAATCCATAGAATAGGACCCTCTTCAGTTCCCTCTTGCCTTGGTCACTTTCTTCTTGCAAAAACACCCACACAAGGATCAAAAATGGCCACTTCTTCCTCACAAACGCTCTAGATCGCTTAGGGTTTCACTCAGGGTTCTGGTAGCCGCAAATGGTGGCTATAAGTCCCTTTAAATAAGTCTCAAACCTCGGGAATTAGGGTTTCATTAAACAGCGCGGAATCGCCGAGTCTACTAGTCGACTCATTGAGTCCGGTCATCAACCCGGATAGAATTCGCGACCCTACTCGGCGAGTCTAAGCATCAACTCGCCGAGACCCTCCAAAATCTCCAAAATAAATGAATAAATAATGTACCTGGGAATCCGGATGTAACAATTCTCCCCCACTAGAATCAGACTTCGTCCTCGAAGTCTTACTCTGCAAACAACTCTGGATACTACTCACGCATCTCTCGCTCCGGCTCCCAAGTCAGCTCGGACCCTTTCCGATGTTGCCACTGGACCTGCACCAGGGGCACTTCCTTGTTCCTCAGAACCTTGATCTTCCGATCCATAATTGCAATCGGTCTCTCAACATACTTCTGGCTCGCATCCACCTGAATATCCTCTAATGGTACCACTGTCGACTCGTCGGCTATACACTTCCTCAGCTGTGATACGTGAAAGGTGTCATGAATCTGGCCCAACTCTATAGGTAGTTCCAACCGGTAGGCTACCCGGCCTACCCTCTCAATCACTCGGAATGGACCAATATAACGGGGTCCCAACTTGCCCTTCTTCCTGAACCAAATTACTCTTTTCCAAGGAGATACCTTCAGGAGTACGAAGTCACCGACCTGGAACGCAAGATCTGACCGTCGTCTATCCGTGTAACTCTTCTGGCGGCTCTGGGCCGTCAGCAACCTCTGTCTGACCTGCTGAATCTGCTCGGTCATTTGAAGCACAATCTCTGTACTACCCATCACACATTGCCCTACCTGTCCCCAGCAAATGGGAGTCCGACACCTCCTCCCATACAATTGCTCAAAGGGTGGCATACCAATGATCGAATGATGGTTGTTGTTATAGGAAAACTCAGCCAAGGGTAAGTACGTGTCCCAAATCCTTCCAAAGTCCAATACACATGCCCGAAGCATTTCCTCGATCGCCTGAATCGTCCGCTTGCTCTGTCCGTCAGTCTGTGGGTGGTATGCGGTACTAAAATGCAGCCTCGTGCCCAATTCCTCATGAAATTTCTTCCAGAACCTGGAAGTGAAATGCACATCTCGATCTGAAACAATCGAGACCGGTACTCCATGCTGCAATACTACCTCCCTCATGTATACCTCTGCCAGCCTCTCAGCAGAAGAGCTCTCACCAATAGCAAGAAAGTGAGCGCTCTTCGTCAGCTTGTCCACAATCACCCAAATTGCATCGACACCTCTCGCAGTCCTCAGCAATTTGGTGAAGAAATCCATGGTAATCTATTACAATGTGGACGCTGGTACTCGGCCTTAACCCTGCGACAGGTCAAGCATCTCTCCACAAACCATGCGACATCCCTTTTCATACAGGGCCACCAATACTCTCTCTTTAGGTCCAAATACATCTTAGTGGCCCCAGGATGGATCGAGAACCTCGATCGATGCGCCTCCTCCATCAAAATGGTACGCATTCCGCCCACAAACGGTACCCTAATCCAACCCTGAAATGTCATAAGCCCTTGGCTATCGGTAACAAACTCCGATACCTGCCCGATAACCGGCTCTCTCTTACGGTTTTCTGGTCTCACGGCCTCAGCCTGGGCCCCACGAATGGTGTCCAACACTGGAGTCATCACTGTCAATCTCATGCAAACATCTCGCATCGGGGCACCCTCCGCCCTACGGCTCAGGGCATCGGCTACAACATTAGTATTGCCCGGGTGGTATAGGATCTCACAGTCGTAATCCTTTACCACATCCAACCATCTCCTCTGGCGCATATTCAGGTTGGGCTGATCCATCAGGTACTTCAAGCTCTTGTGGTCCATGTATATGGTACACCGAACCCCATACAGATAGTGATGCCAGATCTTGAGGGCGAACACCACTGCCCCCAACTCCAGGTCGTGGGTGGGATACCTCGACTCATGAAGTTTCAGCTGCCTCGATGCATACGCTATCACATGCCCCTTCTGCATAAGCACCGCTCCCAACCTTGATATCAACGCGTCACAGTACACTACGAAGTCCTCCATCCCCTATGAAAGGGCTAACATTGGGGCTGCGCATAGTCTCTGGCGAAGTGTCTCGATGGAGGCCTGTTGCTCTGGGCCCCATGAAAAAGCAACACCCTTCCAGGTCAACTTGGTGAGTGACATGGCGATCTTGGAGAAATCCCTGATAAATCTTCAATAATAACCAGCCAACCCTAGGAAACTCCTGATCTCGGTAGGTGACCTCGGTACCTCCCTACTCATCAATGCCTCGATCTTGGCCGGATCAACCAATATCCCTTTCTGGTTAATGAGGTGCCCTAGGAATTGGACGTCTCGTAACCAGAAATCACACTTGGAGAATTTGGCATAAAGCCTCTCTGATCTCAAAACTCCGAGGATCTCTCTCAAATGCTCCTCATGCTGCTCTCTGGATCTCGAATATGTTGGAATAATGTCTAAGGCTGCAACTATATTAGGCAAGTATTGGACCCGGTTGTGCATGGTCCTTTTGGGTTGCCTTCACCATAGCAACTTGACAGGATGATTTATAATGAGAGAAGGAATATTATTAATGTATTATAAGAATAATATAAGGAATAATAATATTGTTATTTGATTAATATAAGTCATAAATTAATTAAGAATTAATTTGGTGACTTAAAGAGATTAATTAAACAAAGGGGTATAAACTGTCAATTGTTTGATAGTTGCACTTTGGGCTATATAAATCCCTTAAGGATAAAGGGGGACGGATTCTAGGGCTTTGGATAGGCTTAGATTTCGTCCAAGGGCTTATCTATTAGGGTATTGGATTGCTTAGGTCCTAAGTTATCCAATTAGGGTTTAAGGGTGAAACCCTAGGAGCCTTACAAGTATAAATAGACCCCAAAGGCTAAGGGATTTCGTGACTTGTGCTTTGAGAAGAATCCCTGGCCGATTTGATCCTCTCTCCTCTCTCCTAAATCATCTTCTTGCTAGTTGGTGTTTGTAAGCTTTTAGAGGAGTGACAATTATGACTCTAAAGCCTCAAGGACAAGAAGATCAAGCAAGTGATTCAAAGTAAACTTCTAATATCTGTTTTTATATTGTTATTATACTCTATAAGCCATTAGAAGTCTTGGATTCAATGTATGTTCAATTACAGAAACCTAGATCCAAGCATTAGGGTTGCATGTGCACATACGAATGTTCATATGGCTAAAACCCATCAGTGGTATCAGATACTAGATTGGTTTCTATTGAATTAATACATTGGTTGCTTGTTTGATGCCTTCAAAATTCGATTTTTATGTTTCTGTCTAATGGACTCGGTGAGTCCCATAGTGGACTCGGCGAGTAGGCTCGACTCGGTGAGTCCATTGGGGTACTCGGCGAGTCCAAGCGCCAAAAAGAGGAAACTTCGGGATTTCTTGCTGTTTATCTTTGAGATGCTTGCCTTAATCATATTAGATCAATATAAATCCGATTTTATGATATATATGAGTATATTCTTAACCTAATTGAAGATATTTATCAATTAATAAAATATTCGTTTCCTTATGTGATAATTGATTAATTATTTTATGAAATTGGTAAATTGTTTTACAAGAAATCATTAAACAAATCAAATGTGGATAATTATGGAATTAATTGTTAATTAAGATTATTTGTTATTTGATCCTCTATGTTTTTTAAAAGTTTAAAACTTTCCCTCAAGTTTTGAAATTTATATTTTGTGATTAAAAGTTTAATTTAGACAATTTAAATTTCAAACCCTAGAATTTTACAAGTTTAAAATCCAACCCTATACTAATATAATATTACAAGATTAATATATATATATATATATATATATATATATATATATATATATATATATATATATATATATATATATATAATTAAAATGCTAGTCTTACCATTAGTAGGCCTCATTCACGAAACCGGTCTATAAGGTGGGTATAAGGTTGTTGCCTATAAAATGGCGCCTAATGGGTGTACACTCACACCCACCGCTTGCTTGATCGGTGGAGGGTCGTTGGCCGAACGGGTAGGATAGGGCAATCTCTTCATTAAAAGTATAATATGACATACAAAGTAACTACATGTTTTTCAAACATTCCCAATCTTAGTTACTTTAGGAAAAGTGAATTGATGCAATCCCATGAAATTACACTTTGCATCCTTGCTAAGAAGTTAGTGGAGCTTGTGTGGTTTACCGGCACATCGAATAGGTGATCGTTACAATGAAGGCACCATGTCAATTTGCATGGTAATGCACACCCACTTTGTGATCCTCGGTATCCCAGTCACAAACGAGAGGGGTATATCGAGATTTAAACATGCCATTGAAAAGTTTCAATGAATCTCATCAAAATCTAGGAATGCTCAATATATTTAGAACCTAAAGTTATGTTTTGTGGTGGAGAATTAGTGAATCGTCATTCACTTACCTTCAAATTGTTTGCATGTTAGATTACGGCATTCCTTTTCTAATATGTAAATATTGTTGTTGGATCCTACCCCTAATTTTTCTTATTGGGTGATAATTAGGGATTCATATTCTAATCAATCTTTGTCCTTTCTATTTGTAGATTTCGAACGAAAACAACGTTGTTGCTAGTTCATTCACATTGATGAGCCTTTGTCAAAAGGTCACTTTCGATGGCACGACCTTTAGCGAATGGATAAGATACATTCGCATAATTGCTCGCTATGAGGACAAGGAGTATGTCCTAGATGAGAAGCTCGAGAAAATTAACCCAGAAATCGCTACTCCGGCTGAAATGACTGCTTTTGAAACTCACGAGCGTGATGCAACGAAGGTACATTGCATCATGATAGCCACCATGAATGTCGAATTCCAAAAGTCCTATGAGGACATGTATCCGTACGAAATGCACCAAGACTTTTTGGAGAGATACCACCAGAACGCGAGGCAAGAGCGTTACGAGATTTTCACTACCATGATTTCCGCTAAAATGGGTCATGGAGAATATCTTACCGTGCAACTGCAAAAGATGCAAAGGTATGTCGATTGTCTTCGCAAGTTGAATGTTGACTTTGGGGAAGACTTGGCGATCGACATGGTGCTTCACTCTTTGCCTCCGTGTTACAATCAATTTAGGATGACCTACCACATGAACAAGGAAGAGGTCACCCTAAGCAAGCTCCAAGGTCTCCTTAGGGTTGCAGAAAGCAACCTCAAGGACAAGTCTGTTGCACCCACTCCCAATCCACCCGCTGCTCCTATTTTGGCCATTGGGCAAGGAAGAGGCAAGAAGAGGAAGGCTCCGTCTAAGAGCCACCGCAAGGGAAAGTCCCGAGATGGTTCCTCTTCTAGTGGGACCAAAGTTGATCCTGCTAAGCCCTGCCCTAACCCTAAGGAGGCAGAGTGCCATCATTTCCATAAATTAGGGCATTGGAAGAGAAGTTGCCCAGACTACCTGCAAGCCATAAGGGAAGGAAAGATCAAGCCATCTTTCGCAGGTATTTATACAATTAAATCTAACGATTCATCTCATCCTATTTCTTAGGTCCTTGATACCAATTGTGGTTACCACATTTGTTCTGATTTGCAGGGACTAAGAAGAAATAGGGATGTGGAGCATGGAAGAATAAATCTAATCATGGGGAACAGAAGATCGTCGCCTGTGACCAAGATTGGAGTGTATTCTTTAGTGCTTAGGAATGGTTTATCTTTAGATTTGAACAATTGTTGCTATTTGCCAGAAATGGCTAGAAACATCATTTCATTTCATGGTTTGTTTAGACAAGGTTTTAGATTTTCTTTTAATAACGAGAATGGTTTTATTCTTGCTTATCTAAATGGTGTCTTATATTTTGAAGCTATACCATGTAATGGAATTTATGAAACTGTTATGATTGTAGATAACTTTGGAAATGATGTTTTATGCATGGATTCTTCCAATGGTATGGATAAAGCATCCTTGTGGCATTGTCGTCTTGGACATGTCAACAAGAAGCGCATAGCCCAACTCCAAAAGGATGGAGTGTTGGTGTCATTCGACCTTAGGGAAGATGACACATGCGAGTCTTATTTTCTTGGAAAGATGACTAAGTCACCCTTCACAAGTACACGTGAAAGGGGTGAGGGTCTATTGGACCTAATACATACCGATGTATGTGGACCGTTTAGATCAACCACAAAGGATGGAAACTGTTGGGTTTTGAGCAATCTAACACTTTCTAAGTGTGCATGCAACCCTAATTAACCTTGGATCTATGTTTGTCTAAATACATGCAAAATAATAATTTTCCAAGGTTCATAACCTATCTAACATGGCATGGGGTACTTTTAAACATAAAAGAATTAGTTAAGATTACATACCTTTTGATGATGAGTTTGATTCCTAAGGAGTTTGAGGGCCAAGCACCAATAGTGTGAATGCCTCAAATGGAATCACAAATCACCACAAACTCTTGGAAAACTTTGAGAGAGTGTATACACACATAAAAATCGGCCACACACACAAAACCACACTAGTTCACTAGTGGCTATTTCATGCAACATAAGCATGCTTATATAGTGCACATGATTAGGGTGAAACCCTAATAACCCATGACCTTTCCTTTTCCAAGGATCCGTGGGTTAAAAGCTCCATGGATCATCCATGGACTTCCATATAAGCCTAGCCCATTAACAAATGAGTGTTAGCCCATACCATATAAAACCAATAGCCCATAATCTAATTAGTCTTCCTTTTAATCTCTAAATTAATTCATAATTAATTTAAGACTAAGACTAATTAAATAACATAACTTCATATTAATATATTATAACTTATAATATATTAATAAACATATGTGTATAACTCTCATAAAATTATCCATAAATAGTTCGGGTGAAGTGCAACCCAAATGGACCATGCCGGGTCGGGTCAAGTATGTACCAAATAAGTTATGGACTTAGACACCTTATCCAACAGACTCCCACTTGGATAAGTCTAATAACTATATTTGCGTATGTTACTTCAGGAACCAACCAACAATCGTAGCTCTCGAAAACTCTGTTGAACTATGAAGCGCCATTTTAGATAAGTGATCATATAATCCTCCGTTCTCATGATATCAGCCGGACAAATACATGGAACAACGTCGTACTTATTGTCCAGCAGTTTGTTTCCCAATTTTCGATTTGTTTGACAAAGAACTTAATCGAACACATCAATTTAGTTCTGACCGGCCGGTACATAGGTCACAACAAAATCATCGAGGGGACCAAATATCACTTCTATTTCTAGAAGGAACAGATAAACTTTGACTCATATGCTTGTTCTACTACTTGTTGAATTGTACACAAAGGCACGTTTTATAACATCAAGTTACTGATGCGTTTACGTGCAATTAATGCACAACCAACTCATAGATAACAACTCATATCTCTAGGTTTGAATATTTATATGATATTACCGTCTCACGATCACTCGAGATAAATTCCATGAAGTGATACAAGTGAGCGTGGGTTTATTCCAATACTCATAACTTATGAGCACTCATGAATGTTGTAGCAACCATTGCTATGACTAAACCCATTTAGCCATCTACAAAATCGATTCATGACAGTCTTGATTCATACCTACTTCCAACATATGAACGACTGTGGAGTGTTTAAATAACTTAGTCATTCGGAAAGAATAACCTAGCTATTTTGGAAGTCAAAACATGCAAAGTGAAACACAATAATAATCGAATCCAATATGGTCTCAGAACCCTTTTGAATATAAATAGAACCACCTTTTATTTATCACCATATTGATTACACATTATTCATTGTATAATGTTTCAACCAATCAACTTAAGACTTGAATAAAAACAACAGTCGTCCCATGCTCCTAGCATGTACACTTTGTTTTTCTAAACAATAGTTATGCCATACTCCAAGTATGCACACTATGTTTGTCTATGATCCTTACATTGTGATGTAGATCAATTGAACATGATTCCATTGATACTCATTTCACAATCCCAAATCCTTATTGTAAATGTGAGAATCCCCGATTCCTATCATTTACCAAAAAATCTGTTAGATTTTAAACTTTTATGCAATGTTCCTCTTGTAATGATTATGCACAAAGTCACCAAAACCTTGTCACTAGTCATTACAGAGTATTCCAAAGAAGGTCAACTTCTATGGAACGGAAGTCTCATATTCAAAGTACATTGCTTTGAACATCCTTCTTGCATTAAGGTTTTCTAATCTTACATAGATTGAATAACTTCCACCTATGGAGACATTTCCATAGTCCCATTTTGACTATCACTTCCGAACAAGAGTTACTGCTTTTCAGAATATGTCAATATGGTGCTTTCCGACAACTTACATCATACTTCCAACTTTCCCTGAGCAACCAATCTTTGGCGAACCTCAGATTGTCCTCGACAATTGCTTAATCACTTTCGTCATATCCAGTTCTAGACTTTTCCCTTCTCAATGCCTTAAGCATTAGGAAAATTTAGAAAAGATGAATATTATAGCACATGCAATCGATCCTATATCCGAAGCATATGGGACACGATTCATGATGTTTGACATAAAGACATGATACTAGACCAGTCTTTTGCTACAATATTTTTTATTTGCCATGTTTTCAAAATTTAAGTATGAAGAGGGATGCCATAATGATAATCGAATTTTGAAAACGCAATATATATAGAATTTCTTCAGGTTGAACCATTCCAACATGAAATTCATATATATACATATATATATATATATATATATATATATATATATATATATATATATATATTCTTGACTAAAGATGATTAAAATCTCAATCTAAGCTTTAGAATTGAAATGAAGTATGATTTCCTCTCCCTTAATTATAGCAAAACGACTTTTTCAATCCCTGCAACTTCACGAATTGAAACTTTTGTTTTTCTATAATTAACATTTCTAACTTGCAACACTTAAACGTAATAATCATGCTCCCACTAACATGATAATTATCAGCATAACACTTATGCTCCCACTAGCTCTGACATATTTCCAGAAATTTGCAGGACTTTTGAAATTTAGATTCATACACCCTTTCTTAGATAGCTCACATGTGTGTCTAAACAATTTTCAGGACTATGAAAAGGGATGCCGTAATCATAGTCTCAATTGATTAGGCATTTGCCATTTCTCACAAGTCCATGTTAGTGTGCCGGTTAACCACACGCGCTCCACTAACGACTTTTGAAAATGCAAATAACACAATTGATATCTACGTAAAATCTACTTAGTGAAAGTGTTTCCTCACCATCATTTTCATGAATCGGAGAGAAACCTTATGACACTTAGATTTTATAGTGTATGAGTTCCTATCCATGTGAATTTGTCAAAACCATAATCACAAGATAAGATTAGTGACAAATTCTGCCTTACATGGATTAAACTTGTTCAATTTTAGTTTCTTGTCACCTTGGTAGCACAAGGCCCACCAATGCTTCCAAGCTGAACTCTGATAACTCACATGCAAATTCAACTTATTTGAAGTAGGTACAGAAACAAGAATTATGTCAACACGATAGGTTGCAAACCTTAAGTTGTTTGCTAGTGATAAATTACAGGTTTTACTCTTGATTAAATCTTGAAACTCTTTTAGGATCTTTAAGGCTCCCACTGTCCCCTTGAAATATAAGTTTCCCCAGTCAAGAACCATTCCTTGACAAAACAAATATTGAAGGGATAGTGTGGATTCTTATCATGACTAACACTTCACACAATTGGTCTTAGTTGGTCTTTGTCTCATCCAAGACATCACAACTTACCAATCTCAAATGTACAAGGGTAGAAACATTCTACACTACATTTGATAAGTGTTTTAAACCTTACTTTATGTCACTCAATGTTACAATCTTGGAGTATGACTCTAAGAATTGTTTTGGAATGAAGTATGACTCATCTTCTCGATCTTAACCAATCCAACAATTCATGACCTCTCTTCTTAGCCATAACAATGCACTAAGACGTCCTTAGAGTATGAATTTGTGATATGGTTTCATAATCATAAAGATGATCATGAAATACGATACTAAAGTACTCTCCCATCCTTTCAGATTTGAGAAACTTTTATCTTTCTGCCTAATTTGATTCTTCTCATTTGTTTTGTCATACATTGTAACCTTTCCAATGTTACAGAATTATACTAAACCTTATAAGTATAATCATATTTACTAATCTTCAGTAAATCATGACAAATCAATCTTTGTGGTGGACCTTGACCAGCGCACACCCAGTGTACCTAATTCCTTAGTCCTTCAATTGACTCACATATCCATGTGATCAAAGAATTAGTCTTAATTTTCAAAGATGAAAATTCTCATTCATCATACAATACAACTTGTATGATTCCAAGTTTCTATCCAATTGAAACTTGGGTGATGAAAAACTTTCTTCATTTGGTAAATTCAGACACTACCACAAATGAAAGAATCAAATCCACTTTCCAATATTGCTATTACTGGAAACATATAAGCAACAATTTTCCACAGATGCCATTGTAAGGATATTTTTTAAAATAAATAAAATTAAAACCCTTTTTTTTCTTTTATTTTAAAACTTTGCGGAAAAACTTATCCTTACAATCCACATGAAAACCTTGTTGTTATCTATTGATAAGTAATATATTATAACTCTTAAGCAACAACTCAAAATTCTGATTGTCGAACCATGTGATCGAAACCCACCTTTGCAATCAGAATCAACATATACTTACTTTAAGCTTCCTATCTTTTCTTTGATTCTTAAAAACATCAGCATGTGAGCCATTCACATTATGTAATAAGAATCTCCAAATCGGAACTTAATAGCATTAGACAGTGGACTTTACCCGAAGTAGAGTCAAACCTCTTGACTTGATCAACCTTATGACCTTTCAGGTGAATAGGACAGCTTCGCAACCAATGCCCCTTCCTTTGGCAACAAAACACATGGATCCTTTGGTAATGGCACATGAGATTATCTCAGATTTTTCCTTTCTCTTTGCTATTTGGTCAACCGAGTTGACTATAGCCGATCCCTTTCCATTGGGAAGAGAAATCCTTTTCTAGATATCCAATGCTACCATTGTCAATGTCCATTTAAGACTTGGGAAGTTGTTCTTTTAATCAAATTTGCTTTACTGGTGTTCCAAATCATTGTTGATTCCACAACACCAAGCAAATAGATAACATCATTAAGGGTCATGTCATAGTCTGTTTCATAGTAGTCCCAAAGAGACTCACTATGTTACTAAGAAAGTGATTGAACATCCAACTTTCACGAGACTTTGACACCCAACTCTCCCGGCTTGTCAATATGTGACTTTATCTCCAAGATGTGAGCACACATAGACTATGCTTGCCAATAGGGATTGAGTGACTTTAAACTTTTCAAGAACTTGTGGGTGAGGGAGAATAAATGGAGGAGGTGGAGGAAGTGAAGCATGATGTTAAGGGACACCATCTTCAAGAGATTTGGGAAGATCATAGTTGTCTGGACCAGACATCTATAATGGGAGAAAATCAAGTTAGTTGATTCAAAGTCCTTAATATAACACCCAATATGAAATATTAAGGCTAGGACCAAACACAATGTTTTATAATTTGGAAGAGGGATGCCGTAATCCAAGCTATAAAATATTTGAAGGTAGGCGAATGACGGTTCACCAATTTCCACCATGAAAAAACGAAATAATTTATTAGGTTTTAATTAGATTTGAAATTCCTAGATCTTTTGAGATTCATTGAACTTTTCAATGGCATGTTTCAATCTCGAGTGTACCCTCTCAAATTTTGTGACTGGGATGCTGAGGATCACAAAACAAGGTGTGAATAACCATACCAATTCACTTGGTACCCTTAATATTATCACCCAATCAATGTGTCGGTTAACCACACACGCTCCATTGATCTATGACAAACATTAAGTCACCCTTCGTGATCCTTACTAGTCCAAGTTAGTGTGCCGGTTAACCACACACGCTCCACCAACGACTTGGTAAGGTACAAAGTGTGAATTCCATGGGCTAGCACCAAATTCACATTTTTCCTAAAGTAACTAAGATTGGGAATTAAATAAAAAAATATTTAGTTACTTTATAATATTCATTATACTTTTAATGAGAATTTAAAGTCATTGTCATACCCGTTCGGCTAACGACCCTCCACCGATCAAGCAAGCGGTGGGTGAGAGTGGACACCCATTAAGTCGCCATTTTATAGGCAACAACCTTATACCCACCTTATAGATCGGCTTCGTGAATGAGGCCTACTAACGGTAAAACGACTTGTTCTTATACATATATATAATAATTAACCATTAATCTTATAAATAGTATAAGGGTAGAATTTTAACTTTTAAAACTTCTAGGGTATGGAATTAAAGTTTGTGTGAGACTTTACAAATTCCAAAACTTGAGGGCAAGTTTTGAACAATTCATAAACTTTTGGATATTCATAACTTATGAGTTTTAATTAAGTGTTTTAAAGCTTTTAATGAAGAGTCTCTTGGAAATCCATAACTTGAGGACAAGTTATGAAGTCCATAAAAGCATTTATGGGAAAAACTCTTCAAGAAAATGTAACCTACAACTTCTTAAAAACATTTAAAAGAAAAACTCTTGGAATTCCATAACTTGAGGAAAAATTAAGAATTCCATTAAAACACATTAAGATCAAGAATTAACTAACAAACAATTTGCAAATAATTCCTATGATCTAACAAAACTCATATGAACATGAACATCAACTATCCAAAACTTTTCATTTCATAACTTATGAATTAAAGGTTCATAAAAATGAAGACTCTTCATTTTATGTAACTTATGTGTTTAATGTGTGTTAAAGAAAAGTGACCTTTCGATATCCATAACTTAAGGACAAATTATGGACTCCATTAAAACACATAAATGACCAACAATTAATTCTAAACAATTCAGCAAATAATTCCTATCATCTTCTAAATTCATAAGAACATGAACATGATCATCAAAATTTCAAGAATTATATGAACACATAAAATCATGGAATTTTGATATATGCTATTGTAATGGATTAGAATAACCATTACACCAACTAAAACAAGTTTTAAAACACCAAAACAGTTTAGGGTAGTATTTCTAGTCCATTTCCAGCAGCAAAAGTCGAAATTCTATGTTTTATTTTATTTTTTTATTTTGCATGAAGTATCAAACAACCAAGCCTAGGCTCTGATACCACTGTTGGGTTTTGAGCAATCTAACACTTCCTAAGTGTGCATGCAACCCTAATAAACCTTGGATCTATGTTTGTCTAAATACATGCAAAATAATAATTTTCCAAGGTTCATAACCTATCTAACATGGCATGGGGTACTTTTAAACATAAAAGAATTAGATAAGATTACATACCTTTTGATGATGAGTTTGATTCCTAAGGAGTTTGAGGGCCAAGCACCAATAGTGTGAATGCCTCAAATGGAATCACAAATCACCACAAACTCTTGGAAAACTTTGAGAGAGTGTATACACACATAAAAATCGGCCACACACACAAAACCACACTAGTTCACTAGTGGCTATTTCATGCAACATAAGCATGCTTATATAGTGCACATGATTAGGGTGAAACCCTAATAACCCATGACCTTTCCTTTTCCAAGGATCCGTGGGTTAAAAGCTCCATGGATCATCCATGGAATTCCATATAAGCCTAGCCCATTAACAAATGAGTGTTAGCCCACACCATATAAAACAAATAGCCCATAATCTAATTAGTCTTCCTTTTAATCTCTAAATTAATTCATAATTAATTTAAGACTAAGACTAATTAAATAACATAACTTCATATTAATATATTATAACTTATAATATATTAATAAAAATATGTGTATAACTCTCATAAAATTATCCATAAATAGTTCGGGTGAAGTGCAACCCAAATGGACCATGCCGGTTCGGGTCAAGTATGTACCAAATAAGTTATGGACTTAGACACCTTATCCAACAGAAACCGCTTCTATGTGACTTTTACCGATGACTATAGTAGATATGGGTATAACTACTTAATCAAGCAAAAGTCAGAAACTTTTGAAAATTTCAAAGAGTTCAAGAATGAAGTGGAGAATCAATTGGGCAGGAAAATCAAGATGCTTCGATCCGATCGAGAAGGAGAGTACCTAAGTCTTGAATTCCACAACTATCTCAAGGAGTGTAGAATTGTTTCACAATTGACGGCACCTAGGACACCACAGTTGAATGGTGTGGCAGAAAGGCGTAATCGAACCTTGTTAGACATGGTTCGCTCTATGATGAGTCGTTCTTCACTACCTATCTCTTTTTGGGGGTATGCCTTAGATACTGCCGCCCATATCCTTAACCGAGTCCCTACTAAGAAGGTTGCCAAAACACCTCAGGAGATGTGGACAGGGAAAGCTCCCTTGTTGGCACATATCAAGGTTTGGGGTTGCGAGGCTTTCGTAAGACGAGATACTCACGACAAGCTCGATCCTCGTAGTGAGCGATGTATTTTCATCGGCTACCCGCAGAAATCCTTTGCATATCTCTTCTATAGACCGAAGGACAATGTTGTCTTCGTTGCGAGGAGAGGAGTTTTCCAAGAGCGAGAACTCATAAGCCAAGGAGACAGTGGGAGGCAAATCGAACTTGAAGAGATTCAAGAATCGATAAATGAAGGAACCTCTACCGCTGGCACTCAACCTGAGGAGGAAACTCCATTTGAACCGATTGACGAGTCCTTACCTCTTAGACGTTCCGAAAGAGTTAGAGTTCAACCCTAGTTTTATGGTTTTCATATTACTACCGAAGGAGACACGTATATTAGTGATGGTGCACTAATAAATCTAGATGAACCTAATAGCTATAACGAAGCCATGGCAGGCCCGGAGTCTGCAAAATGGAAAGAGGCAATGGACAGCGAGATCCAGTCCATGTATGACAACCAAGTTTGGAATTTGGTTGATAATGTGCCCGGACGTAAGACCGTTGGGTGCAAATGGATCTTCAAGAAGAAGACCGATGTGGATGGAAACGTACACACATATAAAGTGCGATTGGTTGCAAAGGGATTTAATCAAACTCCCAGAGTTGAATATGTTGAGACCTTCTCACCAGTTGCAAAGATAAAATCTATTAGAGTGATGCTAGCTATTGCCGCATTTCATGATTATGAGATTTGGCAAATGGATGTCAAAACCGCTTTCCTCAATGGGAAGTTGGCTGAGGATATTTACATGGCTCAGCCAGAAGGTTTTGTTGATCCGAAGCATCCGAATAGAGTGTGTAAGCTTGAGAAGTCCATTTATGGACTTAAGCAAGCTTCTCGCATATGGAATCTTTGCTTCGATGAGAAAGTCAAACAGTTTGGATTTGTACGAAGCGAAGATGAATCATGTGTATATGTCAAAGCCAGTGGGAGTATAGTAAGCTTCCTCGTTTTGTATGTCGATGACATACTACTCATAGGAAACGATGTCCCGACTCTACAGGAAGTTAAGTCCTGGCTCGGGAAGTGCTTCACTATGAAGGACCTCGGAGAGGCTTCCTATATTCTGGGAATAAGAATAGTGAGAGAGCGAAGTAAGAGACTAATAGGACTTAGTCAGAATACTTACTTAGATAAGGTACTAAAACGTTTTCGTATGGAAAACTCGAAGAAGGGAGAATTACCGATACAAAGTAGTGCCAAGTTGAGTAAGACTCAAAGTCCGAGTACCGAAGCTGAAATAGCAGAAATGAGTCGAGTACCATACGCTTCCGCAGTTGGCTCAATCATGTATGCTATGACTTGTACTCGCCCTGATGTAGCCTTTGCTTTGATCATGGTTAGCAGATATCATGGGAACCTTGGCAGAGCCCATTGGATTGCGCTTAAGAATATTCTTAAGTACCTTCGGAGGACGAAGGAATGGTTTTTAGTTCTCGGAGGGAGTGATGACTTGAAGGTGCGAGGGTATAGTGATGCCAGTTTTCAGACCGATAGGGACAACTACCGTTCGTAGTCGGGCTGGGTGTTTACCTTGAATGGAGGAGCAGTGACTTCGAAAAGTTCCAAGCAGGAAACCGTAGCTGATTCAACGTGCGAATCAGAGTACATTGCAGCGAACGAAGCGTCGAAGGAGGCAATATGGTTAAAGAACTTCATCGGTGATCTTGGAGTTCTACCTGCCATAAAGGAGCCTATGGAGATTTTCTGTGATAATAAAGGAGAGGTTGCCTTGACCAAGGAACCGATGGATCATGGTAGATCTAGACATATCGACAGAAAATATCACTTTATTAGACATCGTGTAGAAGAAGGACAACTCGTAGTGAAGAGGATATCATCAGAAGATAACCCAGCAGATCCGCTTACGAAGGGACTGAGTAGGGTTAAGCACTTGCAGCATGCTAGGATTATTGGGCTGAAGGATGATATTAGTATAGATTAGATAGTAGTAGAAACGTGTAATAGATAAATGTAATTAACATTTGATGATTAAATAAAAGAGTATTATTTATGAGTAATGTTACTGTCTTATGTTAATTGTTTAACTATTGTTTCATTTTGCATGTTTTGACTTCCAGAATAATTGAGTTTATTAAGAATAATCGAATTGTTCAAATTATCCACTATCGTTCATATGTTGGAAGTAGGTATGAATGAAGATTGTCATGAATTGGTGTGTAGATTGTCTAAATGGTATTAGACATAGCAAAAGTTTGCTGCAACATTCATTAGTGCTTATGAACTAGTTTTGAGCATTGGAACAAACCCGCGCTTGCTGGAATCACCTTATGGAATGTGATAAAAGGGTGATCGCAAGACGATAATATCATATGGTCTTAAAACCATGATATATGGTTTGTTATTTGTTAATTGGTTGTACATTGATAATGCGAAACCACATCAGTAACTTGATGTTATAAAACGCATTGTTGTGTATAGTTGATTAATGAATAAGTAAATGCATATAAGTCGAAGTTTTTCTGTTACTTTTATCCTAAGAGGGTAAAAGTGATATCTCGGCTGCTCGATGATTTGATTTGACTTATGTGCCGAGCCCGGTCAGAACTGAATTGATGTGTTCGATTAAGTTCTATGTCAAATA
The DNA here is from genome assembly GCF_051521515.1 of Lactuca serriola. NCBI lineage: Eukaryota > Viridiplantae > Streptophyta > Magnoliopsida > Asterales > Asteraceae > Lactuca > Lactuca serriola. The sequence goes on from NC_136409.1 coordinate 28,724,327, forward strand.
AATCGGAGATCGAGAAACCAAATGCTATACTAATTGTTCCATAGAATTGTCAGCATGATATCTAACAGAAGACTGTACGATCCCTTATCTAAAGGACAAGATTGATTAGATCAGAGTTTAACAACGTCTTTCAGAGCTACGATTGTTAATCGGAATATACTTGTATATATAGTTACTAGACTTATCCAAGTGGGAGACTGTTGGAATAGTGTCTAAGGCTGCAACTATATTAGGCAAGTATTTGACCCGGTTGTGCATGGTCCTTTTCGGTTGCCTTCACCATAGCAACTTGGCAGGATGATTTATAATGAGAGAAGGAATATTATTAATGTATTATAAGAATAATATAAGGAATAATAATATTGCTATGTGATTAGTATAAGTCATAAATTAATTAAGAATTAATTTGGTTGCTTAAAGAGATTAATTAAATAAAGGGGTATAAACTGTCAATTGTTTGATAGTTGCACTTTGGGCTATATAAATCCCTTAAGGATAAAGGGGGACGAATTCTAGGGCTTTGGATAGGCTTAGATTTTGTCCAAGGGCTTATCTATTAGGGTATTGGATTGCTTAGGGCCTAAGTTATCCAATTAGGGTTTAACGGTGAAACCCTAGGAGCCTTACAAGTATAAATAGACCCTAAAGGCTAAGGGATTTCGTGACTTGTGCTTTGAGAAGAATCCCTAGCCGATTTGATCCTCTCTCCTCTCTCCTAAATCATCTTCTTGCTAGTTGGTGTTTGTAAGTCATTAGAGGAGTGACAATTGTGACTCTAAAGCCTCAAGGACAAGAAGATCAAGCAAGTGATTCAAGGTAAACTTCTAATCTCAATTTTTATATTATTATTATACTCTATAAGCCATTAGAAGTCTTGGATTCAATGTATGTTCAATTAGAGAAACCTAGATCCAAGCATTAGGGTTGCATGTGCACATAGGAATGTTCCTATAGCTAAAACCCATCAGAATACACCAATATGTCGTCGATGAACACGATCACCGAGCAATCCAACATTGGCCTATACACTCTGTTCATCAGATCCATGAACACCGCCGGTGCATTGGTGAGCCCCAAAGGCATCACCACGAACTCGTAATGCCCGTAACAAGTCCTGAACGCTGTATTCTATCCTCATCTCGCATCCTCACCTGATGATATCCAGACCTCAAATCGATCTTGGAGAACCAAGATGCTCCCTGTAACTGATCGAACAAATCGTAGATCCTCGGCAACGGGTAACGGTTCTTGACCATCAACTTGTTCAATTCCTAGTAATCAATGCACATCCGGTGTGAACCATCCTTTTTCTTGACAAAAAGGATAGGCGCTCCCCACGGCGAGCTGCTCGGCCGAATAAACCCCTTCCACAGCAGCTCCTGAAGCTGCGAGGATAGCTCCTACATCTTTGGAGGCGCAAGGCGATAGGCGCAGCCCCTGGAACCAAATCGATACGGAACTCTACCTGCCTCTCGGGAGGCACACCCAGCAACTCCTCTAGAAATACATCAGGGAACTCACGCACTATCAGAACCTCATCAACTGACCTTGGTCTCTCTGAATCAACCCTCGTATCCATCACATATGCCAGAAACCGTTTACAGCCCTGCTGTAGACTCTGTCTCGCTCTAGCGGCCGAACAAAATGCCGACCCAGAACGTGTACCCTCGCCGTACACTATAAGAACTCCCCCACTAAGGTCTCGTATGGTCACTAGCTGTTGCTTGCAATCGATAACCACCCCAAATCTGCTCAAACATTCCATGCCCCGATGACATAGACATCTCCCATCGTGATAGGAACTAAGTCAATCGGAAACTCCACTCTGAAAATCCCGAGTACACAAACTCTGATGTGTGTGAAATCAACTTAGTTTTATACCTACTTTTAACTATTAAATAAACACACGAAGGCAGTGGACCTATCAATTGTGGTATAGCTAAATAAGTAGGGTATCGAACACAGGGAATGGGAAATTAAAACTAAAACTAATTCTATCTAAATTAATTATTAAGTAGGGGTTTTCTCGAGTTTTACAAGACTATAAACTTACTAACTATCACTAAATCTAAAAGCAAGAAAAGCAAAGTATTAACTAGATTCAATAATGGGAAGGAACTTCTGTTTAGTTCAACTCAATTGATCATATGGTTGATTTTATGGTAATAGTGCAATGGATTAACTCTTTTGTTGGTTACCGATTCAAGTGATTTGATTCGTGTTCACTACACTAATCCTTAGTGAATAAACTAACTCAAACAGTGATCAGTTGTCTAATTTAATTAAATTCACTAAATTAATTATTCGGGTTAATTTAGACTTGCAATAGTTAACTAATTTGGTCCTTTAGTTAACTTCTTGTTGATGGTCATCACACAAGCTCACACATGAATTTACTTAATTTTCTTATTAATTCTAGTTTCATGTTCATTAATCCTAGATATATGATAATGTGGTCACATAAACATATGAGGTTGATAATTAAAAGATGTTCATACTATTTAATTACCTTCCTATTAATAGAAAATTAATTATCATTCACACACAAGGTTCTTTAGAAAGCTAAAACTAACAAAAATCACCAACGTTGAATTAATCCTACCAATAACCAAACAATAGTCTCAATTTTGAATCCCTAAAAAGAAGATTAAGATTTTAGCTCATGATTGAAGTAAATAACAGCAAATGAACGAATTCTAATTGTCTAACCATAATGGAAAACAAAAGATTAAGTTGAATGATGAAATTTGCCTCAAATCTCCTTCGGAATTAGATTCTACGTTGTATCTTCGTTCTCTAGGGTTCTTCTGGCTCTTCAATCGCAGCTAATCTCTCCAGAAGGGTTCTAGAATTTTTTTTTGTCGATCTGAGAGGTTATCTTTATATTTGCGAAACGACTCGCCGAGTCCATCTCTCAATCCCCGTATGCGATAACTCTTTGGGTCTTTAAGTCTTTATCTTCTCGAATATTCATTCAAACTCGCCGAGTAGACGAACCTGCTCACCGAGTAGGTATTGTTTTTGGTGGTTTTCTTCTTTGTTCAATTCCTGAGCCCCCGACTGCTTCTCCTGCTTCCTTTTGCTTCCGAGCTTCACTTTTGGACTGAAAACATAATTCAAACACTTTTAAGTACCTTTGTCCATGAAATGCAATAAATTAGCTAATAAATGATAAAAAAAATCTATACTTAATATGAACTAAATATGCAAATATCAAAATACCCCACACTTGACTTTTGCTTGCCCCCAAGCAAAAATGAATTTTAACACATTAGAATCACATATGACAACTCCAAAATAACCCAGCCATTATGCCAAGACTGCAACGCACACATTTGTGTCTAAAAATTTTCCTAAATACACCCCATACTCCAAATACTCACAATCCTCATAAACATTCGCCCACTTATCCCGAACAATTCTCATTTTATGCATCCCTCCGAATCCATCCGCAGAAAACCTCCTAACCTCAAGGTATTTTTAGTTGAGTAACCCAAGCATACATAATCTAGAATCATAATTTATGATACCACTATGGAGCTCTTTTGAATTCTTCACTTTTTTGGCATTTGATCTTTGATTGCTTTGAATTCATCACCTTGTTGTTTGATTTTTGGTATCTTCAACTTTTTGAATTTCTTGGAATTTTAATCTTTTGATCTTCACTTTAATTGCTCCAAACTTCTTACAACTTTTCTTGCAATCTCTCTCTTTTTTTTTTACATGTACCTCACTTTTTTCACTCAAAACCCTACATGCTTAAGCAAGGGCGCTCAACCTCAACCTTTATTGGCTAACGACAATAATTTTCCTGGATACATTTCTGGTACACGATGCTAAACATATTGCATCCCTCGGGCTAAGCAAGGTCGTGTTTTTGTCCCATGATTTCACTGGAATAAGGAAGCCAAAAATGCACTAGAACGTATATAGGCTCAACTAAACATTTGGGTCTTCATGCAATCATCCACACAACTCTAACATGGAATCCTAATTTAATTTTTACCAAAATTTCCTAAATTAACCCCTAAGTCACATTTTTGGTATGCAAATTTTAAAAATTAACCTATATATTAGGACTCTATATTTACTAAGATGAAATTAACCCCTACCCCACACTTAATTTATGCAATGTCCTCATTATATATTATTCATGACAAAGAACAACAAAATAAAAAGGGAATTGGAACAAACTCCCCTAGGGTAGCAGTTGCTAGGTCGATATCTCTATTCTTCAACTCCATCTTCAATTGACTTTAGACATGGAAATAGCTCATCCACATCTTGGGCATCAAATCACATGTGGGCAGCTCCAAATATGCAGGAAAAATATTACAAACTCTTCAAGAATCGATTTGGAAGAAAAATGGTCAAGTGGTACATTCAACAGCATCGAATCAGCAGTCTTTTTTGGAATAAGGAAGAATAAAAATGAGTGACTCGTCAAGTCATATTAGCGACTCGTCGAGTATAGTCGCGGACAGCTTCGAAATTGCGAAAATACAAGGCGACTCGTCGAGACAGTTAAGTGCACTCGGCGAGTAGACCGCTGGGTGGAAAAAATTACATTCTGCATTTGTTCCAGCTTTTGACAAATCTTCAAAACTTCACAAAACATCTAGACTCATTTACTCATGTCCCTAAGCACCAGACTCGACACCTTAACTCTAACTCCGCCATTTCTTGACTATTTTCCACTCTTTATTTTTCTTTCTCTCTCAAACTCCAGACCCTTTTATGCAATCATTCCTAATCCAAAATCTAAAAGTCATCAAGGCAAATTAAACATCAATCATAAAATAAAAGTCTTAAATTCAAACACACAAAACAAAAACAAAAACAAATTGAAAATTGTTCAACAAATCATCAAAAAAAAACTAATCCTCCTCCTCATCATCATGATCATGCACAGCTCCACTTCCACTAGCTCCACTCCTCCTTGAATTAATCACCTCATCCCAAGATGGAATGTATGGGAAGTTGCCACCATCGATATGCGGAATATGGAAGTGGTCAAAAAGTTGAATGTTGCACTGGTTGCTAAAATTGAGACTCCTCGCCATTTGATCTTGCATTCTCCTCATCTCAACATTATACCAGTCCATTGGTACTTCATCATTATCCATCGGAATTAGCGGCGGTTCCTCCTCCAGGTCTCACTCTCGCCTCGGCCTAACCCTCCTTCCCGGCGCCTCGGGACCAACCACCGGATCATCATGCGGGATAGCATAATGACCACCGGCATAATCCTCAATAATCCTAGCCCTCCGAAAAAGAATGGGATTAAATGGAGGGGTAGGGATCACCGTCATCAAATTCCATGCACCACGGGTCATCAACCCAAATGAGTTGGCTAGCCGGGGGACGAACATGCCACCATTAATTTTTGAGGTTTTGCGATCCTTGAACGCACCCTCCGAAGAATAAGAATCCAAATACCACAGAATGTTGCAAAAGGTGTCTGGTGTGATAATGCTCCAAAGATAAAAGACGTCAAGGTTAGAAACCTTGTCGTCATCCTTCCATTCGTTGATGGTGGTGGAGATAAGGCGGTGAATGAAACGGTGCGTGGGCGACCTAATACTTCCTTCCTGGGCCAACTTCGGAATGTATAACTTGTTGGTGATTGTATTCCACCAACCCGTACTCGTAACACCATCAGTGAACACCTTTGAGAGCGTTCCAAAAAGGAGCAAAAAATAGCAGTCGAGACCAATGGCCGGTCATAAATCCCCAACCGACAAGCAAGATCAACAACGGAGCACTGATGAAACTCGCCCCCAAGGCAAAAACTGAAACTCGCCGAGTGGTAGCAATTGTCTCCTCCATGGAAAGAAACCGTGGAGAAAAACTCCCAGCAAAGTTCCCGGTACACCTGCTCTTGAATTCTAAAAACCCGACTCCATCCATCGCAAATCATCGTCTCCCTTTCGTATGTGAATTCCTTCAAAAGATAAGGGGCGAACTCCTCTTCATACCGAAAATTTTGCAACCAATCCTAATCAACCCTGTTGGGTACATAAATCTCCTTCTTTCTGACTTCAGCCAACTTCTTCTTCCATCTCATCATTGTTGAAGCCGATTCAATTTGGGGAAAATTCAACCAAGGAAAATCTCCTTGTCGTCCACTTGAGCTTTGACATCTGTGAAACATTGTCCCTGCAAAACAAAGAACACACAACCCAGCAAGAACAGAAAATCATCAAAATAGTTTACATCTGGGTCCCCGACTGGACTCGTCGAGTCCATGAATCACTCGGCGAGTCGCATGAACTGCGCGAGTCAGTCGACGAGTCGATCCAAATTCGACCATGAAAACTTCTTATTTCTTCAAGGGTTATGTCCAGGGATGTTTCTAAGATGTATTAGGGCAAGAATAATCATCGAAAAAAACATAATTATTACTAAATCAAAACCCTACAAATTCACTAAACTTCAAAATCGGGTATTCTATAAAATTGACACCCTAGATCATCTAAAAATCATGGCTTTAACACAATTAAGGAAGAAATTAAGTACCTTTTGTGATGGAAATCAAAAATATTGAAGAAAGAGTGAAGAGGTTGATGAATGCTTGAGAGAGAACACAAATGGAGGCGCACGGCGAGTGAAGGGGGAAAACTGATTTCATTAGGGTTAAAAATCCTAGTTACCAGTTGTAAAAACTCATTTTAAATTAAATTTTCTATAAATAAAATCGACTCGTCGAGTCAGGGTCAGACTCGGCGAGCCTGGTCGTGATTTTTAAACTCATCAGAAAACTGAATCGACTCGTCGAGTCAAGGTCAGACTCGGCGAGTCAATTGCAAACAATTCAAAAATTATATAATTGTGCCATTCATTTAGAAAAGAAAATTCATTCCACCCCACACTTAGTCCATACGCACTCTCAAGCAGTCATGTCTGATGATTTGGAAGATTAAAATCCTAAAAACGAAAAATCAAACTAAAACGACAAAAAAATAATGAAAGAAAGCAAACTCTAATAACGGATTGCCTCCCGCCAAGAGCTTCTTTTTAAGGAGTCGTTAGCTGGACTCCTTCCCATCTACGTTTCTTCATTTTCCTGCATCGGGAATGCACGCCTCAGCTTTTGCGGTTTGTACTTCGTTTTGTAAGCGTGAATCTTTTTTTTAAGCCCGTCTTAATTCTTTTCTCTTCTTCCTTATAGCATCATCCTCAGCTACATGAAAATCTCTTTTCTTCATCTTTTTCTTCTTCACCCCATTGCTTTGCACCTTCTCTTGCACTTCGTTTTCCTTAAACTTAATTACTTCATATTTGGTGAAAACTCGTACTCTAGGTTTGGTAATGAATGGCTGATCAGCCTCATCTCTCGTATCCCTTGCCTTTTCCTCTTCTCTAAAGCTTGCCTTATCTTCAAGTGGAACATATTCTTCTTCTTGCATAATCGTATCAAGGCATGCTACATGAACATGTTGAAATTCACCATCCACTTCTCCTGTTGCTGCTTGTTCTTCTAAAGATTGAGGAAAAATCTTCATGTCCAGAACATGCAGGGAGCTGGTAACAAGCAGATCAAAATCGTCTAAGTTGCTGGTAATTTTGACTGGACTCGTCGAGACTGGGAAAGCGACTCAGCGAGTCAGATCGTATTCCACACTTCCCACTGTGTTTTCCGAGTCGGTTCCTTTCAGCAGCTTCTCTATCTCCTCCAAGTTTTTGTCAAAGTCTTCATTACCTCCAGAGGGTAGCAACAACTTACTTGGATCTTCTTCTTGTAAAAGTGGAAGTTCTTTTTGTAGTATCTCATCATCCAAATCAATGAATGAGATCTCTTCTTTTCCTTCTTCTTCTTGCTTGATCTCTGTTAAAGCCTTAAAAACCGCTGACTCGTCTCCTACCCTTAGTGTTAGTGTGGACTCACATACATCAATTAATGCACATGCGGTGTTCAAACATAATCTCCCCAAAATTATTGGAATTTCGGGGTCTTCTTCCATGTCAAGTACCACAAACTCCACGGGAAAAATAAACTTGTCGACCTTAATGATAAGATCTTCACAAACGCCTCTTGGATGAATAGTCGTCTTGTCCGCCAAATGGATCTTCATGTTAACTGGTCTTGGCTCCGGTAAATTCAGCTTCTTGAAGAAAGAGAAGGGCATTAAGTTGATACTTGCACCCGAATTTGTCAACGCTTGAGTTACAAGTACATTTCCAAATTGGAAAGGAATTATGATGCTTCCTACATCACCCTTCTTTTCTGGTAGCTCATTCAATACTATCTCCGCGACTACAGCTAAATCTTTTCTAGCAGCAAAAAGACCCTTCAGCAAGTTAAAGTACTTGGGTGTTTGAAGCATTGGTTCCACAAATGGAACGTTGACTTGAAGGGCTCGAACATGCTCCAAGAAGGCTTTATATGCTTTAACCTTTTCACCAGTCATGGCTCTGATTGGGAATGGAAAAGGGGGATTGTATGGCTTTGAGGGAATATCAGTTTCGTCATCAATGCATGGACTCGTCGAGTCCATTAGAAGGACTCAACGATTCTGGCCGGGTTTAATTGGAGCCGACTCTTCTGCCTTTTATGTATTCATCTTGGAGATCCTCTGTGCAGGGGTGAAAATTTCTCCATAGCTCGAGGTCACAGCATTCAGATTCTCCATTCTCGGATTATTTTCGGTCTTACTTGGAAGTTGACCCGGTCTTCTCTCATTCACTTGGTGTGCAAGTTGTCCTAGCTGCTTCTCAATGTTGAGAATAGATGTCTGCTGATTCCTTAGCATATTTCTGGTCTCTTGTATTGCAGCATCATGATCATTATGCCTTTTTTCGGACACGGCTATGAATCTAGTGAACATTTCTTCTAAATCGGCTTTCTTTTCCATTGCCGATTCTTCCTTTTGATAAAATCCCCTTTCTTTCTGCTTGTATTTCTCCTCCTTAGCCTTCTTGTATTCTTCATACGGGAGCCATTCCTTTTTCGGTTTCCGCCAATTCTCGTCGTATCGATCGCCGCTTGAGTAGAACACTTGAGCTTACTTGTTTCCATTTTCATCCAAGTCACAATCCTTCGTGAGATGAGGCCCTCTACAGTTCTCGCATCCAACTCGAATAGCATGGATTGTTTGATCCATTTTTGTCATCCTTCTATCTAGACTATCGAGCTTAGCCATCATCGCCTCCATGCCATCATTTTCCGAATTCACTACCCCCCGACTTACTTCATTTCTTGGGTTGTGGTATTCTCTAGAATTCTTAGAGAATTCTTTAATTAACTCCTTGATTACCGGGGGTGCCTTCTTCGTAAGCTGGCCTTGTGAATCGATCAATTGCCTTGTGGTGACATTGACTCCATCATAGAAAACGGAGACCTCTTGTTGGCTATTGAGGTCATGGTGTGGGCAATTTCTAAGAAGACCTTTGTACCTTTCCCAAGCTTCATAAAGAGACTCCCCACGTTGTTACTCGAAGTTGGCAATGGCTTTCTTCAACTTAGCTATTTTGGAAGGCGGGCAAAAGTGGTCTATGAACTCTTTCATCTTGGCGCATGTGGTGACCGATCCGAGAGGAAGTGACTTGAGCCAATCCTTTGCAGCTCCCTTGAATGTGACTGGAAGCATACGAAGTAGCTGGGTCTCGCGTGGCACATTTGTTACATTGAAGTAATCAGCCACATCATTTACTTCATCCAAGTGCTTGTAGGCGTCTTCATGGTCTTTTCCATAAAAAGGAATCTCCTTGAGTTGAGCAAGAATATGACCCTTTAGCTCGAAAGTAGCGGTAGCAGGAATTGCGGGCTGCACAAGTCCCGGGCCAGTGTCATCGCGCATCCTCTTCTTCCATTTCCCCATGGGGACTTCATCGATATTAGCCATAGTGATAGCTAAATCGTCTTCAAAGTCGGATTCGTGCTCGTATGTGGGTTCTTCTTCTTCCTCGGTCTCGTACTCAGTTTCTTCTTTAATTGCGTCTTCGATTGTCAAAGAGGAGTTGGATGTTCTTGATTTGGTGCTCCTTTTCTTGCTGAATACGGACTTTAGGTTCTTTAGTGGCAAATTCTTTGAAGAAATGGTTCTCCAACGACTTTTCCTTTGCTCCTCCTTAGTGCGGATTCCGGGTCTTCTAGAGGAGGGACCAGAGGTGTATCAGATCCCCGGGTCATGAAACAGTTGTAAACAAAACAAAAAGAAAACATGTAAAAAGAACAAAAAATAAATAAAAAATAGAATTGTAACAGCGATGTACTCGTCGAGTCGGCATGAGTGCACTCGGCGAGTTGAAGGCAAAAACAGAGAAAGATTTAATTACTTTTAAAAACGGATTTTTTTATTAGAACTTATACTAATTACTATTTTACCTAAAAATTAACTTTGTGTAAGATAAATCTCACACAAAGGATTGATAAAAATAGAATTTAATACTAATTTAGAACCGTTCCCTGGCAACGGCACCAAAAACTTGATGTGTGTGAAATCAACTTAGTTTTAAACCTAATTTTAATTATTAAATAAACACACAAAGGCAGTGGACCTATCAATTGTGGTATAGCTAAATAAGTAGGGTATCGAACACAGGGAACGGTAAATTAAAACTAAAACTAATTCTATCTAAATTAATTATTAAGTAGGGGTTTTCTCTAGTTTTACAAGACTAAAAACTTACTAACTATCACTAAATCTAAAAGCTAGAAAAGCAAAGTATTAACTAGATTTAATAATTGGAAGGAACTTCTGTTTAGTTCAACTCAATTGATCCTATTGTTGATTTTATGGTAATAGTGCAATGGATTAACTCTTTTGTTGGTTACCGATTCAAGTGATTAGATTCACATTCACTACACTAATCCTTAGTGAATAAACTAACTCCAACAGTGATCAGTTGTGTAATTCAATTAAATTCACTAGATTAATTATTCAGGTTAGTTTAGACTTGCAATAGTTAACTAATTTGGTCCTTTAGTTAACTTCTTGTTGATGGTCATCACACAAGCTCCTAGACATATGATAAAGTGGTCACATAAACATATGAGGTTGATAATTAAAAGATGTTCATACTATTTAATTACCTTCCTATTAACAGAAAATTAATTATCATTCACACACAAGGTTCTTTAGCAAGCTAAAACTAACAAAAATCACCAACATTGAATTAATCCTACCAATAATCAAACCATAGTCTCAATTTTGTATCCCCAAATAGAAGTTTAAGAGTTTTAGCTCATGATTGAAGTAAATAACAGCAAATGAACGAATTCTAATTGTCTAGCCATAATGGAAAACAAAAGATTAAGTAGAATGATGAAATTTGCCTCAAATCTCCTTCGGAATTGTATTTTAGGTTGTATCTTCGTTCTCTAGGGTTCTTCTTGAATATTCGTTCAGACTCGCTGACTAGACGAACCTACTCGCCGAGCAGGTGTTGTTTTTGGTGGTTTTCTTCTTTGTTCAATTCCCGAGCTCCCGACCGCTTCTCCTGCTTCCTTTTGCTTCCGAGCTTCACTTTTGGACTGAAAACATAATTCAAACACTTTTAAGTACCTTTTGTCCATGAAATGCAATAAATTAGCTAATAAATGATAAAAAATCTATACTTAATAAGAACTAAATATGCACCGCTCTCTCATCAGCTATGGAAACTCTCAGAGGTCGACTCAACGCCTCTTGACTAATACTGATGTGCTTGCTAAAAGCCAAAGATACAAAAGACCAACTCGCACCCGAGTCAAATAACACTAAGGCAGGTACATAACTCACAAGAAAAGTACCTATGCATATCATAATATAAGCACAATATCTCAACATAAAAAATAAATACAAGAAAGAACACATACCAACCACGACATCGGGCGTTGCACGAACCTCTTCCGCGGTCAACTGCAAGGCTCTCCCTCGTGCCTTCGATGCCTCGGCCTTCGCGGGCTGACTGTCTGTATTTCTCACTACAACAGGGGCAGATCCCTGAGATGGTCCCTATGTTGTCCCTCGCAACTGTGGACACTCTGCCTTCCGGTGTCCGGTCTGGTTGCAGTGAAAACATACTACAAACCCCTTGGGGCAATCCTTGGCCATATGCCCCTCCTTGCCACATTTTTAGGAAGACCCTGCTCTGCACACCCTATCGTGGCTCTAGCCACACTTGCCACAAGTGCGGCCCATTTAGCTCCCAGATCTCGAATCAGCGGGCTTGGCCCGCTTGGCTGTCGGCTGAGACTGTGCCGGTCGCCGATCCCTCCCCTGAGACTTAGCCTCCTCCCTAGCCTAGGTTTCCAGCTCTATCTCCATATTCCGGGCATTTTCCTGAAGCTCAGCAAATGTCCGGTACATTGATTTCTCCACGAACTCTCGTATGTCCCTCCTCAACACACTAAGATATCAGCTCATACGTGCCTGCTCGGAGGACACATCCTCTGGGCAGAACATTGCCCTCTCATGGAACATCCGAGTAATCACTGTAACAAACTCGGTACCCTGCTTGAGGGTGAGAAAATCCTATGCCAATCGCTCTCTCTCCACCTGGAATGTACTCATCTCGGAACATAGCAGTGAACCTTTCCCAGGTCACTGCAGTAAGCTCAGCAGGCGTATAGTGTGCCGTCACAAACTTCCACCAGTCCTTCGCACCCAAGCGAAGCTGGTTCAAAGCAAACCTGACCCTCAAATGCTCTGGAGATGAGCAAGTAAAGAAACACCCCTCTATGTCTTATATCCACCTCATCGCTGCAATCGGTTCTTGGGTCCCATCAAACTCCAGTGGTTTTGTGTTGTTGAACTCCCGAAACAACAACGCATCACCACCCTGCGGCCTAGTCGCAGCTATAGCTGCAGTGGCCACAGCAACAACAGCCTCAGAAAGAGCAGCGTATCTCTCGTTAAATATCTCTATCAGTGTGGTCTTCATAGACCCCAACATCTCTGATATCTCAGCCCTGATGGTCGCAGCCACCTCCTCATGGATAATCCTACGGATCTCCGCATCACTCGTACCGCTGTTCTCTGGTGTATGGTGTGTCCTAGCCATGATCTCCCTCTGAAATACAACATAAGAATATTAGGGGCCTGCTCGAGTATAATCACACTCGATAGCTCCACCCTACTTGTTCCTCAGTACTCTAAGGATTCTTACTTGGACTGCGCACTGACCCGGTGTCTTCAGTAGTACGGGCCCAATACTACCGTCCACACCGTATCAGCATTCATCCCAAGTCCTCCTCATAGAGTCCCAAATCCCAAGTACTCTACTCTCTCTAATCATATGCTACTCACTAGCAGACCTCTCATAAGCTCCTCGCTGCTATCTAACCATTCTCAAGCATCTCTAGCAGCAAAACTCCTAGACTAAGGCATCATATATCAGGCCACTCTAGTCCTAATAAGAATACCTAGTCTACTCTAGCATGCATTAACATAACTCATCATATATCAGAGCATAATATATCTCATAACACTTATTGCAAGGGTATTTTGGGAAATCACCGTTCGGACGTTGGCTGATCGTACACACGGCTCTACTCTGTTTGTCTCAAAACTCTTTTTACTCTTTTAAAAATTGTTTTATTATCAAAATTTTTCTTAAATCCTCTGTTTGAGTTCAGATACGCCTAAAGATGCATCTGAATTCCTCAAACCAAGGCTCTGATACCAACTTGTAACACCGTAAAAATTAAAACAATTTTTCACTTTTTAAAACCATATAATTTCATTCATAATCACATTCAAGAAAACAATGTATCAACATTATCTCATTATAAATCCCAAGATTAAATCATAATAAACTCCGCGGGTGTGTGTGCAGATCATGTCGGCACCTTCCCACGATCATCACTGGTACCTGAAACACATAACACATAACACTGTCAACATAAATGCTTAGTGAATTCCCCAAAATACCACTATAACACATATTAGCCACTCAAGGCTATAACTCTGCTAACCCTCTGGTCAGTGTGTCTAAGTGGTACCCTCCAGTCCCAACTCTCTGTGGGCCCTCCGGCTCTAACTCTATGGACTCAAAGGTCCAAACTCTATGGACCCACTAGTCCTAACTCTGATAACTTTGAATCATGCATATCACATATCACAATAAATCTCAACACATAAATAGCATACAAATACACTGGCACATAACTCTAAAATACACTGTCATATAACTCTGTTACCACTCTAGGTAAAGTATAGTGAGAAGACTCACCTCGGATGTCTCGGTAAGTCTCTGACTAGGTAGAAATATGATCTAGCCTCCGCCTAATCACATAAATTAAATACTCTCATAAACATAACTCTAGAGACTAGACTCAACCCTCTCTTCGCACCCTCAGAAGGGTAAAAGACCATTTTTACCCCTCTCTTGAATCAAAGACCCCATTGTTGACCAAACCCTAAAAGTCAATAAAAGTCAACGGTCAAAATTTGACCCGACTCGTCGAGTGCACTTGGGTGACTCGGCGAGTCTACACGTGTCCACTATCTCTCTAGTCTCGCTTGGCACGTCGAGCCTTTCCCTTGTTCGACGAGTTACACCAGGCATGAATCACGGGGCCACCCTGACTCAACTCGTCGAGTCCCATTATGAACTCGATGAGTTCCGCCTTGAACTCCAGTCCGCTTTTTTTAGGAAGGAGGCCCTCTCCCTCCTATGTTGTAAAAGGGAAGTGCAGATCCTTCTGCAACACTCTTCCGGCTCTATTTCCCTCTAACTCACCGAGTCATTCCCCCAACTCGACAATTTACCAACTGAATGATTCACGGGAAACCCCAACCTTACTCGTTGAGTCTGTTCTTGGGACTCAGCAAGTTCATGCCATGCTCAATAGAAATGACCTCTTGAGGTCAGATCTGTTCCTCTAACCCATAGATCTGACCCCCCCTTGATCAAAATAAACACGTAAAGTTTAGATGTTGATGACCATGCAAAGACCTAATGGCTCTATTTGAACAAATGGCCTCAATATGTCACCTTAAGCTCATATCTCTTAATGACACCCAATAAAGATCAAGGATTTAAGGTCTCTAGACCTCTTTGGATGCAGATCCGAAGCCTCAACACAAGAAGGGACCAATTGCTCCACAATTCATACTCTAAAGGGGCTAGAAACCCTAACTCTCAAGGATTAACACCAAAACTGAAGAAGGATCGAATATGTACCACAATATGAAGTCCCTAGGCTCTGAAATCCGTAGAATAGCACCCTGTTCAGTTCCCTCTTTCCTTGGTCACCTTCTTCTTGCAAAAACACCTACGCAAGGATCAAAAATGGCCTCTTCTTCCTCACAAACGCTCTAGATCGCTTAGGGTTTCACTCAGGGTTCTGGTAGCCGCAAATGGTGGCTATAAGTCCCTTTAAATAAGTGTCAAACCCTGGGAATTAGGGTTTCATTAAACAGCGCGGACTCGCCGAGTCCACTAGTCGACTCGCCAAGTCCGGTCATCAATCTGGATAGAATTCGCGACCCTACTCGGCGAGTCTAAGCATCAACTCGCCGAGACCCTCCAAAATCTCCAAAATAAATGAATAAATAATGTACCTAGGAATCCGAATGTTACAGCTCTGATATCATAATAATCAGAATGTCTCCAATAATCTGCTTCATTTCATAGAGATGTGTAGAGGGAAATATATATACAAACGTACATGGCCATTTGGGCCGATAGACAGCACCACAAAGAGACTATACATGTGGGCTAATATACACTAAATATACATATATGCTAACACTCAAATGAAAAATATATGATTTTTGGATGAAATGGAAAATCCGTATGCATAGGCGCGCACGGAGAAAAAGTGTGTCGCACGCAATGACACATTGAATCGGCCCTACTGATCTTTATCATGTGTCATCAGTTGATTGAAGCCATGTCACCAGCCCCGATAAGATGAGTGACATGCATCTGTCCTGCGCGGCGTGCACACCAACTATAAATTGATGTCTCATGCCTTAATCATTCCACACACTTTCTCTCTTGATTTTCTCTCCATTTTGCCTAGTTTTCCCTTAGTTTTAAGTATCTGGCAGAAGCCTTGAGGTCCCTGAGTGCTCGACATTAGTAGCTATCAGGCTGGAGTTCTACCAGTCCAATTTTCGGACTTCTGTTAGAAAATCCCTTTAAGTTAAGCTATGCTTCTAGTGTAACATATATTTATATTCATATTCTTTGTTTATATATATATATATATATATATATATATATATATATATATATATATATATATATATAAGATTTATCAGTGATTCAAGTTATAATGCTAATTGATCTACTTATGAGAGAGGTGTCTAGAATTATCAAATTGGCTTGGTTGTTGTATTTCAAAAAGGCAATATATTGAAATGGACCTGTCTCACAACTGTCCGGCCTTGTTGATCTTTATTTGATACTGCTATCAATGTTCATTAAGATTAGTAATAAGTCTAACCTATATTACCAGATAGTCATAGAAGTTAATAGGTTAAAGTATTTTAGGTTTATAGTCGTTCAGCGCGTTACACGTCAGTCGGATACCCAGTAGAATCTCCAAGATAGCTGCAATCTTTCGATTCATTGTCAAGGTGAGTTATCTCACTATATCATGTAACTCAATATATATTTATACTCTCAAAAGTCTAGGAGATATGCAAGCTTTCTAGGTCTATAATGGCTCTTCACTTCTATGAACCAAAATGGACCTTGTTCTTTAAGCTTGAACCACACAAGGGGGCAAGATAAGCTCTCGAGATAATTCTAAGCTCAAAACGGAAGGGAGGTTAGAGATCATGAAAACACTATCTGCGGTTGATGGTGGCTTAGAACGATCCACCCCTAAGGACTTGAGTGCCTTTAAATAGCTCAAAAACCCTAAAAACTCAAGCAACCCATGGGCTTGGGCGCGTCGCTCTCTATATAGAGTGCATTGCGTTCACTGGACCAAAACAAGGCCAATTCTCAATAAATGTCCAGTTTGTCCAAGAACCAAAAACATATAGGTAATTAAAAAGATACATACGGGAAATAGGATGTTACATTTGGTGTAACATATTAAAACCACAATTTCTCATAACTTTAGGATAAAAAAAATGCATGAAATTGATCCAATTCTAAACTACTAGAACTTTTTTCAAACCACAAAAGTTAAATCCAACACGTTATACATGTAATTTAAGAGAATTTGTACACAAATTACTAACAAGATAGATATAATGTCATCATACAATGCAAAAGTTCTACAATTTATTCAGATCGGCTATAGAATCAATTCATTACATAAATTAACTTCCAACTAAGATTTCGAAAAACAGGATTTAATTTAGTTGAATCATTAAGAAACATTAAAAAAGGGTGTTTCTAATAGCAGGCGTTAGTCATAAGGACTCCTCCCATTTTAATCCTAAAGGACCAACCATTTTAAAAATTACTCAAAAGACAACTAAATGGCCATTTATGTCATTTTATTTATAACATGAGTAAACTTTGAATATGTTTAATGTTTGTAAGATCAATAAAGAAAAGAAAACAATAGATATATTTGGACCTCGCAATTTCAGACACAAAGACATCAATCTGTGAGAGACACGACACGACACGAATACATCTTAAATATTGAGATAAAGCTTATTTCTTATCGTGTAATCGTATCGTGTCAAATTCGTGGTTGACACGTTTTCATGACACGAATACAGAAATTGTCAGGTCTAGATATATTGGCTAGTTGGTTGTCAAAACGATTAACATATTTCTATTTCATGCTCCCTTTCTATTTTATTTTTTCTTCATTTAACTAGTTTTGTTGTATTCTATATATTAGGAATATTTTAACCGAATGAGAACGATATGAAAAGAAATGTGTGAAAGTTAGACTAATAACAGTTTAGTCCAATATTTACATTACAACCAAAATCACTATTAAATGTGATTAGTAACACATATAAGTCATTCTTTATAGATTCCATATATAGACTGGCGAATAAAGAACACCAAAAGAAAATACAAATATATGTTACTGCAAAAAATCCAACTAAAAGAGCACCATGTTACCAATTTGGAGTCACCCTCATAAGTTAACATATCATCTTGTAGTGCAAAATCAAGCAAAAGAATAGTTGCAATACAAATGTACTTGAACCAAGGATCCAAGCCTTGACCCATTAAGACAACCTGTTGAGGAATTGAGGTTTACAACACATACAATATACTGTCAACAAGATATTACCGCACAATGTTCATAAGAATGTGAGATTCAACTTCCTTAATTTTACATGCATTAAATAAACACAACATCAAATTATATATGATGCATTTAACTTTTTAATAAATTCAACACACTTGGGGAATACTATTTGACATAAATGGTGTATTAATTCTAGCCTTCTTCAATGCGTATACTTTTAATGTTTCTTCTTCCACTTTATGTTAATAACTGCTACAATCAGATCGACCAAACATAAGTAGTGTTTCCATGTAAGAATTCACGTTGAATGAATATCCTCTAATCGGATCATCGCAGTGCCCTGAGTTGGGCTCATAAACAACAAGTTGAGTCGGCTCAGAAAGATAATCATCCACTTCCATTATCGGTCCTCCACTCTTCCTAAAACCCACCGCCTTTATTGACCCACGTTGACCCTTAATTGTGTATTGCTTTGTAAACGATACTTGAGCACCATTCACCATTATCCATACATCACACCAAACTTGTTCCTCTGTGTTTATATTGTATTGAAGCATGACTAAAGATTCCCCTAGTTTAGAAACAGACAACCGTGCAAAAGGGTGGCTAGCTAAACATTCGGGGAGATCTACCACTTTGAAACTCTCATCAGTCATATCAAATGACATAATCAGATTATGAGTACGTAATCCACTATCAATACACGAAGAACACCAATAGATAAACTTATCGATAACTACCTGGGGTTGTCTAATTCGTATTGAATTACTTGGGAGATTCGTAGAAAGACTTTTCCATTTCCCCGATCTAAAGGAATAAACCTCAACTTTCCAAAGGTTGCTAATTTCGGTTTTCTTATCCATCCATGAAGGAAGTTGTGTGATCTGGATGATCTTAGGATCGATAGTAACAGGACAAACACCAAAAGCAAGAACGATTTCTTGGCGTGCATACAAGATATCAGGTACAACAAAAGCAATAGATTTTCTGATAGAAGGGTTACAAACAACAGCCAACCTCTTTTTAAAGTTGATTTCAGAAGTCTCCGGATCCCAATGATAACCATCCAAACACAACAAGCCATGAGAACTACCAACTATTCTTGGAAGTTTAACGGACAGAGGAAGAGTAGGAACAAACCTCTGTTGAGGGAAAGAGTCGTCATCGAGAAAAGAAACGTATTTTATTTCTCCTCTCGGATCTTTATACCATACAAACAGATGGTGTGGGTGAGTATGGAGGACGCTCTGAGCAGCAACAAACTCTGAGCTGTCGATCAAAGACTTCCATGCTTTTGAGACGGATCTGAACTGCATCAGTGATTTGACAGGAAGCCGCATCATGATTTCTCCTTGGATATGGAAAGGTAGTTCGTATGACATTTTGATTTTAGGTGCCGGTGGTAAACGGTATTTGACAGGAGAGGTAGTATAAACAGGAGATTTGGGGAGTTTGGTTATTGAATACTTCAATAAAGGGTGCTTTCTTGATAAATATGCAGCTTGGGTATTAGAAATTTCAACAAGGGACTTTCTTATGAATTATCCACAAATCTTGTCGGCTTGACTTTTAGAATTGACAAAATTTCATAAATGGTCCTTATAATTTCTCATTTTATGTGGTTAGGGTCTAAACATTTGAAAAATTGTAGATTTATCATATTCAACAAGTTTTGTTGCGGTTATTTTCGATTAACTTTTAAAGTTTGGCTGTTAATTTTTTTAAAATTATTATTTTTATCTTAGAGACCTTTTGTACTATAATTACTATTTCTACATATCTTCTTTTTATTTTTATTGAATTATTATATATTCATAAATGTTATTTTTAATACATACTATTATATATTAATAAATATTTTTTTATTAGATTATTAATTTCTTTTAATTAAATTTTTTAATTTTTTGTTATCAAATATTTTAATTTGATTATTATATATGAATAAATATTATTTTTAATATATAATATTTATATATTAATTAATATTATTATATTGGATTATTAATTTATTTTATTTAATTGTTTGTATTGGAGTAATTCTTTTTTATTGGATTATTATATATTAATATATATTGTTTTTTATTTATAATATTTTTATCCTAATAAATATTACTTTATCAGATTAATAATTTCTTTTAGTTAATTTTTTTAATTCTTTTTTTATGGATTGATTCTCTTTTATTGGAATGTTACTTTTAATTTATTATTTTCTTTATATAATAAATATTATTTATTATATTATTAATTGATTTTTATTGAAAAATAGTAATTCTTTTAATTTTATTAGTTCCAATAAAAAAATTGTCGAAATATGTAAGAGTTTTGCCTCTCATCAACGAAAATCGTCGTGATTACCACCAAACACCTTCATCGAAGGTCTGACATAAATGCTACTAACTTTTTCCACCTAACATCACTGGTGGCCACTTGCAAAAACCTCTTCACACTCTGCTCGAATCCTCCATATCACACACAATGCACAACAAAATCCTATAAACATTAAAAGTGGTGGTAGTGATCGGGTGATGGTGGTGGTGTTGTCCACCTCTAGTAGGATGTCAAGTACACCAAGAAAATTAAACTCTTTGCTTGCAAATAAAACCTAATATAATGGTAAAAAGGGGTATCGATCCTCGGGGAAATGGTTGTATTAAGTTACCAATGCAATCCAATAGAATGAGTGTAATAAAACAGACTAACTACAATTAAACTAAAAAGGGGGTTTTGTGATTTCTTGAAAACTAAAATACTTGAATAATTAAAAAGCTTGCAATTAAGCAAGATGGTGAGATGCTCAAATATAGGAGACAACTGGTCAACCAAGGTAATTCAACACAACGAACATTTGTGTGTTTATCATTAGGATTCAATATGAAGCTTATCATTCATCCTAAATTGGTTATAGCAATCATGAAGCATGATATGCTACAATTCCTCATAGGTAGTATGAAGGTTGAGGAAGCCCACAACACACCTTCTTAATCAAAATCAAGGACTCAATTGAAATAATTAAACCTAAGAAAGCTTATTAGCCTTAAGAATGAAGGAATCCTCAATTCCTAGACGGTGTCGATGCTTACACATCCATAAAAAGTTTAATTAAAAGAAATTAATAATCTTAGAAAACAATATTTATTAATACATAAATATTATATATATTAAAAATAACATTTATTAATAAATAATAATTCAAGAAAATTAAAATGAAGATATGTAGATATGGTGCTTGTAGTTTTTTTGCTGAAATGGTCAATGAGGGTAAAACAATCATTTTAAAAACGCTAACAGCCAACATGTTAAAGTTAACGAAAGAGAGACTAAAACCACAACAAAACTTGTTGAAAATGACCAAATATACAACGTTTTAAAGGTTTGGACATTAGTCACATAAAATGAAAAATCATAGGGACCATTTTTGCATTTTTGTCTTTAGAATGCTATTAATTTTAGACAAAATTGCAAAAGTGGTCCATGAGGTTTATTATTTTTTTGGATATGGTCCAATGATCTTTAAATTTGTATATTTGGTCCATTTGGCTTACTTTTAGTGTGGATTTGGTTCTCTCTCAAACTAAAAAAATTTAGATTTAGTTACCGTTTCATTTTTTTCATTTGTTAAATTCTTTAACTTATTTAAAATTAGAACTGATATTTGTGTGTTTTTGGTCCCTAATGACTTTTATACCCTTTTTATTTGATTTATTACATTTTTTTATATTTTCCAAAAAATTTAATAAACAATATCTGAATTGCATACAATCCCCCCCCCCCCCCAAACACACACACTGATGAAGAACGAATTGCCCATGAATTTGAAGAAAGTTTGGACCGAAAAAGGAGTACTCAGTAGCTGAAGATAAGGATGATCCTTTTAGGTGTTTGAAAGTTTCTTTTTGAATTTTGATATTATGTAGTCCTTTTAGGAGTTATCGTTTCTTTTTCTTAATTTAGGATCGGGTATACAGATCATTAGAGTTTAAACGGCGTTTTTTTTTCTATGACTTATTTTTTGGAAGTTCATTTAATAAATCAGAATTATCCCCATACCTGGTGGATTCCTGCGTTCCTTTCAAGAACAGATTGGTGTTCTTAAGTAGTTGTTGTTTCGTGCAAGTGGTATCACAGCAAGGATTTTGCCTTGTTTAATGGAAGGAAGTGTTGATCATGGAAATAGTAGGGATCCCATACATTGGTAATTGAGGAGTTGAGACAATTGGTGACCATATTGGAAACAATGTTCCAACAACTACTTCAAAATCAAACCAACCGTAATCCTTCTTGACAACCTCAAATGTGACAACCGTCAAAATTCTAGACAATTCTAGATTTGAATAAACTTAGTTGCACATATAGGCAAGAAACATACTAGACTTGGTAACTAGAAGCTAAGTTATAACCTACAAGAAACTTGGAAACATGTAGAATCGAAGGATAGTGTACTCAGATTTCACATTGGTATGTCAATTATATGACTACTTAACTGTAATGACTATCCATATTCGGGTCATTCTTTTACATGGACATATTTGCATGAATCAAGTAGACACATCATGCACTTGACGTAGTAGTATAAATTAGTTTCAGGTCTCGTAGGAACTTAAGTCAAAGTTGAAACTATGACTAGTATAGTTAGTACTTCAATTTCACTTGAATCTCGGAACCACTACATAGAATGCCAATAATTTGATTTCAATCAAACTATGTAACTTTCTACAAAATTTAATTATTTTATTTTGAGAAATTTGATTTTTATTCAAATATTAAACTCAATTCATTATGGTGTTAATAAATTTTATTTGTTCAAAAAAATCCAAGATATTCTACATCCATTATGATATTCCAAAATGCCCAAACTTTATAACAACTGTCAAAATTTTATAAAATAAATGCAAGTTTTATAATATTTAAACTTCCCTAAAATTTTATATTACCTATAACATCTTTAATTATTTACATATGTTATGAGACCTAAATTATATTATGGACAATAATTTATAAACATTAGCTTACTTATGAGCATAAGAGCCAAAATGTCATAAAATATTATACAAGATTTTATATTTTATAAACATAACCCCCAAACATTATAAATTATATAAATAAATAAAAATATGCTGTAAAATACCCCTTATCTCCTCAAAATCATGTTCACATCTCTACCCTAACGCTAATCATTTTACTCATTCATTCACTCCACCTTTCTTTTTCTCTCTCTAAAAACTTCTCTCAAACACTGATGAACATAGAAGCCAAATCTATGGGAGAGATTTTTAAAGTCAATTCTTCATGCGTTCATAAGCATCGAAGTAATTTGATGGGCGATTTTGGTGGACTACAATCCAAAAGAGATGACGAGAGAGATGAGTCATCCAGAGAGATAGAATCTCTCTTTTCTCTATTTTCTTCTCTCAAAACCCCCACTCTTCACCTCTATGAATTAGCTCCAAAACCCACGAAATTTCCAGCAAATACACCTCATTTTACTCAAGAATATTCAACATTTGAAGTTGATCTTTAAGGTAAAACCCATTTACTTACATTTTGTTCAATGTTCTTTCAAAAATATCAAGTTTTCTAGCATTTTTCTTCTCTATAGAGACTTCTCTTTGAGATTATTTGTGACATCCCCAAAAATCTCGGCCAGAAAAGATCGATTTTCATTTATGCTTTTAAAATATTTTCAGAGTAAATCCTTTTGATTTGAAAGAGTTGTGGAATTTATTCCCAAAAACAAAACATGATAAAACAATGTTTACCAAAGCATTTCATAAAAGAAATGTATTTTCATTATAATCAAAACTCGGGGTGTCATGTTCTGATACAGACCAATAAGCATAAACGAATACATTACAAGTCATTCAACAAATATAAACATATGCAGACTTGTAAACAAAACAACTTGATGGTTCATCCATCTCATGCCCTTGCGCCACTTCCTGTAATACAATTAAAACTGAGTGGGTCAGGCTTGGGAGCCTGGTGAGCATATAGGGTTTTCAACCCACAATAAATAATCATATTTAATTTTCACCAACCAACAATAACCCAATTACCCATTCCCGTTATTCTCACTTTATGTCCCTAAGACAACTAACATAAGGGACCTAGTCTAAGAATATTTCATCGGGGCAACAACACATGCTTCGGGGGTACCTCAGCAATATAAGTCAAATAAGGCAACCATGAGGGGGATGGAGTGCAGCGAATGAACAACCAAGTTCATTAACACCTACAGGTGGCGAACCTGCTAATGTTTCCACAAGACTATCTAGAAAAGTATGTGGTCGTCATCTAAACTCCGCTAGATGACTAGATCAAAAAACAACGAGGCCTCTCATCTGTTTATTACACACCAACTATCTACCCATGTTCTACCCAACATATTAGTAGATAAAAATTATACAATTTGTATACATAGTTTAAAAACCTGTATAGCATGCTTTAATCAACACATATTTCACATAACAGATGAGACACACACACACTTAACACATTATCTCATAGAGAATAAATCATATCTATGAGTTAGAAGAAAGTGAATACACATTCACACACATAACCACAAAATTATACACATAATACGTATATCGTATAAAATACTTCATAATTATGCGTTAGAAGAGAGTAACTACACACTCACACCTATAAACAACAATATACTTAATACACTCGAACCATACTTGTATTATTATCGTGTTTATGAAAGGTAGTATACACTCACTTGATCAGAAGATGATCGGACATCACTACGGCTTGCAGAAGTAGTAATCCTCAGCAGATCTAGAAGATCTCTACAAAAATCGAACTTCTCGCGGGCAGAGCTTCGGCTCGGGAACCGCACTTCTCGGGATCTTCGGGATCTTGGGACTTGCCTCGGGGCTCGGGAACAATACCGGGGCTTCGGGATATTTCTAGCACGCAAAACGATGCAAAACGGGAGAGAGAAAAGAGAAAATTGGCAATTGGGTCGACTACCCTCGCATCCAATTTATAGGAGGCTGGAGCCTCGGAGTACGTGGGGCGTACTGGTCTCCGAAGTCGACACTGCATGCGTCATCCGAAGTGTCAACACTCTTCAGAGTACGCGGGGCGTACTCGTGTACGCGGGGCGTACCTCAGATCGGACTGCTGACTCCCCTTCGGATAATGTCGGAATTAAAGATTAAAAATAAATACAAAATAACTAATAAACTTCGGAAATTCATATCTTCTCCATACCAACTCCGTTTTCGACGTTCTTTATATCCACGGAAAGGTGAGACTACGCTCTACAACTTTCGTTTAGACTTCGTCGGCTAATTTTGACTTTATTTTTATTATTTATTTTTAATAGGCCGCGACAGAAAAAACTTCGTTATAAATTCATAACTTCTTCGTTTGACGTCCGTTCTCGCCTAACTTTTTATCGCTTCGATACCAACAATGAGATATTCGATTCTCATTTAGATTGCTTCGGCTAAAAACTGCTCGATCTCAAATCGAGTAAAGCAGGCTGCATACTGCTAAGTCGAAACTTCGATAAATCATAACTTCCTCATACGAAGTCAGATTTGGGTGTTCTATATATATTCGGAAACCTCGTTTCAACTACTACAACATAAATCAAAGATATTAAGTTTATTTTACACTTAAATTTTGATGCTTATTTTTATTCTTAATTAATTAAACCACATAATTAATCAATTAAACACAAAACACATAATACTCAAATAATACAATCTTATTATTTCAAAATGGGTTACAAAGTTAACCTAGACCATTACATTGCTAAAAATGGAAAGCCCGGAAACACAGGCGTTACAATTCTCTCCACCTTAGAATGATTCCGTCCCCGGAATCACACATCAACAAACAAATGTGGATAGCGACTCAACATGTCACTCTCCGTCTCCCAGGTGAGATTCAGCCCATTTGTGTGTTTCCATCGGACAAGTACTAACCCAACCATTTTGCGTCGCAACTTCTTAGGCTTTCGGTCAACAATTGCCTCTGGTTCTTCAATCAACCTTTTGTTCTCATCAATTCTCAATTCAGAAATTGGAATTATATCGGGAACTTCTCCTGTGAACTTCCTCAAATAACACACATGAAAAGTGTTGTGAATTCCATTCAGTTCTTCGGGTAATTCGAGCTTGTAAGCTTGGTTCCCAACCCTCTGAAGAACTTTAAACGGTCCAATAAACCTTGGACTCAACTTTCCCCTTTTTCCAAATCTTATAAGTCCCTTCCACGGCGAGACTTTAAGCAAAACCGAATCTCCAACCTCAAAAGTCATCGGTCTTCGCTTCTTGTCAGCATAGCTCTTTTGACGATCCTGAGCCGCTAACATTCTTTCCCTAACTATTTTCAACTTTTCAGCAGTTTGATGAACCATCTCTGGTCCCATAAACTGTTTTTCCCTAGCCTCAAGCGAACAAGACGGCGTACGACACTTATGTCCATACAAAGCTTTGTAAGGTGCCATCTTAATGCTCGAGTGAAAACTATTATTATAGGAAAATTCTACCAAAGGTAAATGTTCATCCCAATTACCTAGGAATTCCAAGGTACATGCTCTCAGCATATCTTCATGTGTTTGTATCGTTCTTTCACTCTGACCATCAGTCTGCGGATGGTAAGCTGTGCTTAAACATAACTTGGTACCCATTTCCTCTTGTAGACTTTTCCAAAACCTTGAGGTGAAACGGCTATCATGATCCGATACAATCGTTAATGGAACACCGTGAAGCCTCACAATTTCCTTTACATAAGAATTCGCAAGCTTTTCCATAGACCATTTATCCCTGGCCGCTATTAAATGCGCACTCTTAGTGAATCGATCAACGACCACCCAAATCATGTCGTGACCATTCTTTGTTCTGGGCAGTTTAGTGACAAAATCCATAGCAATGTCTTCCGACTTACCCATAGGCACAGGCAATGGTTCTAAACTCCCGTATGGTTTCTGATGTTGTGTCTTGACTCTCGCACAAGTCACACACTCGGCCACATACTTTGCAACATCAAGCTTCATCGTCGGCCACCAGTAGTAGGGTTTCAGGTCCCTATACATTTTAGTGCTACCCGGATGAATTGAGTACATGGTTTTGTGAGCTTCTTCCATCAGAATATCCCTAATTCCTCCTGACTTAGGTATCCAAATACGATCTTGGAATACCTTCAGTCCATGACCGTTAGTACCAAGCACCAAAGTCTTACCCAAACGTTCCTCCTTTCGGTTATTTTTCTTAGAAGCTTCCTCTTGAGCTTTCTTTATACTTTCCACAATGGTCGAGACAACTTCAATTTTCAATGCTCTTGGCCTCTTCCTTTCAAGATTGACTTTCCGACTGAGAGCATCAGCAACAACATTAGCTTTACCGGGGTGGTAAAGTATCTCACAGTCGTAGTCTTTAAGTAATTCTAGCCAGCGTCGTTGCCTCATATTCAATTCTTTCTGGTTAAAGAGATATTGGACACTCTTATGATGAGTAAAAAGTTTGCACTTCGTGCCATAGAGGTAATGCCTCCATATTTTCAGAGCGAAAACTACTGCTGCCAACTCCAAATCATGAGTTGGGTAATTCTTTTCATGCTCTTTCAGCTGTCGAGACGCATATGCTATCACCTTTTCTCTTTGGGTCAAAACGCAACCCAATCCAACACCAGACGCATCGCTATAAACAGCGAAGTCTTCAACTCCATCGGGTAGAGAAAGTATCAGTGCCTCGCATAGCTTCTTCTTTAACTTCTCGAATGCTTCTTTATGCTTATCACTCCAAGCATAAGGAGCTCCTTTGTGGGTCAAAGCTGTTAATGGAGTAGCGATCGAAGAAAAGCCTTGGATAAACCTGCGGTAATATCCGGCTAATCCCAAAAAGCTTCGAATCTCCGTGGGACTTTTCGGTTGTTCCCACTTCATCACAGCTTCAATCTTCGCTGGATCAACCATTATCCCTTCTTGGTTGACCACGTGACCCAAGAATTGGACTTCACGAATCCAAAAATCACATTTGGAGAACTTTGCAAACAGCTTCTCCTTCTTTAAAACTTCTAACACTTCTCGCAAGTGTCTGTCATGCTCCTCCTGGCTTTTTCGAGTAAATCAGAATGTCGTCTATGAACACTATCACGGATTTATCAAGGAAAGGATTACAAACCCTATTCATCAAATCCATGAACGCTGTTGGAGCATTGGTTAGTCCAAACGACATCACCAAGAACTCGTAGTGTCCATATCTAGTTCTGAATGCAGTCTTCTCGACATCTTGCTCTCTTACTTTTAGCTGATGATATCCTGACCTAAGATCGATCTTCGAGAAATAGCTCGAACCTTGCAATTGATCAAACATGTCATCAATCCTCGGCAACGGATATCTATTCTTTATTGTTGCCTTGTTCAGCAGTCTGTAATCGATGCACATTCTCATACTTCCATCTTTCTTCTTCACAAATAACACCGGAGCTCCCCAGGGCGATGAACTAGGTCTAATGAAACCTTTGTCCAATAACTCCTGAAGTTGCATCATCAGCTCCTTCATCTCCGTCGATGCTAATCGATAAGGTGCTTTTGCTATTGGCGTGGTTCCTGGTAACAAGTCAATTCTGAACTCCACTTGTCGATCAAGCGGTTATCCAGGAAGATCCTCGGGAAATACTTCCGGATAATCACACACCACTGGAATGCTCTGCATCACCTACTTTTCTTTCTTAGCATCAATCACAAATGCTAAATATGATGTACATCCCTTGGTTAAACACCTTCTGGCTTTCATTAGAGAAATGATTCCAGAATTCACTCGCCGTTTGTCCCCATACACCATAAACGAATCTTTTCCAGGCGGGTTTACTTTAACTATCTTCTTCTTGCATAAAATTTCGGCATCATTGGCGCTAAGCCAATCCATTCCCAAAACGATTTCGAAACCATTTAGATCGATGGGCAATAATCCTCGTGAAACTTATTCCCATTAAGGTCAATTAAGATGTCTTTCATACGATGGCTAATAGGTACAAACTTGCCACTAGCTACTTCGACTAATAAAACATTATCTAGTCCATCAACAGGCAAAGCTAGCTTTCTACCAAACTCATGCGAAATAAAGGAGTAGTTGGCTCCAGAATCAAACAATATTTGAGCAGGTAATTCGTTTATAAGAAAGGTACCTGAAGCGACATCAGCTTCATCTTTAGCAGCCTCAAGTGTCATCTGGAAGGCTCTCGCCTTCGGCTTTGGTGGAATGTTGGGCTTAGCTGCCTCCTTCTTCTTCGGACAGTCTTTCAAAATGTGCCCCTCTACATTGCAACCAAAACACATCCTTTTGTTGTTCGGACATTCATTGGCAAAATGTCCAACCTTTCCACACTTGTAGCAGGTCACATCCTCGCTACATTTCCCAAAGTGCTTTTTCTTACACTTATCACACCACTTTGCTTCGCCTCCTTTTCCTCCAAACTTTTTCGAATCAGATTTCGAAAATTTTCCTTTCTTACCGGGACCAGATGTTCCCTCAAACTTTCTTTTCTCACCAACATCAACCTTGTCGGTGGTTCTCCCCTTGATCATGTTCTCAACAGACTTGGCAGCCCAGATAGCTGCCTCTAGAGTAAGTGCCTGACGTACTGGCACCTCGTACTCCCATGGGAGTCCCTTCTCATACCGGTCCAACTTTGTCAGCTCATCTAGAACGATGTGCAAAGCAAACTCCATCTTATCGATGAAGTTATTGGTGTATTCACCAACTCACATGCTGCCTTTCGTCAATGTCAGAAACTTGTTCTCTAGTTCCAGTAGATTTTGAGCCGAGCAGAACTTGCGCTTGAACTGCACCAAGAACTCTGCCCATGACAATTGCAGTGGCTCATTAGGGCTAAAAGTCTTCCCTAGAGTGTTCCACCAACGAATGGCTGCACCACAGAATTGACGCATGGCATAGATAGTCTGCAACTTACCTCTGCAGCCACAATTCATGAAGGCTAGCTCCATTTCGGAGATCCAATCCATAACCCCAATTGGATCCTCCTTTCCATTAAAGGTCGATGGTTTGCAAGTTAAAAAGTCCTTGTACTTGCATCCCATTCCATCATTCCTTCCATCATGGTTATCTTGCCTAACTATCGGTGGGTTGGTTGGACCAACAGACCCGCTGAAGTTTCCACCTTCCGAGTGCCCTTCATTTAATTCAGGCTCTTCCACACGAAATGACAGTTCTTCACGATTCTGTTGAAGCAACCGTCTAGTTTCATCCATCTGACGATCCAATATCATCTGAATCATCAATTGCACACCAGCCATGGTTATTGGCTCAGGTGCTGCTGCTACGACAGGTATTTGTTCAATCACTGGTGGTTGATTCCTGTTTTCGTCAGCATTTCCAACTCCACTTCTTGTTCTCACCATTTTGATCTACACACCGAATAAGGTGAAATTAGATCCTTAATCACTATAGATATTTAAATCATCCTTATCACTCCGAAACGTTTACATGCTATAACTAATATCGTAGACGTACGCTTAGAATCCTACACACATATGGTTTCTAGATCCGGTCGGCAACAGACCATAGATCCGAACAAATAATATCATATATGGCAACATATAACATTTAGCACATAAAAGTATTTTAGGCAACTCTCCTAAAATAAACTAGTACTTGTGTCTAAAACACAACAGACACACATCTCAAAATTCCACTTAGCATTCTAAGTTTAAGTCTATAAATCCTACAAATTCCTAGTTCGCTTAAACTAATGCTCTGATACCAACTGTGACATCCCCAAAAATCTCGGCCAGAAAAGACCGATTTTCATTTATGTTTTTAAAATATTTTCAGAGTAAATCCTTTTGATTTGAAAGAGTTGTGGAATTTGTTCCCCAAAACAAAACATGATAAAACAATGTTTACCAAAGCATTTCATAAAAGAAATGTATTTTCATTATAATCAAAACTCGGGGTGTCATGTTCCGATACAGACCAATAAGCATAAACGAATACATTACAAGTCATTCAAAAAATATAAACATATGCAGACTTGTAAACAAAACAACTTGATGGTTCATCCATCTCATGCCCTTGCGCCACTTCCTGTAATACAATTAAAACTGAGTGGGTCAGGCTTGGGAGCCTGGTGAGCATATAGGGTTTTCAACCCACAATAAATAATCATATTTAATTTTCACCAACCAACAATAACCTAATTACCCATTCCCGTTATTCTCACTTTATGTCCCTAAGACAACTAACATAAGGGACCTAGTCTAAGAATATTTCATCGGGGCAACAACACATGCTTCGGGGGTACCTCAACAATATAAGTCAAATAAGGCAACCATGAGGGGGATGGAGTGCAGCGAATGAACACCCAAGTTCATTAACACCTACAGGTGGTGAACCTGCTAATGTTTCCACAAGACTATCTAGAAAAGTATGTGGTCGTCATCTAAACTCCGCTAGAT
This sequence comes from Lactuca serriola, assembly GCF_051521515.1. Classification (NCBI taxonomy): domain Eukaryota; kingdom Viridiplantae; phylum Streptophyta; class Magnoliopsida; order Asterales; family Asteraceae; genus Lactuca; species Lactuca serriola. Next base: position 28,755,871 of record NC_136409.1, read on the forward strand.
GACTAGATCAAACAACAACGAGGCCTCTCATCTGTTTATTACACACCAACTATCTACCCATGTTCTACCCAACATATTAGTAGATAAAAATTATACAATTTGTATACATAGTTTAAAAACCTGTATAGAATGCTTTAATCAACACATATTTCACATAATAGATGAGGCACACACACATAACACATATCTCATAGAGAATAAATCATATCTATGAGTTAGAAGAAAGTGAATACACATTCACACACATAACCACAAAATTATACACATAATACGTATTCCGTATAAAATACTTCATAATTATGCGTTAGAAGAAAGTAACTACACACTCACACGTATAAACAACAATATACTTAATACACTCGAACCATACTTGTATTATTATCGTGTTTATGAAAGGTAGTATACACTCACTTGATCAGAAGATGATCGGACAACACTACGGCTTGCAGAAGTAGTAATCCTCAGCAGATCTGGAAGATCTCTACAAAAATCGAACTTCTCGCGGGCAAAGCTTCAGCTCGGGAACCGCACTTCTCGGGATCTTCGGGATCTCGGGACTTGCCTCGGGGCTCGAGAACAATACCGGGGCTTCGGGATATTTCTGGCACGCAAAACGATGCAAAATGGGAGAGAGAAGAGAGAAAATTGGCAATTGGGTCGGCTGCCCTCGCATCCTATTTATAGGAGGCTGGAGCCTCGGAGTACGCGGGGCGTATGCCAGTACGTGGGGCGTACTGGTCTCCGAAGTCGTCACTGCATGCGTCATCCGAAGTGTCGACACTCTTCGGAGTACACGGGACGTACCTGGGATCGGACTGCTGACTCCCCTTCGGATAATGCTGGAATTAAAGATTAAAAATAAATACAAAATAATTAATAAACTTCGGAAATTCATATCTTCTCCATACGAACTCCGTTTTCGACGTTCTTTATATCCACGGAAAGGTGAGACTACGCTCTATAACTTTCGTTTAGACTCCGTCGGCTAATTTTTATTTATTTTTATTATTTATTTTTAATAGGCCGCGACAGAAAAACTTTGTTATAAATTGATAACTTCATCGTTTGAAGTCCGTTCTCGCCTAACTTTTTATCGCTTCGATACCAACAATGAGATCTTCGATTCTCATTTAGATTGCTTCGGCTAAAAACCGCTCGATCTCAAATCGAGTAATGCAGGCTGCATACTGCTAAGTCGGAACTTCGATAAATCATAACTTCCTCATACGAAGTCAGATTTGGGCGTTCTATATATATTCGGAAACCTCGTTTCAACTACTACAACATAAATCAAAGATATTAAGTTTATTTTACACTTAAATGTTGACGCTTATTGTTATTCTTAATTAATCAAACCACATAATTAAGCAATTAAGCACAAAACACATAATACTCAAATAATACAATCTTATTATTTGAAAACGGGTTACAAAGTTAACCTAGACCATTACATTGCTAAAAATGGCAAGCCCGGAAACACAGGCGTTACATTATTTACATGCATGTTCATGCATGTCGAATTTGATGATGATGGTGGTAGGATTACACAAAAACAACATGCATGTTGTTAGAAGGTTAAATCCAATGATCAAAACCTAACTCAAATCCATCAACTTGAGTTTTACAAGTTTTAAAGATTCAAAACCACATGCATTCAAGGTTTTCAGTTAGAAACATCATTTTAAACAAAAATAAGTTCATTCATGGTCTTCAAATCATAATGCATGTGATGAACATCAAGCTTAAAGGCTTGATTTTCAAAGTACATTGTTAAGAATACTTATAAATGATTTAGTCATAAGTAAATATCTAAAACTCCTTTTCTACTCAAATCCGATTTTTCCTACAGCCTAAACAAAAAAATAAGACGATCTGTATATTTTCAGAAAATAACTCATTTTTTTAGATTTATTGAAATTTTTTCAAGAGAATAGAGCAGTAATTCACATTAAATACTTTTTTGATCAATAAATTCTGGTAAATTTCTGATATGACATGTGCACTGATTAAAGATGTTTCATGATGTTGCATGCATTCTATGATTTTTTTTTTGTTGATTTCAAATTTACTTTTATTGAAGAGAAATAAATTATAACTTAGAGTTATGAATGCCTAAAACCATATTTAGTAATTTATATATCTTCTGGAGATCATAAAGACTCTAGGCACAAATTTGTAGATTTTTTTAACACAATTTAATGTTTTTCCCAATTTAATGAATATTTAAAGGATTAATTGATGTAAAATAGCTAAGCTTACCCAAAAACTATGACACTTCATCAGAATATCTTATATTACATGTAAATAATAAATAAAAAGTTTAGTGAATTTTGTGTACTATTTACTAATTTTTCACGAATTAATGATTATTTAAATGAATAAAACAAATAAAAATTGTTAAATTGTTTGAAAACCAACTTTGATATTTTTTCCAGCTTAGATATGTTAATTAACAGTGGCACAAAATGTTTGGAGAATTTTATAAACTGTTTCCTATTTATTTTGAATTTGTGTTGATTTGAGCAATTAAATAAAGGAAGATTATCTATATGGAAATCCTTAACTTTAGTTGGAACATAAATAAAATGATTGGTGACTTTTCACTACTTTTTTTATTTAATTAAAATTTCTTGGTGCAAAAAATTATTAAATTATAAAAGTGGGTTTTTCTGATCAAAATTGGCATTTAATAATTTTCCCAATTTAAGGACATTATGAAGCAGTAACACAATAGATACAATAATTTTCCATGATCATTTACTATTTTCCCCAAATTTTATGATGTTTTTAAGGAATTAACTTGGTGATAAATAGTTAGACAAATGAAAAATTCAAGAAAATTTGTTTTAATGTCTTTGACATTAGTTAAAACTGAAATGCAAAGTTTGGGAAAGTTTATAACTTATTTGATTTAGTTTTAAATATTTAACCGTTTGAAGCACTTTCCAAAATGTTATAGTTACATTTCAATTAACATTGCCAAAATGGGATTTTTCGCTTGAATTTGTTATAAAACAAACCGAATCATAGAAATCTAAATTTCACAGAAACATGTTCGTAACATAGCAATATAAAATTTTTACACAATAGTGACATAATTCTATTGTAGTAGTAAGTATACTAGCATTAGATTTCGATTAGAGACTCATTAGTGTGTATCATCGTTGTAGGAATCGACAGTGGTACAAGTGAACGTAGTTTAAGGAATCATTTGCATCATCTCAATCCATTGTGAGTATTCACGCCTTCCCTTATTTTGCGGTTTTTATGTTTTGTGGTGGAAAAGCATGTCCGAAAAACTATTTATTGTTCGTTGTATTTAAATTGATTTGTATCCAACTTGATTACTATATTTTGCTATTTATGTTTATGCAACTTGAAGCATGAGGCCTTATCGTCTTAAGTCCTTTCTCTTACACTTTATTCCAACCATTAACTCTTTGAGCCAATGGTCATTATGGATAGCGCTATTAGGAATTGACAACTCCTCACTCGCCCGATTTCTTGAGTGCATGATACCATATTCATCTATGGAACGATTACCATAGATCTTGATAAGGCATCAGCCATAGGCTTGGTTGTGAACTCATTGTTTGCTCATACACATACGAAACTAGCTTATTTTTTATAGCAACGGACTTTAATTACTAGAAACTTATTTGCTTGTCTTAGCAATGAGTTTGTTTGCTCTTTGTAGCAACGAACTTGTTTGCTCTTCGTAGCAACGAACTTGTTTGCTCTTCGTAGCAACGAACTTGTTTGCTCTTTGTAGCAGTGAACCTGTCTACTCATTTGAGCAAGGAACTTTGTTTCTCATATTAGCAACAAACTTCTATTTATGGAAACTTTATTACTCGTTTTAGCAACAAACTTTGATCTATTCAAGAAAACTTATTTACTTAATTCACCAATGAACATTTGGTTATGGAAACGGTTATCAATATTATGATTATCATGACTTCAAACTATATTATGTTATAAACCTGTGAGTAGTCACCAACTATTTTTGTAGTTGACGCTTGTTTTACATGCTTTTTCAGGAATCATCTAGTAAAAGGCACATAGAGACAACACTTGTAGGAGCATTTACATGTGTTGACTTTTAAATACATTGTAATTTCTTTTAAAAAGTTGTTCAAACTCATTGTAAATTTGTAATGATTTTTAATACTACAATTGGTGTTGTGTTTTAACATTTGCTATGAAATCCTTTGTACTGCCATGCCCCATATTTCCGATCTATCAGCATGTGACATAAATGGTATCAAAGCCAAAGGTTAAAGAGAATACCGGTTTTCCTTTGGAGAACCAAAACTATAGCCAAAAAATTTCAAAATGATTTTAAAATACTAAACATACTACTGGCATAACTAATTCGAGTATGCATTATTGGACATTAATTAAGTATAGCATGGGCAACTATGCTTAATTAAGGAAAATTAATGCAAGGGTGGAAACGGTTATAGTAGACTTATGTTCAAAACGATTTTCAACTCAAACTTTTGAAAAACTAAATTTTTGGTGTGCGTAAGGGCATTGCATATTGTAGGCATTCATCTAGGAACACGTAGAAACTAAGCGCACTTTTATCACAATTCTTTTATTTAGAAATATTCTTATCCCTTATCAAGTGCTAAGCTAACCAATTAGGTTATATTACTAGCCACTCTACGAGAAATCCACTTAGTACTGAGAATTAGTATTCCTTGGTAGCTATTGACTTTAGACATAAGGTTAGTAGCTAGATAGACACTAGTAATAATCCTATGTCGAAACCAATACCAGTTATACATCAATACCTCTTCATCGTCTTCAATTCGTACTAGAGTTACAAATAGGAAAAAAGCGTTCCGATACCGACACGAATAAGAATTTGAGCCTCGCATTAGAAAGTAGGTGAGTCACCACAAGTAGTCACATGGATACGATTGGAGAGCATTCCCAATTCGACTCACAAGGAGACACAAGGTTTAACCCAGTGCTACTGATACGTGAGGCTTCTCTTCTACGCTACAATTTAGCTCTAGGTTGTTTCCACCTTAAGCTTAAAACTTAACATACGCTATCTCTTTGACCCAAAACCTTATCTTTGGTGATTCTTACCCTACCATCTCTACCTTGTATTACAACACAAACCATCCCCTTCAAGAAAAACTTACAAGTCTTAGTTCGAGACTCCTAGATGCACTAGTGATTATCACAAGTATACCATCATCTTACACTTTCAAAATCACTGACATGTTTCATACCCAACACCAACCTTAAAATTTGTATGCCCGATTAAACATCATACTGTGACAACCCGAAATTTCCTTTTGTACGAACAATATCTATTGAATAGAAGCCAGTCCAGTTTCAGTGATTTTCAGACTTTTCCGAACAAGTTTGTGTACATTAGGGTTTACACTTCAGGAAATATCAGGAGAGTGGATGCTCCTGGGTTTGTGAAATTTGAACATTTCAAGTTTCATAATGTTTCAGTCCAAGTTCGAGAATAGAAATATTTTCTGTCAAAATATTTCAGGACTATAAATAGTTTTCTGAATTAAATTAATTCATTATTCACAATTCCAACTAGAGAAAAGCCTTTTTCTCTCTGACGGATCTTCGGGTTTCTATCCCAGATTGTGAGTACCCTTTTCTAGTAGTATTAGAATGCTTATTAGATGCTTATAACATGATTTAGATGGCTAAATCATTAGATCTAGGAGTTTACTCCCCAAGGTGTTCTTGGGCGGTAAACTCCCGAAACGAAGCCAAAACCGACACTTGTGTTATGATAAGGCCTTAGATGTTTATGTATGCATGTTAGGGACAAGAAAACAAGCCAAAATCCACCCAAGATTGGGAGTTTACGGCCCAGAAATCTCATAGGCCGTAAACTCCATTTCCAAACACCAAATGGTGATTTGAGGACTCTAGGACTTTAAGGCTTGTATCTAGGCTATTTTCCCAAGTGGTATAAGGTCTTAAACACATCAAAAGACACAAACAAAAGGGAGTTTACGGCCCAGAACTCTCATAGGCCGTAAACTCCATATAAATGGACATAAGGGGTGTTTTCATGACACCTAAAGACCTAGGCCTTTACAAGAAATTGTTCCACTTAAAATGAAGGACCAAACCACATCAAAATCACTTAACCAAGTGAGTTTACGGCCAAGACATGGTTCTTGGGCCGTAAACTCCTAAAAAGGGCACTAAGGTGTGCCTAATGCCTTCATATACTAGGAATAAAAGTCTAGAACATATCCCACAAGTGCAAGAGGCTTGAAAGCAACAAAAACAACACCCCGAGGGAGTTTACGGCCGTAAACTCCACAAGGAATGGCCTTGAAGCCGTAAACTCTTATTTGGAGTACTTCTAGACCTTAAACCCTTCCAAGGAATTAACCACTAAGTTAGAGTAATTCTAGAAAGCATTTGGGACTTCAAAACACAGCAAACACACATGTTTGGGAGTTTACGGCCGTAAACTCAAGAGTTTACAACCGTAAACTCCATGTGTGATGGTTTATAGAGAGTAAACTCTCATATAAGGCCCTTTGGAAACCCTAAACACAAATACCCTGTCCCACAATAGCTTAGATGAAATCCTTACGGCTTAAAACACTTATATAAAGTGTTAATTATGTCTAGGATGTCTTGACCATTATCAATTAGTCATTTGAGTCTAATTGAGTGCATATATGTGTGATTATATGTTCATTAGGATCATAGTGTGTGTACAAGTCCTCGCTTGCCACCTAGCCATCCGATACCGCTCCGTTCATCCCAATCACCAACTACATGTGAGTTCATACCCCTTAATCAATGTTTTAAATGATTTTAAATGTTTTAAATGGGGGGATACAAGTAGAAAACAGTATGTTATTAAATCAATCTTATGTATTTTATAACTATGTTTTCACTCGGTAGATTTCACATATTTCAAAAGGTGTCACATGAAATGGTTTTCTATCATAAAATACTTTGATAACAAAAATATTAGTTTTGAAATGTTTAATGACATCAAGTCACTCTTAATTATTGTTCAAAACTCCTAGATATCTTGCAAAACCATTATTTTACCTTCTTGAATCAAACTATACTTATGCGCATATGTTCATATTTATGTTAAGAGATTATAGTTTTCATACTTCGTTCAGTTGCCCACACCTTGGTGTATCGAGAGTGTATAAATCTACGTGAACAACCACTTACTTTCCAGTTAATTATCATAGGGATAGTTAGAAGATATCAAACATTATTACTACTACAAGGAATCACACGAGAGTCAGTTCATTCATGAGTCTATACTAATACCTTACATGATACATGAGTACACGTACTTAGGATTACATGATACATGAATATGTTTATATATATACTTACATGATGCATGATCACACTTACATGAACACACTTACATGAATACCATACAGGAAGACTGTTACTTAGGTGCATTATCCTGTATTTACTTACCTGGATACTTGTACTTAGAATTACGAGGATGATTTATTAGTATATACTGTGTAAATTATCTTTCATGTCCCAGTTCAAAGGGATGTTTCGGCGGGACTTACCATTCTGAATCTCACTGATTAGCACAAGTGGTCGATGACGTCTACGGATGTCTAAGGTAGTCACTTGTTTAGTAGTCAGTGACGGGACTAACCATCCCACTGTCCACTGTTACAACAATGGATGAGATGTGAATCTTCGGAGGATCATTAGGTTGACGATCTGCATTAAGATATCGATACAGGGACTAACCCTCCTTCCACCCTGCTGCCGCTACAGAGGATGAGGGGACACTCTTCGGATGTTCCATAGGGTCTAACGTTCGCTTCAGTGATGTCGTGTTTGTCCTGGTAACCCAAGACAATAACACTTACCTGATTATATTTTCCTGTTTACTTTATTTTGTGATACTTTCACATAAACGATGAGTTAGACTAAGTACTCTAGTACTAGTCAATAGAAAGGAAAAGTTATCATATTACTTACAGAACATACGAGTCTTGGTAGAAGACTACTTAGCCATAACAGAACATACGAGTCTTGGTAGAAGACTACTTAGCCATAACAGAACATACGAGTCTTGGTAGAAGACTACTTAGCCATAACAGAACATACGAGTCTTGGTAGAAGACTACTTAGCCATAACAGAACATACGAGTCTTGGTAGAAGACTACTTAGCCATAACAGAACATACGAGTCTTGGTAGAAGACTACTTAGCCATAACAGAACATACTAGTCTTGGTAGAAGACTACTTAGCCATAACAAAACATACGAGTCTTGGTAGAAGACTACTTAGCCATAACAGAACATACGAGTCTTGGTAGAAGACTACTTAGCCATAACAGAACATACGAGTCTTGGTAGAAGACTACTTAGCCATAACAGAACATTCGAGTCTTGGTAGAAGACTACTTAGCCATAACAGAACATTCGAGTCTTGGTAGAAGATTTCTTAGCCATAACAGAATATTCGGGTATTGGTAGAAGACTATCATATCATCTTCCTATTTTACTTTATTTTGTGATATATTCACATAAACGATGAGTTAGACTAAGTATTCTTAGTACTAGTCGATAGAAAGGAAAACTATCATTTTACTTACAGAACATTAGGATCTTGGTAGAAGACCATCATATCATCTTCCTAGTTTACTTTATTTTGTGATATATTCACATAAACGATGAGTTAGACTAAGTACTCTTAGTACTAGTCAATAGAAGGGAAAACTTGTCATTTTACTTGGTCATAACAAAATATCGGGTCTTGGTAGAAGATCGCATTTCAAACTTATATCAACTGTTCTATTTGAGGATTTATACGACATTCTTAACAACATTTCAAAACAGGACACTATCACATAAATACTTATGAATTCACCATCTTTAAAGCTGATACTCTCTTTCAAAATAACTTGTATTCTCAAGTCATCAGTTAGACAGGTGCGGTGGTCAGGTTTTTGAGAAGATGGAGCACAGACAAGACTCGCCTTATTTTGATTATTCATATTATTGTTGTACATTATGAAATAACACACATGTATTAAAACTCTACTGTTAATGCAATGGACGATGTTGTTGCTTGTTTATTATATTACACTATTGTGATACTGTACATGACGTCCTCCACCCCTGAACGTTTCCGCCGTTCGTGGTTTTGGGGTTTGACACATACCACTTCATTGTATGAATCATTCCTACAAATATTGAATCCTACTTCGAACCTTATTATTTTCATACATTTGTTTAAGCCTTATCGACATTACTGACATTCCTATCATTATAAAGGATTACATCCTCTTACGCCGTGAGCCAGCCGACAAACCTATAACTTAAACATTGATCCCTATAAAAGGCTCTGAAACTGCATTAACACCATAAAATGTCTTAAAAACAAATTTTCTTCTCCTTTTTTGGGGAAAAAGCCACCGGTACTCACCTTATACTCGCATTAGTATTACACACGACTAGTTACACTAACCCACTTAGTCCTTGCTTCTAAATCTTTCACCAAACCTATTTCACTTCACCAGTTTTATTTACCATCAGTACAATCATTTGTGCTTTTCACATGAAGAGGGGTCTTTATGCATTACCTTCAATGCAAATGGATGCGCTTACAATGGAAACAATTGATTGGTGGTCTATTTATGGTGCAGAAACATTGGATTTAGCTGTAGTGGCAAAAAAATACTATCACCAACCCATAAGTAGTTCTTCAGCCAAAATAAATTGGAACACATATTCGTATATTCATAATGTGAAGAGAAATCGACTTAATTGTACAAGGACTGACAAACTTGTTTTTGTTCATTCAAATATCTGTTTGACTTTAAGATTTTTTGAAGCTTATAAAGAGGTACGACACAAGAAATGTGATATGAATCACGAATCAACATACTTGGAAGGATCAAGTTCATTGCTAGAAGATATGGATTGGGAAAACTGGAGGAGGATGAAGACAGGGATAGTGGAAAAGGAAAAAAAAACAAAAGGTGAACTAAGTTTTGATGTTTGTTAATTTGTTTTAAAGTAGTCTGTTTTAGACTTTTAATGTTTGTTTGACTCCATGTTTTGGACTTTTAATGTTAGTTTGATTCCATGTTTTGGACTTTTAATGTAATCTGTACTCTAAAATTGAAGTAATATTCTAGAGTTTTTAACTTTTAATTTATTATTACTAATATGTTTTGATGTTAAATGCTATATCATATTACAATATATGGTACATCATACCGGAGCATCCCCGAGCGTACCGAAATGAGCCTACCCCCCTTCGTACCGTATTCTATGGACCTAATGAATTACATACCCGTACACATACCCGTATCAGAGCATACCACGAACTACGTTACTATGCTAACAAGTCATGTAAACAGACACAATTTATAGGAAAAATAGAACTGCTAAGTAGTTGGATAGAAGCTTGAAACTAATTTTGGCTTGTGATCTGTAACATCCCGTTATTTTCTTGTAAAGTCAACCCTAGTCAATCAAAGTCACACTTGGGTCAACTAAATTCCTCATTGATATATTGGATTTTATTAAGGTTAGTATAATAACCTTTGTGTGTCTAAAACACTAAGAATATTAAATGTATAAGAAAGGAATAAGTTGGATCCAACTAATTTTGCATTATCTTTCTTCCTTCTTTTCCTTCGGACCAAGAAACCTCGCAGCTGTGAACATACTAGCCGAATTCGGACCATGAACGAGTCTGTGAACGGCTTCAGGCTGTGATCGCTTCGGACCGTGTACGAGGTTCATGGTCGTGAACCCCTTGGACCATGAACCCTCACATACATATACTTGTTAGCTGAATTTTCTTCACTTTTTACACTTTCAAACACCATTCCAATTCTTTTTCTCTCAAGTATCATCTGCCAAGAACATGAAGAACACCCTTTCTCTTCAAGAACATGCTAGGATCATCCTTTCTTAACATTTCAAGTGATAATCACTAGTTCTTCTCAAAATCTAACAGGTATCTTTTTATGATCTTGTTATCATTTCAAGAACATCATTCAATCTTCTTATAAACATGGTAATTTCACTAGTTTACACAAAGAACACGATAAGAACACGAAGATCACCCATAAGAAAACCCTTGAATCTTCTTAGGAACGTGCTTAGGATCATCAAGTGTTCATCATCCTTCAAGAACTCCTGGTCGTGAACACTTTTAGGGCCGTGAACCCTTCATGAGTCTTGGGCTATGAACACCTCTCCTGGCCGTGAACACCATTCAACTTCCATTTTAGCTTCTAACACTCCTATTTCTAAGTTATAGTTACAAGTTAGTCCGGTCTCTAATCATTCCTATGATTATTTTAGCTAATTGGTTGCATATATGCTATAAAAATCAATATATAGGACTTGTTTTGCTATGGGAGTACACTTGTGGAACTGAACATCCTATATCAAATTAGCAATAGAATAACCCTCCAAAGGGTGAGTTCATACCCCCGTATTTTCATTGTTTTTACTGTTTTTAAGGGGGGGATACAAGTCTAAAATAAGGACATTTGTGTTACAACCAAATGGATTAAAAATCTATTACCAAAATGAATTTCAATTGTCATCAAATTAAATGATTTGAAATTACGTTAAAATGACATCAAGTCATCAAAAGTATTTCAAAATGTTAAACTATTTAAGTGATTTTATAAACTTATATTTTTCCACAAAAATCATATATATATATATATATATATATATATATATATATATATATATATATATATATATATATACACACACACATAAGATTTACAAGGCTTAGGACTGATAACTCACTTTGGTTCCTTTTCCTTGTTTGGATATGGGCTTATTGTACCAGTTATTTGTCCAAATGTTATTTAAATTTTACTTATATATATATATATATATATATATATATATATATATATATATATATATATATATATATAAGTTATTTCATTCAGTTTAAATACCCTTTGTAACATGTTGAGCAAGATGTTGCATTCATGAATAGTTAGTACCAATTTAGAAAGTACATATAAATTATAATAGGTATAAGTTGTGATTCATAGAACATTAATTCACCATTTTACAAGAACAAGGGTTTGTTTCAAAACTAATCAAGGGTATATAGTTTTCAAATAGATTTTAAGAATACTAATTCAGGAGCATCCTATTAATCATTATTTTAGAATGATTGGGTTTTCACTTATATTATACATGTAACGTCTATATGTTTTTTATGAGTCATTTGATTTAGGTTGTTTAAATCATTTAAACAACATAGTTAAAGTCCTGACATTATAACCAGAATCTCCAGTCGGGGATCGAAACAAGTGGGTATAGTTCTATATTGGGATTGACAACCCCGCACTCAGACTGCTAGCTATAGCCAGGCATACACACCTACGAGTGACAGTTGAAACGACCTGAAAATTTCATTTTTAATATAACCATAATCATAAAACGGAGTATATCATAATAAAACCATGCGTTGCGAATCTCAAACCATACTAAAATACAAATGAGAAAACGGTGTCATGACTGTATCAAAACATATATAAGATAACTGATCAACTCCCAGGATAAAAACTGTGGCTATGGTGTGTGTGATGCCATCATCCCGAGCTCTTCCCTCTGCTTGCGGAAGTACCTGAAACCAAAACTGAAACTGTAAGCACGAAGCTTAGTGAGCTCCCCCAAACTACCACATACCAAACAATAACATATAAAGCACATACTGGGCCTTGCCCACTGCATCAGACCGAAGTCCGGCTAACCGGGGCCTTGCCCCCTACATCGGACCGAAGTCCGAAGCTAGCTGAAACATCGGACCGAAGTCCGAAGCTGACTAGGACCTTCGTCCCCTACATCGAACCGAGTCCGAAGCTGACTAGGACATCGGACCGAAGTCCGAAGCTGACTGAGCCATCGGACCGAAGTCCGAAGCTGACTGGGACCTACGTCCCCTACATCGGACCGGAGTCCGAAGCTGACATCGGACCGAAGTCCGAAGCTGACTGGGACCTTGTCCCCTACATCGGATCGAAGTCCGAAGCTGACTGAACATAGCATAAACATATCATCTAGCATAAACACATAACCCTGTCTGAACCACGAAGGCATCAAAAATACTAACCACTACATCGGACCGAGGTCCGAAGCTGACTGCTAGCTAAATGGGCCGGCATTGTGGCCTTAGACCCGTTACTACTAGAAGGAACACTCACCTCGTGAACTGGCTGCTGTGTGAATGGCTCTGGAAGCTAACTGCTGCTGCTCTGGTATCTCCCCGGCTACAAGGCCATAAATACACTCAATCAAATACTAAACACTGCACTGGGGTAAAATGACTCTTTTACCCTTGGTCAAAGTCAACTCTCCCGGTCAAAGTCAACCCACAGTTGACCTGACTCGCCGAGTTGGACCACCAACTCGCCGAGTCTCTAATCTCATTTCACAACCCCACTCGTGGCTACTCGTCGAGTATGGCATCGACTCGACGAGTACTCTCTCTATCCAAGAACTCAGACAATCTTCATCCGACTCGCCGAGTCATATGAACAACTCGACGAGTTGTTCTTGAGCTTAAGAAGATTGCCTTGGACTCGCCGAGTTGTATGAACAACTCGCCGAGTCCCTCCATTACTGAGTCTGCTCTCCGACTCACTGAGTCCACTCTACTACTCACAGGCTTCCACTCGTCATCATTCAAAAGGGGAAAAACGGGGACTCGCGACTCGACTCGCCGAGTCGTTCTTCCGACTCGCCGAGTCGCTTGCATGCAGCAACTCAAAACTCGATTCTGCTTGAATCCAGTGTATAAAACTAATAGATCTGGACTCCCTTAACTCGATTAGAACGTAAAGATTCTATCTTTACATGCCCATATGCATCCATGAAGCTAAAATGGCTCAAAAAGCATAATAAAGGCTAGATCTAGGGTTTTCATGCAAGGTAACTTCAAAAAGGCAATAGATCTGGGCTCTACAACTCCTAAATGAACAGATCTAAGGATATCTCGACATAATAGGGCATCCATACAATCATAAGGCTTGAGAGAAGCATCAAACTAGATCTAGAAGAGTTCTAATGGAGGTTAAAAGCATAAAACAGGGGGAATCCGAAGAATACCTCAAAGAACTCTGATTTTCCCTTGGATCTTTGCTCTACACCTCTTCTCCTTGCTCCTTTCTTCTTCTCCTTCTTCAAGCCTTCAAAAATTTAACACAAGAACACTTAGATCACTCAAGGATGGATTAGGGTTTTCTCACAGTTTTCTGAGGGTGAAAGAGGCGAGATTGGGGGTTATAAGGTGGATTAAATAGTGAGCAACCCGGGGATTTAGGGTTTCTTCCAGGCAGGCAGACTCGCCGTGTCCCGAAAATGGACTCGCCGAGTCGCCGACTAACACATGCTCGAAATCCCGTCCCTACTCGGCGATTCAGGCTATGAACTCGCCGAGTCCCTCTTGCAAACTTCTAATTAAATACTATGGAATCATCATATCGGGGACGGGTCGTTACAATTCTCCCCCACTTGGCTCAGACTTCGTCCTCGAAGTCTGCTACGGCTGAATCTGCAAATATCTCCGGATAGTGCTCTCTCATCTCCTCCTCAGCCTCCCACGTCCACTCAGACCCCTTCCGGTGCTGCCATTGCACTTTCACTAACTGAATTTCCTTGTTCCTCAAGGTCTTTGTCTTCCGGTCCAAAATCGCGACCGGTCTCTCAATATAATTTAGGCTGCTATCAACCTGAATATCCTCAGGGGAACAACTGCTGACTCATCCACCAAACACTTCCTCAACTGAGATACATGGAAAGTGTTGTGGATCTGACTAAGCTCCTCAGGAAGATCCAACCGATAAGCAACCTGACCCACCCGGGCCAAAACCCTGAAAGGACCAATAAACCTGGGACCCAACTTGCCCCTCTTCCAGAACCTGATAACACCCTTCCAAGGTGAGACCTTTAGAAGGACCATATCACCCACCCGGAACTCCAAGTCTGAACGCCTCCTATCGGCGTAACTCTTCTGCCGACTCTACGCAGTCCGCAGTCTACTACGGACCTGCTGGATCAACTCGGTCGTCTTGAGCACCACCTCTGTGCTTCCAATGACTCGCTGACCTACCTCGCCCCAACAAATCGGGGTCCTGCACTTCCTCCTATATAGCATCTCAAAGGGAGGTCGATCAATGCTCGCATGATAACTGTTGTTATACGAAAATTCCGCTAACGGAAGGTACGTATCCCAACTGCCACCAAAGTCTAGAACACATGCCCTGAGCATGTCCTCGAGAGTCTGAATTGTCCTCTCACTCTGCCCGTCCGTATGAGGGTGGAAAGCGGTGCTGAAATGAAGACGAGTACCCATCTCGTCGTGAAACCGCTTCCAGAATCTGGATGTAAAACAGACATCTCGGTCTGACACCACCGATACCGGCACTCCATGACGTGCCACGATCTCGCGCACATAGATATCGGCTAACTTTTTTGCAGATATACTCTCCTGGATCGGGATAAAATGAGCACTCTTCGTCAACCGATCCACTACTACCCATATCGAATCCACTCCTCGTGCGGTCGTGGGAAGCTTGGTGACAAAATCCATGGTGATGTCCTCCCATTTCCATACGGGAATGTCTAACGGTTGCATCTTGCCGTGAGGCCTTTGGTGCTCCGCCTTGACCTTCTTGCAGGTCAGGAACCTCTCAACAAACCAAGCGACATCCCACTTCATGCAGGGCAAACAATAATCGGGTCGAAGATCTCTATACATCTTCGTCGCCCCTGGGTGGATAGAAAATCAAGACTTATGAGCCTCATCCATCAACACCTGCCGTACTCCTCCCCAGTACGGTACCCACACTCTCCCATGAAGTGTCAGCAATCCCCGACTGTCATAATGAAACGAAGATGCTCGGCCCACTATCCTCTCACACTTCTGCCTCTCCTCCTTGAGGCCCTCGACCTGAGCCTCCCTGATCCGTTCCAACAATGGAGTAATCACTATCATCCTCAAACACAAATCTCTGATAGGGGCTGCCGACACTTTGCGGCTTAGGGCATCGGCCACCACGTTGGCCTTCCCTGGATGGTAAAGGATCTCACAATCATAATCCTTCAGCACATCTAACCACCTCCTCTGCCTCATGTTCAGACTCGGCTAATCCATAAGGTACCTCAAACTCTTGTGATCCGTGTAGATACTACAACGGACCCCATAAAGATATTGCCTCTAAATCTTGAGGGCAAACACAACCGCCCCCAACTCTAAGTCATGGGTAGGATAGTTAGCCTCGTGAGGCTTCAACTGTCTCGAGGCATAAGCTATCACATGGCCTCGCTGCATCAACACTGCTCCCATACCTGTGATTGAGGCATCACAGTAGACTACGAAGTCCTCTACTCCCTCTGGCAAGGTAAGGATCGGAGCCTCGCACAACCTCTGTCTGAGGGTCTCGAACGCTGCCTGCTGCTCAGGCCCCCAACGAAATACCACCGTCTTCTTGGTCAGTCGGGTGAGCGGTACTGCTATCTTGGAGAAATCCTGAATGAATCTCCGGTAATACCCTGCCAACCCTAGGAAGCTCTGAATCTCAGATGGAGACTTCGGGACCTCCCACTGCATCACGACCTCTATCTTGGCCGGATCCACCAGAATACCCTTCTGGTTGACGAGGTGACCAAGGAACTGCACCTCGCACAACCAGAACTCACACTTGGAGAACTTTGCGAAAAGTCTCTCCCTCCTCAAAACTTCCAGCACCTCCCTCAGGTGCTCCTCATGCTGCTCCTGCGTCTTGGAATATACCAAGATATCATCTATGAATACTATCACTGACCGATCTAGCATCGGCCTGCACACGCGGTTCATGAGATCCATGAACGCGGCTGGGGCATTGGTGAGCCCAAATGGCATCACCACAAACTCATAATGACCATACCTGGTCCTGAAAGCAGTCTTCTGCACATCCGCATCCCTAACCCGCATCTGATGATACCCGGAGCGTAGATCGATCTTGGAGAACCAAGACGCTCCCTGAAGCTGGTCAAACAAATCATCTATCCTCGGAAGTGAGTAACGGTTCTTCACCGTCACCTTATTCAACTCCCGATAATCTATACACATACGATGCGACCCATCCTTCTTCCTCACAAACAGGATAGGCGCTCCCAAGGCGAACTGCTCGGCCGGATGAAACCCTTGTCTAGCAGCTCCTGCAGCTGCGTAGACAACTCCTACATCTCAGGGGGAGCTAGGCGATACGGTGCCTTGGCTATCGGAGTCGCACCAGGAATCAGGTCGATCCCAAACTCAACCTGCCTCTCAGGAGGTATCCCCGGTAAATCCTCGGGAAATACATCCGGGAAGTCTCGCACTATCAGAACATCATCAACTGTCGTCTTGCCCTTCTCCCAGGCATCCAAGACATAAGCTACATAACCAGCGCACCCCTGCTGAAAATAGCGCCTCGCCCTTGCGGCGGAACAAAAGGTCGGTCCGCGTTGTGGCCTCTCGCCCTGAATCACTAACTCTCCCCCACTGGGAGTGCGAACCCTCACTAGCTGAAGCTCACAATCAATCACCGCCCCATTGGGGCTTAGCCAATCCATGCCCACAATAACCTTATTCCCTCGCAGGGGAATAGGAACCAGGTCCACTGAGAACTGCTCATCAAACAACTGAAGAGAACACCCTCTATGCACTCTGCCGACCCTCACGGTCCTGTCATCTGCTATCTCAACCTCTAATGGACAATCCAGCTCCCCTGGAGCTCTGCTAAATCTCTTGCTAAGCGCAAGCGATACGAATGATCGGGTAGCCCCCGAATCGAATAATACCATAGCAAAAATGCCGTTCACAGAGAACGACCCTATATAAAACATACAATCATAAGCAATAATCAATCAATAAAATAAAGAGATGAAGGGAAGATACATACCCGTCACCACATCAGGAGTCGCTCGTGCCTCCTCTGCTGTCATCTGAAACACTCTACTCTTCGCCACTGGCGCCTCAGCTCGGCCCTGCCGGCCATCTGTAATCCTCAAGGTAGCAGGGGCAGGTGCAACCACCTTCCCTACTGTAGCTAAACTCGGACACTGGGACTTTTTATGTCCCCTCTGATTGCACTGAAAGCAAATCAGATCTGATGCTGCAACAGCAGTAGCAGGGGCCGTACAATCCCTGCTCAAATGCCCAGTCCGACCGCACTTGAAACAGCCGGAACTCCCTGCCTTGCACACCCCATCGTGCATCTTCCCACACCTTCCACATCGGCTGTGGCTCGGCTGAGACCTGGACCTGTGATCTGAAACCTTGGGCTTTTTGCCCGAACCTCCTGAACCCGAAACCGCCTCCGGTTTCCTCTTCTTCTCCATCTCGAGATCAATCTCCCTCTCTCGAGCCCTAACAATCATGTCGTCCAGCGTTTTACAGCTGGACCGGCTCACAAACTGGCGGATATCGCTCCGCAACATCTCATGATAACGGGCCTTCTTCATCTCCTCATCGGCTGCATACTGAGGAACAAGAAGAGCCCTCTCCCTGAACTTGGCGGTGATCTCCGCCACGGTCTCCGTAGTCTGGGTGAGGTCCTGAAACTCTCTGGCTAACTGCTGCACCTCAATAACTGGTGCAAACTCAGCCCTGAACCTGGTAGAGAAATCAGCCCAGGTCATGGCATCCAATGCTGCATCATCTCCCATAGTATGTCCGACCTCCTCCCACCAATCCCGTGCCCTGTCCTTCAGAAAACAGGACGCCAATCTGACCTTGTCCCCCTCGGGACACCTGCTAGTGTGGAATGCGTTGGCCACATCCGCAAACCATCTAGTACTCGCTATGGGGTCCCGCGCCCCATGATAGTCTGGAGCTCCACATGCCCTGAACTCCCTGAAAGTAACTGTGCGCGACCCCATCATGGCCGCCACCTCGGCACGGAAGGTGCCCAATCTCTCATCCATCAGCTCTAGGATCCCCTCCTTGATCGAACCGAAGATCACAGGAGTCTGTTCTAAAATGATACGAGTAATCTCTGAAGAAAGAAACTCTCTGGTCTGCTCATCCATGTGCTCGTTCCCCGAGCCTGATCCTGATCCCTCCCCGGCACCTCCACTGCCGGCTGCTGTCCTCGGACGCAAAACCACCATACTAAAACACATCATAGCAATATCAGAAAACTGAAATATCTCAAGGGATCATTGATACTACTACTAGCTTCCTGGTCTTGTCTCGGCCTTCCTTGATTCGAGTACGGATCCTCTACTTTCAGTAGTACGGGCCCATACTACCTTCCACATCTATCCGTACTTTCCTCAAGAACCGCCTTGACTCCACCAAGTCACTTCTACTACTACTGATCTCTGCTACTCTCATCCTAGGCTTGCCCTAGGGAAATCGCTGACTCCACTCATACCAGTCCTCAGCTGCCGAAGGCCTCCTTGTGATGCTGATTAGCCACCACCTGAATACCATCACATACAATGAGGCTCAGATAATCCTTCGAGTAAAAGACTCGTCCCTACAACGGTTGGACTCAGACAAGAGCTGCGTAATAGGGCCAAATCCAGCACTCTGAGATTATTCAACCCTGATCACATGTGATGTGGCGTATTCACCTAATGGCTAACTCCCACCACTCAGAGTCCCACAAAGCACAAAGCAAGCAACATTCGGATAAGGGAAACATACTCAGGAAAAACTATTCTCATAACGAGAAGCTACTCTAGCATACAATGCTAAGCTTGCGCTACCAGGCATAACCTAAACAGGCTATCCTACTGTTGTTTACTCAATACTAGCATGCAATTCTCATAAAGCTGTAACACATAAAGCAGGCACATAAG
Organism: Lactuca serriola; assembly: GCF_051521515.1. Lineage (NCBI taxonomy): Eukaryota > Viridiplantae > Streptophyta > Magnoliopsida > Asterales > Asteraceae > Lactuca > Lactuca serriola. The sequence continues at coordinate 28,775,713 of NC_136409.1, forward strand.
CCATCCTCCTAGATCCTTAGTCCTATACTAGCATGCTATTCTACTGAAGCTGGAACAATTAATCATAATAATAAAACTTGTATTGGTAATTTGGGAGTACTTAGTTGAGCTCGGCTGATCGCATGCACCACACCCTTATCTTGTTTAAAAATTCTTTTCTTTCTAAGTGCTTTTCAAAATCTCATTCGAAAACATTTTTCTTTTTGAAAATCTTTTTATCTTTCCCTTAGTTTGACTTCAGATGCACCCGGAGGTGTATCCGAATCCCTCAAACTAGGGCTCTGATACCAACTTGAAACGACCCAAAAATACGACCAGAAAATTTCATTTTTAATATAACCATAATCATAAAACGGAGTATATCATAATAAAACCATGCGTTGCAAATCTCAAACCATACTAATATACAAATGAGAAAACGGTGTCATGACTATATCAAAACATATATAAGATAACTGATCAACTCCCAGGATAAAAATTGTGGCTGTGGTGTGTGCGATGCCATCATCCCGAGCTCTTCCCTCTGCTTGCGGAAGTACCTGAAACCAAAACTGAAACTGTAAGCACGAAGCTTAGTGAGCTCCCCCAAACTACCACATACCAAACAATAACATATAAAGCACATACTGGGCCTTGCCCACTGCATCGGACCGAAGTCCGACTAACCGGGGCCTTGCCCCCTACATCGGACCGAAGTTCGAAGCTGGCTGAAACATCGGACCGAAGTCCGAAGCTGACTGGGACCTTCGTCCCTTACATCGAACCGAGTCCGAAGCTGACTAGGACATCAGACCGAAGTCCGAAGCTGACTGAGACATCGGACCGAAGTCCGAAGCTGACTAGGACCTACGTCCCCTACATCGGACCGGAGTCCGAAGCTGACATCGGACCGAAGTCCGAAGCTGACTGGGACCTTGTCCCCTACATCGGATCGAAGTCCGAAGCTGACTGAACATAGCATAAACATATCATCTAGCATAAACACATAACCCTGTCTGAACCACGAACGCATCAAACATAATAACCACTACATCGGACCGAGGTCCGAAGCTGACTGCTAGCTAAATGGGCCGGCATTGTGGCCTTAGACCCGTTACTACTGGAAGGAACACTCACCTCGTGAACTGGCTGCTATGTGAATGGCTCTGGAAGCTAACTGCTGCTGCTCCGGTATCTCCTCGGCTACAAGGCCATAAACACACTCAATCAAATACTAAACACTGCACTGGGGTACAAGGACTGACAAACTTGTTTTTGTTCATTCAAATATCTGTTTGACTTCAAGATTTTCTGAAGCTTATAAAGAGGTACGACACAAGAAATGTGATATGAATCACGAATCAACATACTTGGAAGGATCAAGTTCATTGCTAGAAGATATGGATTGGGAAAACTGGAGGAGGATGAAGACAGGGATAGTGGAAAAGGAAAAAAAACAAAAGGTGAACTAAGTTTTGATGTTTGTTAATTTGTTTTGAAGTAGTCTGTTTTAGACTTTTAATGTTTGTTTGACTCCATGTTTTGGACTTTTAATGTTAGTTTGATTCCATGTTTTGGACTTTTAATGTAATCTGTACTCTAAAATTGAAGTAATATTCTAGAGTTTTTAACTTTTAATTTATTATTACTAATATGTTTTGATGTTAAATGCTACATCATATTACAATATATGGTACATCATACCGGAGCATCCCCGAGCGTACCGAAATGAGCCTACCCTCCTTCGTACCATATTCTATGGACCTAACGAATTACATACCCATACCCATACCCGTATCAGAGCGTACCACGAACTACGTTACTATGCTAACACGTCATGCAAACAGACACAATTTATAGGAAAAATAGAACTGCTAAGTAGATGGATAGAAGCTTGAAACTAATTTTGGCTTGTGATCTGTAACATCCCGTTATTTTCTTGTAAAGTCAACCCTAGTCAATCAAAGTCATACTTGGGTCAACTAAATTCCTCATTGATATATTGGATTTTATTAAGGTTAGTATAATAACCTTTGTGTGTCTAAAACACTAAGAATATTAAATGTATAAGAAAGGAATAAGTTGGATCCAACTAATTTTGCATTATCTTTCTTCCTTCTTTTCCTTCGGACCAAGAAACCTCGCAGCTGTGAACATACTAGCCGAATTCGGACCATGAACGAGTCTGTGAACGGCTTCAGGCTGTGATCGCTTCGGACCGTGTACGAGGTTCATGGTCGTGAACCCCTTGGACCATGAACCCTCACATACATATACTTTTCAGCTGAATTTTCTTCACTTTTTACACTTTCAAACACCATTCCAATTATTTTTCTCTCAAGTATCATCTGCCAAGAACATGAAGAACACCCTTTCTCCTCAAGAACATGCTAGGATCATCCTTTCTTAACATTTCAAGTGATAATCACTAGTTCTTCACAAAATCTAACAGGTATCTTTTTATGATCTTGTTATCATTTCAAGAACATCATTCAATCTTCTTATAAACACGGTAATTTCACTAGTTTACACAAAGAACACGCTAAGAACACGAAGATCACACATAAGAAAACCCTTGAATCTTCTTAGGAACGTGCTTAGGATCATCAAGTGTTCATCATCCTTCAAGAACTCCTGGTCGTGAACACTTTTAGGGTCGTGAACCCTTCATGAGTCTTGGGCTGTGAACACCTCTCCTGGCCGTGAACACCATTCAACTTCCATTTTAGCTTCTAACACTCCTATTTGTAAGTTATAGTTACAAGTTAGTCCAGTCTCTAATCATTCCTATGATTATTTTAGCTAATTGGTTGCATATATGCTATAAAAATCAATATATAGGACTTGTTTTGCTATGGGAGTACACTTGTGGAACTAAACATCCTATATCAAATTATCAATAGAATAACCCTCCAAAGGGTGAGTTCATACCCCCGTATTTTCATTGTTTTTACTGTTTTTAAGGGGGGAATACAAGTCTAAAATAAGGACATTTTTGTTACAAGCAAATGGCTTCAAAATCTATTACCAAAATGAATTTCAATTGTCATCAAATAAAATGATTTGAAATTATGTTAAAATGACATCAAGTCATCAAAAGTATTTCAAAATGTTAAACTATTTAAGTGATTTTATAAACTTATATTTTTCCACAAAAATCATATATATATATATATATATATATATACACACACACACGCACACATAAGATTTAAAAGGCTTAGGACTGATAACTCACTTTGGTTCCTTTTCCTTGTTTGGATGTGGGCTTATTGTACCAGTTATTTGTCCAAATGTTATTTAAATTTTACTTATATATATATATATATATATATATATATATATATATATATATATAAGTTATTTCATTCAGTTTAAATACCCTTTGTAACATGTTGAGCAAGAGGTTGCATTCATGAATAGTTAGTACCAATTTAGAAAGTACATATAAATTATAATAGGTATAAGTTGTGATTCATAGAACATTAATTCACGATTCAAATATACTAGTGTACACCATTTTACAAGAACAAGGGTTTGTTTCAAAACTAATCAAGGGTATATAGTTTTCAAATAGATTTTAAGAATACTAATTCAGGAGCATACTATTAATCATTATTTCAGAATGATTGGGTTTTCACTTATATTATACATGTAACGTCTATATGTTTTTTATGAGTCATTTGATTTAGGTTGTTTAATTCATTTAAACAACATAGTTAAAGTCCTGACATTATAACCAGAATCTCCAGTCGGGGATCGAAACAAGTGGGTATAGATCTATATTGGGATTGACAACCCCGCACTCAGACTGCTAGCTATAGCCAGGCATACACACCTACGAGTGACAGTTGAAACGACCCAAAAATACGACCCGAAAATTTCATTTTTAATATAACCATAATCATAAAACGAAGTATATCATAATAAAACCATGTGTTTCAAATCTCAAACCATACTAAAATACAAATGAGAAAGCAGTGTCATGACTGTATCAAAACATATATAAGATAACTGATCAACTCCCAGGATAAAAACTGTGGCTATGGTGTGTGTGATGCCATCATCCCGAGCTCTTCCCTCTGCTTGCGGAAGTACCTGAAACCAAAACTGAAACTATAAGCACGAAGCTTAGTGAGATCCCCCAAACTACCACATACCAAACAATAACATATAAAGCACATACTGGGCCTTGCCCATTGCATCGGACCGAAGTCCGGCTAACCGGGGCCTTGCCCCCTACATCGGACCGAAGTCCGAAGCTGGCTGAAACATCGGACCGAAGTCTGAAGCTGACTGGGACCTTCGTCCCCTACATCGAACCGAGTCCGAAGCTGAATAGGACATCAGACCGAAGTCCAAAGCTGACTGAGACATCGGACCGAAGTCCGAAGCTGACTGGGACCTACGTCCCCTACATCGGACCGGAGTCCGAAGCTGACATCGGACCGAAGTCCGAAGCTGACTGGGACCTTGTCCCCTACATCGGATCGAAGTTCGAAGCTGACTGAACATAGCATAAACCTAGCATCTAGCATAAACACATAACCCTGTCTGAACCACGAAGGCATCAAACATACCAACCACTACATCGGACCGAGGTCCGAAGCTGACTGCTAGCTAAATGGGCCGGCATTGTGGCCTTAGACCCGTTACTACTAGAAGGAACACTCACCTCGTGAACTGGCTGCTGTGTGAATGGCTCTGGAAGCTAATTACTGCTGCTCTGGTATCTCCCTGGCTACAAGGCCATAAACACACTCAATCAAATACTAAACACTGCACTGGGGTAAAATGACTCTTTTACCCTTGGTCAAAGTCAACTCTCCCGGTCAAATTCAACCCACAGTTGACCTGACTCGCCGAGTTGGACCACCAACTCGCCGAGTCTCTAATCTCATTTCACAACCCCACTCGTGGCTACTCGTCCAGTATGGCATCGACTCGACGAGTACTCTCTCTATCCAAGAACTCAGACAATCTTCATCCGACTCGCCGAGTCATATGAACAACTCGACGAGTTGTTCTTGAGCTTAAGAAGATTGCCTTGGACTCGCCGAGTTGTATGAACAACTCGCCGAGTCCCTCCATTACTGAGTCTGCTCTCCGACTCACTGAGTCCACTCTACTACTCACAGGCTTCCACTCGTCATCACTTAAAAGGGGAAAAACGGGGACTCGCGACTCGACTCGCCGAGTCGTTCTTCCAACTCGCCGAGTCGCTTGCATGCAGCAACTCAAAACTCGATTCTGCTTGAATCCAGTGTATAAAACTAATAGATCTGGACTCCCTTAACTCGATTAGCACGTAAAGATTCTATCTTTACGTGCCCATATGCATCCATGAAGCTAAAATGGCTCAAAAAGCATAATAAAGGCTAGATCTAGGGTTTTCATGCAAGGTAACTTCAAAAAGGCAATACATCTGGGCTCTACAACTCCTAAATGAACAGATCTAAGGATATCTCGACATAATAGGGCATCCATACAATCATAAGGCTTGAGAGAAGCATCAAACTAGATCTAGAAGAGTTCTAATGGAGGTTAAAAGCATAAAACAGGGGGAATCCGAAGAATACCTCAAAGAACTCTGATTTGCCCTTGGATCTTTGCTCTACACCTCTTCTCCTTGCTCCTTTCTTCTTCTCCTTCTTCAAGCCTTCAAAAAATTAACACAAGAACACTGAGATCACTCAAGGATGGATTAGGGTTTTCTCACAGCTTTCTGAGGGTGAAGGAGGCGAGATTGGGGGCTATAAGGTGGATTAAATAGTGAGCAACCCGGGGATTTAGGGTTTCTTCCAGGCAGGCAGACTCGCCGAGTCCCGAATATGGACTCGCTGAGTCGCCGACTAACACGTGCTCGAAATCCCGTCCCTACTCGGCGAGTCAGGCTATGAACTCGCCGAGTCCCTCTTGCAAACTTCTAATTAAATACTATGGAATCATCATACCGGGGACGGGTCGTTACAACATTTGTTATCAACAACTTTTAACGCCTTCAAAGCTTTGTTTTTAGGCCATCTAGTCTCAGTATGGTTATAATAACTCATTAAAAAGATATTAATTAACAATACGATTAGTCTATAATTAACTAAACATGAGTACATTTTTCAAAGTTCCAGTTTACCAAAAGTACATTCTACAGTATTATATCTCAGCATTTAATAAAAACTACTGAAGCCAGGTACACTCACTTTTATAGATTATACTAAAGGATACAAGAATAGAACATTGCTTTTACAAACATAATGATTTTATCTTATTAAAACTATTTTTTGTATACAACAGAAAATATAGGATTTTCTGGAATAGGTTACATATTCAAAAGAAAAGGAAACATACTTTCAAACATAAATACTTATGCACTCACTCAACTTTATGTTGATACTCTCTTTTCAAATTACTTGTATTCTCAGCGAATCAGTAGACATATACTCCCCAAGCTTTTAAGAATATGGAGCTGTTTTGAGTCATATCTTCTGTATTTTGATACAACTATTTTGGAGTCAATATATAGTGATTGAACACATGTAAAACTTATACTTTTTAATGTAATGGTTGTTTGTACTTTGATTACTATGATGCATGTATTGTGATACTACAAATGAAGTCATCCACCCCCGGACATTTCCACCATCTGGTTTGGGGGTGTGACATGATCCCACCCCCCTGCATGGGCATTTGACAAGTAGTTACTTACTATTCGACATTATAAATTTCCCCGTCACCGGGATTTTAGATATCATTATTTTCTCCATCATAAGACAACTCATCAAATGAATGAATATAAAGCTGTTAACGAAGAATGCCACCAATCCCACCAAGACCTCTACAAAAATTAAACCCCTCTTGAGATTTGTTTGTGACAAACTCAAGCTTACATCCAAAAGTTTTTTACTCATTAACAAACCACTCAATCAGAGACATATTTTCCTCAACTACAAGTTCAGCATCGCTGACTGAATCCCTAAAATTACTCCCATAAGTCTGTTGTTCCTTGTTTATATACTTTATAATAATTTTACCTGAAGAATTGTTTCATACAACATAGCGATTAATTTCAAGATTTTCCCAAACAAGTAGTGTTTCCATAGCACCCATGTGTAAGCTTCGAAAGTTTCATCAATACCAATGGTCCCTCTATCCTTATTTATCTCCTCAAAATACTTCCCAATCAAACGCTTCTCCTGAAGGAACTTCACATTGGCAAGAATCTCAGAGCACAACCTAATAGCTTGATTGAAACCATTCTCACCCCCGTAATAGACATCAACAACATTCAAGATTTTCTCCTGAAGACGAGGGTTAAACAAATCAGATTGACTGAGCTCAGTCTTGAAATCAGCGCTTCCAATAAGTATAAGTCCAGAAGCATTAGGTTGATTAGTAGCTTGATTCATATAAAACGGTGTTGCAAGCTCTGCTATCTTCCTTACATAGTTGTGATATTTCTCCATACGAAAATGATCAAATCGCAGAGCTGATTGTCCTCCTCTTTCAATCATGTTTCTTTGGCAACTCAAAAGTATACTTGTGTAGAACCTCCTTAGTATCGCCACTTACTGTCCTAAAAGGGTACCATTACCATCCATAACAATAAAACCAAACTTCTAAATGTTGTTACCAGAGTCATATGTTGCCATCGAACTTAATTTTCTTGCCTGCCAATAGCAGTGACAAATATAATAAATGGAAAAGATGACGCAATTGCCAAAAGAATGTGGTGTGAAAGGAATATAAACATTTGATGATGATGATGATGAACACTTCAACTTCAACGATTTTTTTTAATGTTACAACTTCAAAGATGATTAATTGATTTAATTCGTTGATGCTTATGAATTGGTACTATCGAAATCTATTCGACTGTGCTTTATAGAAATCGATTATTAGTCTATTTTAAGAAGATAATTGTGTTGTGATTTGGGCCACTTTTGATGCCGATTTAGTTGCAATTTGAAATGACGATGCTTTATGAATCTATAAAGTAGCGATATGGACAACTATCGAAGATTTTCATGCGATTTTGTTGGGTTCAAAACAAATCAGTAGAGGCCAAATCTGGATGTAGCCTTCCATTAAGGTGTATCATCTTTGTAAAGGAATATCTATGTTACCTTGTTACCCATCATTTTAACACCGTGTATATTTTTGTAATAGGCCTTAGGCCTTCTTTGTGTTGTATTTATTCCTTGTTATTGTAATTATTTAGTTGAATGAGGAAATATCAATTACCATTACATAGATTTAATCCACAACCCCTACCTAAACTCCTTCTAATCTTCTTCATCATCTCTCTCTTTTTTCCAACCATGTTCAGCTATTGCCATCTATCAAACCCTAAACACACCACTATCCCTTGCCAAATCCTACAACAAACATCATAACCTACGTCCCTGTTCTCCTCGGCCTTGAACATCTCAACTACGATGTGTGGTGTGAGTTATTCGCCACTCATTGTGTTGGTTTTGACATCATTATCACATGAACGACACACATGATGCTCCAAACACGTAACCTGCTGAATCGAAACGCACGCAAAGTTGACTCTATGGTTCCATTTCACGATGTATCCTACAAACTATTCTAAAGAAGGATACCACAACTTGTTGGGTCAAAAATATGGTTTATACTTTGCTTTTCTAGGAAAATATATTTTTATGTAATGTTGTATATGTTTGCGGTTTATGTGTACGGCCGTACACGTGTGTATCGCTGGAGGTCCATATAAATAGAGGAGTACATGTGGGAGTGTACGGTAGAGGAAAATAAGAGAGAAGAGAGCATCTTATGGAGAGAGAAAGTTAGAGAGAAGAAGTGTGTGTGAGAGAGAATCTATTGTAAGGAGCATCATTCATATTGAATACATCATTAGATTCATCTTCTTCTTCTTCTCCTTCTCTTCTAATTGATCTGACATCATTCAATTGATTGGAATTCCACACCATCAATTGGATTTGATTGATACACAAGCAATTTTGGGGACTTACAATTGGTATCAGAGCTTGGTTGTATCAATCAATTTTGTCAGATCTGGAGCTTATTTGATCTTATTTTGAAAAGAGAATAGCGTTTTTGGATGGATCTTGCAAAAATAAGGGGGGTTACTTCTTTGCATTTTTCATAAAAACGAGTTTTTGATCGAGTTTTAGAGCAAAAAGAGGTGAAAAACGTTGTTTTTTCGCGAACCGTTGAAGGAGTGCGGGTGGTTGAAGGTGTGCGGCTCAGCAGTGTGCGGTTCGGTGTGTGCGGCCGGCTCGGTGTGTGGCTCGGACGTGTGCGGTCACGGTGTACGCCTCGGAGTGTGCGGCTCGGTCTCGCCTCGGATTCTCGGCTGAGCTGCTTCGCTCTCGCATCAACAGAGTCTTCGGCTCGCACTTGGCTCACCTCGCAAGCAGCAACCTCGCTCAGTAGCCTTCGCATAAAAGAGGGAAACGAAGTTGAGGTGCAAGGGATCGAACCCTGGACCTTCCCCGGTCATTAACAAGTGCGCCTTAACCAACTCGTCTACGAAGCTCTTTGTTTCATTCTTCCGAAATTTGAAATATAACTCGTGCTTTTCGAACCTAATTTCGCATTTTTGACAAAATCAACCCAAAAATCAATTTTCTTTATTTTTAAAATCATTTTTCAACCCAAAAATTTTAGTTTTTAAATTTAAACTTTTAATTTTGACTTTTTAGTTAAAATTTTAACTTTGACTTTTAAAAGTTGACCTTTGACTTTAAATTTTTACTTTCTCATTTGACTTTTAATTTTTCAAATTTGGCTTTTCGGTTTGACTTTTAAATTTGACTTTTCAAGTCTGACTTTTGAATTTGACTTTTTAAATTTGACTTTTAAGGTTGACTTTCTTGGTTTTTAAGTCAAAGGGCAATTAAAAAAATATTAAAAAAAAATATATATATAAAAAATAAAAATAAAAAAAATGAGTTCCACATCAATTCCGGTAAATGAAGTTTCATGTATCCATCTTGTAAAGCTACGATTGAATTTCTTCGCTAACAAATTGATTTGCTAAAAAGGGAAAATGAGGACCTTAAATATGAAGACTATACTCTAAGGAAAGGTCAGAAACCTTTAAAAGCACAATTAGAGGCCAAGACTAAGGACTTTAGGAAATTACAAGAAGATTACAGCAACAAGTGTGAAAATTATGATCACATTAAACACAAAATTGCTGCTGTAACTGAAGAACTTGACGCTTTGAAAATTAAGTGTGGAAAAACATATCAAGTAAGACAGTCGAGTCCTTAGTAGAAAATCAATTGAGTTTTAAAGTTAATCAAACCAAGGGTCTAGGGTATCACAGTGTGCCACCTCCTTTTAATCACAATTATAACCCACCCTTTGAGACCAATGCGGAAGAAATGCCTGCTCAGTATGGCCAAACCCCTGCTCCAGATTCAGTTAAGACTGAACAATTAGGGCCAACTGAGGATGTTGAGATGAACGATACTAATGATTCTACTTCTTGTGCAGGTAAAGTAGCAGAGGATGAGAACAAGGAGAACACCATTGAACAAACCAACATCTCCTTGAACTCTGAATCTGTTGCTTCGAACTCAGTTGCTTCTGATCAACCTGCTGTTGGGAAATACAGGCCACCATTTCAAGTGAAACAACCGACCTGTTGCAACTGTGCGTGTGGGAACAATCAGAAACAAGGTAAAGACACACCACCAGGGGCAGGAAGAAACAACTTCACAGTGAAGAAAAAGACATGTTTTCATTGTGGAAAACCTGGACACATTGGCCGAAACTGTCCAAATCGCGCATATGTTCCCTACTATGCACATGGCTAGCAGAAAACGCCAAGAGGGAGATTTTCCAAGAGAAACCCCTCAAGGTCACAATCACGAAATGGCGACTGGAATGCCAACAAGGACAAGAGTTCAACTCCCAAGGCCAAGAAATCAAATCCCAAGGTCTAGAAGGGAATGTCGACCAAGAAGCCAAATCCAAGAGATACTCCCGTGAAGTCAAAATCAAAATCATCTCAACGGCCGACATCAAGTTCAAAAGCAAGTGCCGAGCCACCCATCAGATCGAAAAAGAAATGGGTTAAACCCAACTACAAATAGCTTCCAAAGGCTCACTCTCCCAAATCAACTAATGACTCTAATATTTTTACATTTTCTGTTTGTGATAAGCAGGATATGTCATGGGAGAGAGTATCGTGCAAAGATGATAAAGGTCGACCCAGTTTCAAAATGGACTGGGTTCCAAAGACCAACTGATCCCGCTCTGTGTCGGAGCAGCTATGGAGGCATATCATCAGACTTCGGTTTGTTGGTAGTGGCTGTTCCTAGCACATGATAGGGGACATCTCTCAACTATACAACATTCAGACATTTGTTTGAAAGTATGTGTCCTTTGCGGGAAGAGAAGAAAGGAAGTAATCACTCACGGGGTTTGTGCTTAATGACATGAAGAATTTTTGGATCTGTTCTGAGATTATGCGTGTTGTTCTCAGACCTTCTGGATGCAAATTCAATCGGTGACTTACGGTTTGAGTTTTCTTCTCTATACTCCTAAATTTTTTTTCTTAAGCTGATTCGCTTTAAAGACAAATTTTTGTTTTAGGATAGTTTAAATTTGCGCATTTACTTTCGTTTCTCTCCTATGCACAAATTTAGGGGGAGAAATAAAAACAAAACAAAAATTTTAAAATTTAAAAAAAACAAAAAAAAATCAAAAAAAAAATATAACATGTTGGTTATGGAATGTGCTTGAGGGAGATGTTTTGGGAAGTGATATGATAATGTGATAACAGGCAACCTGAGTTTGCGTAACGTACCCAAAGTTAAAGGGTCTATGCTCTGGTTTGATGTGTCGGTAGGCACGAAAGATTCTAAACGGACTTGACTAGGTGCAGATGAACTTAAGGAATCTAGAGACTTGATAAATCTTGACCTAGTTAGTTCCGTTTAGCCTGACAATACGACGCTTGGATAGATTGAGCAGGGAGATATATATGTGAATCTACTCGTCACATTAAATGAACCCGTATCTGGAACCGTGGTTTAACTTTTCCTCGATGTGCGGATTCTATCCTTAATTCCGGTATTGATGGGGCGACTAGTAAATTCCGATGAATTAGGTTTGTAGAAAATTATTTTCTTTCTTTCTTACTGTTAGTCATATGTTGCCTCCTCTACGTGATTGGAAGAGATCCGACCTGGACTGCAACATATGCAAATCTACTTCTCTGCATATTGTATCTATGAAATTCTTCTTATTTGTTAGCCATATTTTGTCTCATTTGCGTGATTAACAATCCGACCTGGTACACAACATATGCAACCTTCTACTTCTCAACCTCTCTAAAAACTATAAGTGATAATAATCTACATCCATCTTCTCTCTTAATAATTGTCTGCTCACCCGATGTAAGGAGTACTCTGGAAGTCTTTGATTACTGGGGCATATCAGGAAGTGGGAACCATGTTCCAGTACAATTAAAATTGAACACTCAACGATTGTCTATAGATCTCGCTGCTCAATTTAGGTGGACAACAATATCCCTGGTCGTCGTCAGCTGAATGGTCCTTAAGATATAGTATCTAGAAACTTAGGATCAGATATAATATCTAGGAACTTAGGATCACATTGTCTTGTCACTTATAGTATGTCCTAATTTTGTCATAATTTTTCGTGTTTAAGTGGACAACAATACCAGCGATCAACCAGACAAAGACGTGAAGATAGAAGGTACTGACAAGCAGATAAAGGCTGTCTAAAAACTTTGATCCCAAATCATCCTTAAAGTTATATATCATTTTATTTTTGTTAAATTTGTTCATAGTTTTCCTCTATGTACAAATTTTAGGGGGAGAATTAAAAATAATTCAAAAATCAAACAAAAATCAGAAAATTAAAATCCAAAATTAGTGTTATTTCTTGTTCAGAAAAATCAGAAAATCAGAAAATCCAAAAATATTTTTGTTTCTATTTTTATTTTGTGTGTTAATTTTTCTTTTCGTTTTGTTTTGTCTTGAAAACTGATTTCAGGTATAGATAAGACTCATGAAGTTTGTGTTGAAGATTTCTGAGCCAAGGCTTCATCCGTGAGCATCGAAGAATTCGCATTCGAAGGAGCAAGAAATGAAGATTATTCTTTCGACATTCAATCCTTCAACCCCAGAAGCAAGGTGAAGCTGAAATTGAAGAATATGTGACAGATTGCATTGAATCCTCCTCGATCAGTCTGCTGCTATCTTTGTACCTGCTGAAGTGATCTAGAAGATTATTTCTCTCTGATAGTTCTCTCTAAAAATTCTGAAGCTGAAAGCGCTATCTTTCAAGAATCAGTACATCAAGCCTCCTCACCCAATCAATTTGAAGACTAATGCTGAAGCCAAGGTCCCAACGAAGATTAACAAGAAAAGCCAGCTACTTTTTAGGGGGAGCTTGTTAGGTCAATTAGAAAAGAAAGCTATAAACCAAGGGGGAGATTGTTGGGTCAAAAATATGGTTTATACTTCGCTTTTCTAGGAAAATATATTTTTATGTAATGTTGTATATGATTGCGGTTTGTGTGTACGGTCGTACACGTGTGTACGACCACACACCCTGTGTATCGCCATACATAGTGTGTGCGGCTGTACACATGTGTATGACTGGAGGTCCATATAAATAGAGGAGTGCATGTGGGAGTGTACAGTAGAGGAAAAGAAGAGAAAAGAGAGCATCTTGTAGAGAGAGAAAGTTAGAGAGAAGAAGTGTGTGTGAGAGATAATCTATTGTAAGGAGCATCATTCATATTGAATACATCATTAGATTCATCTTCTTCTTCTTCTCCTTCTCTTCTATTTGATCTGACATCATCCAATTGATTGGGATTCCACACCATTAATTGGATCTGATTGATACACAAGCAATTTTAGGGACATACACAACTGAAGATGTATGGCTTAGCCTCGAGAAACTTTTATGGGACATCAAAGAAATGAAGCTCTTCATCTTGATCGGAAGCTCCTATCGATTTTCATGGGAGACCTCTTTGTTTGTGAGTATTGAATGGATATCAAATGTATATACAATCTCCTTAAATGTATCGATCAACCAATATTCGAAAAAAATCTTTTCATCTACACCATCAACAACCTATCAAGTAGTTTTGAGTAGGATGCAAGCATCACCTGACATTGTTCCCTTATTCCTTGTTATGAGAGAAGATCGATGCATTAGGAGCAACACATGAATCAGACTCGATCCATTGTTCCGTCTCATCATGCTCACATGTCATCACTTGTTGCCTTTCATGTCAATAACAACATTTCGCAACAAGGAAATCAAGTTCACCATAATGATACATGGGCTACAACAATAGTTGTCATCCTCAACCACCTTTACCCACAGAAACCAGACCTATTATGGTTGATTTTACATCCCTCTATCGGATTAGGACATAATCAACAATTACCATGTTGAAAGGAAATGGAATAAAAACAGTGAAAAGACATAAAATGAAAATGAAGTTAGACTTTTAATAAAGGCCGTTTAGGCCGGAGGAAGTGGTAAAAGTGTTCTCAATCCCTTTTGCCACATCAACGTCACATTAGCACCACATCAGCAGAAACCGCACCGCAACTAAAATTAACCGCAAAAACCACATAAACCGCAACCGAAAAACTGCAACCACAATAAAAACCGATGGTGAGGTTTTCTGTTTTTCAAAAACCGCAAATTTGCGGTGCAGTGCGGTTATTAGTTTTCAAAAACTGTAAAAAAACCGCACCGTACCGCATATATTATATACAATTTTTTTATTAATTATTAATATATTAAATATTAAAAATAAGACAAGTTTCATGAATAAAATATGGATAAAATACTAGAAGACAAAAGTGCTGGTTTTTTCTTATGTTTAACTTAGAAAAATGATGAAATTAGACAATTTTAAGATATTTATTGTTAATTACTATTGATTTGACGTTTTTAAGATATTAGTTGTTTGTGATTTAAGTTATTTGTCTTATACCTTATGGTTTTTTATTATTATTATTACAATTAATATGTTTGGACTTTTAAAACCGTTTAAGCTCTAAACTGTGGTTAAAAACCATACAAAATAATCGCACCAAATCCATGCGGTTAATAACCGCAAAACAAAAAAACAAAACCGCACCGCAAAAATAACCGCCTAACCGCATCGCAAAAATAACCGCACCATGCGGTTTTGAATATGGATTAACCGCGTTTGCGGTTAATGGTGAGGTTTTGGCTAATAACCGCACCGAACCGCACCGCGCTCACCCCTAATATATATATATATATATATATATATATATATATATATATATATATATATATATATATATATATATATAAGAGTTTTTTATTTAACTAAACTTAATTAAAAGTCTAAAAACATATATGATAAAAGAAGTCTTTGTTCGAAAATTCATGTCCAAATCATTTAAGAGATCCATGATGAGATCAATGTTTTGAACTTCGTAAATATTTTTTTATGTCACACCCCCAAACCAGAACGGTGGAATCATTTGAGGTCGGATGACTTCATGTAGTATCGTAACAATTGAATACATAGTAATGAAAGCAATACAACCATCACATATATAATTTAAAAGTTTACATTGTTTGAAAGGTACTTGTTTCAAAAGAAATTACAATATGACGTTTAAAATGAAATTAAACTAACGCTGCAGCGTCCCTTCTTCAAAAGCTGCAGTTTACCTGTATTACTGAATCCCTAAGAAATACATGTGGTTTTGAAATAGTAGGTCAGCATTTAAGCTAGTGAGTTCATAAGTATTTAGTGACAATGTTTATATGAAAAAGAATTAAAATGGTTTGTTCATGTGAAATGTTCCAAGAAAATCCCATATTTTCTACTATAGTAGATGGTAGTTTGATTGTTCCAAAACTGTAATGCAATAGTGATTTTCATGCCTAAAATAGTAGTTTTAGGTGTAAATCATTAAGGCATTTCAAAAACACCATTAATCAATGTGTTTTTAATACTCCATGTGAGTCTTATAACCATGCTACTTGACCAGGATGCCTATATCAACGTTCTTCAGGCGTTGGAATGTTATGACGTTTGTCACCCCAGGCCTGCTGGCCTAGCCGTAGCTAACAGCTTAGGTGTGGGATTGTCAATCCCGTATAGATCTATACACAAGTATCACGCTCCCCCTACAAGGGATTATGGTATATAATACACGACTTAAAATGCATACTCGAAAGTACGTGAAATGTCTCACAAAATTTAGTATAAAACATATTTACGTATGAAAATGTCCATTTGTTCTTGTATATGAAAATATCTCTTTGATATAGTGTTCCTATTATGTAAATGTTCATGATTTTCTCGTAAAATATATCTATTATAGTTTTCAAAGTGTGTTTCGTTCATATAGTAAACCCTAGTGTAATGCTCACTCGTTATGTAAAGTATAACACGTAAAGTGACATAACTGATCACATATACTTAATGTAAAAATGGAGTATTCAATTCGTGTATATATATATATATATATATATATATATATATATATATATATATAAACACGTTTTATTTCCAAGAGACAAGGTGTTATCAAAAATATATCTTTCATACGAGTATTCTTTCCGACTAAGGGCATCAGCTACTACATTCGATTTTCCTGGATGATAGCAAATCTCGCATTCGTAGTCATTCAGTAGTTAAACCCATCGTCTCTGCATCATGTTGAGTTCTTTTTGGTTAAGGATGTGTTGAAGGCTCTTGTGATCAGTGAAGATCGTGCATTTCGTGCCATAAAGATAGTGTCTCCAGATTTTTAGCGCGAAAACAACTGCTCCTAGTTCAAGATTGTGGGTAGTATAGTTGACTTTGTGCGTCTTGAGTTGTCTTGAGGCGTAAGCGATGACCTTACCTCGTTGCATTAGTACGCATCCAAGACCTTGGTTAGATGCATCACAGTAGACTACGAAGTCTTCTATTCCTTCTGGCAAGGACAATATAGGTGCGCTGCATAGTGCTTGCTTAAGCATATGAAATGCAGCGTCTTGTTTTCCTTCCCAATTGAAAGTTACACCCTTCTGTGTCAGGGTGGTGAGTAGTTTAGCAATCTTCGAGAAGTTTTGTATAAATCTACGGTAATAGCCAGTAAGGCCAAAGTATTGTTGAATTTCCATTAGGGTTCTTGGAGCTTACCAGTTCTCGATTGCTTTGATTTTCGAAGGGTCCACGTGTATTCCGTCTTTGCTAACCACGTGAGTTAGAAAATCTACCTTCCGAATCCAAAATTCGCACTTGGAAAATTTAGCATATAGCTTCTCTTTTCTTAGCGTTTCCAAAACTTGTCGGAGGTGTTGACTATGATCCTCTTTATTCTTTGAATAAATGAGTATATCGTCTATGAACACCGTCACAAATTCATCAAAGAATGAACAACACACTCGGTTCATTAAGTCCATGAACACTGCCGGTGCGTTTGTTAATCCAAACGGCATCACTACAAACTCGTAGTGACCATAACGAGTTCGAAAAGCTGTTTTGGGAACATCTCCTTCCAAGACTCGTAGTTGGTGATCCCTGGATCTTAAGTCGATCTTTGAGAAATAACTCGCTCCTTGAAGTTGGTCGAACAAGTCTTCAATGTGTGGTAGCGAGTATCGGTTATTGATAGTAAGCTTGTTAAGTTCCCGGTAATCAATGCACATGTAGAAAGATCCATCCTTCTTCTTTACGAACAAGACCGATGCTCCCTAAGGAGAGAAGCTTGGCCTGATGAACCCTTTGTTGAGCAGTTCGTTTAGTTGGCTAGATAATTCTTGCATCTCAGCGGGCACCAGAGGATACGGTGACTTAGCTACTGGGGTAGCTCCGGGAATTAAATCGATTATGAACTCGACTTGTCGTTCTGGTGGGACTCCTGGGAGATCTTCAGGGAAGATATCAAGAAAATCGTATTCCTTATCTACCATGTGGGCTAAAGAGGCATAGTACTCCTTACGTAGGTATTTCTGGGCTTTGACGCAAGAGATGATTTGTAAATTGGTACCGGGTTTGTCACCATAAATGACAAGAGTTTCGCCGCTTGGCAGGTTTTGGCGAATGGTCCTTTCGTGACAAAGAATATTGGCATGGTGTAGGCTCAACCAATCCATACTGATGATGACATCAAAGCTCTTTATAGTGATCGGCATTAGGTCGATTTGAAATGTATGGTCGTTTAGAGTTAGTGTGCAGCCTATGAAGATTTCATTCGTGCTTTCTATTCTACCGTTTGCCATTTCTACTATGAATATCTTATTGAGTGATTTAGGGTTCTGTTTTAGTATATGCTTGAATTTATGACTCACGAAACTCATCTCCACACCACAATCAAAGAGTATGCATGCATAAGCGTTATTGAGGAGAAACGTACCCGTAACCACCGTGGGATCAGCTATTGCTTCGTTCTGTCCTATTGCCAACACTCTTCCTGTGTCGCCAGCATTCCTTGCCTTAGGGCAGTCTCTCTTGTAGTGTCCAGCCTCACCGCATCCATAACATGCCTGGCCTACACCGACTCCTTAGACTTGGGTGATTGGTTGTGCTGGTGCTCTACAGAAACGGGCAGTGTGCCCCTTTTTGTTGCAGTTCTTGCAATGCATCTCCCGACAATTTCCTATGTGATGGAAATTGCATTTGTTGCATTTCGGCAGGTTTCCAGCATATGGCTTTGCGGGTGTAGTGGTAATTGGTGCAGCAGTGGGGGCAGTAGTGGCATGGACTGCCACAACCTGTTGTTTCTTGGAAGGCTCCTGCGAAGGTTGACTCTTCCTTTTGTTCCAGAACCTCTTGTTGTTGTTGTTGTTGCTTCCTTTGGATTGTTCCGGTGCGGTAGTTGCAAAGTTTTGGCAGACCCCATGGTCTACGAGAGCTTATGCCAACTATTTGGCGCTATCGAAGGTGATTGCTTTGGAAGCTAGAATACTTCCTCGAATTGGGGGTGATAGTATAAAGATGTACCTTTCGATCTTCTTACTCTCTAGAGAAACTATTCCTGGGCAAAGGATTGCCAAATCACTGAACCTGTTGGTATAGGTCGTGATATCTGAGCCTACCATGGTAAGGCCCCAAAGTTCCTGTTCGAGCTTTTGCAATTCGCCCCGTGGACAGTACTCTTGCAGTAAGATTTGTTTTAGGTTCTCCCAGCCCATAGAGTTAGCCACTACTAGCATTAGTGACTTGACATGGCCATTCCACCATGTCAGAGCTCTCTCAGAGAAAGTACAGGCAGCGAACTTCACTTTGTTCCCTTCTAGACAAGAGCAAATTTCGAAAATCGCTTCAGTTTTCTCTATCCACTGTGATAGAGCCATTATTCCTACGGCCCCATTAAAAGTAATGGGTTTGCTATTCATGAAATCTTTGTATGTACAATCCCCTGGGCGACCTTGACGTTGGCCATTTGTAGAACTATTTACTCCCCCACCAAAACCATTGTTGCTCATTTGGACCATTGTCGTTGTTACTGCAGCCATTACAACAGCTATCAATGCGGCATTTTCCATTGTGGGAGGGGGTGGTGGTGGAGGTGGTGCGTTGTTGACACGTCATGTAGATCTACGGGGCGGCATTGTGCTGATAAAGAAATAGAAAGAAGATCATAAGTTTTTTTTTGTGTTGATAATTTGTCATTTTTATCGATTTATAAATTCGACTAAACTACCCATGGTTTAGAGTTTGACTCATATTAAAAGTTTTCACAGTGTTAGATAACTTATGAATCTGAGTGGTAGTCAAAGACTTTACACACAACGGAATTTCTTCATATATATTAAACACATGCCGAGTTACATTTGGAGTTTGGAAAATTTTCGACCCTTCTAAGGATCTCCGATATAGAAGTTAAAGAAAAGTAACACTTTTAGCTGAGTTCCTATTCTATAACAAAATTTTGGGATTTAGCAAGCACAACTTGCGACGTAGGTTGCACTTGGAGCTTGACTCCGCGTCTGTTCCCTCATCTCTGCGAGGGCTGCAATCATTTTTGCTTGGAATGTGTCGGTGCGGAGATGGGTGTCATCCTGCAACCTATCCAGTTGACGGATGTCGGAAGTATGAACTTGTACTTCCATGTTGACTTCACGAAGTCGGTTTGCTTGGACCCCGGATTGATAGGCCTGGTTGGCTAGTTTGCCCACCATGACCGGGAGTGCTCAGTCGGCTGAACCTCCATCCCTGATGTCGTAGAAGTCCCGACACATACCGTAGGGAGGAGGTATCCCATGTTGTTGGCTCCAATGGTGGAGGTGACTTCCCCAAACGGGAGTCGGTCCCTGAAAGTTCCTCCTAATAGTGGGAGGTTGAGCGGCTGGAGGGTCGACTACTTCTGGTTCTGAGTTCGTCCTAGAGTCATCCCCTTCCTCCAACTCGATAGGTTCTTCATCCTTTTCGGGATCCTCCTCTACCCATCCTCCATTGCCCTGGTTCGGGCAGTAGGGGTCCCCTGGTGGGTGGAATCCAACCATTTAACTATACGAGAATAGGGTTATAAGAATTGAACAAAATTTGAAAATACGAAACGCCACACATGTCGATTAAACTATTGCATGCACCAAATACACCTATAGTATTTAAATTTGTATGTTTGATACTAGTGTTTATTTTGGTAAGTTTTGACTTGTTGCTCACTACGACCATTCCTCGACATACGTTAGTCCAATCTCGGATAAATATAGTTGATCAGGCTATATTCGTCCCAAATTCGATTACGTATATCGAGGACTAATCGTAGTGTCCAACTTGTCTTAATACTTCTTGTATAGTTCTAACCATGAAAATATATCGTTGTATGCATGTATTTGTACTTTTACGACCCAAAATAATCTAAATTAAATGAAACAAGGTTTTAGGTGTAAAAACGTTTTCTCAGAGAGCTTGAGTCCCTATGCATTTATAGTTTTTATCTCTTATGTGGTTCGATATATTTACTTCACTATAAACAATGCTCTGATACCAATCTGTCACACCCCCAAACCAGAATGGCGGAATCGTTCAAGGGCGGATGACTTCATGTAGTATCGTAAGAATTGAATACATAGTAAAGAAAGCAATACAACCATCACATATATAATTTAAAAGTTTGCATTTTTTGTAAGGTACTTGTTTCAAAAGAAATTACAATATGATGTTTAAAATGAAATTAAACTAACGCTGCAGCGTCCCTTCTTCAAAAGCTGCAGTTTACCTATATTACTGAATCCCTGAGAAATAAAAGTTGTTTTGAAAGAGTAGGTCAGCATTTAAGCTGGTGAGTTCATAAGTATTTAGTGACAATGTTTATATGAAAAAGAATGAAAATGGTTTGTTGATGTTAAATGTTCCAAGAAAATCCCATATTTTCTACTATAGTAGATGATAGTTTGATTGTTCCAAAACTGTAATGCAATAGTGCTTTTCATGCCTAAAATAGTAGTTTTATGTGTAAATCATTAAGGCATTTGAAAAACCCCGTAAATCACTGTATTTTTAATACTCCATGTGAGTCTTATAACCATGCTACTTGACCAGGATGCCTATATCAACGTTCTTCAGACGTTGGAAAGTTATGACGTTTGTCACCCCAGGCCTGCCGGCCTAGCTGTAGCTAACAACTTAGGTGTGGGAATGTCAATCCCGTATAGATCTATACACAAGTATCATGCTCCCCCTACAAGGGATTATGGTATATAATACACGACTTAAAATGCATACTCGAAAGTACGTGAAATGTCTCACAAAATTTAGTATAAAACAAACTTACGTATGAAAATGTCCATTTGTTCTAGTATATGAAAATATCTCTTTGATATAGTGTTCCTAGTGTGTAAATGTCCATGATTTTCTCGTAAACTATATCTATTATAGTTTTCAAAGTGTGTTTCGTTCATATAGTAAACCCTAGTGTAATGCTCACTCGTTGTGTAAAGTATAACACATAAAGTGACATAACTGATCACATATACTTAATGTAAAAATGGAGTATTCGATTCGTATATATATATATATATATATATATATATATATATATCTATCTATATATATATATATATATATATATATATATATATATATATATATATATATAAACACGTTTTATTTCCACAAGACAAGGTGTTATCGAAAATATATCTTTCATACGAGAATACTCATGTAGTTGTTTATGAATCACATATGATTACATAGATAAAAAGTTTTATATAGAGAGACTTTAGGTTACACACGATAATAACCGTGTGTTTACTTGCATTCCCCCCCCCCCCCCCCCTTAATATTGTATAAAAAACAATTTATCAAATATTTAAAAGCATACTTTATAGGGGTATGAACTCACTTGAAAGATCGAAGAAGGAGAGATGAAAAGCAAGTAGAACATTGACTCGAGAAAGCAGATTCTTTTCGGGATTCTCGGGAATCTCGGGAGCACAAACGACCTTCGGGGCTTGAATATGGAAACCGGGGCTTCGGGATATCACGTACACGAAAAATGAGGTAAAAAACGCAAGAAAGAGGAGAGGAAATGAGCATTTTCCCCGGAACCCTCGCATCCCTTTTATAGGGGCTGGGAACTGCCTCGGTACGCTGGGCGTATGCGGTTACGCCGGGCATACGCGTGCGTCATGCGTGACCGCATCCTCGACTACCTTGGATGGGATGGGGCATAGCTTCGCATAGGGGCGACGTGGACGTTCCGAAGCCTAGTCCTCGAGTACG
Source organism: Lactuca serriola (assembly GCF_051521515.1). NCBI lineage: Eukaryota > Viridiplantae > Streptophyta > Magnoliopsida > Asterales > Asteraceae > Lactuca > Lactuca serriola. Next base: position 28,798,394 of record NC_136409.1, read on the forward strand.
CTGGGCGTAACTTCCCCCTTCGGATAATACCGAAATTTGAATTAAATTTATATTTTTATTATTTAGTAAACTTCAAAAATTGATATCTTCTTCATACGAACTCCGGTTTCGACGTTCTTTATATCCACGCGTAGGTGAGACTACGCTCTACAAGTTTCATTTAGACTCTGTCGGCATTATTTATTTTTAAAAGGTCGGAGTAAGAAAAGTTCGTTAGAAATCCGTAACTTCTTTATCCGATGTCTGTTTTTTCCAGACTTTTTGCCGTTGAAATACCATTGTCGAGAACTTCGATTCTCATTTAGGTCATTCCGGCCAAAAGTCGCTCGATCTCTATTTCATGTTTTTAGCTGTCTATCGCTATACCGAACTTGGAAAAATCATAACTTCCTCATATGAAGTCAGTTTTGGACGTTCGTTTTATGTACACTCATGGTTTAATGATATCTAACATAGTAGGTAACCAAATAGTGACTTATGTACTTTTTATTTTCAAAGTTAATTTCATTATTATCAAAAGTGGTTACAATACTTGGCTTTTTAAGTCATTACATAGAATCGAAATATCGGGTTGTCACGTTTTATAAAGTGGATTTTAAAAGAAATAGAGCTATCTATGTGGTATAAACTGATAAGGTTTGTTGGTATTTATATATATTAAGAAAAAAGTAGTTGTTTGGAAGAGAAAGAGAGAGAAAGATAATTAAACAGAGAACAAAGGAGAGATGTTCGGCTAATATTCGTTGAGCGTGGTTCGAGCCAAGCACCATGGACAGTGTGCACCAAACTCACATTGGCAAATCATGGTGCTTAACATGTCCGTTCCATTTAACCTTATTGAAATGACACTATGGGCAATGATTTCTTAATGATATTATATATTTTTTAAATTAAATTTTACAGTATAAGGTAATTTGATTTAACTTCTTCTAAAACTTATTTTAATCATCATTGATGCACACATCATAACCAACAACTACATTTATTTATCTTGGGTTAAACTTCACACTATGGCTGTAAATGAGGCGAAGAAAGTCGAGTACAGTCAAGGTCGAAACTTGATTTTATTAAAAAAAACATGGGCTTGTAACTCAACTCGAGCTTTTCTTAAGACTCAATTTCAAACTCGGGCTCGAACTCGATAAAGTAATTAAAATTTTTTATCTTGATTCGATAATATCCTCGAGTATCTCGAGCTAGTGCTCGAATCGACTTGAACCGAGTCGATTTCTAATCGGTCTCGATTATCTCACGAGTTGGCTTATAATATCCTGTTTCGAGAGGTTTCTTATTTTGATATTGTGGACAACAAATGGATCAACTAAGGACTTTGGCTTCAAGGGAATAGGGCTTAGAACCTATTGGATGTTGATAATATTGGTTATGTGATCCAAGCCCTTGGTTTAGGTTTTGGAGTCAAGGGTAAATGGGAAAAGTGATGTTCCATACATCTTTCATGAATTAAGGATTTTAGTTCAGTATGTTATATGTCAAAAGTAATTAGATAGAATTATGGGGCTCTTCAATATCTTTTTGTGCATATAAAGAATGCCGAAAATGGAGTTGAAACAAAGAAGTTGTCGATGTTTGAAGTCAAACTGGAAATTGGGGGTTTTGTCCTACGCAGGTCGTAGGAAAGTTATGTAGGGCGTATCTGATACACTTTCATCTCCCTATCTACTGCTAAAGTTGAGTACACTACAGCCGCCTCTTGTACCTCACAAGTCATTTGGATCCAAAGTCAGTTAAGGGACTATAGGATTAATATTAAGTGAATCCCCTTTTACTGTGATTCTGAAAGTACCATTCACATCTACCACAACCCATTGCAACACTCCAAGACCAAACACATCGCTCTGAGGTGCCACTTCATAAAAGATCACATGGAAGATGGAAATATCAAAATCCACTTTGTTAGATTCCCTGATCAGCTGGCCGGCATCTTTACGAAGCCTTACCTGAACAATCCTTTAATCACATACTTCAAGTGTTAGGAATGATAGAAGCTGAATCGGTTCTGAAACCACCTTCACACTAGGAAAGCATTGGCTGAACTATGAATGGGTGCGAACGCTCGTAGTGATCCGTTGTCCATTGTTCATACTACGAATTGGTACGAACGCTCGTAGCGACTCGCAGTTCACTGTTCATTCGGAGGTTCGGAACTTCTTCGATACTTTTGTATATTTTGTTTGTTGCTGCTTAATTATTCTGTTTTTACTTTTTTCAGAAAAATCAAAATCGAAAAATATTTTTGTTTCTGTTTTTATTCTTTTTTTTTTTGAAAAATCAAAAATCCAAAAATATTTTATTTGTTTATGTTTTTATTTCTTTTTTAGAAAAATAAAAAATCCATAAATATTTTCTTTTTCTGTTCCTCTATTAAAACACCAAAAATATTTGATAATTGAGTAGGATTGAAAGAACATATCATGATACTCTCAATTACGAATGGTGGGGAATGTATTTAATTCCTAATCTTTGCACTAGTTAAATGTCCCTAGAAGCATGTTGTTGCATGTTGTCCGAAGCCTCTGAGACTCTATGTTCGAAGCCTTAATGAATTGATAATACCAATCGTTTCTTCTCAATCAGGCTAACAATTCACATAAGTCATTGAGCTACCATACTCTCCTCATATTGAGTTGAGAGTTGACTACTTGGTTACTTTCGTATAAGAAAGTTACATGTCTCTTCGGAACCACCTAACACTACTTCTCCATCATTTTCGTTTCCATAAACGTAACCCTTGATGTCAGATATTACCACTGAGGTTTATGGTTACACAACTTCTTTGTTTATGATCTTAAATTCGTTATCACCACGAATTGAGCGAAACTCAAAATCCAACACAAATTTCAGAATTAACGGTGAACAATTAATATGTTCTAGCTTTTCATCATTCAATTAACAAATATCGAACTTCTTGGTTAGTACCTTAAAATCTCTTTTTATTTTCGTGAGATCTTAATGAAATGTTCTATGCCTAAGAAATTTCTTCGCATATGATCCAGTTTTTGTTTTTCTTGAGATTTTTATATTATCCAGCTACTTCAAAATTTTTCAAAGCATACTTGTTCTTATAATTACACTAGTCAAAATGGATCTTCGCATAAGATCCAGTTTTTGTTTTTCTAGAGATTTTTATATTATCCAACTACTTAAAAAATTTCCAAAGCATACTTGTTTTTATAACTACACTAGTCAGAAAAGTACATCTACCGAACGTTCGGACTTATATTGAGTTTTGGAGTTTGGTTGAATATGAAGCCACCCTTTTGCCTTATTAAAAAGAAGCCTTTCACTGTTTCTCAACATACAGATGATCGTACTTCAACGGGATACCACACAGATACTTTAGAGTCTCTCTTGACTCCTAAGGAAGAGATCATTGCCCGAGATCAATCTGCTTTATGTTAATTGAGACATCACTAGAATCCCATATAATTATATTGATTTATTTCTTTATTTTTCTTGCACAAAGATCCTTGTGATTTTCAAAAAGTTTGGTTCATAGTCCTAATAGTTGCTTTCAGATTCAGAATACATGATATGGTGATCAATTGCGAAAGTGAACAACTAGACGGAGATATTTAATGGATAAGATTGCGATTGTGGCACGCGAAGATTTCAAACTGACCCTGAGATCATGCCATCTGACATCACGCCTAACACATGCCAAGCTTTCACGCCTTTTCAGGCAATTTTTCAGAGATTAGGGAGCGCCAAACGCCATATTTCTCTCTTTAATCATATTGTATAAAAGGAAAATCTTCGCTTCATTCTACCTTACCACTTTCAAAGAAATCGATTTTCTCATGGCGCATTCTCTCTCTCTCTCTCTCTCTCTCTCTCTCTCTTACTGTTCATATTCTTCACTAAGCTTCAATGGAAGCCTCATCTGAAACTTCTTCCGTCACTAAACAAATGGCTCAATCAACACTACTAGGCATCAAGGCTAACCAGAATCTTATATTGGACCTTGATCCATTCAAGTACTTGTCACACCCCGCTAAAGCGGAAACACGAGGCATGGCAGTATAAAGGGTTTCATAGCAAAAGTTAAAATACAACACCAACCATAGTATCAAAATCATTACAATTTTACAATGGGTTTGAACAACTTTTAAAAGAAATTACAATGTAAATTGAAATACAACACATGCGAATGCTCCTAAAAGTGAAGTGTCCCTAAGTGCCACTTACTCGATGATTCCTAAAAAAGCATGTAAAATGAGCGTCAACTATAAAAATAGTTGGTGAGTACTCACAAGTTTAACAAAATAATATTGGTTCATGAATTGAAATCAAAGTTTTGATAAAAGTTTCCAATAATAAAAGTATATTGTTAAAAGGAGCAAATAAGTTTGTAAAAACAAAGTTCTTTGTCATCATGAGAGATAAAGTATGTTGTCCAAATAAGATGCAACATTCATATTCTCATGGAAGATAAAGTTCGTTACTCAAACGAGTAAACAAGTTTCTTTGCTAAAATGAGCAATCAATTTCGTTGCTATAATGAGCAAACAATTTCATTGCTAAAACATGTATATATAAGTTTTCAGTAATAAATGTTCGTTGTTGTAATGAGAAACAAAGTTCATTGCTATAATTAATAAACGAGTTTATTGCCATAATAAATAACAAGTTTGTATGTGTATGAGCAAACAATGAGTTCTCAACCAAACCTATGACTGAAGCCCTATCAAGATCTATGCTTATCGTTCCATAGATGAATATGGTATCATGTACTCCAGCAATAGGGCGAGTGAGGAGTTGTTAATTCCTAATAGCATTATCCATAATGACCATTGGCTCAAAGAGTTAATGGTTAAAGATAAGGGAAGGGCCTTAATACGATAAGTTCTCATGTTTTGTGTTGCATAGACATACATAGAGAGATATAGCAATAAAATAGCAATCATGTTTGATACAAATCAATTTAAATACAACATTCAAATAACAGTTTTTTGGGACATGCTTTTCCACCCCAAAATATAAAAACTGAAAATAAGGGAGTGGTGAATACTCACAATATGCATTGAGATGATGCAAATGGTGTCATGACTACGCTCCACTAGTACCACTATCGATTCCTACAATAATGGTATTTGCTAGTGAGTCTCTAATCGAAATCTAACACTAGTATACTTACTACTACAATAGAATTATGCCAATAATCTGTCAAAATTTAATATTGCTAAGTTACAAACATTTTTCTGTGAAAATTAAATTTCAATGAATCAATTTTTATATAAAAATTTAAGTGGAAATTTCCCATTATTGAAATGCTAATATTTAACATTTTAAGAGGTGTTCTAATGATTAAATATTCAAAAACTAAATCAATTTAGTTCTAAAATTTCCCAAAGTTTGCATTTCAGTTTTAATTGAAGTTAAGGACCTCAAGATAAATTTTCTTGGATTTTTGATTTGTCGGACTATTTTTCACGATTTTAGTTTATTGAATAACCATAAAATCATAACAAAATACTAAACAGCTAATAAAAATTACCAAAATTCAGATTTTGGTTGTAGATGTACTATAAAGACTTCTAGATAAATTCTCGTGGATTATGGATATGAATAACCATTTTTCATATATTTAATTCTCTAAATAGATACAAATTCATGCAAAATAGAAATCAGTTAAGAAAATACCCCAAACTTTTTATAATAATATCATTACACATAATTAATTTGGGAAAAATATACAAATGGATTTCTAAACTGTTTAACCCAATTTTATGATTTTTATGCATTTATTCTAATAAAAATTGAAATAAATAGAATCCAGTTTCCAAAATTGCCCAAAATTTTTGTAACACTGTGTTGGGTTGAAGATTCGTTTGAAGATTGCGTCATTGGGCTCGGCTGTTAGTCCATTTATTTTGTACTCCAGTTTTGGGCCTGTCCAACCGTGAGCTTGCTAGGTTTATTATATAAGTATATGCTTGCATGCATATTAAGGATCGATCTAGAGAATAACGATTATTACGATAGTATTACAGATTTCTTTTATCGTTCTTGTAAACCTACAACCCTCTACAGTTGATGTTCTTGATCGAGCTCTTCTGAGGGTTATTTTATAATCATTCGACACATTTGATTCATTCTTGACTTGTTCTTTATTTTCGTGTTCTTGCTGTTTAATCATTAATTACCTGTTTGAGGTCTAATCGATCTTCAAGATTAAGTTTTAATCCCATCAATTGGTATCAGAGCAGGAGGCTGTGTAATCGATACACTTCTTTTCTGTGAAAAGGTTTCAATTAGGGTTTTTCCGCAATTACTGATATTTATTGAGCCGTCATCTCATTATTGACGTATCTTGATATTTATTGTTTTGCCCTAATCTGATTTATTACAAGTCTGATCTTTGAACAGGTTTTTTGATCATAATGGACGAGTCGCAATCAAATCCCATCAATATTTCCAACAGCATCGGTTCAACCATGAAGATTCCAATCCTATATACCCATGATTATGAAGTCTGGGCGCATCACTTCGAAGACTACGTTATAGGATCTGAGGATAATGGATACCTCATATGGGAAGCAATCATTAATGGACCTTTTTCTCATTCTGCAACGTCAAGGATTTTTAAAACTCAAAAGGAGTATAATGATCTGCTGAAGGATGTCAAAGATATTGCACAAGATGAAAAGGATAAATTCCAGTGTAATATCAAGGCGTTAAGATTGATAAGATTCGCCCTTCAGTCCGACACCTTCAGGTTGGTCAGCTCATGCACGACGGCAAAGGAAGTTTGGGATAGACTTCGCGAACTGTACTCTACAGACGAGGATCTTGAACATTCTATCCAAACCTTGCTCTTATCTGAGTTTGGAGAATTCAGGCAAGGAGCCGAAGAAACTGTGACCCAGACGTTCGATCGCTTCAATCATCTTCTCAGCAGGATGATCAAACATGACATCGAAATGAAGCTTATCGAGCAGAAGGTTACGTTCTTAAATGGTCTAAGGTCAGAATGGAGAGCAGTGGTGTCAACAGTTAAAGCCCATGAGCAGTTTAAATCATACTCTTTGGCGAAACTGGTGGATATTCTCAAGTCTCAGGAGAAGATTGTGTTGCAGGAAAAGAATGTTGTTTCAAGCCTAGGTTCGCTGGCCCTCCTGTCAAAAAGTAAAGCTGTGATGGAGGATGAAGACCTCAACTTGGAGGAGTATGACCTCACGTCTGAGGATTATTCTATGATGGTGTCTAACCCCAAGAGGTTCATTAAGAAGAGATTCCCCAGCAACAAAAACCGAAACTGGCAGGGGAGTTATAGTTCAGAAAAGGTTAATAATGAACCGAAGGTTGAAGAGCCCAAGAAGGAACCGAAAGCAGAGGGTGATTCTGGAGTAAGTTGTTACTACTGTGGAGGGAAAAATCACTATGCTAAGGATTGCGTCCTCAAAAAGATGGCTGAAAAAGATGAGGAAAAGGATGAGGAAGCTTTGCTACAGAAAAAGTTTGATGAGATGAGGAAGAAGAAATCTACCGCTAACCCTTCCATGAATGCTCTTATTGTGCAGGGTTCGGTTGCTGATGACGAGTTCGGTGGAGTGGAAGTTTGGTCAACTGACTCTGAAGATGATGAAGTGAGGAAGCCTTCTCATGGAAAGGCTTGTGTGGAAAAGGAGGAGAACAGTGGAGGAAGGTGCTTCATGGTGTCCGATGTATCTCAGATGAGGGGATACAACACTGATGGTGGAAGCAATGAACCAAAGGAGCAGCAGGATATGTGCTTTACGGCCAAACCGCTCAGCGTGCAGTTCAACGAGCTCGATGAACTAATCAAGAAGGTATAATCGGTTTCGTTTCATTTAAAGTACCACAATCCTCATATGAGAAAGAACTAAAAAATGTTAATACAAGAATTTCTCAGATAGTAGTTTAACTCAAACTCGAGTCACCAATTCTAACCTAACTGATCAATTAAGCAGGGTGTCTTCGAAGAGTGAGGAGGGGCGCATGTGGATTGAGTTGAAGGAGTCTGAATTAGTTAAAATAAAAGACGAAAACATTTATTTACAAAGAGATAATTTAAAGTTGTTAAAACAGCGGAATGTTTTTTGTTTAATTGCAAAACGTCTTTATTCTAATATTACTCAGCTTCACTTGGACTGTGAAATAGGCCAAAAGATCCATCGCATGATTTTGCCCTTTCTTGAGTTTAAGGAGGATGAAATCGATGCTGAAGCTTATAATTGTGAGAGTGTGATATCATCTGATGAAATTAATCTGACCTACATGTATGGACTGGACAAAAGAGAATCTTTCATTAAATCCAAGGACCACAAGGACATGCTTAAAAACCTTTTGGATGAAAATGATAGACTTAAACTGAGGACCGAAACCATACAAAAATTTGACTCTTTAAACGCCAACTTGAGCTCAGAAAACAAAATTGATGTTGAAAATGCATCTGAGCTTAATGAGGACGACAACATGAGTGAAATTTCTGTACAGGATACGGTTGACTGCTCAGAATTTGTAAAAAGCGAACCTGAAAACCACAAGAATCTAATTTCTGAAAATTCAGTGGAGTTCGCTCGATTGTCCCAACAAAAGTCCCCGATCTTAGCAGAGAAAGCGGTTGTATATCAAAAGGTCAGGACCACTCCAAATCAAATGTACAAGGTCACTGGAGTAACCGAACATCAGACCGCTGAACTCACAGCTATTGTAAACGAAGACAATGCTGATGGCTGCGATGAGTACTTCTGGTCAGCTCCAATAGATAATGCAAACGAAACGGTAGGCTTATCAGAAAGAACCTCATGGATGAGTAAAGGTAGATACATACCAGAACCCTTGAATAAGCCAAATAATTTCGATGAGCCAAGCACCAGTGGTACGAAACATATTCCTCAGGAAAATGGAAGTTTGGCAAAAGAAGACATTCCTTCTAGTTCCTCAGTTCAAAGTGAAACTCCCACAGTTCAAAGTGAACCAGCTAAGGAGAAACCGAAAATGAAAGCCAATATCCATCATCAACCGAAGCAGATGAGGAATCAGAAACGTGAAAGGAACCAGAGATACAGGAAGAATCTCTCTAAAAGGAAACAATTCTGGCAATCCCAGAATGCATATTTCTCACATCAAGACAAGAATCTAAAAGTTGAGAATAATCCTGTTAAAAAACACGAGAGCCACAACAACCGAAAGCCAAGGTTTGGTTCAGAAGAGAATACCAACCGAAAGCAAAGGTTCGGTTCTGAGAATGACTCCAACCGAAACCATAGGTTCGGTTCAGAGAACTGCTCCAACCGAAAGCAAAGGTTCGGTTCTGAAGTCAAAAGAGATCAAAACTCTAAGGTCAGTCCCACCAATGATCAAAAGCAAAAGGGTCACCTAGAGTCTCCAGCCAAGAAGTCATCTCAATCTAAGCCCACTCCTTCTTATTCATCTAATTCTTCTAATTCTGCCAATTCATCTCCATCTTGCTCTAAAGCTCATTCTGTTCGTTCTCAAAAATCTCATTCGTCAGCTGAACAAAAAGGCAAACGGAAGGTTAATGCATCCAAACCAGAGTCTAAACCGAACGCACCTAATCCTAATAAAATCAAAGTTTTTACCATTAAAAGCAAAGATGAAACAGCACTAATAAAACGAACATATCTTGTTGACATCTCTCTTACTATTCCTGTCCTGTGAAAGGCTCACGAGGACCCAAGAAACTTTGGGTTCCTAAATCTGCTTAACTTTTGCAGGTTATAAGTGACGAGCAGTTCGACGAAGAATGGTACATCGATAATGGCTGCTCACGTCACATGACAGGGAGGAAAGAAGAGCTCAGGGAATACAGGTCTCTTTCAAATGGTGGCAACGTCAAGTTTGGAAACAATTCTTTCGGCACCATAAAGGGATACAGAATGATAACTAATGGTGATTTTACTATAAGGAAGGTGGCATATGTGGAAGGACTACAACACAACCTCATCAGTGTATCTCAGCTTGTTAGAGGTACAGGTCTCAAAGTCTCATTCGACGATGAAGGTTCTGAAATTATTGAGAAGAAGACAAAGAAAGTAATTCTCAAGTCGGAGCGTAAGGGTGAAATGTTTCCTCTAAATCTTAAACCCATCAAAGGAAACCCAGCTATATGCCTGTTATCAAAAGCTCAATCTGACGAAAGCTGGTTGTGGCACCGAAGACTCTCTCATGTCAACCTTAAAGATATTAACAAACTTGTCACTGGAGGTCATGTTCGAGGCCTTCCACTGCTCAAGTTCGACAGAGATCATTTGTGTGCTGCATGCGAAATGGGGAAGCAGAGTCGTCAAAGTTATCCATCCATAATTAACACAAAAGTTGTTGAACCACTCGAATTACATCATATTGATTTGTGTGGTCCATCATCTATCGAAAGCATCGGTGGTAGCAAGTATATTCTTGTTATTGTTGATGACTTTTCACGATTTACATGGGTGTTCTTTCTAAAGCTCAAATCTGAAGCGACTGATAAGCTGAAAGTGTTCATCAAGCAGATTGAAGTACAACTCAAGAAGGTCGTTCGCAACATCAGGAGCGACAATGGTCTGGAATTCAAGAACAGAGAATTTGAAGAATTTCTAGCAGAAAAGGGAATAAGTCACAACTTCTCAGCTCCCTACACACCTCAACAGAACAGAATTGTCGAAAGACGAAACCGATCTTTGTGTGAAGCTGCCTGAACTATGCTAAGTTTCGCTTCCTTACCTCTTTATTTTTGGGCTGATGCTATTTCTGCTGCTTGTTTTACACAGAACATGTCCTATCTCAACAAGCGATTCACGCTCACACCTTATGAGATTCACAACAACAGGAAGCCCAATGTGAAATTTTTCCACGTGTTCGGCTCACGGTGTTTCATCTTTAACACTAAAGAACACCGCAACAAGTTCGATGTCAAAGCCGACGAGGGAATCTTTCTGGGCTACTCTCTCACATCCAAAGCATACAGAGTCCTAAACAAGCGTTCGAGAAAAATCGAAGAAACCTATTACGTGACTTTTGACGATAGCTATGTCAAAAAGCTACAGGCCAAAGAAGACACCGCTGGGGAAATCTTTCCTCAAACTGGCCAGGTCACAGTCTCGATCGCTAATCTATTCGAGAAGTTTATGGAGCTATTTGACGAACCAGAGAAAGCTACTCTCTCAAAAGCAGGCGCAGCAGACAACAAGGTAGACCATATGAAGCAAATTGTCGAAGAAGCTGCCAGGAGAATGAACGAAGGAGGATCGAATTCTGATGAACCTCCATCTAACGATGCTTCAGTCGAGGGGGAGCCAAGCTCACATGTTGAGGGGGAGCCAAGCTCTACAACTACAACCGAAAGCACTTCTCCAACCGAAAGTGCTTCACCAACCGAAGATGCATCAACGCCTAAATACCAAGCACCACAAGAAACCTCTGGACTTCAAGTTTCTCCAAACATTCCAGAAAGCTCATCTATCGAGGGGGAGCAAGCTGATATGACGCTCGACTACGAAAGCCAATCCGAGCCAGAAGAAATGATCAACGCTGAACTAGACCCCACCTTTGATCCAAACTACCCTCCTCTTGTCAAATGGACCAGAGATCATCCTATCTCTCAAGTGGTTGGTGATGTCTCTGAAAAGGTCCTGACCCGATCACAACTCAAGGCAAAACAGACATCCTTATTTTCCAAAGTTGAGTTTTGTATGTTTAACTCATTCGTATCAAAAGTTGAACCGAAGACAGTTAACACTGCTCTCGATCACTCCGATTGGGTTCAAGCAATGCAAGACGAACTGAACGAATTTGAAAGGAACAAAGTCTGGCGCCTCATTCCAACTCCTCCAGATGCCTCGGTTGTTGGTCTCAAATGGGTCTTTAGGAATAAAATGGACAAGGAAGGGAATGTTATAAGGAACAAAGCTCGTCTGGTGGTAAAGGGATATTGTCAGGAGGAAGGGATTGATTATGAAGAGACTTTCGCTCCTGTAGCTAGGCTGGAATCTGTAAGAATATTTCTTGCTTACGCTGCCCACAAAAACTTTGAAGTTTTCCAAATGGACGTCAAGTGTGCATTTCTTAATGGAGAACTTGAAGAAACCATGTATGTGGAGCAACCTCCTGGGTTCGTGAACGAAAAATATCCAAATCATTGCTACATTCTGGATAAAGCTGTGTATGGCCTCAAACAAGCTCCGAGAGCCTGGTATAAAACGCTAACTAAATTCTTAAAGATGTCTAAATTCAAACAAGGTTCGGTTGACCCAACCTTCTTTCGCAAAAAGGAAGGTAACCACCTTATGATAGTTCAAATTTATGTCGATGACATCATCTTTGGCTCAACGAATCCCAGCCTAACAGCTGAATTTAGAAAGCTGATGGAGACTAAATTTGAAATGAGCTCAATGGGTCCTATTAACTTTTTCCTTGGTTTAAATATTAGACAGGGACCCGAAGGCATCTTTATCAATCAGGAAGCTTATACGAAGACTCTCCTAGCAAAGTTTGGTATGATGGGAGACTCCAAAGTCAAAGTCCCAATGGCATTCGGCACCAAGCTAACTCCATCCCTAGACAAACCGGCTGTCGATATCACGCTCTATCGTCAAATGATAGGCTCACTAATGTATCTTACTGCTAGCAGGCCTGACATCATGTTCTCTGTATGTTACTGTGCTAGATTTCAGGCAAACCCACGTGAACCTCACATGCTTGCAGTGAAGAACATTCTACGCTATCTCAAGCGAACTGCCTCCTTAGGTCTATGGTATCCTTCCAACTCAGGCTTTTTCGTTCAAGCCTATTCAGATGCAGACCTTGGAGGATGTGGACTCGACAGAAAAAGCACCACTGGCGGCTGTCAATTCCTTGACGGGAAGTTGGTTAGCTGGCAATCCAAGAAACAAATGTGCGTGTCGTTGTCTACTGCCGAAGCGGAATACATAGCCGCTGCATCCTGCACCTCTCAAGTGATTTGGATCCAGAGTCAACTTCGAGACTATGGACTCAATATGAAGAAGATCCCACTATATTGTGACTCTGAAAGTGCAATTAGGATCTGTCATAACCCAGTGCAACACTCTAAAACCAAACACATAGCACTGAGGTATCACTTCATCAAAGATCATGTGGAAGATGGAAACGTCGAACTTCACTTCGTAAGAACCACTGATCAACTGGCTGACGTCTTTACCAAAGCTCTTCCTGAAGCGTCATTCAACAGAATATTGCAAGGGCTAGGTATGATGGAATCAGAGTCAGTACCTCAAACTACCTCTCAACCTCAAACGTAAGAAGCAAAATTGACCGAACGTTCAGGGTCGGTTAAATCATCTGACTCGCTCATCACCACAAAGGTAGTTTTCTTGGTTGTATATTTCTTGTACAAAGTTGTTTATCTTATTGTTAAAAGTATTTCTGATTGCATGTCTAAATTCCTTGGTTTTCTAAAATTTTCCAAAACCGAAACCTACCGAAAGTTCGGGTTCGGTTTCTCAAAATTTTCCAAAACCGAAACCTACCGAAGGTTCGGGTTCGGTTTTTCAAAATTTCCTTGAACCGAAACCAACCGAACGCTCGGGTTCGGTTTTTCAAAATTTTCTTGAACCGAAACCAACCGAACGCTCGCGTTCGGTTTTTCAAAATTTTCTTGAACCGAAACCAACCGAACGCTCGGGTTCGGTTTTTCAACTGTTTCCCAACCGAAACCAACCGAACGTTCGAGTTCGGTTACCAAATTTTTCAAAAGTTTTTTTTTACTCTTTCTAAGTCTATTTTTTCTTGCTTATTTTTTTTCTTCTATTTCTTTATATCAAAAACTCCAAAAATATTTTCTTATTTTTTTTTGTCTTTGTTTGTTTATGGGTAATCGGGATAGTGATTGGTTGGTGAAATTAAATATAACTTATTTATTGTGGGTTGAAAACCCTATATGCTCACCAGGCTCCCAAGCCTGACCTACTCAGTTTTATTTGTATTACAGGAAGTGGCACAAGGGCGTAAGATGGATGGATCATCTTGTTTTTTTGTTTACAAGTCTGCATATGTATATATTTGTTGAATGATTTGTAATGTTATCGTTTATGCTTTATGGTATGTATCGGAACATGACATCCCGAGTTTTGTTTATATAATGAAAATGCATCTCTTGATGAAATGCTTTGATAGATATTATTTTATGATGTTTTGTTTTGGGAACAAATTCCACAACTCTTTCAAATCAAAAGGATTTACTCTGAAATTATTTAAAAGCATAAATGAAAATCGGTCTTTTCTGGCCGAGATTTCGGGGATGTCATAGTTGGTATCAGAGCATTAGTTTAAGCGAACTAGTAATTTCTAGGAATTGTAGACTTAAACTTAGAATGCTAAGTGGAATTTTGAGATGTGTGTCTGTTGGATTTTAGACACGAGCACTAGTTTATTTTAGGAAAGTTCCCTAAAATGCTTTATGTGCTAAATGTTATATGTTGCCATATATGATATTATTTGTTCGGATCTACGGTCTGTTGCCGACCGGATCTAGAAACCTTATGTGTGTAGGATTCTAAGCGTGCGTCTACGATATTAGAACTAGCATGTAAACGTTTCGGAGTAATAAGGATGATTTGAATATCTATCGTGAATGAGGATCTAATTTCACCTTATTCGGTGTGTAGATCAAAATGGTGAGAACAAGGAGTGGCGTTGGAAACGCGGATGAAAACAGGAATCAACCGCCAGTTATTGAGCAAATACCTGTTGTAGCAGCAGCACCAGAACCAATAACAATGGCTGTGGTGCAAGCCATGATTCGGGCTATGCTAGCCGAACAAAGGGAGGAGATGCGACAGATGTTGCATGATAATAAGGATGAACCTAGCATACCCATTGAGGAACCCGAATTGATTCCCGAGCAATCGGAGGAAGGGAACAATAGTCGCATGATGAGTCAAGTTGGGACTCAAGGAGAACGAAGGAACGATCCAGAAAAGAGAAACAACAAGGATGGGCAAATGTACAAGAACTTCTTGGGCGCCAAACCGCCAAGTCTTTTTGGGAGCCCAAAGCCTGTTGAGATAATGGATTGGATCTCCGAGATGGAGATGGTATTTGAAAGTTGCAACTATAGCAACAAATAGAAGACCGTCTTTGCGGTTAGACAACTAAAGACTGGAGTCTTGAGTTGGTGGAAGTTGTTGGCAGATACCATGCCACGAGGAGAAGCCCTGAAAATGTCATGGGAGGAGTTCTTGGAACAACTAAGGGTGCAGTATTATTCGGAGATAGATCTGATTGATCTGAACAATGAGTTCCAAAACTTGAAGAAGGGGAAGATGAGCATAGATGACTATGCTACCGCATTTAAAGAGAAAATGAAATTGTTTCCGTACCTAGTGCCAATGGAACTCTTCAAGATTGAGAGGTTTGCTAATGGACTGCCTGCCGACTTTGGTCCGACAGTCAAGATGGCAACCACTCTGAAAACGGCTGTTCGTGCAGCTAAGAATGTGGAGGCCCAGCAGAAGGAAAAGGGTCTGGAAAGAATAGATGTTGGTGAAAAGAGGAAGTTCGATGGAACTTCAGGGTCCAACAAGAAAAACAAGTTCTCGAAGTCTGGTTCAAGGGGAGGTGGAGGTGAAGCGAAATGGTGCGACAAATGTAAGAAGAAGCATCATGGAAAATGTGAGGTGGCGAACACATGCTACAAATGTGGAAAGCCAGGGCACTATGCTAATGAATGTACCCTCACTAAGAAAGTTTGCTATGGTTGTGGTGAGGAGGGACACATGTCGAGGGACTGCCCGAAGAAGAAGGAGGCAGCTAGACCCAACATTCCGCCAAAGCCAAAGGCGAGAGCATTCCAGATGACACTGGAAGCTGCTAAAGATGAAGCTGATGTCGCTTCAGGTACCTTTCTCGTTAACGAAATGCCTACCCAAATTTTATTTGATTCTGGAGCCAACTACTCCTTTATATCGCATGGATTTGGTAGAAAGCTAGCTTTGCCTGTTGTTAGACTAGATAATGCCTTATTAGTCGAAGTTGCTAGTGGCAAGTTTGTACCTGTTAGCCATCGCATGAAAAACATCTTAATTGATCTGAATGGGAATAAGTTCCACGAGGAATTATTGCCTATCGAACTAAATGGTTTCGACATCGTTTTGCGAATGGATTGGTTTAGCGCCAATGACGCCGAAATTTTATGCAAAAAGAAAATAGTCAAAGTAAACCCGCATGGGAAAGATTCGTTTATGTTGTATGGGGACAAACGCAGAGTAAATTCTGGAATCATTTCATTGATGAAAGCCAGAAAATGTTTGACCAAGGGGTGTACATCATACTTAGCATTCGTGATCGATGCTAAGAAGGAAAAGAAGGTGATGCAAAATATTCCAGTGGTGTATGATTATCCGGAAGTATTTCCCGAAGACCTACCTGGATTACCACCAGATTGACAAGTGGAATTCCGTATTGACTTGTTGCCAGGAACGACGCCGATTGCAAAAGCACCTTATCGATTAGCACCAACAGAGATGAAGGAGGTAATGATGCAACTTCAGGAGTTATTGGACAAGGGTTTCATTAGACCTAGTTCATCACCCTGGGGAGCTCCGGTGTTATTCGTGAAGAAGAAAGATAGAAGTATGAGAATGTGCATTGATTACCGAGAGCTGAACAAGGCAACAATAAAGAATAGATATCCGTTGCCAATGATTGATGACCTGTTTGATCAATTGCAAGGTTCGAGCTATTTCTCGAAGATCGATCTAAGGTCAGGATATCATCAGCTAAAAGTAAGAGAGCAAGATATCGAGAAGACTGCATTCAGAACTAGATATGGACACTACGAGTTTTTGGTTATGTCGTTTGGACTAACCAATGCTCCGGCAGCATTCATGGATTTAATGAATAGGGTTTGTAATCCTTTCCTTGATAAATCCGTGATAGTGTTCATAGACGACATTCTGATTTACTCGGAAAGCCAGGAGGAGCATGGCAGACACTTGCGAGAAGTGTTAGAAGTTTTGAAGAAGGAGAAGCTGTATGCAAAGTTCTCAAAATGTTATTTTTGGATTCGTGAAGTCCAATTCTTGGGTCACGTGGTCAACCAAGAAGGGATAATGGTTGATCCAGCAAAGATTGAAGGTGTAACGAAGTGGGAACAACCGAAAAGTCCCACAGAGATTCGAAGCTTTTTAGGATTAGCCAGATATTACCGAAGGTTTATGCAAGGCTTTTCTTCGATCGCTACTCCGTTGACAGCTTTGACCCACAAAGGAGCTACTTCTGCTTGGGATGATAAGCTAGCATAAAGAAGCATTCGAGAAACTAAAGAAGAAGCTATGCGAGGCACCGATACTTTCTCTACCCGATGGAGTTGAGGACTTCGCTGTTTATAGCGATGCGTCTGGGGTTGGATTGGGTTGTGTTTTGACCCAAAGAGAAAAGGTGATAGCATATGCGTCTCGACAGCTGAAAGAGCATGAAAAGAACTACCCGACTCATGATTTGGAGTTGGCAGCGGTAGTTTTCGCTCTAAACATATGGAGGCATTACCTCTATGGCACGAAGTGCAAACTTTTCACTGATCATAAGAGTCTCCAATATCTCTTTAATCAGATAGAATTGAATATGAGGCAACGACGCTGGCTAGAATTACTTAAGGACTACGACTGCGAGATACTTTACCACCCTGGTAAAGCTAATGTTGTTGCTGATGCTCTCAGTCGGAAAGTCAATCTTGAAAGGAAAAGGCCAAGAGTGTTGAGAATTGAATTTGTCTCGACTATTTTGGAAAGTATAAAGAAAGCTCAGAGCGAAGCTTCTGAGAAGAATGACAGAAAGGAGGAACGTTTGGGCAAAACGTTGGTGTTCGGTGTAAACAGTCATGGACTGAAGGTGTTCCAAGATCGGATTTGGATACCTAAGACAGGAGGAGTCAGATATCTTCTGATGGAAGAAGATCACAAGACCATGTACTCGATTCATCTGGGTAGCACTAAAATGTATAGGGACCTGAAACCCTACTACTGGTGGCCGACGATGAAGCTTGATGTTGCAAAGTATGTGGTTGAGTGTGTGACTTGCGCGAGAGTCAAGACACAACATCAGAAACCGTACGGGAGTTTAGAACCTGTACCTATGGGTAAGTGGGAAGACATTTCTATGGATTTTGTCACTAAACTGCCCAGAACAAAGAATGGTCACGACATGATTTGGGTGGTCGTTGATCGATTCACTAAGAGTGCGCATTTCATAGCGGCCAAGGAGAAATGGTCTATGGAGAAGCTTGTGAATTCTTACGTAAAGGAAATTGTGAGGCTTCACGGTGTTCCGTTAACGATTGTGTCGGATCGTGATAGCCGTTTCACCTCACGATTTTGGAAAAGTCTACAAGAGGAATTGGGTACCAAGTTGTGTTTAAGTACAGCTTACCATCCGCAGACTGATGGTCAGAGCAAACGAACGATACAAACGCTTGAAGATATGCTGAGAGCATGTACTCTGGAATTCCTAGGTAATTGGGATGAACATTTACCATTGGTAGAATTTTCCTATAATAATAGTTTCCACTCGAGCATTAAGATGGCACCTTACCACGCTTTGTATGGACAGAAGTGTCGTACGCCGTCTTGTTGGCTTGAGGCTGGGGAAAAGCAGTTTATGGGACCGGAGATAGTCCATCAAACTGCTGAAAAGTTGAAAATAATTAAGGAAAGAATGTTAGCGGCTCAGGATCGTCAAAAGAGCTATGCTGAGAAGAAGCGAAGACCGATGACTTTTGAGGTTGGGGATTCGGTTTTGCTTAAAGTCTCGCCGTGGAAGGGACTTATAAGATTTGGTAAAAGGGGAAAGTTGAGTCCAAGGTTTATTGGACCGTTTAAAGTTCTTCAGAGGATTGGGAACCAAGCTTACAAGCTCGAACTACCAGAAGAACTGAATGGAATTCATAACACTTTTCATGTGTGTTATTTGAGGAAGTTCACGGGAGAAGTTCCCGACATAATTCCAATTTCTGAATTGAGAATTGATGAGAACAAAAGGTTGATTGAGGAACTAGAGGCAATTGTTGACCGAAAGACTAAGAAATTGCGACGCAAGATGGTTGGGTTGGTGCTTGTCCGATGGAAACACACGAATGGGCCGAATCTCACCTGGGAGACGGAGAGTGACATGATGGGTCGCTATCCGCATTTGTTTGTTGATGTGTGATTCCGGGGACGGAATCATTCTAAGGTGGAGAGAATTGTAACGCTTGTGTTTCTGGGCTTGCTGTTTTTAGCAATGTAATAGTCTAGGTTAACCTTTGTAACCCGTTTTGAAATAATAAGAATGTATTATTTGAGTATTATGTGTTTTGTGCTTAATTGCTTAATTATGTGGTTTGATTAATTAAGAATAAAAATAAGCGTCAAAATTTAAGTGTAAAATGAACTTAAAATCTTTGGTTAATGTTGTAGTAGTTGAAACGAGGTTTCCGAATATATATAGAACGCCCAAATCTGACTTCATATGAGGAAGTTATGATTTATCGAAGTTTCGACTTAGCGGTATGCAGTCTGAAATACTCGATTTGAGATCGAGCGGTTTTTAGCCGAAACAATCTAAACGAAGATCGAAGGTCTCGTTGTTGGTATCGAAGCGATAAAAAGTTAGGCGAGAACGGACATCAAACGAAGAAGTTATGAATTTATAACGAAGTTTTTCTGTCGCGGCCTATTAAAAGTAAATAATAAAAATAAAGTCAAAATTTGCCGACGGAGTCTAAACGAAAGTTGTAGAGCGTAGTCTCACCTTTCCGTGGATATAAATAACGTCGAAAACGGGGTTCGTATGAAGAAGATATGAATTTCCGAAGTTTGATAAATAATTTGTATTTATTTTTAATTGAAAAATCCGGCATTATCCGAAGGGGGAGTCAGCAGTCCGATCCGACGTACGCCCCGCGTACTCCGAAGAGTGTCGACACTTCGGATGACGCATGCAGTGACGACTTCGGAGGCCAGTACGCCCCGCGTACTCCGAGGCTCCAGCCTCCTATAAATAGGATGCGAAGACAGCCAGCTATTTTGCTAATTTCCTCTCTTCTCTCTCTCCCGTTTTGCATCGTTTTGCGTGCCAAAAAATACCCCGAAGCCCCGGTATTATTCTCAAGCCCCGAGGCAAGTCTCGAGATCCCGAAGATCCCGAGAAGTGCGGTTCCCGAGCCGAAGCTCTGCCCGCGAGAAGTTCGATTTTTGTGGAGATCTTCCAGATCTGTTGTGGATTACTACTTCTGCAAGTCGTAGTGCTGTCCGATCATCTTCTGATCAAGTGAGTGTATACTACCTTTCATAAACACGATAATAATACAAGTACGGTTTGAGTGTATTAAGTAAATTGTGGTTTATATGTGTGAGGGTGTAGTTACTTTCTTCTAACGAGTAACTATGAAGTATTTTATACGATATACTTGTTATGTGTATATTTTGTGATTGTATGCGTGAATGGATATTCACTTTATTCTATCTCATAGATTTGAATTGTTTTCTATGGAATACGTGTTATGTGGTATGCCTCATCTGTTATGTGGAATGTATATTGAATGAAAATGATATACAGGTTTTAAACTATGTATGAAAATATATATTTTTATCTACTAATATGTTGGGTAGAACATGGGTAGATAGTTGGTGTGTAATAAACAGATGAGAGGCCTCGATGTTGTTGTTGTTGTTGATCTAGTTATTCAGCGGAGTATGGATAACAACCACGGACTCTTTCTAGACAGCCCAGTGGAACGCTAGCAGGTTCATAATCTGTAGGTGTTGTGAACAATGTGTTCACCGGTGTACTCTATCCCCCTCATGGTTGCCTTTAGGATATCTATTGTTGAGGAAACCCCTTTGCAGTGATGTCCGTCCCGATGAAAATCCTAGATTAGGTCCCTTGAGATAGATGTTGTTTTAGGGACGTAAAGTGAGGATAACGGGAATGGGTAATCGGGATAGTGATTGGTTGGTGAAGTTAAATATAACTTATTTATTGTGGGTTGAAAACCCTATATGTTCACCAGGCTCCCAAGCCTGACCCACTCAGTTTTATTTGTATTACAGGAAATGGCACAAGGGCGTAAGATGGATGGATCATCTTGTTGTTTTGTTTACAAGTCTGCATATGTATATATTTGTTGAATGACTTGTAATGTTATCGTTTATGCTTTATGGTCTGTATCGGAACATGACATCCCGAGTTTTGTTTATATAATGAAAATGCATCTCTTGTTGAAATGCTTTGATAGATATTATTTTATCATGTTTTGTTTTGGGAACAAATTCCGCAACTCTTTCAAATCAAAAGGATTTACTCTGAAATTATTTAAAAGCATAAATGAAAATCGGTTTTTTCTGGCCGAGATTTTGGGGATGTTACATGTAGTGTCAATATTGTATTGTATTGTTATAGTCCATCTTTTGTAATGTTGTGCTATATTAGCAATTTATTACATTTATTTACCATTGGAATGATCATTTGTGTTTGACATATTATATTTTGTGCAATGGATTATCCTTTTTTGGTTATGGAATTTTATTTTGTATTATGAGACTTTAAATGTATAATTTAATTTGAAAATTAGTAATCTATTAAAAATATTTTTTTTGATAAATCATAAAATTAAGACATGCAAAAATGTTTGACGTCTTCCTTTATGACAGGGGCTTTAATGACCCACAATGTGTGTTGTAAATGCATGTCGTAAGCTTATGACATGTTAAAGCATGTCGTCTTCCTTTATCACAAGGGCTTTAATGACACACATTTGCACGTCACATGTATCCCTTTATGACACATAATGTGTGTCATTAAAGAGTTGTTTTTTAATAGGGAGTTGGGATAAAGATACTGCCAATAAAGCCATCAATCTCTGTCGAAACGTGAAATCAAGAAGCAATAGTAGTGAAGATATCGATTTCTATGGAGATAAGATAATCAAGGACGAAAAATAGGTATCATAGCCCAGTAAGGTTCGATGTAGAAGTAAGGAATCAATTAATTGTTTGCGTTTTTTTGTTTTTTCTTGGTAGGCTTTTCTCTCTCCATTTCTTTATAACAAAAAGAAAAAGAGAAATGAAAGAATGGAAATGGAATTAAATTATTTTCTTTTCTCTTCTTTCATAGAACTAACCAAACATGAGAAATGAAATACATTCCATTTCTTTCATCCTAATTCTCTTTACCAAACATATCCTTAGATTTCTTTAGCATTTTATATTGACAATTTGGAATTCTTTTATTGGTGTTAAAAAAATTTCTACACTAAAACGGTCAAAAATGAGAACTTTCATATTCTATTGGAAATTATAAAAAATGAGCTTTATCAGTACTTCGTTGGAAATTGTCAGAAATAATATCCGTCTGTAATATGTTCCATGAGTATTCCATCGACATAGTCACATAAACAAGTCTGTCAAAAATATGTTCATATTTACCGACTGAACTTTCTGGAAGAAATTGCTCTCATGCAACATCTCGAGGGTGGCACCATCTCTCACCATTTAGTTGCAACTGTTTCAATAAAGAAACAATAAAAATGCTTTACAACAAATAGTAAATAGCTTAAAAAGGCTCAAGTTTGAATGTTTGATAAAGATTTAGTGCTGTAATAAATCTACCAACTATATGAAATCCCTCAACTTCATTTTTTCAGGTTCATTTACATAAAAAATTAACTTGCACAAGTATATCACTTGGCGTGTCCAATGAAAATGCAACTTTAACTATTTAGCATGTAATTCTAAGAGCCATACAATATCCTTTTTGAAAGTGTTATCTTTGGAAAAAGACTAAAATAAATAAATAAATAAAGAAGCACTTTGATCAGTTGGTGGAGAATAGAATGCCATAAAAACAATTGTTTCAAATCTTTAGGGGATGAGAATAGAGTGCCAAGAATGAGAACTGTTATAGTTAAAACAAATATGCGATAACTTCAAAAACATGTAAAGCAAAAAATAGTAATATATCATGCAAACAGACACAATTTATAGGAAATATAGAACTGACATTTGTCAGGATTCCGAGAATAGCTAGGGAATAATGCAAGGGACTTCAAAAGTGGTTGATTGCTCTTCGCTATCATATATCTTCCCATCATCCGGGAGCTGCTTGAAACTAATTTCACCTCCATCAGCAACAATTAAGATTGACTAAGTTGAGTGTTGAAATCAGCAGGTCCTGTGTTCTTATCAGTTTCATCAGCATCAGCAGCCATCATACTTAAATTGCCTGCCAATGTCAACAATGGGAAAGGTTATACACACACATAAGTTTGTTTCCACTGGAATCGGAATGATGGATATGCAAAAATTAATAACGCCAGCAATTAAATAAGTTTTTAATAAAACTACACGGAACATACAATTAAAAACATACAATTAAAAAACATAGTCATGATCACCTTCTTTTTCAAGTGAAATTCTCCTTTATCAACACCAAAACAGATAAAAGAAAGGAAAAGAAGGCATATGCAACATTAACTGAAAATACATATATCGTATGCAACTTGGAACTTTTGATTTACATATTTTTTAATATACATTCAAGTTGCAAGTGTAGTTCAAGAAACATAAAGCCTCATATGTAAAATTAGTGTCACCAGATTCTACAAGATTCTTTGTGTTCATGCTAAGATAAAAACAGAATCAATGCAATATCAGGTATTACTTTCAAATTGTCTAGAAATATATACAAGTATTTCTTTCCACATTAACCCGTTGGTGGACGCTAAAGCTCCTAAAGTTGTGTGTCGGATGACAATTAACAAGTGTTGCGATTTTCAGGGGACGAGAATAAAGTTTGCAGAAAGGAGATTACATTGCATACTATGAGCATATGAACTTGTAAACACTAAATTCTCCACCCTAAAATGTTGCAACAATTCTTATAAGCGTGTATGTGTATATAGATCGTTTCATTTAGCTAAGAATCTAGCTCTACTTGTATCTTTGTAATTCTATTCTATTGAACTAGTAATCATCACAATACTAGCGTAGAAAAAAAAAACTGACCTTTGTAGGGATTCCTTGAAGGGGTAATAATGCAAGGAACTTGGATAGAAGCTTGAAACTGATTCCGGCTTGTGATCCCACCCCCCTGTATGGGCATTTGACAAGTAGTTGATTGCTATTCCACATTATAATTTTCTCCATCATCATGCTTTTCAGTGTCATAACTTTCCCCATCATCAGAATTTTCAATGTCATTATTTTCTCCATCATCAGACAGCTCATCAAATGAATGAATAAGAAGCTGGTAACGAAGAATGCCACCAATCCCACCAAGGCCTCTACAAAAATTTAACCCCTCTTGAGATTTGTTTGTGACAAACTCAAGCTTACAGCCAAATCTTTTGTACTCATTAACAAACCACTCAATCAGAGACATATTTTCCTCAACTACAAGTTCAGCATCGCTGACTGAATCCCTAAAATTACTCCCATCAGTCTCCTGTTCCTTGTTTAAATACTTTATAACAATTTCACCAGAAACATTGTTACTTAGAACATAGCGATTAATTTCAAGATTTTCCCAAACAAGCAGTGTTTCCATAGCACCCATGTGTAAAGCTTCCAAAGTGTCATCAATTCCAACGACATACTTCCCCCTATCAAGATTTATCTCCTCAAAATACTTCCCAATCAAACACTTCTCCTGAATGAACTTCACATTGGCAAGAATCTCAGAGGACAACTTAATAGCTTGATTGAAACCATTCTCACCCCCATAAGAGACATCAACAACATTCAAGATTTTCTCCTGAAGACGATGGTCAAACAAATCAGATTGACTGAGCTCAGTCTTGAAATCAGCGCATCCAGCAAGTATAAGTCCAGAAACATTAGGCTGATTAGTAGCAGGATTGATATAAAACTGTGTCGCAAGCTCTGCTGTCTTCCTTACATAGTTGTGACGTTTCTCCATACGAATACGATCGAATCTCAAAGCTGATTGCCCTCCTCTTCCATGTTTCTTTGGCAACTCAACAGTATACTTGTGTAGAACCTCCTTAGTATCGCCACTTACTGTTCCAAAGAGTGTACCATTACCATCGATGATAATGAAACCAAACTTGTCATCAGATTCCAACAGTTGTTTAAGAGCTTCTGTGTGGAATTTGTTATCACAGAGATATAGAGATGAGTTTATAGGTTTGAAAGGCTCGAAGTCAAATGTAACTTTTTTCTCTTTCTCGTCACTTGTTACTATTGTTCCTGTGTAGAGCACGAGTCCATTTGGTGGTATCTTGTTGTAGAGCTTGAGCCTCTGCTGGGCAGATGTTATAGCGCCTAACACAGATTGACGATTCACTCTGCTCTTAATGTTTGAAGCAGTTCCAAATTCATCACCGAGCATTTTGGTTACTCGAGAAATTTGATCACATGGAGGCATAATCAAAGATATCATGCTGGTTCCGTTGCCTCTTGCAGCTTCTAGTGCCTTTATAAGCTTCTTAATCTTCCATATCTCAACCTTGTTATCAGAGTTATCCGCTGCCATTGAACTTAGTTTTCCTTCCTGCCAATAGGAGTGAGAAATATAACAAACGGAGAAGATGACGAAATTGCCAAAAAGAATGTGGTGTGAAAGGTACCTTCGATGATGATGAACACTTCAACTTCAAAGATGATTAATACTTTGATGCTGATGAACTATTAAAATCTATCAACGACTGCGATTTATAGAAATCGATTATCAGTCGATTTTAAGAAGATATTTGTGTTGTGATTTGGGCCGATTTTGATGCCGATTTAGTTGCGATTTGGATAGACGATGCTTTAGGAATGGATGAAGTAGCAATCTTGATAGATATCGAGGATTTTTCATGCGATTTTTATGGGTTCAGAACAAATCGATAGAGACCAAAATGGGAAAGTATCGTTCCATGAAGGAAAGCATTGACAGCAAAACAGCGTTGCATTAAATATGCTATTTATATTATAAACATGGCTTTTAAGGCGTATTATTCCTTTTTAAGGAATATCTTTTGTTATTGTTAGTAGACGTGTAGGTTACATTGTTATTGTTACCCATCATTGTACAACTCATGTATATTTGTGTATCGGGCCTAGGGCTGGTTTGTATTGTATTTAACTATTTATTCTTTGTTATTGTAATTATTGAGTTGAATGAGGAAATACCAATTACCATGACAGAGAGATTCTCCCCAACCCCTTCCTAAAATCCATCTAATCTTCTTCACCATCTCTATCTTTTTTCCAACCGTGTTCAGCTCTTACCATCTATCAAACCCTAATTGTCGGCAACACTAACACTGTCCTTGGCCAAAACATATACAGATCAACAAAACCTACGTCCCTCTTTTTCTCGACCTTGAACGTCTCAACTACGACGTGTGGCGTGAGATATTCACCACTCATTGTGTCAGCCCAATAGGGTGGGCAAGTTGGGCGACTACCCCGGGCCTCGCTGTGACATTGGCCCTAAAATAATTTTTGTTTTGTATTATGTTTATATATTAGGTGTGTAAAATACTAATGAAAATTTCTTTGGTCGAGTTTGTAAGTTAGATTTTAGGGACTCGCTCTTTACCAATAAGCCCAGGTTTGACAAACTAATATAACAAAACATTTTAAATGGTTTCATAACAAACGGAGTTAGCTATATTAGATTACTAGTTGTGAAGCTCATATATTATATAGGTTAATTTAAAAAAAAAATAGAGTTAGACATAAATGTTTAAATATTTAAGAACTTTAAATTTATAAGAAAATAAGAAAAATAATGAATTATTAAAAATGAAATGTTTTTTATACTTTAAATTTAAATAAATAAACAAAAGAAATTAATAAACTTTAATTTAGGAATTTTGCTATTAGAAGGTAACTCCATTAATGCAATTGATATCTATTTATTACTACATTTATTGTAATTATTACATTAAAATATTATCTGGAATTTAAAAAAAAAAAAAAAAAAAAAAAAAAAAAAAAAAAACCCTCAAAAAATGACATGTGGAAAAAAATTAATTAAAAATAACCAAATAATATTCGAAAATGTTGATCCTAGTCGCGACATATAAAAGGAAAATCATAACGATACTAGTAGGTGATGGAGTGGATCCTAGTCGCGACGAGATGCATCTAACGGTAGTAGTGATATCATATTCCAAAATGATGTGCTACTAAATTAACCATCTCGGTCATTTCTCCAATGACCTCATCCCTTTCCTGTTCCGCTTTCACGACTCGCGTCTCCATTGCCAATAGCTACTGCCGAAGAGCGGCAATTTCTTCTTCCGAAGAGCGAGTTCCACCAATGGGGTCCCTTGGCGGTATAGGGTGGTCCTGATGCACCTCTGTGGTAGGAGGTTCGCCGAGAACTTCATCAGTGTTCTTAACGTCCTCCTCGTCATCATCAATCTCGTCAAATTCGTAGTCCATATCTGTCTACTCCTTAGTCTCAAAGTCAGAGGATGCCTCTTGTCCTACGACGGGGTCTTCTCCAATCACTCCTTCAGCCACTAGGGCCTGATGGTAAAGGATGTTGTGATGTGCTTCGTCCAAGGCGACTGTGCGAGGAACTAGTGGTGAGAATTTGCTTATAATATTTTTTAAATTATTTTTAATTTTGGTTTGATATTCTCCTTTTTGGATGTTAAAAGGGTAAGCTTTTGGTTCATTGATGACCACAATTATTCCTGGACATATGGTGGTCGTATTCTGAAGGAATGGAGTTGATCAGGCTACACTCTTCCCTAATACGATGACATGTTGTCCGGGTTTAATTTCAACGTCGAATTTCCCCAAAGACTTATGTTAGTTATTTTTATGCTGATTTTCTAAAATGCACAGATAAATGTGTATTTTATTTGTTTTGTTCAGATTTATTTTAGCCCCTTTGTGTTTATAGTTACATATCATGTATGGTTAGACATGCCATTTCACTATAAACAAAGCTTTGATACCAACCTGTCACACCCTCGAACCATACGGCGGAATCGTCCGAGAGCTCGTGTAACTATAAATTAAAATATCATCACAATGAATATACATGAAACATAACACAATCATCACCAAACATTACATAATACAAGTGGTATTGTTCATATCAAGTACATTGTCTTAGTTTACATATTCCAAAATATTATTAATTGTATGATGTTTGACATTACACAAAATAAATCCACACACTTGAAGGTTCTTCTGCTTAACGCTTACCTGATCATACAAGTTATTTTGAAAACGGTCAACATATATAATGTTGGAGAATTCATAAGATTGTTTGAATGATAGTCTTTGTATTATTTGTAAAACCTAGAAAATCCGATATTTATTCTAATTAGTATGAAAATGATGTGAAAATCGAGTATAGATGCGTATGTGAATTTCATAGTAAAAATATGTATAAGTATGCAATCTAGATTCTTTGAATTCTTTCTGTTGTAAGTAAAAGGTAATTGAATAATAGCGTTTCCCTAGAAAATCCGATATTTTCTGCTATTAAAAGTGTCGTGATCATATAATCCCAAAACCAAGTATCGATACATGTATGTTTTCGAATCGTCAAGACTAGTATGATTATACTAAAATCTTTGATGGAGTTTGTCTCTAAGTGAGCCGTTACAACCATGCTTGATAATAACTAATTCACGTGTCATGGCGTTTTGGACGCCAGATTGGTAAAGTTTGTCGCCCTAAACTTGCCTAGTCTAGCTGTAGTGAACAGCTAACGCGTGAGGGTCTCATCCCCGTATAGATATATACACAAACTTTCGCTCTCCCTCCAGGAGACTCTGGTTATAACTACAGGCTACGATCGTACACTCAAAGGTGTCAACCGACAAATCTCACTAGATCCTCAACTTTTCACGATTGTTATGTTTTTCACCATGTATAATGTTTACGTGTATGTTTTTAAGTTTTCCAAATTCCAAGAGTAAGTGATGTATAGTCCAAGCCCAATTAGCATGTAGATGGGCTACTAAGGCCCAATAGACATGTAAAAGGGTAATTTAGGCCCAATAGGCATGTAAATGGACCACTAAGGCCCAATGAACATGTGATCCATAGCCCAGGCCCAAATTAACATGGGCCACTAAGCCCAATAAACATGTCATGAAATATTTTGGGCCCAATATACACTTAAATGGACCACTAGGGCCCATTAACCATGTAACGAGAGTATCAGGTCCCAATAAACATGAAATCGTTCTATTTTGTTTATTCGTTAAGATATTGCCCATTTTAGTTTGAATGTTTTACCAAAGTGATAAAAACCCACTATTATTAATGTGGTATTTTTGGCTAATTAATTCATAATTTTACGATTTGAACTCGTTTTTAATAAAATTTTCACTTTAGGTCCCTTAAGACCGAAAATATACATTTCTGGAATGATGTCAAAATGAAATGACAGTTCTGGTCCTTTTGGATGAAAAATAACATTTTAGCCCATTAAATCATTAAACTTTCTGTTTTCGGCCCAATTATAAAATAATTTACAATTTTGGTCCAAAATGCATTCATTGACATTTTCAACCCTTATTTCATAACAAATGACATTTTCAGCCTTTATTTTGTAAAGATTTACATTTTCAGCCCTTATTTGCTATAAATGAAATTTTCGGCCCAAATTTTATAAAATTAACATTTTTTGCCCAACTTTGAAATGAGTGTCATTTTTGGCGCCTAAATATGTAAGTTTTCATTTTAACTCAGCCTTTGATCAAATAACATTTTAGTCCATAAAAATATATATTTTTGCAATTTGGGCGCAAAAAGCCGTAACGCCCAAATTAAAGCCCATAATGCAAAATTTTACACTTTTGGTCCTTTGGAAGGTATGGTTGTTATAAAACCTCATTTTTATACAAATGTGACCCTTTTGATCCTTACAAAACCGTAAGTGTCAAAATTATCCCAATCTTTTGTTTACTTGTCAAAAATGACCATTGTACAAGATTTTTTTTTGTTTTTCACATCTTAGGGATGTGTAACATTTTTAACTTTGTAGTAAGATGTTTAGAGTGTTTTAGTTTATGAATCTCACCCATTTTTGTTAGAGTTTTTGAGATTAGTTTTATCACAAAACCACAACATAAACCAAGGAAATCACGCATAACATCTATAAATACATAGATCTACACATAAACACTTGTATTCTCCCCCAAAAACATGTAAAATCCGAAAACAAGGGGGTATGAACTCACAATGGGTTGTTGATCTCAGTTGTGAAGAAGAAAATGGAGAGATATCGGCCTTTAGTAAGCTTTCTTGAGTGGATTTCGAACTTAGGAAGTTGTAGGAAACAAAATCACGAAAACATGTGTTGATAAGGAGTGATTTAGCTAAAGAATGAAGTAAGCCAACTTAAGTTTACAAGATCTTACCAAGGATTGATGATATTAGTGAAGGATCCTCTTGAAAGCACTCTAGATCTTCGAAAATTTGGAGGAGGAAGGGGATCTTCTTGAGAGTGTTTAAGAGAGAGTTTTGAAAGTGTATGTGTGGGTTTTGGGCTTGCTCTCGGTCGAGAGTGATAAAGAGAAGGAAGAAAAGGTTTTGCATGGAAGGTAATGATCTCATGGATGTATGTGATTTCTAGATATTTGATATGTAATTGTGAGTTGTCATTAGCTTAATCCATGCTCTTTTCATTTCTTTTTTTTTTACATATGGGCCGAAAATTTGGGCTAGAAAAAAAAGTGGATTAATTTGGGCCATTACTTGCCTTGGCTCGAAATTATGAGGCCCAAATAATTACTTTCCGGCCCATTAAGCCCTTAGGATGGTTCAGGGCCCAATAAAAGTCCATTAGGGTAAATGGAATCATTTATGGCCCAACAAGGTGTTGGATTAATGTCTGAGCCCGTAACTATATTTCGTAAGTACTTGACCCGGTTGTGCATGGTCCTTTTGGATTGCCTTCACCATAGCAACTTGTCAGGGTGATTTATGGAGAGAGATAAGATATTATGGTTTATTAATATATTATAAGAATAATATATTAAAAAGAGAAATCATATTATTTAATTAATATTAGTTAATAAATTAATTAGGAATTAATTTGGTGACTAAAAGAGATTAATTGAATAAAGGGGACTTAAACTGTC
Source organism: Lactuca serriola (assembly GCF_051521515.1). Taxonomy (NCBI): domain Eukaryota; kingdom Viridiplantae; phylum Streptophyta; class Magnoliopsida; order Asterales; family Asteraceae; genus Lactuca; species Lactuca serriola. The sequence continues at coordinate 28,829,460 of NC_136409.1, forward strand.
AAATGTTTGATAGTTGTATTTTGGGCTGGGAAACCTAATGGATTAAGGGGTGAAAGAAATTATGATGTGATCCCATCATATTTTCGTCCATGGCCTATATTCCAGAAGGTTCCATGGGTTGCTTAGGGTTTAAGCTATCTGTTAGGGTTTTGACTGAAACCATAGCTACCCACAATAAAAATAGGACCCTATGTATGAAATTTTCGGCCACTGCTTTTCTATGAACCTAGAGCCGACTTTGTGTGCCTCCTCCCTCTCTCAAATGCTAACCTATTGCTAGTTGGTGTTTGTAAGCCATTAGAGGAGTTACACTTGTGACTCTAAGCTCAAGGAAAAAGAAAGATCAAGAGTACTTAAAGAGGTAATCATCTAGATCTCATTAGTTACATTAGTTTTGTAATATGTATGCTATATCTAGGGTTTCAAATCTTAGATGAATTGCATGTTCAATAGAGAAACCTAGATCCAAGTAATTAGCGTTTGCATGTGCACATGGGAATGTTCTTTTGTGTAAAACCCATCAGTGGTATCACATATCTACGTTTGGTTTCTATTATATTGATGCCTTGTTTATTCATTCAAGCTTTAAAATCATTTTTTGTGCTAACTGTCTGATAAACTCGACGAGTTCCATGAGGAACTCGACGACTTCTAATGTGGACTCGATGAGTTTAGCTGTCAGACAAAAGATTTTCAGGATTTCTTGTTGTTTTGCTTAAGGATACTCACCTAAATTGTTTTAGACTAATAAAATCCGAATTATATTACTATTTTGTGAATATCCTTAGCAAAACAAAAGATAATTACCAATTATTTGAATAATAAATTCCTTATTTGATAATATTTGATTATTTGAATTTATTTGGTGAATTATCTTGTAAATTAATTGATTAGGTCAAATAAAGATAATCATTAAATTATTTATTTAATTTAAAATTATTTGCTATTTGATCTTCTGTGTTTTGAAAAGTTCAAAACTTGTCCTCAAGTTTTGAAATTTAAATTTTGTGATTAAAAAGTTTAATTTGAACTATTTAAATTTCAAAGAATTTTACAAGTTTAAAATTCGACCTTAAACTTTATAATATTATAAGATTAATATATATATATATATATATATATATATATATATATATATATATATATATATGTCTAACCTAAAATGCTAGTCGTACCGTTAGTAGGCCTCATTCATGAAGTCATCTCTAAGGGGGTATAAGTTTATGACCTATAAAATGGTCATTTAATGGGTGTCCACTCTCACCCACCGCATCCTTGATTGGTGTAGGGTCGTTAGCCGAACGGGTAGGATAGGGCAACCCTTTCTCATTAATAAGTATAATGAATTATAAAGGTAAATAAATGTTTTTTACAAAATTCCCAGTCTTAGTTACTTTAGGAAAAGTTAATTGATGCAATTCCTTGAAATACACTTTGTACCCTTGTTAAGACGTTAGTGGAGCGTGTGTGGTTAACTAGCACACTAATTGAGTTCTAAGAGAAGGTGGCAAAGGGTGACTCATTGGTTGTCATTGTTCGATGGAGCGTGTGTGGTTAACCGACACATCGAATAGGTGACTGTAACAATGAGGGCACCATGTACATATGCATGGTTATTCACACCCACTTTGTGATCCTCTGCATCCCAGTCACAAACTAGAGGGGCATATCGAGATTTAAACATGTCATTGCAAAGTTCAATGAATCTCAAAAGGATCTAGGAATTTTCAATACGTTTAAAACTTAATCTTCTTTTCGTTTTTCATGGTGGAGAATTAGTGAATCGTCATGCACTTACATTCAAGTTATTTGCATGTTAGATTACAACATCCCTCTTCTAATATGTAAATAATGTTGTTGGATCCTAGCCCTATTTTCTCATTTGGGTGTTTAATTAGGGATTCATTTCTAATCAAACTTTGTTCTTTTCCTTTTCAGATGTCGAACATGAACAACAACGCTTTTGGTTCGAGTTCCTATGGCTCTTTCTCACTCGTGAACTTGTGTGGGCGGGTGATATTCGATGGAAACAATCTCAACGATTGGATCCGTAACATAAGAATGGTCACCCGTTACGAGGACAAAGAGTATGTCCTTGATAAAGAGCTGAAGGAGAGCGACATGAACACTGCCACTCCCAAAGAGATCGCTGCCTTTGAGACCCACGAGTGTGATGCCACGAAAGTCCATTGCATCATGCTAGCGACAATGACTTCCGAACTTCAAAATTCCTATGAGTACATGTATCCCTATGAGATGCATCAAGACATATTGTATCGGTACCACCAAAGTGCGAGGCAAGAGAGTTATGAGATCATCACTTCGATTATCACTACCCGAAATGGGTAGTGGGGAGTCCCTTACCGCTCATCTGCAAAAGATGCAGAGATATGTTGATCGTTTGCTAAAGTTGAACGTTAACTTTGATGAAGAGCAGGCGATTGACATCATCCTTCACTCCTTGCCTCCCTTCTACAACCAGTTCTGCATGACCTACCATATGAATAAGGAAGAGGTCACCTTGAGCAAGCTTCAAGGCTTGCTAAGAACTGCTGAGAGCAATCTCAAGGATAAGTCTGTTGCATCAACACCTGCTCCAACCGTTGCCCCCGTTTTGGCTATTGGGCAAGGGAGGGGTAAGAAGAGGAAGGCTCCCTCAAAGAGCCACCACAAGGGTAAATCCCAAGATTGTACCTCTTCTAGTGGAACCAAAGTTGGTTATGCTAAATCCAACTCTAACCCAAAGGAGGCAGAGTGCCACTACTGCCACAAAATAGGGCATTGGAAGAGAAGTTGCCCAGAATATCTGCAGGTCATCAAGGATGGAAAGATCAAGTCGTCCTATGCAGGTATTTACACTATTAAATCTAATGTTTCATCATATTCCATTTCTTGGGTACTTGATACAAGATGTGGTTTTCACATTTCTTCTGATTTGCAGGGCCTAAGAAGGGATAGGGATGTGGAGCATGGGAAGATAAATTTGATCATGGGGAACAGAAGATCATGGCCTGTCACCAAGATCGAAGTTTACTCTTTAATGATCAGTAGTGGATTAGGATTAGATTTAAACAATTGTTGCTATTCGCCAGATATGTAAAGAAACAACATTTCATTTCATGGCTTATATAGACAAGGTTTTAGATATTCATTTGATAATGAAAAGGGTTCTATTAATGCTTATCTTAATGGTGTCTTTAATTTTAAAGCATTGCCTTGTAATGGAATATATGAAACTGTGATGGTTGTAGATAACTTATGAAATGATGTGTTGTGTATCGATTCATCCAATGTTTTGGATAAAACATGCTTGTGGAATTGTCGTCTTGGACATGTCAAAAAGAAATGCATACTCCAACTGCAAAAGGATGGAGTGTTTGAGTCATTCGACCTTAGGGACGATGACGTGTGCGAGTCTTGTTTACTTGGAAAGATGACCAAGTCACCCTTTACTGGAACTTGTGAGAGGGGTGAGGTTCTGTTGGATCTCATACACACTGATGTGTGTGGGCCCTTTAGATCAACCACAAGGGATGCGAACCGCTTCTACATGACTTTTACCGATGATTATAGTAGATATGGGTATATCTACTTAATCAAGCACAAGTCAGAAACCTTTGAAAAGTTCAAAGAGTTTAAACAAGAAGTGAAGAATCAGTTGGGCAACAAAATCAAGATGCTTCGATCCGATCGAGGAGGAGAGTACCTAAGTCTTGAATTCCACGACTACCTCAAGGAATGCGGTATCGTTTCGCAATTTACGCCACCTAGGACATCGCAGTTCAACAGTGTGGTTGAGAGGCGTAATTGAACCCTGGTTGACATGGTTCGTTCCATGATGAGTCGTGCTTCACTACCTATCTCATTTTGGGGGGATGCCTTAGAGACTGCCGCCCATATCCTTAACTTAGTCCCTACGAAGAAGGTTGCCAAAACACCTCACGAGATGTGGATAGGAAAGGCTCCCTCGTTGGCACATATCAAGGTTTGGGGTTGCGAGGCTTTCGTAAGACGAGCGACTCACGACAAGCTCAAACCTCGTAGTGATCGGTGTATTTTCATCGGCTACCCGTATAAATCCTATGGATATCTGTTCTATAGATCGAGTGACAATGTTGTCTTCGTTGTGAGGATCGGGGTTTTCCGAGAGCGAGAACTCATAAGCCAAGGGGATAGTGGGAGGAAAATCGATCTTGAATAGATTCAAGAGTCGACCGATGAAGGAACCTCTAATGTTGGCACTCAACCCAAGGAGGAAACTCCGGTTGAACCTATTGACGAGTCCTTACCTCGTAGACGTTCGGAAAGAGTTAGAGTTCAACCCCAGTTATATGGTTTTCATATTAATACAGAAGAGGACACATATATTAGTGATAGTACACTAATAAATTTATACGAACCTAACAGCTATAAGGAAGCCATGGAAGTCCCAGAGTCTACAAAATGGAAAGAGGCGATGGACAGTGAGATTCAGTCCATGTATGACAACCATGTTTGGAATTTGGTTGACCATGTGCTCGGACGTAAGACAGTTAGGTGCAAGTGGATATTCAACAAGAAGACCGACATGGATGGGAATGTGCACACATATAAGGCACGATTGGTCGCGAAAGGTTTCACTCAAACTCCCGGAGTTGACTATGATGAAACCTTCTCACCGGTTGCCAAGACAAATATGTTAGGGTGATATTGGACATTGCTACATTTCATGACTATGAAATATGGAAGATGGTTGTCAAAATTGCTTTCCTTAATGGGAAGTTGGCTGAGGATGTTTACATGGCTCCGCCAGAGGGTTTTGTCAATGTGAAGCATCCCAATAGAGTGTGCAAGCTTGAGAAGTCCATTTATGGACTTAAGCAAGCGTCTCGCAGATGGAATATTTTTTTCGACAAGAAAGTCAAAGAGTTTGGTTTTCTACGAAGGGAGGATGAATGATGTGTATATGTCAAATCAAGTGGGAGTATAGTTAGCTTCCTCGTATTGTATGTCGATAATATACTAATCATAGGAAACAACATCCCAACAGTTCAGGAGGTTAATTCCTAGCTAGGGAAGTGCTTCGCTATGAAGGACCTCAGGTAGGCTTCCTATATTTTGGGAATAAGGATAGTGAGAGATAGAAGTAAGAGACTAATGGGACTTAGTCAGAATACTTACTTGGACAAGGTACTAAAACGTTTTAGTATGGAGAATTCAAAGAAGGGGGAGTTACCAATCCAAAGTAATGCCAAGTTGAGTAAGACTCAATGTCCGAGGACTAAAGTCGAGATAGCAGAAATGAGCCGAGTACCATATGCTTCCACAGTTGGCTCAATTATGTATGCTATGACTTGTACACGCCCTGATGTGGCCTTCGCTTTAAGCATGGTCAGCAGATATCAAGGGAACCCTGGCAAAACGCATTCGACCGCAGTCAAGAACATTCTTAAGAACCTTCGGAGGACCAAGGAATGGTTTCTAGTCCTCGGTGAGAGTGATGACTTAGAGTTGAGAGGGTACAATGATGCCAGTTTTCAGACCGATAGGGACAACTACCGTTCCCAGTCGGTCTGGGTCTTTACCCTTAATGGAGGAGCAGTGACTTGGAAAAGTTCCAAGCAAGAGATCGTGGCTGATTCAATGTGCGAATCAGAGTACATTTCAGTGAGCGAAGCGTCAAAGGAGGCAATATGGTTGAAGAACTTCATTGGAGACCTTGGAGTTGTGCCATCCATAAAGGAGCCCATGGAAATTTTCTGTGATAATGAAGGAGCGGTTGCCTTGACTAATGAACCGAGGGATCACAGCAGATCTCAACATATCGACAGAAAATATCACTTTATTCAACATCGGGTGGAAGGACTCTTCGTAGTAAAGAGGGTATCGTCAGAGGATAATCTAGCAGATCCGCTTACGAAGGGCTGAGCAGGTTTAAGCACTTGCAGCATGCTAGGAGCATTGGGCTGAAGGAATATATTAGTTTAGATTAGATAGTTTAGAAACGTGTAATAGATAAACTATAATTAACATTTGATGATTAAATAAAAGAGTATTATTTATTAGTAATGTTACTGTCTTATGTTAATTGTTTACCTATTGTTTCACTTTGCATGTTTTGACTTCTTGAATGATAAGAATTATTCGAACCGTCCACATTCGTTCATATGTTGGAAATAGGTATGAATGAAGACTGTCATGAATTGGTGTGTAGATTGTCTAAAGTGTATTAGACATAGAAAAAGTTTGCTACAACGTTCATGAGTGCTTATGAGTTTGATTTGAACATTTGAGTAAACCTTCGCTTGCTGGAATCACATAATGAAATTTATCTCGAGTGATTGCAAGACGATAATATCATATGGTCTTAAAACCTAGATATATGGTTTATTGTTTGCTAGTTGGTTATGCGGTGATAATGCGTAAACGCATCAGTAACTTGATGTTATAAAATGCATTGTTGTGTATGGTCTAATTAGTTAATATTAAATGCATATAAGTCGAAGTTTATTTGTTCCTTTTATCATAAGAGGGTGAAAGCGATATCAGGGCCCCTCAATGATTTGGTTTGACTTATGTGTCAGGCCTGGTCATGACTGAATTGATGTGTTCAATTAAGTTCTATGTCAAACGAATCAGAGATCGAGAAACAAACTGCTAGACAATAAGTATGACTATGTTCCATATAATTGTCCGCACGTATCTAGAATGGAGGACTATACGGTCCCTTATCTAAAGGACAGGTTACTGATAAGATCAGAGTTTGGCAACATCTTTGAGAGCTACGATTGCTAATCGGATTGTGCTTACATTTGTAGTTACTATACTTATCCAAGTGAGAGACTGTTGGATTACTGTCTAAACCCGTAACTATATTCGGTAAGTAATTGACCCGGTTGTACATGGTCCTTTTGGGTTGCCTTCACAATAGCAACTTGACAGGGTGATTTATGGAGAGAGAAGATATTATGGTTTATTAATATATTATAAGAATAATATATTAAAAGAGAAATCATATTATTTAATTAATATTAGTCAATAAATTAATTAGGAATTAATTTGGTGACTAAAAGAGATTAATTGAATAAAGGTGACTTAAACTGTCAAACGTTTGATAGTTGTATTTTGGCCTGGGAAACCAAATGGATTAAGGGGTGAACGAAATTATGATGGGATCCCATCAAATTTTCGTCCATGGTCTATATTCTTGAAGGTTCCATGGGCTGCTTAGGGTTTAAGCTGTCCATTAGGGTTTTGACTAAAACCCTAGCTGCCCAAAGTATAAATAGGACCCTATGCATGCAATTTTTGGCCACTGCTTTTCTAAGAACCCTAGAGCCGACTTTGTGTGCCTCCTCCCTCTCTCAAATACTACCCTCTTGCTAGTTGGTGTTTGGAAGCCATTAGAGGAGTTACACTTGTGACTTTGAGTTCAAGGAAGAAGAAAGATCAAGAGTACTTGAAGAGATAATCATCTAGATCTCATTAGTTACATTAGTTTTTTAATATGTATGCTAGATCTAGGGTTTCTGTAAGGTCCTAAAATGGATCTTTGCCAATGATCAAGTAATCACACAATCACAGAAGCAAGAATATGAATAGAAGAATAGTTGAAACAAGCTTGCACACGTTTATTACTTGAAACGTCGGGTACAACTCGTTTACACTTGGTCATGATTTGTCTAGCATCAACAACAACTAATGACCTAAACAACCCCTATATATAGTGGAATTAGGCCGGAAACTGGGTTTACGGCCGTAAACTCACTAGTGGGCCGTAAACACCCTAACATCCTACCAAAACATGATAAAGACTCAAAAGAACTTATTACAATGAAAGCCTAGACAAAACCACTGACTGGACCCTTCAATCTCCCCCTTGGTTTGGTGCTAGCTTGAGCTCAGTCTTTGTCGACCACCATTATATCTGAATTCCCCATTGCTCCATTCCATATCCGCTTGTTGATGATATCAATAACCATAGCCGCATATTCTTTGGAAGCTGGCTCAAAGATGCCTTCTGCAACTTTAATCTGATGATGGCTCAGTTGATGTATATCCCATTTTCCAAACTGAAGCAGGTCTCTTTTGTCATATAAACGGATGCATCCCTTTTCAAGTTTGATGACAGCATATGCATTAGTTTCATCAAACACCCAGTACAGAATGGACCGTAGAGATCCATCTGGATGATCCTGAAGGATAGGAATCTGCTTCACTTGATTGGTAGCTGGCCACATCACAGATCAAAGAGGTTGATTGGTGTTAGGATCAATTACACTTGGGTATACTTTAATAATTGACTCTGCAATCTTCATTGAAGGAAAACCCTTGAGTACTTGATTCTCCAAGAAATGCTTGAACTATGTAGCCATGGAATTTTGAGAGGGATTGGCAAAAGGCACCTTTGACAACTCTAAAAGATCAAACCTTATACAGGAATTGAAGTCGTGAGGATCTTTATATAATTCAGTGTTGCCACTCTTCCGTTTCACGATCCACATGTTTAGAGTATTGTGAAATCCCCATGAAATGATCCCTGACCTATCACCATATATATCTTTAAAACGATTCTCTTCAAGATTTGTAAAGGTGATGGTGGGCTGATCCGCAGGAGCATTCTGATCTGAGCTCCTTTTAAACAAATATTGACCTTTCTCAGTAGATTTCGCTAGTTTGGCATGTTTTAAAGCCGCAACACTTGGAGCTTGAGCTGGCTCTTTCTCAAATCTATCAACAACACGTGACGTTTGAGCAGATGTCACATTGGGGTGAGCTTGGATGTGTAGATTGATCCTTGAGTCATCAGCGGATGTCTTGAACTTGTCACCAAGTTCCTCTTCTAACTTTTTCTTCAAATCAAAGTAACTTTAAGTGAGGAGTTTAAAGTGCTCTTGTACGTCATAAATCTGCTTGGTCTTCAAAGCTTTATCCTCTTCAAGATCAGAAACTTGAATCTTCAACTTTACATTCTCGCTCAAAAGATCATTAACTTGGATATTGAGCTCTATGTTCTTTTGATCAAGTACATTTACTCTCTATTGAAGCTTATCAATGAATGAATTATGTTCTCCTGAACGACCTTCTCTTAAAGAAATTTCTTTAGCTCTGGGAGAAGGCATTTAGCTTTGTTCCTGAGCTAGATGCATGGCGAGCCGTACGGAGGCATCATCAAGATCTGGCCTGGGAGGAGAAAATCCTGCTTGAGCAGAAGATCCACTAGCCTCAAAGGTGGTGCTAGGACCATCACTAAAAGGTTGTGGTGAGACAATGGCAAGGATAGTTGTTGGTGGAATTGGGAGGCCTTGAGATAAATCAGAATCCAAAAGTCCATGTCTAGGATCATGTCTTCTTCTCTTTGAAGGAGGTTGTGAGGTCTGGATTGTTGCATCATCACTCTAAAGTTGTTCAATGGTAGGTGAAACAATATCAAGGGGAGGAATCCCTGACACTATCACCATATGAGTTTTCGTATCAACCACTTGTTCGGTAGTAAGGGGTGTTGACTCAAAAAACGTCATCGGAATCCCTTATCTCCGTTGCTGGATGAGCAACATCATTGATATTGTCAAGTAGCGTGTTGAGATTGACATTTGACAAACAATCTTCATTACTTCCAAAGGTTGTCGGAATTTCGTCCTTATCAAAGCCTGTAAGATCAAGGTCTTCATACAGATCAGTCTCAGTCACACTCTTAGAAGACCCTTCATTATAGTCACTTTGAACTTGGAATGATGTCAGATCATGCTCCTCAGCTACAGAAACATTTGGAGCAACTGTCTCTTCTCTTTCTTCTTGGTCTGACACAGTGATCACATCCTCCTTTGAAATCACTTTTTCTGAGGAAGTAGGCTCGGAGGATACTTTATCAGAGGATCCATGAGACTCGGATGCCTCATTTGGCTCAGCAAATCTTCCGAACTTCACAAGTGGATACAGTCCTTGGAAGACGACCTTTCCCTTGCGATTTTGCTTGATGAGCCCAATAGTGTGAGGACCTAAGGACTTCATGTCAAGGGTTTCTCCCTCCTTGAACATCTCGGGAAATTGACTTTTGATGAACAATTGAATGAACCTGGGATACATCAAGAAAGTATCCCGGGTTATAGCATTAATGTTCACCACGAACTCGTCCAGGATAAATCTTGAGAGGTTGAATTTTATTCCTGCAGCAAGTGAAGTGATGGCTCCAGTATTCCTTAGTGAAACCTCGTCAGCCCCAGACCTTCTCCTAGAGATGCAGCTCACAAATACATTAGCTAAGAATCTCCAATAGGGTGGCAGTAGCTTCTTCACAGTGGGAGGAGAGTTGCCTTTGTACCCCATCTTCTTGAGAATCTTCTGCGCATCTTCAATCCCGATCTGAGTAGGAAAACCAGGTTGATCATTAATCAACAACGTTTTTCTGATGAACTGCTCAATGATCACAACCTTGCATCCTTTAACAATTGCATCGACAATGACTATTCCATCGTCATCTCTTTTCATCTTAGCAGTCTGCCAGAATTCCCTTATGATGTTCTAATAGATCACAGTATTCATGGTGATAGCAGAAGCTAGGCAGCATTCTCTCAGACCGTGAATCATCGACCTGAATTTTCCATGTGCAACTAAGGGATCTACTAGTACAATGGCCAAGTTGTGCATGTCTGCGAATTTTAAATTGGCCATTTGATATGCACTAGAACGAACCAAGTGAGAAAACAAATATATTAAAGCAATTAAAGTTTCATGGTTCTCTTATTTAATCACATTCATTTGGCCCAAAATAATTTTGACTAAAAGGAGTTTACGGTCAATTTTGGGTTTACGGCCGCAAACGGAGCTTACGGCCGTAAACTCCTCGCCGTAAGCATGGACTGTAAACGCCGACAGTTCCTATTTTGTTCGATTTTAGCCCCAAAATCCATCGATTTGATGAATGAAACACATTCCCACGGTCGATTTTGATGTACTTTTGAGAGGACTGAACGATTTCGCAAAATGAGAAGAATTTTTTTTCGAGAGGATAGAGGATTGAGAGAGTTTGCGGCCAGAAACAGTAAAGAATTAGAAATTGAGGAGTTTCCGGCTGTAAACTCCCTTAAATACCCTTGACAACTTTACCTGTCTTCCACACAGTACAAGGCACGGTCTAAATTCCAAATAATTTTTTTTATTTAAAATATAATCTTTTGAGGATTTTAAAAATTAAAATTAAAATTAACATAGACAAAAATAAAAATAAAAATAAAATAAAATAAAATAAAAATAAAATAAAATAAAATAAAATAAAATAAAAATAAAATAAAATAAAATAAAATAAAATAATTTCTAAAATTTAAAATTTAAAATTTTGATAATTACAAAATTAAATTAAAATGAAATAAAAAATTAAATAAAAATAAAATAAAATAAAATAGAATAGACTAAACTTATCTGAACAAACACTGAATATAATTTTGTGACGTAGAGATCAAAGTTGTTAGACAGCCTTAGTCTACTTGTCGGTACCTTTACCTTCATGTCTATGTCTAGTCGATCGTTGGTATTGTGATCCACTTAAACACAAAAAATTATGATAAGATTTGGACAAGCTAATAAGGACAAGACATTTTTGATTCTATATTCTTAGATAAAATTTCTAGGGACCATTTAGCTGACGATGACCAGAGATATTGTTGTTCACCTAAATTGAGCAGTGAGATCTATAGACAATCAGTAAGTGTTCAATTTTAATTGTACTAGAACATATTTCCCGCTTCCTGGTATGCTCCAGTAATCAAGGATTTCCAAAATACTCCTTACATCAAGTGAGCAGACAATTATTAAGAGAGAAGATAGATTTAGAATGCATATGCTATACACCCAGGTCGGATCACTTCCAATCACACAGATGATGAAACATATGACTAACTGAAGTTTTAGAGGGATTGAGAAAAAGAATGATGCATATACTGTGTACCAGGTCGGATTGTAAGTCACGCAGAGGAGACAGTATATGGCTAACAGATAGAAAGAATTGCATAGAGAGAAGATGTAGAGAGATAGAGTTTCATATGTTACAGTCTAGGTCGGATCTCTCGATCACCCGGAGGAGGCAACATATGACTAATAGACAGAAAAAAAGAAAATAACCTTCTACAAACCTAATTTATCAGAATTCCCTAGTCACCCCATCAATACCGGAACTAAGGACAGAATCTGCACATCAAGGAAAAGTTAATCCACAGTTCTAGATACGGTTTCTTTTAATGTGACCAGTAGATTCCCATGTATATCTCCCTGCTCAACCTATCTGAATGTCGTATTGTCAGGCTAAACGGATCTAACTAGTTCAAGATTCGTCAAGTCCTTGAATTCCTTAAGTTCAATTCATCCTAGTCAAGTCCATTTAAGAATTTTCGTGCCTACCAGCGCATCGAACACAAAGCATAGACAATTTAATTTTTGTACGTTACGCAGATTCAGATTGCCTGTTATCACTTGATAATATCACTTCCCAACACTTCACCAACAAACAAAACTATTAGCAATATTTTTTTAATTTTCTGATTTTTTTTAATATTTTTGGATTTTTGAAATTTTTAATTTTTGTTTGGTTTTTGTTTATTTCTCCCCCTAAATTTGTGCATGGGTGAGCATGAAATCACTAAAATGCGCAAATTTAAACTAATCCAACCTGAAAAATATATATATATATATATATATATATATATATATATATATATATATATATATATATACATATATATATATATATATATAATAAAAAATAAAAGATTAATCCTCTAAACAAATCATTTTCAAAAATCCCACAAGCAAATCGAATCGAGCTATGTTAAAAGGCTTGGTGAACAGATCCGCCACATTATTAGTAGTGGGAACCTGTTCCAGCCGGATGAGCGATCGTTCATAACAATCTCTGATAAAATGGATTTTGATATCAATGTGCTTGGTTTTGGAATGTTGGACAAGATTTTTAGCAATTTGAATTGCAGCCTCATTATCATAGTAAATGTAAGTTTCTAGATAATTCAAACCGTAATCCAACAGCTGATGGTGGATCCAAATAACTTGAGAGCAACAAGCAGAGGCAGCAACATATTCCGCTTCGGCCGTTGAGGTTGAGACGGTATGTTGTTTCTTGCACTGCCATGACACCAGCCTATCTCCAAGGATTTGACACCCTCCTGATGTAGATTTCTTGTCAAGCTCACAACCTCCATAATTACTATCAGCAAAAGTATATAAATCAAATTCAGAATTTTTCGGATAGCAAAGACCTGATTTTGGGCTGCCTTCGATATACCGGAAAATTCTTTTGACAGAAATAAGATGTGAAAATTTAGGATTAGCCTGATAATGTGCACATTAACAAACTGCAAACATTATGTATGGATGGCTTGCAGTAAGATATATCAATGATCCGATTATCGATTTGTAGTATGTCTGATCTACAGATTCGCCATCAGTATCTGGAGTCAGGAGGGGTCTTTCGGCCATCGGCGTCGATGCAGGTTTTGCGTCTTGGAACCTGAACTTCTCAAGAATATCCTCCACATACTTAGCTTGATGGAGTAGGATATCGGTTGAATATTTTTTGACCTAAAGCCCCAGAAACACGAACATTTCTCCCAACGAACTCATCTCAAACCGCTTTTTCATAACGCCTTCAAACTCTTTGCATAGCTATGGACTGGTAGACCAGAAGATAATGTCGTCAACGTAGATCTGAACTAGAATCTGATCATTACCAACATGCTTGATGAACAAAGTTTGATCGATAGTGCCACAAGAGTGTCCATGCTCGAGCAAATGCTTTGTGAGAGTTGCATACCACGCTCGAGGAGCTTGATGCAACTCATACAACGCCTTGTCCAACTTGTAGACATGATTAGGAAACATCGAGTTAACGAACCTAGGGGGCTGATCAACATAGATTTTTTCCTTCTCCTGGCCATACAAGAAGGTTGTCTTGACATCCATTTGGTAAATTGTGAAGTTCATGTAGGAAGCATAAGCAAGGAAGATACGAATAGCCTCCAAGCGAGCTATTGGCGCATAAACCTTAGTGTAGTCAAGACCCTCTATTTTTCCAAACCCGCGAACCACCAATCTAGCTTTATTACGCACTATAACCCCTGAATCATCCTGGTTGTTTCGATAGACCCAACGTGTGTCAAGAGACTTTTTGCCCTTTGGTAACTCAACTAATGTCCAAACCCCAAGCTTTTCAAACTGATTCAACTCTTCATGCATAGCATCTACCCAGTTGGGCTCATTCAGGGCCATTTCAATGTTCTTAGGCTCTATTTGAGAGATAAAGCAAGAATACATACATGCATTAACATCTCCACTCTGACTTCTAGTTTTAACTCTGTCGCCCAGCTGACGAATGATGTTTTCGATCGGATGATCGCGTTGAATTCTTGAGGGTATCTCCTGCCTGATATCATTGGATGAAATGGGGAGATTGTGAATGTTGAAAAATCCATCATTTGCTGGTTGTTCAACATTAGATAAATCTGCTACAAACTCATTAGCAATTTCTTCAGGAAAGAGTAGTTCCATAAAAGTTGAAGTGACAATGGAAGTATCTCTAGACATGAACTCTCTTTCAACAGGGGTAAGAGGTGTAGCATCAGCATCTGGGGTATCATTTTGATCTGAAGATTTTGGACTATCAAGTGGAATAGATGGCTCCCACTCAGGTGCAGCAGATGACTCCTCATCAAATGGTGAAGAGGATACCGTTGGAGGTCTGTACACAAATTCTTTGTCTTCTTCTTCAGACACAATCGTTGAACCAGAGGAGGAACCATATGAACTATCTGAAGACACATTTATGGACTTGAAGAGAGATGTGTAATAAAATAACCAATCCAGACCCACTCGAGAATCCGTTTCATTTTCCTCCGGCCAGCGCACATCATAGGATTCCACAATTTGCTTCGTCTTCGTGTTGTAGACCCTATATGCGGTGTGACCAACATACCCTATGATATAACAATCATCGGATTTGGCATTAAACTTTGGGTTGGACTCCAGGTGAAGAAGGGTGCAAGGGCAGTCAAATACGAGAAAATGACTAACTGAAGGCTTATGAACATATAGAATCTCATATGGCGTCTTCATCTGAGGTTTGTTGATCAACACACGATTCTGAACACAACAAGCAGTGTTAATCGCCTCAGCCCAAAAGAAGACGGGTAACTTGGAGTCACACATCATCGTCCTTGCAGCGTCTTTTAAGGTTCTATTTCTCCTTTCAACAACACCATTTTGTTGAGGTGTGTGAGCAGGGTTGTATTGACACACGATCCCCTTTTCTACACAAAAATGATCAAGAACGGAGTTCTTGAATTCTGTTCCATTGTCAGTGCGAAGCGCCTTCACCCGGTGGTTGGTTTGGTTCTCAATCAACACAATGAATTTCTTTATTAGATGTGCAACCCCAGCCTTATTGGATAAGAAGAAAACCCACGTAAAACGAGACAAGTCATCAATCACAACCAGACAGTACGAATTTCTGTTGATGTTGAGGACGTTGACTGGACCAAATAAATCCATATGCAGCAATTGGAGCACCTGACTGATTGAGTTAACCTGTTTTGGCAGGTGTGGTTTTCTATGATGTTTTCCTTGTGCACATGACACACACTTTTCAAAAGTTATAAAATCTCTAACAGGTAAACCACGGACCATCTCAGTCTTCGCAAGGCGATTCTGATTTTTAGCGTTACCATGACCGAGTCGTCGGTGCCACAACATTGCGTTCTGTTCTGTGACCTTTGAAAAGAGGCAAGCGGCTTGTTTGGGAATGTTGCTATCCATATCAATAATGTAAGCATTTCCATCCCTCTTAGATTTGACAAGAATCCATTCTTCCGGGATGACAATGCTTGGCTTGAGAATCATACACTCCTTGTTGGTGAAATGTGTAGAATAACCTTTGTCGCATATATGAGACCTACTCAACAAACTATGCTTTAACTCGGGAGCAAAGTTGACATTCTTGAAACTTAACACTCCATGAGTGATCTTTCCACCTTCTCCGCCCGCAAAGGAAAAGTATCCCCCATTAAAAGATTGAATATTTCTCAGTTGGGAAATGTCTCATGTCATATGATGGGAGCAGTCGTTGTTGATGTACCAAGGTCTGATGACATTCCTCCGCAACTGTCCCTGCAAAATGAGCGGGTTTAATTATATTTGGGAACCCATGTCATTACTCTCCCGGATTGGCCCTTCACTTTCTCAGATTTATCGTTATTTACAACCTTTTCAGAGGATGTTGATGATTGATAGGAAGTTTTTTTGGGCATCCATTGATAGTTGGGTTTCTTAATAGACACTGGTGATTTAGAAATAGGTTTCCTATCAGTTTGCATCGAGCACCTGGGTTTTTTACCAGAGGTGGCTGAAGACCCAGAACTACTCCTTGACGAAACCGTTCTTGGCGGAGCCTTGTTCGGTTTTGGCAAACAATTGGTGACATTGTTATGAAAAACCCTTTTATTCTTTTGAAAAACTGCCCTTTTTCTGCTTCGATCATCCTTCTAATCATCATTCTGAGAACGAATTCTTGAGGAATTTCTAATTAAAGACCTTGCTCTAGATTGTTTCTCCCCTCTTAGTGACATATAATGTACAAAGATCCTATTTGGACAATTCCTAGCCATATGACCACCAATACCATAATTAAAACAAATTTGTTTGTTATTATTTAGATTCGTACAGTTGTTCTCATAATTATTTTTTTACTAATACCCTTACTTTTCCCACAAGAACATGAACAAGAAGTAGGTTGTGAGTTAAGTGAGGGTGCATCAGCTGATGTAACCTTGAGTTGGTATGTTTTCATTTGAAGCATCACAGACAGTACGATTATCAAACAACTCATCAAACACTTCAAAAAAAAAATTAATTCAGCAGAAATAGATGCAAAAGTATCTCAAAAAACATTGTCCTTTTTAACATCAGAAACAAAAAAATCTTTATTGGAAACTAAAACTTCAGGTTCAGACTCAATTTTGTTATCAAAAATAGATCCTTCAACTTAGTGCTTTGACTGATCTAAGGATTGATCTGCAGGGGAAGTAGAAATGTTAGTACTTTCAACATTAATAATTCCTCCCGACATAAAACCAGATGGTTTGCCATAAACCATGAATGGTTCATTAGCAATCTCCTCCTTGGAAAAAGGTTGATACTGATATGAGTGAGTAAAGGGAGGTGGCACTTTATCATATCCTAGACCTCTCTTGTAACATCCGGAATTTCGGGTATGATGGTTCGTGTTTCAGTTTTGAGGATTTAGGAGGGACTCAATGAGTCGAAGGCCTGACTCGCCGAGTCACGTCCAGTTGGTTATGCGGATTAAATGAGCAAACTCAACGAGTTCAAGTATAGACTCGCCGAGTAGGTACTGGGCAGGGAAAAACCCTATGTTCAGGGATTGGAGCTTATTTAAAGGAACTTATGACCTTGGGTGTGCCTTATTCATCTGTGAGAAACCCTAAATCGTTATTTGAGCCATGGGAGACTTATTATGATGAAATCAAGTATTTTGGTGGGATTTATGGAACGAAAAGAGTATGGTTCAAACAAGGAACGAGATGAGGGTTGTGGATCTAGCATTTCTTCTCATGGGACTGCTGTAAAAGGTACTATCTTGCATCCTTTTTCACCTATTTTTGGTTAGGCCTCAAGATCTTGGGAGTTTAGGGTTCAACTCCCCTTCTTTTGTGATTATGAGCTAAGTGAGACATGATCTGAGGTGGGAAACCTCAGATCTGAACCTTGTGAGGTGCATGGAGACTAGATGCCTCAGCTTTAAGGGTCCAAATGAGGTTTGATGAGCAAAAACCATCACAAAGAGCATGTATTGGTGTTTTGAAGCAATAACATCATGCATGAGCGTAAAGATCGAAGCTTTACGTAAGTTTTGAGCCTTGAGATGATAGATCTATAGTTTAGGGTGATAGATATGATCGAAATCGTCTGATTGAGGATAAGTCAAGATAGGCTCGCCAAGTCCATGAGTCGACTCGACGAGTCGGTTAGGGTTTCCTGACCGGGCTAAATCGCGAGCTAACTCGGCGAGTTGTGGGGTCGACTTGACAAGTTAAGCTAAATACTCGTGAGATTTCAGAGAAAGTAAGTGGACTCGACGAGTCACAACTTGTAACGCCGTGATTTTTTTCAAAACATTTTTTCATTATAATAAAACCCTTATAATAAACACGAAATCAAAGTATCACATGTTATCTCAGTAAAACGAATCCCAGAATCTCAATTACATAAATCTCTTTCATTGTGTATATATCATGTTGGCGCCTTCCTGCGATTCTCGTTGGTACCTGAAACACATATCACATAACACGGTAAGCATAAATGCTTAGTGAGTCGCCCAAAATACCACATACAACAGATACGCCGCTCGAGGCTACGGTACGACCCTCCGGTCGATGTGTCTCAGCGGGACCCTCCAATCTAGTAGCTCGTTGGACCCTCTGGTCCGGTCATAGCTCGTTGGACCCTTCGGCCCGGTCTGTATCGTTGGACACTTCGATCCGATCTATATCGTTGGACCCTGCGGTCCGGTCTATACAATCACATAACATACATATATCACATTGCACATAATCTTGTACATACACATAGCACACAAGACCCTCCGGTCTGCACATAGATACGACTCTAGGTAATGTATAGTGAGAAGACTCACCTCGAATGAAGTCAGATAAAATCTCGTGCTCGATGTCCCGACCTAGCTTCCACCTATCAAAATGATAATACCTCCGATTAATACTCTCTCTCATGATCTTATCTCTAAAGAATGGGTAGAAGACCATTCTACCCATTCCTGACCCCTCTTGCTTTAGCTTGGCCAAAACCCTAATGGTCAACTGAAGTCAACTCTAGTCAACGGTCAAACTTTGACCAGACTCGACGTGTCACAAGGGTGCACTCGCCGAGTCTGTTCAAAGTTTGACCATTGACTAGATTTGACGTTAGTTAACCATTAGGTTTTTGGCCAAGCAGAAGCAAAAAGGGCCAGGAAAGGGTATAATGGTCTTCTACCCATTCGTTAGAGATAAGATCATGAGAGAGAGTATTGATCAGAGGTATTATCATTTTAATATGAGGAAGCTAGGTCGGGACATCGAGCACGAGAGTTTATCCGACTTCATTCGAGGTGAGTCTTCTCACTATACATTACCTAGAGTGGTATTTATGTGTAGACTGGAGGGTCTTGTGTGCTATGTGTATGTATGAGATTATGTGTAATGTGATATATGTATGTTACGTGATTGTATAGACCGGACCGGAGGGTCCAACGATATAGACGGGACCGAAGGGTCCAACGATACAGACCGGGCCGAAGGGTCCAACGAGCTATGACCGGACCAGATGGTCCAACGAGCTACGGGACTGGAGGGTCCCGTAGCTCGTGATCGGACTGGAGGGTCCAACGATATAGACCGGACCGAAGGGTCCAATGATACAAACCGGGCCGAAGGGTCTAAGGAGCTATGTCCGGACCAGAGGGTCCAACGAGCTATAGGACTGGAGGGTCCCGCTGAGACACATCGACCGGAGGGTCGTACCGTAGCCTCGAGCGGCGTATGTGTTGTATGTGGTATTTTAGGGGACTCACTAAGCATTGATGCTTACCGTGTTATGTGATATGTGTTTCAAGTAGCAGCGAGAATCGCGGGAAGTCGCCGACATGATCTGTACACACTGATAGAGATTTATGTAATTGAGATTATGGGTTTTGTTTTACTGAGATAACATGTGATACTTTGAGTTCGTATTTATTATAAGGGTTATATTATGTTTTGAAAATGAAAAATTGTTTTGAAAAAAATCACGGCGTTACAAGTTGGGCTCAGAGCCTTGGTTTGAGGGATTCAGATGTACTTTCGGGTGTATCTGAACTCAAACTGAGGATTTGAGAAATTTTTCATAAAAGAAACATTTTTTGTCTAAAAGAGTAAAAGAGTTTGAGAAAAGTAGAAGGAGCAGTGTGTACGATCTGCTAGCGCCCGAATGGTGATTTCCCAAAATACCCTTACGTTATGTGTTATGAGATATTATGTGATATGCAATGCATGCTAGAGTAGGCTAGGTAATCATATTTAGGACTAGAGTGGCCTGATTTGTGATGCCTTAGCCTAGGAGATTACTGCTACTATGAGATAGTTCGAGAGTGAGTAGGTAGCAGCGAGGAGCTTATGTAAGGTCTACTAAGAGGGTACCCTATATGTAGCGAGAGACGGAGTACTTGTGATCTGGGATCCTTGGAGGTGGACATGGGATGAATGTTGATGCGGTGTGGAAGGTAGTATAGGGCCCGTACTATTGGAAGCACCAGATTAGTGAGCAGTCCAAGTAAGAATCCTTAGGGTACTAGGGAGACAAGTAGGGGAGGTGATATCATGGTTCGAGCACCATGATTGGCAGCAGATCAAGAGATTATATCGTGGTTTGAGTACCATGATTAGTAGCAGATCGAGAGATGATATCATGGTTCGGATACCATGATTGGTAGTAGATTGAGATATGATATCATGGTTCGAGCACCATGATTGGAAGCAGATAAAGATATGATATCATGGTTCGAGTACCATGATTGGCAGCAGATCAAGAGGTGATATCATGGTTCGGATACCATGATTGGTAGCAGATCGAGAGATGATATCATGGTTCGGATACCATGATTGGTAGCAGATTGAGAGATGATATTATCGTTCGAGTACCATGATTGGTAGAAGATCGAGAGATGATATCATGGTTCGGATACCATGATTGGTAGCAGATCGAGAGATGATATTATGGTTCGAGCACCATGATTGGCAGCAGATCAAGAGATGATATCATGGTTCGAGTACCATGATTGGCAGCAGATCAAGAGGTGATATCATGGTTCAGATACCATGATTGGTAGCAGATCGAGAGCTGATATCATGGTTCGGATACCATGATTGGTAGCAAATTGAGAGACGATATCATGGTTCGAGTACCATGATTGGTTGTAGATTGAGAGATGATATCATGGTTCGGATACCATGATTGGTAGTAGATCGAGAGATAATATCATGGTTTGAGTACCATGATTGGCAGCAGATCGATAGGTGATATCATGGTTCGGATACCATGATTGGTAGCAGATCGAGAGTTGATATCATGGTTCGGATACCATGATTGGTAGCAGATTGAGAGACGATATCATGGTTCGAGTACCGTGATTGGTTGCAGATCGGGAGATGATATCATGGTTTGGATACCATGATTGGTAGCAGATGGAGAGATGATATCATGGTTCGAGTACCATGATTGGCTGCAGATCGAGAGGTGATATCATGGTTCGAGTACCATGATCGGTAGCAAATTGAGAGGTGATATCATGGTTCGGGTGCCATGATTGGTAGTAGGTCGATAGATGATATCCTGGTTAGAGTACCATGATCGGTAGCAGATTAAGAAGTGATGTCATGGTTCGAGTACCATGCCTGCTGGGAGATCGAGAGGTGGTGTCGTGGTTCGTGTACCATGATTCGTAGCAGGTAATGCTTGTACCTTATTCCGGTTGTTCCTTCATGAATGATCAAACCGAGATCGGATGCGACGGAGTATGGGGCCCGAGGGCCATGTTGAGCGAGTTTTGAGAAAGTATACCATGAGATGGAAATCGGGTTAGTCCCAAGGAGTCTGTGATGAGATGTTAGTGTTGGGCTTTGAGCAATCTAACACTTCCTAAGTGTGCATGCAACCCTAATAAACCTTGGATCTATGTTTGTCTAAATACATGCAAAATAATAATTTTCCAAGGTTCATAACCTATCTAACATGGCATGGGGAACATTTCAACATAAAAGACTTAGAAGAGATTACATACCTTTTTGATGAGTTTGGTTCTTAAGGAGTTTGAGGGCCAAGCACCAATAGTGTGAATGCCTCAAATGGAATCACAAAACACCACAAACTCTTGGAAAACTTTGAGAGAGTATACACACTTGTATATTTCTGCCACACACAAGCTCACACACACTAGTTCACTAGTTGCCATTTCATGCTCCATAAGCATGCTTATATAGTGTGCATGGTTAGGGTGAAACCCTAATAACCCATGTCTTTTCCTTTCCAAGGATCCATGAGTTAAAAGCTCCATGGATCATCCATGGACTTCCATATAAGCCTAGCCCATTAACAAATGAGTGTTAGCCCACACTATATAAAACCAATAGCCCACAATCTAATTAGTCTTCCTTTTAATCTCTAAATTAATTCATAATTAATTTAAGACTAATACTAATTAAATAACATAACTTCATATATAACTTATAATATATTAATAAACATATGTGTATAACTCTCATAAAATTATCCATAAATAGTTCGAGTGAGATGCAACCCAAATGGACCATGCCGGGTCGGGTCAAGTATATACCAAATAAGTTATGGACTTAGACACCTTATCCAACAGTTAGTGGGAAACGCAAGACTCAAGGATGAGTAAGGATAGCGGTCCGAGTCAAGCAATCAGCAAATAGTGGAAATGTTGCCTTCTGTGACCTTAGTGGTGTCATTTATGTTCCCTGTGGGGAAGCATAAGAGACATTGAGGTTTCGATTTCTGAGCTTGAGGGTGGACCCTATGGGGTAGCATCGACAGTGATCTTCCACCAGAGTATCAAGGCAGTGTGTCTGCCGCGAGGTAATGGTATGACGAGGAGGGGTTGTCAGAGAGGACTGAGACGGTCAAGAACTAGGAGATACCCTACTTGAGTATAGTAGGCCATGTGTTAGCCGCAGCATCGGATAATCAAGAGGAGTACATTGGGGTGGTGTCCCTTATGGTCTTTGATGGGCATCGAGTATGGGAGTGAGGCCCCTGCTCTTATGATAATTTACGTGATGGAATGAAGGTTTGGGAGTCGAGGATGAGGAGTATGGTAGTTCATTACTTCCAGACTAAGAGTCAGGATTACCACTGGACGGTTGAGATGTCCGGTAGTGGTATGGTACGAAATCCTGAATGACGAGAGGCAGCCATGATGAGAAATTTATGAGGATCTTAATGAGGATCCAGGGTATCTTGGAGTTGCTCGATCTCTATCAGGGAGACCATTGAGCATTGTGTAGCACCTTTCAAGAGTAAGTACGATGTTACTGTTCGAAACGGTCTGTAGAACAGATTGTTGGTATACAAATTAGTGACGGCTTGAACCCTAAGTGGGGGAGAACCGATTACTTTATTGAGGGGATCAGAGGTTTGTTCAGGAGCGGTTAGAGGACTGGATGTAGGAAGCTACGATTCGGATTCATGAGACCAGGGTTATTGGTGGTCGAGACAAGGTGCAGAACGAGATAGTATAGGTAGTACGTTCTTGAGGAAGGATGAGTGTCTCCACGAAAAGTGGCTGGAGACCTGGCAACGGTTAGGAATCCTTCGAGGTTATAATGGTTAATTCAAGGTGGTTGGTTCGTAAGGTGAGTATGACAGTTGAAAATTTTTGGTCCAAGGTGTGGGCTATTATATGTAGTGTGGGAATAAGCTAATTGGGCAACCAACCTCAGGGTTGTTATGAGTATTCTTGTTTGGGATTTGAGCAATAGAGGAGAAGGTTTTGGATTGTCTTCTACGTGTTCTGAGTCACTGCCGATTCCGCCGTGTTTCAAATTGAGAATTGGAACATTTCAGAGTTACAAGTTATACGAGAAGGCGATCAGTAGTGAATATTCCAAAAGGGTGTCTTTCGTACCGTAAGTGGGAGAGCAGTGGCTGAGGCGAGGCAGCGAAAGGGTTTTGTGATGCTACGGGGAGCCGTAGTTCTCACTAGTCAGTGAGAGGGTGTTTGTGATGCTACGGGGAGCCGTAGTTCTCACTAGTCAGTGAGAGGGTGTTTGTGATGCTACGGGGAGCCGTAGTACTCACTAGTCAGCGAGAAGGTGTTGTGATGCTACGGGGAGTCGTAGTACTCACTAGTCAGCGAGAGGGTGTTGTGATGCTACGAGGAGCTGTAGTACTCACTAGTCAGCGAGAGGGTGTTGTGATGCTACGGGGAGCCGTAGTACTCACTAGTAAGCGAGAGAGTGTTGTGGTGCTACAGGAGCCGTAGTACCCACTAGTCAGAGCATGATGCAGAAGAATTTTAGACTTGAGCAGCTCCAACATGTGAGTTTTTTTTAGCCTGGTGGTTGGACCAGGGGCGAGATTGGGGTCTCCTCCGCGATCGGAAATCGTTCTATTCTGAGTAAGGAGTGAGTATCATAACCAGAAGGAATTGGATAAGTAAGGAACGCATAGGTTATGAGTCATGGGTCACGAGTGAGTGGTTTAATGGGACAAGTGGTTCCAATTCCAGATTGGACCAGACTCTCGGGTTGAGTTTGACTCTGGTAGTGTGTTGGGTAGGCAAGATGAGATTTCAAATTTCGAGTTGGGTACCATGTTGAAGGGTATTGTTTTTCATCGGATGTCTTAGATCTGGGGTTAGCTCATTGGTACGAGAGATACCATGAGGTGCATGATAAAAATGAGTATTGATTCGCCAGAGGTCGAGGGTGGGACGAATTCAGTTGGGAGTGTAGTATCCGTTTGAGGTAAAGAGAACTTCATGACTTGTGTGTCACTGGGCCGAGATAGCTAGTGTGAGAAGGAAGTCAGTGGGACGCTTGGAACATGTTATGGGTAATTTTTGGAAGTTAATGGCTGGTTGAGAGATGATCTAGTACTCTGTGGAGTAGGGATCATTAAGAGTAGGTTGGGGGGTTTATTGTGATAGATGCCAGAGGAAATTACTTTCTTAGATCTGAGGACAGAGTGTCGAGAATTTATATGAACCGGTGAGGTCCGATTTCAGGACATGAGACAATCCTCTGGTGTAATGTGCCCCTTTCGTCTCTAGAAGTGTATTTGGAATAGTTTGGTGCATGTGACATGGGTGATCGGTAATCGATTGTTGGGTTTATAATTGGAAAGTCAGAAGGGATATCTTAGCGGAAGAGGGGCCAGTTTAGTTCTAAATTTAGGGGTTCCTGGTCGGGTCCAGGTATCCATGGAAGAAGATATCGCTTAGGTATGAGATCCTTTTAGTGGTGCTTTTTGGGTGTTTGGTTTCCATCTAGGTGGTTTGGGGAGCGATTTCGAGGGCGAAATCAAATTAAGTGGGGGTGATTTGTAACATCCAGAATTTCAGGTATGATGGTTCGTGTTTAAGTTTTCAGGATTTAGGAGGGACTCGACGAGTCATAGGCCTGACTCGCTGAGTAACGTCGAGTTGGTTACGCGGATTAAATGAGCGAACTCGACGAGTTCAAGTATGGACTCGCCGAGTAGGTACTGGGGAGGGAAAAACCCTAAGTTCCAGGATTAGAGTCTATTTAAAGGAACTTATGACCTTGGGTGTGCCTCATATCTCCTGTGAGAAACCCTAAATTGCCATTTGAGCCATGGGAGACTTATTATGATGAAATCAAGTATTTTGGTGGACTTTATGGAACGAAAAGAGTATGTTTCAAGCAAGGAACAAGATGATGGTTGTGTATCTAGCATTTATTCTCATGGGGCTGCTGTAAAAGGTACTATCTTGCATCCCTTTTCACCTATTTTTGGTTAGGCCTCAAGATCTTGGGAGTTTAGGGTTCAACTCCCCTTCTTTTGTGATTATAAGTTAAGTGAGACATGATTAGAGGTGGGAAACCTCAGATCTGAACCTTGTGAGGTCCACGGAGACTAGTTGCCTCAGCTTTAAGATTCCAAATGAGGGTTGATGAGCAAAAACCTTCATAAAGAGCATGTATTGGTGTTTTAAAGCAATAGCATCATGCATGAGCGTAAAGATCGAAGCTTTACGTAAGTTTTGAGCCTTGAGATGATAGATCTATAGTTTAAGGTGATAGATCTGATCAAAATCGTCTGATTGAGGATAAGTCAAGATAGGCTCGCCAAGTCCATCAATCAAGTCGATGAGTCGGTTAGGGTTTCCTAACTGGGCTAAATCGCGAGCTAACTCAGCGAGTTGTGGGGTCGAATTGACAAGTTAAGCTGGATCATCGTGAGATATCAGAGAAAGCAAGTGGACTCGACGAGTCACAAGGGTACACTCGTCGATTCTGGTCAAAGTTTGACCGTTGACTAGAGTTGACTTCAGTTGACCATTGGGGTTTTGGCCAAGCTGAAGCAAGAGGGGTCAGGAAAGGGGTAGAATGGTCTTCTACCCATTCTATAGAGATAAGATCATGAGAGACATTATTGATCAGAGGTATTATCATTTTGATAGGAGGAAGCTAGGTCGGGACATCAAGCATGAGAGTTTATCCGACTTCATTCAAGGTGAGTCTTCTCACTATACATTACCTAGAGTGGTATCTATGTGTAGATCGCAGGGTCTTGTGTGCTATGTGTATGTATGAGATTATGTGCAATGTGATATATGTATGTTATGTAATTGAATAGACCGGACATGAGGGTATAGACCGGACCGAAGGGTCTAACGTTACAGACCGGGCCGAAGGGTCCAACGAGCTATGACCGGACCAGAGGCTCCAACGAGCTACGGGACTGGAGGGTCTCGCTGAGACACATCTAAGGTCCTCTACTTCTCTACGTAAGGAATCTAAGGTCCTCTACTTCTCTACGTAAGGAATCTATTTCGTCACGAAGAATTTTAACGTAATCAATACAAGCTTGAGAACAAGAAGGCAAACTTACCTCATTTTTCTTCAGTTCGGAAGTAGAAGATACCATTAGCGCAAACTGCAGCTCCATCATCTTTTCTTCAACTATAACACTCTTCACGGAAGCTTCATCCTTAACTTGGGCCAGGTGAGCATTTTCAGATCTTGAAATGTTCAAGGCCTGAATATGTTCCTCCCAGTCAAAAGACTGAGCAACCATAGCCATTTCACTATTGGCCTTAGCACCTCTCCTGTTGTTTCCCATCGCAACCATCGTCCTTTCATTATTCAACCTTCTATCCGGCTTTGGGCACTCACGAGCAAAATGACCCGGCTCGTGACAATTAAAGCACCGCAACTTCCCCTTGTTGAACCCCACCTTTTTATCAGCGTTCATCCCCCAATTATTCTTCCCTGTCTTCTTAGCAAACTGCTTCGCCCTGAACACTGCCATGGCAATTTGCCATGTAATATCCATTTCTTCCATATCTTGTGGATGAATCTGATCCAGATCAGCAAATGAAAATTATGGTGGAAGATCTCCAGCTACAAGAGCATTGTAGCAGTTAATAAGTCTTATGGCGAGAGCAAGATTTTCATCACTTTCCTTAGAATTTGAGGAAGAAACCACATTTGAGGAAGGAGCAACTTGTGGAGCAACAGACGATTGGTTCTGAGAAAAAGGCATGGATGATGCAGCAGGAATTGAAGTTATTGAGGAAGTGGAGAAGGATTTAGTCTGAGCTTGTTGAGCAGCAAAAGGTAGACCTGGAGAGGGAAAGGTGAAAGATGAAAGAGCATTATTAGAGGAAATCCAAAGATTTGCAGTTGAATAAGAATTCACATGATTAAGCTCTCGCTGTTTGTCATCAATACCACAAGCCTTGATGATCACCATTGTTTCAGCAAGAGTGAGTCGATTCAGATCCTTGGTCTTATTAATAACAGCTACATTCATGTCCCATGACTTCGAAAGAGCATTCAGCAGCTTTTTGTTTATTTCAGAATTGGTCAAGAAGATCCTAGCTATATTCATATTAGTAGTGAGAGTTGTGAATCGCTGTAACTGTGCCTCTAGGGTTTCTCCAGGAATATAATTGAACATGTTGAATTTCTGGCGCAGCATGTCCTGGCGACATTCCTTCATGTCTTCATTTCCTTCATATACCTCAATTAAGGCTTCCCACTAAGCCTTAGCTGAAGTATACTCTCTGAAACCTTGAGCTATATCAGGAGATAAAGCCATGGTCAGAGTGGCCAAAGCCCTTTCCTATTCTTCCACTTTCTCAAAGTCTTCATCTGTATAGTTTTCGACTGCTTTATCAACTATTTGTCCTGCAACGGTGGTGGTAATTCTGACAGGATTCTTGAAGATGCTTCTCCAGATCTTGAAGTCCTTCATTTTAATGTACTTTTCAATCCGGTATTTCCATTCAGGAAAACCATCTGCAGAGAGCAGTCTTGGAATACGTGCAGTTATGTCCATGACAGAATCCAACTCATGATGATGTGTTTGACTTTGAGAATCCATTTATTAATTTTAAAGCTTAAAGTTAAGATTAAAAAATATTGTCAAAATTGAGTTTAGGGTCAGATGTGTTTACGGCCGTAAAATGAGTTTACGGTCAGGCAGTTTACAGTCGAGGTGTTTACGGTCAGGCAGTTTACAGTCAATTAAGATGCACTAATTATGGTGCAAGAACACAGTGTACGGCTGTTGAATGTTCTTGAGTTTACGGCCGTAAACAGGGTTTACAGTCGTAATCTATTAGCAATAAACTCCTAGAAATCTCAGTAAACACAAATTTGAAGCAGATTTAACCCCTTTAGCAATGAAAACACCAAACCCTAATCTCGAACAATAAAAACTATGAGTTTAAACAGCTAAAAAACTCGATTGAATGATGCTTTAACACCGGTCTTGCTCTGATACCTATTGTAAGGTCCTAAAACGGATCTTTACCAATGATCAAGCAATCACACAATCACAGAAGCAAGAATATGAATAGAAGAATAGTTGAAACAAGCTTGCACACATTTATTACTTGAAACGTCGGGTATAACTCTTTTACAATTGGTCGTGAACTGTCTAGCATCAACAACAACTAATGACCTAAACAACCCCTATATATAGTGGACTTGGGCCGGAAACTGGGTTTACGGCCGTAAACAGGTTTACGGCTGTAAACTCACTAGTGGGCCGTAAACACCCTAACAACCTACCAAAACATGATAAAGACACAAAAGAACTTATTACAATGAAATCCTAAACCAAACCACTAATTAGACCCTTCAGTTTCAAATCATGGATGAATTGCATGTTCAATAGAGAAACATAGAGCCAAGTAATTAGGGTTTCCATGTGCACATAGGAATGTTCTTTTGTGTAAAACCCATCACAAGGCCCAATAGAAGTAAACCAATCCATTTTAGGCCTATTATTGCCCAAAATGTTAAGTTTTATGAATGTGGGTCCAAATAGAGCACATTTAAGGGTTCTAAGCCCAAGTTAGTCAAATTGAATGCTTATCGGTCCATTAGGCCCAATAAAAAAAATCCTAGTCCATAATGAACTTGAACCAGGATTTTTTGGGTTTTCAACTCCCAATTAACTTTCTGAAATGTTTTGTATAGAGTTTTGAACTTTACCGGGTGAACCTTGATTGAATTTGTTGTCATTAAAATGAACATAATACATATCATCAAGTTAAAGTTACAAGTATCATCAAAGATAGTGTTTACATGAGCATAGAATTTCCTAGCAAATTGCTAGTTGTGATAGCAAAGTTACCCTTTCATGAAGCTTTGGTTGTACGGTTCCTTTTCATGATGTCTCCTACAAACCATTCTAAAAAAGGATGAAACAACTGAAAAACATGGATGGCTTAGCTTCGAGAAACTTTTCTAGGACAACAAAGAAGAGAATTAAGCTCTTCGACTTGATAGCAACCTTCGATATATTTCCATGGGAGACCCCTTCGTTCATGAGTATTGCATGAAGATCAAATGTCTACCCAATCTCCTTAAAGGTATTATGAACTAATCATCGACAAAAATCTCGTCATCGACACCATCAACAACCTATCAAGTATGTTTGAGTATGCTGTGAGCATCATCCGACATCGTTCCCTTATTCCTTGTTATGCGACAAGATCGATGCTTCTTCTTGATGAGCAACACATGATTTAAACTAGGTTTCTTGTTCCATCTGTTCTGTCTCATCTCATCATGCTATACTCTCATCTCATCATGCTATACTGATATGTCATCACCCGTTGCCCTTCATGTCGACAACATAATTTCACAACGGGAAAATCCAACTCACCAGAATAATGATTGCAGGGCTACAGCCGCCTACAACAACTGCCGGAAGCCACCACCTGAACCCACACCACAAACCAACCTAATTATGGTTGGATGTGCATCCGTATATCGGGTTATGACATAATAGACAACTATCATGAAGAAGGAAAATGAAATAACAAGAGTGAAAAGACATAAAATAAAAATGATGTTTGACTTTTAATAAAAATGAAGTAACAGATGTCGCTCCGTTTTGCAACATCGACACAATAGCAACACATCAATTTACTACATTTTTACTATTTCTTGACATGCATAAGGAATGGTCACTACAACATGCCACATTTATGTATTTTCTTAATTTATTTAAACATTTTTATTTAAATAAAATTAATTGAAATTAAAATAAATTAAAAACATATTGATAAAATAAGTCTTTGTTTGAAAATTTATGTTCATTGTTGAGATCAATTACTTGAACTTCGTAAATATTTTTTTATAAAGTGAATTTTAAAAGAAATAAAACTATATGTGTGGTATAAATTAATAAGGTTTGTTGGTATTTATATAGATTAAGAAAAACACTTGTCGTTTGGAAGAGAAAAAGAAAGATAATTATATAGAGGAGAGATGAGAGATGTTAAGCTTGGTTCGAGCCAACCACCATGGATGATGTGGGCAAGGTCACCTTGGCAAATCGTGGTGCTTACAAACCCGATTCCGTCTAACCTTATTGATATGACACAAGGGCAATGATTTCTTAATGATATTATACTTTTCTTAGTATTACATTTTACTATATAACATAATTTGATTTAACTTCTTTTTAAAATTATCTTATTCATTACTAATTGATATAGTACAACTAGAAACAACATTTATTTATCTTGGGTTAAACATCACACTAGGACTGTAATCGAATTGAGCCGAGTACTGTCAAGCTCGAATCTCGATTTGATTAAAAAACTAAGCTAATAATTCGACTCGAGCCTCAATGTTAAACTCGGACTTGAGATCGATAGAATAATCAACGTCTTCGAACCCGCATAGACTCGACTTGACTAATTATAAAAAGATAAAGTTACATTAAACCGAAATAAAAATACGACTAAGGTCATAAACTCGACTCAACTCTATTTTGTAAAATATGAATAAAATGAAGCATAAAAGTATAAATACAAATAAGTTCGATTAAGCTTACGAGCTTCACAACCTGAGTATTTTAATACTCGAGCTTGACTCGATAATAGACTCGAGTAGCTCGAGCTAGATCTCGAATTGATAATCTACTCGAGTAGCTCAGGCTAGAGCTCGACTCGACTTAAACCAAGTCGATTTTGAGTTAGTCTCGAGAGTATCAAGAGCTGGCTCGACTCAATTTGACATTACTTCACACTCCTCCTATTGATATAGATTTGCATATGATCTTTATGAAATTGATTAGTTATGTTTTTGTGATATTAGAGTTTGTGATGTTTCGGTGTATTACGTTTCTCATTCATTTAATGTAATATAACACTTAAAATGTTAAATTCTTAAAAATTAAGTACATGTTATTTCATTGTTTTAATTCAATTCAATATAATTATTTGCTAAGATTCTATCACTCATAAAAATTAAGTTGTTAAATTGTTAAAATTATAAAAAGAAGTCATACAGTTATATTATTGGATTTATTAACTATAAGTTCAAAATAAAATGACTAAAATGACAAAAGATACTTTCATTTTTTCAGTCAAAAAACAAAACACAAAAAAATACTGTAATAAAAAACAACTGTATACTGGAATTGAAAATGACTAAAATGACAAAAATACTTTTGTTTTTACATTTGATTTTTTATCAAAAGATAGAACATTAAATGTTTTTAATTTTTATCATATATATATATATATATATATATATATATATATATATATATATATATTGTAACATTCGGATTCCCAGGTATATTATTTTATTCATTTATTTTGGAGTTTGTGGAGGGACTCGGCGAGTTGGTGCTTAGACTTGCCGAGTAGAGTCGTGAATTCTTATCCGGATTAATGACCGGACTCGGTGAGTTCATGAGTGGACTCAGCGAGTCCGCGCTGTTTGATGAAACCTTAATTTCCCGGATTTGGGACCTATTTAAAGGCCCTTAGGGTCGTCATTTATGGCTACCAAACCCCATAGAGAAACCCTAAAAGAGCTATAGCATATGTGAGAGGAAAGGAGCCATTTCTTGATCTTTGTGGTTGATTCTTGCAAGAAAGAGGTTATTCCAGCTTAGAGGAGACCAAGGAGGTTGTGCATCTGGGGATTTCGATCAAAGAACTTCATCCTTGAGGTATTGTATCGATCCTTTGTCTGTTTTGTTGAAGGAATCCATAGATGTAGAGTTTTTATGTCCTTTATTGGAATGATTTGTGAGAGTATGGCCCCTCTTCATATTGAGACTTCAGATTTAGACCCATAGTGGTCTAAAGAGCTTATTCCAGCTTGCTTTATGTTGAGCTATGGAGGTAATGAGCTTAGGATGTTGTTTTGGCGCTAAATCACCAAGTGAAACCTCGTAGACATCACATGAATGTCAAGATCCGAGCTTTACGTGATTATCAGGCTTGGGAAGGTCAAATCTATGGATCAAAGGAACAAATCTGACCTCAGGAGGTCAATTGAGTTTGTGCATGGCATGAAATCATCGAGTCTCAATTGAGTTTGTGCATGGCATGAACTCCGAGTCTAAGGGCAGACTCGACGAGTAGGGTTAGGGTTTCCTGTAAATCGCTTAGTGAGTAACTTGCCGAGTTGGGGGAATGACTCGGTGAGTCAGAAGGGGGATAGAGGACTAGATTTCAAGGCGGAACTCGCCGAGTTGATCTTGAGACTCGGCGAGTTGAGTCGGGGTGGCCCCGTGATTCATGCCAGGTGTAACTCGTCGAGCAAGGGGAAAGACTCAACGTGCCAAGCGAGACTGGAGAGATAGTGGACACGTGTAGACTTGCCGAGTCGCCCAAGTGCACTTGACGAGTAGGGTCAAAGTTTGACCGTTGACTTTTTTTGACTTTTAGGGTTTGGTCAACAATGGGGCCTTTGAGCCAAGAGAGGGGTAAAATGATCTTTTACCCTTCTAAGGGTGCCAAGAGAGGGTTGAGTCTAGTCCCGAGAGTTATATTTATGAGAGTATTTACTTTATGTGATTAGGTGGAGGCTAGATCGTATTTCTACCGTGTCAGAGATTTACCGAGACATCTGAGGTGAGTCTTCTCACTATACTTTACCTAGAGTGGTAACAGAGTTATGTGACAGTGTATTTTAGAGTTATGTGCCAGTGTATTTGCATGTTATTTATGTGTTGTGATTATCGTGATATGTGATATGTATGATTCAGAGTTTACAGAGTAGGACCAGTGGGTCCATAGAGTTAGGACCTTCAGGTCCATAGAGTTAGGGCCAGAGGGCCCACAGAGAATTGGGACTGGAGGGTCCCACTAAGACACATTGACCAGAGGGTCAACAGAGTTATAGTCTCGAGTGGCTAATATGTGTTAGAGTGGTATTTTGGGGAACTCACTAAGCATTTATGCTTATAGTGTTATGTGTTATGTGTTTCAGTTATAAGTGATGATCACGAGAATGCGTCGGCATGATTCGTACACACACACGCGGAGTTTATATGTTTTTCATCTTGGGGTTTTGTATTGAGATAATGTTGATACAATGTTTTGAAAAGTGAATGTGAATGATATTATATGGTTTTTAAAAAAAAGTGAAAAATTGTTAAAAATTTTACGGTGTTATATATATATATATATATATATATATATATATATATATATATATATATATATATATATATATATATATTATAGATCTTTTTTATTCAAATTATACACAGTAACATGAAAAACCATTTTATATTCAATTTGCAAGTTTTTATAGATAATAAAGAACTATAGAGCTTTAGTGGTTGTACTAACAATGTTACACATCATGAAGAAGCTACATAGAGTAGACGCATACACTAGTAGTCGTTGATTTCATTAGGACCTCTATGGATTAGATTGTGAGGGGTGGGGTGGGGTTGATAAATTTTGTCGTTTTCAAAAAGAAATTTAATTTATTAGAAAAAAAAAGGAAAAGAAAAAGAAATAAATGTTATTTTACATGTTTTAGGTACCAACCATATATGAAAGTCAAACTATATCAACTATTTGTGTAACCAAAAGAAAAGTTAGAGACGAAATATATAAATCTAAAATTCATACGGACCATTAATCTAATTTTGTCTAAATTAAAAACTTAAAAATATAAACTGAAATTAAAAGTCTAATTTGAAGTTTTTATATTAAATATTGAAAAAAATAATAATGATTGTTTGATGTGACTATGGTTGAATACATGAGTGATAGGAGGTTTTATATTTTCTCCAAAAAACTTACTTTTTGATAAATGGTTTTCATCTTTTGGGTGCTAAGAGTATGTCAAATGATTAGGCCAAGGGCCTATTCTTTTAGCTCTTAAATATGCCTTTAAGGCACATTTGAATCTTTAAGATATAGAGTGTTTGGTTAGCCCTTGATTTATCCTCTTAATTTAAAAAATAAATAAATAAATAAATAATTGTCTGACCGAATCAGATGAGCGCTAACATCGCGCTCCATTTTTTTTCAAACCCCTACCCTCATCATTGTTATCTCTCTTTTCTTGTACCATCAAAGAACACCCACCTCCATCTCTCTCATGCATCCCGTCGAACACTACAGAGGACCACCACATCGTTGCACTAACCAACTGTATCGAACACGCCACCACTGCCGTTGGGCACCGTTTGCCCAAACATGGGAGGCATTTTTTTCTACTCGTCGACAGATCCCCTTTATCCACCTTCTCATCCACTTCCTCTCCCTCTCCGGTCGTTGTCACCATTCCCTAAACCACCTCTGGCCAACGCCATCCTTTAGCCCTTAGTCGACAACAGTAGGTAAGCTTTTTTTTTCCCCAGATTGGACAAGGAGATATTCTGATTCGAGCATGGAATACAACAAGTTTCAAGGCAATCAATTCAGAACAGTCTGATTCTAAACATATTTCAACCCTTAAAAAAATCATGTCGTTTTGATTCTTCATATATAATATGTTTAGGTGAGTGCATATTTTGTATATTGTTCTTCAAACAAATGAGATGACATTTCGATTGTTATTTGTTTCTATAAATGATTTTTGAGATTTGTAGAAATTATCGGAACAAATTAGAGGAAAAAAGAGATCCATCTGAGATGGTTTGCAATTTTTCTCTTGGTTTTTATTGAAATCTATTGTTGATCTTGTTGATTTTCTTGATTTCTACGTATATATGTTGTGTGTACCCTTATAGTGTGCTTGATGTTTTTATTTAAATGTGTATGTATATAAAAAGATTGGATAAATACAGGAAAGAATAAATATTGTATGTTTATATTTCTTGATTCGTGATTGTGACTTTTAGGAAACTTTGTTTTGTAAAACTTATGGATTTTGGAATAGTTTTCAAAAAAAAATTGCCTTGATTTTGTGATGTTACAATAATAATAATAATAATAATAATAATAATAATAATAATAATAATAATAATAATTCTGTTCAGGATTTTATCTAGAAATATGGATGAATCCTTGGAGATGCTAAGCATTACGGCGACACACTAATCATATTTGTAAATTTTGTATACATTTTTTTAGCTTAACACAAACTACATTAATTATATTGTGTGTTTTTTGTAAAAGAGAAGTTGAGGCGTGACCTCGTATTAATGAAATCTTTATGGAGACACAGTTTAATGTTACTTCGAAGGCGACATTTTAGGCTGGAAAGTTTGATTGGTTGGAGTGATGTACCGATAGGTCTCAGAAGGCATATGAACGTTATCTTTATCAATTTTGCATATTATTCTCTCCTGTTTTAATACCATAAAAATATTGTTGCTTTGGTAAAGTGTATGAAAATCAATAAGTATTTATATTACATTAATAGCATATATGGGGTATGATGTTGAGTTGTGGTTGTAAAAAGAGAGATGGAGAAGGAAGTGTCACATTTTTAAATAAGACCCTCTAATCTCCAATGCTCGGTAACGGTAACAGGGAGGGTATTTCACGTCTACCAGTATGGATAGAAATGAAGTATGCCCTGTTCAGACTTATTGTAAAGTTATCATTTTTATCTATGAGATAGGTTCACAAGAAAATATAACTTTACATGGTATCAGAGCTAAAATCCTCTAAACCCTAGCCGATTCTTTCCTTCTTCTGTCAATATTTTCCTCTTTTCTCCTCATCATGCCTGCTTGCAGATTGTGCTTCTTCTTCACCCAAGATTGCCAAAAAACCTACTTCTACCATCAATATTAAGCATGCAGCCCCTTTAGTTCTTGATCTTGATTAGATGAATTATGACATCTGCAGTGAGCTTTTTGAGATTCACTGTATAGGCTATGGTGTTGCTGATCATCTTAAACCTCCGAATGAAAAAGACTCTTGTCAAAGATGAATGTAACACCGAAATTTTCAAAACAATTTTTTCATTTTAAATCGTTTATCTCTTTAACACTTTTCATAAAAATCTCCTTTTTGTTTAAATTACAATACATGACTCTTTTGTTCAATCAATTAATAAACCAGGATCCTCAAAAACAAACGCTTCCTCTGGTGTGTACAATCGAGCCGGTGCCGTCCCGTGATCCTGAGAAAACCTGAAACATATAACACAAAACACTGTAAGCACGAAGCTTAGTGAGTTCCCCAAAATACCACTCTAACACATATTAGCCACTCAAGGCTATAACTCTGTTGACCCTCTGGTCAGTGTGTCTCAGTGGGACCCTCCAGTCCCAACTCTTTGTGGACCCTCTGGCCCTAACTCTATGGACCCAAAGGTCCTAACTCTGATAACTCTGAATCATGCATATCACATATCACAATAAATCTCAACACATAAATAGCATACAAATACAATGGCACATAACTCTAAAAATACCACATATAACACATATTAGCCACTCGAGGCTATAACTTTGTGGGCCCTTGGACCCTACTCGGTGGACCCTCTGGTCCTAACTCTGATATACACACAACATATATCACAAAGAAAAAATGCAGTGCCACACATCACATAGATAGCATACAATAACTCTGTCACATAACTCTATTACCACTCTAGGTAAAGTATAGTGAGAAGACTCACCTGGCAAGCAGAAAGCAGATATCCTCACACTTGAATCTCGAACTCGCCACCGCCTAACACATAAGGTAAATATCTCTAATTAACACTTGAAGTCTCAACTCTAATTAAACCGACGATTACTCTTTCCCTCTCTAATCAAATAGTGGGTAAAAGACCATTTTACCCCTCCATGGCCTCTATTACCTATGTTGACCAAACCCCAAAGTCAACAAAAGTCAACTCAAGTCAACGATCAACTCTGACCAGACTCGGCGAGTACGCAGGGGTGACTCGGCGAGTCCATGCGTGTCTTCTGACTCCTCCAATGCCTCGCTCGACTCGTCGAGTTAACCTTCCACTCGACGGGTTTCCACTGGATTCGAATCGCGGGGCAACCCGACTCGACTCGTCGAGTCCAATTATGAACTCTGCGAGTTGCTTACATGATCATACTCAAACGACCCTCTGAGGTCAGATATGTTCCTCTAATCCATAGATCCCACCTTCCCAAGCTCAATAAACACGTTAAGGTTCAAACTTTACGTTCATGCAAGCCACATGTAGCCATAAATGGAGAAATAACCCTTAAAATGATAACCTTAGCTCCAAACTCATAAAGTAGTGCATAAAGCTGGGGAATAGGGACTCTTTGGACCTCTCAAGGTCCAGATCTGAAGATATAGACACAAGAGGGCATCACATACTCTAGATCTCTTACCAAAAGAAGAGAAGAAATCCTAGATTCGTGAAATCTATCACCCAAACGAAGATGGACATGAATCCTTACCTCTCACAGCAGCTCTGAATGAAATGATGGAAGATTTGAGTCCCACAAGACATCCTAGCTCAAAATCCATCCTTCCCTTTGCTAAGACACACCAAAAGATGATGAATTAGCACTCCTCTTGCACCACATGCTTTCTCTCTGCTCTCTAGGGTTTCTCAGGGTGTAATGGCCGCAAATGAAGGCCATAAGGACCTTTAAATAGGTCCCAAACCCGATAAATTAGGGTTTCTCTGCCCAGCACCTACTCGGCGAGTCCCTCCTCTGACTCGTCGAGTCCATTCATTAAATCCGCGTGAGAAGCCCGACTCGACTCGGCGAGTTGGATCCTTAACTCGTCGAGTCTCTCCTTTAATTACAAGATTAACCTACACCATAATATGTAACGACCCATTCCCGGTATGTTAGTTCATTGGTAATTGTTGTAAGTTTTGCAAGAGGGACTCGGCGAGTTCATAGCCTGACTCGCCGAGTAGGGTCGCGACTGTGAGCACGCGTGAGCCGGGGACTCGGCGAGTCCATATCCTGGACTCGGCGAGTCCATCCGTCTGGGTGAAACCCTAAATCCCCGGGTTGCCCACTATTTAAACCACCTTATAACCCCATTCTCGCCTCCCTCACCCTGTGAACGCAGTGAGAAAACCCTAATCCTCCCTTGAGAGCTTATAAGTGTTTTTGGTGCCATTTTGTGAAGGTGTGAAGAAGGAGAAGAAGAAAGAAGCAAGGAGAAGAGTTGGAGTGCAAAGATCCAAGGGCGAGTCTGAGTTATTTGAGGTATTTTCGGAGTTCCCTCTTGTTATATGCTTTAAACTTCCACTAGGGCTCTCCTAAGTTGATACTTGTCCCAAGCCTTATGTGTGCATGTATGCCTTAATAAGTCGAGATATCTTTAGATCTGAGTGATGGGGTGTTGTAGAGCCCAGATCTACTGTCTTTTTGGAGTTACTTTGCATATTAATCATAGATCTACCCATTTTGTGCATCTTTTAGCCTTATTTCCCTTTCTCTTGAGGTTGTACACGTAAAGTTGGAAACTTTACGTGGTAAATCAGCTTATTGGACTCAGATCTATCAATTGTATGTGTTGGATTCAAACAAAATCGAGTAAAAACCAGTTGCATGGCGGCAACTCGGCGAGTCGGGAAGAACGACTCGGCGAGTTGGGTCGCGAGTCCCCGATTCCTTCATTTTGGTCAGTGTCAAGTGAATCCAGTGAGTTAGAGAGTGGACTCAGCGAGTTGAGAGTAGACTCAGTGATGGAGGGACTCGGCGAGTTGTTCATACAACTCGGCGAGTCCAGGGCAATCTTCTTAGGATCATGAACAACTCGTCGAGTTTGTTCATACGGCTCGGCGAGTCGGATGAAGATTGTCTGAGTTCTTGGATCAAGAGGGTACTCGTCGAGTCGATGCCACACTCGACGAGTAGCAGCGTGTAGAACTGAGAAGTGAGAGTAGGACTCGGCGAGTTGGGTGGCCCAACTCGGCGAGTCAGCCCAAAGAAAGTTGACTTTGACCAAGGGTAAAAGAGTCATTTTACCCCAAGTGCAGTGTTTAGTATTTGATTGAGTGTGCTTATGGACTTGTAGCCGAGGAGATTTAGGAGCAGCAGCCGTTAGCTTTCCGAGCCACACACACTCAGCAGCCAGCTTACGAGGTGAGTTTCCTTCAAGTAGGGACGGGTCTAAGGCCACAATGCCGGCCCGTCCAATTAGCAGTAGTTTCCGGACTTCGGTCTGATGTAGCAGCTAGTATGTTTGATGCCTTCGTGGCTCAGGCAGGATTTATGTGCTATGTTTTATGTGTTACGTGTTATGTGTTCCGGGCTACGGCTTGATGCAGTATGCAGTATATGTGTTCATGCTAGTTGATATGCTATGATATGTTCAGTCAGTAGTTCCGGACTTCGGTCCGATGCAGGGGACAAGGTCCCAGTTAGTTCCAGACATCGGTCCGATGCAGTTAGTTCTGGACTTCGGTCCGATGCAGGGGACAAGGTCCCAGTTAGTTCCGGACTTCGGTCCGATGCAGTTAGTTCCGGACTTTGGTCCGATGCAGGGGACAAGGTCCCAGTCAGTTCCGGACTTCGATCCGATGCAGTTTCCGAGCTTCGGCCCGATGCAGTGGGCAAGGCCCAATATGTGTTTAATGTTATTGTATGGTATGTGGTATTTTGGGGGAGCTCACTAAGCTTCGTGCTTACAGTTTCAGTTCTGGTTTCAGGTATTTCCGCAAGTAAAGGGAAGAGCTCGGGGTGACAGCATCGCACACACCACAGCTTAGCTTTTATCCTGGGGATGGTTTTAGTTGTTTTGGAATTGATGTAGTATGATACAGTTTTCCGCACAGTATTTTATTATGATTGGGATACATCGCGTATGTTTTTATGTTATGATACTCATGTTATGGTTTTGATTATATTGAAAAAAAAAATGAAAATTTTTGGGTCGTATTTTTGGGTTGTTTCATAATAACTCTAAAAATACAGATGTTACAATTCTCCCCCACTTGAATTAGATTTCGCCCTCGAAATCATTCCTCCGCAAACAACTCTGGATACTGCTCACGCATCTCTCGCTCCGGCTCTCAAGTCAGCTCGGACCCCTTCCAATGTTGCTACTGGACCTGCACCCAGGGCACTTCCTTGTTCCTCGGAACCTTGATCTTTCGATCCATAATCGCAACCGGTCTCTCAACATAGAATATCCTCTAATGGTTCCGCTGCCGACTCGTCGGCTATACACTTCCTTAGCTGCGATACGTGAAAGGGGTCTTGAATCTGGCCCAACTCTGCATGTCGCTCCAACCGGTAGGCTACCCTGCCTACCATTGCAATCACTCGGAACGAGCCAATATGTCGGGGTCCCAGCTTGCCCCTCTTCCTGAACTGGATCACTCCTTTTCAAGGAGATACCTTCAGGAGTACGAAGTCACCGACCTGGAACTCGAGCTCTGACCGTCGACTATCCGCATAACTCTTCTGAAGGCTCTGGGCCGTCAACAACCTCTGTCTGACCTGCTGAATCTACTCGGTCATCTGAAGCACAATCTCTGTACTACCCATCACACGTTTCCCTACCTCTCCCCAGCAAATAGGAGCCAACACCTCCTCCCATACAACAGCTCAAAGGGTGGCATACCAATGCTCGAATGATGGTTGTTGTTATGGGAAAACTCAGCCAAGGGTAAGTACGTGTCCCAACTCCCTCCGAAATCTAATACACATGCCCGAAGCATGTCCTCGAGCGTCTGAATCGTTCGCTCGCTCGCTCTGAATTGTCCTCAGATATCACCATGATAAGCTCTAGCTCATTTCTCATATCCCTCTTCGATACTGAGCACCAGGTCAGCTTTTGACTCCACGGTTGAACCTCCAAAGGTCACCCATAACATGATCCAAAATATCTCACTAACTTCCTCCCCATGACCACTATCCCAATTCCCTCCTGATGTGACAATCACAACTCAAAACAAAATATAATGATTCTCGACAGAGACAGAGACCCCAGTCTCGCCCCTGGTTCAACCACCAGGCTCCAAAAACTCAATACTAAGGCTACTCAAGCCTAAAACTCTTCTGCATCATACACTGATCGGAGAACACTCCATCATCACACTCTCTTTCCGTCTAGTGAGTACTATGGCTCCCCGCAACATCACGACAGCCTCTGACTAGTGAGTACTACGGCTCCCCGTAGCACCACAACACCAACTGACTAGTGAGTACTATGGCTCCCCGTAGTACCACGACTCGCTCTCTCTGACGTGTGAGTACTATGGCTCCTCGTAGCATCACAACACCCTCTAACTGGTGAATACTACGGCTCCCTGTAGTATCATGACTCTCTCTCTCACTGACTTGTGAGTACTACGGCTCCCCGTAGCATCACAACACCCTCTGACTAGTGAATACTACGGCTCCCCGTAGCTTCACCCCATACTCCCATTCTCATTACAACGCCACACTACGTCCACTAACTCATGTTTAGTAGACTATCATAGATAGCTACACACACTTGTCCCAAATATGCATCACAGACTCTGGCGGCAACTGCTATAACAAAGTACCTACCTCTGTGGAGATCC
The DNA here is from genome assembly GCF_051521515.1 of Lactuca serriola. Taxonomy (NCBI): domain Eukaryota; kingdom Viridiplantae; phylum Streptophyta; class Magnoliopsida; order Asterales; family Asteraceae; genus Lactuca; species Lactuca serriola. The sequence goes on from NC_136409.1 coordinate 28,871,465, forward strand.
ACTTTCTTAAATAATCCTTCTTTATGTTAATACCTGAAGGGCTCCCACTGGAACCGTAGATACATGATACACCACCAGTCGTCACAAACTCAAGATTCTAAATAACTCCGAAATCGGGACATTATACCCGGGTACCACGGAACTATTGGATTAGTGTCTAAGTCCATAACTATTTTGGTATGTACTTGACCCGATGGTGCATGGTCCTTTTGGGTTGCCTTCACCAAATCAACTTGATAGGATGAATTATGGAGAGAAAGGATTAAATACGATTTATTAATATATTATGGGAATAATATATTAAAGGAGAAATCATATTGTTTAATTAATATTAGTCGAGAATTAATTAGTAATTAGTTTTGTGACTAAAAGAGATTAATTAAACTTAAGGGACTAGAATTGTAATTATAAGATCATTGCAATTTGGGCCATGGATTGTCTTAAATCAAGAGGTGGACGAATTCTTATGGGAAGCCCATAAGGAAATCGTCCAAGGGTTTGATTAAAGGAGTCTATGGGTTGCTTAGGGCTTAAGCAACCAAATTAGGGTTTCCTTGTTACATAACCCTAATTGCCTCACTATATATAGATCCCTTAAGGACCAAACACGTGGCTAAGCTTCTTGCTAGGGTTTTCATACGGTTTTGGCAGCCTCCATCCTCTCTCCTCTTCATCCTCTTTCTTATGGTGTTTGTAAGCCATTAGAGGAGTGACACTTGTGACTCTAAGCCTTCCAAAGTCAATTCAAGGAGGAATTGGGATTGTTATTGCTACATAACAATCAAGGTACTATCTTAAACCTAATTATATGTTAATATTGATTTCCATATGCTAGAATTAGGGTATATAGTCTTGGATTCAAAGCATGTACAATAGAGAAACCTAGATCCAAGCATTAGGGTTTGTATGAGCACATAGGATGTCTTATGACCAAAACCCATCAGTGGTATCAGAGCCTAGCTTGGTTTCAATTGTATTGATGCATTGCTAATCTGGAAAATTCGTTTTTTGGGTTTCTGGAGGCTGGACTCGCCGAGTCCATAGCTGAACTCGCCGAGTCCAAGGTGACTCGACGAGTCCAGGCTTGACTCGACGAGTCAACTCGTCAGATGGAGGTTATCTTGGGATTTCTTGCTGTTTTTGCATTGGGATAGTTACCTTATCATGTTAGATCAATATTAATCCGATTATATGATATATTTTACTATAATTTTGATCTAATTGAAGATATTTATCAATTAATAAGATAATTGTTTCCTTATAAGATAATTGATTAATTATTTTGACTAAATTGATAAATTGTTTTGCAAGAAATCATTAAACAAATCAAATATGGATAATTATGTGATTAAATGTTAATTTAAATTATTTATTATTTGATCCTTGTTGTTATGAAAAGTTTCATATTTTGCCCTTTAGGTTTTATAGTTTAAATTTGAACCCAAAAGTTTTGAAATTTAAATAGTTGAAACCCTAATGTTTTGAAAAAGGTTTCAAAACTTGCCCTCAAGTTTTGGAATTTAAATTTTGATTAAATGGTTTAATTTTGATGTATATTTAAATTCTAAGCCCTAATGTGTTGAAATGTTTCAAAACTTGCCCTTAAGTTTTGGAATTTAAAAGTTGATTAAAAGTTTAATTAGGAATGTTAAATTCTAAAACTCTAGTATAGTTTTGAAAAAGTTCAAATCACACCCTTATGGTTCTATTAATTAATTAAGGTGTATAATTAAAAGAAGTTAATAAATCCATAAAAGTTTTGGTTTACAATTTAATTGAATTAAAAGTATAATTGTTAAATTTGACCACCTAGTATTTTGAAAGTATAAAATACACCCTATACTATATATAACATTAAAAGTCTAACATTATATATATGTATGAGTAAAAGTCAGTCTTACCGTTAGTAGGCCTCATTCACGAAGCTGGTCTATAAGGGGTGTTTAAGGAAATTGCCTATAAAATGGCGATTGAATGGGTATCCACTCCTACCCACCGCACTCTTGACTAGTGGAGGGTCGTTAGCCGAACCGGTAGGATAGGACGAAACCTTCCATTATAAGTATAATGAATTATTAAAGTAACTAAATGTTTTCATAAAATTCCCAATCATAGTTACTTAGGCAAAAGTCAATTGATGCAATTCCATGAAATTACACTTTGTGCCCTTGCGAAGACGTTAGTGGAGCGTGTATGGTTTACCGACACACTAAATGGTTCTAAGCAAAGGTAGCAAAGGGTGACTCAATGTTTTTCATAGTTCGGTGGAGCGTGTGTGGTTTACCGGCACATCGAATAGGTGACTGTAACATGTGAGGGCACCATATAAGTTTGCATGGTTATTCACACTCGCTTTGTGATCCACGGCATCCCAGTCACAAACAAGAGGGGCATATTGAGATTTAAACATGCCATTGAAAGTTCAATGAATCTCAAAGGATCTAGGAGTTTTCATAGATTTAAAACTTAAATTTCTTTTTTGTTTTTGGTGGTGGAAATTAGTGAATCTTCATTCACTTACCTTCAAATATTCTGCAATTAGGGTTACGGCATCCCTCTCCCGAGTTGTAGAATATTGTGTTGGGTCCTAACCTTAGTATCTCATTTGGGTGATTTACTAAGGACTCAATCTATCAACTAACTTGAATTCGTTTTCTCCAATTTGTAGATGTCAAAGTTTGACAACTATGGTCTTCTCAAATCCCGTGGAACAAGCATTCCACATGAAGATGATATTCCACGATTCGATCGAGGAACAAGAGATCATGCTTCACTTCCTCCTCCTCCTCCTCCAATTATTCTCCCTAACCCACAAGTTCAAAGGCTTGAAAAGTTCAAGATCACTCAAACCCTTTTGGCAAGTAAACATAAAGAAGGAAAGTCGGTGTGTGCACACGTCCTAGGGATGAAGTCACACATTGATAGGTTAAGAATGTTGGGATCCGTTGTCTGTGAGGAAATGGTTGTTGATTGGGTTCTTCAGTTACTTCCTAACTCATATAGTGAGTTCGTAAGAGAGTACTATATGATGAACCACGACGTGACCCTTATAGATCTCACCTATATGCTTATTGTTGCCGAATCAGAAATGGTTTGGCGCAATAGAAAAGCAATGTTGATTGGTGAATCTACCTTCGAGAGCTCTATGGATGTAGACAATGGCAACGAAAGACATGCAATGATTGAAAAGTTTGATCATAAGAGAAATGCGATGTCTGAACTAGTTCCATGTCATGTTCCGATAGAGTCAATTTGCTTTTATTGCCAATAGAAGGGCATTAGAGACGAAGTTTCCATATTTACCTAAGAGATCTAAGAGATGGAAGAGTCAAAACGTATGGTTTTGCTTTAGGTAATATCCATTGACTAACGCTTTTAAGCTTCTATTCTAGATTCTTAATACATAATGTGATAAGATTACAATTGATGTTTTGTAGGATCGAAGAAAAAAAAGGAAGCTTAAGGGAAGAAGTGAGCAAAATCTAACCATGAAAGAATGGATTTCGATCGCATTTCTCGAAGATTAGATTCTTGAGCTACTACTTAGAGTTAGAATTAGATTGCTAAGAAAGATGTATTAGCATAGTTTTTCAATGAATTGCATTGTAAGGACAAATTTTTCCACAATAAAATAAAACTTTGATTTTATACTATTTATTTATCCTTGCAATGGCGTATATGAAAAATTGATGTTTGAATGTTTCTATTATTAGCAATAATGGATTTGATACTTAATAATATTATTTATGGAAAGTCGAGAATTTACCAAATAGGGAGAGTTTCTCATCGCCCAAGTTTCAATTGGACAGAAATTTGGAATCATGCAACTTGGTTGCACGATGAATGAGAAATTTCATATTTGGAAATTAGACTAATTCATTGACAAAGTGTCAAGTGAAGGACTAGGAGATCGAGTACACAAAGTTGTGTGCTGATCAAGTTCACCATAAGAGTAACAAAGATATTCGTCATGATTTACTAAAAGCTTAGTAAATATGATTATACTTACAAGATTACGTGTAATTCTGAATGTATTAAAGGGTTTAGATCAATAGCAGAACGAATAAGAAGAATCAAGTAGGCAGAAAGATAAAAGTTTCTCCATTCTAAGAAAAAAAGGGAGAGTAGCTTTTATGCTTTATGATAGGTCTTAATGATTAAGAACCATATCTCAATTGATCCTCTAAGTAAGTCTTAGTATAATTGTATGTTTAAGAAGAGGAATCAAGAATTGAAGAAATGGTTAAATCAAAAGGTCAATCGTACTTCGTTCCAATAACAAGTCTTAAAGTTAAGATTGTGACATTGAGTAAAAATTATTAAGAAGGTGTATAACATTCATCAAATGTGGAAAGTTGTGATGTCTTGGATAAGACAAAGACCAACTAGGACCAATTTATGAAGTGTTTGATAAAAGCTACACTAACTCTTGAATATTTGTTTGTCAAGAAATGTTTTGACAAGAGAATCTTATATGTCAAGGAGTCAGTGGGAGTCTTAATGGTCTTGAAAGGTTTCAAGAACAAATCAAATAAACCTTACCGATCATCACTAGCACACGAGTTGAGGTTTACAACCTATCATGTTGACATTATTTTGTTTCTGTGCCAATCCAATCGAGTTAATTATGCATGTGAGTTCTATGAGTTCTCATTTTGAACGCATAAAAGGCAAAGCACCTTAATCAATGAAAGGTACATTGATAGGAAAGAGTGAGCTGCTTAACTACTTGGAAGACATGGTGGGCAGCTGTGCTACCATAAGGCAAGAAATCGAGATTAAGAAAGTTCAATCCATATGAGTTTGAAATTTGTCGTAAACTTTAGTTTTGACAAATTCACATGGATAGGAACACATACACCGTTTAAATCTAAGTGTCATAAGATTTCCTCCTTCATGAAAATGTTTGTGAGGAAATGCTTTCACTAAGAGAGATTTTAAGAGGATAGTGATTGTAAAATTGCATTCTCGAATTCAATTATGGTTACGGTATCCCTTTCCATAATTTGAATTGTGAGGTTTGGCAATTGTTTACACACACACATGAACTATCTAAGGCAAAGGTGTATAAGTTCAAGAAGCCTTGATAAAAGATTATCAAAGCATTAAGTATTAGAAACATGGACTTAAGAAATTCAAAAAGTTAAGATGTTTATGAATACATGTCAAAGCTAGTGGGAGCATAAATGTTATGTTTTATAATAATCATCATGATAGTGGGAGCATAAAAGTTATGATTGTATGATCATTAAGGAAAGTATTGCAAGGTTAGCAATATTAATTATAGAAAACAAGAGTCAAACTTTGCAAAGTCGCAATAGTTGAAGAGTTGTTTTGCTATAATTAAAGGAGAAAATATTATGCTTCATTTCAAATCTAGGGTACATAGTGTGTTCTTAAAATTACGGCATTCCTCTTCACAATTCGAATTTTGAGAACATAGTAAATAAAACATTATGTGTCGTGTCCCATACGCTTCGGGTAAAGGATCGATTGCAAATGCTTTAATGTTTGACCATTCTAAGATTTTCCAAATGTCTAGCGCATTTAAAGGGGAAAGGGACTAGAATCGGTTTTGACTAAAATAATTAAACAACTATCAAAGGACAATCCAAAGTTTGACGAGGATTGGTCGCTTGTGAGTAGTTGGAAGCATGGTATTGGATGGACCATATTGACATTATTATGAATAGAAAAGATTCTATTAAGAATGAGTTGTCATATGGAAATTATGGAAATGTTTCCATATTGGATGGACCATATCGACATCACTACGAATAGATAAGATTCCATTAAGAATGAGTTGTCATATGGAAAATATGGAAGGGTGTCCATATTGGGAATTGAATATTGAAAATCTATGTCTAGATTAGAAACTTTTATGCAAAAGGATGTTCAAAGAATGTACGTTGAGTGAGAGACATCACGTCTATGGAATTGTCTTGTAACAATCTCCGATAGAGGACTTTGTAATATCATTGGCAATAGTCTTTGTGACTTTGGTGCAGTGACATTACGAAATGATCATTGCATAGAATGTTAGAGTCTAGCATATTTTATAAGTAACAAGAATCTGATATTCTCACACTTATGAAAAAGGATTTGGAGTTGTGAAATGAGAATGATTGGAAATGTGCTCAATTTGGTCTATTTCACAAAGTAAGAACCATAGGTAAACATTGTGTGCATGCTAAAAGCATGGGACAAGTGTAATAATTCAAGTAAGAAGTTGATTACCTGAAACGACAAATAATGAGTAATCAATATGGTGATAAATAAAAGGTGTTTTATTTATACTCAAAGGTTTGAGGCCATATGGGATTAGTATTATTCTTGTGTTTCACATTTGCATGTTTTGACTTCCAGAATAATTTAATTGGTTAAGAACAGTCAAATTATTCGAACGGGCCACAGTCGTTCATATGTTGGAAGTAGGTATGAATGAAGACTGTCGTGAATTGGTGTGTGGATTGTCTAAAAGAGTATTAGACATAAGCAAATGTTTGCTGCAACGTTCATGAGTGCTTATGAATATGATTTGAGCATTGGATTAAACCCACACTCACTTGGATCACTCTATGAATTGTATCACGAGTGATTAGTGAGACGATAACATCTTATATTCTTGAAACCGAGATGTGTGAGTTGTATCTTGCAAATCGGTTGCACATTGATAATATGAAAACGCACTAGTAACTGGTGTTATAAAACATATTGTTGTGTGTGATTCGGTGTGTGAGTGCAAGCAAGCATTGTATCAAAGTTTATCCGTTCCTTTTATCCAAAGTAGGATAAAAGCGATATCTTTGGGCCCCTCGATGATTTAGTGATGACAAACGTAAATGCTCGGCCGGGCTAGGGCTAATTTGATTTGTTCAATTAGTCAGTCGTCATAAATCAGGAATCGAGATATAGTACAAAAAGAATGGTTTGAAATCATATCTCATATGATATCTAGAATGGTGGAATATATGATCCCTTATCTAAGGACACACGTATCTGATAGGATCAGAGTTGACAGCGGCTTTGGAAAGCTACGATTGCAGATCAGGATCTGAAGACATACGCAGAATAGTTATTAGACTTATCCAATGGGAGACTGTTGGATTAGTGTCTAAGTCCATAACTATTTTGGTATGTACTTGACCCGATGGTGCATGGTCCTTTTGGGTTGCCTTCACCAAAGCAACTTGATAGGATGAATTATGGAGAGAAAGGATTAAATATGATTTATTAATATATTATGGGAATAATATATTAAAGGAGAAATCATATTGTTTAATTAATATTAGTCGAGAATTAATTAGTAATTAGTTTTGTGACTAAAAGGGATTAATTAAACTTAAGTGACTGGAATTGTAATTATAAGATCATTGCAATTTGGGCCATGGATTGTCTTAAATCAAGAGGTGGACGAATTCTTATGGGAAGCCCATAAGGAAATCGTCCAAGGGCTTGATTAAAGGAGTCTATGGGTTGCTTAGGGCTTAAGCAACCAAATTAGGGTTTCCTTGTTAGATAACCCTAATTGCCTCACTGTATATAGATCCCTTAAGGACCAAAAACGTGGCTAAGCTTCTTGCTACGGTTTTCATACAGTTTTGGCAGCCTCCATCCTCTCTCCTCTTCATCCTCTTGCTTATGGTGTTTGTAAGCCATTAGAGGAGTGACACTTGTGACTCTAAGCCTTCCAAAGTCAATTCAAGGAGGAATTTGGATTGTTATTGCTACATAACAATCAAGGTACTATCTTAAACCTAATTATATGTTAATATTGATTTCCATATGCTAGAATTAGGGTTTATAGTCTTGGATTCAAAGCATGTACAATAGAGAAACCTAGATCCAAGCATTAGGGTTTGTATGAGCACATAGGATGTCTTATGACCAAAACCCATCAGTGGTATCAAAGCCTAGCTTGGTTTCAATTGTATTGATGCATTGCTAATCTGGAAAATTCGTTTTTTGGGTTTCTGGAGGCTGGACTCGCCGAGTCCAAGGTGACTTGACGAGTCCAGGATTGACTCGACGAGTCAACTCGTCAGATGGAGGTTATCTCGGGATTTCTTGCTGTTTTTGCATTGGGATAGTTATCTTATCATGTTAGATCAATATTAATCCGATTATATGATATATTTGACTATAATTTTGATCTAATTGAAGATATTTATCAATTAATAAGATAATTGTTTCCTTATAAGATAATTGATTAATTATTTTGACTAAATTGATAAATTGTTTTGCAAGAAATCATTAAACAAATCAAATATGGATAATTATGTGATTAAATGTTAATTTAAATTATTTGTTATTTGATCCTTGTTGTTATGAAAAGTTTCATATTTTGCCCTTTAGGTTTTATAGTTTAAATTTGAACCCAAAAGTTTTGAAATTTAAATAGTTGAAACCCTAATGTTTTGAAAAAGGTTTCAAAACTTGCCTCACTATATATAGATCCCTTAAGGACAAAAAACGTGGCTAAGCTTCTTGCTAGGGTTTTCATATGGTTTTGGCAGCCTCCATCCTCTCTCCTCTTCATCCTCTTGCTTATGGTGTTTGTAAGCCATTAGAGGAGTGACACTTGTGACTCTAAGCCTTTCAAAGTCAATTCAAGGAGGAATTGGGATTGTTATTACTACATAACAATCAAGGTACTATCTTAAACCTAATTATATGTTAATATTGATTTCCATATGCTAGAATTAGGGTTTATAGTCTTGGATTCAAAGCATGTACAATAGAGAAATCTAGAACCAAGCATTAGGGTTTGTATGAGCACATAGGATGTCTTATGACCAAAACCCATCAGGAACACCATTACAGAACATCACAATGTCCTGCCTCAACCACTGATCTCCTACTCCCAGCACCCTACATATACAAAAATACATTTCCTCTGCACCCCATAATAATTCTTCATTTTACCCAATGCGCAACTTCAGTGTATCCAAACACTCAATTGGAATACAAAGAAAGTGCTAAAACTTCAGAACACACTGATGATCCTCCGAAACCCTTTCCTCTACTACTCAAAATCCAACAAAGAATACACATACCGACCCGGGAGGTGGCTGCTCGATAATCTTCTATCCTCCCCAAAAAGGGGCATATACAATCCATACTTCGACCCATAAGTTCTCAACTGCCCATACCATCATTACGAGCCTTCTACTTGAAACGACCCTGACCACTACCGGATTCCTGACCATTTGCCACCTGCCATGGAGACAACCATCCCTTTCTCAGACATATAACACATGCATTATCTCACTCTGCACCTTTCCTTGATCACCAACGACCCTGGTCTCATGAATTCGAGCCGCAGGTTTCTTTATCTAACCCCTAACCGCTCTTGCACAAATCTCTGGTTCCCTCAATCAAATACCCGGTTCTCCCCCACTTAGGGTTCGAACCATCACCAATTGACACATCAACAATCTACCCCACAGACGGTTTACACCAGAAACATCGCACCTATGCTTGGAAGGTGCCACACAACGCCCAATGATCTCCCCACGTAAAGATCAAGAAACCTCAATTACCCTAAATCTCCGATGAAATCCTCAGGAACTTCTCATTACGACTGCCTCTAGCCGTTCGAAGTCTCATACCATCCTAACACCGAACATATCAACTGCCCAGTACTATCACTGACTCTTAGACTGAAACAATAAATCATCATACTCCCCATCCTCGACTTCTCAACCCCCATTCCAACACATGAATCATCACAAGAATAGGGACTGCACTACCATACTCAATACTCATCATAGACAGAAGAGCCACCGCTCTGATATACTCGACTGGATTACCCGTTGATACCGCTACCACACGCCCTACTATACTCAATTAGGGTGTAATGTAGTCCTTGACCATCTCAGTCGCCACTGACTACCTGCTCATGGTAGATCATTTCCTCGCTACAGACATGCTGTCTGATACTCTGGTGGAAAAATCGTCATGAATGTCAACCCATAAGGTTTACTCCTAAACCCAAAACTAAAATCTCATGCCTCTCCTACTTCCCATAGGAAACATAAATAGCACCCATCTGGTCACAGAAGGTGACATCTCCTCCATCGGTTGATTGCTCACTCAAAACGCAATCCCCCATAAATGCCTTCTCTACTAATGCTTGAGTCTTGCGACTACACCTGACATCTTACCAAAATACTCTGAGATGCTCTCAACCTCCCTTTCAAGGGATGCCTCTTCGGACTCAATCATGGCCCTCAGGCCTAAAACCCCATCGCGTCCAAATTCCAGCAATCAATCCTGACCGGAAAACCGGAGAATCACAAGCATCATTTGCTAAGAACCATGGTACTCAGCCCATGACATCTCTTATCAATCTACTACAATATATGGTACTCGAACCATAACATCACTCCTCAATCTGCTCTGATGCATGGTACGCGAACCATAACATCACTCCTCAATCTGCTCCGATGTATGGTACTCGAACCATAACATCACCCCTCAATCTGCTCCAATGCATGGTACACGAACCATAACATCACTCCTCAATCTGCTACTTAGAACCTTCAGAATACTCCCTGTATCGAGCATGGGTCCTCTGCTTTCGGTAGTACGGGCCCATACTACCTGCCACATCTACCCATACTTTCCACACGGACCATTCCAGAGCTCCTAAGTAACTGCTCAACCTTTTCGTTCACTAATTCCACCACGCGTGCTCGCTCCTCAGCGAAATGCTCTACTCCGCCAGCATACTCATCTAACTAAGGTTACTCCCTAGGCTCTTCCTTGGTCCTCTCACTTCTCCGCCATCAGCTGCTGAAGAGCTCCTAATGATGCCAGCCATCTACCTCCTGAATATCGTCATATTCACTTGGTATCTGACTCCCATTATCAAGAGTTCCACAAAGCACGAAGCAAGCAACATTCGGGCATCGAAGAATACATATGACTCACTTTGGGTGATAACTCTGCTTGCTCTGCTCATTCTTAAAAGTACCATTGAACTCTGCAACTCTACCCTTCGCGGGTACTAACTATTCTTTCGATAAGCACCACAATACTCATCTAGGCATCTGTCCTAGATTACTCCTCTACTCAAATCCCCTAAAAGGATTCCAACTGAATACTCTCACTCATCACATGCTTAAAAGCACATCACATATAACAGCAACTCCTAGACTAAGGCATCACAAATCAAGCCACTCTAGTCCTAAGATATGAAATACCTAGCCTGTCTCTAGCATGCATAATATCTCATAAAATGTATCATAAATATCTCATAACACAAAAGTAAGGGTATTTTGGGAAATCACCGTTCGGGCTCTGGCTGATTGTACACACTTCCCTTTCTCGCTTTCTCTTTGAACTCTTATTCGCTTTAGAAAATCATTTCTTTGAAAACATTTCTTACTTCCTCAGTTCGAGTCCAGATTTACCCGAAGGTGCATCTGAATCCCTCAAACCAAGGCTCTGATACCAACTTGTAACACCGAAATTTTCAAAACAAAATTTTCATTTAAAATCGTTTATCTCTTTAACACTTTTCATAAAAATCTCCTTTTTTTTAAATTACAATACATGACTCTTTTGTTCAATCAATTAATAAACCAGGATCCTCAAAACAAACGCTTCCTCTGGTGTGTACAATCGAGCCGGTGCCATCCCGTGATCCTGAGAAAACCTGAAACATATAACACAAAACACTGTAAGCACGAAGCTTAGTGAGTTCCCCAAAATACCACTCTAACACATATTAGCCACTCAAGGCTATAACTCTGTTGACCCTCTGGTCAGTGTGTCTCAGTAGGACCCTCCAGTCCCAACTCTCTGTGGACCCTCTGGCCCTAACTCTATGGACCCAAAGGTCCTAACTCTGATAACTCTGAATCATGCATATCACATATCACAATAAATCTCAACACATAAATAGCATACAAATACAATGGCACATAACTCTAAAAATACCACATATAACACATATTAGCCACTCGAGGCTATAACTCTGTGGGCCCTTGGACCCTACTCTGTGGACCCTCTGGTCCTAGCTCTGTGGACCTTCCGGTCCTAACTCTGATATACACACAACATATATCACATAGAAATAATGCAGTGCCACACATCACATAGATAGCATACAATAACGCTGTCACATAACTCTGTTACCACTCTAGGTAAAGTATAGTGAGAAGACTCACCTGGCAAGCAGAAAGCAGATATCCTCACACTTGAATCTTGAACTCGCCACCGCCTAACACATAAGGCAAATATCTCTAATTAACACTTGAAATCTCAACTCTAATTAAACCAAAGATTACTCTTTCCCTCTCTAATCAGATAGTGGGTAAAAGACCATTTTACCCCTCCATGGCCTCTATTACCTATGTTGACCAAACCCCAAAGTCAACAAAAGTCAACTCAAGTCAACGGTCAACTCTGACCAGACTCGGTGAGTACGTAGGGGTGACTCGGCGAGTCCATGCGTGTCCTCTGACTCCTCCAAGGCTTCACTCGACTCGTCGAGTGAACCTTCCACTCGACGGGTTTCCACTGGATTCGAATCGCGGGGCAACCCGACTCGACTCGTCGAGTCCAATTATGAACTCGGTGAGTTGCTTACATGATCATACTCAAACGACCCTCTGAGGTCAGATTTGTTCCTCTAATCCATAGATCCCACCTTCCCAAGCTCAATAAACACGTAAAGGTTCAAACTTTACGTTCATGCAAGCCACATATAGCCATAAATGGAGAAATAACCCTTAAAATAATAACCTTAGCTCCAAACTCATAAAGGGCTGCATAAAGGTGGGGAATAGGGACTCTCTGGACCTCTCAAGGTCCAGATCTAAAGATATAGACACAAGAGGGCATCAAATACTCTAGATCTCTTACCAAAAGAAGAGAAGAAATCCTAGATTCGTGAAATCTATCACCCAAACGAAGATGGACATGAATCCTTACCTCTCACAGCAGCTCTGAATGAAACGATGGAAGATTTGAGTCCCACAAGACATCCTAGCTCGAAATTCATCCTTCCCTTTGCTAAGACACACCAAAAGATGATGAATTAGCCCTCCTTTTGCACCACATGCTTTCTCTCTGCTCTCTAGGGTTTCTCAGGGTGTAATGGCCGCAAATGAAGGCCATAAGGACCTTTAAATAGGTCCCAAACCCGAGAAATTAGGGTTTCTTTGCCCAGCACCTACTCGGCGAGTCCCTCCTCTGACTTGTCGAGTCCACTCATTAAATCCGCGTGAGAAGCCCGACTCGACTCGGCGAGTTGGATCCTAAACTCTTCGAGGCTCTCCTTTAATTACAAGATTAACCTACACCATAATAACTCTAAAAATCTGGATGTTACAATGAAACTTAATGGAATTGGGTTGATTCCATCGTCAAGTCATGGATTTATGGTAATAGTCTTTCTCTATCTCTTCTTCACACTACCTTCAAAAAGAAAGCTACTGCATATCAAGTTTGGAACACTATAGAAAAAGTTTTTCGTGACAACAAGGAGTCCAAAATTATTCAACTTGATAATGATATACGTCATGTATCTATTGGTGATTCATCTATTGTTGATTATTGCAACCAAATCAAATCCATAGCTAATCAACTTGACAACATAGGTGTTACCGTTCCTGAAAATAACCTAGTTGCTTACACCCTAAATGGGTTATCTCCTAAATTTCAATACATTAAGACCACAATCCGTCACAAAGATCCTTTGCCTACCTTTTGGGATACTCAGTTCATGCTCTTGCTGGAAGAGTCCACCATGGCTCAAGATCAGAATCGAGAAAGAAACTCTACTCACGTCGATCATGCGTCTTCTCCTTCTGTTCTCGCCACCGAGGATGTTGCTCCTACCGTGTCTCATCCCTCCAATCGCAACAATAACAATTTCCGAGGGGGCAGGGGCGGTGGTCGTCATAATCGTGGCAGAGGAGGCGGTCGTTTTGGAGGTAGGCGCAATCAGCAGAATCCTCATATGCGACCTTAACATTTGTCAAACCAAGATTTAAATGACTGGGTTTATGGCTAGTACCAGCCCACCAGTCAAGTGGTCCTTCTCCCTACTCCAACGCAACAGCAATAACTTCGTGGACCATTTTTTGTTGCAGCCCATAACCAAGGATCTCACCAATTTTTGGGCCTCCTTCTACCAGCCCACCTCCACAAGCATTAAATGTCCAACAATATTTTCCTCAGAATTCTTGGCCCAACAACACCTCTAATCAAGTAACCACTCTTCCACTAATGTTCAATATGATGACGATGAATGATCCGGGTCACGGGGGATGGTATATGGACACCGGTGCAACATCTCATCTTCACGGGGATGCATGTATACTCAATATTGTTTTAGATAAAAGCAAATTTTCTTCTTCTGTTTTAGTTAGTGACGGATCTTTAATACCCGTAACTAATGTTGGACATACCACCATTCCATATCTCAATCCTTATCGCCCACTTCATCTTAAAAATATTTTAATAACCCCTCAAATTATTAAAAATCTCATTTCCGTTCGTCGTTTTGTTACTGATAACTCTTGCTCTATTGAATTTGACTCGTTTAGTTTGATTTTCAGACCAAACAAATTCTCATCTGGTGTGACAGTCTTGGTGATCTTTATCCAATCACCTATCCTACACCTCAAGCTCTTATTTATGTGGCTTCGTCTCTGTGGCATGAACTTCTTGGTCATCCCGATCATCAAGTTTTCAAGTTATTAGCTAATAATCGCTTTATTCCATGTTCTAGTAATAAACTTCCTTTGTGTCATGCTTCTCAAATGGGCAAACATGTGAAGTTGTCATTTAGTTTATCCAATTATGTTTCTACTTTTCCATTTGAAATTGTTCATTCTGATGTTTGGACCTCTCCTGTTACTAGTGTTAGTGGCATTAGATACTATGTTATCTTTCTAGACAATTATTCTCAATTTTTGTGGGTGTATCCTTTACATACTAAATCTAATTTATTCTCTAAATTCTTGCATTTTACTGGTTATGTTAAAAATCAATTTCAAAGAGACATTAAATCTTTTCAATGTGACAATGGGGAGAGTAAGAAAATTATAACTTTCACTCATTTTTTGCCACTCGTGGAATTCAAATGCGTTTCTCATGCCCTCACACATCCCAACAAAACGGAAAATCTGAACGCATGCTTCGTACTATTAATAATGTTGTTCGTACCCTTTTATTCCATGCTCACATCCCTCCCACTTATTGGGTTGAAGCCCTTCACATGACCACTCATCTTTTAAAGATTCTTCCCACCACCACTCTAAAAAACGATACTCTATTTCATAAACTCTTCAAACAACCACCTTCCTATTCTCATTTACGAGTGTTTGGTTGTCTATGCTTTCCCAATATTATTGCCCCTCACAAACTCCCCCCCCCCCCGATCCATTGTATGTATTTTTCTTGGATACCCTACCAATCATAAAGGTTATCGTTGTCTCAATATCCACACTAAAAAAATCAAAATATCGCGTCATGTCGTATTTGATGAAACCGTTTTTCCATTCGGGTCATTGACACCAAATTCACCTCCATCTTATTCGTTTCTTGAACATGTTCCTCTACCAATGCCTACTCTCTCTCCTACTCCTACTAATTATGATGTTGTCTCACTCGACAATCCTTCTCATACCATTGACGGCTTGACCAATGGCTCTTCTTCCACTGTCAATTCATCCTCTGATACTCAATCTGACCCTACTTCTCCTAATAATACTCATCCTCCCATCACCAATCCTCCTCCCCCTCAATCCCATCATCCTATGCTTACCTGTGCAAAACATGGCATTGTCAAACCTGTTCAGAAACTTAATCTTCATGTTGATTCTACCTTTCCTATTCCTGAAACTAACACGCATTTAAAATCCTAATTGGCTAAATGCGATGAAAGAAAAATATTTTGCTCTTATTTCGAATACGACTTGGGTGCTTGTTCCTCGCCCCCCGATGCTAATGTTATTAATTGTATTTGGCTATTTAAAAAGAAAATGAATGCACATGGTTCACTTGCTCTCTATAAAGTGCGCCTTGTTGCAAATGGCAGAAGTCAACGACCTAGTATTGATTGTGATGAGACTTTTAGCCCTATGGTGGTCAAACCAGCCACCATTCATACTGTTCTCAGCATTGCAGTCACTCATCACTGGCCTATTCGCCAACCAGATGTCAAGAATGCTTTCCTTCACTGATATCTTCAAGAGACTGTTTACATGCTTCAGCCACTAGGTTTTTGGGATTATTCCATACCGAATCATGTCTGCTTATTACAGAGATCATTATATGATCTCAAAACAGGTGCCACATGCTTGGTTTCAGCGTTTTGCTACTTTTATTTCTCGTGTTGGTTTTGTTCACAGCAGGAGTGACTCAATTTTGTTTGTTTACAGACACAGATATGATATTGCCTATCTTCTGTTATATGTAGATGATATCGTTCTCACAGGATCATCAACTCAATTACTTAAATATATATACTAATAAAATAATTTCGTTTTGTTTTTATGGATAAAAATGCAGTATGCTTCTATTATGGATAAAAAGTAATCTATATTGCCTATATTGGTAAAAAGACTATAGTAGGTTGTTGTTATAAAGAAAATATAAGGCATTTTACTATTATGTATAAAAATAAGGTGTGGTCCAATTATTGATACAAAAAGTAAATTATATTGTTTTTATTGGTGAAAAAAATATATGTTTTTATTTTGAGTAAACGAATGCAATTATATTGTCTACATTGGTAAAAAGAATGTATTATACTGTTGTTATGGTTAAAAAATAAAGTATGTTATTGTTATGGATAAAATATAAAATACGTTGTTATTGTTTATATCAAAATAAATTGTTTCGCTATTATGCAGTATGTTGCTATTATAGATAAAAATGATAATACATTGTTATCGTGGATAAAAAAAAGTATAAATACATCCCATATATTGGTAAAAAGGTAAAATTGGTTGTTATTAATGATTAAAAATAATGTATATTGTTATAATGGATAAAAAAAGGTTAATATGTAGCTTGTTTTGCCAATTATATATTGTTTATTTATTAATTGTATATGCTTGTTTTTATACGAAGTTGCAACCCAAAGTTGAAGATTTTCAAAGGAAAATTGAAATGGAACAAAAAGCTTGAGAAGAAATGCAACAAAACCCAAGCCCAACGGTAAGCATTATGAATGGATTATTCAGCCACTAGGTTTTTGGGATTATTCCATACCGAATCATGTCTGCTTATTACAGAGATCATTATATGATCTCAAAACAGGTGCCACATGCTTGGTTTCAGCGTTTTGCTACTTTTATTTCTCGTGTTGGTTTTGTTCACAGCAGGAGTGACTCAATTTTGTTTGTTTACAGACACAGATATGATATTGCCTATCTTCTGTTATATGTAGATGATATCGTTCTCACAGGATCATCAACTCAATTACTTAAATATATATACTAATAAAATAATTTCGTTTTGTTTTTATGGATAAAAATGCAGTATGCTTCTATTATGGATAAAAAGTAATCTATACTGCCTATATTGGTAAAAAGACTATAGTAGGTTGTTGTTATAAAGAAAATATAAGGCATTTTACTATTATGTATAAAAATAAGGTGTGGTCCAATTATTGATACAAAAAGTAAATTATATTGTTTTTATTGGTGAAAAAAATATATGTTTTTATTTTGAGTAAACGAATGCAATTATATTGTCTACATTGGTAAAAAGAATGTATTATACTGTTGTTATGGTTAAAAAATAAAGTATGTTATTGTTATGGATAAAATATAAAATACGTTGTTATTGTTTATATCAAAATAAATTGTTTCGCTATTATGCAGTATGTTGCTATTATAGATAAAAATGATAATACATTGTTATCATGGATAAAAAAAAGTATAAATACATCCCATATATTGGTAAAAAGGTAAAATTGGTTGTTATTAATGATTAAAAATAATGTATATTGTTATAATGGATAAAAAAAGGTTAATATGTAGCTTGTTTTGCCAATTATATATTGTTTATTTATTAATTGTATATGCTTGTTTTTATACGAAGTTGCAACCCAAAGTTGAAGATTTTCAAAGGAAAATTGAAATGGAACAAAAAGCTTGAGAAGAAATGCAACAAAACCCAAGCCCAACGGTAAGCATTATGAATGGACTTATGAAGCGATTTGGTAATATTTATGGCAATCCACCTAACTCATTCTAATTTATTGTGTTTGTTGTTTTAGACACTTGTTGAACACTTATGTTTATTATATTTGTGGTTTTGATACTTTCTTAAACCTTACTTTGTAATGTACATTTTCAAATGCATATTTACTATATTTGTAGTTGAACATGTAAACAAGTTTTTATACTTAATCTAATTCTTTTTTCTTTTTGGATTGACAAAATTTGGTATTCTTCTATTTATGTTAAATATTTTTTTGCTCTAAAACCGGTCACAAATGAGAACTGTCGATATTTTATCGGCAATTATAAAAAATGAGGTTTATCAGTATTTCGTTGGAATTTGTCAAAAATGATATATGTCTGTAATATGTTCCTTGAGTATTCCATCAACAAAGCACATAAACAAGTCTGTCGAAAATATGTTGGTATTACCGACTGTACTTTCTGTCACGAAAGTCGCACAAATTCCTTCGGAAATTTGGCATAATAATTTACACATGCTATTTTTCCAAGTATTTTTCTTTCAGAATTACTCAAATTATGCAATTTCCTAGTTGTGTAAATCATCTTAGTAATGAGTAAACTACGGCCATGGTGCAAATTTATAATAAATACCAACACTAAAGTACTATGTTGAGGAAAGGGTAGTGAATGGTAGAGAAAAACAAAGACATAACTATAACCTTACCGCCAACCACAATGTATGACTATATCTACGGTTGGCGCGACGTGTGGCGTGGGGGCAAGGTCAAGCCTCAAGCCATGGCGAGCTTTGGCAAGTCATGTCATTTTTCTAGGCATGATAGTTTTATATACATTAAAAAAGATAAATCGATTAATTACTAAATTATATCAAATATATCAAGTTTTTAGACGTTTTAAAAACATGCAAAGCCTAAAATAGTAATAAGTCATGTAAACAGACACAATTTATACGAAAAATAGAACTGACAAGTAGTTGGATAGAAGCTTGAAACTGATTCTGGCTTATGATCTCACCCCCATGCATGGGCATTTGACATGTAGTTGATTGCTATTCAGCATTATAATTTTTCCCATCATCATGATTTTCAGTAACATAACTTTCCCCATCATCATAATTTTCAATATCATTATTTTCACCATCATCAGACAGCTCATCAAATGAATGAATATGAAACTGTTAACGAAGAATGCCACCAACCCCATCAAGACCTCTACAAAAACACAACCCCTCATTAGATTTGTTTGTGACAAACTCAATCTTACAGCCAAATCTTCCGTACTCATTAAGAAACCACTCAATCAGAGACATTTTTTCCTCAACTACAAGTTCAGCATCGCTGACTGAATCCCTAAAATTACTCCCATCAGTCTCCTCTCCCTTGTTTAAATACTTTATAACAATTTCACCAGAAACATTGTTTCTTAGAACATAGCGATTAATTTCAAGATTTTCCCAAACAAGCAGTGTTTCCACAGCACCCATGTGTAAAGCTTCCAATGTTTCATCAATACCAACGGTTCCTCTATTCTGATTTATCGCCTCAAAATACTTCTCAATCAAACGCATGTCCTGAACGAACTTCACATTGCCAAGAATCTCAGAGGACAAATAAATAGCTTGATTGAAACCATTCTCACCTCCGTAAGAGACATGAACAACATTCAAGATTTTCTCCTGAAGACGAGGGTCAAACAAATCAGATTGACGGAGATCATTCATCAAATCAGCGCGTCCAGCAAGTATAAGTCCAGAAACATTAGGCTGATTAGTAGCAGGATTGATATAAAACTGTGTTGCAAGCTCTGCTGTCTTCCTTACATAGTTGTGACGTTTCTCCCTAAGAATACGAGTAAATCTCAAAGCTGATTGCCCTCCTCTTCCACGTTTCATTGGCAACCCATCAGTATACTTGTGTAGAACCTCCTTAGTATCGCCACTTAGTGTCCCAAAGAGGGTATCATTACCACCCATAACAATAAAACCAAACGTCTCAACGTTGTTACCAGAGTCATCCGTTGCCATCGAACTTAATTTTCTTGCCTGACAATAGCAGTGAAAAAATATAATAAATGGAAAAGATGACGCAATTGCCAAAAAGAATGTGGTGTGAAAGGAATAAATACCTTCGATGATGATGATGAACACTTCAACTTCAACGATTGTTTTTGAACGCTTCAACTTCAAAGATGATTAATTGATTTAATTCTTTGATGCTGATGAATTGGTACTATCGAAATCTATTCAACGACTGCGCTTTACAGAAATCGATTATCAGTCTATTTTAAGAAGATAGTTGTGTTGTGATTTGGGCCGCTTTTGATGCCGATTTAGTTGCGATTTGAAAAGACGGTGCTTTAGGAATCTATAAAGTAGCGATATGGACAGCTATCGAAGATTTTCATGCGATTTTGATGGGTTCAAAACAAATCAGTAGAGGCGAAAATCGGGATGTATCCTTCCATTATGGAAAGCATTGACAGCAAAAAAAGGTTGCATTAAATATGTTATTTATATGATAAACATGCCTTTTTAACGAGTATCATCTTTGTAAAGGAATGTCTTTCACTATGTTACATTGTTACCCATCATTGTAAAGCCCGTGTATATTTGTGTATCAGGCCTTAGGCCTCGTTTGTGTTGTATTTATTCCTTGTTATTGTAATTATTTAGTTGAATGAGGAAATATCAATTACCATTACATGGTGTTAATCCCCAATCCCTACCTAAACTCCCTCTAATCTTCTTCATCATCTCTCTCTTTTTTCCAACCATGTTCAGCTATTGCCATCTGTAAAACCCTAATTGTTGGCTACACTGCAAACACACCACCGTCCCTTTGCCAAATCCTACAACCAACATCAAAACCTACGTCCCTCTTCTCCTCGGCCTTGAACATCTCAACTACGATGTGTGGTGTGAGCTATCCACCACGCATTGTGTTGGTTTTGACATCATTATCACACCAATGACACGTAGGATGCTCCAAACACGTAACCTGCCACACTGGAATGCGCACAAAGTTGACTCTATGGTTCCATTTCACGATGTATCCTACAAACTATTCTAAAGAAAGATGCCACAAGCCCACAACTCAAGATGTGTGGCTTAGCTTCGAAAAACTTTTATGGGACATCAGCCCTTCAACTTGATCGGAAGCTCCGATCGATTTTCATGGGAGACCTCTTCGTTCATGAGTATTGCACGAATATCAAATGTCTATCCAATCTCCTTAAATGTATCGATCAACCAATCTTCGACAAAAATCTTGTCATCTACACCATCAACAACCTGTCAAGTAATTTTGAGTAGGTTGCAAGCATCATCCGACATCGTTCCCTTATTCCTTGTTATGAGAGAGGATCGATGCATGAGGAGCAACACATGAATCAAACTCGAACCGTTGTTCCGTCTCACCATGCTCACCAGAATGAATGATACATGGGCGATCGACAACAATAGTTGTCTTCCGCAGCCACCTTTACCCACAGAAACCAGACCCATTATGGTTGGATTTACATCCCTCTATCGGATTAGGACATAATCAACAATTACCATGATGAAAGGAAATGGAATAACAAGAGTGAAAAGACATAAAATGAAAATGAAGTTAGACTTTTAATATAGGTCGTTTAGTCTGGAGGAAGTGGTTCACATTAGCACCACATCAAATTTAATATATATATATATATATATATATATATATATATATATATATATATTAGTTTAAAACCCGTGGAAACCACGGTTATAAAATTAATTAAACCTTTATAATAAAAAATTTATAATTATTAATCAATTATTTTAAATAAATTATTAATTAAGAGATATATCAAAATTTTAGAGTTATTATAACTTCAAATTTAACATATAATTAGAAAATATAAATTTGAATTTTGAAATGAATTGCCTAATATATCTACATGACACATGGCATAATATTAATGAGGAGTTGTGTTAGAGTGACACTTGGCAAAAGGAGATTAAAACTATTCATTTATTAGAATACGGATATATATATATATATATATATATATATATATATATATATATATATATATATATAAGCGTTTTTTATTTAACTAAAATTAATTAAAAGTCTAAAAACATATATGATAAAAGACGTCTTTGTCCGAAAATTCATGTCGAAATCATCTATGAGATCCATATTGAAGATCAATGTTTTGAACTTCGTAAATATTTTTATTATAAAGTAATTTGATTACTGATATTAATGATATTTTTTAAATAACACTAAGGGCAATAATTTCTTAATGATATTATATATCTTTTAAATTATATTTTACAATATAAGGTAATTTGATTTAAGTAAAAACTATTTTAATCATCATTGATGCACACAGCACAACCAACTACTACATTTATTTATCTTGGGGTAAACTTCACACTATGGATGTAATTGAGGCGAAGCAAGTTGAGTACAATCAAGGTCGAAACTCGATTTTATTAAAACACATGGGCTCGAACTCAATAATGTAATCGAAAATTTCGAGCTTGGCTTGATAATATCCACGAGTATCTCGAGCTAGTGCTCGAATCGACTTGAACCGAGTCGATTTCTAATCGGTTTCGATTATCTCATGAGTTGGCTTATAATATCCTGTTTCGAGAAGTTTCTTATTTCGAGATTTTGGAAAAGAAACGGATCAAGTAAAGGACTTAGGCTTCAAGGGAATAGGGCTTAGACCATGTTGGATGTTGATAATATTGGTTATGTGATCCAAGCCCTTGGTTTGGGATTTGGAGTCAAAGGGTAAATAGGGAAAGTGATGTTCCATACATCTTTCATAAATTAAGGATTTTAGTGTTAGGTTTTGAGCATTCTAACACTCCTAAGGTGTTCATACAACCCTAAATACCTTGGATCTATGTTTTCACTAATTATACATGCAATGGTGTTACCAAGGTATTAAACCTATAACTAGCATACAATTGTCATATACCATACAAGAATCTAGTTAGGATAACATACCTTACGGTGAAGATTGAAGTCTTGATGCATCTAGCCTTAAGAGCTTAGCCCCAATAGTATGGAAGCCTCAAGTAGAATCATAAATCACCATCAACAACTTGGAAGAACTTGAGAGAATATAGAGCTCACCAAAATCACCTCTTCATTTTTGGAAGAACAACCCCCTTTGATTCCTATATTCATCCAAAATTTCAAAACATGAATGCTTTTGGGTTTAAAAGCAGTAACCAACTTCCCAAGTCTGCAATCAATCAAGTTGAAAGAACGTATCGTATCCGATATGCAAACTATCACTTATGAATATCAGTTGCCATGACAGAACCTTAACAACTGATTTTTTAATCGAAGGATGAAAACATCAGTTGCAATTGTCTTTGTTGAATTCTACACATTGTAAAACTAGATTTACAAGAATACACCTCCCTCTCCTTAAAATGCAATCACCTATGAAGCATAGCTTCTGCAAATGAAAACTTTTTTTTGGAACAAAGCAACCATTGGCATAGGCAAAAAAAACATATAAACTAATTAGTGTTGTTTACATTCAGTTTATAGTTTTAAATGTTAAATTGAATCATACTAAATGATATGAGGTTAAACCAAAAGATAGAAAAGTAGCCAAAAAAATAATAAAAATGCAAGGTATCATCACTATCATGAGAAATCATAAAAAGAACAAATAAACAAAATTATGTAGCCTAAAAACATAATACTAGCTCATCTCTTAGCAACATCCTCGGTTAATATTAGAACAAGACACTATAATCCAACTGATCAAGCAGAAGTAGTATTTCTATATACAAGCTAACGAATAATGCACCATGTTCCCCATTAATCCCTGTATCATTGAAGCGTTTTGAGTTGGGTTCATAGACAACAACTGTAGCTGATTCTTCATAATCATCTTGTGTTTCCATTATAGCTTCACCCCTCTTTGAAAACCCCAGAACCTTCATTGAATCATATTCTTTCTCAATGGTGCACAATTTTGTAAACATATGAGGAACAGAATGATCCATAATCCATACATCACAAACTTGGAGTTTACTTTGTGATTGTGAACGATGTATGTGATGTATTCAAGCACAGCAAGAGAGTCACGTACCTTAGAGACATATTATGTAACACGTACATGGTATGCTAAACTTTTTGGTAGATTTATCACTTTAAATTTGTGGGTAGTCATATCAAATGAAACAATTAGATTTTTTTGTATATGGCATTCATCATCTGTATTAGGGATGTCAACGGGACCAAACGGGAGTGGAAATAGTTGCCCTGCTCTCGCCCCCGAAATCAGTTGTTGCCCCGCTCCCGGTCCCACCCCTGGCTCCCCCATTTAAATAGCCCCCAGTCCCGCCCCTAGTTACCTCCATCGCCCCCAGTCCCGCCCCCGTTCCCCCGGTTTATATGTAGCACCTAGTTCCTGGTATGTATGATTTATCTAAGTATTTTACATTTTTAGCCTTGGACTCGGCGAGTTGTGGGCCTGACTCGCCGAGTAAGGATGGGATATTGGGCACGTTTATGTTGGAGACTCGGCGAGTCCGCCAGTCTGGAAGAAACCCTAATTTCAAGGGTTTGCACCCTATTTAAACCGCCCTTATGCGCCCCAAACCAGTCTCCTTCATCCCCAGAGCATCCTATATCAAACCCTAACCCTCTCCTTGTGTTTTGAAGTGTTTATGTGCTTGTTCCTTGAAGATTGAAGAAGAGAAGGAAGGAAAGACCAAAAGAGAAGGTGAAGAGTAAGGATCTAAGACCTAATCCAGAGTTCATTGAGGTACAATTCGGATTTATTCTATTTATATGCTTGAATCCCCATTAAAGCTATTCTTGAGCCATTTCCAAGCTTGATAGTAGTGTAGGGATCATAATGGGTTGAATAGCCACTAGATCTAGCTATGTTTGAGTTCCAGAAGCCTGAATCTAATACCTTTATGGGGCCATATTGCATGAAGCCCTAGTGCTACCCCTTTTAGTGTGTTTTGAGCCTTAAAACCTCCATTGATGATTATATACACATAAAGTTGGAAACTTTATGTGTTAATCAAGCCCTAGGAACCCAGATCTATAAATAGGATGCACCGGATTCAAGCAGAATCGAGTGTATAGAGATTGCATGTATGCGACTCGGCGAGTCGAGTCACGAGTCCTTGATTTTCCCCCTTTCGAGTTATGTCGAGTGGGATCAGTACGCCATAGGTGGACTCAGTGAGTCGGGAGCCAGACCCAATAATGGAGGGACTCGGCGAGTCCAATGCAATCTTCTTGCCTCAAGAACAGACTCGACGAGTTGTTCATACAACCCGGCGAGTCATAGTCTAGAGTGTTCATCGGATGAAGATGAACTCGACGAGTTGTTCATACAACTTGGTGAGTCGGATGAAGGATCATTGGACATCAGTTTAGAAGGAGAACTCGTCGAGTCATCGCCTAACTCGACGAGTAGAGTCGGGTATGAGGACAAATGGGAAGGATAGGGACTCGGCGAGTTGGCGAGCCAACTCAGTGAGTTAGGTAGTTGAATTTGACTTTGATTTGGTCTGGGGTAAAATGGTCATTTTACCCCAAGGGCAGTTAGCAGTGTTTGATTGAGTGTTATGTGGTGTACAACTAGAAATTTTGTGCCTTGTAACTACAACAATTTAGTAAAATTATGAATCAAAGTCTTAAGAGCATGTATGATGCTTACCTTATGACAACAAAATTTGCAATCTAATACACCATACAAGCATTTCAAATAGCCAACAAGTAATTGGAAACCCTAGAAGTTCTTGTTTAGGTCCATTTTGGACTAGGACTTCCTTATTGGGCCCAATGGGCCAATAAGCTTCCAATTTGACTATCTTGGGCTTAGAACCTTTAAATGGGCTCTAATTGGACCCACTTTCATTTATTTCAACATTTTGGGCCATATTGGGCCTAGAATGAAATAAATTAAATATTATGATCTATTATGGATCATAATTAACCTAATTTAGTGTAATAAAGCATAAAAATCACACTTATATTTTATAAGGCCAACAATCATTCAACCTAACTCTAATATGGGCTTAGGGGCAAAAAGCCCAAAAATCCTCTCTCTCCCCTCTCCATTCTCGGCCCAAGACAAGCCCAAAAGGAAAGGAAGAGTTGACTTATTTCATGACACCTCACTTTTGCACTTAGGATTTCCATGCAACACACATATCTCCATGCAACAATCTTGTCAAACCTCTCTCTCCTCCCCTCCCTTCTTATTTCGGATGAGAGCACACACACACACACCTCACAAAAACACTCTCTAAATTACTCAAGAATCACCCACTCTCTCCATCTAAAATCTCGAAAATTTGGCTTGAAGTTTACGGATCTTTATAAAGTGATTCATCATCTAAGGTAAGTTAATGGCTAACTTATGATCTAACTCCCTTCACTTCATAAAAATCTCTTCTAAATTCATTCAATCTTGTGATCTTGCACCTTAGAAGCTCCTAAACTCGAGATCTTCCAAGGAAAGGTTGCTAGGGCCGAAAATCACCTCATTTTCTTCCATCTCTTCTCCAAAATCGAAACCACACCCAAAGGTGAGCTTCATACCCCTTATTTTTCGGTTTTTATGAGTTTTGTGGGGGGGGGGGGAATACAAGCATTTGTTTAGATCTATGGGTATATGTATGCTTTGTGTGATTTCTATGTTTATATTCATGTTTTTATGAGATTGTGGTGTTGGATCTAGTCAAAAAGTCCTTAAAACTGAGATTTACATTAGGATGTATGAAACAATTATAAAACATATTATTACACACAAATCATTTCTAGAAAATAACTAAATTGGTTAATATGAACATTTTTGGGCTAAAAACCCATTTTTGGGCTCAAAATGTTAAAAACATAAAATTTTAGGGCTCAAAATGACAAAATATGAATTCTGATGGTTGAAATGGGACCAAACAGTTTTAACAAAGTATTTTCTGAAAATATAGTCTCTTGGAGGATTAAAATGTAAAATTTCAAGCATAATGGGCCAAAAATGAATTTTTCGGCCCACTAAAGCCCAATATGCGAGATTTTCAAATTTGAAGGACTGAAACCGTACTTTTTTGTAAAACAGAGTAATACTAGTGCTCCAAGTCCATTTCAAGGGTTAAAAATCCTTTTCATATTTAAAAAGGACCAAAAATGCAAAAATTTTCTATTTTGGGCCAAAAGTGTAAAAGTTGCGAAAAATGAGGTTTCAGCCGAGAAAACTTCATTTTGAGGGACTAAAATTGTTTTCCAAACAAATTTGAGCTGAAAAATATCTTTTCAACAAGTTTTGATACTAAAGTGTCAAGAAAAATGGTTTAAGGACTAAAATGGAAATTCTTTTATACAAAAGGTCAAAAGTGTAAATTATCCATAAGAAAGGGGCTGTAAAAAGTAAAATTTTAATGTGTTAAACAATAAAACCATTATGCTAAAATACTAATACCACGGCTACCGACGAAACATAATACACCTTCAACACCAAAATCGTTACCAAACGAATTGATTCGGTCTCGAATCAATAATGAATCAGAAACCTATACGCGACGATACTACAATACACACGCTGAAATTACGGGAAGTCAATACACACGTGGGAATTCACCAGACGTCGATACACCATCTTTGGGCCCGAAAGTTTCAAATCGTGCTTGTTGGGCCTAGCTAGCCCAATGACATGAACTTTAGGCCCGAAGGAAACTCGCTTACATGTTGTTGGGTCTTATATGACCTAATTCCGTGTAAAAGGACTTTCAATGGCTTTTGTGCTGTTAGGCCCCAAGGGTCCTTTGGTACTGCCAGTAAAGTCAAGAATTCTCCAATACGGATCGGGTAAAGGGCCCTTCGCATTCACGATAGCCTTGAACGACTTATGGAATTATCGAAGGCTTCGTGCTCTCTTTCCTCCTCGGTTGTGGGGCTATGAGAAATTAGGGTGATTGGATTAAGTGAATAGTACAGACGACGCCTAAGGGATCGTTTGTATAGTTGTAAACTAGTCGTTTTCATTAATGCGTGTTTATAACAACTCACAACCCATAATTAATCCAACGTCACCTGGAAATATCGAATACACACGTCACAACGGTATAACGCATAAGTTAAAGTATTACGAAAACATCGGGTTTTCCTAGGGTTTTTCAAGTCATACACCTACAAGATGCATACCAAGTGTACAACGGAAATTTTTAAACAAATTTTTCATTTCTAAAAAAATGTAATTTCATCCAAAACAAGGCATAAATATCTGACGTATCATGTCATAATACAAATCATATGAATCCCAAGATCATAAATCATCTATCAGTGTGTACAGATCACGCCGGCGCCTTCCCACGGTCCTCGCTAGTACCTGAAACACATACACAACAACTGTAAGCATAAATGCTTAGTGAGTTCCCCAAAATACAACATACGCACATACGCCTTTCCAGGCCCTGACCTTCCGGTCCATGTGTCTCAGGGGACTTCCGTCCCTGCTGGGTAAACCTTCCGGTCCACATTACAACGCCTTCCGGCCCATAATATAATCGCCTTCCGGCCGATAACATAATGCCTTCCGGCCCACATTAAGCATATCATACATAGCACATATAACAATTAACATATCACATTTAGCACATATGTCTCATATCATATCCGACCTTCCGGTCACACAATCAAACCCTTCCGAGTACAGTATAATGAGAAGACTCACCTCGTGAATATCGATAGCTATCAAATCCCGGAATCACTCGTGCTCGATCCTCCGAGCTACAATCTCCCTATAACATCATACATCTCTTATTAACACTTTTATCTTCTAAGTTTGACTATCCCTAAGAAGTCAAACACAGGCCAACTCTGGTTAACGGTCAACGGTCAACTTTGACCGGACTCGGCGAGTGCACTAGGGTGACTCGGCGAGTATAGACGTTTTCACCAACTCTTCTAGGATTCCCTTCCTACACGTCGAGTACTCCCCCAGACTCGACGTGTTCCACCTGGAAGAATCACGGGGCCACCCCAACTCAACTCGCCGAGTCTCAAGAACAACTCGGCGAGTCCCAGCTCGACTCAGTCCACCTGTCAACCCTCTCTAACTCACCCTGACTCGCTGAGTCAACCTATGACTCGACTGGACCGCTCACTGAGCGAACTCAAGGAAATCTTCAGGCTACTCGCCGAGTCTGCTCATCGGACTCAGCGAGTCCATGCCATGCAATCATTCAAACTCGCTTCTAAGGTCAGATCTGTTCCATCAATTCATAGATCTGGCCTTCCTAGACTGATTCACCACGTAAAGCCCCAAACTTGGTGTACATACAACCTCTATATGACCATATATGAAGGATTATCAACAAATATCACTACTCAAGGTCATAACCTCCATTGCTCTTCATAAAGCTTGATGAATGAGGCTCTCTGGACCTCTATGGATCCAGATCCAAAGCCTCATCACTAGCAAGGGACTATTTGGCCATCAAATCAACCCAACAAAGGTCACAAGAAACCCTAAAACCAAATATACTTCACAAAACAGAAGATGAGCTGAAATCATACCTTTAGATCGAAGATCTAAGCTTCAAATCCACAGAATAGCAACCTCCTTTGCCTCCTCTTGGCTAGAACCTCCCTCTTCTTTGCTAAACAACACACAAAGGTCAAGAAATGCTTCCTTTCTCTCTCAAATCGCTAAAGCACTCTAGGGTTTCTCTCTATGGACTGTTGGGTACAAATGACGGCCATAAGGCCCTTTAAATAGGTCCCAAACCCGAGAAATTAGGGTTTCATTAAACAGCGCGGACTCGCCGAGTCCATATCCTGGACTCGCCGAGTCCAAACGAATCCCGCATCCAGAATCGCAACCCTACTCGGCGAGTCTGAGCTCCAACTCGCCGAGTCCCCTCTCAAAACACCAAAATCAAAAACAATAAAGATACCTGGAAATCCGGGCTGTTACAATTCTCTCCCACTAGAACTAGACTTCGCCCTCGAAGTCTCGCTCTGAAAATAGCTCCGGATGCTGCTCCCGCATCTCGCGCTCCGGCTCCCAGGTCATCTCCGATCCCTTCCGGTGTTGCCACTGAACCAACACCAGAGGTACCTCCTTGTTCCTCAGAACCTTGATCTTCCGATCCCTGATGGCCACTGGCCTCTCGGCATAATTTAGGCTCGCATCCACCTGAATATCCTCTAATGGAACCACTGCCGACTCATCGGCTATACACTTCCTCGATTGCGACACATGAAATGTGTCATGGATCTGTCCCAACTCTGCTGGCAACTCCAAACGATAGGTTACCCGGCCTACCCTTGCAACCACATGAAATGGCCCAATATACCGGGGTCCCAACTTACCCCTCTTCCTGAATCGAATCACTCCTTTCCAAGGAGAGACCTTCAGGTGAACGAAGTCGCCGACCTGAAACTCAAGCTTGGACCGACGTCTGTCTGCATAACTCTTCTGTCGGCTCTGGGCGGTCAATAACCTCTGTCTGACCTGCTGAATCTGCTCTGTCGTCTGAAGCACGATCTCTGTACTGCCCATCACTCTCTGCCCAACCTCTCCCCAACAAATGGGGGTCCGACACCTCCTACCATACAACAGCTCAAAGGGTGGCATACCAATGCTCGAATGATGGCTGTTGTTGTAGGAAAACTCTGCCAAGGGTAAATACGCATCCCAGCTACCCCCGAAATCTAACACACATGCTCGAAGCATGTCCTCAAGCGTCTGAATCGTCCGCTCGCTCTGGCCGTCTGTCTGGGGATGATATGCGGTACTAAAATGCAATCTAGTACCCAACTCCTCATGAAATTTCTTCCAGAATCTGGAAGTGAAACGCACATCACGGTCCGAAACAATCGAGATCGGCACCCCATGTCGAGATACCACTTCCCTCACATATATCTTCGCCAACTTCTCCGCTGAAGAACTCTCACTGATGGCAAGGAAGTGAGCGCTCTTCGTCAACCTGTCCACAATCACCCAAATTGCATCAACTCCTCTGGCAGTCCTCGGCAATTTAGTGATGAAATCCATAGTGATCTGTTCCCACTTCCATTCGGGAACCTCCAATGGCTGCAACTTGCCATGCGGTCTCTGGTGCTCGGCCTTAACCCTGCGGCAGGTCAAACACCTCTCAACAAACCAGGCTACGTCCCTCTTCATACAGGGCCACCAATACTCTTTCCTCAAATCCAAATACATCTTCGTGGCCCCCGGATGGATCGAAAATTTCGACCGATGAGCCTCCTCCATCAAAGTAGCACGCGTACCGCCCACAAACGGTACCCAAATCCGTCCCTGAAAAGTCATAAGCCCTCGACCATCCGTAACGAACTCTGAAACCAAACCAACGACCTGTTCCCTCTTCTGCATCTCCGGTCGCACAGCCTCGGCCTGTGCCCCACGAATGGCATCCAATACCGGAGCTATCAGGTCAATCAAACATATATCTTGTAGTGGAGTGCTCTCCGCCCTGCGGCTCAACGCATCGGCTACCACATTAGCCTTGCCTGGGTGGTACAGGATCTCACAATCATAATCCTTGACCACATCCAACCACCTCCTCTGACGCATATTTAGGTTGGGCTGATCCATCAGGTACTTCAAACTCTTATGGTCCGTGTATATCGTACATCGAACCCCATACAAGTAGTGACGCCAAATCTTGAGAGTGAACACTACTGCCCCCAACTCTAGATCATGTGTGGGATATCTCGTCTCATGAGGCTTCAGATGCCTCGATTCATATGCTATCACATGACCCCTCTGCATCAACACCGCACCCAGCCCCAAAATCGATGCATCACAATATACCACAAAATCCTCCATCCCTTCCGGGAGGGCTAATACCGGGGCTTCGCACAACCTTTGGCGAAGTGTCTCAAAGGAGGTCTGCTGCTCGGGACCCCATGAGAATGCGACACCCTTCCGGGTCAATCTGGTGAGCGGCACTGCGATCTTGGAGAAATCCTTGATAAATCTCCGATAATACCCTGCCAACCCAAGGAAGCTCCTGATCTCAGATGGTGACTTCGGCACCTCCCAACTCATCACCGCCTCAACCTTGGCCGGATCGACCAGAATCCCTTCCTGGTTAATGAGATGTCCTAGGAACTGGACCTCCCGCAACCAGAAATCACACTTGGAGAACTTTGCATAAAGCTTCTCCGATCTCAAAACCCCAAGGACCTCCCTCAAATGCTCCTCATGCTGCTCTCTAGATCTCGAATACACCAGAATATCATCGATAAATACAATCACCGATCGATCCAACATCGGCCTGCATACCCTGTTCATGAGATCCATGAACACAGCCGGGGCTTTGGTGAGCCCAAAAGGCATCACCACAAACTCATAATGCCCATATCGCGTCCTGAACGCTGTCTTCTGGACGTCCTCATCCCGCACTCTCACCTGATGATATCCCGACCTCAAATCGATTTTGGAAAACCAAGATGCTCCCTGCAACTGATCGAATAAATCTTCGATCCTCGGTAACGGGTAATGGTTCTTGACCGTCAGCTTGTTCAACTCCCGGTAATCAATGCACATCCGGTGTGAACCATCCTTCTTCTTGACGAACAGAATAGGTGCTCCCCACGGCGAGCTGCTCGGCCGAATGAATCCCTTCCCCAGCAACTCCTGAAGCTGCGATGATAACTCTTGCATCTCTGGAGGTGCAAGACGATAAGGCACCTTAGCGATAGGCGCGGCCCCCGGAACCAAATCAATACCAAACTCCACTTGCCTTACAGGAGGTACACCCGGCAACTCCTTGGGAGAATCATCTGGAAACTCACGCACCACCGGAACCTCCTCAACTGAACTCGGTCTCTCGGAAGCCACCCGCGTATCTATCACATACGCCACAAAACCCTTACAGCCCTGCTGTAGACACTGTCTCGCCCTAGCGGCCGAACAAAAAGTTGATCCTGAACGGGTACCCTCGCCGTACACTGAAAGAACTCCCCCACTAGGGTCTCGTATGGTCACCAGCTGACGCTCACAGTCGATAACCGCGCCGAAATGGCTCAACCAGTCCATGCCCACAATGACACAGACATCACCCATCGCAATAGGAATCAAATCAATCGGAAACTCAACCCCGAAAATCTCTAGCACACATCCCCGGAGAACCTCCGTGGCACAAATCACTCTCTCATCAGCTATAGAAACTCTCAGAGGCAGACTCAATGGCTCATGACTAATACTGATCTGCTGACTAAAGGCCAAAGATACAAAAGACCGACTCGCACCCGAGTCAAATAACACTAAAGCAGGTACAGAGTTCACAAGGAAAGCACCTACGCGTATCATAACATAAGCATAACATCTCAACATCAAAATAAATACATGAAATAAAGCATACCTTCCACAACATTGGGCGCAGCGCGGACCTCCTCTGCAGTCAGCTGAAAGGCTCTCCCACGAGCCCTCGGGGCCTCGGCCTTCACTGGTCGAGTCTCAGTAGCGCTGGCAGCAGGTGCTGATCCCTGAAGAAGCTAAGGGCACTCGGCCTTCCGATGGCCGGTCTGGTTGCAATGAAAGCAAACCATAAACCCCTTGGAGCAATCCCTAGCGATGTGCCCCTCCTTGCCACACTTGTAGCAAGCACCAAATCGACATGTCCCCTCGTGACCCTTGCCGCACTTTCCGCAAGTGCGGCCCTTCGGACCTCCCGTGTCTAGAATCGCGACACTACTCGACGAGTCTGAGCTCCAACTCGCCGAGTCCCCTCTCAAAACACCAAAATCAAAAACAATAAAGATACCTGGAAATCCGGGCTGTTACACCAAGTCTAACAATATTTTTTTGAAACAAACAAGCATACTTATGGATCTTCACACTTTTTCTTACGATACTCTTTTTAGAAAATATCAGATTTTCTGGTGGTTTTCAAAACAATACAAAACATTATATTTCAAACATTACTTATGAACTCACCAACATTTCATATGTTGACGTTTTTTTCAAAATACTTGTATTCTCAGGTAACAGGTAAATCGAAGGGAAAAATGTACTTAGTGATGTTTTGGTTGTTTGTTTATTCAGTATCGAACAATTTACTTTTTGGGAATGTAATGTTATGAAACAATGTACTAAATGTAAACACAACCAGTTGTACTATTTCAATGCATGGTGATGAATGATGTTATGTTTCATGTATATTCACTGTGATGGTATTCAATTGAGTCACAACAGCCCTCGGACGTTTCTGCCGTCTGGTTCGGGGGTGTGACATGTGGGAAATTACAGCCGGAGGAATTCCGAAGCAGTAGGCAGACAGTTCCCACGCAGATCAGCAGCTATTACGAGGTGAGTTACCTTCCAGTAGAGGTGGGTCTATTGCCACAATGTCGGCCCATCAGTAGGAGTTGTATGATTAGATAATTGTCTCCGTGATATTCATCTAGGTTAGCTACTGCCTGATATGTTTATGTGCTAGTTTGATATGATGTTATGTCCAGAATCCCGCGTCCAGAATCGCGACCCTACTCGGCGAGTCTGAGCTCCAACTCGCCGAGTCCCCTCTCAAAACACCAAAATCAAAAACAATAAAGATACCTGGAAATCCGGGCTGTTACACCAAGTCTAACAATATTTTTTTGAAACAAACAAGCATACTTACGGATCTTCACACTTTTTTTTTACAATACTCTTTTCAGAAAATATCAGATTTTCTGGTGGTTTTCAAAACAGTACAAAACATTATATTTCAAACATTACTTATGAACTCACCAACATTTCATATGTTGACGTTTTTTTCAAAATACTTGTATTCTCAGGTAACAGGTAAATCGAAGGGAAAAATGTACTCAGTGATGTTTTGGTTGTTTGTTTATTCAGTATCGAACAATTTACTTTTTGGGAATGTAATGTTATGAAACAATGTACTAAATGTAAACACAACCAGTTGTACTATTTCAATGCATGGTGATGAATGATGTTATGTTTCATGTATATTCACTGTGATGGTATTCAATTGAGTCACAACAGCCCTCGGACGTTTCTGCCGTCTGGTTCGGGGGTGTGACATGTGGGAAATTACAGCCGGAGGAATTCCGAAGCAGTAGGCAGACAGTTCCCACGCAGATCAGCAGCTACTACGAGGTGAGTTACCTTCCAGTAGAGGTGGGTCTACAGCCACAATGCCGGCCCATCAGTAGGAGTTGTATGATTAGATAATTGTCTCCGTGATATTCATCTAGGTTAGCTACTGCCTGATATGTTTATGTGCTAGTATGATATGATGCTATGTGCTAGTGACAGTAGGTGAGATAGTCCCTAGATTACCAGTCGATAGGGCCGAAGGGGTTGTCATGCCCAGCCATGCTAGATAGATTATGTGATATGTGTTATGTGGTAGTAGCCGGGGGGTGAATTAGTCCCCAGTATCCGATCGAGAGGACCAAATGGGGAGACTAGCACCCAGATATGCTAGTCAGTATCCGGTCGTGAGGACCGAAGGGGAGGCCAGCACCCAGATATGCTAGCCATTATCCGATCGAGAGGACCGAAGGGGTAGGTCGGGCACCCAGATATGCCTAACAATATATGTACGTTATGTAATTATATGGTATGTGGTATAGTGGGGGAACTCACTAAGCTTTGTGCTTACAGTTTACAGTTTTGGTTTCAGGTACCTCTTCGTCGAAGGGGAAGGAGCTGGCGCGGTAGCGTCACATCATACACACACTATTTTTCGCATTTATGGGATTATTCTGGGATTTGCACTCTGACATTTTGATTGATTACATGTTTTGGTTTTCAGATATGGTTTACGTTTATGAAATGTTCTGATTAGACAATGTTTATTTGCAAATGATTTTACTAAGTATTGTTTGAAAAATGAAATTTTTGGACGTGAAAAATGGGTCGTTACAAGTTGGTATCAGAGCCCTGGTTTGAGAATTCAAACACACCTCCGGGAGTGTCTGAACTCAAATCGAGGGATTAAAAGATTTCAAAAAGAAAAGTTTTCTAAAAAGTTAAATGAAGAGTCTTAAGAAAGAACGAAGTGTGTGATGTGCGCGACTGGCCGAGCTCAAGTAAGTATTCCCCAAAGTACCCATACAAGTTTATGTTATGTTTAACAGTTTCAGCAGAACAGCATGCTAGAATAGGACTAAGGATCTAGGAGTGATGCCTTATGTGCCTGCTTTGTGTGCTTCAGCTTATGAGAATTGCATACTAGTATTGAGTAGAGAGCGGTAGGATAGCCTGTTTAGGTTATGCCTGATAGTATGAGTTTAGCATTGTATGGTTTCTCTCCATGAGAACGGATTTGCTTGAGATTGTTCCCTTTTGTCTGAATGTTGCTTGCTTTGTGCTTTGTGGGTCTTTGAGTGATGGGAGTTAGCTATTAGGTGAATACGTTAAAGTCACATGTGGCCAGGGTTGGATAATCTTACAGGATTGGATTTGACCCTATTGTGTAGCTCTTTTCTAAGTCCTAACCGTTGTAGGGATGAGTCCCTTACTCGAAGGATTATCCGAGCCTCGTCGTATGTGATTGTATTCAGGTAATGGCTAATTGGCATTATAAAGAGACCTTCAGTAGCTGAGGACTGGGTTGGATAGACTCGGAGGTTCCCAAGGGTAAGCCTAGGATGAGGATGGCAGTGATCAGCAGTAGTGGAAGGGACCTGGTGGAATCGAGGCAGTCCTTAAAGAAGGTATGGATAGATGTGGAAGGTAGTATGGGCCCGTACTACTGAAAGCAGAGGATCCTACCGGAACTGAGGAAGGCTGAGACAAGACCAGGGAACTTGTTGTGGGTGTGATCCCTCAAAAGGTATCAGTACCACTAACGGTTGTTGTTATGTATTGCAGAATTGTGGTACTACGTACGAGGCCGACAGTTGGCAGTTCAGGAGAGGGATCAGGTTCGGGATCAGGTTCCGAGCCAGTAGATGAGGGGCTATGCGAGTTCATCGCGTCAGAGATCACCAGAGGCATCCTTGAGTCGACTCCCATCATCTTCGGGTCGATCAAGGAAGGAATAGTTGAGTTGATGGAGGATCACCTCAGGGCGTTCAGGAGAGACATGGCATCTGGCCAGTCGGGATCTCGCACACTGTCCTTTAAGGACTTCAGGGGCAGTGGTGCTCTGGATTTTCACGGGGCGAAGGACCCCATAGCTGCCAGACGATGGGTTGCATACATCGAGTCTGCATAGTTGACTAGCTTCTGCCCTGAGGGGTCGAAGGTGAGGTTTGCAGCAGGGTGTTTGAGAGACAGAGCTAGAGACTGGTGGGAGTCGGTTGGTGACTCATTGGTAGCCTCGACTGTTGAGGCTATGACATGGTCAGACTTTGTGACCAGGTTTCGAGCAGAGTTTGCGCCAGCGGTAGAGCTTCAGCAGCTGGCCAGGGAATTTTTGGATATGAGGCAGACCACGGAGACTATGGCGGAGATCACCGCCAAGTTCTGAGAGAGGGCGTTACTGGTGCCCCAGTACGCAGGTGATGAGGATATGAGGAGGACTCGCTATCATGACATGCTACGAGTTGATATTCGGGAGCATGTCAGTTTTTCCGCTTGCCGTACTATGTAGTCAATGATTGCCAGGGCAAGGGAAAGGGAGATCGACCTGGAGCACATCCGAAAGAGGAAGGCAGAGGAGGGGCAGGTTACGGGGGCTACGGGGAAGAAGCCCAAGGGACCAGACGGAGGGCCGAAAGGCCAACAGGGGCGAGGCCGTTGCAGGAAATGCGGCAAGACGCACGAGGGAGTGTGCAAGTTGGGATCGTCAGGCTGCTATAAGTGCGGCAAGACGGGGCACTTAAGCAGGGATTGTACCGCCCCTGCAACTGTGATACAGACCTCAGAGTTACTGTGTTTCCACTACAACCAGAGGGGCCACAAGAAGGCCAACTGTCCCCAGTTGACAGCAGCAGCGCCAGTGAAGGCGCCAGCTCTAGCGACCATGCGGATTACTGATGGCAGGCAGGGCAAGGCAGAGGCTCCGGTGGTGAGGAGCCGGGCATTTCAGCTGACTACCGAGGAGGCACGCGCCGCACACGATGTGGTGACGGGTATTATTCTTTCCCTCTGTTTTATTTATATGATGTTATGATATTGATATGAGCTCTGTGTATATGAGTTTAGGATTGTTCCATGTGAACGGTATCCCAATACAGGTGTTGTTTGACTCGGGTGTCACCCGATCGTTTGTTTCTCTTGCGCTTAGCAAGAAGTTTCCTGAGTCTTCGGGTATGTTGGATTGACCTTTAGAGGTAGAGATTGTCGATGATCGATCGGTGCGAGCATCAGCAGTGTTCAGGGATTGCGTTCTGAGGTTATTTGAGGAGCGCTACTTGGTAGATTTAGTTCCCATTCCATTGCGTGGGAACAAGGTGATCATAGGCATGGATTGATTGAGCCCTAATGGGGCGGTGATAAATAGCGCACATCAGTTGGCGCGGATCAGGACCCCAAGTGGGGGAGAGTTGGTGATCCACGGCGAAAGGCCACAGCGTGGACCCACTGTATGTTCAGCAGCAAGGGTTCGGCGCTACCTTCGGCAGGGTTGCGCGAGATATGTCGTGTATGTTATGGATACTCGAGAGGTGGGTAAGGCGACGGTGAGCGAGGTTCCGGTGGTGCGAGACTACGCATATGTGTTCCCAGAGGAGCTTCCTAGGACACCTCCGAAGCGACAGGTAGAGTTTAGGATCGACCTAGCCCCTGGTACGACTTCGATAGCCAAGGCACCGTATCGGTTAGCTCCTCCTGAGATGCAGGAGTTGTCTACACAGCTGCAGGAGCTGTTAGACAAGGGATTCATTAGACTGAGCAGTTCACCTTGGGGAGCCTCGATTCTGTTTGTGAAGAAGAAGGACGGGTCGCATCGAATGTGTATAGATTATCGGGAGCTAAACAAGGTAACGGTGAAGAACCGTTAACCACTCCCAATGATAGATGACCTCTTTGACCAGTTACAGGGAGCATCTTGGTTCTCCAAGATCGATTTGATTTCGGGTTACCATCAGATGAGGGTCAGAGAGGAGGATGTGCAGAAGACCGCGTTTCGGACGCACTATGGCCACTACGAGTTTCTGGTGATGCCCTTCGGGCTCACCAATGCTCCTGCCGCGTTCAGGGACCTCATGAACCGCGTGTGTAGACCGATGTTAGACCAGTCGGTGATAGTGTTTATTTATGACATCTTGATTTATTCCAAGACGCAGGAGGAGCACGAGGAGCATCTGAAGGAGGTTTTGGAGACCCTGAGGAGGGAGAGCTTGTACGCCAAGTTCTCCAAGTGCGAGTTTTGGTTGCACGAGGTGCAATTCCTTGGGCACCTTGTCAACCAGAACGGTATACTAGTCGACCCGACCAAGATAGAGGCCGTGATGAGATAGGAGGTTTCGAAGTCTCCATCTGAGATTTGGAGTTTCTTGGGATTAGCGGGCTATTATCGGAGATTCATTCAGGATTTCTCCAAGATAGTCGTACCCATAACGCGGTTGACGAAGAAAGTGGTGGTCTTTCGATGGGGGCCTAAGCAGCAGGCAGCGTTTGAGATTCTGAGACAGAGATTGTACGAGGCGCCAATCTTAGCCCTGCCAAAGGGCATAGAGGATTTTGTGGTGTATTGTGACGCGTCCATTTCAGGGTTGGGTGCGGTACTGATGCAGAGAGGGCATGTCATTGCCTACGCTTCGAGGTCGCTGAAGCCTCACGAGGCGAACTACTCGACGCACGATTTAGAGTTGGGGGCGGTGGTCTTCCCCCTCAAGATTTGGTGGCATTACCTCTATGGAGTTCGGTGTACGATTTACACAGACCACAAGAGTTTGAGGTACCTCATGGATCAGCCGAATCTGAACATGAGACATCGTCGATGGTTGGACGTGGTGAAGGATTATGATTGCGAGATCCTTTATCACCTAGGGAAGGCCAATGTGGTGGCCGATGCGCTTAGTCGCAAGGCAGCTCCGATCAGAGGCGTGTGCATGAGGACGACGGTGGTGACTCCACTATTAGAGCAGATTCGGTAGGCTCAGCAGGAGGCTATGAATGAGGAACATCGGAAGAGCGAGTGTATAGTGGGTCAGGTTTCCTCCTTCGATTATGATAGCCGAGGATTATTGACATTACACCATAGAGTGTGGGTACCGTATCACAGGGGTGTGCGTCAGGTCTTGATGTAGGAGGTGCACAAATCCCGATTCTCCATTCATCCCGGGGCGACGAAGATGTATAGGGATCTTCATCTGGACTATTGGTGGCCCGGCATGAAGCGGGATGCAGCTTGGTACGTTGAGCGGTGCTTGACCTGCAGGAAGGTCAAGGCCGAGCATCAGAGACCACACGGAAAGATGCAGCCGTTGGATATTCCGCTGTGGAAATGGGAAGACGTCACGATGGATTTTATCACCAAGCTTCCCAGGACCGCACGGGGAGTAGATTCTATATGGGTCATCGTGGATCGGTTGACCAAGAGCGCCCACTTCATACCGATCCAGGAGAGTATCTCGGCCGAAAAGTTGGCCGATATCTACATCCGAGAGGTGGTGGCGCCGCACAGAGTGCCTGTTTCGGTGATTTCAGACAGAGATGTACGGTTTACTTCTAGGTTTTGGAAGAAGTTCCACGACAAGTTGGGCACTCGTCTGCATTTTAGCACTGCCTTCCACCCACAGACAGATGGTCAGAGTGAGCGGACCATCCAGACTCTTGAGGATATGTTGCAGGTGTGCGTGCTAGACTTCGGTGGTAGCTGGGATACCTATCTTCCTCTAGCTGAGTTCTCATACAACAACAACTACCTTTAGAAGATATTCAGGTTTATGACAACTTGAACTACATTGAGAGGCCA
This sequence comes from Lactuca serriola, assembly GCF_051521515.1. Taxonomy (NCBI): domain Eukaryota; kingdom Viridiplantae; phylum Streptophyta; class Magnoliopsida; order Asterales; family Asteraceae; genus Lactuca; species Lactuca serriola. The sequence goes on from NC_136409.1 coordinate 28,912,460, forward strand.
GTGGCAATCCTCGACCGGAAGTCGAAGGATTTAAGGAACAAGAGAGTGGAACTCATGAAGGTACAATGCTAGCACCGGAAGGGGTCGGAGTGGGCTTGGGAGCCGGTAGAAAAGATGATGGAACATTACCCCGAGCTGTTCCAGGATCGAACAACAGACTTCGAGGACAAAGTCTAAAATAAGTAGGGGAGATTTGTAGCACCTGGTTCCTGGTATGTATGATTTATCTAAATATTTTACATTTTTAGCCATGGACTCGGCAAGTTGTAGGCCTGACTCGCCGAGTAGGGACGGGATATTGGGCACGTTTAAGTTGGAGACTCGGCGAGTCCATATTTTGGACTTGGTGAGTCCGCCAGTCTGGAAGAAACCCTAATTTCAAGGGTTTGCACCCTATTTAAACCCCCCTTATGCGCCCCAAACCAGTTTCCTTCACCCCCAGAGCATCTTATATCAAACTCTAACCCTCTCCTTGTGTTTTGAAGTGTTTATGTGCTTGTTCCTTGAAGATTGAAGAAGAGAAGGAAGGAAAGACCAAAAGAGAAGGTGAAGAGTAAGGATCTAAGACCTAATCCAGAGTTCATTGAGGTACAATTCGGATCTATTCTATTTATATGCTTGAATCCCCATTAAAGCTATTCTTGAGCCATTTCCAAGCTTGATAGTAGTGTAGGGATCATAATGGGTTGAATAGCCACAAGATCTAGCTATGTTTGAGTTCCAGAAGCCTGAATCTGATACCTTTATGGGGCCATATTGCATGAAGCCCTAGAGCTACCCCTTTTAGTGTGTTTTGAGCCTTAAAACCTCCATTGATGATTATATACACGTAAAGTTGGAAACATTATGTGTTAATCAAGCCCTAGGAACCCAGATCTATAAATAGGATGCACCGGATTCAAGCAGAATCGAGTGTATAGAGATTGCATGTATGCGACTTGGCGAGTCGAGTCACGAGTCCTTGATTTTCCCCTTTTCGAGTTATGTCGAGTGGGATCAGTACTCCATAGGTGGACTCAGTGAGTCGGGAGCCAGACCCAATAATGGAGGGACTCGGCGAGTCAATGCCCTCACTCGGTGAGTCCAAGGCAATCTTCTTGCCTCAAGAACAGACTCGACGAGTTGTTCATACAACTCGGCGAGTCACAGTCTAGAGTGTTCATCGGATGAAGATGAACTCGACGAGTTGTTCATACAACTCGGTGAGTCGGATGAAGGATGATTGGACATCAGTTTAGAAGGAGAACTCGTCGAGTCATCGCCTAACTCGACAAGTAGAGTCGGGTATGAGGACAAATGGGAAGGATAGGGACTCGGCGAGTTGGCGAGCCAAGTCGGTGAGTTAGGTAGTTGACTTTGACTTTGATTTGGTCAGGGGTAAAATGGTCATTTTACCCCACGGGCAGTTAGCAGTGTTTGATTGAGTATTATGTGGGAAATTACAGCCGGAGGAATTCCGAAGCAGCAGGCAGACAGTTCCTACGCAGATCAGCAGCTACTACGAGGTGAGTTACCTTCTAGTAGAGGTGGGTCTACGGCCACAATGTCGGCCCATCAGTAGGAGTTGTATGATTAGATAATTGTCTCCGTGATATTCATCTAGGTTTGCTACTGCCTGATATGTTTATGTGCTAGTATGATATGATGCTATGTGCTAGTGACAGTAGGTGAGATAGTCCCCAGATTACCGGTCGATATGGCCGAAGGGGTTGTCATGCCTAGCCATGCTAGATAGATTATGTGATATGTGTTATGTGGTAGTGGCCGGGGGAGGTGAATTAGTCCCCAGTATCCGATCGAGAGGACCGAAGGGGGAGACCAGCACCCAGATATGCTAGTCAGTATCCGGTCGTGAGGACCGAAGGGGAGGCCAGCACCCAGATATGCTAGCCATTATCCGGTCGAGAGGACCGAAGGGGTAGGTCTGGCACCCAGATATGTCTGAAAATATATGTACGTTATGTGATTATATTGTATGTGGTACGGTGGGGGAACTCACTAAGTTTCATGCTTACAGTTTACAGTTTTGGTTTCAGGTACCTCTTCGTCAAAGGGGAAGGAGCTGGCACGGTAGCGTCACATCATACACACACTGTTTTTCACATTTATGGGATTGTTCTGGGATTTGCACTCTGACATTTTGATTGATTACATGTTTTGGTTTTCAGATATGGTTTACGTTTATGAAATGTTCTGATTAGACAATGTTTATTTGCAAATGATTTTACTAAGTATTGTTTGAAAAATGAAATTCTTTGTAACACCGGGAATTTCAAAATAATTTTTCGCAAAATATAAAACATTTTTCATTAAATTTTCATAAAACATCAAGTTTAAATCTTCAATTTACATCATACAAAATCCCAAGATCACATATAAAAATCCCATGCGTGTGTACAGATCAAGCCGGTGCCTTCCCACGGTCATCACTAGTACCTGAAACAAACAACACTAACACTGTAAGCACAAAGCTTAGTGAGTTCCCCAAAATACCACATATAACACATATTAGCTACTCAAGGCTATAACTTTGTGGGTCCGTGCACCCAAACTCTGTGAACCCATAGGTTCTAACTCTGGGAACCTTCCGGTTCCAAAACATGCACAACATAAATCACATAGACATCATGCAGTACAACACATATCATACATATAACATACACATACTCTATCACATAACTCTGATTACCTACTCAAGGTAAAGTATAGTGAGAAGACTCACCTCGTATATCTCGATAACTCGTGAATCCTGGAAATCACTCGTGCTCGATCCTTCGAGCTATAATCCTCCTATAACATCATATATCTCTAATTAACACTTTTACCACTAAGGTTGACTACCCTTGACAAGTCAACACTGGTCAACCCTGGTCAACGGTCAACGGTCAACTTTGACCGGACTCGGCGAGTGCACTAAAGCGACTCGGCGAGTCTAAGCGTTTTCACCAACTCTCTAGGATTCCCTTTTGACACGTCGAGTACTCCCCTGACTCGACGAGGTCCACCTGGCATGAATCGCGGGGCCACCGCGACTCAACTCGCCGAGTCTCAAGAACAACTCGGCGAGTTCCAGCTCGACTCAGTCCATCTTTCAACCCTCTCTAACTCTCCATGACTCACTGAGTCAACCCATAACTCGGCAGGACCACTCGCTGAGTGGTTAAGGACAATCTTCATGCTACTCGCCGAGTCTGTTCTTCAGACTCGGTGAGTCCATGCCATGCATCAACTCAAACTAGCTTCTGAGGTCAGATCCATTCCATCCACTCATAGATCTGGCCCTCCTAAGCTCATTCATCACGTAAAGTTCATATCTTGGTTACCATGCAACACTTATAAGGCTCTTTTAGGAGAAATGACCTCTAAGATGGTAACCCTAGTCTCCAACCCAAAAGGAAGGACATAAAGCATGACATTAGGGACTCTCTGGACCTACTAAGGTCCAGATCTAAGCATCATATCCCCATGGGACCTCTCACACTTCAAATACAAGGCAATTAAGGCATGAAGAAACCCTAGATTTGACCATATCAACAAAAACACGAGAATAAGCTCTGAATGATACCTCAAGAAGCCTCTTCTGATGAAATGGAAGTAGATCCAAGCTCCCCAACTCTTCTAGCTTGATTTTCCTCTTCCTTTCTTGCAAAAACACACAAATTTGGTGAACAATGGCCTCTTATCTGACTCACAAAAACCCTCAGCTGCTTTGGTGCTCTCAAGATCAAGGTAGCTGCAATGAAGGGCCATAAGGTCCTTTAAATAGGGCTTAGGACCGGGAAATTAGGGTTTCATTAAACAACGAGGACTCGCCGAGTCCATTCCATGGACTCGCCGAGTCCAGGCGCGAACCCGCGTCCTGAACCGCGATCCTACTCGGCGAGTTTGAGCTCCAACTCGTCGCGTCCCCTCACAAAACCCCAAAAATATATGCATAAAAGATACCTGGAAATTCGGGCTGTTACATTCTTGGAGGTGAAAAATGGGTCGTTACATTATAGGCTTAAAATTTGATTTTTTTGCTAAACAAGTACTTTGGTTTAGGCTAAAAAGACTATTTTTATTACCTTTAAAAGCTTAAAACTTAATCTTTTAGAAACTAAAAAAAATTAAAAATCAACATTACAAAACGACAATTCCAACAATCTTACAAATATAAAATAAGACAAATCCAACATTACAAATATAAAATACCTATATTGTTAAAAATATATGATCAATTCACTACATCTTCAATATCCATTAATTGGAAACGGGAAAGTGAAACATAACAAAACTTAAAATTAGAAAATCTATTTTGTATATATTTTATAGTAAATATATATTTTTAACATAAATGTACAATCGGGATCCCTGCGGGAGTACGGGACGGAAATACCAACTCCCGACCCTGGTCCCAAAAATAAGCAGGGTTTAATTTTGCTCCTGCCTCCGCTCCCGCTCCCGGTTTTTTTTTAAATTTAGTCTCGTATGATATCGGGGTCCTACTAGGGTTTTTGACATCCCTAATCTGTATCAACATCCTGATCAAAAGCAGCCCAATAAATAAAATTATCTATATCTATCTAAGACCATGTAACTTGAATTGATTTCTTAGGCAGATTATTAGATGGATTTCTCTAACTACATCTACTCAATATAAAAAACTTCAACCATAGGAGAACTATCATCATCGGTTGTAAAATACGTATCAAAAATTTTAATCTTGACAATGGCAGGGTCATTAGTGATAGGTCAACAGGATGACTTGGATCTTGATTGAATCAGCCAAAACATGTTCTTCAGGCCTAGGAGAGTAGAACGCTTCTGTAGGATAATGATTTACTATATAGTATATATAAGTGAACCTCTACTCAAGTCAAAAGATAGCTACTCTCCAGTCAAACTTTCGCTAATTGCTATAGCTAAAATGCCTAAAGTTGTTTAATTTTATTATGAGAGATCAAAATCAAACCTTCAAACCTGTCACAATGCATGGATCACAAATTCCAAAGTTTTACATCATTTATAACTACAATCTAGCTGATAGTTTCAAGAACACACCACCCTCTTACTTAAAATACAATCACTTAATAAGCTTAGCTTCTACAAAAGAATAACTTCGTGTTCATCTAAAGAACCATTGGAATATGCAAGAATTTATTAGAAAATTTACAATGCTATCCATTTCAATATGTTTCATGTGAGAAAACATTACTTTGATATATTAGAAAATTTAGCAATTCTACTACAAGATCAGCAATCTGCTACAAGAACAAATAGGGAATCTTAGAATAAAACACTACAATCCAACTTATCAAGCAGAAGTAGTGTTTCCTTGCACGAGCTAACGAATAATGAACCATCTTTTCCATTAATCCCAATATCATTGATGTGCTCTAAGTTGGGTTCATAGAAAGCAAGATCAGCTCCCTCTATGTAATCATCTTGTGTTTCCATTATAAGTTTACCATTCTTCGTAAATCCCAAAATCTTTTGAGATAGAAAGAAATTTGGAACAGGATTAATATCAACATCGTTAATGGTGAACAGCTTTGTAAACATACTCGGAAGAGAATGATCCTAACTTCCGTTCCAAAATCGTTACACATCTGTAATCTTCACAATCGTAGGGTCATTAGTGGTAGGACAAACCCAAAACCAAGAACAGTTCCTAACGAACGTAACTCAGGTGGAATAGTTATACAAACTGATTTCCTAATACAAGGATTGAAAAGAACAGCCATTTCTGTTGGAAATTTATAACGAGGATGACCTGTATCTTCATAATAACCGCGCAAACACAACAATCCCTGAGAGCTACCCACCATTTCTAAATCGACTAAATCGACTAAAATATTATGGTGATGTGTCTACAAAAGCAGCATGATATTGTACATATTGATGTTGTATCTTATCCCATGAGTTCGATCTTAAAGCTAAGAAAACTCAAAAATCACAGCATTTGTGATTCCACTCGTTTGTAGACTTGTCTAAAATCCATGATACGATAAATCATTTGATTGCAAATGTAAATATAGTCATGAAATGCATCTACTTAGTCAAGATTCCCCTAATAAATATTCAAGTGCATTACAAAGTTGTACATGCATGAATAATGTCCTTTTGTGAGTTATGTTTTGAAAAGAAGCAAGAATGAATCTCATAAAGTCATTAATATCAGTAGGAGATGATGTAGGATTTGTTGTAAATGAGTAAAAGGAAAATGAATCAGGAGGGTAACCAACTGTTGTGTTTGTTCTCATTTGGTCCCTTTCCTTTTTTTTTGTACTCAATATACCATCGAACTTGTTGTTTGTGTTCACCATAACCCTTTGACCGGCTATCACAGGTCAAAAGCCAGTCAAAAGGGCTATGGTAAACACCAACAACAAGTTCGATGGTATATTGAATACAAAAAAAAAAAAGAAAAGGGACCAAATGAGTACAAACGTAAAAGTTAATTACCCTCAAGAGTCATTTTCCCGGGATTAAATACATTTCATTTAGGGAAGATGATGTCACCAATTTGATCTAAGGATGGAAAACATAAGATTGAAATGCAATCAATGACCCAGATTGTTTCAGATGATATCATAAGATTTTTGTTTTAATATATATTAAAGATAACATAATTATTGATATGCCTATTTAATGAGTTTTTTTAAAAAGAAAAAACTAATCAGGTTTAAATTTTGAAGCCAAAAACTATAAATAATGGAATTAAATTATGAACAATATTAATTAGGGTTAATGATGACATAGATCGTCAAAAGATGTCTTGAAGGAGATGCTTACTTCAGTTTGTAGAGATTTGTGTGAATCCAAAAAAGAGATGTGATAATTGTAGATGCAAGGAAGAGGCAATACGCAAATTCTAAGAATACTTGAGAAAAAGGAACCACCTTATGGTGCTACATTCTGTTATGAACACACAAAACATCAATTGAATCACAACCATTGACATGAAGAAGAAGAGGATTAGGGAATTCTGGTTTAAGAGAAAAATAGAGGAGAAAGATGGAGGCGATTATTCATGTTTTTGGCCAGATTTATGGAGAAACCGATGTCTCATATATAAATAGAATGATATGCTTTAATTGATAACACAATTGCTGATTTTAAAGATTCTACAATTAAATGTAATTATGTCCGAATTGTGAAATATATTTTCGAAGGTATGAATATATTCTATAATTAAATATGAATAAATTCTATAATTAAAGATTCCATAATTTAATATAATTGTGTTTGAAATGTAATTGGTAAATTTAAAGATTCTATAATTAAATGTTTGAATTCTATTTTGAGAAGATGATGTCATCAATTTGATCTAATTGTGAAAATCATATGATTGAAATACAATCAAGGGCCTTGATTGCTTCATTGGTGAATTAAAAGTTCTCTTTTAATAACATTTAGAGATTTGTTTTATCTAATAAAATCTTTTTTTAATTAATAAAGTTTATACAATTTGGTTTTCCTGTATGTTTGGTTCCTAATGTAAAACGACTATATTGTTTTTATATTTTTATATTTTTATTATTTGTAATTTAAAATTAAAAATAAACTCTAACTCTCTCTCTCTCTCTCTATCTCTCTCTCTCTCTTAAACAAAGACCACCATTATGAAAATAAAACCAACACCAAAATTCTTCTTAATGATCCTTTTTATTCAAGATCCCACAACTAAAATCTTTCAAAATCACAAGAGACCATCAAACCCATTAAAATTCCAAAAACAATAAACTGGAACAAAAATAACTATCAAAATCCATTTTAGGTTCAAAGCCTTCCATTCATTGGGATATTAGATCTTAAACCTATTAATGATACACAACTAGTAGATAACTTTTTTAATGATACACAACACATAACCATTTTAATGATCCACACATAACTAGTAGATAACCTCCTAAATTTTAACTTAAGAGTCGTCATTAATGCATTAGCTATATCAACCGATCTTCATTGCACTCATTAAAGTTGAGAGTGCAAATTGGTTGTCCTTGATTTGTAAATACCCAAATCAAATAGGAATAAACAAGAAACAGTCACAAATTGATTCATGTATTTTCATTTGAAATCAGTATCTTCATTTAATATCTATTTTTGCATAACCCATGGTGGATCTGTGTCTTGATTTGATTTACAAAGAAGCACTTGAAGGTAGATAGATAAGAAAGAGATTGAAATATAGGGTTTTGGATTTGATTTCTGATATGGTAATTCCATAGCCGAAGTGAGCGATTTTTTTTTTCGGCGAGGCCATTAGAAGGAAGGGAGTGATAAAGAGGTGGGAAGGGATAAGAAATCGAAGGTTTTGGAAAGAGATGGATCGGGGGTGGGTGTTTTGTTTTAGAAATCAACACTTTCAAAGTGTTAATCTCCTCCACTGTAGGATCGAATAGATTATAAAAGAAATAAATCATGATTGAAATAAAGAAATGAATGAACACATAATCTGTTTTCTTACAAGATAATTCAAATCAATTTACAAATAATCAACATTTATCTTATAAAACAAGTAATTATCTTAAATCGACAATTATCCATTATTTTGATTATGATGTCAATTACCATAACAGAAAATCTGATTTTTATTTGAATAAAACAATTTATGGTAATTATCCAAAGCAAATTAAGACTAAAATTTCGAAATCATGCTGTCAGACTGGGTTCATGATGTGAGTCTGATCAAAATCGAAATTCATACTTTTCCATCTTCGAAAATTTAACTCTTGCATCAAAATAACAGAAAAACTATCCTAGTCTCTAATACCACTGATGGGTTTTGAACATTACATCAATCCTATGGTGTACATGCAACTCTAATACTTTGGATCTAGGTTTTTCTCTAGTTATCATGCAAATAATCATCCAAAGCATAAACCCTAAGAACTTGCATACCAATTTCGAAATTGACACAAAATTAGGGTTAGAAACATTACCTTGATTGTTATGTAGAAATAACAATCACAATCCTTCTTGATCTTGACTTCTGAAAGTCTAGTGCCCCAAGTGTTACACCTCTAATGGAGTCACAAACACCATTAGCAACTAGTAAGAACAAGAGAGGGAGGAGGAGGCTTCAAAAACGTCTAAGGTTCTCTTCAAAACATAAGGGACAAATTTTGGGAGCTTTGGGGTTCCTTTTATAGTTGAGGCTTCTAGGGTTATCAACTTGGAAACCCTAATTCCCTTGCTTAGGCCCTAAGCAACATATGGACTCCTATTTGGTAAGCCTTGGACGAAATCCTTATGGACTCTCATATAGATTTCGTCTACCCTATACCAATAAGGTACATGAGCCCAAACTATAAATATTACCGATTTACATAATCAGTCCCCGTTAACTTAATCAGTCTCTTTTGATCATCAAATTAATTTCTGATAAAAAATAATTAAATAATATGATTTCTCAATTAATATATTATTCTTATAATATATTAATAAACCATAATTAACCTCTTTCTCTATAATTCATACTACTAGTTGATATGGTGAAGGCAACCCAAAAGTATCATGCTCATAATTAGGTCAAGTATGTCCCCTAATCATGTCTTGCCTCCTCCACAACTAATCTTTTATTAGCGCCACATCTTGCAATCTGATCTGGCTATAATAAACCACTACAATCTGATTGATCATGTAAAAGTAGTGTTTCCATGTACGAACTAACAAATGATGAAACATTTTCTACATGAATCCCAATATCTTTGATGTGTTCTGAGTTAGGTTCATAGACAACAAGTGAAGCTGGTTCTTCGTAATCTTCCCCTTGTACTTCAATCATAGGTTCACCACTATTTGTAAATCCCAAAATCGTTATTGATTCATATCGTGTGTTAATGGTAAATAGCTTTGTAAACGAATGAAGAACATCATTATCCATAATCCATACATCAAAAACTTTCAGCACAACAAGAGAATCCCATAGCTTAGAGATGAAAAATGTAGCATATGCTAGACTATCCGGTAGGTCTATGACTCTAAATTCTTCGGTAGTCATATCAAATGAAATAATCACATGTTTTTGCATCTGAAAATCATTATCAAAAGCAACCCAATAAATATAACTATGTATAGCTACCTCAGACAATATAACCTCAATTGATTTCTTAGGCAGATTGCTACAAGGAGTTCTCCAACTACCTCTGCTCAATTTAAAAACCTCAACCATGGGAGAGCTAACTTCCGTACCAACATTTGTAATCTTCACAATCGTAGGATCATTAGTGATAGGACAAACCCCAAAACCAACAACAATTTCCGAACAACCTGAAAAACTTGGGACAGGTATTAAGACTGATTTTCTAATCGAAGGATTCAAAAGAACAATCAACTTTGTTGCAACTTTATAACGAGGATGGTCTGGATCTTTATAAAAACCAGATAAACACAACAATCCCTGAGAGCTCCCGAGCACTTCCAATTTAAATAAATGTTCAGAGAGCACAGGAACAGTTGGAGCAAGCTCTTGTTGGGCGAAAGCATCATCATCGACAAACGAAACGTACTTTTTCTTCAAGTCTACTGGATCTTTGTACCATACAAGCAGACGTTGTGGATGAGTCTGGCGGAATCTGTAACCAGCAATAAACTCGGAGCTGTCGATCAAAGACTTCCATTGTTTTGATACGGATCTAAATTGAAGTAATGATTCACAGGTAGTCTTTTGATGATGTCCATTTGGATTTCAAAAGGTATGTATTCTGACATTTTTGATTTTGGGAGGTAGGTGGGGATATGAATTTCTAGGGTTTTATGATATTTTGGTTTTGGGAGATGACAGGGGATAAAGAATAGACAAAATTGCAAAAATGTTCCCTAATTTTTTTGGGGGTTTTAGTCATAACCATGACTTTTTTGGATTGGTGGTCCTTTTGAGGTAGTTTGTTTGTGATTTTGGTCCTTGGATAAATTGAAAAGACTAAATTGCCCTTATTATATTTATTTTTCACTTTTCTTTTTTTTCTATAAATATTTATATAAAAAAAAATTAGGGGCCCTCTCTCCCTCTCTCTCTCTCTCTCCTTGAATTGTGTTGCTGCCATTAAAGAGTAAAAAAATCTTTCTCCTTCCTCTATTTTTCCTATCAATCAGAATAATCATCCAAAGACCCTAAATTCGGTGTTGCTGTTCAACATACTTCTCCGATCTACAGAGGACTAAAGTCCTTCCTCCTCCTACATGTGTTGTTCTTGATCGGGCCAAAAAAGAAAGAAGTTGCCAGAGCAACCCTTTGATGTCGGCTCGCCTCCTAGTGAGTTGCTAAACCACCACCGGACCACTCCTATTTTTTATTAAATTTGTGCTTCTCCTTTCATGATCAGACGAGGATCAAAGATCCTCCCCCGATTTCTACCTTTGTTCTTCTTCACAATCGGTCAAAGATCCGAGACCCTTTCCTTTCGATGCCACAGTCGTCGACAACAGCTTTCTTCAGGCTCTTCCTCTCCTCGGAGGTGCTTCGTATTTGTGTTCTTTTTCTTTACCTTCCCAATTTGTTGAAAACGATGATCGATTCTCCAAAACGAGGATGTTGCAACATCTGGGAGGTTAAATAGAGCGGATTCTTTCAGATGAGCTAAGCCGATGTCGAAGAAAGCTAAGTAGACATGGATTTGTAGATTGGGGAGGAGGAATAGTAATGGTGATGATGTTCTTCCTAAAATGATAAACATAGTCAAAATGGATGGTGGTGGTGAACGGTGATGGTTAAGATAAGGGGGATGGAGACTGTCGGTGGTGAATGATGGTGGCTTATGTGTTTATGAATCTTGATTGCGTTTTCTACATGTAGGAATTGAGCATTTTTATGGGAGAAATTAGGTTTTTTGGAAGGAGAGAATATGGTGAAAGGGGGAAGAAGATGAAGAACAAAGTTGTATGTGTTTTTGGTTGTAATCCATCGAGAGAGAGAGAGAGAGGGGTGGGCCCCAAATTAGGTAATTATTTTATTTTTCATTTAAATTAAATAGAAAAAGCATAAAAATATATATCAGAAGGGCATAATAGTCTTTTCAGTTTACTGAGGGACCAAAAACGCAAAGAAACTAGCTGAAAAGGACCACCAATCCAAAAAAAGTCGTGGTTTGGACTAAAACCCCAAAAATTTGCATACCACATAGACCATTTTTGCAGTTTTGTCTAATGAATATTGGGTATGGAATCGTACCCACATAACCAATTAACCATGTTATATTGTACTTAGAATAAATGAAGTTTAGTCCATGTGGTTTGCAATTTAATATATATGGAGTAATAAAGTTTTAAGTTTGTGCACGTTAGTTCCTCAATGTTTTTTTTTATTTTATATTACACTAATATGGTTTGTTATAACCATTTAAAAAAGGTAGTAAGGTTTTAATTTTGTCAACATTAGGTTCTTAAAGTCTTTTTTTACATATTACACCAACATGGTTGTTATAACCGTTTAAAGTCGGATAATAAGGTTTAATTTTGTCCACATTAGGTCTCTATTTTTAATATTTGTATCATTTCAACTAACTCATTTACAATTTATATTAGTATCTAATTAGATGACTTCATTATTTCATTTTCTTATTTTAGTCGCACATTCACCACAACCACGGTTTCATTTGAAAGGTTACATAACAACTTTTTGTCATTTTTGAAAAAAAACTAATAATAATTAAAGTCTTAATGATTAAGGCTATGTTTGGCACGCCATAACTATTTGATAAGGTAATTTATTTTTTCGATCTTTTTTAAGTTGTCATGTTTGGCAAGCCAAAAAATTACTTGTAAGCTATCGTTTTAAAAAGATACTTAGAATAATTTGTTAAAAAAAATTAATTTCCAAATATACCTCATAATTAATTAAGAAATAATACATTAATTAGAATAAAAGAAATTTTAATGTATTTGTTTTTTTTAAACATATTTTTTAAATGTCATTGTATATCAATATATAAATTTCATATAGCTTATAAGCCAGTGAGGGTCAAAGTAAAAGAGTATCCCCGAAAATAATAGGGTATCCTTGATAAGTAATGGCTCCACCAATGGGGTATCCCCGATACGCCATTACTAATCAAAGATACCTCATTACTTGTCGGGATACTCTTTTACTTTGACCTTGTCTCTGTCGTTGGCTTATAAACTATCTGAAATTTGTATAATGACATAAATGGACATTTAAAAAATATGTTTTATAAATTAATTAAGGGGTATATTTCAAAATAAAAAAAAACTTTAAAAAAAAAACTAGTCTAAATAGCTTTTTAAAACGCTAGCTTATAAGCTACTTTTTTGTTTGCCAAACATGACAACTTAAAAAGTCGAAAAATACACTAGCTTATCAGCTAGCTGTGGTGCGCCAAACATAGCTTTAATCATTAAGACTTTGATTATTAATATTTTTTTTGTAAAAATGACAAAAAAAAAAATTGTTATGTAACATTTTAATTGAAATCATAGTTGTGATGAATGTGTGACTAAAATGTGAAGATAAAATAATAAAGTCATCTAACTAGATACTAACATAATTTTTAAAAGAGTTAGATGAAATAATAAAAATATTAAAAATAAGGACCTAATGTGAACAAAATTAAATATTATTATCCCTTTTTAAATGGTTATAATAATCATATTGGTATAATATGTAAAAAAAAAAGGACTTTAGGTACACAAAATTAAAACTTTATTACCTTTTTTAAACGGTTATAACTAACCATATTTGTGTAACATTAAAAATAAATAAATAAACTTAAAACCTAGTATCGACAGACTTAAAACCTCATTATTAACCCTTTCCTATAGATTTTATTTATTTATTTTTGTAACAATGATGTGAGTGGTCTTTTTGTGTTTACCGTTAAATGCGCTTGAGTTTTTTTCTTCATTTTATTATTATTATGTTTTTTTGTTGTCTAAAACAAACAAAGTGATTGAAAAAACTATTTTCTATTTTAATATATTTTAAAAAATATTTTAGATATTAGTATTTTTTATTTTTCTTACGTTTCAGTTTTTTTTAATGTTTTTTTATTTCAAATATCTCATTTTTCTATTTATTTCACATTTTTGTTACTTTCTTATTTTTTTTAAAATAAAAGTTTCTATTTAAGTTTTTTACCCAGATTCTATTTAAGTTTTTTATCCTTTCTTACTGTTTTTTTTAATTACAGATTTTTTTTTTAATTTTTTTATTTTTGCTTTTTTATTTTAAATATCCGTTTTTCTTATAAAAATCTTTGACTATTAAATTTTAATAATCATAAATTAAGCATACAATATATATTTTAAGGTGCAAAAATTCCAACATTACATATATAATGTTTTTAAGGTAAAAAAATTACAAAATCGTTTGTTACAAAAAAAAATGAAAAAATAAAAACACTGCAAAATTTAAATAAAAATAATAATAAAAAAAACCCTCCAACATTGTTCATTACAAAAAAAAAAAAAAAAAAAAAAAACATCACAACTAGCTTAAACTTGAACCAGGAACAAATCATTACTTGTAGAAAAGAAAGAAAGAAAAAAGTATGTGGACTTATATGTTGTGATTTCAAAATATTCACTACGTTTATGTTTACTTGCATGAAGTTTCCATTTGCAACCAAATTGTAAATATAACTTGCATCTTATAGTCCAAATAGTTGGGCTGGAGTCAATGACCTTAAATTGTCTATGTATCCTAACACAATGCATCTTGATTGCTCTAACAAGTTCCTATTTATCCTTGAAAGAATCTTTTTCCCAACTCTCATGTAAAATCATTATTACTTGTTAATTGTGACACAATCTAATTGTCATCAATAATCAAATTTGTTCCTTCCAAATTAGTAAAAGTTGAAGGTACTTGAACATTGTTGTCAGAAGATGCTTCTTCATCATCTTCATCTCTGTCACACCCCAAAACCGGAACGGCGGAAACGTTCTGGGGTGGATGACGTCATGTCAAGTATCACAACATATGCAGTATAGTAATCAAAGTACAACAACCATTGCATTAATAGTAATAATTTTACATAGTTTACATTCCATAGCAACATCAAAGTAATACAAGGAATAATATAGATGCAACTCGATACTAGGTTATTCTCTCAAAAGCTCCCGGGATGTACCTGTCTATCGCTGACCTGAGAATACAAGTTATTTTGAAAGCGAGTATCAGCATATTATAATGTTGGTGAGTTCATAAATATTTAATGTCATTTGTGTAAATACACATTTTTATTCAAAATAACTTTATGTAAGATAGTAGTTTAGAATCTACGGTGTATTAGCGTCCTTTCCAGAAAATCCTATATTTTCTAAATAAAGCAGTCTTCTACCAAGACTCGACAGACTTATGTTTTAAGGAGTAATTTTCCTCAAAAATACTATCATTATCAGAATACAATATCTACTTTAAAGGAATAATGATAAAATCACAAGTAAAAATACCAGGGGAAAAATAACATATGCCTCAGCAGTAATACTGCTGACTAAGGCCAAAGAAATCATAGACTCCAGGAGAATATCAAATGAATGATACGCCTGGCTCAGTCTAACAAAAGGAAGCACAGACTCCAGACAGTATCGAATGAACGACACAGCTAGCAAAGTCTAAAACAAAAGAATACGAACTTCAGACAGTATCAAATGAATGATACAGCTAGCAAAGTTTAAAACAAGAAAATACAGACTCCAGACAGTATCGAGTGAACGATACAGCTAGTAAAGTCTAAACAAAAGATGAATGTGAACCCGTATGTAACCATGCTAATCGACGATAGAGTATCCGATGACCCTCCAGGTCACGCGTAGAGGTAGTGGCATTATGTCACCCATGGGCCTTACCGGCGCGGACTGTAGCTAGTAGTCTGGGTGTGGGAGTGTCAGTCCCGTATAGATCTATACACATGATGTTCGCTCTCCTTCCTGGAGACTCTGGTTACACGGCGATGGCACTATGAGGCGTCGTAGAGGGAAATAGTGTGTCACATTCTAAAGAGATAGAGATAGAGATAGAGATAGAGATAGAGATAAAGATAGAGATAGAGATAGAGTCTCCTAACTATTCCTATAATAGTTACTAGTGTTTCTAGTCTATGAACTGGTCGATGGAAACCTTTATGTCTATACATGTATACATGATATACAACTAATGTTTAAACGACCTTCGGACGGATACAAATACCCACCAGACCACATCCCAACGAGGAAAAGGAAATAGGGCGAACTAGCCTTCCTAAGTCTTTTAAACATTATTTATATAACTATACAAATACAGGCATGCATTTTAACAAAATAAAAGCATAGAAGAAAACTCTGATGAAAACTTTGGAAAATCTTTACACGTAAAATATTTACGACTTGATGTCAGTTTGTAAAACAAGTTTGAAAATCTTTGGAATCCTTTGAAAAACCTTTAACAAGAGTTGAAAGCGAGATTGGAACATCTTAAGCTGGATAAAACAGTTATCATGCAAAAATCTATTTTGCTATACAGTTATTAATCACATGTGATTTATATAACAACTGTACAGTTCAACTTGTATTCCCCCCTATAAAAGCAGTTAAAATCATTTAAAAGGTCAATTCAGGGGTATGAACTCACCTGCTGTAAGTGGATCGGATGGAGGTGTCGGTTGGGTGCTTGGTGTCAAGTGAAGACTTGATCACACTTAATGACCTAGTAACATATGAAGGCATATGTTTACATACAGTTAGTGTTTATAATACTAATTAAACACGTATAAGCATCCTAGTGTGCGGAAAACACTTTGGTCAAGTGTCAGGAGGCTATTGGGTTGAAATAAGGGGGTGTATGGCCTAGTTAGGGAGTTTACTCTTCAAGAGTAAACTCTTTATGGAGATTTTTGGCCCTAAGACCATATCCCCATGAGTTTACGGTCGTAAACTCATGGGTGGTGTGTTATTGGATGTTTTAAGGTCTTATCTCACTCGTAGAATTAGGCTAGGTTCAAATCTAGGGCATATGAAGGGTTTAAGGCTCCAAATGGACTATTTAAGGGAGTTCACGGCTGTAAACCTAGAGTTTACGGCCGTAAACTCTCACTTGTTCATTCCCTTCATGAATTAAGGTCTTAAATGAAAGAGTATAAAGTTCTATGCATTTTTCCAAGTCAAATGGAGAAGTTAGGGCATCATTTGGCTTCATTATGGGAGTTTACAGCCCATGGACCAATCCTTGGGGGGTTTACGGCCGTAAACTCCTAGGTCCCTGGTTTCTTTGATGTTTAAAGGCCCTACTTCATTTGTGGTGGATTCTAGACATTTACCCAAGCCTTAGGAGGTGTTTAAGGGAAAATTTAACACCTTAAATGGTGCTCACGGCTCATGAAGAGGGGTTTACGGTCCAAGAGTGTTCTTGGTATGTACACTCATGTTTACTCCTCATATGTTAAGATTTTGGTGTTCTAAGTCCTTTCATGTAAGCCCCTAAGTCATAACTAAGCTCCAAAAGTGGTTTGGAAGGGTTTTGCGGTTTCAAAACCCCATTTATGAGTGTTTGCGGTCCAAGAGTGTTCTTGGGCCGTAAACACTTGGTGATGAGGGTTTTGGGTGATTTAAACACGAATTTACAGGTATATCAAGTTAAACAACAAGGTAGGATAGATTACTTACGATTATGGAGCTCGAAATGGGCATTTTTGGATCGAAAGCAACTTGTAGAGAGAGAGCGAGTAGAGAGAGAGTGAAAAGGGTGTAAATGAGGTTCTCTCACCCTTATATAGGGTTTGAGTTTTTGGCTCGGTGGAAATTTACCCGATACTAACGTTGAACGGGGTTTTTGGTCGTACCCGATTGAATGGTCGTAATTTGGCTTGATTGTAACTAAAACTTTTCAAGGGATTATTGAGGGTGTTTCACGTGCTTCTAATTTGTTCCGAATCTTATGAAGTCATAATAAAAGTCCCAATTTAATTAACCTAATCCAAAAGGTTAACAGACAATTTAATAAAACGAGTTTTATTAACGGAAGAAGAGGTTAAAATGACGGGATAAACTTCGGGTTGTCACATCATCCCCCCGTTAGAGGGAATTTCGTCCCGAAATTTGGGTTTAGGCAATGAAGTAGGCATGAACAATCGGGTAGAGAGATGAGGGTACTTCCTATTCGGTTGGTCCTTGCGCTCCCAAGCTAACTCTGGGATGCGGATTCCATTTCGTTCAGTTAGCGATTCCTACAGGTTCGTCTACGAAGTTAGGGTTCCCAATGATTTCTATCAAGATGGGTGGGATACAGAGAGTGACGTCGGGCAAACACTTTTCAAGTCTAAGAAGTGGATTGATTTGGGGTGAAACTTATGGAATTTCCGAAAGTAGTCGTGGTCTGACGAGGGTTGGACCAAATTTTTGTAAAGAATCTCGGATGGTCCTAAGCTCTCGGAAAGGTAGAGCTTTTCAGTACTTAGAACATAGAGTACTTCTATGGCGGGATCATCACTGGCATGATCGCCATTCTGAAGTTCCAAACGTTCTATCATACTGGGAGTGTAGTCCTTCATGTTGGTTCTTAGAAAGCTCGGGTTCTCCTTGGATTCGTGTTTCCTGTCGATTGGCTTTCAGAGGTTTTTGTCACACCCCGACCCGCGGCGGAAATCGCCGGGGTTGCGACGTTATACAATTGGATCACAGTTAACCACATATATCAAACACTTAATATATTTAAATCAATATATTACAAACCTTAAGGTGTTGGAATTGAAATTACATATTCATAGTTTAAACACACAACAGTAAATAAAAACAGTTCAAGATTATTCCCAAAAGAAAGGAACTATAATTTCCTTAGAACCGATGTCCTACCTCCGGCTCCTTAGTTACCTGAGAATACACATTTTTAAAATACGTCAACAAAATTTGTTGGTGAGTTCCACAGGTTTTGACTCCGTGAGTTTCATTAAAAGAAATCCTTATAAAACGTGGAATGCTTAACAAAATAAGTTGTGCAAAACATGGTCAACTATGTTACCGATTTGCTTGGTGTGAGAACCGATACTTGAAGTCTAGTATGAGTACCCATGTTACTTACTTACAATAAAAGTAAATTTTAACATATTTTTGAGAAGCAAAATATTTAGTGTTTGTATAGATAGACACTAACAATCGTTTTAACAATCTACAAACAATATTCATACTACATAAAACCTCATCCCAGTTTATCTTAGTATATTTATTTCCGGGACTTTGTTATAATTCCCGATTGTTTGGATTTAAAGACTTTTGGCTGTAATGCTTAAAAATGTAAAACTACCAAAGTTCTAACATGACAACGGTCATATGTGTCCCTATACGAGTTTAAACAGTACGTCGACTGTAAGTGACCATATATATGTTTAGACAGTACTCCGACTGTAAGTGAATAACAAAGTTTATACAGCACCCCGGCTGTGAGTGACCAAAATCGACCTAGTCCAAATCATCATATCTTATGAGGTTTTCAACATGATCATATTAGAAATACTTGTTATAATTTACACTTTTGTAACTATTAAAGTATGTGTGAACTAAACAATATCATAATTGGTGTACTTCTTATTTACCACAACACTTTGTATATATATTTGAAAGTCCAAACAGCAAGATAAATTAAAAAGGGCAATTCTGTCCATGTTTTTAGAAAAATCATAGAAAAATCATCATAAGTCGAAACCTGGATCCGTAAACTCTCAAAGTTTAGAAAATGAGTCTAATTTGTCCATAATTTTTATCCTAAGCTTAAGTGGTTCCTAACCTGAGTTAAAATACTCATTTTTACAGACAGGTCCGAAAATGTTCTGAAATGATAGACAGTTTTGTAAAAATCATTATAAATTGTAGAAAAATCGTATGAACGCGTGCAAGTAGTCCTTAGAAAGGTATTAACATGAACTACTTCCATATTGTACAGTTTTGAAATCCATTGAGTTTAAGGAGGGCAAAACAGTCCGTGAACAGACCATAACTTTACTGTGAAAAGCTGAAATTTGATCTTAGGTATGTTTAGTGACATAACTTGTATTTTTAGTTAGTAAAGCCTTTAAATCTTTCAAATATAACTTGTTTAGTGTGTATTCTCCCCCAAAACTTGTAAAACATAAAAGAGGGGCCGTAGAAAACTCACTTTAGTTGCGTGTCGTTATCGGGTTCAAAGATGTCGAGATGTTCCCGGTTTCTCGAAGGCTCGTGACGGAAGTATTCTTTGGGAGGACTTTGTTCTAATACTATCACAAAGGATTGTTATATCATGAGTTGAACACCATCTTTCTAGGCATCATGGAAGAGGTTGTCATGGGATCTATGTCACTCAAAAATGACTTTCAATGGACTGTTATGATCTCGAAAAATGGCAGCAACAGGAAGGTTTTTAGGAGCTTATTTGGTACCTGGAGTTCAGCAACTATTTGTGTGTGTAGGTTCTCGAAAATTCAGCAACTAAAGAGTGTATTTGGGTGATTTCAGTCAAGTAACAAACAAGGAAAAAGGGGCTGTGATTAAGCCATCATTTTGGCTTATGGACCTGATCAAACTTGAAGGAAAAAGGTGGTGATGGGGATGGTTTGAAGGGAGAAAAGGGAAGAGGGACAGCAGCCTTTTCTGTTCCTGTTTTGCTGTCCAAACCGAGAGGGAAAGAGCTCCTCTCTTGCTCTCGTTTTCTACTGGGAAATGAGTGAGGGAGGGGCTGAATTTGGGAGTGATCTTGAATGGCTAATTGATTTTTATGTATGGGTTATAAGAAGGTAAAAATAGAGGATATGGGGAGGAAATCTCGTGAGTAAAAGGTGAGAGGAAGAGAGGAATCAAATTGTGATAACTTTGAAAGATTACTTCTTGATATTTCATGATTAGATCAAGATTTTCTTGTCTCACAAGTTAATTGAGAAGTGTAGTTTGGTTCCAAGGAAACTATGACTTAGAATATGAGAGGCAAGTGAAGTAACGAGATTTAGAATGGTAGTTTGTTCATAGTTACTTGCATGTGCCTTCATGATCATTTCTTATGTTAGAATTGTACTCTAGGATTTTTAAGTTGTTCCTTGCATGTGCATGTATATCTAGCTAGGATTTGGTAATTCAAACAATATGTAGATAAGAGAAGAAGTTGGAATATTACAATTTGTTTATTTGTGTACATTTCATATTACTTGACATTTTATTCCCTGCACACTCTCTTCTCATTTGGAAATGGTTCCCTTTTAATATTCCTTTATAAGTATCTAGATAATAGTTTTTAAACATATCCCACATATATACTCACATACGTAATCCATTTGCTCTTAATTATATATCTAGTTTTCATATAATATGTGTTTTATGATTACACTTATACACATAGTTTTTAAATACTAAGGCATTTGCAATTGTTCTAGACACATATATGTGTGTGTGTGTGTGTGTGTGTGTGTGTGTATATATATATATATATATATAATATTTCAATTTCGTGTATTTGTCCGTTGATAGTATTACACGTCACTTTAATAAAATTTGTCGTTACTAGAAGCCGTATACTTATAATACTTTGAACACCCAGTTATTAGTCGGTCATTTTCAAGAATCCGGTTCTAGTTCAACTTCTAAAATAATATCGTTATTCGTCAATTTCCTAGATCATGAAATTTCCTCACATTATTATCAAACTTGTAACAAATTTTCTTAACATTTTTTTTGCTAATATATTATTCATTATTTATTATTAATATATATCGTCGTACAAAAGTCTATATTTTTGTCGATTGTTACAGTTTTCTGGATCATCGGATGAATTGGATGTCTACGGGTATCTGTTTGCTGCAGGGCGTCTATCTCAACCTAGTGCAAAATGAACCTGCACTTCTGGTTCTTGAGATGTTTCTAACAGAACAATTAGGGTCGGGGAGATAGGGTTTTACCAGACGGCTGTTTAGAAAGTTTTTAAACTTCTCATCATCGTCTAGTTGACGCTTTCACAACATGATTCCTAACAGGAGAGAATCATGCTCTTACTTGCTTTGCTGTTTCATGAATAGCAATCTATGCTCAGGGCTAACACAGTCCTTAGAGATTTTCTGAAGTGTTGGACTATCTCGGGAGGTGGTTCTACTATTTCTGTGCGATATAGTATTCTTAGAACACCTAGTAGTCCAATGAATCTCTAAGACATGCTCTATTCTCTAAGGCGTCGGTTTATTTCAGTTGCAGAAAGTGCGTGCTCTTGTATAACCCATCGGCTAACACCTAGACTGGTGTCAAGTCTATAATCTCTTCGGGATCTGGGTTATAAGGCTTTACGCAACCTACTTTCGTACTTTATTCAAGTATTCTTGGTTGCGGAGGTTATCCTGTGGTTCTTAGCATTCTAGTATTCACTTCGAAGAATGGAGTCTATCGTCTATAGGGCGACGGTGACTTTTCCACGTGAGGAGGCGGAGTGTCCTAGGCACTACTCGTCAGTAACAGGGTGGACGAAGTGCCTGAGTAGTGCGAGCATCTTTTGCAACTACTCTTCTGTTGGTTCTGAGTTTTCTTGATTTAGGTTAAGTCTAGAAGTATAGGGTTCTATTACTCGGAACTTCTAATCTCTTCATCCACTCTTCTCAGAGTTTAACTTATCTAAGCTTCCAGGTTTCCGGGACATCCACTGAGATGCTTAATTTGTGGGATTAAGCGTGAATGGATGGTCGTAGTCAGTGTCCTTGACTCTTACGACTCAGATTTCTTTACCAACTGAGGGTGTTAGCTACTATGTTGGCTTAACCGGGATGACAACAAATTTCGGATTTGTGGTCATTTTAGTAGCTCAACCCGCAGTGGTTCTCTTGACTATAGTTCCTATTCTATGGGATAGGATGAAGGCTTTTACTATGAGATTCGTGGTAGAGCTCATACTTGGCTTAACCACTAATACTTGGTGTATGCAAGTCGTATATAATTGAGGTCGACAGGATGTTCAGTTGTGCGACTCCACCCCAGACCCACAACCCAACGAGGAACAGGGAGTAGGGAGGAAGCACACATCTTAAATCTTATTGATCTGAATTACATACCACTCTAATGCATATACCCGTTGGCAATATGATAATCCTACGAGTTCTTTCTCTTAAATCACGAACCTGGTTGCGAGGTGCTAAGGGTCTTTCTAGGAAATCCACTGAGTAGGTTTCGGGTGGTTATCGTCTTCTGGAATACCTGCAATGTCTTTTGCTTTGGTTTCTATCTGTCTAAGAAAGGGTGGGTTAACAGCGCGCGGTACCTTTCTCCTGGGTACTTCTGAAGGTTTTAGATAAGAGGGACGACTGACGGATCACATTATGTTTTATTATTAGGTTTGGAAGAACCTTTATCTACCGAGATGGCTACGGTGAAAGTTCTTTTTACACAACACTAGGATTTTACACGCGGTTGAACTAAGTCGAACCATGATTAATAAAGGCGTCGAAGTTGGCATACATCGACATGATATACAGTGAGGATCGATAGGGCCATGTGCTGAACGGGCACACAAGTTCTTAGCGTCTTGGGTTTCGTCCCGTGTATCACTGTCGCAGATACTTGGACCGATAGAGTCGACACAGAACTATAGAGGGTCCTGAGTGTTTCGGAATAGTGTACCTTTCATGAATGGATTCTCACAAGGCCTTTCTATAGTCGCCTAACATATACTAGTCATGTATAATTAAGGTGGGAAGGACTGTTGACTGAGCGACTCCGCCCTAAATCCACAACCAAACGAGGAACAGGAAATGAGGCAGCATCACTCACTCCAGGTCTACAAAACTAACAAAAAATGATAGAATTCATCTACAAAACTAACAAAAAATGATCAAAAAATGATCTTACCAATATGTGATAATAATAAAAAAGAAACATAATGACATGTGTGAAATCAATTCCATCTACAAAAAGATAAAAACACAGCTGTGATAAAATCCATCTACAAAAAAAAATTAAACAAAAGAAAATTGATCAACAATGCATATAAATTAGAAACGAGGAGAATCATAATCGAATAGTGTGGAAGAATTTGAACCGGATTCAAACTGGAAGAATCGGAAAAGCTTTAAGTTTTTGGTACCTTTAAGTTTCCATGTTGGAGATGAATCTGCGACTGGTAGAGGAG
Source organism: Lactuca serriola (assembly GCF_051521515.1). Taxonomy (NCBI): domain Eukaryota; kingdom Viridiplantae; phylum Streptophyta; class Magnoliopsida; order Asterales; family Asteraceae; genus Lactuca; species Lactuca serriola. The sequence goes on from NC_136409.1 coordinate 28,936,503, forward strand.
GCCGTAGGTGTCGACGATGGGAGGAGGAGGTTGCACGGAGGAGCAACAGTGGAGCCCTAGATGATTTTTCGTCTTATTTTTTTCGTCTTGTTCACTGCTTCGTTCCAAGGGGTTAGGAATCAAAATAACGTGTTTTTTTTCTTTAACAATAATATTCGTTTTTAAATTAGAATAATACTAATATGATAAATACTTTTGTAATCACAGTAAAATGGGAAATAGTTAGTTTTCCAATTACCCTATTTATGGACAAAAACTTCAATTTGCCTCAGTTAAGTATGTATAAGATGATGAACATTGCATTGCTGTCCTTTTTTTGATTTTGTACTTTCTTCTTATTATAATTACTTTGATTATTAAATAATTATGCCCTACTTACCCCACCCCACTTCCCATCCTTGAACTCATTGTTAGATGCTACTAGCCTTTCTCTCGCCACCGTGCCTATTATAATTACGTCGGCTTTTGAATTTGACCAGATTTTGACCAAGTTTGACAAGGGGTATTTTGGGTATTTTGAGCTGTAGTTGAGATTGGTCACTATTTGATGTATAGGTCACTAGTAGAGTTGATATTCGGAGAAGTGTCCTATGCAGCTTTCTATTCAGACTGAGATGTGAGTTTTCTTCACTATACTTATGAGTCAAAGGCACCAAGGTTGACTCATTAGATTTGATATCATGGTATATTGATTAATGTTATGTTGAGTATGTGGTAAATTGGTAGATCTGTAGGACTTCCTGTATTTACTGACTATTGATTGTTATGGTATATGTTGATGTGTTATGGTCGGTTAGATTGAGGCGGTCTGGTTTTATGTTGGTTTTATGCTGAAGGCCAAGATACCTAGGGCGATCCGGCTAGACTGAAGGCCTACGAGATGGTCTAGTCAAGTTGAAGGCCTAGAGAGCGGTCCATATAGGTTGTAGGCCCGGTATGGCGGTCCAGTTATGCTGAAGTCTCTAAGAGCAGTCCAAATAGTCTGTAGGCCCGGTGCAGCGGTTTAGTCAGGTTGAAGGCTCCTTTATGCATGTAGTTATTTGTATGGTTGTGTATCGTACTTTGGGGGAACTCACTAAACTTTGGCTTACAGATTCACTCATATGTTTCAAGTACTTTAGACGACCGTGGGAAAGTAAAGGCATGATCGTGCACATCCTTTTGGTTTCGAAGATGTTGATTTGGGACACTCTGATATATGATTTCTACTTTTGAGAACAATGTTTTGTAAACGATTGGTTTTGACTTGGGTTTTGACTGAAAACAATGATTTCACTTAATTTAAAAATGAAAATTTTTGCCTCGATTTTGGAGATGTTACACTAGTTCTTATATTACAGTATCTAGGAAAAGCTAATTGGGAAACTAGTTTAGTGTGGGGTAGAAGTTACTATATATGTGATTTATTACATGATATATGATATGAGTTATGTGTATTGGATATGATCGATATAATGGGTGAGTATTGTGGTTATTCACTAAGCATTTCGCCTACAGTTGTTTTTCTAATATTTTTCAGGGAAAGGACACGACTAGATTGTTATATGCTCCTGCATGCAAGTTTAAAGACTTTTAAGTTTTTAGTTAGGGGTTTGTTTATGCTTCTAATTGGGTCCAACAGAGGACCCGGTCCAAAAAAGATAGATTAGGATGTTTGATTTTGTTTTTGCAATTAAGGACTCATTCCAAGTCTTAGACTCAGTCCAAGAAAGAAACCTGATTTGGTCCTTCCCTCTCAATCGCTGGATTGGGACTACGTTATATATGTGGATTCGTTTTTACCCTACGTATGTTGATAACCTCCACAGAGAAGGCAACGGTCATTGAAGCAACAGCAGGACCGACCAAAAGGTTCTTCCTTCATTCTCGTTTATTCTTTGTTTTTTTGTTCTCGTTGATAACCTCCACAGCAGAAAAGCAACCTTCTTCATTCTGAATTTTTTTTTTATTGTTTGATGATTTCTTCCCCCACTCGTTCCTTATGTTTTTGGCTACAAAATATATGATTTCGTATTGGGATTTCCTTTTAATTTGTGTATATGTGAATATGTATCTCTTTTCATGGAAAAAAACATATTAAATGACTAGTGAAAGTACATCTGTCAGTGAAAAAGCATCAGGTGGCTGCAGAGCATAAAATCATGTTGAATAATATGAGATAACAAAGAGAAAGGTGACTCCAGAATTCTACATGAAGAAAATCGAAATGTCTACTGGAACACAAATACAACAAAAGAGCTGCAATATAAGAACATAATTCCAATTCAAATAAAAAACAGAACCAAAAAATCATGAAGTTTATGATTACAAAACTCGTTATTAAAAATAGATGTATGTTTCACAAAACTGCATCTGATCAAAGCATAATTGTTCAATCTTAATATGCAGAGAAAAGTACTCTCATCAAAAGAAAGAAAGAAAGAAAGAGTTGTTAGTTCACAAAGACTTGGTATATAAGAACAAAAAAAGTGGCAACATCTAAAATGATTAAAAATTTAGTAAAAACCCATCTGAACATAGGCTAAAAAAAGGTAGATTTGATGTCGCAGAGTAGAAATATTTACCAATTTCCGTACTTCTAATGATGGATCATTTGCAAGAACAAACAAACCTTGGAGGTAACTGTCCATAGACATGTACAAAACCTGCAAAAAAGTTGAAGTGACTACTGCTTAGTAATTTCTACAGTGGCAAGTTAAGTAATTTAGTCAAAAGCTAAATGACCTAATAACTTTTACCGGTGGCATCAACATAAAGTACTGATTTACAAAACCGAAGGCAAGCTTTCTAAGCAAGGCATGTGGAGATTAAAATAACAGTACAAAAAAGCACCACTTAAGATCATGAGACAATGAAAAAGAACAAATGTTCAAAAAAAATCAAAAACTACGTAATTATAATAACAAGGACAAGCTGTTACCTGGAGTAATCTTGGGAGGAATACATCAATGGGCCTTTCAGATGATCCAGGATTTTCTGCATCCAGCACTTGAGGAATATCTTCACAAATCTGTATTTTATAGTAATTTCAATATGGAAGTCAATTATGTTAAAAAAAACATTTATGAAAACAAAAGATCACATGAAGATGAGCGTTAAAGTGTTTTATCTAGCACAATATAAGGGTAATACGGTCATTTTTCATCATTCACCACGATCAGTTAGAAAAATAATCAAACAGCATAAACTCAGATATGAACACAGTCAGAACTTCTAACCCAGTCGACTTTAACCCAGTTAGCAACTATCAAACGGCCCCTTAATCTGATTTCTAACATTATGATAATGTAACATGGGTTTTTAAACATCCACAATTCTTATGATATTTTGGTTTTTAAATAATGGTAATTTGATGGGGTTTTGGAAAACTTCAATGACAAGTTATTTTGAATGATTTCATTATAAATGGTTTTAAGTATTAAAGGTTATGATTCTCCAATAATAAGTATTAAAGGTCATGATTCTCCAATAATAAACTAAGATAATTATTTTTTGAAAATTTTTTAAAGAATATTTTTAGTAACATGGATATTTCATTAAAACTTTTAATAAGATCACATCACAAATGTTTCTTTTACAAGTGATTTTAATTATATTTAGTATATAAAAAACATAAGGTGTTACACATACACTCATCCTTTCACCAAAACTATCTTGATCGTTACAGTGTTCTCCTGGACCTCCTTGCGGAGTACGGCTAACAGAGATCTCTTTCCTGATCGTGATTTCAAGTCTCAACCGCCTAGCGATCACATTAAATGTGTCACCCGAGGACCAACTTCGCATCATTGGCAACATTACATCACCATTCTCTATCATACAGACCCTCAACACATAAAATCACCAAATACCACTAGGATATACAGTTCCCCCAATACCAAGCATAATGTTTCCTTCACAAACTGTCTACCCCTTCATAACACCACTCCATCCCCCACGTTTTAACCCTTTTCTGCACATGAATGCGCAAAACTAATACTAGAGACTGTAATTCCCAACAAAACTAGATGGCATTGTTGGAACATGGTTCAGAACCCTAGCACCAAACATCACAATTGTCACTTTGCAATCATCACAAAAACGCCCAAGGTTTTACATCATTTATAACTACAATATAGGTGAATACTATAATAACACAATCATTTATGAAGCTTTGCTTCTGCAAAAGAAAAACGTTTTATGCATCAAAGCAACCATTTCCATATGCAAAAATATAAACCAAGTGGTTTGGTTTACATTTGTACCAAATGATATAAGAATAAACTAGTTACGTAAGATAAAGAAGTAGACAAAAAACAAATTTATAACATGAAAAGGATTAAAAGATCTGCTTGAACGAGATTACATATTCAAAGCAAAAATAACATAATGGAAAGAGTTTTGCTTTACAATGTCTCAAAATTCACCGGCTTTCAAATGATTTTTTTTTTTTTTTTTTTTTGTATATATTGCACATCTATCCATTTTAATATGTTCCAAGAAATCACTTCATGTGAAAAATCATTACTTAGACATATTCAAACATTTAGCAAAGCTATGAATCCTACACAATTGTCAATGTGTAATGTGAACAAATATCTAAATGATGAAAGAGCTAATGGAGGCCTCCATCAATGCAACATACATCTGTTACATGTATTTGAGAAACTGTAAGATTACACATTTCCACATTAGGGCATTGATGAACACATACAAGAAATATAAGTGGTTTATCCTACCTTACAAGTTACAAGCACATCCCTCCATCATGTCATGAGAATACAAGATATCATAATATCACATTGTCTTCCCTTCTTGCCTGCTTCCCAACTAATCCCGTATACGCGATACCTCTGGCAATCTGATCTGGCCATAGTGAAACATTACAATTTGATTGATCAAGCAGCAGTAGTGTTTCCATATACGAGCTAACAAGTGATGAAGCACATTCTGTACGAATCCCAATATCTCTGATCTGTTTTGAGTTAGGTTCATACATGACAACTGAAGCTGGTTCTGTGTGACATCCCCAAGATCCCAAAATACTTTGTGTTTTGAGTACTTCCATCATAGGTTCACCACTATTTGTAAATCCCAAAATCCTTATTATATCATATCGTGGGTTAATGGTATATAGCTTTGTAAAAGAATGCAGAACATCATTATCCATAATCCATACATCACAAACTTCAAATTCACTTTGTGTTCCAGGATCATTGCGTGTAACGTATTTAAGCACAGCAAGAGAGTCACGTAGCTTAGAGAGGGAAAGCGTAGCATATGGTAAACTATCTGTTAGGTCTATCACTCTAAATTCTTCATCGATTTCATATGCTAAAGTATTTGGTAGGTCTATCACTCTAAATTCTTCGGTAGTCATATGAAATGAAATAATCAGCGGTTTTAGTATCTGAGAATCATTATCTAAAAAATCATTATCAAAAGCAACCCAATAAATATAACTATCGATAGCTACATTAGGCGACATAAAGTGAATTGATTTCTTAGGCAGATTGCTACAAAAACTTCTCCAACAACCTGTGCTCAATTTAAAAACCTCGACTATGGGAGAGCTAACTTTTGTTCCAAGATCCGTACAAACATTTTTAATCTTCACAATCGTAGGGTCATTAGTGATAGGACAAACCCCAAAACCATCAACAATTTCGAAATTTGGAAAACCTGGGAAAGGTATTAAGACTGATTTTCTAATCGAAGGATTCAAAAGAACAATCATTTTTGTTCTAATTATACAAAGAGGAGCGACTGGATATTCATAAAAACCAGACAAACACACCAATCCCTGAGAGCTCCGGGGCGCTTCCGATCTAAATAAATGTTCAGGGAGCATAGGAGGAACAGTCGGAGCAAGGTCTTGTTGGGCGAAAGCGTCATCATCGAGAAACGAAACGTAATTTTGCTTCAAGTCTACTGGATCTTTGTACCATACAAGCAGACGTTGTGGATGAGTCTGGCGGAATCTGTAGCCAGCAATAAACTCGGAGCTGTCGATCAAAGACTTCCATTGTTTTGAGACAGATCTGAATTGAAGTAATGACTTCACGGGTAGTCTTTTGATGATTTGCACTTGGATTTCGAAAGGTATGTAATCTGACATTTTTTCAGTTTACTTTATTCTGTGTGATTTTAGAATATATGCAGTCGTATGGTTTGTAATTAGAATATATGCAGTTTACTTTATTCCGTGTGGTTTTAGAATATATGCAGTTTATTCCGTGTGTATTTTTCTATAGATTTTTTTTCTTTTTTATTTATTTATTTATTTATTTATTTTGTAACAATGATGTCAATGGTCTTTTTTTTTTTTTTTTTTTTTTTTTTTTTTTTTTTTTACCTTCAAATGCGCCAGAGTTTTTTTTTATACAAGTGATTGAAAAAACTATTTTCTATTTTAGTATACTTTTAAAAATATTTACAATATTAGTATTTTTTATTTTCCTTACTTTTCAGTTCTTTTGTTTAATGTTTTTTTTTTTATTTCAAATATCTTATTTTTCTATTTTATTTCACCTTTTTGTTACTTTCTTTTTTTTTTTTAAATAAAAGTTTCTATTTAAGTTATTTATCCTTTCTTACTGTTTTTTTTTTTAATTATAATTTTTTTTAATTTTTTTATTTTGCTTTTTTATTGTAAATATCGGTGTTTTTTTATGCAAATCTTTGACTTTCAAATTTTAATAACCATAAATTAAACATACAATATATTTTAAGGTGCAAAAACTTCAATATTACATATATAATGTTTTTAAGGTAAAAAAAAACATTCCAAAATCATTTGTTACCCAAAAAAAAAAACAAAAAACATTACAACTAGCTTGAACTTAAACCAGGAACAAATTTTAACTTGTAGAAAAGAAAGAAAGAAAAAAAAAATATGTGGACTTATATGTTGTGATTTCAAAATATCCACTACATTTATGTTTACTTGCATGAAATTTCCATTTGCAACCAAATTGTAAATATAACTTGCATCTTATAGTCCAAATAGTTGGGCATGAGTCAATGACCTTAAATTGTCTATGTGTCCTAATGCAATGGATCTTGATTGCTCTAACAAGTTCCTCTTTATCCTTGAAAGAATCTGGTCTCAACTCTCATGTAAAATCATTCTTACTTGTTGATTGTGTCACAATCCAATTGTCATCAATAGTCAAATTTGTTCCTTCCATATTAGTAAAAGTTGAAGGTACTTGAACATTGTTGTCAAAAGATACTTATTCATCATCTTCATCTCCAATTCCATTTTCCAATATTTCATTTAACTCAACTTCATTGTCTATATTCATCTCATTAAGCACAACTGCAACTTGAGAGATTATAAAAGAATCATCATTGTCAATCATGTCTATAATAGAATTCATCTACAAAACAAACAAAAACTAATCAAAAAATGATCATACCAATATGTGATAATAATAAAAAAAAAAGATACATAATGACATGTGTGCAATCAATTCCATCTACAAAAAGATAAAAACACAGTTGTGAAAAAATCCATCTACAAAAAAATAAACAGAAGAAAAATTGGTCAACAATGCATATAAATTGGAAACGAGAAGAATCATAATCGGATAGTGTAGAAGAATCTGAATCGGATTGAAACCGGAAGAATCAGAAAAGCTTTAAGTTTTTGGTACCTTTAAGTTTCTGTGTTGGAGATGAACCTGCGACCGGTAGAGGAGGCCGCAGGTGTCCGGCGATGGGCGGAGGAGGCTGCAACGAAGGAGTGACAGTGGAGCCCTAGATGATTTTTTGTCTTTTTTTTTGTTTCGTTCTATTCACTGCTTCGTTCCAAGGGGCTAGGAATCAAAATAACGTGTTTTTTTTTCTTTAACAAGAATATTAGTTTTTAAATTAGAATAATACTAATATGGTAAGTACTTTTGAAACCACACTAAAATGGGAAATAGGTTTTTTTCCAGTTACCCTATTTATGGACAAAAACTTCAATGTGCCTTCGTTAAGTATGTATAAGATAAAATTTCCTTGTTGTCCTTTTTTGATTTTGTACTTTCTTCTTATTATAATTACTTTAATTATAAAATAATTATGCTTCACTTACCCCACCTCACTTCCCATCCTTGGACTCGTTGTTAGATGCTACTAGCCTTTCTCCCGCCGCCATAACTACCAACCACCTTACCGGAGTTGCACGGCGTCAGAGTTGTAGAACCAATTCAGCTTTGCTCTTATAACCAATAATTTCACATCCAAATTCAAGGGTAACAGTAACAATAATAGTATAAAAGTGACAAGGATCCACGGGCTAATGGATATATAGGCACTCAAAATGCAAAATTATGCTTCATAAAACTGTATCCTAGTTAAATAGTTATTTTCTATTTTTATATGGGTGTTACTTGATTATACGCGCTAGGATTGACAAATTTGTATCAAATGAAACCAACAAACATATTACTAATTGAACCAACAAAGTTGATATAAATATCTTTGGTGACCAACATGTTTAGCTGGTAGTACCATACGTTAAGTAGTCGTGATACAAAAAATTGAATAACAAGGTTATATTGTACAACCATCTTTTTGTCCCACACAGTAAGAACTTAATGAATTAAGTCAAACCCATATTGAGAGGTATAACAAGGGTATCTTAACAGATTAAGTGTTTGCCTTGATATCAACATAACAACACAGTTTTCATAAACATCAAACTAGAACTTAGGGTTTAGCTTTCAATCCAAACCTCTTAAGCACTTAATACATTGATACAAGAGTTGAAAGAGACACTCAACTTAACCACCATGAACTGATGGTGACTTGTTGGTGCAATGGTGGCCAATGGTTAAATGGTGGCCCTATGGTTGTAACGCCCTAATTCCCAGATATTAATTTATGGCTTTGATTCTTCATGATTTCAAGGTCTACTCGACGAGTTGGTTGCCCTGACTCGTCGAATAGCAGTGTGACAACCCGAAATTTCCATTCCGAACAAACCATATCAAGCCAATAGATGTAGAGCAGTTACAGTGAAAATTTAGACTTCGAGTATAAGTTTGGCAGTTTTCAGGATTTTACACTTAAGGAGATATTAGGAGAGTGGATGCACTAGGGTTTTGTGCAACACTGTTATTCCAAGACTCTAGGACATTAGAGTTCGTTCCAGGAATAAAAATATTTTCTGCCAAAAATATCTCCGGACTATAAATAGAATTCTGAACCAAATTGGTTCATTTGTTGGATTCCATTTAGAGAAAAGTCAAAATTCTCTCTCACGGATCTTCGAGTTTTTATCCCAAATTGTGAGTACTTCGATCTAGTTATGTTATATAGCTTAGATTGTGTTTAGAAACACAAATTACATATCAAATCTGTGAGATTCGGGAGTTTACCGCCCAAGAACGTTCTTGGGGAGTAAACTCCAAAAAGTGGCTTAAATGCTACCTAGTCCTTTCCCCGTGACTTGTAACTACCTTAGACTTGTATGCTAGTGTGTATACGACTAGAAAACATCGAAATCGGATTAATAACCCAAGATTTGGGAGTTTACCGCCCAAGAACACTTGGGGAGTAAACTCCATTTTAAGGTCCTAAAGGGTTCCAATGACCCTCAAAGCTTTAGAACTCGAACTAGAGTGTCACTAGGACAATACAAAAGAATTACGTGCTGCATTCATACTAAAATCAGTGTCACTAGGACAATACAAAAGAATTACGATTGTTGGGAAACACAAGTGGGCTTAGAGACGTATGGTCAAAACTGGGAAGATATAGCCTGATCACCTATATTTTCCGAGGGTTGACTAGCATGTGCCTAAGTTTAATTGTGTGGTTGCAACAATGCTAAAATCTTACCAACCCTACCACAATGAGAACAATAGAACATAACATTAAGATTTAAAATACTATAGGAGTATTTGGTGTTACTATAAGTACGTTATACTTGAGAACTAAAACAGGATCTTCATTACTAAGTTGATAGTTGCTAAGTGGATAAACTGAGGCTATATGTAATTAGGATGTTATAGACTTAGAATCTATGGAAATTTTACTTCACCCTTATTATGTGTAAATACGGAGTTAAGGTCACTTATTCGAAGGTCTATCCTGTTTAGATTACACATAGCCGGTATGCACTTCACAAATAACGATGTAACTGATGAAGGTTTTCTAAATAATTATCTAGATAGTTCGTCTAATAATTATTCTCTCACCCTAAATTCTCGCATAGAAAACATAGTTGGACTCCATCCCCACGGCAACCAGTACCTTCTGAGTGAGGTCATAACTGGTTGGTTTGGAGAAGAACCAAAGAATGATCATCCTATCCCCTTGAATGATTACCATGATGAAGACCTTTCGTATGATGCTAACTCCGAACCAGAGGTTGAGAACCTACCCCGAGCAGCTCCCTTTCCAATTCCTAACCCTCGTCCGGCTTTTCATGGCCCGACCCTGAGTGAGTGGAATGCTTGGAAACATGGAGCCAAGGACAAGATCAGTATATGCCATTTGATGGCGACCGAAGCTTTTACGACTTGAGCAATGGGGGCTCAGCAGATAGAGTCTTGCCAATCTTGGCCCGTAGAGTGACCCGAAATGAGATTCAAGGCAGGACAACCCTACATCAGATCACCGAAGTTGTCGCTGATGCGAGAATGCATTCCCTCTGCACCATTCGTCTAGAAGATGCTCACGATAGATCAGAGAGAAACCATGAGACCCTGCTTCAAGTACTAGCTGAATCACGAGCCGAAGTCATGGAGCTCCGAGTACGCCTTAGGGTGTACGGAAGACACCTACTTGACATGGAACGTCAATTGGCTGAACTAAGAGTTCACCATAGGGATGACCGTCGCCAGTAGTAGACGCTTTACTTTATTTCTTCATTAAAAGGAATCATTTTTCTGTCTATGCCCGATGTGGCATTTTCTATGAAATTATCTTGTACCGTAAGTACTTTAGTTAGGTCTTTATGCTATCAAGGACTATCTTCTCTGGATATGATGTAAGACCTTCACAAGGTCATTTTCCCGAATCTATACATCGTGAATATCAAAGATATTGACAGCCGGCTAACTTTTGTGTCATTCTTCATTCGAGTACTCTTATCATACTTTCATTGGGGTCTATCTGAAACATGGTTTAGTCAAGTCATTGGACTATAGTAATTTAGCTCCGGAGACATTTCCAAGTCTCTTTCAGTGGTTGGATCTTGTTATTCACCAACCCACGATACCTCGGCTTGAACGACAAACGTCTTGAGACCATTCTACGAACTTACTTCTACTTATTACTAGGACTGCATCATAGGGATGTAGGTCAAACCTTCGCGATCATACTTCCATTCCGTACTAGTACTGCATCATAGGGGTGTAGGTCAAACTTTCGAGAACATAATCTTACTCTTTTCTTGAGCAATCGAAGTACATCTAGGGTCAACCAGAATCGCTCACAAAATGCTTATCATTCGTGCTAACAGAATCATGTCCTCATCAAGAAACAATCAGCTTCATACGAACATCTCTTTCTTCTAGATTGCTTTTCCAGCGAAGTCGTCATATCAGAACACCGAAGTACTCATGCATGGAGTACCTCTTAGTTCTTTTCTTTTCCGAAGAAACCCCCGAAGTACCACTCGTGCAGTACGTCAAGTTCAATCCAAGGATTTATATGATTGATCTATCACTGAGGAATGTATGCATATGAGTGATATATGATCAAGGTTCTACAGGTTTAGAATTGATGATTCCACTTTAACTTCTTTTTCCCCGATGGAAGGTGAGCTTAAAGAAGAATCAGTTATTCGACTACCTTTTCAATCTTAATTATATACAACTCGTATACACGAGATTGTGATTGTGAAAACATGTATTAATTCTAATATGAACTTCAGGACGGAGAACTGCCTAAGTCTACGAGTAATCACATCATCATGTGAACAAACTTAGAACCCAGTACGACTCCCGTAAACAGATCACCCTACGGTCTAAACACTCCGGAGATACAAGAACAGTACAGACAACTTAGCGAACCACACAGCTATAGAATAAGAAGACTAGGCTTCTCACCCTGGAGAACCCCAATCTTATTCTCCCAGAGATCGACGGATTGCATTGTATGTACCTCGGTTATCGAGGACTCCGTCAAGATTTTCATAGAAATCGTTATCTCTGCCTCGCATTGATGAAATGGTTGAGCAAACGCAAGGAAAGAATTACTTCCAGGAATGGATCTGAGATCCGAATATCACCAGTTCGAGTGTTAGGGAAAGATGTCTGAAAGACTATCTCCTAAACTCGATGCGGACACTTCAAGTCCGTAGTGATACCCTTCGGATAGGACCAATGCGCCCATAGTTTTCATGAGCTAAATGAATAGGGTTACGTCCTTCTTACTTGGATCAGTTCGTCATTTCTCCATGTAATGACTTACTTATCTACCCTCGTAGTAAGAAGGAAACCCATGGAAACATTTCCTACAAAGGAACTTTAGCAAAGTTCTCTAGGCACGAGTTTTGAAATTGAAGAGTCAAATTTCTATGACACACTGTTAGTAATGTGGGAAATTTTGAGTACTCTTTCAATTTGTCAAAACCGTTGGGCATTTTTTTTCGACACCAGAGGCGCCGACAGTCATTCGCCAAATTCTAGGTCTTACCGATCTACTGTCATAGTTCATTCAGAACTCCTCGCAAATTACAGAAACTCGTACGGCTTTGACCCAGCAAGGGGTGGCCTTTGACTGGGAAGTTAAGAAAGAAGAGGAACCTTTGGAATTCCAAGTGAGTGACCAAGCTCTTTAGGTTAACTCACTCTGGGAATGGCTTAATACGCTTCGTATCGCGTGGAAAGCTAAATCCAATATAGTTAGGACCTCCGAGATTCTTATCAGAATCGGTCCTGTGCCTCGCACAAACTAGACCTACTCCGCGAACTCAGTAACGTACATCCTACTCTTCGCGTCTCGATCGTGAAACCATACCTTTTCGTTAGGACTCTTGTAAGTCCACTCGTCGAGATCCTCGCCTTCGTATTAGAACCGTAGTGACCCTCGACCGAGAGGTCAAGCGGATGAAGCAATGCCGTCGCCAGTTAGTGAAGGTTAATTGGAATGCCAACCGAGAACCTGATTTCACTTTGGTGCGCTAGAACCAATCGATTAGGAAGTTTCCTCCTCACGACTCGATCATTCTTGCATACTTCCTTGCCTAAATTCTAATTTCGGGACGAAATTCCCTTCAACAGGGGGATGATGTGACAACCCGAAATTTCCATTCTGAACAAACCATATCAAGCCAATAGATGTAGAGCAGTTACAGTGAAAATTCAGACTTCGAGTATAAGTTTGGCAGTTTTCAGGATTTTACACTTAAGGAGATATTAGGAGAGTGGATGCACTAGGGTTTTGTGCAACACTGTTATTCCAAGACTCTAGGACATTAGAGTTCGTTCCAGGAATAAAAATATTTTCTGCCAAAAATATCTCCGGACTATAAATAGAATTCTGAACCAAATTGGTTCATTTGTTGGATTCCATTTAGAGAAAAGTCAAAATTCTCTCTCACGGATCTTCGGGTTTTTATCCCAAATTGTGAGTACTTCGATCTAGTTATGTTATATAGCTTAGATTGTGTTTAGAAACACAAATTACATATCAAATCTGTGAGATTCAGGAGTTTACCGCCCAAGAACGTTCTTGGGTAGTAAACTCCAAAAAGTGGCTTAAATGCTACCTAGTCCTTTCCCCGTGACTTGTAACTACCTTAGACTTGTATGCTAGTGTTTATACGACTAGAAAACATCGAAATTGGATTAATAACCCAAGATTTGGGAGTTTACCGCCCAAGAACACTTGGGGAGTAAACTCCATTTTAAGGTCCTAAAGGGTTCCAATGACCCTCAAAGCTTTAGAACTCGAACTAGAAGCCTTCATTTCATGTTTAGTACACCAAAATCATTTCAAAACAATGAGGAAAGTGAGTTCACGGCCAAGGAACTTCTTGGGCCGTGAACTCCATGTTAAGTGCCCAAAATGCCCTAAATGCCTTCATTTAGCCAAGAGACTAGCCTAGCACATTACCTTGATGTGTCTAATACCCAAAACACTCAAAATACCAACACCTAGGGGTGTTCACAGCCGCAAACATATGGCCAACTGGTACATGGGCCGAAAACTCTAGTTAGGGGTGTTTTGATGCCACAAACACTACCTAAGGCTTAGACTTGATTTTAGACATGTACCCTAAAGTGTTTAAAGCCTAGAAAACATAAGGAATCACAAGTATTGAGGAGTTTACGGCCAAGAGTAGTTCTTGGGCCGTAAACACCTATAAAGGGGTCAAACGACACCCTAACTCCTTCCTTATGCCTAGAACCCAACATAGATCATTACCTAGAAATGTTTGAGACTTGAAAACACCATAAAAACCCTCCCAAGGGAGTTTACGGCCGTAAACTCCAAGGGAATATGGTATCTAGGCCGTAAACTCCCCAAAGAAGTTAATATGGCACCCAAACACTTGTTATAGCCTTGAAACAATTCACCACATGAGTTGTATAATTGGTAGACACCATTTAGGGACTTGGTTGAGAGTTTACGGCCAGGAGCTTACTCCCCTGGGCCGTAAACTCCAAAGAACATGATCATTAGACCTTAAACTCCCATTTGTGGTATTGCACTCCTTTGTTGCAACCCGTTAGCCTCCTAGCACTTGACCAAAAGTGTTTTCCTCGCGTTTAAATGTTTATACTTGTATAATTAGTGTTTTTAATCACTAATTATTTATATACATATGTCTTCATATGTAGTTAGGATCATTGTGTGTGTCTAAAGTCTTCACTTGACACCGAGCACTTGCCCGATCCTTCCTTACGATAACAGTCTGTTCAATTCCAGTCACTTACTGCAGGTGAGTTCATACCCCTTAACTAATGTTTTAAACTATTTTTAAATGTTTTATGGGGGGATACAAGTAGAATCATGCTAGTTATTATATCAATCACATGTGATTCATATACAACATTCAAATGATTTGGCTACTCATTAGCCGTTTTACCAAACAGTTCCTTCAAATGATTTTTATAAACATTTTATATGTTTTAAACTCCTTATTACACTGTACATTTTACTCTGTATATTACATTTCAAACTTATTTACAATTGTGTTTCAAACAAATGTTTCTTTATACTTAAACTGTTTTATCAAACTTATGCCTTCAAACTGTTTTATAGATTGACATCAAGTCGATCTTTTCTTAAAATAATATTTATGTTCAAATGTTTTACAAAACTTATTTATGCTTTTATATTATAAATTGTATGCCTCTATATGTATAGTTATATAATAAATGTTTAAAAGACTTAGGAAGGCTATCCACCCTATTTCCTTTTCGGACTGGAGATCTGGTCTGGTGGGATATCGGGTACCGTCCGAAGGTCATTTAAATATTAGTTATATATCATGTGTACATATATAGTCATAAAAGCTCTTTCCAGTTCATCCAATGCCCTTGGATAGCAAGGGTATACATCCATGTTCATACGTACCACTTATATTACTAGTAAGCTACCATATGGGTAGTTTAGGAAGATACTAGAACTATTACTAGAACACGATATCACACAAAGAGTCAGTTCATTCATGAGTCAATACTTGCTAGATAGAGAGAACTTACATTACAACTAGTATACATAGTACATTACTATACAATTACATAATTACGTTTACATAGAGATTTTGTTATAATCATGCCTATATTTGTATAGTTATATAAGTAATGTTATAAAAGACTTAGGAAGGCTATCCACCCTATTTCCTTTTCGCGCTTGAGATGATGTCTGGTGGGATATCGGGTACCGTCCAAAGTTTGTTTAAACATTAGTTATATATCATGTATACATATATGGACATAATAGTTCCTTTCAGTCAGTTCAGTGCCTTTGGGTAGCAAAGGCATACGTTCATATACTTTTACATGATTTCGCTTACATAAGTACATATACATGAATACGTTAATAAAATTGTGATCCACTGTATCGGAACATGCCTTAAATGTCATGGCCCGAGTTGTAGCCAGAATTCTCTTGGAGGGAGAGCGTGAGTTTGCGTATAGATCTATACTGGATTGACTATCCTACACCTTGCTGCTAGCTACAGCCGGACCTGCAGGTCTGCGGGTGCCAAACATCATTCCGTTATTACGACCATTCGTATGTCATTGTTACCAGTCGATAGTATGGTGCAATTTATCACATAATGCCTTAATATAAATCCGGTTTAAGGTAATTAGTACAGCAGTAATTCTTATAGCGTTACGATTTAGTACTACATTAATTTTCCCTGTACACATATTTAGTGATATTTTCACATAAACTATAAATGTAAAAACTATATTTTGATAATGATAGTTACACTTGGGAAAGTTACACACTTTTACAAGAGACGAACATATAGAACAGTTAAGTCTTGGTAGAAGACTAGATAGAGATCAGTCAAGTCTTGGTAGAAGACTCCCTGTTATAATAGTAGGAATCATAGGGATTTCTAGGGTTTTTCAAACGTTTACAGTTGTTTTACAAACATTTTCATACTTACAGTTCGTATACATTTTCAATACTTACAATTCAATTACTTACAAATTCTTACATACAAATTAAGACACTAAAATACTTATGATCTCACCAGCTTCAAAGCTGATACTCGCTTTCAAATTACTTGTATTCTCAGGTCATCATAGACAGGTACCGATGCAAGGAGAAAGAAAGATGGAGCTTGTTTAAGACTCATCTTTCATTTTGATTTATGCTTTAGTGTTTATCAAAATTTGATAGAACGTACTTGTATAATAATTCTATTATTAATGCAATGGATGATGTTGTTGCTTGTTTACTACTTTTCATTGTTGTGATACTGTACATGACGTCCTCCGCCCCAGAACGTTTCCGCCGTTCTTGGTTTTGGGGTGCGACAAGCAGCGGGTTGGTCCACGCATTTAAGTGACCTACTCATCGAGTCCAAGAAGGGACTTGACGAGTAGGAGCTGGAGGATGAAACTCTAATTTTCAGGGTTTTGCACCCTATTTAAAGGATCATAAACCTCCTTTAGCCCCCTTGCAGCCTCTTGAGAGTCCAAAAGACCCTATTTCATGTAAAAGCTTCATTTATGTGTGTTTTTGACCTTTGGAGGGTGGATATTGTGAAGGGAGCTTGAAGGTCAAGTAGCTAGCAACAAGGGACTCGTGTGGATCTTCAAAATCTACCTCAGTTAGCTTCATTTGAGGTATCAAGTAATGATCTTGGCCTCATTTCTTTCTAGATCTCATATGGGTGAAGTTTAGGGCTTTTTGGCTGGGTTATGAAGTTATTGCTGTGTATGAGCTAGATCTGAAGTTGCAACTTCAGATCTGAATTCTCCTTGGGTTCTAGGTTCATAAAGCTTTTAGCTTTGTCATGTATGAAACCTTCCTTATGAGTTGAATCCATTGCAAGCTTGGATTTGTCATTTAGAGCCTCTAGAGCCTTGCATGCACATAAAGTTTGCAACTTTACATGATAAACATGCCTTGGGGATTTGGAACCTTAGCATGGCTTAAAAAACATATGTTTGGGTGAAGGACTAAAGGGACTCGGCGATTTGCATGGTCAACTCGGCGAGTCCGATGAAGATTGTCGTGGGCTCAACGAGTCAGCTAAGGTTTTCCCCAACCTTGGACACACATGAACTAGGCGGGTTGTAGGGAAACTCGACGAGTTGGCCAAGGAGTTTGCGGCCGTGAACGATAGGAACTTGACGAGTCACTAGGATGACTCGACGAGTTGGCGAGATATACAAGGAACTCGGCGAGTGGCTGATTGCACTCGACGAGTCGAGTCAACATGGACTGTTGACCTTGAATGCTGACTTTGACTTTGACTAAGGGTTGACCAATTTGACTTCTGAGGGTATTTTGGTAATTGGATATTTATGGCAAAAGACATTGGTGAATATAGGTGTTGGAGTTGGAGCTACATTTAGAGGAGTTTGACACTATCATCCGAGCTACTCGCGAGGTGAGTTATCCTCACTATACTAAGGGGTCTGAGGCACCAAGGTCGGCCCATTGGATATGTATCCTAGCAGTGTTAGTATGTTAAGTATGAGTTAGTATTGCATGCTAGTGGTTATGCCAGTTAGGTAGATCTGTAGGACTACCTGTGTTGCTATACGATTATTTGCATGCTCAGTGGTTATGTTATATGATGATATACTATGTGGGATGGGTTGAGCCATTGAGGTGATACTGCTTCTTGCGGTAACCAACGAACCCGAGAACATTCCAGATACGAGCTGAGGGAGACTCGTACTATGGGCTCGATGGCAAGCCAGATGTGAACTGTGGGCCCGGAAAGTAATCTAGACTCATACTGTGGGCCCAGGGGTACACCAGTCTGTAAAATTGTGGACCCAGTACATGTTGTTGTTTATATGTGATATGTTCAGTGTATCGGTATTTTGGGGGAACTCACTAAGATTTCGGGCTTACCGTTTCAGTTTATGGTTTCAGGTACATCAGGGGATCGTGGCAAGGCAAAGGTGTGATCATACAACTCCTCACTTTTTTGACTATGTTTCTAGGATACTCTGATATGATTCATTTTGAAAACAAGTTTAGTAATGGTTAATAGATTTGAAATGTTTTTTTTAAGTTTAAATTTGGCATGATTTCTATGGGTGTTAGAAGTTAGTATCAAAGCCTTGGTTTGAGTGAATTGGAGGAATACTTGTGTGAATCCAGTCTCAAATCAAGGAAAAGAATTTTAAAAGGGTTTTCAAATGGTTTTAAAAATAATAAAGGATGATGCAAGTGTACGATCAGCCGGAGCCAGTAAGTAGACCCTAAAATACCATACTGTTATTTGGTATTATGAATTATTAGAACAGCATGCTAGAGATAGGGATCTTCAGAAATTGCATGATAGAATTACCTGATTATATGATGCCTGCTAGCCTGGGGTTTCCTTATATGAGATTGACATCATTACTGTAGTTGCTTAGTTTATGCATCGCGATTGTACATAATTAAGATCTTATAGCCTAAGAATGTTTGGTTCAGCCTTTTGTTATGTTCTTATCTAGTTAGGGGCTTAAGGTAGAGTCAGATATTCGAAAGTCTATCGGGTCCAACATTATGTATGGATAGCATAAACTAGTGCTACAGAGGTTGGTGGAAGTTTCATGGATGGATTGTGTGAGGGTCAGTTGGTCAGTTATGAGATATTATGTCACACCCCCAAACCAGAACGGCGGAAACGTTTGGGGGTGGAGGACGTCATATTCAATATCATAACAATTCATAGAAAGGAAAGTACACACCACCATATATATTAAAGTTTCCAAAATGTTTACATAATTGTATCCGTTACATGTTCAATAGTTAAATACATAAACATCTTTCAAAAGAAGTAATTAACGTCAGCACGTTAATCTCCAAAAGTTGATTTCCAAATCTGCTTAGCGGTTCCCTGAGAATACAAGTTATTTCAAAGAAAAAGTGTCAACATTTAAGTTGGTGAGTTCATGAGTAGTGTTTTGAGAAAATATACGTCATTCGAAAGTTCGTGTATGTTTTCCAGAAAACGCAGTGTTTCAAATGTAAAGAGTTATGATTTTTTGTGTTGAAAATGAATGTATTAGATCCAAAAAAAAATCCCATATTTTCTTATAAAAGAATGAAATGCATATGAATGTTCATGTTATAAGTTGTAAGTAGTTGCACCAGGAAAATCCCTTATTTTCCTATTAGTTGTTTGGTTTGTATACAGGAAAAACCCTTATTTTCCTAACATACTGGCAGTCTCCAAGACCGAAAATCGCAAGCAGCCGACGTGCTCGTAAGTTGTGTCATAGTTTTACATAGTAAAGCTATACGAAGATCGCACTTGTTAGGTGAAGAATAGTTTTAATAGCTACTCGTTCATAAAAGCATAATACCATAATAATTGTATATCCGGTGAGTTTTATAACCATACTAAACATAATATGCCTGTAGCGACGTTCTTCAGGCGTCGTAGCGTTATGACAACTGTCACCCCAAAAGACGGACTGTAGCTAACAGTCAGGGCGCGGGATCATGACTTCCCGTATAGATCTATACACATTTGACACGTTCTCCGAACGGGAGACTCTGGTTATAGACAGGACTTGTAGCGATACCTTTTAGCAAAAAGGCAGTATTTGAAGATGTGCAAGTCTCACGGATTCTCAACTAAGTCTGTATTAAAGTAATAGTTTTGTATGCAAAGTTTATCCTCTTCACAATGTTTGAACAAGCATAAATCATAAGTTCTTTGAATGCATAAAATGACTTAGTAAAGAATGTTACCCGTGATATGATGTATTTGTAAGCAAACGTATAAATAAAACATATTTCTATTTATAAAACATATTGTACCCCAAGAGGGTAAAGCTGTGTTGTGAGGTGTTTTGCATGATAATAACTTCCTAAGATAGTTAAAACAACAATATGAAAAGTATAGTAAAGATCGATGTTTCACACGATTATAGTTGTGTTTTTACTTGTATTCCCCCCCTAAAAGAGTATAAAAAGCATTTAAAAACGTATTTAAAGTGTGTTTGCAGGGGTATGAACTCACCCGGAAGTTTGAAGATAGCGAGATGGAAAACCGAGCAGAGTTTCGTCTCGGGAAACGGAGTTTTCTCGGGATTCTCGGGAATCTCGGGAGTAAAATCGACCCTCGGGACTTGAGAAAAAAAGACCAGAGCTTCGGGTTTGAACGGGCACGGAAATCGAGGCAAGAGCGTGAGAGAAAGAGAGAGAATGAGCAAAATTTCCGGAAAGCCTCGCATCCCTTTTATAGGGGTGCTGAACCGCCTCGGTACGCTGGGCGTACGAGGGTATGCAGCGCGTACTGGGGCGTTATCGCTTACGCACTTCGGATGGGACGGCGGGTCGGATGGGGCGGCGGGTCGGACGGGTGGGTCGGAAGCTTCGCATAGGGCGACGTGGACGATTCGAGGCCTTTGATCTGAGTACGCGGGGCGTACGAGGGTACGCAGGGCGTACTCCGGTCCTATCCGCTGACTCCCCTTCGGATAATACCGGGAGTTTTTATTTAAATTTATATTTATTTTAAATAAACTTCTAAAATTCATATCTCCTTCATACGAACTCCGTTTTCGACGTTCTTTATATCCACGCGAAGGTGAGACTACGATCTACAACTTTCGTTTAGATTCCGTTTGCAAATTATGAAATTATTTTTATTATTTATTTATTAAAATGATGTGATTAAGGAATTTCTTTAAAAATTCATAACTTCTTTATCTGATGTCGGTTTTTGCCAGACTTTTTACCACTAAAATACCATTGTCGAGACCTTCGATTCTCGTTTAGGTCATTCCGGCCAAAAGTCGTTCGATCTCCGATTTGAGTTTTTACGTAACTTCGTATTGCCGGTTTTTAGTCGAAAAACTTAGAATGGTCATAACTTCTTAGTTATAACTCGGATTTTAGAGTTCTTTATATGCTTGGAAACCTTAAGACGATATCTATTACATAGCGTACTGCAAATAGAGCCTTTGAATACTTCATTTTTCGATGATATTCTAATTACTTTTTCAAGGAGGTTACAAGACTCGAATTTCAAGGACCTGAAATGACAGGTTGTTACATCATCCCCCCGTTAGAGGGAATTTCGTCCCGAAATTAGAGTTCATGCTACGGCTACGGATAGAAGTTTTATTTGCTCCTCATGTTCGTAATTGAACTTGGTTCCTCGCTTGGCATTCCAGCGAACCTTTCACTATCGGAATACAACTTTGCTTCTTGCGTTTGACTTCACTGGCATGATAACTCTTCTTGGTCGAACGTATGTTGAATGTTTTTGTGGACTGTGAGAGTAGTACATCTTGTACAAATCGACATAGAGGGCATGTGTTGAGCTTCTAAGTTTATTTGTATGGCAGTACGATCACTCGTAGTCTTAAGCAGTCTCCGTCCTGAAGTTCATATTAGAAATTCATACATGATTCCACAATCAAAACCTCGTGTATACGAGTTGTATATAATTAAGATTGAAAAGGTAGTCGAATAACTGATTCTTCTTTAAGTTCACATCCCATTGAGGGAAAAAGAAGTTAAAGTGGAATCGTCAATTCTAAACCTGTAGAACCTTGATTATATATCACCCCTACGTATACATTCATCAGTAACAGATCAACCGTATGGATCTTTGGATTTGAACTTGACGTACTGTATGAGTGGCACTTCAGGGATTTCTTCGGAAAGGAAAAGAATTATGAGGTACTCCATTCATGAGTAATTGGTGTTCTGATATGACGGTTTCACTGGAAAGGCGATTTCAAAGAAAGAGATGTACGTACGAAACTGTTTTTGTGAGAATCAAATTGAATCAAGTCGTATGATAAGGTCGGAATCATAAGGAAACTTAAATACATTAGATTTGAACATAAGACGTTTACCGACAAAACACAACCGTGCAACCATCAACAGAGTTACAGTACTTTAGACTACTACAAGACTATTGCTGCGAATAAGGTATACTACAACGACAGGTATACGCAGCATGAGCATCCCTATACCGACGGGATCCCGCAAAAGACAAGGCTCTAGTTGCACTAGTTTTGGATGGTTTATAAGTCTGTTACAACGAAACGCCTAAATTACATTAATGTGGGTTCGGAGTAGGTTCTCCTGCAACTGTGGTCCTGAGAATCCTACCGTTTATGCCAGTATTCATTGTGATAGGGCAATCCTTCTTGAGGTGCCCTTATCTCCTCGCCTTGGTGGCATGACTGGCTAGTGCTAGCCCTAGTGGCGGGAGTGGGGTGTTTAGCCAGTGTTAAGTGGACACGAGTGCCTTTCTCAATACCCCACCTTGGGAATTGCTTCCTAAGGCATTCTGCAGGAGTTGCCACTCGTTTCTTTATGAATCTAGATCCTAATGTGCGTGTTTCAGCGGGCCTTCATTACTTCGCCTATCACTTCGACTGATCGGGATCGTGTGGTTTTGGGTTTAATTACTTACGTTCTTCTAAATGTTAGCATATTCACTTGATGCATTAGGGTAGCTACGTTTTGAAGTTCATGGCTGAATTCACTACTAGTTTCTGAGTTTGGATTTGACTTGTTGTATGCGCGGTATTTCTAAATGATCTGTTGGGGGATACTACGGGAAGGTTGTAAAGATTCCTCATATGAGTACTTCGGGGTTTCGAAACTAGAAACCAATTGAGGTTTGTGTGGGGTTTGTCATTATAAATCGATCGAGTTTCGTTAGTCGATGGTTAAAGTGAAAGGGTCCTTTATAACACATGGAACTGGTATGGGTAGGGCCACACCAATCCACGTCGAATGCCAATGTCTGTACTTCTCATTGTAAGACGTTTGTTAGTGGGATAGAGCATTCTGCATATGTGTTTTCAGTGCTTTTTATTCTATCTCCATTATTACTACTATGAAAGTTTTGTTTAATGATTTGGGGTGTTTGTTCGAGTAGATTTTTAAACTTGTGACTCACGGAACTCTTCTGCATTCTTACTATCAAATGGAATGTATGCAATTAAGTTATAAAGGAGAAATGTACCCATAATGACTGTGGGGTCTGCAATAGCCTCCTCTTGGCTCATCGCAAGCACTTGGCCTTCTCCACCAGCATTCATGATGCTTGACTTCGGGCAGTCCCTTCGGAAGTGTCCCCTTACTCCGCACTCATAACAAGCGCGGTCTACTCCTACATTTGTGGCTAGAGCAGTGGGTTGGGCTAGTTCTCTGCAGTAGCGGATGGTGTGTCCCTTTTTATTGCACCTAACGCAATACATTTCATGGCAAGATCCGTGATGATGAAAGCTGCATCGGTTGCACTTAGGCTGGTTGCCGTTATACGACCTATTGGGTGTAGGGGTAGGGTTTGTTGACTGCTTTTTGGCGTTTCTTTGAGTTGATTTGCCTCCCCTCTTGCTACAGGGTTTTTGTTTCATGTTCTTGTGTTCGCACCTTGCGGCATTCTTATAGGTACCTATTGGTAGGTGGTTTCGATTGTTTCTTTGATTAGGATTTTTGATATCGTTTCCTTCTCTGCTTGAGTTGACATAGTTATTGTATGCTATAATGGTTGTCACCGTGGCTACAAACTGTAGCTTGCAAAGTGGCGGTGTCCAATCGTAGGAATGGGGTTGCGTTGGTAAGTTGATTATTTCCGGCCCTTGCTGCGCCGCTAAAGTTTGCTTGAGACAGTGCAACTGTTACTGCCGCAGCGATAGCAGATTGTACTATGTTGGGGTCATATTGAGGAGGTGGTGGTGGGGTTGCGTTTCTACGTGCTGATCTACGAGGAGACATTGTTCTGATAAGGAAATAACATGAAAACTATAAGTTTTAATGATTCGAAAGTCGCGCATTAGTGATTTGCTATTTCAGAAGTTTGGCTCACCCCTGAATAGGGTTTTGAGTTCGACTGATGAGGAGAGTAGATAAACTCATGAATTTGAGGGGTATGCAAAGGGTTTAAATAAAGGAAATACATCATATATTATAAAACAGGGTGCGTCACATTTTAGGAAAATTTTTGACCTATCTAAAGGTCTCTGATTACAAGGTTAAGGAAAGTAAGGACTTTATCCGAGGTCTTATGCTATGAAAAACTTTTGGAATTCAGACGGGTTTTATTTGTTACGCGAGCTGGCTACAGGGGCCTTAGATTCTGCCAACTTACGCTCCATCTTGAGCATACGTAGTTCATGTCTTGCTTGGCGTGCCCGAAGTTCTATCACTTCGGTTTGAGTTGTCGTTAGCTCTCTCTGCAACGCTTCATTTCGATTTACAATTCTCCCATGAGCTAATCCTAACTGTCGGATGCGAACTGTGTTGACTCCAGTGTTCGCATCATTCTCCTCAGTTCGATGGATGGTCGTCCGTCCTTGTTCACCAATGCGAGAAATCCGACGAACCAATATAGGAAGGGCTCTGTCTGCTGAGCCTCCCTCGCTTAGGTTGTAGAAGCTTCGGTCTCCGTTGAATGGAAGGGGTTGATCCTGTTCGCGGCTCCACCTATCCAGGTTAGTTGCCCAAAGGGGCGTCGAGCCATGAAATTCCGGTCGAGGATTAAGGTTTTGAATTGGAGTCGTTAAGGGTAGGTTATTGTTCTCGGGATCTGAGTCTGATTCTTCTTGCATTCCTTCTTCAGAATCATTCTCTATCCCTTCTCCATTACCTTGGTTGGGGTAGTAGGGGTCACCGAGGTGATGGAATCCAGTCATTGAGTCTATACGAGAATAGGGTTAAGGGTTGAAGGCACTCGAATACTCCCTTAGTATTCTTTAACGATATGCTTTTGGTAAGTTTTAAATTTGTTGTCCATTGCAGACACTCCTTGGCATACGTTAGTCGGCTCTTGGACAAATATAGTTGATCAGGCTATATTCTTCCCAGTTCCGGTTACATGTCCCAAGGCATACTTGCACTGCACAACTAATTTATAATACTTCTATATTGTTTTAATTATGATATTGATCATGTTATTAGTATGAAATGAATGCATGCCTACTTTACAAAACTAAATAAATTTAATTTTAAAAGTATGACTCTTACTCAGAGTGTTTTTGCCCAGTTGTGTTTATAGTCATATACCAAAATGGTTTTGATATACTTAATTCACTATAAACGATGCTCTGATACCAATCTGTCACACCCCCAAACCAAAACGGCGGAAACATTCGGGGGCGGAGGACGTCATATTCAGTATCATAACAATTCATAGAAAGGAAAGTACACACCACCATATATATTAAAGTTTCCAAAATGTTTACATAATTGTATCCGTTACATGTTCAAAAGTTAAATACATAAACATCTTTCAAAAGAAGTAATTAACGTCAGCACGTTAATCTCCAAAAGTTGATTTCCAAATCTGCTTAGCGGTTCCCTAAGAATACAAGTTATTTCAAAGAAAAAGTGTCAACATTTAAGTTGGTGAGTTCATGAGTAGTGTTTTGAGAAAATGTACTCCATTCGAAAGTTCGTGTATGTTTTCCAGAAAACGCAGTGTTTCAAATGTAAAGAGTTATGATTTGTTGTGTTGAAACTGAATGTATTAGATCCAAAAAAAAAATCCCATATTTTCTTATAAAAGAATGAAATGCATATGAATGTTCGTGTTATAAGTTGTAAGTAGTTGCACCAGGAAAATCCCTTATTTTCCTATTAGTTGTTTGGTTTGTATATAGGAAAAACCCTTATTTTCCTAACATACTGGCAGTCTCCAAGACCGAAAATCGCAAGCAACCGACGTGCTCGTAAGTTGTGTCATAGTTTTACATAGTAAAGCTATACGAAGATCGCACTTGTTAGGTGAATAATAGTTTTAATAGCTACTCGTTCATAAAAGCATAATACCATAATAATTGTATATCCGGTGAATTTTATAACCATACTAAACATAATATGCCTGTAGCGACGTTCTTCAGGCGTCGTAGCGTTATGACAACTATCACCCCAAAAGACGGACTGTAGCTAACAGTCAGGGCGCGGGATCATGACTTCCCGTATAGATCTATACACATTTGACACGTTCTCCGAACGGGAGACTCTGGTTATAGACAGGACTTGTAGCGATACCTTTTAGCAAAAAGGCAGTATTTGAAGATGTGCAAGTCTCATGGATTCTCAACTAAGTCTGTATTAAAGTAATAGTTTTGTATGCAAAGTTTATCCTCTTCACAATGTTTGAACAAGCATAAATCATAAGTTCTTTGAATGCATAAAATGATTTAGTAAAGAATGTTACCCTTGATATGATGTATTTGTAAGCAAACGTATAAATAAAACATATTTCTATTTATAAAACATATTGTACCCCAAGAGGGTAAAGCTGTGTTGTGAGGTGTTTTGCATGATAATAACTTCCTAAGATAGTTAAAACAACAGTATGAAAAGTATAGTAAAGATCGATGTTTCACACGATTATAGTTGTGTTTTTACTTGTATTCCCCCCCCTAAAGAGTATAAAAAGCATTTAAAAACGTATTTAAAGTGTGTTTGCAGGGGTATGAACTCACCCGGAAGTTTGAAGATAGTGAGATGGAAAACCGAGCAGAGTTTCGTCTCGGGAAACGGATTTTTCTCGGGATTCTCGGGAATCTCGGGAGTAAAATCGACCCTCGGGACTTGAGAAAAAAAGACCAGAGCTTCGGGTTTGAACGGGCACGGAAATCGAGGCAAGATCGTGAGAGAAAGAGAGAGAATGAGCAAAATTTCCGGAAAGCCTCGCATCCCTTTTATAGGGGTGCTGAACCGCCTCGGTACGCTGGGCGTACGAGGGTATGCAGCGCGTACTGGGGCGTCATCGCTTACGCACTTCGGATGGGGCGGCGGGTCGGACGGGGCAGCGGGTCGGACGGGTGGGTCGGAAGCTTCGCATAGGGCGACGTGGACGATCCGAGGCCTTTGATCTGAGTACGCGGGGCGTACGAGGGTACGCAGGGCGTACTCCGGTCCTATCCGCTGACTCCCCTTCGGATAATACCGGGAGTTTTTATTTAAATTTATATTTATTTTAAATAAACTTCTAAAATTCATATCTCCTTCATACGAACTCCGTTTTCGATGTTCTTTATATCCACGCGAAGGTGAGACTACGATCTACAACTTTCGTTTAGATTCCGTCGGCAAATTATGAAATTATTTTTATTATTTATTTATTAAAATGACGTGATTAAGGAATTTCTTTAAAAATTCATAACTTTTTTATCTGATGTCGGTTTTTGCCAGACTTTTTACCACTGAAATACCATTGTCGAGACCTTCGATTCTCGTTTAGGTCATTCCGGCCAAAAGTCGTTCGATCTCCGATTCGAGTTTTTACGTAACTTCGTATTGCCGGTTTTTGGTCGGAAAACTTAGAATGGTCATAACTTCTTCGTTATAACTCGGATTTTAGAGTTCTTTATATGCTTGGAAACCTTAAGACGATATCTATTACATAGCGTACTCCAACAGAGCCTTTGAATACTTCATTTTTCGATGATATTCTAATTACTTTTTCAAGGAGGTTACAAGACTCGAATTTCAAGGACCTGAAATGACAGGTTGTTACATATTAGTTTCCTCTAGGAGTGAGGATTGAGCGCTCGATATAGTTATGTATATTGTTAGGGTGTTGTGGTGATACTTGACATAAATATGGGTAGGTGTGGAAGGTAGTATGGGCCCGTACTACTCAAAGCACATGAACCATACTCGTAGCAAGGAAGTCACAACCCCTGGGGTTTAGTTGGGAGTTGGCTCCCTGTTATTATATGGATTATCTGAGATCTCTCTGGAGTATTACTAGAATGGTGGTTATGAAACGTCTTAAGACCACATCTGGTTAAGGATCGGGAGCTCACAGCCAGGATAGGCCAATATTGTCGGAGGATCCTGTTAGTGAGATCATCCGGGAGGAGGTGATCGAGATTGCCTGTGTAACGACCCAATTTTCATGTCCAAAAATTTCAATTTTTAAAATAAATACTTTGGAAAACATTGGTAAATAAAATGTTGTCTGATCAAACCATATCATAAACATGAGCCATGTTTGAAAACCAAAACATAAAAATAATCAAAATGTCAGAGTATAAATCCTGGAACAATCTCATAGATGCGGAAACAGTGCGTGTGTATGATGTGCCGCTACCGCGCCGGCTCCTTCCCCTTGGATGAAGAGGTATCTGAAACCAAAAACTGTAAATTGTAAGCACAAAGCTTAGTGAGTTCCCCCATCGTACCACATACCATACAATCACATAACATAAATACTGCCAGGCTATTTTGGGGTGCCTGACTACCCGGTACGACCATTCTAGGGTGCCAACCTACCCATGCGGCCATTCTGGGGTGCCGTCCTACCCGTGTTAAGCCATTCTGGGGTGCTGACTGCCCGTGTCGAGCTATTCTGGGGTGCTGACTACCCATCGGTCCTAACAACCGATCCTCGAGGCCTATGTCACCCCCTACTGCTACTATCACAAATATCATAACATAACATATTATCAGACATTTCTGGGGTGTCTGGATTACCCTTCGGTCCTAACAACCGAACTCGGGGACTGCTCCCCTCCTACTACCTCTAACTTATATAACAGATCATGCTAGCATATAAACATAACATCACATACTGTCAGACGTATCTGGGGTACCTGACTACCCTTCGGTCCTAACAACCGAACTCTACTACTATCACATATAACATATCGTGTTAGCATATAACATATCAGGCAGTAGCAAACTTAGATGATATCAAAGAGAAAATCATCTATCATACTTCTCCTACTGGTGGGCCGGCATTGTGGCCTTAGACCCACCGCTACCGGAAGGTAACTCACCTCGAAGTAGCTGCTGATCTGCACGGGAACTGACTGTCTGCTGCTGCTGCTCCGGAAGTCCTCCGGCTATAATTCCCACAAAACACTCAGTCAAACACTGCTAACTATGTTATGGGTAAAATGACCATTTTACCCCTGATCAAGTCAAAAGTGAAAGACAAAGTCAACTTCCAGTTGACCCGACTCGTCGAGTTGGCTCGCCAACTCGTCGAGTCCTTATCCATTCGATTGTCCTGAATTCTGTCTTTACTCGTCGAGTTAGGCGTTTAATCGACGAGTTCTCCTTCTAAATCGATGACCAAAAGTCCTTCATCCTACTCGCCGAGTTGTATGAACAACTCGTCGAGTTCATCTTCATCTGAAGAACACTTTAGGTTGTGACACGCCGAGTTGTATGAACAACTCATCGAGTCAGTTCTTGAGGCAAGAAGATTGCCTTGGACTCGCCGAGTCATGGCATTGACTCGCCGAGTCTACCCATTATTGAGTCCGGCTCCCGACTCACTGAGTCCACCCATGACTCACTACCCTACTCAGCATATATGAAAAAGGGGGGAAAACAGGGACTCACGACTCGACTCGCCGAGTCTGATGAACGACTCGCCGAGTCGTGCACATGAAATTACTACACACTTGATTCTGCTTGAATCCAGTTCATTCCATTCATAGATCTAGACTCTTAGGGTAGGTTTTTCACGTAAAGTTTCCAACTCTAGGGCATTCAAGCAATTTACTCCCATAAAGGTCATATATCTGAGCTTCTGGAGCTCAAACATGCCTAGATCTAGTGGTCAATCAACTCATTACGATTTCTAATCCATAAACATGCTTGAAAAAGGATCAAGAAGAGCTCTAATGGTGCTCTAAGGGACTTTAAGCATAAAAACAGAATGGAGCTGAGTTATACCTCAAGGATATCTGAAATAGCACCAAGATATCTGACCTCCTTCTTCTCCTCTTGATCTACTCTCCTTCTCCCAAAATCTTCAAGGAATCACACTAGAACACTTCAATCTCACAAGAAAGGGGCTAGGGACGATGTAGAGTGCTCTGAGGGTGAAGGGGACGAGCTTGGTGGCGCATAAGAGGGATTAAATAGGGTGCAAACCCTAGAAATTAGGGTTTCATCAAGATAGGCGGACTCGCCGAGTACCAAATATGGACTCATCGAGTCGCCAACTTAAACGTGCTCAATATCCCGTCTCTACTCGGAGAGTCGGTCCTACAGCTCGCCGAGTCCAAGGCTAATAATGCAAAATACTTAGAAAAATTATACATACCAGGAACCAGGTGCTACAGCCCGAGGACAGTTGCCATAGATGTTTGGGGTCTATCAGGACCGTCATAGTTGAGTATTTTGATGAGCGCTATGTAGCCATTGTCAAGACGTCTTCTGCGGTAGCTACTATAGCTGTAACAGCGGAAGGGGGAGGAGTTGGTCGAGCTATCTAGTATTGGGACTTGTTATTAAGACATATGCTGATGAGCAGAGGGCTTCAGTTACTTGGGATTAGGGAGATGTTTAGTACTCGTTACTTTCCGCGGTGATGATTATCTTTAGCTGGGGTTTTTGCAGCTGAAAGTAAAATGGTTAATTGATGGATTGGAAGGTCGTTTTATAAAACAAGAATCGTGCCCTTTCAGTTTTCGAATTCAAAGGAGTGAGTAGGCTTGTGACCCCTGGATTAGGTTGTATTCCAGCTTGGGGTCAATTTGTCGTAGGGATTGGCGACAGTATTTCAGCGCTGCTAAGGGCGGGTGGGATGATGTGGCATAAGTATCTTGAGAGGTACGTTTCTCCTTGGATCTCTTGTGTCAGAAGAAAATGATTGATTATGCGATCTATTGTGCTTTTGGGATTGGAGACTATGTCTTAGGAGTGGTTGTAGCCCGATTTAGGGAAGAGGTTGTTTCAACTGCTGCAGTTCAGCGGTGGACGAATGAGCGGGTGGGTGAGTCAAGGTGCGAACCCTGAATGTAATGATTTTTAGAGCTCGAGGGCGGGAGACTAGATTGGAGCATCTCAGAAGAAGGGTATTATGTGGGAGGTCTACGGACAGGGTTCCACAGGATGGCTATTCAGCATTGTCAGGATTCAGTGGTTTTAGTAACCGTTATTGATTGGCGGACGAGAGTGCCAAGGGAAGTAGCTCGTAGCTGAGGTATTAGTTGGAGTATCTGACTTTTGGTCTTCAAGATTTGAGTATGGGATCATTCAAGCATTAGGGACTGTCAGCTTTACTGGGATTCAGGAAGTTTTCATTTAGATCTTAGAAGTGTGTGATCATTTGGGTTTGGCTAGTAATGGAGCACTAGTTGGTAAGAGTTGGTTGTTGTCGAATTGATCTTTGGAAAGTGAGAAGGACTTGGAATTCTCCAATTTTCATGTATTGTGAAGACTTAGTCGATTTTAAGTAGGGGAGAATCAACCCGGAATGTAGAAGCAGGATTGGTTTTGAAAATGGGATAAGTTTCGCATCGTTGTCAGGAAGGAAGATACCCCAAGTGGCTATTTGGGTTGAGGGTTGTGTGAGTTGGGAGTTTGGTAAAACTCCCCATCATGGGAATCACGTCTTCTCGATGCTTGATAGTAGAATTTGGGAAATCAGGTTGGGATTCTAGCCATGAATTAAGTTCGGTGATGTGTTAGGTCGAGTGTGTGTTCGACCAGTATGGAAAGTGTTGTAAGACTGCGGGGGTAGCCGTAGCATTCACTAGCGCTTAGGTAGTATGGAAGGTGTTGTAAGACTGCGAGGGTAGCCGTACTATTCACAAGGTTAGCAAATAGTGCTAGAGTGATGTAAGTCTGTGGGTGTAGCCACAACATTTTCTCGGTTGGTAGATAGTATGAGAGCAATGCTAGGACATGGAAGGAACAGTAGCACCCACCAGTTCGGGTATAGCAGCGAGGATATGGAAATCCACAGATTGGTTTATGGGTCTCCCCATAGGGATTAGATCTGGTAAAGCCAGTAATAAGACTATAGGAACGTCACTACAGTTATGAGACCAGGGAAGCAATGGACTGCTTAAGGATGCGTGAGATAAGGCTACCATTAGTCGGGTAGCAATAACTTTTAGCCTTGGATTTAGTGTCATTCAGATTTGACGCATGGACCAAGCGGTTGGGTCGGAAGGCTGTTAGAGCCACAGTGGCATGATAACTAGTGGCAAGTAGTTCCAGGGAACTATTTCGTTCGTAAGTCGTGTGAGGCGACTATGTAGGAGTCCTTTGGCTTTGTAGCCGGGTCGGAACCCGATATTTCAGAGGATTGGCGAACGATTTGAGACCGGGCAGGTCTCGGTAGATTTTGGAAAACAACCATGTGGCTGCATACCGTTTCAGGCAGCTCAGTGCTTCAGTCATTTGGTATTGTGTGTTATGTGGGTAGACCACGACATGATTGGAATCAGGAAACAGTAGGTTATCGGAGCATTCCAGTACTAGGCCGTATGCCTAGTGACCTTAATGGTTCATTCCTTTTGCTTATAATGTTTTAGTTGTGGACACGTTGCCAGAAAGTTTGAGATTTGTTGGTCGGATAAGGGAATCAGCAAGTTATGAGAGAAGTACCAGTCAGGGATCAGGACGTCTTGGTGGGAAGTGTGCAAGATAATTCCAGTGGTTCGCAGGCTGTTGTTAATCTGTGATTCCCATGCTGGGATTTCTTATGCGATAGTAAGTTATCGATTGGATACCAGGTAGGGCTACATCGAGGCCGGTAAGGGTTGGATGTAGCGCAGTTAATTCATGGTTTGACCATCGTTGTTTTCAAGCGGTGATTGGTAATGGCATGGAAAGATTCAAGGGATTTTCAGTGCTTTGATTCATCATATTGCTCGATTATCCGTTCAGGTATGCGGTCGGTGTGTCTCGAGGATCATTCTCCTTGGTTATGGTAATGCTCCAGTTGAGGGCTGGGGTTAGATTCGAGTAGATATTCATCATATCTAGGGAAGGTTACATAATTGTTGGATTAGTGTCTAAGTCCATAACTATAATTGGTATGTACTTGACCCGACTTGGCATGGTTCATTTGGGTTGCATGGCATCATGCATTTGGATAGACTAAAATGAGAGAAATAACACTTAAGGTTTATTAATATATTTATAAGTTCTAATATATTAATAATATTATTTAATTAGCATTGATCAAGAATTAATTTGGAATTAGTTAAGTGATCAAAAGAAGACTAATTAAATATATGGGTTGATTGTGTAAATCATCCATACTTGTATAGTGGGCTAATGCTCCATGGATTATCAAGTTGGGCTAAAATCCATTAGATGCTCCATGGTGTATTTGAACCCATGGATCCAAGGAAATGGAAAGCCATGATAATTAGGGTTTACCCTAATTGTGTCACATTATATAAACATGTTGTTCTTGTCAAAATTGGCCACTAGTTGAAACAAGTGAGGGCAAGCCAATTTTAGAAGTGTTCTAGTTTCTCTCTATGTTATTCTAAGTGCTTATGATGCTGTGTGAACCATTTGAGGTGTCACACTTGGGGCACTAGGCTCTTAAGCTCCATGGAATCAAGCACCAACAAAAGGTATGTTATTCTAACTTGTTATATTCATATGAATTAAAATTATTGTATGCTATATTAGGATAATACCTTGGATATTCATATTTGCATGTATAATAGAGAAAACATAGATCCAAGGTATTTAGGGTTGCATGTACACTTGGGAATGTTAGAATGCTCAAAACCCTACAGTGGTATCAAAGTCTAGGCTTGTTTTCTTGTTCTACTTGCAAAAACTGCTTAAAAATCGAATTTTGTTGCTGTCTACACAGCAGACTCGCCGAGTCCATGAAGGGACTCGATGAGTCCAAGGCAAAAAGCATCCAAATTGTCGAGTTTGTTCATGCACTCGACGAGTTGGACCCCCTAACAACATATCTTCGAGTTTTGGTGCTGGAATTGGTCTAGAATCATTACCTTTGACTGCTTTGGACTTATAAAACCTGTTTTTAGTGTGGTAATGATTATGTTAAACCAATTTCAATGCTATAATCAAAGTTTCAAGTTTTATATATGTTTATGCGGTTCTTGAAAATTGTTGATTATGAATGTTCATGCTTATGAGTTTTGTTAGATCATAGGAATTTGTGCAAATTGTTTGTTAGTATAATTCATGATCTTGATGAAATTGTATGGACTCCATAACCTTTCCTCAAGTTATGGATTACCAAGAGTTTTATGTTTCCTTGATTTATGAGTTTGTTTAGATTAATAAAAAATATGTGTTTTAGTTGTTTTCAATCCTTTTTGATCTAAAAGAAGTTCACAAAATATGTTTTTGTAACTTGTATTCAAGTTATATGAAAAGTCATATTTATGAATCTTAAAACTCATAAAAGTGTCATAGGTTACATAAAATATGAAGAGTCTTTTTCATTAAAATGTTTTATGACTCCATAACTTGTCTTCAAGTTATGGATGTTTAAGAGTCACTTCTTTAAAAGTATTATTAAAGAATAAGGAGTTGCATAAAATGGAAAGGTCTTCATTTTAATTTACATTAAACTCATAAGTTATGAAATTAAAAGTCTTGAATAGTTTCAAAATTTTCCCTCAATTTTTGGAATTTGTAAAGTTACCCCCTCATGTATACTTTAATTCCAAATTGAACCTTAGAATTTTAAAAGGTTTAAAATTCAACACTAATACTATTATTATAATTTTAATTATATAGATATGTATAAGATAAAGTCAATCTTACCGTTAGTAGGCCTCATTCACGAAGCCGGTCTATAAGGGGGGTATAAGGTTACTGCCTATAAAATGGCAGTTTAATGGGTGTCCACTCTCACCCACCGCTTCCTTGACTGGTGGAGGGTCGTTAGCCGAACGGGTAGGATAAGGACTATAATTCTCCCTTCATTAAAAGTATAATGATAAATACAAAGTAACTAAACACTTATAAATTCCCAATCTTAGTTACTTAGGAAAATGTGAAATAGAGCTAACCCATGAAATTACACTTTGCACCTTACCAAGTCGTTAGTGGAGCGTGTGTGGTTAACCGACACACTAACAAGGACTAGTAAGAGTGACAAAGGGTAACTTGACTTTATTATAGATCGGTGGAGCGTGTGTGGTTAACCGGCACATCGATTAGGTGATAAAGTTAAGAGTTCCGAATCAATTTGCATGTTTATTCACACCTTGTTTGTGATCCTCGGCATCCCAGTCACAAACTTGAGAGGACACAATCGAGATTCAAACATGCCAATGAAATTTCAATGTATCTCAAAATATCAAGGAGTTTCAAATCCAATTAAAACTTAATTATATTTCATTTTTCATTGTGGAAATTGGTAAATCGTCATTTACCTACCTTCAACTATTTTGTAACTTGGATTACGGCTTCCCTCTTCCAGTTATAAATAGGTTGTTGGGTCCTAGCCTTAATATTTCATATTGGGTGTTATATTAAGGACTTTAAATCAACTAACTTCAATTTCTCCCTTATAGATGTCTCCTTCAGACAACTATGGTCTTCCCAAATCTTTAAGGAACAAGCTTCCTAATGAAGATGATATCTCAAATAGCAACTAAGGTGAAAGATCAATCCCTTTGTTGTGCATTAGCGGGACTGGAAATCATACTCCTCCAATAAATCTCTCTATCCCACAAGTTTGAAGACTTGATAAGTTCTAAGTCACTCAATACCTATTGGCAAGCAAAGTCTATATGTGCTTACATCTTTGAGGTTAAGTCACATATTGACAAGCCGGGAGAGTCGGGTGTCGAAGTCTCGAGGTAGATGGCTGTTGACAGTCACTCCCTGATGACAGATCACGACATGACCCTTAATGATCTTGCCTATTTGCTTGATATTGCTAAATCAGCAATGATTTGGGGCATTAGTAAAGAAAATTAGATTGGAAGATCTACTTCCCAAACCTATTTGGACATTAACAATGGTGACATTGGAAGTCCAGAAAAACTTTTTATTCCCAGTTGAAAGGGATCAGCCATGGTCAAGTCGTTTGACCTAATGGTAAGGAGAAAGTCTAAGTCTACATGTGATAGTCCCATGTACCATTTCCAACGAGTCCATATATTTCTTTTGCCAAAGGAAGGGGCATTGGTTGCGAAGCTGCCAAATTTACCTGAAATATCATAAGGATGGTAAAGTCAAAAGTTTGACTCTACTTCAGGTAAAGTCCATTGTCTAACTCTATTAAGTTCCTATTTGGAGATTCTTATTACATGATGTGACTGGGTCACATGTTGATGTTTTAAGAATCAAAGAAAATAGAGGAAGCTTAAAGGAAGTATATGCTGATTCTGATCGCGAAGATGGATTTCGATCGCATGGTTCAGTGATCAGAATTTTGAGGTGCTGCTAAAGAGTCATGATATATTGCTTAGGAATAGACAATAAAAGTTTTTCATATGTATTTGCATTGTAAGGATAAGTTTTTTATTCTGCAAGTTTTAACATAAAAGAAAAGTTTTGATTTTGTTTTAAGTATCCTTACAAAGGCATTTGTGGAAAAAATTGTTGTTTATATGTTTTCATTGATAGCAATATTGAAAAATGGATTTGGTTCTTTCATTTGTGGTAGTGTCATAATTTACCAAATAAGGAAAGATTCTCATCACCCAAGATTCAGTTGGATAGAAACTTGGAATCATGCAACTTGTATTGTATGATGAATGAGAATTTTCATCTTTGGAAAATTAAGACTAATTCCTTATTCACATGTACATGTGAGTCAAGTGAAAGACTAACATTATTCGTTATTATTTACTAAAGTTTTGTAAATATGGTGCTGGTCAGGTCCACCATAAAGGTTGATAACATTATTCGTTATTATTTACTAAAGTTTTGTAAATATGGTTATGCTTACAAGTTTAAGTGTAATTCTGAAACATTGGAAAAGTTTCAATGTATGGCAGAACGGATGAGAAGAATCAAATAAGTCAGAAAGATAAAAGTTTCTCCAATCTGAAGAGATGCGAGAGTACTTGAGTATCTTGTTTTATGATTATCTTAGTGATTATGGAACCATATCACAATTGATCCTCTAAGAAAACCTTAGTTCATTTGTTTGTCTAAGGAGAGGAATCATGAATTGTTGAAATGGTTAAAATCAAAAGATAAATCATACTTCAAATCTTAGAGTCATACTCCAAGATTGAGCCTTGAGTGACATAAGCTTAAGAAAGGTTTAAAACACTTGTCAGATGTAGAGTAAAATGTTTTCTTACTCTTGTACATTTGAAATTGCGAATTTGTGATGTTTTGGATAAAATAATGACCAACTACGGCTAATTGTGTGAAGTGTTTGTCTTGATAAAGAATCTGCACTATCTCTTGAATATTTGACAAGAGAGTCTTATATGTCAAGAGGATAGTGGGAGTATTAAAGGACTTGAAAGTTTCAAGAACTAATCAAGGGTTTTGATAATCACTAGCCCACGGCTTGAGATTTGTAACCTATCATGTTTACATATTATGTGCCCATCCAGTTAAAGTTGGATTTTCATAGGAGTTCTAAGAGTTCTCAACTGGTTGCATAACAACTTGGAAGCAATGGCAGGCCCTCGTGCTGCCAGGTGGCAAGAAAATTAAGATTGAACAAGTTCAGTCCATATGTGTTTGGATTTGATACTAACCTTGTCTTGTGATTATGGTTATGAAAAATTCACATGGATAGGAACACTTACACCATAAAATCTAAGTGCCATAATTTTTCTCTCCGATTCACGAAAATGAAGGTGAGGAAACTCTTTCACTAAGTAGATTTACGTGGATAGCAATTGTGAAGTTTGCATTCTCATGTCGTTAGTGGAGCGTCTGTGGTTAACCGTCACACTAACTAGTGAGAATGCTAAACGGTTTAGACACACATGTGAGCTATCTAAGGAAAGGTGTATGATTTTTATAAAGTCTTATCAAAGCAATCTCATATCAAAAATCTAAACTTTGGTAAGAAATTCAATAAAGTATTGATTTATAGAAGTCCAGTTGATTTCTGGATACATGTCAAAGCGAGTGGGAGCATAAGTGTTATTCTAGTAAGATAATAATCATTTTGCTAGTGGGAGAATGATTATTATGTTGCACGTTAACAATGTTAATTATAGAAAACAAAAGTTTCAATTCGTGAAGTTGCAGGGGTTGAAAAGTTGTTTTTCTATAATTAAGGGAGTGGATTTTATACTTCATTCCAATTCTACAAGCTTAGATTTAGATTTTAATCAACTTTAGTCAAGAATATATATGAATATTATGCTGGAATTGTTCAACATAAGGAAATTCTATATATGTATTGAGTTCTTAAAATTCGATTATGATTGCGGCATCCCTCTTCATAGTTCGAATTTTGAGAACATGGCAAATAACAACTTTTATAGCATGAATCGTGTCCCATATGCTTCGGATATAGGATCAATTGTATGTGCTATAATATTCATCCATTCTAAATTTTCCTAATTCTTAGGGCATTAAGAAGGGAAAAGGGATTAGAACTGGATGTGAGTAAAATGATTAAGCAATTGTCGAGGACAATTTGAGGTTTACCAAAGATTGGTTACTCATGGACAGTTCGAAGTTTATCCATTCCTTTTACCCTTAAAGGTATAAAAGCGATATCTGTGGGCCCCTCGATGATTTAGTGATGACACCCCTAAGTGCTTGGCCAAGCCTGGACTGATTTGATTTGTTCAATTAGTCGGTCGTCACAAATTGGAAATTGGGAAATAATAGATGGACAGAGAGAATGATTATAATCCATGTCTTAGTCCATATGATATCTAGAATGTAGGAATATATGATCACTTATCTAATGGACGCGTCATTGATTTGTTCAGAGTTCGGCAACAACTTTCAAGAGCTACGATTGCCAGTTGGGTTTTGAAGTTATACGCAATAATAGTTTTAGACTTATCCAAGTGGAAGACTACAGGATTAGTGTCTAAGTCCATAACTATAATTAGTATGTACTTGACCCGACTTGGCATGGATCATTTGGGTTGCATGGCATCATGCATTTGGATAGACTAAAATGAGAGAAATAACACATAAGGTTTATTAATATATTATAAGTTCTAATATATTAATAAGATTATTTAATTAGTATTGATCAAGAATTAATTTGGAATTAATTAAGTGATCAAAAGAAGACTAATTAAATATATGGGTTGATTGTGTAAATCATCCATACTTGTATAGTGGGCTAATGCTCCATGGATTATCAAGTTGGGCTAAAACCCATTGGATGCTCCATGGATGCTCCATGGTGTATTTGAACCCATGGATCCAAGGAAATGGAAAGCCATGACAATTAGGGTTTACCCTAATTGTGTCACACTATATCAACATGTTATTCTTGTCAAAATCGGCCACTAGTTGAAACTAGTGAGGGCAAGCCGATTTTAGAAGTGTTCTAGTTTCTCTCTAAGTTATTCCAAGTGCTTATGATGTTGTATGAACCATTTGAGGTGTCACACTTGGGGCACTAGGATCTTAAGCTCCATGGAATCAAGCACCAACAAAAGGTATGTTATTTTAACTTGTTATATTCATATGAATTAAAGTTTTTATATGCTATATTAGGATAATACCTTGGATATTCATATTTGCATGTATAATAGAGAAAACCTAGATCCAAGGAATTTAGGGTTGCATGTACACTTAGGAGTGTTAGAATGCTCATAACCCAACATGAGTATCGTGGATAGCCATTTACCAAATAGGCTTTTGGTGAAAGCTCTCGTTAAGGAATCGCGAGTATACCCGCGCGCAATATGTATGTCGGAAGTCTGCGGTGTAAACATAGGATCTTTTGACCGATGGTGCGATCTGCGAGTTCTAGGCAGAAGGTGTAATGTCACTCGAAGGTTCATTCCGGTTAGAATGTCTTTGTTCTCTAGGTTTTGAGAACTTGATGATGGATCAGGTATGAGACTGGTAGTCTAAGAAACGGTTGAGAAAAAAAATAAAAATAAAAATAAATATTTGTATCCAGGTATGGCAACATGTTGTGTTGAATCGAAGGATATGGGGTGAAATGAAAGGATAGGTCCTTGGATCTCAAGTTATGAGTTAGGACCTGAGATATGTATATATATTGGTGTTCCGATCTAGGGTATTCCATCCCGAGGATGACCGTACCCTATGATGGCTTGGGCCTGACGCGTTTGGTATTGCAACCTGAGGGTTGATTGGGCCAAACATATGTATGGTACGATGGTATTCCCTCGTAGGGATGACTGGACCCATCGTAGGCATGCCTGGTATTCCATCCCGAGGTTGATTGGTCCAGGCATGGGTGATCGTGATGGTTAGCAGGTGTGTATGTTTGTCCCTTGATGGTAATCGCCTGTGGGACCGTATATAATGAGGAAGTGGTAGGCGACAGGGATCGATATGATAGTTGAATGACGGTATCATGTGTGTACCTGATCCGGATGGTTTATTTGATAACATATTGTGTTTGGTTGGGGTAAGGCGGTCCTGATCTATGCAGTAGGTCGAGCTACCCGGTGCGGGCCGACTGTAAATCGTAGGCATGGAGGCTCAAGAGAAGCGGTAGGGTTGAGGCAATAGACCAACAAACCCTAAAAACTCCAACTTTATGGTTGAATTGATTCGATGTGTTAGTATTCTGACCCGAGGTTGATCAGGCCAAGCTCAGGTGTTTATGTTTGGGGATTGGAAGTGATGTGAATATTGGTTTGGGAGCTAAAGGGAGAGTCGAATTTCCGCAATATGTAATTTATAATTCCACTCTCTGGTAGGAACCTTAAACTGTAAGAAGTTGGATAGGCAAGTTAAGGGATAAGTGAAATGGGAAAAGAGTGAAGGTTCAGTATGTGCGGTTTGGTCAGGATTCAGACCGGTTTCGACATCCTAGGATTCCAATTTAGGGGAAGTGGGATTGGTTGTTTTGTGGAATTATGAATTGAGTTATCTTCAACTTAGAGATTTATGCTGGATTGCTCGTCTTGGGTAGTCGTTGTGAGTCCGAGTGGTGGAGATAACCTTCATGATGTCGGGCATGCCAAGGATGGCAAGAGATGATTTCGAGGATGAACTCCAATTTAAGTGGGGGAGAATTGTACCGCCACTATTTCCAAATATTAATTTATCGCTTTCATTCTTCATGATTTCAAGGTCTACTCGATGAGTTGGTTGCCCTAACTCGT
Organism: Lactuca serriola; assembly: GCF_051521515.1. NCBI lineage: Eukaryota > Viridiplantae > Streptophyta > Magnoliopsida > Asterales > Asteraceae > Lactuca > Lactuca serriola. Next base: position 28,978,019 of record NC_136409.1, read on the forward strand.
CGAGTAGCAGCGGGTTGGTCCACTCCTTTAAGTGACCTACTCGCCAAGTCCAAGAATGGACTCGATGAGTAGGAGCTAGAGGATGAAACCCTAATTTCTGGGGTTTTGCACCCTATTTAAAGGATCATAAACCTCCTTTATCCTCCTTGAAGCCTCTTGAGAGTCCAGAAGACCCTATTTCGTGTGAGAGTTTCATTTGTGTGTGTTTTTTACCCTTGGAGGGTGGATATTGTGAAGGGAGCTTGAAGGTTAAGTAGCTAGCAGCAAGGGATTCATGTGGATCTTCAAAATCTACCTCAATTAGCTTCATTTGAGGTATCAAGTCATGATCTTGGCCTCATTTCTTTCTAGATCTCACATGGGTGAAGTTTAGGGCTTTTTGGCTTGGTTATGAAGCTATTGTTGTGTATGAGCTAGATATGAAGTTGCAACTTCAGATCCGAACTCTCCTTGGGTTCTAGGTTCATAAAGCTTTTAGCTTTGTCATGTATGAAACCGTCCTTATGAGTTGAACTCCATTGCAAGCTTGGATTTGTCATTTAGAGCCTATAGAGCCTTGCATGCACGTAAAGTTTGCAACTATACGTGATAAACATGCCTTGGGGTTTTGGATTTGCAATTTGGAACCTTAGCATCGCTTAAAAAGCATTGGTTTGGTTGAAGGACTGAAGGGACTGGGCGCGTTGCATGGTCAACTCGGCAAGTTCGATGAAGAATGTCGTGGGCTCGGCGAGTCCGTAGAGTGACTCGGCGAGTCAGCTAAGGTTTTCCCCAACCTTGGACACACATGAACTCGGTGGGTTGCAGGGAAACTCGATGAGTTGGCCAGGGAGTTTGCGTCCGTGAACGATAGGAACTCGACGAGTCACTAGGATGACTCAGTGAGTTAGCAAGATATACAAGGAGCTCGGCGAGTGGCTGATTGCACTCGACGATTCGGGTCAACATGCATTGTTGACCTTGACTGTTGACTTTGACTTTGACCAAGGATTGACCAATTTGACTTCTGAGGGTATTTTGGTAATTGAATATTTATGGCAAAGGACATTGGTGAATATAGGTGTTGGAGGTCGAGCTACATTTGGAGGAGTTTGACACTATCTTCCGAGCTAATCGCGAGGTGAGTTATCCTAACTATACTATGGGGTCTAAGGCACCAAGTTCGGCCCATTGGATATGTATCCTAGCAGTGTTAGTATGTTGAGTATGAGTTAGTGTTGCATGCTAGTGGTTATGCCAGTTAGGTAGATGTGTAGGACTACCTGTGTTGCTATATGATTATTTGCATGCTCAGTGGTTATGTTATATGATGATATGTTATGTGGGATGGGTTGAGGTGATACTGCTTCGTGCGGTGACCAACAACTCCAAGAGCATTCTAGATACGAGCTGAGGGAGACTTGTACTGCGGGCTCGATGGCAAGTCAGATGTGAGTTGTGGGCCCGAAAGGCAATCCAGACTCACACTGTGGGCCTAGGGGTAAACCAGTCCTTAAAGTTGTGGACCCAGTACATGTTGTTTATATGTGATATGTTCAGTGTATCAGTATTTTGGGGGATATCACTAAGCTTTTGGGCTTACAGTTTCAGTTTATTGTTTCAGGTACATCAGGGGATCGTGGCAAGGCAAAGGTGTGATCGTACAACTCCTCACTTTTATGACTATGTTTCTGGGATACTCTTATATGATACATTTTGAAAACGATTTTAGTAATGGTTAATAGATTTGAAATGTTTTTTTCTTTAAGTTTAAATTTGGCATGATTTCTATGGGTGTTACAATGGTAGTTAGAAACCATTCATCAATGTATATTCCAAAAAGCGGAAAAGAATATGAGTGCTTATTGACGGTTTGTATCGATCGAATACACTTCAAGTATAATTACGAAAGTAAAACTTAATGTAAGAAAATAAAGAATGAAAATTAAATGACATAGAGATTTCTCCAAACTATTCTTTCACCAAGAAAGGGTTTTGTCTTCACCAAGAAGACGGGTTGTCATAAAGACGATTATGACACCAAACTATGTTCTACCATATTAAGGTTTACCCTAATGTAGTATAGATACTCATCTGTACAAGTATATCCCTTGTAACAACTGAAATCTAGAAGGCAAATAAAAGAAGAATGAACTCCATTAAAAAGGGCAACTTGTCGAGTCCAGGGAGGAAAACTCGATGAGTAGGAACCTTTGGCACGCGGGGATTTAGACACCAACTCGACGAGTTGGACTGGGTTTGGGAAACCCTAAATTCAGGTTTTTACATCCTATTTAAGCATTTTTAATCCCCACCTATCATCCTCATTTCCATCCTCCAAGTCCCAAACCCTAATCCATAAAACCCTAATTCACTTTTCAGAGTTTTGAGCCATTGTTGTGCATTCTTTGTGATTTTGAAGGAGACACTTGAAGAAGGAGCAAGGACGTGTAGGAGAAGAGTAGATCTAGAAGTTGAGCTTCATTTCTGGTTCATTCAAGGTATAAAGCTCCTACCTTGCCTATTGTATGATTAGATCTAGTTTTAAGAAATTTTCTCCATGTTTTAGTCCAAAAAGCTTGTACCTTGGGAAATGGACGTCCCAAGTGTGTTTATTCCCAAATCCAGAACTATGGAGGGATTTCATGGCATAAAGGTGAAAACTTTATGACCATTGAAGCCCCATGCAAGCCCTAAGATGTAATTTTGGACTTTTAAGCTCCAAAAGGCCATGCATGGAAGAAAATTTAGAAGCTTTACGTGCTCTTGCAGTGTTTACAGTTTAGATCTCAGTTTATATGCCTTAGTTTGGGGTATTGGTGGTATATGGACCAAGATCTAGGTCCTAAAGAGTTAGTGCTTGAGCTAAACCCATTAAGCAAGGGTATTAACGGGTAAAATTGGAAACTTTACCCTTAAAAGGACATTTCTAGTGTATAGTTGAAGTTTGGAACTTAGAACTGAAGAGTAGTGGCTTAATCTGTTAAGAAAGGCTTAACAGACCGAGGAACTCAACGAGTCCATATAGGAACTCTGCGAGTTGGGTTGGAAGTTGCCCGATTCTGATGAAAGAGGAGGCAACTCGTCGAGTTGCAGGCTAACTCGACGAGTTGGGTCAGGATTTCATGACTTTGTGGATGTGGGAGAACTCGACAAGTTTGGGGTAAACTCGACGAGTTGATTCGAGATATTGTGTCTTGTTATTCGTGGATACTCGCCGAGTTGAAGGATGACTCGACGAGTTGAGTCAATTTGGGCGTTGACTTTGACTTTGACTAGAGTGTTGACTTTGGCATTGACTTTAACCTTCACCAAGGTTGACACTTGAGGGTTTATGATGCATAGACTGGTTACTAAGGGTTGTGATATGTAGGGTTTGAGTAGAGCCGATCACGTGGCAGAGACGTTGCAGCTACTTCATCCAACATTGAGGTGAGTCTCCTCACTATTTGCATGGGTCTACGACACCAATATCGGCCCATTATGTTTGTGTATATTAGGAATTCTCGGTGGTTAGCCCTAGGCATTTTATGATAGTACGCTTCCGGACCAAGGTTCGATGTCGGGCACTGCCCGAGGAATGCTTATATGTATGATTCCGGACTATGGTTCGATGTCGGTTAGTACTCGATGGATATGTGTATGTGTAGTTATACTAGTTGTCTGTGTGATACTTGTATGTGCTTGGATAGGGAAGTGAGTGAGGGCGAGGGCCGTATCTCACCACTAGTAGAGTGTGGATAGGGTTCCATATGTTATCATTAGCAGAGTAGGGGTAGGGCCCATGACAGGAGGGCAGTGAGTGTGGCCGGGGGTCCGTATCTCTCTATCAGCAGGAGTGTGGATGGGGTTCCATAACTCATCAGTAGCAGAACAGGGGCGGGGCCCAAGATAGGCGAGGCCTTAGGACAGGAGCACGTTTAACGTATGTTTTCTTTATGTACTAACATGTTTATATAATTGTATATGTATAGCAGGTGAGGCCCAGAGACAGGCGGAGCCTGGGAGAGACAGATTTGTATACTAAGCGGGGCTTGATGTTGGGTGGGGCCCGATGCCGGACTGAGTCTGTTGCCAGGTGGGGCCTGATGTAGGGGCGGGGGCCCAGTATATGTGGTTATGTGTATTGTATGTGGTATTCTGGGGAACTCACTAAGCTTCGTGCTTACGGTTTTCAGTTTTGGTTTCAGGTACTTCCAGCTGCAAAGAAAAGAGCTCGGGATGACTACATCTCACACACCATGAATGTTTAGCCTGGGATTTTTACTCTGATGTTTTGATTTGGAAAACCATGATAATAATGATTTGAAATACTTTGACTCATGTTTTGAATAGAATGGTTTGATAACTATGGTTTTTATATAATAAATAAAAATGAAATTTTCGGTCACAATTTTTGGGATATTTCAAGTTGTGTAACACCCCGAACCTTGCAAGTATATTTTAAAGACCCTTCTTCTTTTTGTTAGTTGTCCTTGTTGGTCCCGGAAATTGTTTATGTGGGTCACGAGTAGTATAAGGACTAAAGTTGCAACTTTGGGACTGGAAGGATTACGCTGAGCGTACATAAGGGTACGCTAAGCATACTAGGCGCACCCTAGTATGCGGGGCATACACTCATGTACGCTGGGCGTATTTATGTCCGATGAAAACCTTAATATTCTGGGTTGGGGACTGTATAATCATTCTTATGGCTCATTATTTTACTTACCCTCAGCCTCCATACACCCAGAAGACGTCCCAAACCCTAGTGCATGTGTGTGAGAAGTGTGAGTTGGTGTGCATTTTGAACCTTGGGAAGTGAAGACATTTCACCAAGAAGCTAAAGAAGGAGAGCAAATCTATAGATCTGAAGTTGTATTGTTCCATTGAAGCTCCAGAAGGTAAAAAGCTTGGAACTTTGTGCTTTTATTTATAGATCTAGACATTTAACTTTATGAAGGTCTTATTATCCCTAGAATCCCCAAGATGGTGCATGTGATGTCTTTGACGAAATGAGTTGTCCTTTTAGACACTAGGAGAGGTCTTAAGTGATAAAAATCAGTTCCCCAACAGTTAGGCTTGTCCCATGCATGAAGTGAGAAGGTCTTAATAGGTTAAGACCATGAGTTAAGGACTTTCTAGACGTCCAAAGTGATGAAGTCTGGAGCTTTAGGGTCCCATGGCATATTTGGTCGATGGATCTGGGATTTGGGCTTAAGAGCTTAAGCCATTAAGCACTTATTAGGGTTTGGAAAAACCCCGCGTACGCCTAGCATAAATTCTATACGCCCCACGTACGTGCTCAACGATCCCAATGGCAATCAACGTAGAACGACATTACGCCCAGCGTAACCAGAGAGGTACGCCTCGCAGACGCTCTTTGTTGGGCTCATGACCAATGGACTTAGGATTTTTGGGCTAAATGGATTTAGACCTTTGTTGGACTCTACAAATAGGATATTTTGGGCCAGGTTATGATAGTGGATCATGGGGTTAGGCCCAATAAGGAGGTTGGGCCCAATTTAGTAAATTGGGCCAATAATGGGCTATAGGGTTTGGACCTTCAAGATAAGGACTTGGTGTTGGGCTTTGGCCCAAAAAAAGAGAATCGACTTTATGAATTATGGGGACACTCTGTCAAGAGAGTGATGTCGAGTAATAACCTTGTATTTATTATGTGTGACAGCTCGGGATTTCTAGTGAGGCAGCGGTTAGGATTTCAGCATTTCAGCACTACTAGTCAGGTGAGTTATCCTCACTATACTCAAGGGTCTAAGGCACCAAGGTTGGCCCTTTGGATTGTTATCTTGATATATGATAAGTGGTAGGATCTGTTTGATCGGTATCATATAGGGTAGGATAATATCATGTGGTATGTGGTACGATCTAGTAGATTAATTGTTGTCTATAGACTGTTACATGATTATCTGTTATATGTGCACATGTTTGTTTATTGGTTGAGGCTTATTCGCTTTGTGTGAAAGCCAATAGACCTGGGCATTCCAACCTATTGTTTGTGGGCATGGAGTATTCCATCTTGAGGATGACTGGACTCATAATATATGGGCTTTCCAACCTGTTGGTTATGGGCCTGGGGTATTCCATCCCAAGGATGATTGGACCCATAGTATGTTGGAATTCCAACCGAAAGGTTGAGGGCCTAGGGTATTCCAACATGATGGTTGAATGGACCCATAGTATTTTGTTTATGATTATATGTGTATTGTTGTGGGTATGGGTATTTTGGGGGAACTCACTAAGCTCTCGGGCTTACAGTTTCAGTTTATTGATTCAGGTACATCAATGGATTGCGGCAAGGCAAAGGCGTGATCGTACACCTCCTCACATTCTGTTTATGTTTCTAGGAAAACTCTGATAAAGACTATTTTGAAACAAAATTTGTAATAACTCTTGGATTTAAATGTTTTGAAAAGTTTAAATTTGGTTAAATTTTTATGAGTGTTACAAGTTGGTATCAGAGCCTTGTTTTGAGTGAACTGGACGAACATTCATGTGAATCCAATTTCAAACCAAGGAATTATTTTCAAAATAACCTCTAAAATGGTTTTCAAAATAAGTAAAGGAGGATGCAGAGTGTAAGATCAGCCGGAGCCAGTAAGTAGACCCCAAAATACCATACAAATATTAATTATGTGATATGTTAGTACAACATGCTAGTGTTAGGCTACGGATCTTTAGGAATTGCATGATAGAATTGCCTGATTACATGATGCCTACTAGCGTAGGGTGTCCTTTATATGAGATTGACATCATTACTGTAGTTTCTTGGTGTATGCATCACGATTATACATAATTAAGATCTTATAGCCTGAGAATGTTTGCTTTGGCCTTATGTTCTGTTCTTGTTTGATTGGGAGCTTAGGGTAGGATTGGATATTCGAAAGTCTATGGGGTCCAGCGTTATGTATGGCTAGCATACACTAGTGCTACAAGGTTGGTGGAAGTTTCATGGGTGGGTTGTGTGAGGTCGGTAGGTCAGTGTGAGACAGTTAGCTTTCCTCTAGGAGTGAGGTTGATCGAACACCATTTGCATATGTAGTGTTAGGGTGTTGTGGTAATACTTGAGACAAATATGGGTAGGTGTGGAAGGTAGTATTGGGCCCGTACTAATGAAAGCATAGGACCCATATACGTAGCAAGGAAGTCACGAACCCTAGGGTTTGCAGGGAGTTGGTTCCTGGTTATTTATGCAGACTGTCTAATATCTTTTTGTCATATTTCAGGGTGATCAGGAGGCCCCAACAGCGCCTGAGATTATCGGCCAGGAGGAGCCAAGGATGACAGAGGATCGGGTCAGGGAGATCATCCACGAGGAGGTGGTCGAGATTGTCCGGGGTTAGATTCCGGAGTTGTTTGGGACTATTAAGTCTGCTATGATGGAGTACTTTGATGATAGATATGCATCCCTTGCTGAGACGGCTGACGCTGCAGCTACCGCGGCTGTAACAGCGGCAGGAGGGGGAGGAGCCAGTCGAGGCTTCCAGTATCGGGATTTCAATAACACGAAGCCCCCGACATTTGATGGTGTTCAGGATCCTATCGTAGCTATGAGGTGGATGTCTTATGTGGGGGATGTTTCTTCACATGCTCATGTCCTACTGACCAGAAGGTCAGGTGTGCCCTGAACTTGTTACGGTCCGAGGCAAAGGATTGGTGGAGGTTGGTGACTGGGTCGTACACGGATGATCAGAGAGCTACAGTTACTTGGTAGCAGTTCAGGGATATGTTTTGCGCTTGCTATATTCCACGGATCGAGCGCGAGAGGCTATCATAGGAGTCTTAGATCTGAAGTAGGATACTATTTGGTGACGGAGATCACCCGCATGTTTACAGAGAGGGCGATGTTTTGCCCGGAGTTAGCTTCGAAGCAGGCACAGATGACACGTTATCTGAGCATGCTCAAGACTGACATCTGTCAGTTTTTCACCACTTAGAGATGTGATACACTTCTAGACCTACAGGAAGCCGCTATGCGACGTGATTTGGAGATTAAGCTGCAGCTGAGGCAGCGGCAGCAGGCCCTGACACAGTCGCAGCCGGCGCCGAAGTGGCCTAAGATCGCTGATACCAGGATTGGGGGACAGCCAGGCCGCACTTGTGGAAAGTGCGGGAAGGCTCATTCAGGGATATGTTGAGTAGGGAATGGGTGCCACCGTTGTGGCAAGCAGGGCCATCTGGCCAGGGATTGCAGGCAGCAACCTCCGACTTCCGAAGTCAGACTTTGTTATCATTGTGAGTAGGTGGGCCATATTAAGGCCAAATGTCCTTTATTAGCTGCCAAACCGACGCAGGATCCAGTGCCGGCTACTTTGAGGATCACGGATGGGAGGCCAGCTAGGGCGGAGCCTCCGAAGGCTCAGGGGCGTGCTTTCCAGCTTATAGCTGAGGAGGCCAAGGCAGAACCGGATGTGGTTACTGGTATGTTTCTATCCTTTATCTCATTTATTATATTTGTTTTATGCTTATCGGTAGTACCTTTGAATAGGTATGTTCTTAGTAAACTCCTTGCATGTGTTGGTTTTATTCGACTCGGGGGCGAGTCGGACTTTCGTGTCCCAAGCATTCAGTGGGAAGTTCAGAGTGCCTATAGGCGAGCTAGAGTGTCCGTTGCGAGTCTTTATTGCTAACGAACTCGTGATTTCTACTTTTTCAGTTTACCGAGGATGTGAGATGGAGATCTTTGGGATATCCTTCCCGATAGACTTGATTCTGATTCCTATAAGGGATGTATGCGTGATTGTGGGGATGGACTGGCTCAGTCGATTCGGTTCCATGATTGATTGCAAGGGCCAGCGGGTAGTGGTTTGAACCCCAAGTGGGGGAGAACTGGTTATTTATGGCGAGGGCACCAGAGTGGGATCAGGATTTTGTTCAGCCGCCAGGGCTCGGCAGTACATTCGGCATGAGTGTGAGGGTTATCTAGCGTATGTGGTGGATACCCGGGTCAGGGATAAGACCTCGGTATCAGAGGTTCCAGTGGTTAGGGATTTTGCTGATGTATTTCTGGAGGAGTTGCCGGCGGTACCTTCGGAGTTGCAGGTCGTGTTCCGGATCGACCTGGTGCCAGGTGCGGCTCCTATTTCCAAGGCGCCATACCATCTGGCGCCGCCTGAGATGAAGGAGTTGTCGTCTCAGTTGCAGGATCTCCTAGGCAACCAGTTCATTCGTCCGAGTTGTTCTCCATGGGGAGCATCGATTCTATTTGTTAGGAAGAAGGATGGTACACACCGGATGTGCATTGATTATAGGGAGTTGAACAAGTTAACGGTGAAGAACCGTTATCCACTCCCGAGGATAGACGATATCTTTGACCAGTTACATGGTGCATCTTGGTTTTCCAAGATTGATTTGAGATCGGGGTATCATTAGGTCCAGGTCAGAGAGGAGGACGTGGAGAAGACCGCGTTTCAGACTCGTTATGGTCATTATGAGTTCGTGGTGATGCCGTTCGGACTCACCTACACGCCAGCAGTATTTATGGATCTGATGAATCGGGTCTGCAGACAAATGCTAGATCGCTCGGTCATTGTGTTTATTGATGATATCTTGGTGTATTCCAAGATCCAAGAGCATCATAAGGAGCACCTCAGGGAATTGTTGGGAGTTCTGAGACGAGAATGGTTGTATGCCATGTTCTCGAAATGTGAGTTTTGGTTACGAGAGGTCCAATTCCTCGGGCACCTCGTCAACCAGGAGGGGATTTTGGTCGACCCGGCCAAAATCAAGGCAGTCATGCAGTGGGAGGTGCCGAGATCTCCTTCAGATATCAAGAGTTTTCTGGGATTAGCAGGGTACTACCGGAGATTCTTTTGAGATTTCTCCAAGATTGCAGTACCCCTCACTCGTCTAACGAGGAAAGGGTGGATTTCCAGTGGGGGCCCGAGTAGCAGAGGGCATATGAGACCCTCCGACAACGTTTATGCGAGGCTCCAATCTTGACCCTCCCAGAGGGAGTGGAGGATTTTGTGGTCTTCTGTGATGCATCCATCACGGGACTGGGAGCCGTTCTTATGCAGAGGGAATGGGTTATAGCGAATGTCTCGTGGCAGTTGAAGCCGCACGAGACAAGATACGTTACTCATGATTTAGAGCTGGGAGCGGTGGTATTCGCTCTCAAGATTTAGAGACATTACCTATATGGGGTTCACTGTAGCATATACGTGGACCACAATAGTTTGACAAACATTATGGATCAGCCGAACCTGAACATGAGGCAGCGCAGGTGGCTAGATGTAGTTAAGGACTACGATTGTGAGATCCTTTACCACCTGGGTAAAGCGAATGTGGTTGCGGACCCCCTGAGCCGCCAATCAGTTGTACCTTCTACTACGGTGATGTGTATGAGGATATCAGTGGATTCCCCACTTGTGAGCTTGATCAGGGAAGCTCAGGCAGAGGGTATACGTCGGGAAAATTGGAAGATGGAAAGGATTAAGAGTGAGAACACCCGGTTCATGCAGGATAGCCTGGGCTTGTTGACCCATTGCGGTCGAGTCTGGGTTTCGATGACCGGAAGGGTCAGACAGGTTGTTCTAGAAGAGGCTTATAAGTCTCGTTTCTCTATTCACCCAGGGCCACCAAAATGTACCGAGATTTGCGTTTGAGTTATTGGTGGCCATGTATGAAGCAAGACATCACATGGTATGTCGAGAGGTGCTTGACCTGCAGGATGGTCAAGGCCGAGCACCAAATGCCGCATGGAAGGTTACAGCCTCTGGAGGTTCCCATGTGGAAATGGGAGCAGATCACGATGGACTTCATCACCAAGTTGCCAAGGATGGCCACGTTTTTCAATGTTATTTGGGTCATCGTGGACCGATTGACTAAGAGTGGCCACTTCTTAGCTATACGGGAGAGTTCGTCGGCAGAGAAATTGGCCGAGGTATATATCCGCGAGATCGTTGCTCGCCATGGGGTATGTTAAATTATAGAACGAGTAGGATCGATAAGATCTAAACAGTTTGGCAAATTAATCAAGAACAGAACACACGAATAAACACAAAGCTGTGTCGAATGATTAAATCTCAAAAACCCCAGAAGAGCTCGATGAAGAACTTCGACTGTAGAGGTGTTTCTAGGGTTACAATACAATAAACTTAGAAAAATTAATAAAAGACTCGTATCCATAATGCATACATGAATGCACTTTATATATTAACAAACCCTAGCAAAACCCGGATGGACAGGCCCATACCGACATACATAAAATAAGCCCATGACGCAACATTTAATCTCTACAATCTCCCCCTTTGAGTCCATGGAACCGAAAGCTCAGTTCGGTTGAGCAACTGAAGACTTCTTAACCGTCTTGAATAACTTCGAGATGATAGCTAAAAGAGTGTGGCGAAACGTAATATACCATCGAAGCATATCAGTGAAGTTCTTCTTATCTGAAGCACTATTCTGCTTGCACCGATTAACAATGTTGATAATGTGCTCCAAGCAGTTAGTTGAAAACACATGCTTATCCACCAAAACAAACAAAAACTTCATACGTTTGGCTCTGGTGAACATGATAGGCAAATTAACCGGATCAATCTGATCCATCACCATATTATCTACATCCCCTGGCTTTGGAGTAGGCAGAACCGTCGGTTTCGTATTCATCACAACAGCAATCTCCTAATCCATTTTCGTAACTTCAAAGATGTATGACCCCAGTATCCTCTTCAAATGATCCAGGATCGGTTCGTACTCATTTTCATTTGTGAACAAAATGTTGTACAACAGAATCCAATCGTGAGGATTTAAATTTGGAAGTTTGCAAGGGAAATGATTGACACCGTGTTGTTTGAACCACGAGTAATCTGCATTGAACATTAACAAACTTCCCTGCAGGTGTCGGCTTCAGTACTTTAATCGAAGTAATCTTTTGTGCACTCCACGTAAGGTACTGGGGTTGACCGAACTTCAAATAGAAATCAATCAGTTCATGATCGGTCTGGGGATGAGGCGAAGGAACTTCAGCAACCGATTCAAAACAGTGAAAAATGAATGCCTTCCTTTTCATAGGCATATCAAATTGGGAGTCCCTCGTGTTTTCCACATCAAAAGAAGCAACCGGTTCAAGCCAGAAAACACTTGGGAATTCAATAGCCTCTTTAATCAATGTTTCCTTTGTCCATAAAGGAAAGAGAGCTTTTTTACGTTCAAGAATGTCATGCTCTTCCTTTTGCTTCCTTTCCCTTTCCTCAGCTTCTTTTGCAATTCTTTGATTTTCATTTAACTCTTGATCCCTTTGTTTCTTTTTCAGAATATCAGTGATGGTCTCCTGATCATCGTCATCACTATCATCGTTTGATAGTATCTTCTTTTCCTTGACTCTAGAACCCGAAGCTTCATTACCCTTCGGTCCTAATGTAATCAGAACACTCGGTTTCATAGGAGGAACTGGATGTTGTCTGTCTTCTTCTCCCCCTTGTTTCAAAGCAACCACCAGCTTCAGAACACCCTGCATTTCACTTAGAAGTTCAATCGCAGGAAGGAGTTTGGTAGTGAGATGATTCCGGAATGTTAGCGTCAAAACCGGATCATGAGCATGGATGAGATTCTTGAGGATACCAAGAACATCACCAGAACAATTTCGAAAAACAGCCCTTTCAGTTTTCAACAGCTCAACTTCCTTTTCTGCCTGTTCAAGTTTTACTCTCTGAGCTTCCAGAAGAGCACTCTGTTTAGCAAGGTCATCTCTTAGCTGGCGTTCCACAGTAAGATCAGCAACAAGTTTTTCCAGCTTAGAATCAATAGAAGACAAGTGAGTGGTGTTCTCAGCATGAATGGAAGTACGAACAGCTTCAAACTTATCTTGCTCTCCTTGAAGTGATTTGGAAAAAGACTCAACCGATGCATTGAATTTATTCGCATTGGTGTTAGCATGACTTTGAAGAGAGTCTAAGAAAACCCTGGAGTCGCGAATGAGATCAACAACGTCCTTAGTGGCTCGCTTGCACTGGGAAGTAGAGTCATCAACAGCAGCAGTGTAGTTGTCCGTTGATGTCGTGTAAAGCTCCAAAGCAGTATCCATAAAAGCTTTCATAACCACATTGGATGGCATCTTGGTGTTTGTGATAATCGTATCGAGTTTTTGATGCACATCATCTAACTGTTCCATTACGGCAGAAGTAGAGGCATCTTCATCAATGGGAATACGGAATGGACTATAGTACGTGGAATCGTACTCAAAGTTATCACCTCCAAGAATGGGATTGGATTCATCAGAAGTAGTTGGAGTGATTGGTTTCGTGGTAACAGGGGGTTCATGACCAGTAAATGCCCCCGCATCAGATGTGTTGACAGTCACCGGTGGATCGGTTTGGATTGATACAATAATTGGTGTGGAGCTAACAAGGGGTGGTGGAATTGGAATTGAAATTGGTTGGATAGAAGTGACAACAACCGATTCTGGAATTGTAGTTTTGGTTGGAGATGGAGGAATAGAAGCAACAGAAACTGGCTTAGTAATTTTTAGTGGTGAAGGGGGTGGGGTCGGTACCTTAGAGTCATCAATAGGATTTGGATTCGGAGGGTTTGGAGGCGTATCTCCTCTTTTCGAATCATCACGATGAGACACATCTTCACCTTCAGCCAAGGAATCCTCCTGATGATTAGAGTGAGAAGGAGAAGTCGAATTTCGTGCCATCCGCTTGATTTTCTTGGGATGAGCAGAGGATGCTTCTTTTTCTGACGGACGCTTTTTGGATTTGTCCTTATCAGACTTCTTCGTTTTGTCAGGCTTAGAAGAAGCGCCTTCGTCTAGTTCATCAGTTCTATCCTCCTTATTTTTTCCTCGCTTTGTAGGTTTTTCCACAACATCCAAAGCTGCCTTCATCTCTGGTGACAACACTCTGGGACTAGTAGGACGAAGCTTTCGATATGCCTCCATAATTTTGCTTGAGGGGGGAACACAACGATATATAGATTCTGGTATGGAACCAACATGAGAGAATTTTGAAGGATCAGTATTAATAACCTTCTTAGTATGAAAGGTAGCCACAGAAGATAACAGTACATTAGCCATGATTGAAATTTGAAGTGAAGTAATAGCCCTTTGAGTGATAATCGTCCAAAAACGTCCACAAGAGATTTCAGAGAATTTGGTCGAAGAAGATAGACTTTGAATCAGTTGCGACCAAATCAATGAACCATAGTCAAGGTTAAGACCATTGTAAAGCCTGTACATCATGGTCATAAAACACCTGTTCGACCCATCTGACCCTGCAACTCGTTCACCCAGACCCTTGTGAAGCAGAGTTAATAAAGCATTCCACTGTGGTGGCCAATAGGATTTCTTGAACTTGGTAAACGAAACAAGAACCTCAGTATATCCCATCTCATAGAACATGGAGAATAACTGAGTAGTAGTTATGAAATCAGGAGAGACAATGGAAGCATCAACTGCAAGCCCCAGCAAAGAACATAATCGAACTTTAGAAATCGATGTCTTGCGATTGAAGATTTGAAAGTAAATCTTGTCTTTGTTCTTGTCATAAACTGCACTTGAATAAACTTCCGACAACAACGACATTGGAACGGATTCCTCTTGGGATAACGCCATAACCAGTGGAGAATACTTGAGACATTCTACGACATGTAACATGTAGGAGTCGTACAAGAATGGATTAAGTTCAATAATCAGGTTCTGTTTGGCTTTGATCATGAGTAGTGGAGAAGAAACAGTCTGATCGTGATGAGAAGAAGAATCTGCCATTGTTGAACTATGAATAGTTGTTGTGGTTCTTGTGTGAGTTTGAGAATGATAAGAGAAGACTATTGTTACGAAAAACCCTTTATATACCATTGCTAGGAGAGAGAAAGAATCTTCAGTCATAATTACATGATCTCTGAATCGTCGCCTGAAAAAGCGGGATTTGACAGCTTGATTTCCCCAGATGTACGTCAGCATGCGTGCGATCAGAAGCTGTTACAACTTCACACGCCCTTTTTCATCGTTATCTCTCAAAACAATTCAAATTCTTATCCATGCACTGCCTTGTCACCACAAACACTTGCTTACAGGATACACAAGGTTATTCAAAGAACAACAAAAAAACAATCATTAGAATTGTGAAAATTATAAATAATTTTCATGCAAGAGTGACAAAGATATAGAAATAAACCAAATGTGTTTGGGATGTGAGTGATGTCTAAATGCAACATAAAGCAGAGGATTACGGGTATTAATCTCTTCCTTCAAAGCCAAGAGAGACTTGAAGTGCTTGTATGGTTGCCCGAAAAATTACGATCGAGTGTTTGTAAAGAAACACCGAAAGGCTTCTTTTGAACTATCAGCTCTAACAGGTGGCTTATCTCCGATCGAACCTCAATACTTGACATAAGACCGAAGGTTAGGCGAAGTACCTGTGAGACCGATGTAGTTTGTTGAACAAGTAGGTGGGATAATTGTGTGAGCGTTGGGAATAAAAATCTCAAAAAAAAAATTAAAACTGGATCTTTTGGGAAGAAATGTTGTGCTGTTAAACAATTTTATAAAGATCACAAAAAAAATTTCATAGGTACCAAGTTAAATCTTGAAAATTAAACTTCACCGTTAATTCATTATTGGTATTGGATAGTGGGTCTCACTCAGTACGTGGTATATGTGACTAAGATCATAAACATAAATTTGGTGTAACCATAAACCTCAATGGTAGAAACCAAGAGTCTCAAGGGTTACGAGTGTGAACCGAAAGTAGATGAAGAATGTTGATAAGAGGGTGAAGGAGCGGAAAATACCTTTGCAGATAAAGAGTGACAAAGCAGAAAACTCTTAACTCATTTGAGAAGAGTAATGTAGCTCATGACTTAAGTGTAGATGGCCTGATTGGGTAGAAGCGATGGGTATTAATCGCTTCATTAAGGCCTCACTCAGAGTCGTGGAGACTTTGGTCAACATGCAGCAGCATGCTTCTAGGGACACTTAACTAGTTTCGTAATAAGATTAATCATACATTCCCTTGATTGAAGAAGATACATGTTTTTGCATCTTTGAGACCTGAAGAAAATAAAGAAAAAAACCACACGAAATACCAGAAAAAAAAACAATTTGGATAAAAAAATACTTTTGTAGTTTTGAAAAATTAAAAAAAAAATTAAGGCGATAAATAAAAAAAATTGAACAAATAATACAACTAAAACAAACCTTGAGAAATATGAAAGTAGAATAGACCGATAGAGCAGCCGTTGTTGGTTCCTTAAGATTATGGAGCCGATATAGACCGAGCGGTCGGCTTATATCAGTTCCCTAAAAATATGAGCCGAAATAGACCGAGCGGTCGGTTCATATCGGTTCTTTATTTTTCATGGAACGAAAATCGACCGATCCACATTTTATTTTATCAAACCTTTTATGTGGATTAATATTGTTTCGATACGGACTCTACTTCGATCATGCCTAAGCCATGTAGTATTCGATTGAAGCTCGTTTCAGGCAAGGCCTTAGTGAAGATATCGGCAAGCTGATCTGATGATCTAACAAAGTGAACTTCCACATTGCCATCTTCAACATGGTCTTTGATGAAGTGATATCTTAGTGCTATATGCTTGGTTTTGGAGTGCTGCACTGGGTTGTGACAGATTCTAAATGCGCTTTCAGAATCACAGTAGAGTGGAATCTTCTTCATGCTTAAACCATAATCTCTGAGCGGACTTTGTATCCATACCACTTGAGATGTACAGGAAGCTGCAGCAATCTATTCGGCCTCGGCTGTTGAAAGAGACACACATGTCTGCTTCTTCGACTGCCAGCTTACAAGTTTGCCATCCAGAAACTGGCATCCACCCGTTGTACTCTTTCGGTCTAAACCGCATCCTCCAAGATCGGCGTCAAAAAATGCTTGTATAAAAAATCTGGAGTTTGCAGGATACCAGAGACCAAGGGAAGAGGTTCGCTTTAGATATCGAAATATATTCCTCACTGCTGTCATGTGAGGTTCTCTTGGATTGGCTTGAAATCGAGCACAGTAACATACTGAGAACATAATATCCGGTCTACTAGCGGTCAAATACATAAGGGATCCTATCATTTGACGATAGAGTGTTATGTCGATTGCCGGTTTATCCAGAGAAGGCGTCAATTTCATGCCAAACGCCATAGGAATCTTCAATTTTGAGTCTCCCTTCATTCCAAATTTGGTGAGCAGGTTCTTAGTGTAAGCTTCCTGATTGATGAATATACCTTCTGGTCCCTGTCTAATGTTTAATCCAAGAACTGCTCTCATTTCAAATTTTGTCTGCATCAACTTCCTGAATTCAGCTGTTAGGCTGGGATTCGTGGAGCCGAAGATGATGTCATCGACATAGATTTGAACAATCATCAAGTGTTCGCCCTCTTTCTTGCGAAAGAAGGTTGGGTCAACCGAACCTTGTTTAAACTTGGACATTTTAAGGAAACGAGTTAAGGTTTCATACCATGCTGTCGGTGCTTGTTTCAAACCATACACCGCTTTATCAAGGACATAGCAGTGATCTGGATAATTTTCATTGACAAACCCAGGTGGTTGCTCTACATACACTGTCTCTTCCAACTCCCCATTCAAGAAAGCACACTTTATGTCCATTTGGAAGACTTCGAAGTTTTTATGAGTAACATAGGCAAGGAATATTCTCACCGACTCCAATCTAGCTACTGGAGCGAACGTTTCCTCATAATCAATGCCCTCTTCTTGGTAGTATCCCTTTACCACTAACCGAGCTTTATTCCTGATGACATTGCCTTCTTTATCCATCTTGTTCCTAAAGACCCATTTTAAACCAAGCACTGAAGCATCCTTGGGTGTGGGAATCAATCTCCAAACTTTATTTCTTCTGAATTCATGTAGTTCGTCTTGCATTGCATGTACCCAGTCAGCATGACCAAGGGCACTATTGACTGTCTTTGGTTCGAATTTGGAGACAAACGAGTTAAACATGCAATATTCTACTTGTGAGAATAATGAAGTTTGCTTCGCTTTCATTTGAGAATGTGTAAGAACTTTCTCTGATGATTCCCCTATAATTTGTGTTTTGGGATGATCCCTTGTCCATTTGCTCAAGGGAGGATACTTCGGATCATAGATTGGATCCAGTTCAGCATTGACTTCATCTTCATATTCTGATTGATCATCGTCGTTGTGAGAAGTTGCATTTTCCCCATCAAATGATGACTGATTTTCAGCTTCATGCCCAGCTCTTTCATCCTCAGTTGAAATATATTGCTCCCCCTCGGTTGGAGATACCTTTGTATCTGGATGTTCCCCTTCGACAGGAGTTTGAGGAGGTGGAGTTTGATGCCCCCCCTCGACGTGAGTTGCAAGAGGTGGAGTTTCGTGCTCCCCCCTCGATTCGAGCTTCAGGGTTAGGAGTTGGATGCCCTTCTTCACTATGCAGTTCAACTGAAGGTTGACTTTCGGCTGCTTTTAGAGGAATACTTTCTGCATTATGGACGGCTTCATCGATGATTTTCTTCAGATGATCACTTTTATTATCTGCAGCATTTTCCTCTGAATTGATAGCCTTTTCCAGTTCATCAAATAACCTAATGTATTCATCAAAGAGATTGGATATTGGAGCCGAGACCTGACCATGTTCAGGAAAGATATCTAGTGTACAACTGTTGATGGGTTGATTTTTCTTAAAAAAAGTTGTCATCAAAGGTGACATAATAGGTTTCTTCGAGTCTCTTGGAGATTTTGTTTAGAACCCTATATGCCTTTGATGTCAGTGAGTATCCAAGAAATATCGCTTCATCGGCTTTTTCGTCAAACTTATTTCGGTTCTCTTTAGAGTTGAAAACAAAGCTTCTGGAACCGAACACATGGAAGAACTTGATGTTTGGCTTTTGGTTATTCAGGATCTCTTATGGGGTTAAGGTGAATCGTTTTTTGAGAAGGGATCGGTTCTGAGTGAAGCATGCACATGCAATTGCATCAGCCCAGAAATACAGAGGAAGCGAAGCGAAGGATAACATCGTACGAGCAGCTTCACATAAAGAGTGGTTCTGTCTTTCAATAATTCGTTCTGTTGTGGAGTGTAAGGTGCTAAGAAGTTGTGAGTGATACCCTTTTCAGCCAAAAAGTCTTCAAACTCCCTGTTCATGAACTCAAGCCCATTATCGCTTCTGACATTCCTGACTGTCTTTCTCAGTTGCACCTCAACTTGCTTGATAAATATATTCAGCTTAGGAGTCGCTTCAGATTTCTTTTTAAGAAAGAAAACCTAGGTGAAGCGTGAAAAGTCATCTACAACAACAAGTATATACTTACTACCACCGATGCTTTCTATAGTTGAAGGTCCACATAAGTCGATATGTAGTAGCTCAAGAGGTTCGATTATCTTTGTGTTGATCCGTATTGGATGACTCTTCCGGCTCTGCTTACCCAACTCACATGCTGCATAGAGATGCTCCTTATCAAAATTCAGAGGAGGAAGTCCTCGAACATGATCACCCAGCACTAGTTTGTTGATGTCATTAAAGTTCAGATGCAAGAGTTGTTTGTGCCATAACCAGCTTTCATCATATTTTGCTTTAGCTAGTAGAAATATCGCCGATTTACCCTTAATTGGGTTGAGATTAAGTGGATACATCTCTCCCTTGCCTTGAGACTTTAGCAGAACATTCTTTGTTGTCTTCTCTACAATTTTATGATCCCTCGTCATCGAATGATACTTTCAGCCTTGTTCCAACGACTAGTTGTGAGACACTGATGAGGTTGTGCTGCAAGCCTTCCACGTAAGCAACTTTTCGAATAGAGAACTCCCCATTTGTAATCATGTCATATCCTTTTATTGTTCCAAATGAGTTGTTTCCATACTTCACACATCCACCATCTTTAAGTGATCGAAATTCCCTCAGCTCTTACTTCCTTTCGGTCATGTGACGTGAGCAGCCACTGTCAATATACCATTCTTCGTCGAACTGCTCGTCACTCAATACCTGAAAATTCAAGCAGATTTAGGAACCCAAAGTTTCTTGGGCCCTGGTAAGTTTTTCACAGAGAAAGGAACAGCAGTAGCAATATCAACTAGATATGTTCTTTTAATTAGTGTAGTTTCATCTTTGCGTTTGATGGTCTACACCTTTATTTTATTCTTATCTAGTTTAAATTGATGTGAACTCGATTATGTTTTGTTATTTGGAAGTTTCTTATTTGAACGTGGGCCAGCTGACACCTTTGACTCAATGTTTTTTGTCTCAGGGTGAAGCTTCCCTTTTCATTTGATGTCTTTCAATGAATGTGCTCCATGTGAATGGCTGGAAAAACCAAAATTGGACTTTCGGCTCTGCTCCTTTGAATTTGGACCGAAACTTGAGGTTCGGCTTGGATCCTTAGGTTTTGGACCGAAACTTGAGGTTCGGTTCTTAGTGTAGAAACTACTTGGACCAAAACTCGTCTTTCGGTTTGTCTGACTATTGACTTTGCTTGATTGATTTCCCTTTTGAGCGTTTTTCTTAGTTTGAACAAACCCAGGATTTTGAGAGTTCCAATATCTTTTTCTCTCACTCAAGTTTTTAGAATATCTCTGATTTTTTTGGCGTTTTTGATCGGACAATTCCTTTTGAGATTTGTGAATGTTGAAACTGGGTTTAGGTATTGGTTTTTCCTTTGGAGATTCGGTTCGATGCAAAACTTTCTTAGGTTCTTCAGGTATATCCTTTGTTCCACTTGTGCTTGGCTTGTCAAAGCTTGACGGTTTGTTGAGTGGTTCTGGAACGTACCTGCCTTTTATTCTCCATTTGGTTTGTTCTGACAAACCGACGGTTTCATCAGCGTTATCAATAGGTGCTGACCAAAAGAAGTTATCACATCCTCCGGCGTTGTCTTGATCTACCAAGATTTTAAGTTTGGTTGTTTGTTTCTCAGACACTCCTTTCACAGCATATACCTGATTTGGAACCGTTTGAACCTTTTGATAAACAAATCCTTTTTCATTGTGTTTCTTCGATTTATTGTCTGCCAGACGTGCAAACTCGACTGAGTTTTCAGAGATAAGAGGTTTTTCAGTCTCAGTTTCACTTTTCAGAAACTTCGAACAATCGACTTCATCTTCTACAGAGATCTCGCTCATATCACTCGAATCGTCAAACTCAGACGAACTTTCAACATTTATTTTATGTTCGGTCATCAGTTTAGTGTTTGAAGAGTCGAATGTTTTCAAGGTTTCGGTTTTAATTTTTGACTTATCATTTTCATCTAAGATTTGTCTTAACATGCATTTGTGTTCCTTAGAATCAATGAAAGTTTCAATTTTATCTAAACCTATCTTGTATGCAATGGAGGTTTCATCAGATGACATGATAGAATCACATTCAGCAATGACCACGTCTTCCTTAAACTCAAGGAAAGGCAAGATCATTTTGTGAATCTTTTCACCAATTTCACAATTTAAATGCAACTGCATGATATTAGTATATAAACGTTTAGCAATCAAGCAAAAAACATTTCGTTGTTTCAAAAATTTTAAATTGTCTCGTTGCAAATAAATAATTTCATCCCTAGCTCTAACTAACTCCTGCTCCTTTAGCTCTATCCATATACGCCTCTCCTCACTCTTCGTCGGTATCCTGCTGATTTGGTCAGTTAGGTTAGAATTTGTTAACCGAGTTTGCAAGAGACTTCCACTTAGATTATTGAATTTAAATTTTAGTTCATTTAATTCTTTTTCGTAATCAATTATTGGAATTTTTCGTGATTCAAGAAGAGATTGTACCTTTTTGATCAACCGATCACAGTCGTCTATCTTCTCGCTGATCGTCTTGGTTGCAAAGCATTTATCTTCATGGAGGATCGGTTCCTCTTGCTCTCTTTCGGTTGCCATTCCCGCTTTTACCATCAGACACTTTCCACTCACCTTTCCATCACCTGGCCTTGCCACGAAGGCTCTGCCATGAGTGGGTCTTCTTACTTCTTCGTCTTCCAAATCAGTGGACCACACTTCCACTCCTCCAAATTCATCATCAATGATCCTTTCTTGAACAATCAAGGCATTCATTGATCCCGAACCGCTTTTCTTCTTCTTTATTTCTTCAAGCTTTCTCATATGATAAGCTTCATCATCTTCACTCTCTTTTCTCTCAAATAGCTTTTTCAACATACAGTCCTTGGCAAAGTGATTTTTGCCGCGACAGTAGTTGCAGTCATACCCTGAGTCACCAACCAGATTACTCTCTTTCTTTTCTTCATCCTTTTGAGATGTGCTATTTGATTCGTCTTTCATCTTTTCAGCACTGTAGCTTCCTTGCCAGTTTCGGTTCTTGCTGACAGGGAACTTTTTCCGGACAAACTTCTTCGGATTCGACACCATCAACGCATACTCCTCATTTGTAAGATCACACTCTGACGTGTTATCTTGCTCCTCTTCATCAATCACACCTTTACTCTTTGACACAAGGGCTAGCGAGCCGATACCAGAGACCATTTTCGCTTCTTTAGTTACTGTGGCTTCATGAGCTTTTAGAATACCCATTAGTTTTGCAAGTGAATAAGGCTTGAATTGCTCATGAGCTTTCACAGTGGATACTACAACCATCCTCTCGGGTCTGAAACCGTTTAAAAAAGTTACTTTCTGTTCAATGCTTTTCCTTTCAATGTCATGCTTGATCATCTTACTGAGAAGATGATTGTATCGGTCAAACACCTGAAGCAAAGATTCTTCAGGTTTTTGTGCAAGCGCCCCAAATTCAGACAGAAGCAGAGTTTGAATAGAGTGCTCCAGATCCTCATCGGTTGAATATAATTCTTTCAACCTGTCCCATATCTCCTTAGCAGTCGTGCATGAACTGACCAAACGAAAAGTGTTTGCTTGTAGAGCAAATCTGATCATCCTTAGAGCTTTGACATTGCACTATAGTTTGTCTTTCTCGTCTTGAGCCATCTTGTCGTTGTCTGCTATCAGCTTGTTATACTGTTGTTGAGTTTTCACGACAGTATTCGTTCCAGAGTGAACAAACGGACCCAGCGTGATTGCTTCCCAGATCAAATACCCGTTGTCTTCAGATCCAACCACATAGTCTTCAAAGTGATGCGGCCATACTTCATATTCCTATGTGTACAGAATGCGAATTCTTGTAGTCGATCCGATACTGTTGGAGATGTTGATGGGATTTGATTTCACGTCGTCTTGAGACATTTTGTGTCTTTCTTGAAACTGTTATAAATCAGACTTGTAAACTTGAGAATAGGGTTTTATCAAACACACAGATCTTCTTCAACAAGAAGAAGAAGGCTGCTATATATTCGATAAAAGCGCAAACCCTATGGAATTCGTCAAACAGAAGGAATACATATCTCTTACACAGTCGCCTGCTCTGATACCAATTGTTAAATTATAGAACGAGTAGGATCGATAAGATCTAAACAATTTGGCAAATTAATCAAGAACAGAACACACGAATAAACACAAAGTTGTGTCGAATGATTAAATCTCAAACACCCCAGAAGAGCTCGATGAAGAACTTCGACTGTAGATGTGTTTCTAGGGTTACAATACGATAAACTTAGAAAAATTAATAAAAGACTCGTATCCATAATGCATACATGCATGCACTTTATATACTAACAAACCCTAACAAAACCCGGATGGACAGGCCCATACCGGCATACATAAAATAAGCCCATGACGCAACATTTAATCTCTACAGGGTACTAGTTTCTATCGTTTCAAATCATGATGTTCGGTTCACCTCTCGTTTTTGGCAAAAGTTCCACGAGGAACTGGGCGTGCGACTACACTTCAGTATAGCCTATCATCCACAGACTGATGGCCAGAGTGAGCGGACTATACAGACTCTCGAGGATATGCTGAGAACCTGCGTTATTGACTTCGGTAGGAGCTAAGACTCATACCTATCACTTGCAGAGTTTTCCTACAACAATAGCTTCCACTCCAGTATAGGTGCCCCACCCTTCGAGTTGTTATATGGGCGGAGATGTCGCACCCCAGTTTGTTGGGGTGAAGTTGGTCACAGGGTGATGGGCCAAACCGAGGTGGTTCTACAGAATACATAGAGGATTCAGCAGATTAGACAGCGACTATAGACCGCACAAAGCCGACAGAAGAGCTACGCCGACCAGTGCCGATCTGAGTTGGAATTTCAGGTTGGTGATATGGTAGTCCTGAAGGTTTCACCTTGGAAGGGTGTTATTCGCTTCAGGAAGAGGGTGAAATTGGGTCCCCGCTTCATTGGGCCGTTCAGGGTTATTGCCAGGGTTGGCAAGGTAGCGTATAGGTTGGAGCTCCCGGAGGAGCTGAGTCAGATCCACAACACTTTTCACGTTTCACAATTGCAGAAGTGCATCCTAGATGAGGTTGCGATAGTTTCATTAGATGACATTCAGGTTGATGAACGCCTGAATTATGTGGAGAGATAGGTGGCCATTCTTGAGAGGAATGTGAAGATCCTAAGAAACAAGGAAGTGCCTTTGGTAAAGGTACAATGGGAGCATCGGAGGGGATCTGAGTGGACTTGGGAGCCAGAGTCAGAAATGAAAGAGCACTACCCGGATCTTTTCGCTGCATCCAACTTCGGGGACGAAGTCTAGGTCAAGTGGGGGAGAGTTGTAACACCCCAAACCTTGCAGGTATAATTTAAAGACCCTTCTTCCTTTTATTAGCTGTCCTTGTTGGTCCCAGAAATTGTTTGTGTGATTCGGGAGTAGTATAAGGACTAAAGTTGCAACTTTAGGACTAGACGGATTACGTTGAGCGTACATAAGGGTACACTAAGCATACTAGGCGTACCCTAGTATGCGGGGCGTACACTCATGTATGTTGGGCGTACATATGTCCGATGAAAACCCTAATATTCGGGGTTGGGGACTACATAATAATTCTTATGGCTCATTCTTTTGCTTACCCTCAGCCTCCATACCCCCAGAAGACGTCCCAAACCCTAGTGCATGTGTGTGAGAAGTGTGAGTTGGTGTGCATTTTCAACCTTGGGAAGTGAAGACATTTCACCAAGAAGCTAAAGAAGGAGAGCAAATCTATAGACCTGAAGTTGTATTGTTCCATTAAAGCTCCAAAAGGTAAAAAGCTTGGAACTTTGTGCTTTTAGTTATAGATCTAGACATTTAACTTTATGAAGGTCTTATTATCCCTAGAATCCCCAAGATGGTGCATGTGATGTCTTTGACGAAATGAGTTGTCCTTTTAGACCCTAGGAGAGGTCTTAAGTGATAAAAATCAGTTCCCCAACAGTTAGGCTTGTCCCATGCATGAAGTGAGAAGGTATTAATGGGTTAAGACCATGAGTTAAGGACTTTCTAGACGTCAAAAGTGATAAAGTCTGGAACTTTATGGTCCATGGCATATTTGGTCGATGGATCTGGGATTTAGGCTTAAGAGCTTAAGCCATTAAGCACTTATTAGGGTTTGGAAAAACCCCGCGTACGACCAACGTAAATTCCGTACGCCCAGCGTATGTGGTCAACGATCCAGATGACAGTCAACGTAGAATGGCATTACGCCCAATGTAACTAGAGAGGTACGCCCCGCGTACGCTCTCTGTTGGGCTCATGACCAATGGACTTACGATTTTTGGGCTAAATGGATTTGGGCCATTCTTGGACTCTGCAAATAGGATATTTTGGGCCAGGTTATGATAGTGGATCATAGGGTTAGGCCCAATAAGGAGGTTAAGCCTAATTTAGTAAATTGGGCCAATAATAGGCTTAGGGTTTGGACCTTCAAGATAAGGACTTGGTGTTGGGCCTTGGCCCAAAAAAAGAGAATGGAATTTTTGAATTATGGGGACACTCTGTCAAGAGAGTGATGTCGAGTAATAACCTAGTATTTATTATGTGTGACAGCTCGGGATTTCCAGTGAGGCAGCGGTTAGGATTTCAGCATTTCAGCACTGCTAGTCAGGTGAGTTATCCTTACTATACTCAAGGGTATAAGGCACCAAGGCCGACCCTTTGGATTGTTATCTGGATATATGATAAGTGGTAGGATCTGTTAGATCGGTATCCTATAGGGTAGGATAATATTATGTGGTATGTGGTACGATCCGTTAGATTAATTGTTGTCTATAGACTGTTACATGATTATCTGTTATATGTGCACATGTTTGTTTATTGGTTGAGGCTTATCTGCTTTGTGTGAAAGCCAATGGACCTGGGCATTCCAACCTATTGGTTGTGGGCCTGGAGTATTCCATCCCGAGGATGATTAGACTCATAGTATATGGGTATTCCAACATGTTGGTTGTGGGCCTGGGGTATTCCATCCCGGGGATGATTGGACCCATAGTATGTTGGCATTCCAACCGAAAGGTTAAGGGTCTGGGGTATTCCAACCAGATGGTTGACTGGACCCACATCATGTTTTTTATGGTTATATGTGTATTGTTGCGGGTATGGGTATTTTTGGGGAACTCACTAAGCTCTCGGGCTTACAGTTTCAGTTTATTGTTTCAGGTACATTAGGGGATCGCGGCAAGGCAAAGGCGTGATCGTACAGCTCCTCACATTCTATTTATGTTTCTGGGAAAACTCTGATAAAGACTATTTTGAAACAAAATTTGTAATAACTCTTGGATTTAAATATTTTGAAAAGTTTAAATTTGGTAAAAAAAAATTTAGTGTTACAAGTTGGTATCAGAGCCTTGGTTTGAGGGATTCAAGCACACTCTCGAGTGTGCCTGAAATCAAACTGAGGACTTGGTATGAAAATTTTCAAAAGAATATCATTTTTATAAAAAGAATTTTAAAAAGAGAAAAAGAGAAAAGGGTGTCGTGCATGCAATAAGGAGAGCTCAAGTAAGTTCTCCCAAATTACTCATACATGTCTGTTATGATATGATATGCTTATGAGAACTGCATGCTAGATTAAGGCTAAGGATCTATGAAGGATGCCTTATATGTCTGCTATATGTGTTTATTGAGTGCTAGTATTGAGTGGACAGTGGTAGGATGGCTTGTTTAGGTTATGCCTGATCGTATGAGCTTAGAATCGCATGCTAGTACAGATTCCTGATATGTGGATAGAATTGCTCGATTATGTTTCTGAATAGATTTTTCCTTTATCTGAATGTTGCTTGCTTTGTGCTTTGTGGGACTCTGAGTGATGGGAGTTAGCTACTACGTGAATATGCTAAGTCACATGTGACCAGGGTTGAATAATCTCTGAGTGATGGATTTGACCATATTGTGCAGCTCTTGTTTGAGTCCTAACCGTTCTAGGGATGAGTCCTTTACTCGAAGAATTATCCGAGTCTCATTACATGTGATGGTATTCAGGTAGTGGCTAACTGGCATTAGGAGGAGTCCTTCAGTAGCTGTGGAGTGGGTTTGGGGTCGAAGATTACCCTAGGGCAAGCCTAGGTTGAGAGTAGCGCTGAGAGCGGTAGTAATGAAAGGGACTTGGTGGATTCGAGGCAATTCTTGAGGAAAGTACGGATAGATGTGAAAGGTAGTATGGTCATGTACTACTGAAAGGATGGGATCCGTACTCGAATCAAGGAGGCTGAGATAAAACCGGGAAACTTGTAGTGTGTGTGTGTGTGTGTTTGTGAGAGAGAGACCCATCGATTAGTGATGAGTATTCTGATGGTTATTATGATATGTTTTCAGCATGGTGACACTACGTGAGAGGCCAGTTGGCAGTTTTGGTGCCGAGGAGGGATCATGCTCGGGTTCTAGAGCCAGGCAGTTGGATGAGCAGATGAGAGAGTTTATCTCAGCTTAGGTTATGCACAGTATTCTTGACATGACTCTTGTGATCTTCGGTACAGTCAAGGAAGGTATTTTGGAGATTCTTGATGAGAGACTGAGTGCGTTCCACACTGAGATGGTGGCCATGATGGGGGCGCGCACGTTGACCTTCCGGGAGTTCAGAACTTGTGGAGCTCCAGACTACCATGGGGCTAGGAACCCTATTGCTAGCAGTCGGTGGTTGGCGGACGTCTCCAACGCTTTTCGTACCAGCCGGTGACCCGAGGGGGACAACGTCCATCTTGTCTCCTGTCTCCTAAAGGACAGAGCACATGATTAGTGGGAGGAGGTTGAACGAGCTATTAGAGACGATGTCGCGGTTGATGCGATGACATGGAGTGACTTCTCGGCCAAGTTCAGGGCCGAGTTTGCACAAATGATTGAGGTGCAACAGTTAGCACAAGAGTTCCAGGACCTCCATCAGACTACAGAGATGGTGGCTGAGATCACCGCTAAGTTTAGGGAGAGGGCCCTTCTTGTTCCGCAGTATGTAGCGGATGAGGAGATGAAGAAGGCCTGATATCACGAAACACTGAAGAGCAACATCAGACAGTTTGTGAGTTGATCTAGCTGCAAGACCATTGAGAATATGATCACTCTCTCTCTCTCTCTCTCTCTCCAGAGAGAGAGAGAGAGGAAGCCAAATAAGGTTCAGTTATCCACAGGTTCAGCCAAGAGACCCAAGGGGTCGGATTCGAGATCGAGCGATTATCAGAGTCGCAACCGTTGTGGCAAGTGCGGCCAGACATACGAGGGTGCGTGTAGGAGTGGCAATGGTGGTTGTTCTGGTTGTTTCAAGTACGGACGGACTGGTCATTATAGCAGGGATTGTACTGCTACCACCACCCAGGGATCAGACATGATCTGCTTTCATTGCACTCAACAGGGCCACAAGAAGGCCTAATGTCCGAGTTTGACTGCAGCAGGACCAATGATGGCACCAGCCCCCTACGACATTGAGGATGACCGACTGCCGTTGGGATCGGGCAGATGCGCCTACAACGAGGAGCAGGGCTTTCCAACGTACTACAGAGGAGGCACGGGCAACTTCCGGTGATGCAGGTGTGTATCTTCTGTTTATCTATTAGTTTTTATTTATGATTTTATTGATATTGTCTTGCATCTGTATGAGTAAGTGTACCTTGCAGTGATATTTGTCTGCTTATGTTCGGATTATATGTCATTTGCATACCATGAAACTTAAAATAGTATTTGAGTTATACATATTTTAAAACTAAATTTACAAGAATACATCTCCCTCTCCTAAGCTTTTGCAAATGAAAACTTTTTTGTTCATCTAAGCAACCATTGGCATATTCAAAAGCATAAACCAATTAGATTTTTTGTCATTCAGTTTATGGTTTTAAACATTAATTTGAATCATACCAAGTGATACAAAGTTAAACTTGAAGATAGAAATATAGACAAAAAAAAGAAACTAGTAATGAAAAATGCAATGTATCAACACTAACATGAGGAATCCATATTACTACAAGACACTACAATCTGACTGATCAAGCAGAAGTAGTGTTTCCATATACAAGCTAACAAATAATGCACCACGTTCTCCATTAATCCCTGTATCATTGAAGTATTTTGAGTTGGGTTCATAGACAACAAGTGAGGCTGGTTCTTCATAAACATCTTGTGTTTCCATCATAGCTTCACCCCTCTTTGTAAATCCCAGAATCTTTATTGAATCACATTCTTTCTCAATGGTGAACAACTTTGTAAACATATGAGGAATAGAATGATCCATAATCCATACATCACAAACTTGAAGTTCACTTTCTGATTGTGAATCAGTGTATGTAATGTATTCAAGCACAGCAAGAGAGTCACGTACCTTAGAGACAGATTGTGCAACACGTACAAAACCATGGTATGCTAAACTTTTTGGTAGATTTATCACTTTAAATTCATGGGTAGTCATATCAAATGAAACAATCAGATTTTTTTGTATCTGGCCATCATCATCATCATCAAGATACTGATCAAAAGCAGCCCAATAGATAAAATTATCTATAACTACTTGAGACCATGTAACTTGAATTGATTTCTTAGGCAGATTGTTAGATGGAATTCTCCAACTACCTCTACTCAATGTAAAAACTTCAACCATGGGAGAACTATCATCATCAGTTGTAGAATACGCATCAACATTTGTAATCTTGACAATGGTAGGGTCGTTAGTGATAGGACAAACCCCAAACCCAAGAACAAATTTTGACCAAAGTGACTCACCTGGAACAGTTACACAGATTGATTTTCTAATGGAGGGATTCCAAAGAACAGCCATTTCTGTTGCAAATTCAAAACGAGGATGACTTGGATCTTGATAATAACCGTAGAAACACAGCAATCCCTGAGAGCTACCCACCGTTTTTAAATCGTTTAAGAATTTTGAGAGCACAGGAACAGCGGGAGCGAGCTCTTGTTGGGCAAAGGCCTCATCATCGACAAAGGTAACATACTTTTCGTTTGTGTCTACTGGATCTTTGTACCATACAAGTAGATGTTGTGGATCAGGTTGGTGGACTCTGTAACCAGAGATAAACTCTGAGCTGTCGATCAAAAACTTCCATGGTTTTGATACGGATCTGAATCGAACCAATGACTTCACCGGAAGTCTTTTCATGATTTCCGCTTGGATTTCGAAAGCGACGTATTCTGACATTGTAATTTTGGGTGATGATCGGAGGTTATGAATTTCTAGGGTTTACGTAAGGGGGATAAGCGAAGGGTTTTTAGACCTCGATAGCGTTGCAACATTGTGTTCCCGCCAAAAACCCGGAAAAGCGATTTTACTGGAATCGCTAAAATAACAAAAATAGATGTCTTTCATGTTATCAATTTGGTGTTATAACGTAATAAAATAATATAAATAAGAATAGCAATCAATAATCATATAATATTAATTAGGATGTGTATTAAAGTGATGTTATACAATTATATTTTGATTTATCTAGTCATATTTATTGGTGCTTTATTGGGGCATAAAATTAAGTAATAATAAAATGATATATGATATAATATTAATTAGGATGTGTATTAAAGTGATACATGGTAAAAAAAAGATTAACGTTATTCTTTTATTAATATAAGGAGATTTTTTATTAGACAAAAAACAGATGACTTATAAGGATAATTAACTAATGATTTTGTTTATATTTGGTTCTTTTTTTGTATGTAATATATCATCAAATTTTTTGTTTGTGTTCACAATAACCCTTTTGACCGGCTATCATCTGAAGGAAAATGTCCAAATATAAATAAAATCAACAGTTAGTTATCCTCCTAAATTATTTTCCATATTTTCCCAAAAGCAAGGTTTCATTTATTTACTAATGAAAATACTTGTGTATAGTGAATCAATCCCTAGTTTTTACATTTTACTCATTGTCCTCTTCTTTTAACAATGTTATAATTAGAAAAGGTCCGCAGATACTCATTAGATATCTCAAGTAAATCCATCTCTTGACTTATTAGGATATTCAAAAATGATAAAACATAATTTTGTTCATTGATAAAGGTTTGTATTCGTCATCCATCATCTAAAGAAATCCTATAAATATCCTTCCCGAAATTATTAAAAAAAAGTTTGACAAGAGTTGTCATCAATCTAATTAAGATTATCAACATCAATTTTAGCATCTGATGTTGATGTTATACATGTTCGTTGAATTTACATCCATACAAGAAAAACCAACCATCAAATTACTTAATGTTTTTATTAAAGTTGTTTGTAATTTGTTTTGCATTTGTTGAACAATTTGCCATTAATATTTGAAAAACCCCTTTCTTTCTCCAAAGAGGCAATTAGCCTTGACATATACTAGCTCATTATTTCTAATTCATATTTTTTTAACTCATTTGTAACAAAAGGGAAAATGATTTGGTCACTTTCCTTTATTGTATGCAATATATCATCGAACTTGTTGTTTGTGTTCATCATGATAGCTAGTCAAAAGGATTATGGTGAACACAAACAACAAGTTTGATAGTATATTACGTACAAAAAAGAAATTGACCAGATGTGAACAAAATCAACAGCTGGATACCATTATGGGTCATTTTCCGGACAAAAATTCTTTAAATGGTCCAAGTAGCTTCCAACTTGTAGTTTCAAAACCTTATCTTTTGGGTAACTCTAAAAAAGGATAATTAATTTTTAAATGACCAATTTGTCTTTATTTATTTATTTTTTAATTTAATTATGATTTTCTTTTAGGATTTCCTTATGATTGGTAAGTGTCCAATATCATTAAATATTACTAATATTTCTAATAATAATAGAGTCTTCTTACTTGTCCTCAAGACTCAAATTAAGTAAAATCAATAAATAAGGAATTTGTTTATTAATTATTATAGTTTAATAATTAATTAAAAAACAATTGAAAATTATTTTGAAAATTAATTATTAGTTTAATTAATTAAAGGGTTGAGTTTAATTAATCAATAATTGATTAATCAGTTAGTTAATATTACAGAACCACACATGGAAGGGGGTAGACGAAATTTCCCTTAGGAATGAGGGAATTTATTTTTTAGGGTTATCTCTTCTAACATCAAATGGAGGATAAAACCTAAAAACTAATCCAATACTATAAATGGGGTATTAGGGGTTTCATTATTCTTTGCTCGTTTTTGGCTTGAAGTTTTCATCTCTTTTTCTTCCCATCTTGTGGACGAACTCTCTAAGACTTTGACCATCCATAGATATTTTTTATTCAACTATTTTGAG
The DNA here is from genome assembly GCF_051521515.1 of Lactuca serriola. NCBI lineage: Eukaryota > Viridiplantae > Streptophyta > Magnoliopsida > Asterales > Asteraceae > Lactuca > Lactuca serriola. The sequence continues at coordinate 29,010,434 of NC_136409.1, forward strand.
TTTATTAGATGTGAGCTAAAAGAGAAATTCTAGTTTGGGTCTTTTTGGTGGTTGTTGAGGCCAACAAAATAAATACCTTAAATCTTGTACACTAAAATATCGTATAGCGGTAAAGGGATCGTATCCACGATGATTGGATCAATTCGTAACTCTATGAAAATCTTGTTGTACACATACTTGTGAAACTAAAATAAAAATAAAAATTGGGTTTTTATCTTTTGTTTGTTTAAGGAAACTAAAATTATACTAAAACTTGGTAATTGCAAGTAAACAAGCAAAGAATTTTGATTCAAATCAAGGTGAGAAAGATGGTTGACATTGAAATTTAATCACTTGAACATTTGGCTGAATAATCATTTGAATCTCAAGGTGCAGTAATTGTGTTCAAAATCAAACTTAGCTAGAGCAACTTATAAGAATAACTTGCCTCAACTCTTCTTAAATGTTAAAATGGTTAAAGAAGCTCGTAAAATATTTCCTTAATCAAAGTCACAAAATTAATGAAGCATGTAATTTGTGAAAATTATTTAGCATTAGGTTTGAAGAGTTACCAACTTCAAAAGGTAATTAAATGCATTCATTACCATTATGTAGAAAATATTTTATTAGTCTAAATGAAATGAAAACAAACATCCAAACTAATTGTTGCTTGTTAATTTGAAGATGCATTATTTAGTAAAGAAGTTAACCAACAAAATTAATATCCATACATCTCAACTCCTAATTGAAGATATATAAATATAAATGAAGTTTTCTAGAAAATATCTTTATTGACATTCAAACACAAGTTCATGAAATTCTCTAAAATAACCTAAGTATTCAAGGAACAACACCCAGGTCAACCAAATGTTAGTTTAGACAAGGATGGCTAAACTCAAGAAAATGAAATTGTTGGGTCATATTTTTATGGTTTATGTTGGGCTTATAATTTATATTATATATGGGCTTGGGCCTTTAAGGCTTTGTACTTGGTATATATATTGCTTTTCAGTCGTTTAGGTAGTTTGTTCGTTCATTCAGTGTGGTATTCGGCAGTTAAGATTTTTATTGATATACCAGAAAAATTGATCTAATATAATCGTGTGCATTAAGTATTTTGTGTGTTCTTGAATTACTATCTGATTTATATTCCACATTTATTAGATAGTCTGATTGATATCTTAATAAGCTAAGTGTTTTGAGACTTACAAGTGGTATTAGAGCTTTGTTAAGGTATCATTCGATTCAAGAAGGCTTTGGAGTCTTGTTTTTGTTGCTATTTTGGATTTTTAACTTAATCAAAATTTTAACAAATTTCGATTTGATTAAAAGGTTCTACTGTTCATCGTATTTTGTTATTGGGAGTTCATTAGTTCATCAAATATTCTACATGTTCATCGGATTGAAATTGGAACCTTATCAATTTGAATAACGTATTTTAAGGAATTTGATTTGTTTTTGTTTCAAACATTTCAAGGATTTCGGTCAAATATCAATTCAAATTTTTATTATTTCAGTCATTACTTCTTTAATTTGCTTTTTGGTCAAGACCTTTTGGTCAAAATTGGTGTTTTCGGTCAACACTTTGTGGCGAAATCACCAAAAGAAATCAAGGTTTTCGGTGGGATTCTCGGCCGAAATCATTTATTATCGGTGTTTACTCTTGGTGTTTTCGGTCAACAATCCTTGTTGACCTTTGGTATTTTCAACTAATTTCTCTTTTATTCGGTATTATTCAAAGGGAATCTCACAGTACAACAAAAGAGGTAAGTAAACCTCGTGCTCTCAATCTTGTGAGGATAAAATAAATCATTACCGTGAACAAAAGGAAATATTGGTAAAAGAGGTTTTTAACCTTAAAAATGAAATCTACAACGTTAAGAAACTCAACAAGCCTCTAAAATAAAAACTAGATGCTCAAAATAAAGACTTAATTAAGCTTTGGGATGAATATAGCACAAAATGTGTTCACCATTGTTATGCTAAAAAGGAAATTGCCAAATTAACTGCCGAACTTCATGTGTTAAAAGCTAAATTTAAAGATGTTGAATTTAACTTTAAATAATTTGACATGTTAAGTGAGGTAGTTGTGTCCATGATAGAAAAACAACTAAAATTTAAGAATAATCAGAATAAAGGTCTAGGGTATCACTGTAGCACTCGGTTCCTGATATGTAATTTATTTTGCTTTATTTTTGCATTTTTTGCCTGGGACTCGGCGATTTGAAGGCCCAACTCGTCGATTAGGAGTGGGTTTGGACACGGGACTTAAGTGATGGACTCGTTGAGTCGGTGGCCAGACTCGACGAGTAGGCTTTGACTGGACAAAACCCTAATCTGAGGGTTTGCACCCTATTTAATCATCTTTTTCAGCCACCACTCGTCCCTAATGCTCCCAAAGACCCTCCATAGCAAACCCTGAGTGTTTTGGTGCAAGATATAAGGTTTTTGAGTGATTTTTGTGGGTTTTGACCTCAAGTAAGAAGGAAGAGCATAGAAAGATCAAGAGGAGGCTGAAGGATTCGAGTTTGGTTCATCATTTGCAGTCATTGAGGTATAAAGTCTGTACCTTTCTTGTTTGTTTGTTAGATCCCTTTTTGGGGAAGATTTAGGGCTTTTAAGCCATATGAGATGACCAACCATGATATGCAAACATGGTTGGCGGTCAAAACTTCAGATCTAGCACTTGGGAAGAGTCACGAGACAGATTTCGGTTGCTTTTGCACCCAAGGAAGGCCCCATGCAACAAAAGAGCCATTTTAGAGCCTTTCTGGCTTAAAAGTCCCATGCATACACGTAAAGTTCATAACTTTACGTGCTAGATCGAGCTTAGGGGCTTGGATCTATCATTTGGACAAGTGTTTTACATCAGAAATCGAGGATTTAGGGTGTGGATGTTATCGACTCGGTGATTCCGTTCTTAGGACTCAAAGAGTCCAAGGCTTTGAGTCTCATATCTATTGAGGGCCAAAAGAACTCAGTTGGGTATTAGAAGGGTTGTAGCAGCACAAAAGGAGTGACCCAATGCATTGGACTTAGTTTTAGACCTGGAGTTCATGGGACTCGCCGATGCTAGAACAGACTCGACGAGTCCAAGGCAATCTTCTTATGTTTGAAGATGAACTCGACGAGTTGTTCATACAACTCGGCGAGTCAAATGATGGTTCATTGATGTTCGTAAAGAAGGGGAACTCGTAGAGTCATTCTCGACAAGTTGACTCATGGATAAGGACGAGTAAAGGGTAGGGACTCGACGAGTTGACGGCCCAACTCGGCGAGTCGGGTCAACTAGAAGTTGACTTTGTCTTGGACTTGGTTGGGGGTAAAATAGTCATTTTACCCTAAGAGTTGATATCAAATTCTGACTGAGTGTTTTGCGGGGATTATAGCCGAAGGATTTCCGGAGCAGCAGTATACAGAGGTTTCCTGCACAGATATTCAACAGCTACTCGTACAAGGTGAGTTACCTTCCAGTAGGAGTGGGTCTAAAACCACAATACCGGCCCACCAAAGAGGAATAATTAGGAGATGATTGTCTTTGTGATAATTATCTTGGTTTGGTTATGTGCCTTGGTTATGAGATTTATCTGTATGATATGTTATGTGTATAGTAGCGATCAGTTTCCCTGACAGCGGTCCTTAGGACCGAAGGGTAGGTTAGTACCCGGATATGCCTGACTGTATGTTTATATCTTGATGTTGCTTGCTAGTGGTAGGGGTGGAATAGTCCCCAGTTACTGGTTGAAAGATACCGATGACAGTTACCGGTTGAAAGATATCGATGATGATTACCGGTTGAAAGATACCGATGTCGATTACCAGTTGAAAGATACCGACGATATTGTATGGTATGTGGTATGATGGGGGAACTCACTAAGCTTTGTGTTTAAGGGTTCTGTTTTGGTTTCAGATACCTCTTCGTCTAAGAGAAAGGAGTCGGTGGCGTAGCATCGCATCACACACACACACATGATTCCACATCGGATTTTCTGGGATTATACTCTATTTTCATTATTTTGATGTCATGGTTTGGGATACAATATTATGATTTTGTAACGTGTTGCTTTATTGACAATGTTTTAAAAATTATTAATTCAAAAGTTAAATTTCGGGCTTGAATTTTGGGATGTTACAATATGTGTGCTTCCTCCCTACTCCCTGTTCCTCGTTGGGTTGTGGGTCTGGGGTGGAGTCGCACAACTGAACATCCTGCCGACCTCAATTATAAACGGACTGCATACACCAAGTATTAGAAGTTGAGCCAAGTATGAGCTCTGCCACGAACCTCATAGTAAAGCCCTTCATCCTATTCCATAAAATAGGAGTTGGGGTCAAGAGAACCACTGCGGGTTGAGCTACTATAATGACCACAAATCCGAAATTTGTTGTCATGTCGGTTAAGCCACATAGTAGCTAACACCCTCCGTTAGTAAAGAGATTAAAGTTCCGAGTGATGGGAACCTATACTCACTGGATTTGACCTAGACCGGGAAAACATAGAACCTTCGGAAGAGTAGTCGCAGTAGATGCTCTCACTACTCAGGCACTTCATCCACCCCGTTACCGACGAGTAGTGCCTAGGATCCTCCGCTCTCTCGCATGGAGGAAGTCACCGTCGCCCTGTAGACGATAGACTGCATTCTCCGAAGTGAACACTAGAATACCGAGAACCACAGCATAAACTCCGCAGCCAAGAATACTTGATCAAAGTGCGAAAGTAGTGTGTTAAGTCTTATAACCCAGATCCCGAAGAGATTATGGACTTGACACCACTCTAGGCGTTAGTCGATGGGTTACACAAGAACACGCGCTTTCCGCACTAGAATAAACCAACGCCTTGGAAATTAGGGCACGTCTCGCGAGATTCATCAGACTATCAGGTGTTCCACGAATACTATCTCACGCAGAAATCGTAGAACCACCTCCCGAGATAGTCCAACACTCGTCTGGTGAAACCCTATCTCCCCGACCCTGAGGGTTTCCGTATCTCAAGATTCGTTAGTGCAGGTTCATTTTGCACGAGCTTGAGATAGACACTCTACAGCAAGCAGATAACCGTAGACACACAACCCATCCAATGATCTAGAAAGTCTCTAACAACCAATTGACAGGAAACGCGAAACCAAAGACAACCCGAGCTTCCTAAGAACCAACCTAAAGGACTAAACATCCAGTACGAGTGAGAATGTTAGGAACTTCGGAATGGCGATCACGCCAGTGATGATCTTGCCATAGAAGTACACTATGTTCTAAGTACCGAGAAGCTCTACCCTTCCGAGAGCCTAGGACCATCTGAGAATCCTCGCGGAGATTTGGTCCAACCCTCGTTAGACCACTACTACTTCCGAATATTCCACAAGTTTCACACCCGATCGAACCATCTCCTAGACTTGATCAGTGTTGCCCGACGTCACTCTTCGTATCCCACTCATCTTGATAGAAACCGTTGAGAACCATAACCTCGTAGATACACCAGTCGGAACCCACTAACTACACGAGACGGAATCCGCATCCCGTAAGTGACGGTCTGTTGGAATGACAAGCACAAACCAGAGTTCACTTGGGAATGCGAGGACAAACCGAATAGGAAGTACCCTCCTGCTTCTATCATTCGTACCTACTACCTTGCCTAGACCTGAATTTCGGGACGAAATTCCCTCTAACGGGGGGATGATGTGACAACCCAAAGTTTATTCCGTTACATTACCCCGTTACCGTTAACGGAATATTCCATTTTATAAAAGTTCCGTTAATTAGAGGGTGCCAAATAAATAAATGTTTTATTTATTTATCTTTTTACGTCGTTATAGTCGTAATAAAGTAAATAAAAACACATAATATACATTTCCATTTAATTGGAAAAAGTTAGTTTTTATTATTACGATCACTAAATCGGGTGCGACCAAAAGCCCCGTATAACGGCAGTATCGGGTAGATTTCCACTGAGCTTCAACTCAAGCCCCTATATAAGGGGGAGTAAAATCACTTTCAACCTTTTTCACCCTCTCTCTATACTCTCTCCCATACAAGCCCGTTTTCGACTCAAATCCGCAACCAAACGCCTCCAAATCGTAAGTCTCCTTACCCTAGCTTATTCTAAACATCATGGATTGTTGTTATAGCCCAAAAATCGACCATTTAAGCTGTGGAAAAGGAGTTTACGGCCTAAGATCCTCCTTAGGCCGTAAACCCCTTAAATAAGGCCAAAATGACCCAAGTTTGTCCCGTTGAGCCTAGGAACCAATTAAGGAATTTATCTAGGAGTGTTTAAACACGAAAACAAAAAGTTTTAGGGCCTAAAAGAGAGTTTACAGCCCAAGCACATGCTTAGGCCGTAAACACCTCTTATGCTTGTAAAAATGCCCCAAAAACACTCCCAAACCACCCTTAGGCTTAATACATAAATTAGGGGCTTGCTATTTCAGTTTTAGAACATTCAAACACAAGGAAATATGGGGTAAATTGGATTTTACGGCCCAAGCAAGTGCCTAGGCCGTAAACACCCCCAAACTATGTCAAAAGATGGTTTTTGTCCCCCAAATGGCCTTAGACCTTGACTACAAATTACTAGAAGTGAATTAGGGACTTTAAACTTCCATAAAATCAAAGGATAGGAGTTCACGGCCGTGAACTCCCATAGGGGTGGTTCATGGGCGGTAAACTCCCATATTGTCCCTTTAAAAGCCTTAAATCCCTTCATACAATTTAGTTTTGGACCTAGCAAAATTCCATGAAGAAGGTAAAGCCTTAAAACATCCTAGAAACCCCTCACCATGAGTATAAGGCCATAAACTTATGAGGAGTTGTCCCAGGGCCGTAAACTAAGTGTATAGAGTTTACTCTTGAAGAGTAAACTCCATTCCTAAGTCATTCACACCCTTAGATGTTACCCGGGACACCCCAAACACTTAACCAAAGTATTTTCCGCTCCTTAGAGTGCGTATACTTGTTTAATTAGTATTAAATGTACTAATTGTATGTGAACATATGTTATCATATGTTAAATAGGTCACTAAGTGTGTCCAAGTCTTTACTTGAGACCGAGCACCCAACCGGCACCTTCGTCGGATCCACTTACACCAGGTGAGTTCATACCCCTGAATGAACCTTTTAAATGCTTTTACATGTTTTATAGGGGGGGGAATACAAGTTAAACATGCCAGTTATCATATCAATCACATGTGATTGATAACCCGTATGCACAAGGATTTACCACACTATTAACTGTTTTACCGAGAATGACACTGTAAATGGTTTTCTAAAAACATAGTTATTTGTTCAGCTTTTACTTATGATGTTTAATCAAAGTTTCATTTTAAACTTGTTTATGAAAGGTTTTCAAAGGATTTTTAAAGATTTTCAAACTTATTTTACAAAGGAATACAAAGTCGTGATTTTCTTAATATATAAGGGTTTTTCCGAAGTTTTCGTCTATGTTTTTATACGTCTACTTAGTTAAGGTACCACTGCGTTATTTCTGTTTAGTTAATACCTCCACTTCGTGATACACTTATACTTGAGAACGCCTCCACTTCGTGATACGCTTATACTTGAGAACATCTCCACTTCGTGATACACTTATACTTGAGAATGCCCCCACTTCATTATACACTTATACCTGATAACACTTCCACATAGTTAGAAGTATGCCTGTGCTTGTATAGATGCATATAAATAATGTTTGAAGGATTTAGGAAGGCTTGTTCGCCCTATTTCCTTTTCTTCGTTGAGATGTGGTCTGGTGGGATCGGATGTCCGTCCGAAGGTCGTTTGATCATTAATTATATATTATGTATGCAAGCATAGTCATATGGGTTTACATTAGTCTGTTCAGTTATGAGTCTCTACCTCTAGTTCAACACTTATATTGGAAACACACTACCCACTATTTGGGATGCATCTTCGGGACACGGCCTTCTCCGTCGTCTAGTTGGTAACCAGAGTCTCCTGTAGGGAGAGCGGACATTGTGTGTATAGATGTATACGAGATTGACACCCCCGCACCCTGACTGCTAGCTACAGTCCACGACCTACCAAGCCAAGGGGTGACAAATGTCATATTCCATAGATGCTTGTAGGGCGTCAGGTACTCTAGTGTCAATTAGTATGGTTACGAGTATCCCAGGTTACCTTATAATTCATGGCCATAAGGTAACGGTATTTCACCAGCAATTTACACTATATGCTGGGAACCCACTCTCAGAGTCACACTGTTTTTAGAACTTGGTAGTTGTATCTTTCATTTGATACTGTCTGGGGTCTGTATTCACTGTTTTTAGACCTTGCTAGCTGTATCTTTCATTTGATACTGTCTGGGGTCTGTATTCACTGTTTTTAGACCTTGCTAGCTGTATCATTCATTTGATACTGTCTGGGGTCTGTATTCACTGTTTTTTAGACCTTACTAGTCGTACCTTTCATTTGGTACCATATGGGGTCTGTGTCTCCCTTTGTTAGACTGAGCCAGGCGTGTCGTTTGTTCGATACTCTCCTGGAGTCTATGATTCCTTCTGCCTTAGTCAGCAGTCCTCACTACTGAGGCATATGTTATTTTCCCTGATTCCTCTTGCTTTCTTTAATAATCAAATTCTGTATTTTGATAATGATATCGATTAAGGGAAAAACTACTTTTACCACATAACTCCGTCCAGTCTTGGTAGAAGACTGCTTTTATTAAAGAAAATATAGGATTTTCTGGAAAAGACACTAATGTAATGGATACACTGAAACTACCACTTTTATTAAGTTATTTGGATAAAATGACACTAAATACTTATGAACTAACCAGCATTTGTAAAAATGCTGATACTCGCTTTTCAAATAACTTGTATTCTCAGGTCAGCATTAGACAGGTACATCCCCGGAGCTTCTGACGAAGACAGTTTAGTACCAAGCTGTACTTATTATATTTATTTGTACTACCTTGATGTATTATAATGTAAACCATGTAAACTATTACTATTAATGCAATGTTTTGTTGTACTTTGATTACTATAATGCATGTGTTGTGATACTTGACATGACGTCATCCACCCCAGAACGTTTCCGCCGTTCCGGTTTTGGGGTGTGACAGATTGGTATCAGAGCATTGTTTATAGTGAGTTAAGTATATCAATTCATAAAAGATATACAGCCTATAAATACAAAGGAATAAAACACTCTGACCAAGAATTATACTTTAAAATATAACCATATTTTACCAAAGTATAATAACATCCAAAATCTAAACACTCGAACAAAAGTATCACAAGAAGAACAATAATAAAAGTCTTCAGATGTTGAACATTACCGTCGAACCTGGGCAGTTATGTAATTGTAAGCTGGAATAAATGTAACCTGATCAACTACATTTATTCGAGATGCGAAGAACGTGTGCTTGGGTGTGATAGTGGTGTTGCAACAGGTCTGAAACTTACCAACTAGGAATGCTAGAGCCAAACATAAAGTTAAAATACTATAGGAGTATTTTGGAATACTAAAAGACTAACAATAATCTCAGAATCATAATCAGAAGATAAGAATCAAACAAGAAATTAAAATACCATAGGGGTATTTTAGGATACATAGATGACCTTGTGTGAAGAACTAAAAAGATCCTTATTGATATACCTATAAATACAGAGGGTATACTCCCAAGGTTATATATAATAAGGATCCTATAGGCTAAGAATGTGTGGTTTCGCCCTACTTCCTTTTCCTCGTTGGGATGTGGATATAGAGTAGTATCACATATTCGAAGGCCTATCGGATCTAAGCTATATATGATTTGTATACCCTGTGTAATCGTAGCAGGACTCGATATGGATCATCTAGTAAAATGTTAATAATCTCTTAGGATTCTTTAGACACTTCCATTCTCGCACGAACCCTGTAGACAACCCTACCCACTTCAGTGCTTGACAGAAGAGTTGATGCAGACCCAGAAGAGGTTCATTGAGAAGATTTCCAGTTCGGAAATAAATGAACTGGGTCGAGACTATTGAATTCACCAAGTACCTATATCTCTTTAGGGGTATCGATGAGAAACTCGCCTAAACTTCCGAGATTTCCAGTCATCCATCATGAGGTGATGACACCCAGAGTTGGATTCGGAAGCAAGGCGGAGTAGAGATTCCATATGTCTCTATGAGGAGAGAACTCTAGGTAACTACTCGAAGGAAACCAACGTCGACTTCAGTCAAAGATACGAGGCAGACAGAGAGGGAGCCAATACATGGAACCCGAGAAGTGTCTTTTCCTCGTGTTCGTCACGTTAATACACCCATAAAATAATACAATATAGTGAGTTAGTGATTACACTACTCACGCTATGTGTTAGGTAAATCGTCGTTTCCCGTTGCCAGTTACACGATTTGAGCGGATCCCCGCACCTCTATTGAGAGTATCTAGCCATAAGCCTTCATGAGCCTCTCTTTCCGCGGTTTCGTTCCGAACTGTTCTCAAATCTCTCCAGGTCGGAGAGTGAAACCTTTCCCAGTATAAAAGGTAACTTAGTAGGAATGACTCGCATCTTCTGGCCTTTTCCCGATACTCATACTCCTACCTTGATTACCAGGACTACATCATAGGGATGTAGGTCGACACTCATACAACCAGTACCCGAGGCACGGGAAAAATTTATGCCTAATACAGTCAGGACAGATATGTCCAGGGCTAGCCATCGTCTCTCATCATCTTGTATTCCTTTCCATGTAGGAAAAACCATGCCACCAAAGAAGCGCAACCAGTCCGCAAGCAAGAAAACTACTCTCTTATTCGATGAAGCTACGTTCCAAGCTGCAGTCTCGGCAGCCGTAGCAGCTGTCATGGCTCACCTGAATGCTTACAATGCCAATGTTAGTAAGGGCCCTATCGGGATTTCTGATCCTAGCAATGGACAGTAGCAACCAACCCCTGCATACCCAGCCACCCAAGAACCTCAACCGAATCCACTGAAGAGAAAACTCAAGATCGAGGAGGGAGGTACCTCGGCTCAAGGACCTTCCGAAGGGCAACAAGATGAGGCAGTCAATACCCCTGTCAATCCTTCCCTCCCGACTTCAAGAACACCATATCTAGGAAACCTTCCCCACTGCGGCAAGTGCAGCTACCATCATCATGGTATATGTCGGGAACTCCACTGTACTAGATGCAATAGGAAGGGGCACACCTCACGTACCTGCAGAGCCCCGGTTGAGTTTATTACATCAACCACTAATGCGGCGACCAATATAGTTTGTCACCTATGTGGTGAAAAGGGACACCTCAAAAGGGACTGCCCAACCGAAGGAAAAGACAAGGACACATGAGGAGTCTGACTCTACTGCTTAGGGAGAAGCATCAAGAAACTCGGTAGATTTTTGGTATGTCTTTCGATCTCAGATAACTAAATTGAAAACATTTAAAAGACTAATTCAAAATGTAAATATTTCCCGAATAAGGCGAAAGTCGCAGCACCGTTATAAAATTTAAAATTCATTAGGTAAAACTATAATGGCTAAACATATACGTTACGACCATGTATAGTTAAGATGGATAGATCTAGAGTGAGTGAATGCCGCCTCATTTCCTGTTCCTCGTTTGGTTGTGGATTTAGGGCGGAGTCGCTCAGTCAACAGTCCTCCCCACCTTAATTACACATGACTTGTATATGTTAGGCGATTATAGAAATTCCTCGTGAGAATCCATTCATAAAAAGGTACTCTACTCGGAAACACTTAGGACTCTCTATAGTTCCGCGTCAACTCTATCGGTCCAAGTATCCGTGGCAGTGATACACAAGACAAAACCCGAGACGCCTAGAACTTGTGTGCTTGTTTGGCGCATGACTCTATCGATCTTCATTTTATATCATGTCGAAGTGTACCAACTTCGACGACTCTATCGATCATGGTTTGACTTCGCTCAACCATGTGTTCATCCCTAGTGCTGTGTAAAAAGAACTTTCTCTGTAGCCATGTCGGAAAATAAAGGTTCTTCCGAACCTAAACATAATGCAAATAACCAAACCTAATGCGATCCGTCAGTCGTCACTTTTATTTCAATCCTTCCGAAGTACCCAGGAGAGGGGTACCGTGCACTGTTAACCAACCCTCCTTAGAAAAATGGAAACCGAAGCGAAAGACACTGCGAGATACTCCAGAAGACGATAACCATCCAAAGCATACTTCGTAGATTCCCCAGAAAGACCCTTCGCACCTCGCACATCAGGTTCGTGAACCCAGAGGATAGAACTCATGGTACTAACCACTATAACCAGGTATATGCATAAAGGGGGTATATAGTTGAAATCAAAAAGAGTTAAGATGTGTGCTTCCTCCCTACTCCTTGTTCCTCGTTGGGCTGTGGGTCTGGGGTGGAGTCGCACAACTGAACATCCTGCCGACCTCAATTATATACGGCCTGCATACACCAAATATTAGAAGTTGAGCCAAGTATGAGCTCTGCCACGAACCTCATAGTAAAGCCCTTCATCCTATTCCATAAAATAGGAGCTGGGGTCAAGAGAACCACTACAGGTTGAGCTACTATAATGACCACAAATCCGAAATTTGTTGTCATGCCGGTTAAGCCACATAGTAGCTAACACCCTCCGTTAGTAAAGAGATTAAAGTTCCGAGTGATGGGAACCTATACTCACTGGATTTGACCTAGACCGAGAAAACATAGAACCTTCGGAAGAGTAGTCGCAGTAGATGCTCGCACTACTCAGGCACTTCGTCCACCCCGTTACCGACGAGTAGTGCCTAGGATCCTCCGCTCTCTCGCATGGAGGAAGTCACCGTCGCCCTGTAGACGATAGACTGCATTCTCCAAAGTGAACACTAGAATACCGAGAATCACAGGATAACCTCCGCAACCAAGAATACTTGATCAAAGTGAGAAAGTAGTGTGTTAAGTCTTATAACCCAGATCCTGAAGAGATTATGGACTTGACACCACTCTAGGCGTTAGTCGATGGGTTATACAAGAACACACGCTTTCCGCACTAGAATAAACCAACGCCTTGGAAATTAGGGCACGTATCGCGAGATTCATCGGACTATCAGGTGTTCCACGAATACTATCTCACGTAGAAATCGTAGAACCACCTCCCGAGATAGTCCAACACTCATCTGGTGAAACCCTATCTCCCCGACCCTGAGGGTTTCTATATCTCAAGATTTGTTAGTGCAGGTTCATTTTGCACGAGCTTGAGATAGACACTCTACAGCAAGCAGATAACCGTAGACACACAACCCATACGATGATCTAGAAAGTCTCTAACAGCCAATTGACAGGAAATGCAAAACTAAAGACAACCCGAGCTTCCTAAGAACCAACCTGAAGGACTAAACATCCAGTACCAGTGAGAACGTTAGGAACTTCGGAATGGCGATCACGCCAGTGATGATCTTGCCATAGAAGTACACTATGTTCTAAGTACCGAGAAGCTCTACCCTTCCGAGAGCCTAGGACCATCTGAGAATCCTCGCGGAGATTTGGTCCAACCCTCGTCAGACCACTACTACTTCCGAATATTCCACAAGTTTCACACCCGATCGAACCATCTCCTAGACTTGATCAGTGTTGCCCGACGTCACTCTTCGTATCCCACTCATCTTGATAGAAACCGTTGAGAACCATAACCTCGTAGATACACCAGTCGGAACCCACTAATTACACGAGACGGAATCCGCATCCCGTAAGTGACGGTCTGTTGGAATGACAAGCACAAACCAGAGTTCACTTGGGAATGCGAGGACAAACCGAATAGGAAGTACCCTCCTGCTTCTATCATTCGTACCTACTACCTTGCCTAGACCTGAATTTCGGGACGAAATTCCCTCTAACGGGGGGATGATGTGACAACCCAAAGTTTATTCCGTTACATTACCCCGTTACCGTTAACGGAATATTCCATTTTATAAAAGTTCCGTTAATTAGAGGGTGCCAAATAAATAAATGTTTTATTTATTTATCTTTTTACGTCGTTATAGTCGTAATAAAGTAAATAAAAACACATAATATACATTTCCATTTAATTGGAAAAAGTTAGTTTTTATTATTACGATCACTAAATCGGGTGCGACCAAAAGCCCCGTATAACGGCAGTATCGGGTAGATTTCCACTGAGCTTCAACTCAAGCCCCTATATAAGGGGGAGTAAAATCACTTTCAACCTTTTTCACCCTCTCTCTATACTCTCTCCCATACAAGCCCGTTTTCGACTCAAATCCACAACCAAACGCCTCCAAATCGTAAGTCTCCTTACCCTAGCTTATTCTAAACATCATGGATTGTTGTTATAGCCCAAAAATCGACCATTTAATCTGTGGAAAAGGAGTTTACGGCCTAAGATCCTCCTTAGGCCGTAAACCCCTTAAATAAGGCCAAAATGACCCAAGTTTGTCCCGTTGAGCCTAGGAACCAATTAAGGAATTTATCTAGGAGTGTTTAAACATGAAAACACAAAGTTTTAGGGATTAAAAGAGAGTTTACGGCCCAAGCACACGCTTAGGCCGTAAACACCTGTTATGCTTGTAAAAATGCCCCAAAAACACTCCCAAACCACCCTTAGGCTTAATACATAAATTAGGGGCTTTCTATTTCAGTTTTAGAACATTCAAACACAAGGAAATATGGGGTAAATTGGATTTTACGGCCCAAGAAAGTGCCTAGGCCGTAAACACCCCCAAACTATGTCAAAAGATGGTTTTTGTCCCCCAAATGGCCTTAGACCTTGACTACAAATTACTAGAAGTGAATTAGGGACTTTAAACTTCCATAAAATCAAAGGATAGGAGTTAACGGCCGTGAACTCCCATAGGGGTGGTTCATGGGCCATAAACTCCCATATTGTCCCTTTAAAAGCCTTAAATCCCTTCATACGATTTAGTTTTGGACCTAGCAAAATTCCATGAAGAAGTTAAAGCCTTAAAACATCCTAGAAACCCCTCACCATGAGTTTACGGCCGTAAACTCATGAGGTGTTGTCCCAGGGCCGTAAACTAAGTGTATAGAGTTTACTCTTGAAGAGTAAACTCCATTCCTAAGTCATTCACACCCTTAGATGTTACCCGGGACACCCCAAACACTTAACCAAAGTATTTTCTGCTCCTTAGAGTGCGTATACTTGTTTAATTAGTATTAAATGTACTAATTGTATGTGAACATATGTTATCATATGTTAAATAGGTCACTAAGTGTGTCCAAGTCTTTACTTGGCACCCAGCACCCAACCGACACCTTCGTCGGATCCACTTACACCAGGTAAGTTCATACCCCTGAATGAACCTTTTAAATGCTTTTACATGTTTTATAGGGGGGAATACAAGTTAAACATGCCAGTTATCATATCAATCACATGTGATTGATAACCCGCATGCACAAGGATTTACCACACTGTTAACTGTTTTACCGAGAATGACACTGTAAATGGTTTTCTAAAAACATAGTTATTTGTTGAGCTTTTACTTATGATGTTTAATCAAAGTTTCGTTTTAAACTTGTTTATGAAAGGTTTTCAAAGGATTTTTAAAGATTTTCAAACTTATTTTACAAAGGAATACAAAGTCGTGATTTTCTTAATGTATAAAGGTTTTTCCAAAGTTTTCGTCTATGTTTTTATACTTCTACTTAGTTAAGATACCACTGCGTTATTTCTGTTTAGTTAATACCTACACTTCGTGATACACTTATACTTGAGAACGCCTCCACTTCGTGATACGCTTATACTTGAGAACGTATCCACTTCGTGATACACTCATACTTGAGAATGCCCCCACTTCATTATACACTTATACCTTATAACACTTCCACATAGTTAGAAATATGCATGTGCTTGTATAGATGCATATAAATAATGTTTGAAGGATTTAGGAAGGCTTGTTCGCCTTATTTCCTTTTCTTCTTTGAGATGTGGTCTGGTGGGATCGGATGTCCGTCCGAAGGTCGTTTGATCATTAATTATATATTATGTATGCAAGCATAGTCATATGGGTTTACATTAGTCAATTCAGTTATGAGTCTCTACCTCTAGTTCAACACTTATATTGGAAACACAGTACCCACTATTTGGGATGCATCTTCGGGACACGGCCTTCTCCGTCGTCTAGTTGGTAACCAGAGTCTCCTGTAGGGAGAGAGGACATTGTGTGTATAGATCTATACGGGATTGACACCCCCGCACCCTGACTGCTAGCTACAGTCCACGACCTACCAAGCCAAGGGGTGACAAATGTCATATTCCATAGACGCTTGCAGGGCGTCAGGTACTCTAGTGTCGATTAGTATGGTTACGAGTATCCCAGGTTACCTTATAATTCATGGCCATAAGGTAACGGTATTTCACCAGCAATTTACACTATATGCTGGGAACCCACTCTCAGAGTCACACTGTTTTTAGAACTTGCTAGCTGTATCTTTCATTTGATACTGTCTGGGGTCTGTATTCACTGTTTTTAGACCTTGCTAGCTGTATCTTTCATTTGATACTGTCTGGGGTCTGTATTCACTGTTTTTAGACCTTGCTAGCTGTATCATTCATTTGATACTGTCTGGGGTCTGTATTCACTGTTTTTTAGACCTTACTAGTCGTACCTTTCATTTGGTACCATCTGGGGTCTGTGTCTCCCTTTGTTAGACTGAGCCAGGCGTGTCGTTTGTTCGATACTCTCCTGGAGTCTATGATTCCTTCTGCCTTAGTCAGCAGTCCTCACTGCTGAGGCATATGTTATTTTCCCTGATTCCTCTTGCTTTCTTTAATAATCAAATTCTGTATTTTGATAATGATATCGATTAAGGGAAAAACTACTTTTACCACATAACTCCGTCCAGTCTTGGTAGAAGACTGCTTTTATTAAAGAAAATATAGGATTTTCTGGAAAAGACACTAATGTAATGGATACACTGAAACTACCACTTTTATTAAGTTATTTGGATAAAATGACACTAAATACTTATGAACTAACCAGCATTTGTAAAAATGCTGATACTCGCTTTTCAAATAACTTGTATTCTCAGGTCAGCATTAGACAGGTACATCTCCGGAGCTTCTGACGAAGACAGTTTAGTACCAAGCTGTACTTATTATATTTATTTGTATTACCTTGATGTATTATAATGTAAACCATGTAAACTATTACTATTAATGCAATGTTTTGTTGTACTTTGATTACTATAATTCATGTGTTGTGATACTTGACATGACGTCATCCACCCCAGAACGTTTCTGTCGTTCTGGTTTTGGGGTGTGACAGACTCAAACCGAGGGACTAAATGATTTTTACAAGGAAAATGGTTTTCTAAAATCTAAAAGGGAAGGATTTTAAGAATGAAGAGGTGTGTGATGCATGCGACCAATCAGGCTCAAGTAAGTTTTCCCCAAGATACCCATACTTGCTATGTTATGGTATATGGTTTTGATTCGGAAAACTACTTGCTAGAATAGGACTAAGGATCTATGAGGATGCCTTGTGTGCCTAATATATCATTCTGAGAATTGCATGCTATTTAGGGCTAAGGGTCTAGAGAGGATGCCTTATATGCCTGTTGTATGAGCTGTCTGTAAGGACTGTTTAGTCAGCATGTAACGACCCATTTTTCACGTCCAAAAATTTCATTTTTCAATCAATATTTAGTAAAATCATTAGCAAATAAACATAGTCTGATCAAACAATTTCATAAACATTTACTAAGTCTGAAAACCAAAACATGTGATCCATCAAAATGTCAGAGTATAAATCCCAGAACAATCCCATGAATGCGGAAAACATTGTGTGTGTATGATGTGCCACTACCGCGCCAACTCCTTCCCCTTCGACGAAGAGGTACCTGAAACCAAAACTGTAAAATGTAAGCACGAAGCTTAGTGAGTTCCTGTTGGAATAGTGTCTAAGGCTGTAACTATATCCGATGTGCATGGTCCTTTTGGGTTGCCTTCACCATAGCAACTTGATAGGATGATTTATTAAGAGAGAATAAATATTATCAATATATTATGGGAATAATATAATGAATAATATATTTGTTATTTGATTAATATAAGTCATAGAATTAATTAGAATTAATTTGGTGACTTAAAGAGGTTAATTAAATAAAGGGGTATAAACTGTCAATTGTTTGATAGTTAAGCTTTAAACTGTAAATCCATTTGGATATACTTTGGACGGATTCTAAGAGCTTTAGGAAAGCTAAAGTCGTCCATATGGTTATCTAGGAATGGATTTGGATAGCCTTAAGAGAAGATTATCTGATAGGGACTTATCTGTAATCCTTAAGGAATCTATAAGTATAAATAGACCCCATGGCATAGGGAATTCGACACTTCTGAAAAAGCAAGAGAACTCTGGTCGAATTCCTTCCCTCTCCTCTCTCCCAAATCATCCTCCTTGCTTTGGTGTTTGTAAGCCATTAGAGGAGTGACATTTGTGACTCTAGAAGCTCCAAGACCTCAAGATCAACAAGGAACTCAAAGGTATGATTCTAGATCTGTTTCAATGTTCTTGTTTAACCTAATTAGTAATTAGAAGTCTTGGATTCAAAGCATGTTTATTAGAAAGCCTAGATCCGAGCATTAGGGTTTTGCATGCGCACATAGGAAAGTTCTTATGGCTAAAACCCATCAGTGGTATCAGAGCCTAGCTTGGTTTTCTGTAAATTGTTGCTTGATTAACTGAAACAAAACTGCAAAATTCGAATTTTTGGTTTCTGAGTCATGGACTCGGCGAGTCTCAAAGTGGACTCGGCGAGTAGGCCTGACTCGGCGAGTCCATTTATGCACTCGGCGAGTCTAGGCGTCAGGAATGGCCAGATTCGGGATTTCTTTGTGTTTATCTTATCTTAACTTACCATAAACTAATTAGATCAATATTAATTCGTTTTTCTGATAAATATAACTATTATCTTGATCTAGTTAAAGGTAATTATCAACTAATTAAATATTTAATCTCCTTATATGATAATTAATTAATTATTTTGATTATTTTGGTAATTATCTTAAAAGGAAATCTTGAATAAATCAAATATAGATAATTAGGATATTAATTGTTAATTGGAATTATTTGTTATTTGATCCTCCATGTTTTAAATGTTTAAAACCTACCCTCATGTTTTGAAATTTACTTTTGTGATTAAAAGCTTTAATTTAGACAACTTAAATTTCAAACCCTAAATTTTAAAAGTTTTAAAATACAACCCTATACTAATATGATATTACTAGAATAATATATATATATATGTATAACTAAATGCTAGTCTTACCGTTAGTAGGCCTCATTCACGAAGCCGATCTATAAGGTGGGTATAAGGTTGCGGCCTATAAAATGGCGCTTAATGGGTGTACACTCACACCCACCGCTTGCTTGATTGGTGGAGGGTCGTTAGCCGAACGGGTAGGATAGGGCAACCTCATCCTCTCATTAAAAGTATAATAAGAAATACAAAGTAACTACACATATTTTAAAATTTCCCAATCCTAGTTACTTTAGGAAAAGTGAATTGATGCAATCCCATGAAATTACACTTTACACCTTGCTAAGATGTTAGTGGAGCGTGTGTGGTTTACCGGCACACTAATTGGTTCTAAGCGAAGGTGGCAAAGGGTGATTCATTGTTTATCATAGTTCGATGGAGCGTGTGTGGTTTACCGGCACATCGAATAGGTGATTGTTACAATGAAGGCACCATGTGAATTTGCATGGTAATTCACACCCGCTTTGTGATCCTCGGCATCCCAGTCACAAACAAGAGGGGCATATCGAGATTTAAACATGCCATTGAATAGTTTCAATGAATCTCATCCGAACCTAGGAATTCTCAAAAACACTTAGGACTAATAGTTTAAGTTTCGTGATGGAGAATTAGTGAATCGTCATTCACTTACCTTCAATTTATTTGCATGTTAGATTACGGCATCCCTTTTCTAGTATGTAAATGTTATTGTTGGATCCTAGCCCTAATTTTCTTATTGGGTGATAATTAGGGATTCTTATTCTAATCTATCTTTGTCCTTTTCTAATTATAGATGTCGAACGCAAACAACGCTGCTGCTAGTTCTTTCACATTGATGAGCCTTTGCCAAAAGGTCACCTTCGATGGAACGAACTTTAGCGAATGGATAAGATACATTCGCACCATTGCTCGCTATGAGGACAAAGAGTATGTCCTTGATGAGAAGCTCGAGAAAATCAACACCGAAATCGCTACTCCAGCCGAAATCACCGCCTTTGAAACTCATGAGCGAGATGCAACGAAGGTACATTGCATCATGATCGCCACCATGAACTCCGAATTCCAAAAGTCCTACGAGGACATGTACCCGTACGAGATGCATCAAGACTTATTGGAGAGGTACCACCAAAACGCGAGACAAGAGAGGTACGAGATTTTGACTAACATGATTTCCGCGAAGATGGGTCATGGAGAATCTCTTACCGTGCACTTGCAAAAGATGCAAAGGTATGTCGACCGCCTTCGCAAGTTAAATGTTGACTTTGGTGAGGACTTGGCAATCGACATGGTGCTTCACTCTTTACCTCCGATGTACAATCAATTTAGGATGACCTACCACATGAACAAGGAAGAGGTCACCCTAAGCAAGCTCCAAGGTCTCTTGAGGGTTGCTGAGAGCAACTTTAAAGACAAGTCTGTTGCACCTACTCCCAATCCGCCCGCTGCTCCTGTCTTGGCTATTGGACAAGGGAAGGGAAAGAAGAGGAAAGCCTCATCGAAGAACTATCGCAAGGTGAAAGCCCGAGATGGTGCCTCTTCTAGTGGGACCAAAGTTGATCCCGCCAAGCCCTGCTCTAACCCGAAGGAGGCAGAGTGCCACCACTGCCACAAGATAGGACATTGGAAGAGAAGCTGCCCGGATTACCTGCAAGCAATCAAAGAAGGAAAGATCAAGCCATCTTTCGCAGGTATATATACAATCAAATCTAACGATTCTAATCATGCTATTTCTTGGGTTCTTGATACCGGTTGTGGTTATCACATTTGTTCTAATGTGCAGGGACTAAGAAGAAGTAGGGATGTGGAGCAAGGAAGGATCAATCTAATCATGGGGAACAGAAGATCGTCGCCTGTAACCAAGATTGGAGTGTATTCCTTAGTGCTTAGGAATAGTTTAGTTTTAGATTTGAACAATTGTTGCTATTCGCCAGAAATGGCAAGAAACATCATTTCATTTCATGGTTTATTTAGACAAGGATTTAGATTTTCTTTTAATAATGAGAATGGTTCTATTTTGGTTTATCTAAATGGTGTCTTTTACTTTGAAGCTATACCATGTAATGGAATATATGAAACTGTTATGATTGTTGATGACTTTGGAAATGATGTTTTGAATATTGATTCTTCCACTAGTATGGATAAAGCATCCTTGTGGCATTGTCGTCTTGGACATGTCAACAAGAAACGCATAGCCCAACTCCAAAAGGATGGAGTGTTGGAGTCATTCGACCTTAGGGAAGATGACACATGTGAGTCTTGTTTGCTTGGAAAGATGACTAAGTCGCCCTTCACAAGTACTTGTGAAAGGGGCGAGGGGCTATTGGACCTAATACATACCGATGTATGTGGACCGTTTAGATCAACCACGAAGGATGGGAACCGATTCTATGTGACTTTTACCGATGACTATAGTAGATATGGGTATATCTACTTAATGAAGCAAAAGTCAGACACCTTTGAAAAGTTCAAAGAGTTCAAGAATGATGTGGAGAATCAATTGGGCAGGAAAATCAAGATGCTTCGATCCGATCGAGGAGGAGAGTACCTAAGTCTTGAATTCCACGATTATCTCAAGGAGTGTGGAATAGTTTCGCAATTGACGCCTCCTAGGACACCGCAGTTGAATGGTGTGGCAGAAAGGCGTAATCGAACCTTATTGGATATGGGTCGCTCTATGATGAGTCGTGCTTCACTACCAATCTCTTTTTGGGGGTATGCCTTAGAGACTGCCGCCCATATCCTTAACCAAGTCCCTACTAAGAAGGTTGCCAAAACACCTCACGAGATGTGGACAGGGAAAGCTCCCTCGTTGGCACATATCAAGGTTTGGGGTTGCGAGGCTTTCGTAAGACGAGATACTCACGACAAGCTTGAACCTCGAAGTGAGCGATGTATTTTCATCGGCTACCCGCAGACATCCTTTGGATATCTCTTCTATAGACCGAAGGACAATGTAGTCTTCGTTGCGAGGAGAGGAGTTTTCCGAGAGCGAGAACTCATAAGCCAAGGAGACAGTGGGAGGCAAATCGAACTTGAAGAGATTCAAGAATCGATGGATGAAGGAACCTCTACCGCTGGCACTCAACCCGAGGAGGAAACTCCGGTTGAACCAATTGACGAATCCTTACCTCTTAGACGTTCCGATAGAGTTAGAGTTCATCCCCAGTTTTATGGCTTTCATATTACTACCGAAGGGGACACGTATATTAGTGATGGTACACTAGTAAATCTTGATGAACCTAATAGCTACAAGGAAGCCATGGCAGGCCCGGAGTCTGTAAAGTGGAAAGAGGCAATGGATAGCGAGATCCAATCCATGTATGATAACCAAGTTTGGAATTTGGTTGATTACGTACCCGGACGTAAGACCGTTGGGTGCAAATGGATCTTCAAGAAGAAAACCGACGTGGATGGGAACGTACACACATATAAAGCGCGATTGGTCGCGAAGGGCTTTACTCAAACTCCCGGAGTTGACTATGATGAGACCTTCTCACCAGTTGCGAAGATTAAATCTATTAGAGTGATGTTAGCAATTGCCGCATTTCATGATTATGAGATTTGGCAAATGGATGTCAAGACCGCTTTCCTTAACGGAAAGTTGGCTGAGGATGTTTACATGGCTCAGCCAGAGGGGTTTGTGGATCCAAAGCATCCGGATAGAGTGTGTAAGCTTGAGAAGTCCATTTATGGACTTAAGCAAGCATCTCGCAGATGGAATCTTTGTTTCGATGAGAAAGTCAAAGAGTTTGGATTTGTACGAAGCGAAGACGAATCTTGTGTATATGTCAAAGCCAGTGGGAGTATAGTAAGCTTCCTCGTTCTATATGTCGATGACATATTACTCATAGGAAATGACATCCCGACTCTGCAGGAAGTAAAGTCCTGGCTCGGGAAGTGTTTCGCTATGAAGGACCTCGGAGAGGCCTCTTACATTTTGGGAATAAGGATAATAAGAGAAAGAAGTAAGAGACTAATTGGACTTAGTCAGAATACTTACTTAGAGAAGGTACTAAAACGTTATAGTATGGAAAACTCAAAGAAGGGAGAACTACCGATACAAAGTAATGCCAAGTTGAGTAAGACTCAAAGTCTGAGTACCGAAGCTGAGATAGCAGAAATGAGCCGAGTACCATACGCTTCCGCAGTTGGCTCAATCATGTACGCTATGACTTGTACTCGCCCTGATGTAGCCTTCGCTTTGAGCATGGTTAGCAGATATCAAGGGAATCCTGGCAAAGCCCATTGGATAGCGGTGAAGAATATCCTTAAGTACCTTCGGAGGACGAAGGAATGGTTCTTAGTCCTCGGAGGAAGTGATGACTTGAAGGTGCGAGGGTATAGTGACGCCAGTTTTCAAACCGACAGGGACAACTACCGTTCACAGTCGGGCTGGGTCTTTACCCTAAATGGAGGAGCAGTGACATGGAAAAGTTCCAAGCAGGAAACAGTAGCTGATTCAACGTGCGAATCAGAGTACATTGCAGCGAGCGAAGCGTCGAAGGAGGCAATATGGCTAAAGAACTTCATCGGTGATCTTGGAGTCGTACCTGCCATAAAGGAGCCAATGGAGATTTTCTGTGATAACGAAGGTGCGGTTGCCTTAACCAAGGAACCGAGGGATCATGGTAGATCAAGACATATCGACAGAAAGTATCACTTCATTAGACATCGTGTAGAAGAAGGACAACTCGTAGTTAAGAGGATATCATCAGAAGATAACCCAGCAGATCCGCTTACGAAGGGACTGAGTAGGGTTAAGCACTTGCAGCATGCTAGGAGTATTGGGCTGAAGGATGATATTAGCATAGATTAGATAGTATTAGAAACGTGTAATAGATAAATGTAATTGACATTTGATGATTAAATAAAGGAGTTTTATTTATGAGTAATGTTACTATCTTATGTTAATTGTTTAGCTATTGTTTCACTTTGCATGTTTTGACTTCCAGAATAATTGAGGTTATTAGGAATAATCGAATTATTCAAATGGTCCACAATCGTTCATATGTTGGAAGTAGATATGAAAGAAGATTGTCGTGAATTGGTGTGTAGAATGTCTAAATGATGTTAGACATAGCAAAGGATTGCTGCAACGTTCATGAGTGCTTATGAACTAGTTTTGAGCATTGGAATAAACCCGCGCTTGCTGGAATCACTTTATGGAATAAGATATAAAAGGGTGATCGCAAGACGATAATATCATATAGTCTTAAAACCTAGATATATGGTTTATTATTTGTTAATTGATTGTACATTGATAATACGAAAACGCATCAGTAACTTGGTGTTATAAAACGTATTGTTGTGTATAGTTGGTAAATGAATAAGTAAATGCATATAAGTCGAAGTTTATCTGTAACTTTTATCTAAGAAGGTAAAAGCGATATCTCGGCCGCTCGATGATTTGATTTGACTTATGTGCCGGGCCCGGTCAGAACTAAATTGATGTGTTCGATTAAGTTCTATGTCAAATAAATCAGAGATCGAGAAACCTAAATGCTTGACTAACCATTCCATAGGATTGTCAGCATGATATCTAACAGAGGACTGTACGTTCCCTTATCTAAAGGACAAGATTGATTAGATCAGAGTTGACAGCGTCTTTGAGAGCTACGATTGCAAACCAAATTGTACTTGTATAGTTACTAGACTTATCCAAGTGGGAGACTGTTGGAATAGTGTCTAAGGCTGTAACTATATCCGGTTGTGCATGGTCCTTTTGGGTTGCCTTCACCATAGCAACTTGATAGGATGATTTATTAAGAGAGAATAAATATTATTAATATATTATGGGAATAATATAATGAATAATATATTTGTTATTTGATTAATATAAGTCATAGAATTAATTAGAATTAATTTGGTGACTTAAAGAGGTTAATTAAATAAAGGGGTATAAACTGTCAATTGTTTGATAGTTAAGCTTTAAACTGTAAATCCATTTGGATATACTTTGGACGGATTCTAAGAGCTTTAGGAAAGCTAAAGTCGTCCATATGGTTATCTAGGAATGGATTTGGATAGCCTTAAGAGAAGATTATCTGATAGGGACTTATCTGTAATCCTTAAGGAATCTATAAGTATAAATAGACCCCATGGCATAGGGAATTCGACACTTCTGAAAAAGCAAGAGAACTCTGGTCGAATTCCTTCCCTCTCCTCTCTCCCAAATCATCCTCCTTGCTTTGGTGTTTGTAAGCCATTAGAGGAGTGACATTTGTGACTCTAGAAGCTCCAAGACCTCAAGATCAACAAGGAACTCAAAGGTATGATTCTAGATCTGTTTCAATGTTCTTGTTTAACCTAATTAGTAATTAGAAGTCTTGGATTCAAAGCATGTTTATTAGAAAGCCTAGATCCGAGCATTAGGGTTTTGCATGCGTACATAGGAAAGTTCTTATGGCTAAAACCCATCAGTTCCCTCATCGTACCACATACCATGCGATCACATAACATACATATTGCTAGGCTATTCTGGGGTGCCCGACTACCCGGTGCGGCCATTCTGGGGTGCCGTCCTACCCGTGTCAAGCCATTATGGGGTGCTGACTACCCATCGGTCCTAACAAGAGATCCTCGGGGACTATTTCACCCCTACTGCTACTACCACATATATCATATCAGGCCAGCGTATAAACATATCATCAAATACTGTCAGACATAGCTGGGGTGTCTGATCTACCCTTCGGTCCTAACGACCGAACTCTACTACTATCACATATAACATATCATGCCAGCACATAACATATCAGGTCGTAGAAAACCTAGATGATATCACAAAGACAATCATCTAACATATAACTCCTACTGGTGGGCCGGCATTGTGGCCGTAGACCCACCGCTACTGGAAGGTAACTCACCTCAAAGTAGCTGCTGATTTGAGCGGGAACTGACTATCTACTACTGTTGCTGCTGTTCCGGAAGTCCTCCGACTATAATTCCCACAAAACGCTCGGTCAAACACTGCTAGCTGAACTTAGGGTAAAATGACCATTTTACCCTTGACCAGGTCAAAGTCCAAGTCAAAGTCAACTTCCAGTTGACCCAACTCGCCGAGTTGGCTTTCCAACTCGTCGAGTCCCTACCCATTCGATTGACCTTAATCCCGCCTCTACTCGTCGAGTCAGGCATTGACTCGACGAGTTCTCCTTCTAAACTGAGGTCAAAAGGTCCTTCATCCTACTCGCCGAGTTGCATGAACAACTCGTCGAGTTCATCTTTATCCGATGAACACCCCATGATGAGACTCGCCGAGTTGTATGAACAACTCGTCGAGTCTGTTCTTGAGGTAAGAAGATGGCCTTGGACTCACCAAGTCAGGGCATTGACTCGCCGAGTCCCTCCATGGGTGAGTCTGGCTTCTGATTCACTGAGTCCCCCCCCCCCCCGCATGACTCACGACTCCACTCAGCAAACACGAAAAGGGGGAAAACTCGGGGACTCGCGGCTCGACTCGCCGAGTCCGATGAACGACTCGCCGAGTCGTTCACATGCAATTACTACATACTCGATTTTGCTTGAATCCAGCTCATGCCATACATAGATATGGGCTCTTAGGGTAGGTTTTACACGTAAAGTTTCCAACTTTACGTGTATACATGCATAGGATGGGGATTTAAGGCTTAATAAAGACTAAAATGGTAGATCTAAGACATTCAAACCATTTATTTCCATAAAGACCATGGATCTGAGCTTCTGGAGCTCAAACATGCCTAGATCTAGAGGTTAATCAACTCATTACCATCCCTAATCCATAAACAAGCTTGGAAATGGCTCAAGAAGGACTTTAATGGTGCTCTAAGGGACTCTTAGCATAAAAATAGAAGGAAACTGAGTTATACCTCAAGGAATCTCTGAAATAACACCAAGATATTTGGCCTCCTTCTTCTTCTCTTGATCTACCCTCCTTTTTCTCTCAAAATCTTCAAGAAATCACACCAAAACACTTCAATCTCACAAGAAACAGGGTTAGGATGATATAGGGAGCTCTGAGGGCGAAGGAGTCGGGCTTGGGGCACATAAGGTTGGTTTAAATAGGGTGCAAACCCTTAAAATTAGTGTTTCATCTAGACAGTGGGGACTCGCCGAGTCGCCAACTTAAACATGCTCAATAACCCGGCTCTACTCGGTGAGTTGGGCCTATAACTCACCGAGTTCAAGGCTAAACATGTAAATTACTTAGATAGGTCATACGTACCAGGAACCAGGTACTACACAGCAGTAGGATGGCCTATGTAGGTTATGGACATCTTCAACTAGCTAAGGAACGTATATGTAACAGTATACGCAAGCTAGTTAGGGGGAGGTGGTGGGGACTCCTAGTGCAACTGATGGCGGAGGGTAGGTCGGAGAGCGCCCTAGGGAAGCCTAGGATGAGGTCAGTGGAAAGGGTATCGGTAAAAGGGACTTGGTGAAGTCCAAGAAATCCTTGAGGAATGTACGGGTAGATGTGGAAGGTAGTATGGGCCCATACTACTGAAAGCAGAGGACCCGTACTCGAATCAAGGAGGGCCTAGATGGAACCTGGAAACTTGGAAAGTGTGTGAGACCTCTAAAAAGTATATGTGACCCTGACATTCGTATGATTATTTTCAGAATGGTGGTCATGCGACATGGAGCTGGAGGTTCAGGATCTGGGTCAGGCTCGTACTCGGGCGTAGGGTCCGAGCATGTGGATGATGGGTTACGTGAGTTCATCACGTTCGAGATCACGAGGGTTATCCTTGATGCAACGCCGGTTATCTTCAGTTCGATCAAGGAAGGGATCATTAAGCTGATGGAGGATCGCCTCAGGGCGTTCAGGAGCGACATGGCGGCCAACCAGTCAGGATCATGCACACTATCCTTTAAGGACTTCAGAGGGAGTGGTGCGTCGGATTTCCATGGGGTGAAAGACCCCATTGCTGCTAGGAGATGGATCGCAGACATCGAGTCTGCCCGGTGGGGTCAAAGGTCCATTTCGCTGCAGGGTGTTTGAGAGACAGGGCCAGAGATTGGTGGGATTTGGTTGGTCACTCTCTGGGACCCTCGGTTGTTGAGGCTATGACCTGGTCAGACTTTGTGACCAGATTCAAGGCAGAGTTTGCACCAGCTGTGGAGCTTCAGTAGCTAGCCAGGGAGTTCTTGGACATGAGGCAAACTACGGAGACTGTGGCAGAGACCACCGCCAAGTTCTGGGAGAAGGCATTGCTGGTGCCCCAATATGCGGGTGATGAGGACACGAAGAGGACCCGCTACCATGGCATGCTACGAGCTGACATTCGGGAGCATTTCAGTTTCTCAGCTTGCCCTACCCTGGATTCCATGATTGCCAGGGCTAGGGAGAGGGAGATTGATCTGGAGCACATCCAGAAGAGGAAGGAAGTAGAGGGGTTGACGATGGGGGCTTCGGGGAAAAAGCCCAAGGGATCCGAGGGTAGGCCGAAAGGCCAGTTAGGGCGGAACCGTTGTGGGAAATGCGGTCGGTTACACGAGGGAGCATGTCGCACTGGGTCGGGTTCATGCTGTTATAAGTGTGGCATGGTTGGACATTTTGGCAGAGATTGTACTGCCCTTACTCCTACGATTTAGATATCTGACTCGATTTGCTTTCATTGCAGTCAGAAGGGCCATAAAAAGGCCAATTGCCCTAGATTGACAGCAGCAGCAGCGGTGCCGGTAGTGGCGCCGACTCTAGCGACAACATGGGTTGTGGATGGCCGGAAGGCCAAGTTGGAGGCTCCAGTGGTTCGGAGCCGAGCATTTCAGCTGACAACCAAGTAAGCACACGCTGCACCCGATGTGGAGACGGGTATGATTTCCTATCTTATGCTTTTATGTTTTGTTGCTGTGATTTTGATATATTATGTGCCTTGCTTAGGATCGTTCCATGTGAACGGTATCCCTGTTCAGGTTTTGTTTGATTCAAGTGCCACTCGATCATTTGTCTCTCTTGCGCTTAGCAAGAAGTTTCCGGAGTCTTCGGGCATGTTTGATTTCCCTCTAGAGCTCGAGATTGACCGGTCGGTACGAGCATCAGAGGTCTACCGGGATTTTGTTTTGAGGCTGTTCAAGGAACGCTACCTGGTGGACTTGGTTCCCATACCTTTGCGAGGGAACAAGGTTATTATTGGTATGGATTGGCCAAGCCCCAATGGGGCAGTGATCGACTGCGCACAGTAGTCAATGCGGATTAGGACCCCTAGTGAGGGAGAGCTAGTGGTTCAGGGCGAAAGGCTATAGCGAGGACCAGCTTTATGTTCGGCAGCGAGGGCTAGGCGCTACCTTCAGCAGGGTTGCGCAGGTTATGTCGCATATGTTATGGATACCCGAGAGGCGGGTAGGGCGACGGTGGGCGATGTGCCCGTAGTACGGGAGTTTGAGGACGTATTCCCTGAGGAGTTTCCCGGGGTACCTCCGGAGAGACAGGTGGAATGCAGAATAAACCTGGTCCCTGGTGCGGCTCTGATAGCCAGGGCACCGTATCGGTTGGCTCCTCCTGAGATGCAGGAGTTGTCTACACAGCTGCAGGAGCTGTTAGACAAGGGATTCATTAGACCGACCAGTTCACCATGGGGAGCCCCGATTCTGTTTGTGAAGAAGAAGGACGGGTCACATCAGATGTTTATAGATTATCAGGAGCTGAATAAGGTGACAGTGAAGAATCGTTACCCACTCCCGTGGATCGATGATCTCTTTGACCAGCTACAGGGAGCATCTTGGTTCTCCAATATTGATTTGCATTCAGGGTATCACCAGATGAGGGTAAGAGAGTAGGATGTGTAGAAGACTACCTTTCGGACCCGTTATGGTCACTATGAGTTTGTGGTGATGCCTTTCGGGCTCACCAATGCTCCTGTCGCGCTCATGGATCTCATGAACCGTGTGTGCAATCCGATGCTGGATCGGTCTGTGATAGTTTTCATCAATGACATCTTGGTCTATTCCAAGACGCAAGAGGAGCATGAGGAGCATCTGCAAAAGTTTCTGGAGACTTTGAGAAGGGAGAACTTGTATGCTAAGTTCTCCAAGTGTGAGTTCTGGTTGCGCGAGGTGCAGTTTCTTGGCCACCTTGTCAACGAGAACGGGATTTCGGTAGATCCGGCCAAAGTGGAGGCCCTGATTAGATAGGAGGTTACGAGGTCTCCATCTGAGATTCGGAGTTTCCTAGGATTATCCGGCTACTATCGGAGATTCATCCAGGATTTCTCCAAGATAGCCGTACCCTTGACTAGGCTAACGAGGAAAGCTGTGGTCTTTCATTGGGGACCTGAGCATCAGGCTGCATTCGATACATTGAGACAGAGATTGTGCGAGGTGCCAATATTAGCCCTGCCAGAGGGCATGGAGGATTTCGTCATGTACTGTGATGCGTCCATCTCGGGTTTGGGCGCAGTACTGATGCAAAGAGGGCATGCCATTGCTTATGCTTCGAGGCAGCTGAAGCCTCACGAGGCGAACTACCCGACACATGATTTGGAGTTGGGAGCTGTTGTGTTCGCCCTCAATATTTGGCGTCATTACCTCTTTAGGGTTCGTTGTACGATTTACACGGACCACAAGAGCCTGAGGTATCTCATGGACCAGCCAAATCTGAATATGAGGCAGCGTCGGTGGCTTGATGTGGTAAAGGATTATGACTGTGAGATCCTCTACCACCCGGGAAAGGCCAATGTGGTGGCCGACGCGCTTAGCCTCAAGGCAGCGCCGATCAGGGATATCTGTTTGAGGATGAAAGTGGTGACTCCGCTATTGGAGCGGATTTGGGAGGCCCAACAGGAGGCCATGAAGGAGGAACATCGAAAGAGCGAGCGGATTGTGGGGCAGGTTTCCTCCTTTAATTATGACAGCCGGGGATTACTGACACTACATTGTAGGGTGTGGGTGCCATACCACGGGGGTGTACGCCAGGTTCTGATGGAAGAGGCGCACAAATCTCGATTCTCTATTCATCCTAGGGCGACGAAGATGTATAGGGATCTTCGCCTGGACTATTGGTGGCCCTGCATAAAGCGGGATGTAGCTTGGTACATGGAGCGGTGCTTGACCTGCAGGAAGGTCAAGGCTGAGCACCAGAGGCCACACGACAAGATGCAGTTGTTGGATATTCCGCTGTGGAAATGGGAGGACATTACGATGGATTTTATCACAAAGCTTCCTAGGACTGCGCGATGGGTGGATTTGATTTGGGTCATTGTCGATCGACTGACCAAGAGCGCTCATTTTATTCCGATTCAGGAGAGCATCTGGGCTGAGAAGTTGGCCGATATCTATATCAGGGAGGTGGTTGTGCGGCATGGGGTGCCAGTGTCGGTGATTTCAGACAGAGATGTTCGGTTCATGTCCAGGTTTTGGAAGAAGTTTCATGACGAGCTGGGTACTCGTCTGCATTTTAGCACCGCCTTCCACCCGCAGACAGATGGTCAGTGTGAGCGAACCATCCAGACTTTGGAGGACATGTTGCGGGCATGTGTATTAGACTTTGGAGGTAGTTGGGATACTTACCTTCCGTTGGCTGAATTATCGTACAAAAATAGTTATCATGCGAGTATCGATCATACTCCCTTCGAGATGTTGTACGGGAGGAAGTGTAGGACCCCGATATGTTAGGGCGAGGTTGGCCAGAGGGTAATGGGGAGCACTGAAGTAGTGCTCAAGATGATAAAGAGGATTCAGCAGGTCCGGAGCAGACTTCAGACTGCTCAGAGCTGGCAGAAAAGTTATGCCGATAAGCGCCGATCAGACGCGGAGTTCCAGGTTGGGGATATGGTTCTCCTGAAGGTGTCACCATGGAAGGGCATCATCCGATTCAGGAAACAGGGCAAGTTGGGCCCCGGGTACATTGGACCATTCAGGGACTTAGCCAGAGTGGGCAAGGTGGCGTATAGATTGGATCTGCCAGCCAAACTTAGCCAGATCCACAACACTTTCCACGTCTCCCAGCTGCGGAAGTGCCTGGTGGACAACTCAACAGTGGTACCCTTAGAGGATATTCAGGTCAATGACAGCCTGAATTATATTGAGCGGCCATTGGCGATCCTCGACCGGAAGTCGAAGGATCTGAGGAACAAGAGGGTGGAACTAGTGAAGGTGCAATGGCAGCACCGGAAGGGCTCGTAGTGGACTTGGGAGCCGGTGGACGAGATGATGGAGCATTACCCGAAACTTTTCCAGGAACGAGCTGTAGACTTCGAGGACGAAGTCTGAAATAAGTGGGGGAGATTTGTAGCACTCGGTTCCTAGTATGTAATTTATTTTGCTTTATTTTGCATTTTTTGCCCGGGACTCGGCGAGTTGAAGGCCCAACTCGTCGAGTAGGAGTGGGTTTGGACACGGGACTTAAGTGATGGACTCGTCGAGTCGGTGGCCAGACTCGACGAGTAGGCTCTGACTGGACAAAACCCTAATCTGAGGGTTTGCACCCTATTTAATTAACTTTTTCAGCCACCACTCGTCCCTAATTCTCCTAAAGACCCTCCATAGCAAACCCTAAGTGTTTTGGTGCAATATATAAGGCTTTTGAGTGATTTTTGTGGGTTTTGACCTCAAGGAAGAAGGAAGAGCATAGAAAGATCAAGAGGAGGCTGAAGGATTCGAGTTTGGTTCATCATTTGCAATCTTTGAAAGGTATAAAGTTTGTACCTTGCTTGTTTATTTGTTAGATCCCTTTTTAGGGAAGATTTAGGGCTTTTAAGCCATATGAGGTGACCAACCATGATATGCAAACATGGTTGGGGGTCAAAACTTCGGATCTAGCACTTGGGAAGAGTCACGAGACATATTTGGGTTGCTTTTGCACCCAAGGAACGCCCCATGCAACAAAAGAGCCATTTTAGAGCTTTTTTGGCTCAAAAGTCCCATGCAAGCACGTAAAGTTCGTAACTTTACCTGCTAGTTCGAGCTTAGGGGCTTGGATCTATCATTTGGACAAGTGTTGTACATCAGAAATCGAGGATTTAGGGTGTGGACATTATCGACTCGGGGAGTCCATTCTTGGGACTTGACGAGTCCAAGGCATTGAGTCCCATATCTGTTGAGGGTCAAAAGAACTCAGTTGGGTGTTAGAAGGGTTGTAGCAGCACAAAAGGAGTGACCCAACGCATTGGACTTAGTTTTAAACCTGGAGTTCATGGGACTCGCTGAGTGCTAGAACAGACTCGGCGAGTCCAAGGCAATCTTCTTATGTTTGAAGATGAACTCTATGAGTTGTTCATACAACTCGGCGAGTCAAGGTTAGGACTTATTCATCAGATGAAGGTGAACTCGACAAGTTGTTCATACAACTTGGCGAGTCGGATGAAGGTTCATTGATGTTCGTAAAGAAGGGGAACTCATCGAGTTGTTGCCAAACTTGACGAGTTGAGTCATGGATAAGGATGAGTAAAGGGTAAGGACTCGACGAGTTGACGGCCCAACTCGGCGAGTCGGGTCAACTAGAAGTTGACTTTGTATTGGACTTGGTTGGGGGTAATATAGTTATTTTACCCTAAGAGTAGATATCAGATTCTGACTGAGTTTTTTGTGGGGATTATAGCTGAAGGATTTCCGGAGCAGCAGCAGACAGAGGTTTCCCACGCAGATATTCAACAGCTACTTGTACGAGGTGAGTTACCTTCCAGTAGGGGTGGGTCTAAGGCCACAATGTCGGCCCAGCAAAGAGGAATAATTTGGAGATGATTGTCTTTGTGATAATTATCTTGGTCTGGTTATGTGCATTGGTTATGAGATTTATCTGTATGATATGTTATGTGTATAGTATGGATTAGTTTCCCTGACAGCGGTCGTTAGGACCGAAGGGTAGGTTAGTACCCAGATATGCCCGACTGTATGTTTATATCTTGATGTTGCTTGCTAGTGGTAGGGTGTGGAATAGTCACCAACTACCGATTAAAATATACCGATGACAGTTACTAGTTGAAAGATACCGGTGATGATTACCGGTTGAAAGATACCAATGATGATTACCGGTTGAAAGCTACCGATGACGATTACCGGTTGAAAGATACCAATGGAAGTTACCGGTTGAAAGATACCGACGATATTGTATGGTATGTGGTATGATGGGGGAACTCACTAAGCTTTGTGTTTACAGTTTTTGTTTTGGTTTCAGGTACCTCTTCGTCTAAGGGGAAGGAGTCGGCAGCGTAGCATCGCATCACACAGACACACATGATTCTGCATCGGATTTTCTGGGATTGCACTCTGATTTTCATTATTTTGATGTCATGGTTTGGGATACAATATTATGATTTTGTAACGTGTTGCTTTATTGACAATGTTATGGATAAATGTTTTAAAAATTATTAATTCAAAAATGAAATTTTCGGGCTTGAATTTTGGGATGTTACAGTACTAGCCCAGACTCTACAATCCTAATTTCTTAATTTCCCCCTATATAAAGAACATTAAACCCTCCTTTGGTCACCCTCATCAGCCTCCAAGAGTTTGAGTGTTTGTATGAGCCATGCAAGTTCATTTGGGTGTTTTTGGTGCTTTTAGTGGAAGGAAGAAGCTAGAGAAGGAGAAGAGGGTGTTAGCAAGGTTGTAGACCCAGAAAACTTTCCTCCCTGTGCATCATTTTCAGGTATAAAGCTTGTACCTTTACAAGTCTTTCTTTAGATATCCATAATTGAAGTTTTAAGTGTTTTGTCTCCAATGATTGGACCTTTATGAGTTTGGGGCACTCCAAGGGTTTGCGACTGTCCTTTCATTTACCATGGGACTTCTAATGCATAAAAATGGTAGTTTGATCACTTCTTTTGGTTCATGCATGAACAATATAGCTTTGAATGTGTCGAGAGTTTATGGATGTTGCCTGGGGACTTTTCTAACCATGCAAAGGATTAAAGAAGATAACTCTATGGTTTTAGACGTGTTAGAATGGGCAGATTTGTGTTTTGAATTAATTGTCTTAAGGGTTTAAGACACAAGTTGGTAGAAGTAGGAGCAGACGGAGTACGTCGGGCGTACTCTTGGCTACGCCGCATGTAGTCGGTCCCAACCTCGTCATCTCTCTGATCCAAGTTGTATGCCTAGCGTACGTAGGCTGTGGTACACTCAGTGTATGCATTGAGTGTTAACTTTTGTTGACTTTGACTCGCTGAGTTCCCTTATGAAACCCTTGGTTAACTCGCCGTGTAGGCTATGGTACACTCAGTTGTATGCCCTGCATACTCATTTACCACCATTTCTCAATAAAGGGCTAAAATGGACAAGTACTTGTCATCAAGACTTACCACCATTTTTCAAGAAAGGGCACCACCCACCTGGCATCGGTCCCCTCCTGGTATACATATAAACACATATACATCACATGTAAGAGTCGCACAGATAGCTAGCATACTAATAAGAATAATCCATGGGTTGGCATTGGTGGCTTCGACCTGCCAAACATTGTGAGAAGACTCACCTCGATCTGCTGATAGATAAATAACAATCAGGTTATTGAACTAAAGAATCCTCGCACTAAATCACAAATAATAAACCCCTAATTAACAATTAGGTTGTAAATGATTTTACCCTTTTCTTTAATAGTCCCGAAACCATAGCCCAAGCCCAAAAGTATCCAAAGCCCACAATGAACTGAAGCACTAAAGCCCACAGTTGGGAGTATGCTGAGCGTACCCAACTCATATGCCCTACGTATGCACACTAATCGGAAGATGAGGTTCGAACCCAATACGTGCAATGTACATTCAAGTACGCCTAATGTACTGGTTTGGGAACCAACCCCATATGAATGGCTTAATCCATTAAGTCTCTTTCGTCCAAACTTCAAATCTACTCTAAAACAAGGTCTTAATCCATAAATTCTCAAGCTTTAAGCTTGTGCATGGCTTAATAAGCCGTAAAACCTAATTCTCACACCCTAACTTCAAGAAATGAACATCAACCTTTGCATGGTTAAGTTAAACCCTTAAAGCTACCATTTTTATGCCCAAAGGACCTCAAAAACACTAATATCTATCATCCTATGCTCCTGGAGTAGCTTATGCTCACAAGAAACCACTCAAGGGACCAAAATACACCAAGATTTCTAAACTAGCTAGATCTAGAAAAAGAATCATCAAGGTTGTAACTTTATACCTTTTGAGGCTTGCCAAGATGATGAAGATTTTAGATCTTCAAGCTCCACTCCAATCAATGCTTGATCAACAAGCTCCTACTTCTTCATAATACACCAAAAACACCAAAAGTTCATTTACAAGGCTTAAAACACACAAAGAAAGGCTAGGGTTTTCATAGGGATGATGAGGGGGCATCCTGAAGGCTCATAATGATGTTTAAATAGGGGCTAAACCCTTAAAATTAGTGTTTGTGGTTTGTGTATCTATGCTTGCACGTACACATGGGTACGCTCAACATACGTCATCAATACCCATGATTCATTTAAGGGAGTAGGATCGGCGTACTCCATGTTACGTCCAACGTAACACAGACTAAAATGAAATCTTTTTAATACTAAGTCCAATATTGAAAGGTACCTGCAATTTGATCGTTACATACATTGGTTAGGCCAAAGTGTATAATAATTAAATATGGTGTAGTATGGCCTCCAAGCAAACATTTGGCTTCAGGGGTTTCTCCCTTGACTGTCCTTTCATATTCTACTAGCTCACATTCATTATCTTTTCTCAACACAATCAAAAATAGAAATTACAACTCAATCTAAGAACATTGACACAACACAACCTAGATCTTCGTCCTTGAAATTTTGTTTTTCGGTCTTTTGTCTTTTGTCAACTAAGTTTGGCGTTTTTATAGAATTTGAGAAAGTGCTTATGCTTGATTTTTCACTTGATCTCTTATTCTTCTTTTTGTGATGCTTATTTTCTTTATTTTTCTTGTTTTTACTTCCTTGCGTGAATCTCTTCTTTAGATATTTCTTTTTGTGATTTCGCTTTTCCAAATTTTTTACATTTTTTTTTGTTTTCTTCTTTGAAGGATAAGGATTTTCCCCATATGTAGAGGCTAAAATGAACACCTAATGCTTATTGAAAATGTGTCAAGATCAACTAAAAAGGGTGGGGGAGTGACTCAAAAAATAGGTGTTACCAAAAAAATTGTGGTCCAGAAACTGTGAATTGGGGGATCGGACTCAAAGTTCATCAATGTAGGATGTGATAAACAAAACATATCTAACTAAGTCAAAAAGGTTGTGAGAAACTATCTACGCAAGGTTTGGGCAAGATTCGAGAGTACATAGAGGTATCCCCTATGACCAAGATGTAAATCGTCATGTCTTCAAAATACCTTATTGGGCTAGTCTTTGCTTGCACATATCATTCTCACTAACCAGCCCTATCCACACCTAGACCCAATTAAGCTTCCTGCATTTAACCCCCACAAAATTAGTCAAAAGTGTTTTCTTCAAGCTTAAAATGTGTCTGACTTGTCAAACATAAGGAATTCCATAACAAAATTCGAGACCAATAAGTGATTCAATACTTATGACCATGTTCTTTGGTGCCCAAAAGATGAGAATAAACAAATAACAAAAATGCATGCATGCTAATGTCCTAATTAAACGACATGCAAAAATAAAAAATGGAAAAATAAGAAAATAAAATCTTTTTGAAGTTTTTAAATAAAAAATTGAATGCAATTTTACTAATATGCAACCTAGTTATAATGCATAAAAAAGAAAGATAAAAGGAAAATACCCCACCCCAAGCTTAAAAATAAGCATTGTCTTCAATGCTTTGGGGAAGGGTGAAGTACCTATATTGGGGGATTGGGAGGAGGATAAGAATATGAGTACGATGGTTAAGGTTAAGTGGTGGTTGTCGAGGCCAACAAAAATAATAACCCTAAATATTACACACTAAAATAGTGTATAATGGTAAAGGGGTCGAATCCACAGAGTTTGGTTCAATTTAATAACTCTATGAAAAATCTCTTAGTAAAAATACTTGAAAAATGACAATAAATTAAAAATGGGGGGTTTTGGTGTTTTGAAATACTTGAAACAAACTAGAATTAAACTATGATTTAAATAGACAATTTCAACAAGAATAAGAGTTTGATGTAAAATGAATAAGGGAAAGATGGTTGACTTAGGGTTTCCTCACTTTGACTTTTTGATGAACATATCATTAGAATCCAGTGGTGCAATACTTGTTTTAAATCCTCAATTTGGCCATAGTGATCCAAGAAGCTTGAGATTACCTTAGACTTTTCTTTGTTTTTAAAATGGTTAGAGAAGCTCATAACAATTTCCTTAGTCAAAGTCACAATTTCCATTAAGCATGTAATTAGTGAAAGTCAACTCGCATTAAGAACTAAAAAGTCACCAAATCGAAGAGGAGTCAATTGCTTTTAATACCATGTTGGAGAAAATGTTTTTATGATTGTGTGAAGCAAAAACAACACAAAAATCATTTGTTGCTTGCTAATTTGAGGATCCTTTACTTAATCAAGAAATTAGCCAACTAATCACCACAAACACATTTAAACTCATGAATAAAAACATACTAGTAGTGATAATATGTTAAAAAACAAAACATTTCCATAAAGATTTAAGAGCAAGTTCATGGATTCTTCAACATTCAACAAAAGTTCAAAGGATTCAACAAAAAGTCAACCAAGATTAGTTTAGCCAAGCATGGCTAAACTCAAGAAAACAAAGTTAGTTAAGATTGTACCAAACATTTGACCAGAATCAAGAGAAGAAAAGATGAAGTTCTTCAAGGTTTTTGGCCTTCAAATTGCTCCAAAACTCCAGAGAGAAAGTGTCAAAATCGGACATCCAAGATAAGGCTGAAGAGGCACACCAACCTTCCCAATATAGAGCTCTAGACAAAATCCTAAATTTGCCCTTGTCAGGAATCCATGCGGGACGCGTGACTTTGACGAATTTTTGGGCTCCTTCATGTCTTGGGCCCCCACAGCTTGTTCGTTGGCCTAGTTCGAGTCTAATCAACTTCTAGCCCATTTTTCTTCAAGTTCTCTTCAATTTGAGCCCAATTTGACTTTTACAAATCCTCCAAAGCTCTCATAATCGCCCGATCATCAATCCCCGCACACTAGAAAATTCTCTCGCATCTTGCAAATTTAAAGTTTAATTCTTCCAAGCCTTCAAGTAATTGACAAGCCCACTCCATGCATCATCTCCATAGTTATCAAGCTCAAAATTCTTGATGGCTTCTAAGCCCAATTGCTTCCCAAAGATCCCGCTCTGCTACTCTCCATAAAACCTGCAATTACGCTTACGAAATTCGAAAGTACCCGAAAGTGGTCATAAAATAACAAAAAGGAAAATATGCATGGAAATTAACTAAAATGTGAATGAGATATGCTAAAATAAACTATAAAAAGAAGTAAATAAAATGAAACTATCATTAAGGTTAGGGTGGAGGGGGATAAGGATGAGTGGGAAGAAGGTATGGGTAGGGAGGCAGAAGTGGCCAAGTCGTAGACACGGGTGAATGATGGAGGTAGCTTTTTCTCAACCGGTCGAAGAATATATCCAATCGGTAATTTCCTTCCAGAAAATTTCATGGTTAAACTCGTTGGAACATTTTGTCAGAAGTCATATGGGTGCCCGTCATTTGTGTGCCCATTATTTCATTCACCCTCTCGAAATTGAGTAAATGTGATTCTCCCAAAAGCTGGAATATGACGGTTGCATCCTTGCTATCTTGCCTGCTAGAAGCAAGAAACTCTCTAGTCGGAAGTTCATAAGTTTTGGCTAAGGGGTTAAAGAGATTCTCCCATCTAATGTTACACAACAATTGGAGAACTCCCTCGAGGACCCTTAAATTGACGACTGTATCCATAAATTCAAACTTTTTTTAGCGAACTTTTCTTGGTGGTGCATTTTTATAGAACACTCTCGCTTAATTTGTGTGGAGCTTTAGGATGCTAGGGTCGTTGCTCCCTCCGTTAGCCGGTTAGAAGCTTTCATGAAGTAGACATGATGTACCTACAATGAATCAACAAGCCAAACAAACCAACAATCCAAATAAACCAATTCAACTCCCCACTAAACACTAAAACAAATCACCAAATCATTTCAAAACATCTATCTTAGACATATTCGGCTACAATTTCATATAACCATTATTTAAAACAAGAGAATAGATGACGACCACAAACTATTCTATACAATCTAGTGTAACACTAGTAGACTTGCAATTTGTAATTGTTAATGAAACACACAAACCAAAAGCATAGACTGTAGGTTCATTCGAGTACTCTATCCTCCATGGTTGCCTTATTGACACATATTGTTAGGGAATCTCCTCAACAATATTGTCTACTTGTTGCTTACATTAATCCTTATGATAACACCTTGAGATAATCCTACCGGATAAGAGAGAGAGAGAGAGAGAGAGAGAGAGATAGATAGATAGATAGATAGATAGATAGATAGATAGATAGATAGATAAATAGATAGATAGATAGAGTAACATGAATAGGTAATCGGGCTAATTATTTGTTGTGAAATATATACTTTAACAACATTAAATTATATTATTGTGGGTTGAAAACCTTATTTACTCACCAAGTTTCCCAACCCGGCCCACTCAGTTTATTGTATCACAGGTAGCAATAAAAGGGTACATTCTGCAGAAAGATTTGAAGAGTTTTAGGCCACTAGTTTAATTACTGTAAGATATGTTTATACTTATGTTTTGTATCGGTTATAACATCTCAAACTGTTTATAAATTAATGAAAAACATTTCTACAAGAATACTTTTGTGAGACAAAGTTCCTCATTTATAAATGAAAACCGTGATTTTAAAATAAGCATTAAAGTGGTCTTTCCTTGTCGTGTAAATGGGGATGTCACATGACAATAGTTATTCTAAACTTGATATTTTTTTGGAAACCACATGGACATGTTTTGATATCTTGTCTTATTAGACAAAATTTCATAAATGGTGCTATGGTTTCCAAAATGTATGAATGTCAGGATATTTTTTCTAAACGTTACATTGGTAGTCCCTATAGTTTCAAAACCTTACATGATCGGTCATTTTGGCTAACTTTATTTGTAAAAAAGGTTAATTAATTGTCAAGTGAGTTTGAGAAGTTCTAGGAATGATTTTGACCATAAGAAAACAACTAAGAGGAAGGTAAAGATGTAGAAGTCGATTTTTTTATGTTGTGATCTTAAGATATGTTTGATCATGGATCATCACCATTTTTAACACATGTAACATGTCATGGTGATAATCTACAAATATTAACATGCATTTGAAGATTCTTTCCATACAAGAGACAAATAATATAAGTTTAGAAAGAAAAGTGCAAAAACATATATCAGAATGAAGAAGAAAAAAAAAGAAGGGAGTGAAGTATCTTACCTTGTCTTTGATTTTTGGAGTTAGAAAGCCACAACCGAGCTTCAAATTCATAAGTTTATGGTTGCATATGGCTGAGTTCTTGAGAGCTATCAAGAGATAAAGGTTTCTTGGAGAGTGGGAAAGTAGTGGAGTGAAGGAAATGAAGTAATGGAGTGGAGAGAGAGAGAGAGAGAGAGAGAGAGAGAGAGAGAGAGAGAGAGAGAGAGAGAGAGAGAGGCTCCTTGGGAAGTTGTAGGACATGTTTGCCAAAAAACTTTTAAGACATTTTAGCTTCCAGCATTTGACAAAACGCTTGGTTTTGAAAAAAAAATGTCATGTTCGACACTACAAACTTTTAGCATTTACTTTAAATAAAAGGCTTCAAATCTAAAAACTATCTCACATTGCCTTTAATAAAACGTTCTCAGCTATTTTTGTCAAACACACCCATAATCTTTATAAAAATAAGTGGTTAAATTTTATAAAAATTCATGGCATTGTTTATAAAGTTAAAATGGGTTGATTCTTTGATATTTTTATATGTATTTTGAAATCACAAGCATCATCTTCGTCAACAATAAAATAAAAAAGTAAATTATAAAAGAAACATAGGAATCTAGGATCAGAAGTACCATTTATGTAACTTTGTCCAAGTTGTAATTAGGTGTAACTCGCATTATTAAAGTCGTACTCCTCACATATCTTTGCTATTTTAGTATATAAAACAACCCCACAAAACACTTGGTTTTAGTTATGTTCATACCGTTCCTTATTACAAGAAAACTTTCTCAAGATCATACATTCAAAGTCACTTAACTTCCATAAACTTCCTTTTATTGAAGTTAATCATATGTCGATTAAACATGGATTATGTTTTTCTTTTTGGTAAAAATCCCACCAATCAATGGGATCAAGGCCTTCTTTTTCTTCTTTCTCAAAGAAGGATGCCGTTCAAGCACAGTGGCATCACATGGTTGTATCATAACTTGTGCAACCGAAGGTGGATTTGCAAATGTCACGTATCTTTTCTTCTGAAATTCAAGTTCGGATGTTGCATTGTGACTTGTACTCTCTGGTTTCACTTCAAATTTGGTGACATCTTCTATGAATTCAAAATCCTCTTCAATGCCCGGGTGATTTTTGGAGTTTTGTTTAAGTTGTTGTAGCTCGTATTTGGTGCGTTCGAGTTCTTGTTGTAGAGAAGAAAGACAAGTTGCCATTAGCATTCGATCTTCTTGTGCCTCTTCAAGTCTTTGCTTTGTTTCCTCCAACTCTATGGTGATAGGCATAGGAATTTTTTCATATTCTTTCACATTGTTTTCTATCTGCATATTAATCCAAAAAAATTCAAATTAAATAAATAGATAAAAGTTGTTATATCTAGTGACAAAATATAACAGGTTAATCCATTGACTATCGGTTGGAAATTAAGCAACTTAAGATGGTTTCTACTTAAAATAAAAAAATAAAAAAAATGACAAAATATCATACGTGGAAGAGTAAATTACACGAATGGTCCTTATGGTTTAGGGTAATTTGCACGTTTGAGCCCTAACTTAATTTTTTAACTTGGAAGGTCCCTAATGTTTATTGTTGTTACGCGCTTGTTCTCTGTCTTACCTAAAAAGACTATTTACCTTTTATTTTTTAATTTATTTAAATAAAACACCTCTAACCCCACCCCCTTCGTCTTAGCTTACCTACTGCACCATTTTTCCCTATTTAAACAATAATCTTTTTAGGTAAGATAAGGACCAAACATGTAACAAAAACAAACAATAGGGACCAAACGCGTAACAAAAACAAACACAGGATCCTTCTGAGATAAAAAAATAAGTTAGGAACCAAATGTGTAAATTATCTCAAACCATAGGGACCATTCATGTAATTTACTCTATGCGGAATAAACTGGTAAATTAATAGAAATTTTCTTATATATTTTGACAGTTAAACATGAAAATAACATAATTTTATATCATAAAATCGATAAGGCTTTTCCCGTGACTTCGGTCAGAAAGAATGCCTTCATTCACTTTTAAGCAATCTCCTTCTTTTCCATATAATATCGTTTTTTCCAGTGAGATAATAAATTCGTTACATCAACTTTTGTGTTTTCCTCCATTGTACTGATAGAATCTAGTGAAAAAAGTTTATTGATTATATATTTAAATTAAAATTAAAGATAAAGATCGTAATGTTTTTTCATTGAGCTATTTATTATAGTATTTTTATCCCAACATTATACTTTACAAAAATCTAATAATCAAACTATAAAATAATGTATATTGTTATAAATCTGCATGGCTTTTTCAAAAATAGTCTCTCAATAAGAAATTTGTAAAAATATAATCATATAACTACGTATATTTTTCAAAACCCCATTAATAAAAAAAAAGTTAAAAATCCAATTTTGTTAGATAAGATTTGTAGTAATCCTATATATTATCATAATTACTTTTAGTCAAAATAACTAAAATTTCAAACGTCAAATTGTAACAAACAACCACGAACAAAATTCTACTCGACAATGTATTATGTTAGCCTTTTGATGATAATTGAATACATAAAATATCAATGATATGAACACAAGAATTCGGTATATAGTTGGAATTAACATAGTTTCAATTGCAACACGCCAACACCATTAAATTTATGTAACAAAAAACTAAAAACATACGTATTAGAAGTTAAAATGATCGTTGATCATTTAAAGTTTCATTTTTTTAGTCTAAAAAAATGTAAAAGAAATGACAAGATTTGGAAAAAGAAGAAAACCTCTTTGAGTTTGTTGGCGTAAACTCCGCCGGCGAGAACTTTCTCGCCGAACAAGGCGACGGCCTCCTTGACGGACTTGAAAGGGGCGGTGGTATCGATTTCTGCTCTTTTCATCATCATCATTAATTTGATTAGTGAGTGAGTGGGAAGAGAGATAGATATGGTGAACAGAAGCTTCCTTTCTTCGCGGCCACTTCACTTGCTGATAGAATTCTGTTACAGGTGGGAGCACCATTTGTTTATTGCTTCTTATCAAGTTGTTGACTTCAGATGGGTCATTCATGGGCTTCACTTTTTTTTTTTTTTTTTTTTCTTTTTATTAATTTTTAGGCTAGTTGGGCCCATTTTGAATTGTTGGGATAATGGAATTTGATTTGAGTAATAAGTTACCAGATTAAAATTAGATCAAGCCCGATTGTGATTGGTTTTGTTGTTATATTTAGTAAAGAAAAAAAATTATTTATCTTTAGGTAGTAATTTAAGAATAAAAAATATTAGGGATAGGGAAAAA
Organism: Lactuca serriola; assembly: GCF_051521515.1. Lineage (NCBI taxonomy): Eukaryota > Viridiplantae > Streptophyta > Magnoliopsida > Asterales > Asteraceae > Lactuca > Lactuca serriola. Next base: position 29,055,162 of record NC_136409.1, read on the forward strand.
ACTAGAGTTGACAAAAACAAATACGATAGAAACTAGCACTAAATGAATATATGTAGGTAAGAGACTTCAGCTGGTTTAATTAAATATATTGACTCGAAACTATACAAAAGTTAATGGATAATGAAATTTTAAGTTATTTCAACTCGTTTAATATAACAACCTGACATTACACATTTATAAGGTCTACTAAAAACCATACATGTCACAAAGATTTACATGGTGTATATATTATATGATCATTATATGATAGTTAAATTGTGAAACACTAACGATAAAATGAGTTCACTTTGGTTTGATACCAAACATCTTTTATAGGATTCCTTTTCATGACCGTTATATTGTTGTGTAACCAGAGAACATTTTGTAGTCGGTTCGGAAAACATAATCACATGTCTTTTTTTTGACAAAATTTCAAATATAAAATGATGTCGGTTTATATTCATATTATTTAAACTAACATAAACGGTTGTTTATATTTAAGTACTAGTCTAGTTTTTGACCAAACCGCATGTAATCATTATTGGACCGATATTAGACCATATTATTGATATGTTTTCTTTAAACTTCCTAGATTAATTACATGATAACGGAAACAAACAATTTTAATCTGAGGCAAGTAAACTCTAAGATTTACAAAGATCTGTAACCTAATTGATATTACCAACAACATGATGGATAATAATTACTACCAACAACATGATGGATAATAATTACTAACATTTAGCAAAACCAATTTGCTTGAAGAACTTTAATGTTGATTGAATTCCAACAAACCAAGGAAGATAGCTGTAACCCCCCCCCCCCCCCCCCCCATTCCTAGCACGTATCACAATTGTTCTTCCCTAGCATGCTTAACTACATAGTTCTTATAGGATTTGCTGCCCTCACGACTTTAAAACGTGTTGTAATAGGAAAGCTATCTACACTCCTTATAAGGAATGCTTAGTTCTCCATCCCAACCGGTATGGTAGGAAAGGTATCCACTCTCCCTATAAGGGTACTATTTGAGCATCTCTAACTTTTAAGGTTTCTAAAAATAAGCCTTTATCTTCTAAAGAACGAAACCCTAGCCTCCATTACCCTCTCCTCCCTCCTTTTGCTTGTTGTGGGTGCCATTTTGGGAGTGTTCAAGTAAGTTCGTTATTTTTTGGAGCTTAAGTGAGTGTTTCCATAAGATATCAAGTTTCATATGCATCTTGAGGGCCTTTGTAAGTCATTAAGCTCCCAACTTATTGGGTCCTCTTTTGAGGTTTAGGTTGGAGTTCAAGGAAGAAATCTAGATAAAGCTTGCAACTTTATCATTATAGGATGTCCTTTGAGTGTTCTATCTTTTCGATATGGAGTTTGGACTTGTTTTGGTGTTATGTATGGGTTCAAGCTCAGAATTTCACCATTTTGACCTAGAAAAGTATAGGACATGTATGGGACATGCATGCCCATAAAGTTTTGATTTTATGAGTTATTTTTTTAGTATAATGGACTTCTAGAAAGTTTGGGATATTGTCTTAGGGAATTAAGAAGTTAACTAAAGGTTGGTTCTGTGAAAAGTGTACGTTGGGTGTAGCATTGTGCTACGCTGAGCATAGGGATGAAGGAATTCGACTATTTTGTCTTTAGTGCTAAGTTGAGTGTAGATGAGTTATGTCGAGCGTACGTCTATAATGAGCATAGGTATGTGTACGCTAAGTGTAGCACGCAGACACTTGACTTTTTAACTATTTTGACTTTTTGGTTAAACTTGATAGGATATGAGTTTTTGACTAAGGATCGTTAATAGGTGGTAGGTTCTCGCGATTTCTCTAGTGTTGACTCGTGTTCGAGGCATGTGGACTTTCATATGTATATAAGTGAGTTTCATTATGCTATGTATCTTATTGTATATCCTTTGTATGTTAGGATAGTGTAACATCCCCTCAACACGTATCACCATATTGTTCGATTTGGGGTCCCGACATAAAAAATTCCCAGGGGGTCACCCATCCCTAAATTTCTCTTGCTCGTGCATGCTTAACTACAGAGTTCTTATGGGATCTGATGTCCTCACGACTTTAAAACGCATTGTGATAGGAAAGGTATCCACAATCCTTATAAGAAATGCTTAGTTCTCATATCTAGCCGATGTGAGATCAAGTGCAACAAAACTTTACCCCCCCCCCCCCCCCCCCGACCTTGTCGAACACATCGACTTGCGCGCAGTGAAGGACTTAATTAAAAAGTAGTTGGGGGCAGGTTAACTAGAGAAAGCTAGTTGTTGTGGGTATGGACATACTAGTATTTTGCTACGTGTTAATGTTACATGATTATGTGATAGTGATAGTTTGGGTTCTATATAGTTTAAGTTTGATAACTTGAGAACACTTGGCCTAATACCTAAGTGTGATATTCTTGTATGGTTATTCGCTCTCAGGTGGGTCATTTATTTGTCTGTCTATCTGATCCCTTATTACATATGACTTCATGATCAGATAGGAAAGATTATGGTTAGATCACAACACTGATAGGAAAGACTATGGTTAGATCATATTACTGATAGGATGGAATGTGGTTGGATCACAACACTAATAAGAAAGACTGTGGTTGGATCACAACACTGATAGGAACGACTGTGGTTGGATCACAACACTGATAGAAAAGACTGTGGTTGGATCACAAGACTGATAGGAAAGATTGTGGTTCGATCACAACATTGACAAGAAAGACTATGGTTGGATCATAACACTAATAGGAAAGACTGTTGTTGGATCATAAAAACTATATGAAACATCAGGGTCTTTCCCCTGGTAATGGAGTCAGGTCTAGGCTCGTATACTCCCTAGGTTTGGACATGTTGCGCATGATATATGTATATGGATAGGGGATTTGATTGCTTGGTGCTAGAGCCAAGATCATGTGTGGATACATTGTATGTATGATGGAATATATGGTATACTCAGGAACTCACTAAGCTTTATGTTTATAGTTATGGATTAAAAATTTTACAGTTCATTCATGAGAAGAGCTTGGTGAGACTATACACACACATCGAAGAAATTCATTTCCATAATTTTATAAATTTAACTCTGATAAAGTATAGTTTCAACAAAGAAAATGTTACTAAATGGTTCTTGAAGCAACGTTTTAAATGGTTATTCTATTTTTAAAAATGAAAAATCTATTTGTAATTTTCAGGACATTACAAGTTGGTATTAGAGCCATGGTTTGAGGGATTTGGGTGTGCCTTATGGTGTGTTTGAACTTCAACTGAGGACTAAAAGATTTTATAAACAAGTTTTTCGACGAAAATGCTTTTATTCAAGGAAATTATTTTCTAAAAAGGTTTTACATTGATTAGAGAATGTGGTGCGTATAGTAAGATGGAGCTCAGGAAGTAAGTAATTTTCAATATACCTATATGATCTTGTATTTGTTCTTTGAATTGCTATGTATGCTAGAATGTAAGTTGTAGACCTACTCAAGAATTGTTTGATAGAATTGTATGACTTTTGTGATGCCTTCTATCTTAGATAATTGTTATTTGGTTGTTGCTTGAAGTCTTGATTGGTAATTGTGACAAACCAAAATTTCTATCTTGTACAGCCATTCAAATCAATCAAAAGTCAGACTAGTTTCTGCTATCTTTTAGCACTATTAAGGGTCTGTTTGAGAGTTTCTGAGCCTAGTGTAATGTAAGAATGGATACTAGGATGAGTTAGCTTGAGATCGGGAGGATTAATTCGAACCAGAAAACCACTCAAAAGGTGTTCACGGCCGCAATCTAGGTTCATAGCCGTGAACCACCTCCTGTATATATATATATATATATATATATATATATATATATATATATATATATATATGCTCATTTTCTTCTCATTTCTCCTCCTCCCAACCGTGAACACTCCCATTCTCTCTCAACTAGCTTCAACCGTGAACACTCTAAAGCCTAAAAAATGTAGGTGTTTCATCATTAATCTTGTCATACTTGAAAGACTACTAGATCCTAGCCTTGATTTGTATTGTTTCATCATCATCTTCATGAACTTGAAGGGATCATGGTTGTGAACCCTTCATAGATTCTTATGGACCGTGAACACCTCATGAGGCTGTGCACCCATTAAGTCTGTAAACCCATCCTTGGGTGGTCGTTAACCTCCTTGATGATAGGTTTTGAGCATTCTAACACTCTTATGGTGTACATGCAACCCTAGAAACATTGGATCTATGTTTGACTAAGATACATGCAAATAATTATTTTTTCCAAGGTTATTATCCTAACTAGCATGGCATGGGGTACTTGAATCAAATAAAGCTAGTAGAATTACTTACCTTGTACTTGTAGTTGATTACTTGGAGTTTGAGAGCCTAGCACCAATAATGTGGATGCCTCAAATGGAAGTCACAAATCACCACAAACTTGTAAACTTGAGAGAATAGTCACAAGCTTTCTTGAAATCAGCCCTCTTAGTTTACTCACCACAACTAGGCTTGAGAGCCTAGTACCAATAATGTAGATGCCTCAAATGGAAGTCACAAATCACCACAAACTTGTAAACTTGAGAGAATAGTCACAAGCTTTCTTGAAATCAGCCCTCTTAGTTTACTCACCACAACTAGTGTCATTTCAAGAACTAAAGCCTCCTTTATATAGTGTGGTGGATTAGGGTTACATCCATGTAAACCCTAATACCCATGTCTTTTCATTTCCATGAGATCCATGGGTTAAAGCTCCATGGAGTATCCATGGACTTTCCATGCAAGCCTAGCCCATTCCAAATAAGCATTAGCCCACACTATATAAATAAAAGAGCCCATATTTAATTATTAATACTTTTGATCTCTAAATTAATTTTAGATCAATGCTAATTAAATAATATGATTTATTATTAATATATTAGAACTTACAATATATCAATAAATCATAACTTATACTATTCTCAAAAGATTATCCATAAATTGTTCGGGTGAAGTGCAACCCAAATGGACCATGCCGGGTTGGGTCAAGTACAAACCAAATATAGTTATGACTTAGACACTATATCCAACAGTTTCCCACTTAGATGAGTCTAATAACTATAGTTGAAAGTATGACTTCAGGAATCGATCAACAATCGTAGCTCTTAAAACTCTATTGAACTATGAAGCTCCATTTTAGATAAGTGATCATATAATCCTCTGTTCTAGATATCAGCCGGACAGATACATGGAACATGGTCTTGCTTATTGTCCAACATTTGTTTCCCGATTTCCGATTTGTTTGACATAGAATTTAACTGAACACATCAATTTAGTTCTGACCAGGCCCGGTACATAGGTCAAAACAAAATCATCGAGAGGCCCAGATATCGCTTCTAATCATAGAAGGAACAGATAAACTTCGACTCATATGTTTGCTCTACTACTTGTTGAATTATACACAAAGGCACAGTTTATAACATTGAGTTACCAATGCGTTTTCATGAAATCAATGCATAACCAACTCATAGGCAACAAATCATATCTCTAGGTTTGAAGACTTATACGATATTACCGTCTCACGATCACTCGAGATAAATTCCATGAAGTGATACCAGTGAGTGTGGGTTGAATCCACTATTCAGAACTTATGAGCACTCATGATTGTTGTAGCCCCACGTTGTCAAACATCTTAGACCTCTACAATCCAACCCATGAAAGTCTTGATTCGTATCTACTTCCAACATATGACCGACTGTGGAGAGTTTAAATAATATGATATATACCATAACATAATTAATCTGGAAGTCAAAACATGAAAAAAGAAATAATATTAAACGATTGACAAGAGATAGCAACACTTTACTTATAAATAACAGATTTTATTTATCATCAAATGTCAATTACATATTACAAATTTCAAGACTATCTAACTACTAAAACTAATATCATCCTTCAGCGCTATGCTCCGAGCATGCTGGAGATGCTTAACCCGAGTCAGCCCCTTCGTGAGGGGATCTGCTGGGTTCTCATCCGATGATTCCCTATTTGCCACGAGGATTCCTTCTTCTATTCGATGTCTGATGAAGTGATATTTTCTGTCAATGTGTCTGGATCTCCCATGATCTCTTGGTTCCTTGGCTAAGGCAACCGCACTATTACTATCACAGAAAATCTCCATTGTTTCCTTTATAGCTGGTACAACTCCAAGGTCTCCGATGAAGTTCTTTAGCCATATAGCCTCTTTTGCTGCCTCGCTTGCTGCTATATACTCTGATTCGCAAGTTGAATCAGCCACTGTTTCCTGCTTGGAACTTTTCCAAGTAATTGCTCCTCCGTTTAAGGTAAAGACCCAGCCCGAATGAGAGCGGAAATTATCCCTGTCAGTCTGGAAGCTAGCATCACTATACCCTACAACTCTCAAGTCATCACTCCCACCAAGGGTAAGGACCCAGTCCTTAGTCCTTCGCAGGTACTTGAGAATATTCTTTACCGCTGTCCAGTGAGCCTTGCCAGGATTCCCCTGATATCTGCTGACCCTGCTCGAAGAATAGGCAACATCAAGACGAGTACAAGTGATAGCATACATGATCGAGCCTACAGCGGAAGCATATGGTACTCGACTCATCTCAGCTATCTCAGCCTGTGTACTCGGACTATGAGTTTTACTCAGTCTGGCATTACACTGGATAGGTAACTCACCTTTCTTGGAATTGTGCATGTTGAAACTTTTCAACACTTTGTCCACATAGGTGCTTTGACTAAGTCCAATTAGTCTTTTACTCCTGTTTCTCAAAATCCTTATCCCTATGATATAGGCAGCTTCTCCAAGGTCCTTCATAGTGAAACACTTCCCAAGCCAGGACTTTACATCCTGCAAGGTTGGGATGTCATATCCTAAGAGTAGTATGTCATCCACATATAATACCAAAAAGCTAACTATACTCCCACTAGCCTTGACATATACACATGATTCATCTTCACTCATCGAAAAGCCAAACTCTTTAACTTTCTCAGCAAAGCAAAGATTCCATCTGCGTGGTGCTTGTTTCAATCCATAGATGGATTTCTCATGCTTACACACTCTATTAGGGTACTCTATGCTAACAAAACCCTCTGGTTGATTCACGTAAACATCCTCAGCCAACTTCCCATTAAGGAAAGCGGTTTTGAAATTCATTTGCCATATTTTATAGTCATGAAATGCAACAATGGCTAACAAGACCCTTATGGACTTAATCTTGGCTACTGGTGAAAAGGTCTCATCATAATCAACTCTCGGAGTTTGAGAAAAGCCCTTTGCAACCAGTCGTGCCTTATACGTATGTACATTACCATCCATGTCAGTCTTCTTCTTGAAGATCCATTTGCACCCAACTGTCTTACGACCCGGTACATTGTCAACCAAGTCCCAAACCTGGTTGTCATGCATGGAATGTATCTTGCTATCCATTGCCTCTTTCCATTTAGCAGACTCAGGGCATGCCATGGCTTTCACATAGCTGTTAGGTTCATCCAGACTTACCAGTGTCTCATCATTGATAAGTGTCTCACCTTCCGCAATAATATGCAAACCATAGTAATGCTCAGGTGCATTCCTAACCCTTGTAGAACGCCTCAGAGGCACATTTGGAGGTACAATTGGATCAACAGGAGTTTCCTCCTCAAGTTGATGGCTAGGGTTTGAGGTTCCTTCACTACTTGACTCTTGGATTTCTTCAAGGTTAATTTACCTCCCACTGTTTCCTTGGCTTATGAACTCTCTTTCTCGAAAGACAACCCTACTTGCTACAAAGACCACATTCTCACTAGGTCTGTAGAAGATGTAACCAAAGGATTTATGAGGGTAACCGATGAAAATACACCTCTCACTTCGGGGTTCAAGCTTATCATGAGTCTCACGTCTCACGAAAGCTTCACAACCCCAAACCTTGATGTGGGCTAGACTAGAAACTTTTCGAGTCCACACCTCGTGAGGTGTTTTGGCAACATTCTTTGTAGGGACCAGATTAAGGATATGGGCGACAATCTCTAAGGCATACCCCCAAAATGAGATTGGTAGCGAAGCTAAACTCATCATGGAACGAACCGTATCCAACAGGGTTCGATTACGCCTCTCATCTACACCATTCAACTGTGGTGTCCTGGGAGGTGTCAATTTTGAGATAACCCCACATTCCCTAAGATAGTCGAGGAACTCTGTACTAAGATACTCACCACCACGATCGGATCGAAGCATCTTAATGTTCCTGCCCAATTAATTATCTACTTCCTATTTAAACTCTTTAAACCTTTCGAAAGTCTCTGACTTATGCTTGATTAGGTAGACATATCCATGTCTACTATAATCATCCGTAAAAGTCATATAATAACGATTAGCATCCCTTGTGGCAATTTTGAAGGGTCCACACACATCCGTGTGCACTAGATCCAACAAACCTTCACCCCTAGCACAAGAACCTGTGAAAGGTGACTTTGTCATTTTTCCAGGTAAGCATGATTCATAACTATCATTTGACTTTAGGTCAAATTATTCCATAACTCCATCCTTTTGGAGTTGGCCTATGTGTTTCTTGCTTACATGTCCATGACGAAAATGCCATAATGATGCTTTATCCAAGTTATTATCATTAGTAGAATCAATACACAACACATTATTTCTTAAGTTTTCTACAACAGACACGACACTATATATCGTAAAAAGTAAGTTTGCGATAACATACTTTTTAGCCTTAGCAATCTAAACAAAAGTTTTAGTATATGTTAAACTGAGAGTGTACATATAGAGAACATCCAAAGCTGACTTCGTTAGAGGAAGTTATGATTTTATAAGATTTGGCATAGCAGTATGCAGCCCGAAAATCAAATTTTAGATCGATCGATTTCTAGCCGACACAATCTAAATGAGAATCGGAGATCTTGTTAATAGGAGCTCAATGATATAAAGACAAGCGATAAAGATCGTTAGATGGCAAAGTTATGAATTATTAACGGACTTTATCTGTCTAAGTTTGTTAAAATATAACTTTAAAAATAAAGTCAAAATTAGCCGTCGAAGGCTAAACAAACGTTGTAGATCACGTCGCTACCTATGTGTTGATATAAAGAACGTAAAAAATGGAGCTCGTATGCGAAAGTTAAGAATTTTAGAAAATAATTAAATTTCTTAATAAACTCGGAGGTGACACGTAGCTAAATCCTAACCGTTTCTTCCTCCCCACGCCTTGCCACCGGATGATGGCACGTGTCCACATCCACCCCACTTAGGTCTTGGTACACCCAGCGTACTTCGAAGTTACGCCCTGCATACTCCGAGTTCCAAGCATATAAATAGAGACGTGGATCACCTCATTTCTTCACACCAAAACCATTCTTTCTCTCTCAAATACCCTTCTTAGCCACTCCCATTCCCTAGCACTTCCCAAGTGTTAGAGTCAATGCCTGGAGCGCCAGAATGCTCCGAGAAGTCGAGCTTTCGGCTCAGAAGTTCAGCCCTTGCAAAGCCTGGCTCTTATCTAAAACCCCATTGTAAGTGAGTTATTCTTACTCTACTTTAAGTATAACTTATGTTTAAGCCCATTATCATTATTATGAACCTATAAACAAGATTTATCATTGATTATTACGGCCCATCTTTTGTATTTACTTATTTTAGGGGAGAATAAATGTGCTTAGTATTATAACTTATACAAATATATTATTACACTACTTTTCAACCGCTTACAGTACGGGGAATCTAGTTTGAAGTGTCGCTTGGGTTGTTGGATTTCAGAACGGATTAATTGCTAAAATTGTCATGCCCTCCGATGTTTCATGCTTGGCCCTTGTCTCTACATAGTAGTTGAAAAATATTGTTTAACACTTATATAATACAAGAAAAACAATATTGCTCATAGACCTTGAGTTAATGATAAATCTAGACTAATAATTAGTCGCAATAAATATTAGACTAAAATCTAGTAATAATGATATTAGGTTTCGTCGAAGGAAAATAAAATTGTTAGAAGCATAGTTACTTTCATCTTACACATAGATATGAAGTATTTAATATAAATTATGTGCTATGTGTGCATATTATCTATGTTCTTGATATATATGCTGGATGGACAAAATATACATGTTTTACTTAATTTAAATTGTATGTGTATTTTATACCTATGATTATGATGGGTAAAGATGGGTAGATGATATAGATGATGAAATAAAATGATGAGAGGCCTCGATGTTAATTCAGTCATCTAGCAGAGTATATGTGACGACCACAGAGTTTTCTAGGCAGTCAAGTGGAATGCTACCAGGCTCATAACATGTAAGTGTTTTTGAACTATGTTTTCACTAGGTTTACTCCATCCCCCTCGTGGTTGCCTTTTTGACATAAACTGCTGAGGAATCCCCTAAGCAGTATTGCTGATCCCAATGATAATCCTTAGGCTAGGTCCCTTAAATTAGATGCTTTAGGGATAGAAAGTGAGGATAACGGGAAAAAGTAATCGAGTTGAACGATCTAATGAAATTAATGAAGTTAGTTATTGTGGGTTGAAAACCCTATGTGCTCACCAGGCTCCCAATCCTGACCCACTCAGTTTTTTGTATTACAGGTAGTGGCAATAGAGCACATGTGTGATGATCTTGATGAGAGATCAATGTGTTATAGGCCTTTAGAATAATAGATGCTGTAAGGCATGTACTATTTCTGTTTTATGCTTATGTACTGTATTGACAATGATATCCTAGTGTTTTTAATATGATGAAAGTACATTTCTTCATAAATGATTTGATGAATTACCTATCATATTTTTGGGAACAAATTCCACAACACAATTCCTCAAAAATATACTCTGATTTTTAAATAAAGCATAAACAAATCGGTCTTTTTTGGTCGTGAAAGTGGGGATGTCACATGTATTGTGTATAACTTGCATGCATGAGGCAACCGACAGCGTTCTTATAGATTTATAGCAATTCAGTTTTAGGGAAAGGGAGTGATCCTAGCGAGGGAATTTAGGAAGTATAGACTTATGCATGTGGTTAGACCTATGCATGCGTGTGAGGAGTTAAAATAGGAGTGATGTGAAGTGACTTGGGAGTCTTGCAATAGTCCTTGGAACATGTATGGACAGGTGTGGAAGGTAGTATTAGTCTCATACTATTGTAAGAACATGTTCCATACATAGGTCAAGGAGTGTTTCAAGGTTACCAGGGGAACCTGTAAGTAAGTATGGATAGTGTGGGTTTGCATTATGCATTGTTTGATGTGTTCTGATTATCTTTCAGATTAAGGATGATGTAACAACCCGATATTTTCAAGTCAGTATAACGATCTAAAGTCAAGTATTGTAACCTATTGCAAGGATTGGTCCAGTAGCTTGTAGACTCCAACTACCACTCAAACTTAGCAACATACATCCTATGTTTCACGTGTGAACTCTAAAAAAGTATCTATCTGATGAAACTCTTGTAATTCCACTCGAGGAGATCGAATTGAACAAAAATGTAACTTTGTGGAAGAACTCATCGAAATCATGGATAGGGAAGTCAAACGAACAAATCAAAGTCGCATACCAATAGTGAAGGTTCGCTGGAATGCTAAGCGGGGACCTGAATTCACTTGGGAGCGAGAAGACCAGATGCAACAGAAGTACCCGCATCTCTTCCCTAGTCCATAAATACTTAATCTATAAATAATTTCATGACGAAATTCCCTCTAACGGGGGGATGATGTAACAACCTGATATTTTCAAGTCAATATAATGATCTAAAGTCAAGTATTGTAACCTATTTTTTTGAGATAATAAGAATAGAGTCAAAAATGAAACGTTCAAAAATCTCAATTGGAATGTATTTTTTTGAGATCATAACAAGGTTTTCAAAAACATAAAGAGCACAAAAATCCAAGTTATAACGAAGAAGTTATGACTAATCAAAGATCCGCAACAAAACTGGTATAACATTGTTAAGCGTAAAAAGCAAAATTTCAATAAAATATCTTTTAGCCTTAGATATCTAAACAGAAGTCGTAGATTACGTTAAACCATAAACAATCATAAAAAGAACGTCCAAATCTGACTTCGTATGAGGAAGTTATCATTTTTCTAAGTTTTGGAATAGCAATAGACAACTAAAAACTCGAAATAGAGATCGAGTGATTTTTAGCCGACGCAACCTAAACGAGAATCGAAGATCTCAACAATAGTAGTGCAACGATAAAAAGACATACGAAATCGGACGTCGGATGAAGGGGTTATGAAGTTTTAATGGACTTTTCCTGTCTCGGCCTATTAAAATTATAATAATATAAATAAATTTAAAATTAGCCGACAGAGTCTAAACGAAAGTGGTAGAGTATATTGTCACCTACACTTGGATATAAAGAACGTAAAAAACGGAGCTCGTACGCGAAAGTTACGGATTTTTAAAGATCTGGGCACAAATTTCGAGGCTGGTCCGAAGGGAATGCCCCGCGTTCGCAAAGCAGGGACTCGGATTGACCACGTCGCCCCCTAGTCGCATCACCCGTCGAGTTCGAAGCCCGGTATCTGATGGAGTGTCACATATCACCAAACGTGTTGCGTACGAGGTGAGTGCCCTGCACTACGGAATGCCCAACATTCTTCGCAGGAACGCCTTGCGTTCGATGTTCAGTCCAACCCTATAAAAAGGATGCGAGGCTTATGGGTTTTGGTTGCAAATTCACAAGCTTTCTCCTATATTTTCATGCTTTTAATCCCTCGAGACTAACCCGATGCCCCGCTTACGTACCCATGTTCTGACGGAAGCCCGAAGTCCCAAAATACTCGGAAAGCCAACCTCTCTCCAGTCGAAGTGCTGCCCGAGTAAACCCTCGTTTTTCATTAGATCGTCACTCTTACCGGGTGAGTTCATACTCCTATTTTACATATATTTTTACATTTTTAGGGGGAAATACAAGTAAACACGGGGAATAAATCGTGTTAAAAATATCAATTTTTTACTATATTTTCTTGTTGTTGTCATAACTTTTATTTGAAGATATTAGCATGCAAAACATTTCATGATACCACTTTACCCTCTCGGGATAAAATAATGTTTATATATATATATATATATATATATATATATATATATATATATATATATATATGATTTATTTTATGCCTTTATAAATATCGTAAAAAGGGTAACAATTTCAGACATAACTACATTCATTTCGAAAATACATAATATCGTTGGGAATCTGTGAGTCATTCGTCTTCCTAGTACCTATCAAGGTATACAAGAAAGTCTTGTTTTATAATCAGAGTCTTTGTCCGGAGAACGTGATAAGTGTGTATAGATCTATACGGGACTAATGATCCCGCACCCTGGCTGTTAGTTACACCCCGACCAGCAGCTTAAGGGTGAAAAATGTCATAGCATTTCGACGTCTGAAGAACGTTGCAACAGGCAAAACCATCTTAGTACGGTTATGAGAACTCGGATGATAGATGACTTTTTACAGTGTTATGCTTTACGTAAAAAGTAATAATACAATTATTTTTACGTAAAGATACAAGCTTTTACATACTTTTATTTACTAATACAATTATATTCCATCAAATTAAGTATGACATATTTACTTACAATTTACAGTCTTGGAGCATTAAGACTACTTTCCAATGTTAGAAAAATATAGGATTTTCCAGGTTTATTACATCCATTTCATACAACAACCAATCGTAAATCATTTTATAGAAAATATTGGATTTTCTGGAAACAAATGTGAACTTACGAATGACATGCATTTATTCAAATAACTTCTTATGAACTCACCAACTTAATTGTTGACACTTTTTCTTTTTCAAATAACTTGTATTCTAAGGGAATCGTTAAATCAAGTCATCAAATACTTTTGAAAATTGGCGCTTAGGCGTTAATAACATCTTTTAACATCATATTATAATTGACTTTTGAAACATGTAATACTTAAAATCATGTAAACGTTTTAGGTATGTATATGATGGTTGTGTGTACTTTCTTTACTATTCAATTGTTATGATACTATACATGACGTCCTCTGTCCCCAAATGTTTCCGCCGTTTAGGTTTGGGGGTGTGACAGATTGGTATCAGAGCTTTGTTTATAGTGAACTAAGTATATCAAAACCATTTATGATATACAACTATAAATACAACTTGGAAAAAACACTATGATTAAGAGTCATACTTTTTAAATGAAATTTTTATAAAAGAATACACACATGCATTTTGTAACAGGAACAGTGTCGTAATAAAAACAATGTAGAAGTATTATAAATGAGTTGTGCACTGCAAGTATGCCTTCGAATATGAAATCGGGACTGGGATTATATTTATTAGGGAGTCGACTAGCATATGCCAGGGAATAGTTGCAGCGGACAACAAGCCTAAAACTTACCAAACATATAAACTTTAGACTTAAACATAAAATTTAAAATACTATGGGAGTATTTTCTAATTGAAATAATTTAACTTTGATGTTTAATTTTATATACTTTAGCTTCATACAATTCTCATATCCCTATTCTCGTACAGACACAATGGTCGGATTTCATTTACCAGGGGATCCTTACTTCCCGAACCAAGGTAATGGAGAATGGATAGAAGATGATCTAGAAGAGGGTCCAAAAGAAATTATGGATGAGGAGGAAGAAGAAGAGGAACCCATGGAGGAAGAAGACAATGAAGAGTTAGAGGGTACCGATACAGAACCCGAAGTATACAATCCCCCACCAGCCATCCCACTTCCCGCAATTAGGAGAGGTTTTTAAGGACCGACACCAATGTGGGGAAATCTTATACATCACTGGAGCCAACAACAAGGAGTGTGCCCTCCATATGGAATGTGTCGGGACTTTTACAATGTTAGTAATGAAGGTTCAACCAACAGAGCACTCCGGGTCATCGTGGATAAGATAGTTCTCTAAACCAAACACCAAGAATTAGAGTCTAGTACTCGACGTAGTACGCGTCGCAAGTAGTAAATGCACTACTCCAAATTTTGTTATAAACTAGGACTTCAGCTAAATGTTTTTACTTTCATTAACTTTGTGTACTGTAGACCTTTAGAAAGGTCCAATTTTCCAAACATCATAATGCATCGAATATATATATATATATATATATATATATATATATATATATATATATACATATATATATATATATATATATATATATATATATATATATATATATATATTAAAGTATTTGCTTGCACTACACTTCATTATGCACCATTCAAAATATATGGTTTATCTTTTATATAAACTTTCATTATGAATTGAATTGAATATAATATATATATATATATATATATATATATATATATATATATATATATATATATATTAAAGTATTTGCTTGCACTACACTTCATTATGCACCACTCAAAATCTATGATTTATCTTTTATATAAACTTTCATTATGAATTGAATTGAATATAAATCACCTCTTAAGTCGAATCATAACACATGAAGAATCTAAAACAATTAGCCTATTAACACTCGACTTACAATCATTATCAAAGACTTATTGTCTTTCTTTGTTAATTCTTCGGCAGAAAGATGCCTCTTCGTAGATTTGGTAGACGCATCAACAATGCAACACCGACACCACCACCACCACCACCACCTTCACAATATGACCTCATGATGGTACAAGTTGCTATAACTGCAGCAGTAGTAGCTGCTTTGACACAGATAAACACTAACAGTGTGGTTGGAGTAGGAAGTAGTACTAACCACCTAAACCAAGGAACTCATCATGGTTATTCCAGAGAATGCAGATACAAGGAATTTTCAAATGTTAAGCCGAAGACTTTTAATGGAATAGGATGAGTCATTGCACTTATGCAGTGGTTCAAGAAGACCGAAACGGTCT
Organism: Lactuca serriola; assembly: GCF_051521515.1. NCBI lineage: Eukaryota > Viridiplantae > Streptophyta > Magnoliopsida > Asterales > Asteraceae > Lactuca > Lactuca serriola. The sequence goes on from NC_136409.1 coordinate 29,070,969, forward strand.
TCGAGATCAGTGTATGTCCGAAAGCAAGTTGTGACAACCCGATATTTCAACTCTATGTAATGACCTAAAAAGTCAAGTATTGTAACCACTTTTGAGATAATGAAATTAACTTCGAAAATAAAATGTCCAAAAAGTTTCTATTTAATTACCTACTATGTTTGATGTCATTAAACCGTGATCGTACGTAAAAAGAACGCCCAAATCCGACTTCGTATAGTGAAGTTACGATTTTTCCAAGTTCGGCTTAGCGACAGACAGCTAAAAACTCGAATCGGAGATCGAGCGACTGTTGGCCGTAATGACCTAAACGAGAATCGAAGGTCTCGACAATGGTATTTCAACGGTAAAAAGTCTGGCAAAAACAGACGTCAGATAAAGAAGTTACGAATTTCTAACGAAATTTTCTTAAACGCGACATTTTAAAAATAAATAATATAAATAATTTCAAAATTTACCGACGAAATCTAAACGAAAGTAGTAGAGCGTAGTCTCACCTACGCGTGGATATACAGAACATCGAAAACGGAGTTCGTATGAAGAAGATATGAATTTTAGAAGTTTATTAATTAAATAAAATATAAATTTTATTATTAATCCTTGGTATTATCCGAAGGAAGAGTCAACAAGTCTATACGAGTTACGCGCCGCGTACAGGCATACGCCCCGCGTACTCAAGGGCTAGGCTTTGGATCGTTCACGTCTCGTCCTATGCGAGACTATGCCCCGTCCCATCTGAGCTCCGAGGCAGTCGAGGATCCGGTCATGCGTGACGTACGCGTACGCCCTGCGTACCGAGGCGGTTCCCAGCCCCTATAAAAGGGATGCGAGGGTTCCGAAGAAAGGGCTACATTTCTCTCATTTCTCTTGCGTTCTTTCGTCGTTTTCCGTGCCCATGCTAACCCGAAGCCCCGATCACTTTGCTCAAGTCCCGAAGGTCGTTTGTGCTCCCGAGATTCCCGAGAATCCCGAGAAAATCCGCTTTCCCGAGAAGAATTTCTGCCCGGTTTTCATCATGCTTTTTCCGATCTTTCAAGTGAGTTCATACCCTTAGAATCTATACTTTTAAGTGCTTTATAAATAACTTTTATATGCTTTTAAGGGGGGATACAAGTAAAACATACAATTATTATCGTGTGTTATATATAAAGTTTCGTTATACATGTTTTTTTATCAACGGAATCACATGTGATTTATAACTATTATAGGGAAACTTTCATATGCAAAATATATCACGATAACATCATATTTTTGGAAATGAAAAATATGGTTATATATGTATAGATCAAACACTCTGCTTGTACTGTATGTATATGTGTTCATCTTGGTACTATATAAATTATAACTTTTCATAACAAGTGAGCAATTTTACTAGGGATTACTATACACTTTTAGAAAACTATAATAGGTATAGTTTTACGAGGAAATTACGAACTTTTACATACTAGAAATACTATTTCAAGAAGTTTACTTTCACATACAAGAACTAATGACCATTTTCATATGTAAATCAGTTTTATACTAAATTTTGTGAGACATTAACTTCACGTACGTTCGAGTACGCATTTCAAGTCCTGTATTATATACCAGAATCCCTTGGAGGGGGAGCATGGTGTTTGTGTATAGATCTATACGGGCTTGACAACCCGCGCCCTGACTGTTAGCTACAGTCCACCATTTGGGGTGACAAACATCAGAACATTCCAACAATTGATGAACGTTGTGTATAGGCATTTCTAGTCAATAGCATGGTTATAAAACTCACATGGGGTATTAAAAACACATTGATTTACGGGGTTTTTCAGAAGTATTGGAAATTTTATACTTACATACACTTTTAGAAACAAACATTGGTCTTGAGAGAAGGCTACTTTTATACTAATAGAAAATATAGGATTTTCTAGAAGCAACAAACCAGAAAAAGACATTGCATTTCATAAAAACATTGTCATTTAATACTTATGAAACTCACCAGCTTAAATGCTGATCTACTCTTTCAAAACTACTTGTATGTCCCAGGGATTCAGTAATTACATGTAACAAACCACTTTTGAAGAAAGGAGGCTGCGGCGCCAGTTTAAATTCATATTTTGACATCATATTGTAATTGGTTTTGAACATGTACCTTTTGACAATGTAAACTTTCAATTATATATATATGATGGTTGTATTGCTTTCTTTACTATGTATTCATTTGTTATGTTACCACATGAAGTCATCCGCCCCCGAACGTTTCCGCCGTTCCGGTTTGGGGGTGTGACAGATTGGTATCAGAGCAATGTTTATAGTGAACTAAGTATATCGAACCACATAAGATATACAGACTATAAATGCTTATGGGACTAATACTCTCTGACAAAACAATTTTTGTTTTACGCCTAAGCCGCGTTTCATTTAACTTAAAATGTTAGTTCATTTAAGTACAAATACATGCATACAACAATTATTTTCATGATTATTAACTATACAACAAGTATTTAGACAAGTTGGACACTACGATTAAGACTCGATATATGTAATCAGATTTGGGACAAATATAGCGTGATCAACTATATTTGCCCGAGATCGGACCAATGTATATCGAGGAACGCTTGTAGTGAGCAACAAGTCAAAACTTACCAAAAACATCACGAGGATCAAACACAAGAATTTAAATACTATAGGAGTATTTGCTACATAAACTAGTTAACTTACATGTTTAGTCTTACATGTTCCGACTTTATTCAATTCTTATAACCCTATTCTCGTACAATCAAATGGCTGGATTTCATCACCCTGACGACCCCTACTATCCCAACCAAGGCAACGGGGGATGGATCGAAGATGATCCCGAGGAGGACAAAGAACCCATAGAATTGGATGAAGAGGATGACCCCGATACCGACTCAGAGCCGGAAGTGATCAACCCACCATCCGCACACCCTCCCGCCTTCGTAAGGAACTTTCAAGGACCGACTCCCATTTGCGGAAGTCACCTCCACCATTGGAGCCAACAACAAAGTCTACACCCTCCCTATGGCATGTGCCGAGACTTCTATGATGTCCGCGGCGGAGGTTCAGCCGACCGGGCACTCCTAGTCATGGTGGGCAAACTCGCCAACCAGTCCTACCAATCCGGAGTTCAAGCTAGCCGGATTCGGGAAGTCAACGTAGAAATACAGGTTCACACTTCCGACATCCGTAGGCTAGACAGAGCTCAGGACAATGCCCAACTCCAAACCGAGGCATTCCAGGCGCAAATGATTGCAGCCCTCGCCGAATTAAGGGAACAACAGGCCGCCTTCGATAGGCGTCTTATGGAAGCAAAGCAATCGGATGCGGAATCAAGCTCCAAGCGCAACCTACGTCGCAAGTAGTGCTTGCCAAAATCCCAAATTTTGTTATAAGTTAGGACCTCGGCTAAAAGTTTTTATTTTTCTTAAACTTTGTAACTGGAGACCCTTTTAGGGGTCAAATTTTCGTGATCGTTGTATCAACTATTATATTAATATAATTGACACGCTATTATTACTACTTTGAGTATTTCGTTCAATCCTTTAAAATATTATGGAGAAACCATACGCTTGTTTCATATATTCGGATTTACGAGTAACTTTCATCCTTCTATCTTTAAAACTCATACTATCATCTGTTGTTGAACTGTAACGATTTAGTTCATGAGACACATACATTTTCTATGCTATAGAATTCTTATCTTTATCTTTTCAACCTATAGTTGAAGGATGCCTCCGCGTAGAAACCCGAGACGAAACAACGGTGAGGAAGCACCGATACCACCACCGCCTCCACCACCTCAATTTGATGCTGTCATTTTCCAAGCAGTAGTCACCGCAGCTGTAGCGGCTGCCACGTCACAACTCAATACCCCTGTTGCTACTGGCTCGGGAATTGGCACGTTTCCTTCCAACCATGGCGAGAGTCATGGACAACCCCGAGAGTGCACCTATAAAGACTTTACGAATGCCAAACCCCGGATGTTTAATGGGACCGATGGTGTGATGATTTTGAGGCAGTGGATTGAAAGGACAGAGTCAGTCTTCGAAATCTGCTCCTGTCCCGAACACAACAAAGTTAAGTTTGCCACCTTCACACTTACCGATAGAGCTTTAACTTGGTGGAATGGCCACGTTAAGGTACTTACTCTGATAGTGGCAAATTCCATAAGCTGGGAGAGCTTAAAAATAATGCTGATGAGAGAATACTGTCCACGAGGAGAGATTGAAAAACTCGAAAATGAACTCTAGACTCTGGGAATGGTTGGTACCGACATAGCAACTTATACCAACCGATTCTGCGACCTGGCAATCCTTTGCCCAGATATGATTGCTCCTGAGAGCAAAAAAATAGAGAGGTACATTTGGGACTGACGCCCCAAATACGGTCGAGCGTGTTAGCTTCAAAACCTGACACCTTTGAAAGTGCCAAGGAACTGGCACAATCTCTTGTTGACTACGAAGGTCATCAGAACTCAACAGTTTCTACACCAGAACCACAGAGGGGAAACAACAACAACAACAATAACAGGAAGAAAGTATGGAATAAAGGGAAGGGTGGGTCTTCCCAAGAATCCGCGAAGAAACAACTGGTTTCAGTGAATGCTGCTACTATACCTACTACCATTCCTACAAATGCCTACCCAACAAAGCCTTATGTAGGTAACCTTGCGCCAAATGCGCTTACCACCATCATGGACCTTGTCGGGAAATGCAGTGCTCCAACTACAACAGAAAGGGACACACAATCCGTTTCTGCAAGGATCCTGCAAGGCCGATCACTCAAGTTCCCAACGCGGGTGTAGGCCAAACTTGCTATGGCTGTGGCGAGGCGGGCCACAACAAGAGGAACTGGCCAAAGGCAGCAGGCACCGGCGGCGTGGGACGAGTTTTAGCTATGGGCCACGATGAAGCCGTAGTTGATCCGACTGTAGTTGTTGGTACGTTCCTTCTCGATAATTCATATGCATGCATACTATTCGATAGTGGAGCGGAGAGAAGCTTCGTGAGTCAAAACTTTATTCACTTACTTAAACGCGCACCTAGCAAGTTAGAAAAATCATTCACTATAGAAATGGCAAACGGATTAACGGAAAACACTAACTACATATACATGGGCTGTACATTAACTTTAGACGGTCATTCTTTCCCAATCAACCTCATGCCAGTCCAAATTAAAAGTTTCGACGTCATAGTCGGCATGGATTGGTTAAGTCTTCTTCGCGCCGACATCATGTGCTTTGAGAAAGCCGTTCGTCTTAATCTCCCTAACGACGAAACATTAGTGATTTACGGCGACAAATCAAGTACAAACCTTTGCATCATTTTGTGCATCCAAGCTCGAAAGTGTTTACGGAAGGATTGTCAAGCATTCCTTGCACACATCGTCGATACGAGTCAGGAACTGAAGGACATCAAGAGCATTCTGGAAGTACGTGACTTTCCCAATATCTTTCCAGAAGAACTACCGGGATTACCACCACAACGCCAAGTCGAGTTCAGAATCGACTGAGTTCCAGGGGCTACCCCAGTAGCGAAATCACCTTATCGCCTGGCACCAGCGGAGATGCAAGAACTTTCCAGTCAACATAACGAACTCCATCAAAAAGGATTTATTAGACCAAGTTTCTCACCTTGGGGAGCACCAGTCTTGTTCGTAAAGAAGAAAGACGGATCGTTCCGTATGTGCATTGACTATAGAGAACTGAACAAACTTACTGTCAAAAATCGTTATCCTCTACCCCGCATTGACGACCTATTTGATCAACTTCAAGGAGCAAACTATTTCTCAAAGATAGACCTACGATCCGGATATCACCAATTACGAGTACTAGAGGAGGATATTCCCAAGACAGCTTTCCGAACCCGTTACGGACACTATGAGTTTGTAGTGATGTTGTTCGGATTAACCAACGCACCAACAATATTCATGGACCTAATGAATAGGGTGTGCCATCCTTACTTGGATCAGTTCGTCATCGTCTTCATCGATGATATACTTATCTACTCCCAAAGTAAGGAAGAGCACAGTCAACACCTACGAAAAGTCTTAGAAACACTGCGATCGGAGAAACTCTATGCGAAGTTCTCTAAATGCGAATTTTGGATTCGAAGAGTCGAATTTTTGGGCCACGTTGTTAGCGAGAAGGGGATACACGTGGAACCCTCCAAAATAAAGGCCATCGAGAACTGGTCGGCACCAAAGACACCTATAGAGATTCATCAATTTCTAGGTCTCGCTGGCTACTATCGCAGATTCATAAAGAACTTCTCTAGCATTGCGAAACCTCTTACTACATTAACCCAGAAAGGCGTGGCCTTTGACTGGGAAGCGAAACAAGAGAAGGCATTCCAAACACTGAAACAGGCCTTGTGCTCCGCACCGATACTATCCCTCCCCAAAGGGATAGAAGATTTCGTAGTGTATTGCGATGCATCAAACCAAGGACTTGGTTGTGTTCTTATGCAGAGAGGGAAGGTTATTGCTTATGCCTCCCGACAGCTTAAGACACACGAAGTGAACTATACGACACACGATCTTGAGTTAGGAGCTGTGGTATTTGCTCTGAAGATCTGGAGACACTACTTATACGGAACAAAGAGGACTATTTTCACCGATCACAAGAGCCTTCAACACATTTTTGATCAGAAGGAACTCAACATGCGACAACGACGATGGGTTGAGTTACTCAATGAATACGAATGTGAAATTTGTTATCATCCTGGCAAGGCCAACGTGGTAGCTGACGCCCTCAGTCGAAAAGAATACGCTGGTCGGAGAGTCAAATCTCTGACTATGACTATCCATTCCCACTTATCCACACAAATTAAGGAGGCACAGCTGGAAGCTTTACAACCTAAAAATGTGGCGAGTGAATCCCTGAGAGGAATGGAAAAGAATCTAGAAATCAAGGGTGGCGGAGCATATTATCTCATGGACCGAATTTGGACGCCGAAACATGGTGGTTTCAGAGACGTAGTCATGACAGAAGCACACAACACGAGATATTCCGTTCACCCAGGTTCAGATAAAATGTATCTGGATCTTAAGAAACTGTACTGGTGGCCTAACATGAAAGCAGAAATTGCTACCTTCGTAAGTAAATGCCTTACTTGCACTAAGGTTAAGGTCGGGTATCAGAAACCGTCAGGATTACTACAACAACCGGAGATACAAGAATGGAAATGGGAACGGATTACTATGGACTTCATAACCAAGTTGCCCAAGACGACGGGTGGACTCGATACCATATGGGTCATCGTCGACAGATTGACCAAATCCGTGCATTTCCTACCAATCAAGGAGACTGACAAAATGGAAAAGCTCACAAGAACTTACATAAGGGAAATAGTGCGACTGCATGGTGTTCCGATATCCATTATCTCCGATAGAGATAGTAGATTCACTTCAAGATCCTGGCAGTCACTACAAAGTTCCCTGGGGACTAGGCTAGACATGAGTACAGCCTACCATCCAGAAACAGACAGGCAAAGTGAGAGAACGATACAAACTTTGGAACGCGAAGACCAGATGAAACAACTGGTAGAAATCATGGACCGAGAGGTCAAACAAACGAAACAAAGTCGCATACCCATCGTGAAGGTTCGCTGGAACGCCAAGCGAGGACCTGAATTCACATGGGAACGCGAAGACCAGATGAAACAAAAGTACCCTCATCTTTTTCTCTGATTCACTAGTATCTTTACTACTTTAAAATTTCGGGACGAAATTCCCTCTAACGGGGGGATGATGTGACAACCCGATATTTCAACTCTATGTAATGACCTAAAAAGACAAGTATTGTAACCATTTTTGAGATAATGAAATTAACTTCGAAAATAAAATGTCCAAAAAGTTTCTATTTAATTACCTACTATGTTTGATGTCATTAAACCGTGATCGTACGTAAAAAGAACGCCCAAATCCGACTTCATATATTGAAGTTATGATTTTTCCAAGTTCGGCTTAGCGACAGACAGCTAAAAACTCGAATCGGAGATCGAGCGACTGTTGGCCGGGATGACCTAAACAAGAATCGAAGGTCTCGACAATGGTATTTCAGTGGTAAAGTCTGGCAAAAACAGACGTCAGATAAAGAAGTTATGAATTTCTAACGAAATTTTCTTAAACGCGACATTTTAAAAATAAATAATATAAATAATTTCAAAATTTACCGACGAAATCTAAACGAAAGTAGTAGAGCGTAGTCTCACCTACGCGTGGATATAAAGAACATCGAAAACGGAGTTCGTATGAAGAGTATATGAATTTTAGAAATTTATTAATTAAATAAAATATAAATTTTATTATTTATCCATGGTATTATCCGAAGGAAGAGTCAGCAAGTCTATACGAGTTACGCGCCGCGTACAGGCGTACGCCCCGCGTACTCAAGGGCTAGGCTTCGGATTGTCCACGTCTCGCCCTATGCGAGGCTATGCCCCGTCCCATCCGAGCTCCGAGGCAGTCGAGGATCCGGTCATGCGTGACGTACGCGTACACCCCGCGTACCGAGGCGGTTCCCAGCCCCTATAAAAGGGATGCGAGGGTTCCGAAGAAAGGGCTACATTTCTCTCATTTCTCTTGCGTTCTTGCCTCGTTTTCCATGCCCGTGCTAACCCGAAGCCCCGATCACTTTGCTCAAGTCCCGAAGGTTATTTGTGCTCCCGAGAATCCCGAGAAAATCCGCTTTCCCGAGAAGAATTTCTGCCCGGTTTTCATCATGCTTTTTCCGATCTTTCAAGTGAGTTCATACCCTTAGAATCTCTACTTTTAAGTGCTTTATAAATAACTTTTATATGCTTTTAAGGGGGGATACAAGTAAAACATACGATTATTATCGTGTGTTATATATAAAGTTTCGTTATACATTTTTTTTTATCAACAGAATCATATGTGATTTATAACTATTATAGGGAAACTTTCATATGCAAAATATTTCACGATAACATCATATTTTTGGAAATGAAAAATGTGGTTATATATGTATAGATCAAACACTCTGCTTGTACTGTATGTATATGTGTTCATCTTGGTACTATATAAATTATAACTTTTCATAACAAGTGAGCAATTTTACAAGGGATTACTATACACTTTTAGAAAACTATAATAGGTATAGTTTTACGAGGACATTACGAACTTTTACCTACTAGAAACACTATTTCAAGAAGTTTACTTTCACATACAAGAACTAATGACCATTTTCATATGTAAATCAGTTTTATACTAAATTTTGTGAGACATTAACTTCACGTACGTTCGAGTACGCATTTCAAGTCCTGTATTATATACCAGAATCCCTTGGAGGGGGAGCATGGTGTTTGTGTATAGATCTATACGGGCTTGACAACCCGCGCCATGACTGTTAGCTACAGTCCACCATTTGGGGTGACAAACGTCAGAACATTCCAACAATTGATGAACGTTGTGTATAGGCATTTCTAGTCAATAGCATGGTTATAAAACTCATATGGGCTATTAAAAACACATTGATTTACGGGGTTTTTCAGAAGTATTGGAAATTTTATACTTACATACACTTTTAGAAACAAACATTGGTCTTGAGAGGAGGCTACTTTTATACTAATAGAAAATATAGGATTTTCTAGAAGCAACAAACTAGAAAAAAACATTGCATTTCATAAAAACATTGTCATTTAATACTTATGAAACTCACCAGATTAAATGTTGATATACTATTTCAAAACTACTTGTATGTCCCAGGGATTCAGTAATTACAGGTAACAAACCACTTTTGAAGAAAGGACGCTGTGGCGCTAGTTTAAATTCATATTTTGACATCATATTGTAATTGGTTTTGAACATGTACCTTTTGACAATGTAAACTTTCAATTATATATATGATGGTTGTATTGCTTTCTTTACTATGTATTCATTTGTTACGTTACCACATGAAGTCATCCGCCCCCAAACGTTTCCGCCGTTCCGGTTTGGGGGTGTGACACAAGTAAGGTCAAGTTCAATGCTTGTACTTTCTCTTATCGAGACCTTAGTTGGTGGAACATCCATGTAAAAGCCATATCTCTCCCGGTTGCTAATGTCATGAGCTGGGAGGATCTAAAAATCTTGATGCTAGAGGAATATTGCCCAAGGGGCAAAATTCAAAAGTTGGAGCAGGAGTTGTGGAATTTAAGGATGACTGGATCTGATCTTCCCGCATACACGGCCAGGTTCAATGATTTGGTAGGCTTATGCCCAGGTATGGTGAACCCAGAACCGAAGAAGGTGGAGAGGTACATATGAGGATTGTCACCCCAGATCCAAGGGCATGTCCTAGCATCTAACCCGATCACTTTTGATAGCGCGAAGCGCTTGGCTCAATGACTGGTTGACCATGGGGTTCGCTAGGGCACGGTCGCAATTACTCCTGATCAACCAAAGGAGAAGGAAGATCGAAGGAAACCGAAGGAAGGGGAAAACAACATAGGAAAACCCTAAGAAACAACAAATAGTGACAGCCCATGTTGTTACTATCCCAACCACCCCAACACTAACAAAGTCGTACTCCGGAAACATGTCGAAGTGCAATAAATGCAATTATCATCATCACAGACCCTGCTGTGAAATGCAGTACATGAGGTGCAACAAGAAGGGACATAATGTCCGCTTCTGCAAAGAACCGATCCAACCGGTCTCTCCAAATGCGAATGTCGGAGTGGGCCGTACTTGTTATGAATGCGGTGAAGTGGGGCACTTCAGGAGGTACTGCCCGAAGGCAAACAATAGGAATGCTGGTGGAGGAGGCAAAGTTTTCGCAATGGGACAAGAGGAAGCCATTGCAGATCCCACGGTGGTTACGGGTACGTTTCTCATCGATAACTCTTATGCATGCATTCTATTTGATAGTGGAGTGGAGAGGAGTTTCGTGAATCACAAGTTTAAAAATCTACTAAACAAACACCCCAAACATTAAGCGAAACATTCATAGTAGAAATGGCTAATGGAAAAACAGAAGGCGCTAAAGAAACATACCTAAACTATACCCTCACAGTAAAGAACAATTCTTTTTCAATCAACCTCATGTTGGTCTCAATTAAAAGTTTTGACTTCATTACCAGTATGGATTGGTTGAGTCTACATCGTGCTGACATCATGTGTAATGAGAAGGTCGTTCGCCTTAATCTACCATCTAACGAAACTCTATTTATCTATGGCGACAAACACAACATGAACCTTAGTATCATCTCGAGTATTCAATCCTAGAAATACTTACGAAAGGAATGTCATGCATTCCTTGCTCATGTGGTTAATATGAGCCAAGAGACGAAAGACATCAAAAAATCCCAGAAGTATGCGACTTTCCTGACATCTTTCCCTAAGAACTACTAGGATTACCACCACAACGTCAAGTTGAGTTCAGAATCAACTTAGTTCCAGGGGCTACCCTAGTAGCCAAATCGCCCTATCGTCTAGCACCAGCTGAGATTCAGGAGCTATCCGGACAAATTAACGAACTGCTTAGCAAGGGCTTTATTAGACCATGCTTTTCACCCTAGGGAGCACCAGTCTTGTTCGTGAAGAAGAAGAATGGATCGTTTCGTATGTGCATCGACTACAGAGAACAGAACAAACTTACCATCAAGAATCGTTACCCTCTACCTCGCATAGACGACCTGTTCGACCAACTGCAAGGGGCGAATTACTTTTCAAAGATTGATCTGAGATCTGGGTATCACCAGTTATGAGTGCTAGATGAGGATGTTCCCAAGACAGCCTTCCGAACTCGTTATGGACACTACGAGTTTATAGTGATGCCATTCGGATTGACCAATGCGCCTGTAGTATTCATGGACTTAATGAATAGGGTGGGTCGTCCTTACTTGGTCCAGTTCTTCATTGTGTTCATCGATTACATACTTATCTACTCTCGAAGTAAGGAGGAGCATAGTCAACATCTACGTCAAGTCTTAGAAACATTACGATCAAAGAAGCTCTACGCTAAGTTCTCTAAGTGTGAATTTTGGATTCGAAGAGTCGAATTCTTGGGTCACGTTGTTTGTGAAGAGGGAATTCACGTGGACCCTTCCAAAATAAAGGCCATTGAGAACTGATTAGCACCGAAGACGCCTACATAAATTCGTCAATTTCTAGGCTTCGTTGGCTACTATCGTAGGTTTATTCAGAACTTCTCCAGTATCGCCAAACTGCTTACCACTCTGACCCAAAAGGGCGTAACCTTCAACTGGGGAGAAAAACAACATGCTGCATTTCAAACCCTAAAGCAATCCCTGTGCAATGCACCCATTTTGTCTCTTCCAGAAGGGAAAGAAGACTTGGTAGTATACTGCGATGCATCCAATCAAGGGTTGGCTGGTGTGCTAATGCAACTAGGGAAGGTTATTGCTTATGCCTCATGACAATTAAAATCCCACGAGGTAAACCACACCACCCACGACCTGATGCTTAGAGTTGTAGTGTTTGCTCTAAAAATTTGGAGGCACTACCTATACGGTACAAAATGCGCCATCTTCACAGACCACAAGAGCCTTCAACATATATTCGATCAGAAGGAGCTAAATATGAGGCACTTGCGATGGGCACAACTACTCAATGATTACGAATGCGTAATTCGTTATCATCCTGGAAAAGCCAATGTAGTGGCAGATGCCCTCAGTTGAAAGGAGTACTCTGGTCGAAGAGTAAAAGCGTTAACCATGACGATCCATTCATGCCTGCCAACACAAATCAAGGAAGCTCAGCTAGGAGCCTTGAAACCAAAAAACGTGACAGGTGAATCACTTAGAGGAATGGACAAGAATCTTGAAATCAAAAGTGATGGAGTTCGTTATCTCATGAATCGAATCTGGACACCGAAATTTGGTGGATTCAGAGAAGTGGTTATGAATGAAGCACACAAGACTCGATACTCCATACATCCAGGTTCAGATAAGATGTATCTGGATCTCAAACAACTCTATTGGTGGCCAAACATGAAAGCAGAAATTGCTACCTACGTGAGAAAATGCCTAACTTGTTCCAAGATCAAAGTAGAACATCAAAAACCCTCAAGTCTACTGCAACAGCCCGAAATACATGAGTGGAAGTGGGAGCAGATTACCATGGATTTCATAACCAAACTACCCAAGACACTTGGTGGTCACGATACCATCTGGGTGATCGTTAACAGAGTAACCAAGTCTGCCCACTTCTTGTCAATCAAGGAGACCGATAAAATGGAGAAAATAGCAAGAACTTACATCTGGGAAATTGTGCGACTTCATGGAGTGTCGATATCTATTATCTCGGAAAGAGATAGCAGGTTCATTTCATGGTTCTGGAAATCACTACAGAAATCATTGGGAACTAGGCTAGATATGAGTACAGCCTACCACCCTCAAACTGACAGACAGAGTGAGAGAACTATTCAATCCTTAGAAGACATGTTGCGGGCTTGTGTAATAGACTTTGTTAAGGCATGGTACATCTACTTACCATTAGTTAAATTCTCATATAACCATAGTTATCACACTTGCATCAAGACTTCGCCTTTCGAAGCCCTTTACGGTCGCAAGTGCAGATCAACTATGTGCTGGGCGGAAGTGGGTGACACGCAGTTGACAAGAGGTTTAGTCCCTGATAGCACACTCAATGGCCCATAAATTATTAGAGAAACGACTAAGAATATTGTTCAAATCCGTGAACGACTGAAAGCCTCAAGAGATATACAAAAGAGCTACGCCGACAAGAGGCGAAAACCCTTGGAATTTCAGGTTGGTGACTATGTCCTACTAAAGGTCTCACCCTGGAAGGGCATGATACGCTTTGGAAAGTGCGGAAAACTAAATCCAAGGTACATTGGAGCCTTTGAATTTATTGCAAGGACTGGTCTAGTAGCTTATAAACTCCAACTACCACTCGAACTTATCAACGTACATCCTATGTTTCACGTGTCAACTCTGAAAAAGTATCTATCTGATGAAATTCTTGTAATTCCACTGGAGGAGATCAAATTGAACAAAATTTTTCACTTTGTGGAAGAACTCGTCGAACTCATGGATAGGGAAGTCAAACGAACAAAGCAAAGTCGTATACCAATAGTGAAGGTTCGCTGGAATGCTAAGCGGGGACCTGAATTCACTAGGGAGCGAGAAGACCAGATGCAATAGAAGTACCTTCATCTCTTCCCTAGTCCATAAATACTTACTCTATAAATAATTTCAGGACGAAATTCCCTCTAACGAGGGATGATGTAACAACCTAATATTTTCAAGTCAATATAATGATCTAAAGTCAAGTATTGTAACCTATTTTTTTTTAGATAATAAGAATAGAATCAAAAATGAAATGTTCAAAAATCTCTATTGGAATGTATTTAGTGATAGATATCATAAAAAGGTTTTCAAAAATATAAAGAACACAAAAATCCGAGTTATAACGAAGAAGTTATGACTAATCAAAGATCCACAACAAAACTGGTAAAACATTGTTAAGCATAAAAAAGCAAAATTTCAATAAAATACTTTTTAGCCTTAGGTATCTAAACAGAAGTCGTAGATTACGTTAAGCCATAAACAATCATAAAAAGAACGTCCACATCCTACTTCATATGAGGAAGTTATCATTTTTCTAATTTTTGGAATGGCAATGACAACTAAAACTCCAAATAGAGATCGAGTGATTTTTAGCCGACATAACTTAAACGAGAATTGAAGATTTCAACAATAGTAGTGCAACGATAAAAAGACATACGAAATCGGACGTCGGATGAAGGAGTTATGAATTTTTAACAAACTTTTCCTGTCCCGGCCTGTTAAAATTATAATATTATAAATAAAGTTAAAATTAACTGACAGAGTCTAAACGAAAGTGGTAGAGTATATTCTCACCTACACATGGATATAAATAACGTCAAAAACGGAGCTCGTATGCGAAAGTTATAGATTTCTAAAAATCTGGGCTCAGATTTCAAGGCTGGTCCGAAGGGAACGCACTGCGTTCCTAGGGAATGCCCCGCGTTCGCAAAGCAGGGCCTCGGATTTACCACGTCGCCCCCTAGTCGCATCACCCGTCGAGTTCGAAGCCCGGTATCCAATGGAGTGTCACGTATGACCAAACGTGTTGCATCCGAGGTGAGCGCCCTGGGCTCCGGAACGACCAAAATTCTTCGCAGGAACACCCTGCGTTCGAGGTTCAGTCCAACCCTATAAAAAGGATGCGAGGCTTACGGGTTTAGCTTGGAAATTAACAACCTATCTCTTATTCTTTCATGATTTTAAGCCCTCGAGACTACCTCGATGCCCCGGTTACGTACCCAAGTTCAGACGGAAGCCCGAAGTCCCAGAAGTCTTAGAAAGCCAACCTCTCTCCAGTTGAAGTGCCGCCCGAGTAAAGCGCCGTTTTTCATCAGATCATCACTCTTACTGGGTGAGTTCATACCCCTATTTTACATATCTTTTTACATTTTTAGGGGGGGGGGGGGGGGATAAAAGTAAACACGAGATTAAATCGTGTTAAATATATCAGTCTTTTACTATATTTTCTTGTTGTTGTCGTAACTTTTATTTGAAGATAATAGCATGCAAAACATTTCATGATACCACTTTACCCTCTCGGGATAAAATAATGTTTATATATATATATATATATATATATATATATATATATATATATATATATATATGATTTATTTTATGCCTTTATAAGCATCGTAAAAAGGGTAACAGTTTCAGATATAACTACATTCATTTCGAAAATACATAATATCGTTGGGAATATGTGAGTCATTCGTCTTCCTAGTACCTATCAAGGTATACAAGAAAGTCTTGTTTTATAACCAGAGTCTCTGTCCGGAGAACGTGATAAGTGTGTCTAGATCTATACGGGACTAATGATCCCGCACCCTGGCTGTTAGCTACACCCTGACCGGCAGGTTAAGGGTGAAAAATGTCATAACATTTTGATGTCTAAAGAACGTCGCAGTAGGCAAAACCATCTTAGTACGGTTATGAAAACTCGCATGATAGATGACTTTTTACAGTGTTATGCTTTACGTAAAAAGTAATAATACAATTATTTTTACGTAAAGATACGAGCTTTCAAATACTTTTATTTATTAATACAACTATATTCCATCAAATTAAGTATGACATATTTACTTACAATGTTTGGAAAATGTAGGATTTTCCGGGTTTATCACATTCATTTCATACAACAACAAATCATAAATCATTTTATAGAAAATATCGGATTTTCTAGAAATAAATGTGAACTTACGAATGGCATTCATTTATTCAAATAACTGCTTATGAATTCATCAACTTAATTGTTGACATTTGTTCCTTTTTAATTAACTTGTATTCTCAGGGAATCGTTAAATCAAGTCATCAACTACTTTTGAAGATTGACGCTTAGGCGTTAATAACATCTTTTGACATCATATTATAATTGACTTTTGAAACATGTAATACTTACAATCATGTAAACCTTTCAATTATGTATACGATGGTTGTGTGTACTTTATTTACTATTAAATTGTTATGATACTATACATGACGTCCTCCGCCCCCAAATGTTTCCGTTGTTCAGGTTTGGGGGTGTGACAGTTGACGATGTTCTATGTTGGTGATTTGGAGTTGAGTGAGGAGGTGGTTTTCAACATCATAGTTGTGGAGATTTTGAGCTTCATGAGAGAGGATTTGCCTGGTTTGATCAGCCCACTTAGGGATGAGTTGATTTCAGTGATGGATGAGCAACTTAGGGTTCTTCGGGCTGATTTGGAGGATGGTCGTCTTAGGGGCTAGGAGGTTTCTTTCAGGGAGTTTGATGCTTGTGGAGCCCTATATTTCTTTGGCACACTACTAGAAAAACAACCTCTTACGACGCGCAATGCGTGTCGTAAAACGCTCAGACGACGCGCAAATGCGTGTCAAGGAAGGCCCTGTCATAATGAGAGACGACACGCTTTTACGCGTCGTCTATAGACGATGCACATTTATGACACGCAATGTGTATCATTAAAACCCATATCAAGAAAGGTCATGTCATAAATGAAGATGACACACATTTTTGCGCATCGTAAAATTAAATTTAAAAAAAAATAGTTATATATTTACTAATTTTCAAATTAAATTTGCATTTAATGACTCATATTAGAAAATAAAACACTATATACAAAAAATACAATACATTTCACAAATTTAATGTCATAAAAATAATCGTTCCAATAATAGACAAATGTAATACATCAAATGTGAAGGAGATGAAAGTCGTCAACAAATACTAGTCGAACTACAAGAACTTGTTGCCGACCTTCACAACAACTTTATTTGACACTATACACGTCAACAAGACCTGTAAATTTGAATAATGCAACCATTAGATTCACATAAACCAACGAATCCCAATAAATTTATTGGGATTTTGTAAAGAGCAACTAAAACCAACTTTTAACCTTCAACTAAAACAATGTAAAAGATGAGGGAGGAGAATGCTTACTTGTAAGAGCAACTAAAACAACTTTTAACCAGAAATATCCATGTACTGATATTGCATCTTTCAATTTTAAGAAGCAACCCGAAAATAACCGAGCAAAAAAAGATAAGTTTAAAGAACTTTAATACATTGCAATGCCTTGGAAATCTATAACCAAACGCATAATTATAATCATAATTTAGTAATATAATGTAATATGATATGAATATTATTGAAGATTAAAAAATTAACCTGGTACCAGAAAACCCCGTCTTCAAATACCATGTTGGACTATGATATGGCATTAAATGGCAGTGAAATGAAAGAATAAAAGTAGCTTGACTTTTCTGCTTACGAGAAAACCCCTTTCTTCAAATAACTTGTCATTAATGTCATAAAGTTTAGCAACACATATAGTTGCTATCTTTCTAACATAAGGATCATAATCCTGATAAAAGGGAGTAAAAAGTTAAATCATTTTATATTAGTTTGTCTACTTAATATATAAAGACTCCAACAATAAACATATATGTTATGTTACCTTGAGACACCTTTAAAGGGGATCCAAAAGATAATCTGTAATCTTATCAACTTGGATAAATCCCATTATTCTAACAGCTAAAGCAAGGATCAAAGGAATTGGGTCACATATGATGATTGTTAGTTAAATTTCCTCATGTACATGTAAGTAAATATGAGAGATTTCAAGTGTAAACATGTGCATAAAAGACTTTTCTGACTCACTTTCTAGTGATGCTATTTTTTCCAACAAGTCCTTAGTTGTACCCTTCCCATCAACAACATCATCATGTCTGTGTCTGCTATATAGTAATCAAAATATGGATAATAAATACATCATTCATTGTAATTTTAAACCCAAAAATCCACGATCTAAAAAGAGCACTTCATATTCATGAGCATCCAAGCGTTCGACTTCAACCATGGTTGCCACATGAGGACCAAGTTTTGCAATGCCTTCCTCTGTCAAAGAGACTCAAAGAGACTGGATGGTTGTTTTTTCGAATGCTGATGGGGCATTAGAAGCAGCTCCTGCGGTAAGACATTGATGACACAATTATTTTCGAAAATTTCACAAATCTGATTAAAGAAATATTCATAAAACTAACAAGAAAATATATGTTCTTATTATAGTCTTATATGGGTTATTAAGAGCTTTATATATATATATATATATATATATATATATATATATATATATATATGATTTATTTTATGCCTTTATAAACATCGTAAAAAGGGTAACAATTTCAGATACAACTACATTCATTTCGAAAATACATAATATCGTTGGGAATCTTTAAGTCATTCGTCTTCCTAATACCTATCAAGGTATACAAGAAAGTATTGTTTTATAACCAGAGTCTCTATCCGGAGAACGTGATAAGTGTGTCTAGATCTATATGGGACTAATGATACTGCACCCTGGCTGTTTGCTACACCCCGACCGGCAGGTTAAGGGTGAAAAATGTCATAACATTTTGATGTCTAAAGAACGTCGCAATAGGCAAAACATCTTAGTACGGTTATGAAAACTCGCATGATAGATGACTTTTTACAGTGTTATGCTTTACGTAAAAAGTAATAATACAATTATTTTTACGTAAAGATACGAGCTTTCAAATACTTTTATTTATTAATACAACTATATTCCATCAAATTAAGTATGGCATATTTACTTACAATTTATGGTCTTAGAGCATTAAGACTAATTTCCAATGTTAGGAAAATGTAGGATTTTCCGGGTTTATCACATTCATTTCATACAACAACAAATCATAAATCATTTTATAGAAAATATAGGATTTTCTAGAAATAAATATGAACTTACAAGTGGCATGCATTTATTCAAATAATTGCTTATGAATTCACCAACTTAATTGTTGACATTTGTTCCTTTTTAATTAACTTTCATTCTCAGGGAATCGTTAAATCAAGTCATCAACTACTTTTGAAGATTGACGCTTAGGCGTTAATAACATCTTTTGACATCATATTATAATTGACTTTTGAAACATGTAATACTTACAATCATGTAAACCTTTCAATTATGTATGCGATGGTTGTGTGTACTTTATTTACTATTAAATTGTTATGATACTATACATGACGTCCTCTGCCCCCAAATGCTTCCGTTGTTCAGGTTTGGGGGTGTGACAGTTGACGATGTTCTATGTTGGTGATTTGGAGTTGAGTGAGGAGGTGGTTTTCAACATCATAGTTGTGGAGATTTTGAGCTTCATGAGAGAGGATTTTCCTGGTTTGATCAACCCACTTAGGGATGAGTTGATTTCAGTGATGGATGAGCAACTTAGGGTTCTTCGGGCTGATTTGGAGGATGGTCGTCTTAGGGGCCAGGAGGTTTCTTTCAGGAAGTTTGATGCTTGTGGAGCCCTATATTTCTTTGGCACACTACTATAAAAACAACCTTTACGACGCGCAATGCGTGTCGTAAAACGCTCAGACGACGCGCAAATGCGTGTCAAGGAAGGCTCTGTAATAATGAGAGACGACACGCTTTTACGTGTCGTCTATAGACGATGCACATTTACGATGCACATTTATGACACACAATGTGTATCATTAAAACCCATGTCAAGAAAGGCCATGTCATAAATGAAGATGACACACATTTTTGCGCATCGTAAAATTAAATTAAAAAAAATTAGTTATATGTTTACTAATTTTCAAATTAAATTTGCCTTTAATGACTCATATTAGAAAATAAAACACTATATACAAAAAATACAATACATTTCACAAATTTAATGTCATATAAATAATCGTTCCAATAATAGACAAATGTAATACATCAAATGTGAAAGAGATGAAAGTCATCAACAAATACTAGTCGAACTACAAGAACTTGTTGCCGACCTTCACAACAACTTTATTTGACACTATACACATCAACATGACCTGCAAATTTGAATAATGTAAACATTAGATTCACATAAACCAACGAATACCAATAAATTTATTGGGATTTTGTAAAGAGCAACTAAAACCAACTTTTAACCTTCAACTAAAACAATGTAAAAGATGAGGGAGGAGAATGCTTACTTGAAAGAGCAACTAAAACAACTTTTAACCAGAAATATCCATGTACTGATATTGCATCTTTCAATTTTAAGAAGCAACCCGAAAATAATCGAGCAAAAAAAGATAAGTTTAAAAAACTTTAATACATTGCCATGCCTTGGAAATCTATAACCAAACGCATAATTATAATCATAATTTAGTAATAAAATGTAATATGATATGAATATTATTAAAGATTAAAAAAATTAACATGGTACCAGAAAACCCCATCTTCAAATACCATGTTGGACTATGATATGGCAATAAATGGCAGTGAAATGAAAGAATGAAAGTAGCTTGACTTTTCTACTTACCAGAAAACCCCTTTCTTCAAATAACTTGTCATTAATGTCATAAAATTTAGCAACACATATAGTTGCTATCTTTCTAACATAAGGATCATAATCCTGATAAAAGGGAGTAGAAAGTTAAATCATTTTATAGTAGTCTGTCTACTTAGTATATAAAGACTCCAACAATAAACAAATATGTTATGTTACCTTGAGACACCTTTGAAGGGGATCTAAAAGATAATCTGTAATCTTATCAACTTGGATAAATCCCATTATTCTAACAGCTAAAGCAAGGATCAAAGGAATTGGGTCACATATGATGATTGTTAGTTAAATTTCCTCATGTACATGTAAGTAAATATGAGAGATTTCAAGTGTAAACATGTGCATAAAAGACTTTTCTGACTCACTTTCCAGTGATGCTATTTTGTCCAACAAGTCCTTAGCTGTCACACCCCAAAACCAGGAATGGCGGAAACGTTCTGGGGCGGAGGACGTCATGTATAATATCAACAACAATGTAAAGTAGTAAATAAGCAACAACATCGTCCATTGCATTAATAATATAATTATTATACAAATGTGTTCTGTCAAATTTTGATAAACACTAAAGCATAAATCAAAATGAAAGATAAGTCTTGAACAAGCTCCATCTTCCTTTGTCCTTGCATCGAACCTGTCTATGATGACCTGAGGATACAAGTAATTTTGAAAGCGAGTATCAGCTTTGAAGCTAGTGAGATCATAAGTATTTAGTGTCTTAATTTGTATGTAAGTAATTGTAAGTATATGTATTGTAGGTATTGAAAGTGTATATGAACTGTAAGTATTGAAAATATATATGAAAGAACTGTAAACGTTTGAAAAACCCTAGAAATCCCTATGATTCCTACTAGTATATGAAGGTGTCTTCTACCAAGACCTAACTGTTCTGAATGTAGTCTTCTACCAAGACCTATCTGCTCTGAATGTGTGTCTCTTGTAAGAGTATGTATTTTCCCAAGTATAACTATCATTATCCAAAAATATAGTCTCTACATTACTCTGCGTCGTGTGAATGTTCACGAAGTGAATGTAATGGGAAAAATGAAATAGTACTATGGTGTAGTGCTATAAGAACTACTACCGTACTAACTACCTTAAACCGGATTTATATTAAGGCATTATGTGATAAATTGCACCATACTATCGACTAGTAACAACGACATAATGAATGGTCGTAATAACGGAATGACGTTTGGCACCCGCAGACCTGTAGGTCTGGCTGTAGCTAGCAGCAAGGTGTAGGATTGTCAATCCAGTATAGATATATACGCAAACTCACGCTCTCCCTCCAAGAGAATTCTGGCTACAACTCGAGCCATGACATTTAAGTCATGCTCCGATTTAAATCATAATAATTAACGTATTCTTGTATATGTACTATAATGAACTGTTCTAGCTGTAATGTAATGAACTGTTCTAGCTGTAATGTACGTGCTCTCTACCTAGCAAGTATAGTAATGTAAACGTTCTAGTATAGTTGTATATGTTTTCATCCTAGTATAGTTGTATATGTTCTCTTCCTAGTATAGTTGTATATGTTCTCTTCCTAGTATAGTTGTATATGTAATGTACTGTAATGTTCTAGAAAGTATTGACTCATGAATGAACTGACTCATTGTATGATATCGCATTCTAGTAATTGTTCTAGTATCTTCCTAAACTACCCATATGGTAGTTTACTAGTAATCTAACTGGTACGTATGAACATGGATGTATACCCTTGCTACCCAAGGGCATATGTTGAACTGGAAGGACCTTTTATGACTATATATGTATACATGATATATAACTAATATTTAAACGACTTTCGGACGAATACCCGATATCCCACCAGATCACATCTCAAGCGCGAAAAGGAAATAGGGTGGATAGCCTTCCTAAGTCTTTTAAACATTTCTTATATAACTATACATATAGAGGCATGCAATTTATAATATAAAAGCATAAATAAGTTTTGTAAGACATTTGAAACATAAATATTATTTTAAGAAAAGATCGACTTGATGTCAATCTATAAAACAATTTGAAGGCATAAGTTTAATAAAGCAGTTTAAGTATAAGGAAACATTTATTTGAAACACAGTTGTAAATAAGTTTGAAAGGAAATGTACAGAGTAAGATGCACAGTGTAATAAGGAGTTTAAAACATATAAAATGTTTATAAAAATCATTTGAAGGAAACTGTTTGGTAAAACGGCTAATTAGTAGCCAAATCATTTGAATGCTGTATATTAATCACATGTGATTGACATAATAAGTAGCATGATTCTACTTGTATCCCCCCCCATAAAACATTTAAAAATAGTTTACAACATTAGTTAAGGGGTATGAACTCAGCGGTAGTAAGTGAGTGGAATTGAATGGACTGTTATCGTAAGGAAGGATCGGACAAGTGCTTGGTGTCAAGTGAAGACTTAGACACACACAATGATCCTAATTACATATGAAAACATATGTATATAAATAATTAGTGATTAAAACACTAATTATACAAGTAATAACATTTAAATGCGAGGAAAACACTTTTGGTCAAGTGCTAGAAGGCTAATGGGTTGCAACAAAGGAGTGCAATGCCCCTAATGGAAGTTTAAGGTCAAATGACCATACTCATTGGAGTTTACGGCCCAGGGGAGTAAACTCCTGGCCGTAAACTCTCAACCAAGGCTCTAAATGGAGCTTAGAATTATCACAACTCTAGTGGGGAATTGTTTCAAGGCTTAAACAAGTTTTTGGGTATCATATTGACTCCTTTGGGGAGTTTACGGCCCATAGACCATATTACCTTGGAGTTTACGGCCGTAAACTCCCTTGGGAGGGTTCTTATGGTGCTTTCAAGTCTCAAACATTTCTAGGAACAAATCTAGACTTTAGTACTTGGCTTTAGGAGGGTTTATGGCACCAATTGGTACCATTTTATGGAGTTTACGGCTATAGAATCTTTTGGGCCGTAAACTCCCTCACTCTTGGTGTTCTAAGTATTTTAACTAGTCCAAAACTCATCTTGGTACATGCCCAAATTGTCTCTTGGCTTAAGGAAGGATTTAGGGTGTCCTTTGACCCCTTTAAAGGAGTTTACGGCCCAAGAAATACTCTTGGCCGTAAACTCTTCCACACTTGTGTTTCCATGAGTTTTCTAGGTTCTAAACACTTTAGGGTATTTGTCTAAAATAGAGTCCAAGCCTTTAGGATGATTAGGGCACATTTAAGCCCTTGAAAATGGTGTTTACGGTCCAAGAAACTCTTGGGCCGTAAACTCCTATAACTATGTGTTCTTGATTGATTTCTAGCCTCTAATGATCATACACAATACCCTAAGCTAGCTACCTAACAAGGAAATGGGACTAGATGGCCTTTAAGCTCCATTTTGGAGTTTACTCCCCAAGAACGTTCTTGGGCGGTAAACTCCCGGATCTCATATATTTGACATATAATCTATGTTAATAAGCATAAAACAAGCATTATAACACAACTAGAGAAGTATACTCACAATCTGGGATAAAAACCCGAAGATCCGTGAGAGAGAATATTGACTTTTCTCTAAATGGAATTCAACAAATGAACCAGTTTGGTTCAGAATTTTATTTATAGTCCTGAGATATTTTTGGCATAAAATATTTTTATTCCTGGAACGAACTCTAATTTCTTAGAGTAATGGAATAACAGTGTTGCACAAAACCCTAGTGCAACCACTCTCCTAATATCTTCTTAAGTGTAAATCCTGAAAACTGCCTAACTTACACTCGGAGTCTGAATTTTCACTGTAACTGATCTACATCTATTGGCTTGATATGGTTTGTTCAGAATGGAAATTTCGGGTTATCACATTAACTGTACCCTTCCCATCACCAGCATCATCATGTCTGTGTCTGCTATATAGTAATCAAAATATGGATAATAAATACATCATTCATTGTAATTTTTAACCCAAAAATCCAAGATCTAAAAAGAGCACTTCATATTCATGAGCATCCAAGCGTTCGACTTCAACCATGGTTGCCACATGAGGACCAAGTTTTGCAATGCCTTCCTCTGTCAAAGAGACTCAAAGAGACTGGATGGTTGTTTTTTCAACTGCTGATGGGGCATTGGAAGCACCTCCTGCGGTAAGACATTGATGACAAAATTATTTTCGAAAATTTCACAAATTTGATTAAAGAAATATTCATAAAACTAACAAGAAAATATATGTTCTTATTATAGTCTTATATGGGTTATTAAGAGCTTTATATATATATATATATATATATATATATATATATATATATATATATATGATTTATTTTATGCCTTTATAAACATCGTAAAAAGGGTAACAATTTCATATATAACTACATTCATTTCGAAAATACATAATATCGTTGGGAATCTATGATTCATTCGTCTTCCTAGTACCTATCAAGGTATACATGAAAGTCTTGTTTTATAACCAGAGTCTCTGTCCGGAGAACGTGATAAGTGTGTTTAGATCTATACGGGACTAATGATCCCGCACCCTGGCTATTAGCTACACACCGACCGGCAGGTTAAGGGTGAAAAATGTCATAACATTTTGATGTCTAAAGAACATCGCAGTAGGCAAAACCATCTTAGTACGGTTATGAAAACTCGCATGATAGATGACTTTTTACAGTGTTATGCTTTACGTAAAAAGTAATAATAGAATTATTTTTACGTAAAGATACGAGCTTTCAAATACTTTTATTTATTAATACAACTATATTCCATCAAAATAAGTATGGCATATTTACTTACAATTTATGGTCTTAGAGCATTAAGACTACTTTCCAATGTTCGGAAAATGTAGGATTTTATGGGTTTATCACATTCATTTCATACAACAACAAATCATAAATCATTTTATAGAAAATATAGGATTTTCTGGAAATAAATGTGAACTTACGAGTGGCATGCATTTATTCAAATATCTGCTATGAATTCATCAACTTAATTGTTGACATTTGTTCCTTTCTAATTAACTTGTATTCTCAGGGAATCGTTAAATCAAGTCATCAACTACTTTTGAAGATTGACGCTTAGGCGTTAATAACATCTTTTGACATCATATTATAATTGACTTTTGAAACATGTAATACTTACAATCATGTAAACCTTTCAATTATGTATGCGATGGTTGTGTGTACTTTATTTACTATTAAATAGTTATGATACTATACATGACGTCCTCCGCCCCAAAATGTTTCCGTTGTTCAGGTTTGGGGTGTGAAATGTTGATGATGTTCTATGTTGGTGATTTGGAGTTGAGTGAGGAAGTGGTTTTCAACATCATAGTTGTGGAGATTTTGAGCTTCATGAGAGAGGATTTGCCTGGTTTGATCAGCCCACTTAAGGATGAGTTGATTTCAGTGATGGATGAGCAACTTAGGGTTCTTCGGGTTGATTTGGAGGATGGTCGTCTTAGGGGCCAGGAGGTTTCTTTCAGGGAGTTTGATGCTTGTGGAGCCCTATATTTCTTTGGCACTCTACTAGAAAAACAGCCTTTTACGACGCGCAATGCGTGTCGTAAAACGCTCAGATGACGCGCAAATGCGTGTCAAGGAAGGCACTGTCATAACGAGAGACGACACGCTTTTACGCGTCGTCTATAGACGATGCACATTTACGATGCACATTTATGACACGCAATGTGTATCATTAAAACCCATGTCAAGAAAGGCCATGTCATAAATGAAGATGACACACATTTTTGCACATCGTAAAATTAAATTTAAAAAAAAAATAGTTATATATTTACTAATTTTCAAATTAAATTTGCATTTAATGACTCATATTAGAAACAAAAACACTATATACAAAAAATACAATCCATTTCACAAATTTAATGTCATACAAATAATCGTTCCAATAATACACAAATGTAATACATCAAATGTGAAAGAGATGAAAGTCGTCAACAAATACTAGTCGAACTACAAGAACTTGTTGCCGACCTTCACAACAACTTTATTTGACACCATACACATCAACAAGACCTGCAAATTTGAATAATGCAACCATTAGATTAAAATAAACCAACGAATCCCAATAAATTTACTGGGATTTTGTAAAGAGCAACTAAAACCAACTTTTAACCTTCAACTAAAACAATGTAAAAGATGAGGGAGGAGAATGCTTAATTGTAAGAGCAACTAAAACAACTTTTAACCAGAAATATTCATGTGCTGATACTGCATCTTTCAATTTTAAGAAGCAACCCGAAAATAACCGAGCAAAAAAAGATAAGTTGAAAGAAGTTTAATACATTGCAATGCCTTGGAAATCTATAACCAAACGCATAATTATAATCATAATTTAGTAATATAATGTAATATGATATGAATATTATTGAAGATTAAAAAAATTAACCTGGTACCAGAAAACCCCGTCTTCAAATACCATGTTGGACTATGATATGGCAATAAATGGCAGTGAAATGAAAGAATGAAAGTAGCTTGACTTTTCTGCTTACCAGAAAACCCCTTTTTTCAAATAACTTGTCATTAATGTCATGAAGTTTAGCAACACATATAGTTGCTATCTTTCTAACATAAGGATCATAATCCTGATAAAAGGGAGTAGAAAGTTAAATCATTTTATAGTAGTCTGTCTACTTAATATATAAAGACTCCAACAATAAACAGATATGTTATGTTACCTTGAGACACCTTTGAAGGGGATCCAAAAGATAATCTGTAATCTTATCAACTTGGATAAATCTCATTATTCTAACAGCTAAAGCAAGGATCAAAGGAATTGGGTCACATATGATCATTGTTAGTTAAATTTCCTCACGTACATGTAAGTAAATATGAGAGATTTCAAGTGTAAACATGTGCATAAAATACTTTTCTGACTCACTTTCCAGTGATGCTATTTTGTCCAACAAGTCCTTAGTTGTACCCTTCCTTTCACCAACATCATCATGTCTGTGTCTGCTATATAGTAATCAAAATATGGATAATAAATACATCATTCATTGTAATTTTTAACCCAAAAATCCAAGATCTAAAAGGAGCACTTCATATTCATGAGCATCCAAGCGTTCGACTTCAACCATGGTTGCCACATGAGGACCAAGTTTTGCAATGCCTTCCTCTGTCAAAGAGAC
This sequence comes from Lactuca serriola, assembly GCF_051521515.1. Taxonomy (NCBI): domain Eukaryota; kingdom Viridiplantae; phylum Streptophyta; class Magnoliopsida; order Asterales; family Asteraceae; genus Lactuca; species Lactuca serriola. The sequence continues at coordinate 29,098,935 of NC_136409.1, forward strand.
TGGATGGTTGTTTTTTCGACTGCTGATGGGGCATTGGAAGCAGCTCCGGCGGTAAGACATTGATGACACAATTATTTTCGAAAATTTCACAAATTTGATTAAAGAAATATTCATAAAACTAACAAGAAAATATATGTTCTTATTATAGTCTTATATGGGTTATTAAGAGCTTATATATATATATATATATATATATATATATATATATATATATATATATATATATATATGATTTATTTTATGCCTTTATAAACATCGTAAAAAGGGTAACAATTTCATATATAACTACATTCATTTCGAAAATACATAATATCGTTGGGAATCTATGATTCATTCGTCTTCCTAGTACCTATCAAGGTATACATGAAAGTCTTGTTTTATAACCAGAGTCTCTGTCCGGAGAACGTGATAAGTGTGTTTAGATCTATACGGGACTAATGATCCCGCACCCTGGCTATTAGCTACACACCGACCGGCAGGTTAAGGGTGAAAAATGTCATAACATTTTGATGTCTAAAGAACATCGCAGTAGGCAAAACCATCTTAGTACGGTTATGAAAACTCGCATGATAGATGACTTTTTACAGTGTTATGCTTTACGTAAAAAGTAATAATAGAATTATATTTACATAAAGATACGAGCTTTCAAATACTTTTATTTATTAATACAACTATATTCCATCAAAATAAGTATGGCATATTTACTTACAATTTATGGTCTTAGAGCATTAAGACTACTTTCCAATGTTCGGAAAATGTAGGATTTTATGGGTTTATCACATTCATTTCATACAACAACAAATCATAAATCATTTTATAGAAAATATAGGATTTTCTGGAAATAAATGTGAACTTACGAGTGGCATGCATTTATTCAAATATCTGCTATGAATTCATCAACTTAATTGTTGACATTTGTTCCTTTCTAATTAACTTGTATTCTCAGGGAATCGTTAAATCAAGTCATCAACTACTTTTGAAGATTGACGCTTAGGCGTTAATAACATCTTTTGACATCATATTATAATTGACTTTTGAAACATGTAATACTTACAATCATGTAAACCTTTCAATTATGTATGCGATGGTTGTGTGTACTTTATTTACTATTAAATAGTTATGATACTATACATGACGTCCTCCGCCCCAAAATGTTTCCGTTGTTCAGGTTTGGGGTGTGAAATGTTGATGATGTTCTATGTTGGTGATTTGGAGTTGAGTGAGGAAGTGGTTTTCAACATCATAGTTGTGGAGATTTTGAGCTTCATGAGAGAGGATTTGCCTGGTTTGATCAGCCCACTTAAGGATGAGTTGATTTCAGTGATGGATGAGCAACTTAGGGTTCTTCGGGTTGATTTGGAGGATGGTCGTCTTAGGGGCCAGGAGGTTTCTTTCAGGGAGTTTGATGCTTGTGGAGCCCTATATTTCTTTGGCACTCTACTAGAAAAACAGCCTTTTACGACGCGCAATGCGTGTCGTAAAACGCTCAGATGACGCGCAAATGCGTGTCAAGGAAGGCACTGTCATAACGAGAGACGACACGCTTTTACGCGTCGTCTATAGACGATGCACATTTACGATGCACATTTATGACACGCAATGTGTATCATTAAAACCCATGTCAAGAAAGGCCATGTCATAAATGAAGATGACACACATTTTTGCACATCGTAAAATTAAATTTAAAAAAAAAATAGTTATATATTTACTAATTTTCAAATTAAATTTGCATTTAATGACTCATATTAGAAACAAAAACACTATATACAAAAAATACAATCCATTTCACAAATTTAATGTCATACAAATAATCGTTCCAATAATACACAAATGTAATACATCAAATGTGAAAGAGATGAAAGTCGTCAACAAATACTAGTCGAACTACAAGAACTTGTTGCCGACCTTCACAACAACTTTATTTGACACCATACACATCAACAAGACCTGCAAATTTGAATAATGCAACCATTAGATTAAAATAAACCAACGAATCCCAATAAATTTAATGGGATTTTGTAAAGAGCAACTAAAACCAACTTTTAACCTTCAACTAAAACAATGTAAAAGATGAGGGAGGAGAATGCTTAATTGTAAGAGCAACTAAAACAACTTTTAACCAAAAATATTCATGTGCTGATACTGCATCTTTCAATTTTAAGAAGCAACCCGAAAATAACCGAGCAAAAAAAGATAAGTTGAAAGAAGTTTAATACATTGCAATGCCTTGGAAATCTATAACCAAACGCATAATTATAATCATAATTTAGTAATATAATGTAATATGATATGAATATTATTGAAGATTAAAAAAATTAACCTGGTACCAGAAAACCCCGTCTTCAAATACCATGTTGGACTATGATATGGCAATAAATGGCAGTGAAATGAAAGAATGAAAGTAGCTTGACTTTTCTGCTTACCAGAAAACCCCTTTTTTCAAATAACTTGTCATTAATGTCATGAAGTTTAGCAACACATATAGTTGCTATCTTTCTAACATAAGGATCATAATCCTGATAAAAGGGAGTAGAAAGTTAAATCATTTTATAGTAGTCTGTCTACTTAATATATAAAGACTCCAACAATAAACAGATATGTTATGTTACCTTGAGACACCTTTGAAGGGGATCCAAAAGATAATCTGTAATCTTATCAACTTGGATAAATCTCATTATTCTAACAGCTAAAGCAAGGATCAAAGGAATTGGGTCACATATGATCATTGTTAGTTAAATTTCCTCACGTACATGTAAGTAAATATGAGAGATTTCAAGTGTAAACATGTGCATAAAATACTTTTCTGACTCACTTTCCAGTGATGCTATTTTGTCCAACAAGTCCTTAGTTGTACCCTTCCTTTCACCAACATCATCATGTCTGTGTCTGCTATATAGTAATCAAAATATGGATAATATATACATCATTCATTGTAATTTGTAACCCAAAAATCCAAGATCTAAAAGGAGCACTTCATATTCATGAGCATCCAAGCGTTCGACTTCAACCATGGTTGCCACATGAGGACCAAGTTTTGCAATGCCTTCCTCTGTCAAAGAGACTCAAAGAGACTGGATGGTTGTTTTTTCGACTGCTGATGGGGCATTGGAAGCAGCTCCTGCGGTAAGACATTGATGACACAATTATTTTCGAAAATTTCACAAATTTGATTAAAGAAATATTCATAAAACTAACAAGAAAATATATGTTCTTATTATAGTCTTATATGGGTTATTAAGAGCTTTATATATATACATATATAATGTTTATATATATGTATATATATATATATATATATATATATATATATATATATATATATATATATATATATATATGATTTATTTTATGCCTTTATAAACATCGTAAAAAGGGTTACAATTTCAGATATAACTACATTCATTTTGAAAATACATAATATCGTTGGGAATCTGTGAGTCATTCGTCTTCCTAGTACCTATCAAGGTATACAAGAAACTCTTGTTTTATAACCAGAGTCTCTGTCTGGAGAACGTGCTAAGTGTGTCTAGATCTATATAGGACTAATGATACCGCACCCTGGCTGTTTGCTACACCCCGACCGGCAGGTTAAGGGTGAAAAATGTCATAACATTTCGATGTCTAAAGAACGTCGCAATAGGCAAAACCATCTTAGTACGGTTATGAAAACTCGCATGATAGATGACTTTTTACAGTGTTATGCTTTACGTAAAAAGTAATAATACAATTATTTTTACGTAAAGATACTAGCTTTCAAATACTTTTATTTATTAATACAACTATATTCCATCAAATTAAGTATGGCATATTTACTTACAATTTATGGTCTTAGAGCATTAAGACTAATTTCCAATGTTTGGAAAATGTAAGATTTTCCGGGTTTATCACATTCATTTCATACAACAACAAATCATAAATCATTTTATAGAAAATATAGGATTTTCTGGAAATAAATGTGAACTTACGAGTGGCATGCATTTATTCAAATATCTGCATATGAATTCACCAACTTAATTGTTGACATTTGTTCCTTTTTAATTAACTTGTATTCTCAGGGAATCGTTAAATCAAGTCGTCAACTACTTTTGAAGATTGACGCTTAGGCGTTAATAACATCTTTTGACATCGTATTATAATTGACTTTTAAAACATGTAATACTTACAATCATGTAAACCTTTCATTTATATATGCGATGGCTGTGTGTACTTTATTTACTATTAAATTGTTATGATACTATACATGACGTCCTCCGCCCCAAATGTTTCCGTTGTTCAGGTTTGGGGGTGTGACAGTTGACGATGTTCTATGTTGGTGATTTGGAGTTGAGTGAGGAGGTGGTTTTCTACATCATAGTTGTGGAGATTTTGAGCTTCATGAGAGAGGATTTGCCTGGTTTGATCAGCCCACTTAGGGATGAGTTGATTTCAGTGATGGATGAGCAACTTAGGGTTCTTCGGGCTGATTTGGAGGATGGTCGTCTTAGGGGCCAGGAGGTTTCTTTCAGGGAGTTTGATGCTTGTGGAGCCCTATATTTCTTTGGCACACTACTAGAAAAACAACCTTTACGACGCGCAATGCGTGTCATAAAACGCTCAGACGACGCGCAAATGCGTGTCAAGGAAGGCTCTGTCATAACGAAAGACGACACGCTTTTACGTGTCGTCTATAGACGATGCACATTTACGATGCACATTTATGACACGCAATGTGTATCATTAAAACCCATGTCAAGAAAGGTCATGTCATAAATGAAGATGACACACATTTTTACGCATCATAAAATTAAATTTAAAAAAAAAATAGTTATATATTTACTAATTTTCAAATTAAATTTGCATTTGATGACTCATATTAGAAAATAAAACACTATATACAAAAAATACAATCCATTTCACAAATTTAATGTCATAAAAATAATCGTTCCAATAAGAGACTAATGTAATACATCAAATATGAAAGAGATGACAGTCGTCAACAAATACTAGTCGAACTATAAGAACTTGTTGCCGACCTTCACAACAACTTTATTTGACACTATACACATCAACAAGACCTGCAAATTTGAATAATGCAACCATTAGATTCACATAAACCAACGAATCCCAATAAATTTATAGGCATTTTGTAAAGAACAACTAAAACCAACTTTTAACCTTCAACTAAAACAATGTAAAAGATGAGGGAGGAGAATGCTTACTTGTAAGAGCAACTAAAACAACTTTTAACAAGAAATATCCATGTGCCGATATTGCATCTTTCAATTTTAAGATGCAACCCGAAAATAACCGAGCAAAAAAAGATAAGTTTAAAAAGTTTAATACATTGCAATGCCTTGGAAATCTATAACCAAACGCATAATTATAATCATAATTTAGTAATATAATGTAATATGATATGAATATTATTGAAGATTAAAAACATTAAACTGGTACCAGAAAACCCCGTCTTCAAATACCATGTTGGACTATGATATGGCAATAAATGGTAGTGAAATGAAAGAATGAAAGTAGCTTGACTTTTCTGCTTACCAGAAAACCCCTTTTTTCAAATAACTTGTCATTAATGTCATAAAGTTTAGCAACAGATATAGTTGCTATCTTTCTAACATAAGGATCATAATCCTGATAAAAGGGAGTAGAAAGTTAAATCATTTTATAGTAGTCTGTCTACTTAATATATAAAGACTCCAACAATAAACATATATGTTATGTTACCTTGAAACACCTTTGAAGGGGATCCAAAAGATAATCTGTAATCTTATCAACTTGGATAAATCTCATTATTCTAACAGCTAAAGCAAGGATCAAAGGAAGTGGGTCACATATGATCATTGTTAGTTAAATTTCCTCACGTACATGTAAGTAAATATGAGAGATTTCAGGTGTAAACATGTGCATAAAATACTTTTCTGACTCACTTTCCAGTGATGCTATTTTGTCCAACAAGTCCTTAGTTGTACCCTTCCCATCACCAACATCATCATGTCTGTGTCTGCTATATAGTAATCAAAATATGGATAATAAATACATCATTCATTGTAATTTTTAACCCAAAAATCCAAGATCTAAAAGGAGCACTTCATATTCATGAGCATCCAAGCGTTCGACTTCAACCATGGTTGCCACATGAGGACCAAGTTTTGCAATGCCTTCCTCTGTCAAAGAGACTCAAAGAGACTGGATGGTTGTTTTTTCGACTGTTGATGGGGCATTGGAAGCAGCTCCTGCGGTAAGACATTGATGATACAATTATTTTTGAAAATTTCACAAATTTGATTAAAGAAATATTCATAAAACTAACAAGAAAATATATGTTCTTATTATAGTCTTATATGGGTTATTAAGAGTTTTATATATATACATATATAATGTTTATATATATATATATATATATATATATATATATATATATATATATATGATTTATTTTATGCCTTTATAAACATCGTAAAAAGGGTTACAATTTCAGATATAACTACATTCATTTCGAAAATACATAATATAGTTGGGAATCTGTGAGTCATTCGTCTTCCTAGTACCTATCAAGGTATACAAGAAACTCTTGTTTTATAACCAGAGTCTCTGTCTGGAGAACGTGCTAAGTGTGTCTAGATCTATATGGGACTAATGATACCGCACCCTGGCTGTTTGCTACACCCCGACCGGCAGGTTAAGGGTGAAAAATGTCATAACACTTCGATGTCTAAAGAACGTTGCAATAGGCAAAACCATCTTAGTACCGTTATGAAAACTCGCATGATAGATGACTTTTTATAGTGTTATGCTTTACGTAAAAAGTAATAATACAATTATTTTTACGTAAAGATATGCGCTTTCAAATACTTTTATTTATTAATACAACTATATTCCATCAAATTAAGTATGGCATATTTACTTACAATTTATGGCCTTAGTGCATTAAGACTAATTTCCAATGTTTGGAAAATGTAGGATTTTCCGGGTTTATCACATTCATTTCATACTACAACAAATCATAAATCATTTTATACAAAATATAGGATTTTCTGGAAATAAATGTGAACTTACGAGTGGCATGCATTTATTCAAATATCTGCTTATGAATTCACCAACTTAATTGTTGACATTTGTTCCTTTTTAATTAACTTGTATTCTCAGGGAATCGTTAAATCAAGTCATCAACTACTTTTGAAGATTGACGCTTAGGCGTTAATAACATCTTTTGACATCATATTATAATTGACTTTTGAAACATGTAATACTTACAATCATGTAAACCTTTCGTTTATATATGCGATGGTTATGTGTACTTTATTTACTATTAAATTGTTATGATACTGTACATGACGTCCTCCGCCCCAAATGTTTCCGTTGTTCAGGTTTGGGGGTGTGACAATTGACGACGTTCTATGTTGGTGATTTGGATTTGAGTGAGGAGGTGGTTTTCAACATCATAGTTGTGGAGATTTTGAGCTTCATGAGAGAGGATTTGCCTGGTTTGATCAGCCCACTTAGGGATGAGTTGATTTCAGGGATGGATGAGCAACTTAGGGTTCTTCGGGCTGATTTGGAGGATGGTCGTCTTAGGGGCTAGGAGGTTTCTTTCAGGGAGTTTGATGCTTGTGGAGCCCTATATTTCTTTGGCACACTACTAGAAAAACAACCTTTACGACGCGCAATGCGTGTCGTAAAACGCTCAGACGACGCACAAATGTGTGTCAAGGAAGGCTCTGTCATAACGAGAGACGACACGCTTTTACGCGTTGTCTATAGACGACGCACATTTACGATGCACATTTACGACACGCAATGTGTATCATTAAAACCCATGTCAAGAAAGGTCATGTCATAAATGAAGATGACACACATTTTTGCGCATTGTAAAATTAAATTTAAAAAAAATAGTTATATATTTACTAATTTTCAAATTAAATTTGCATTTGATGACTCATATTAGAAAATAAAACACTATATACAAAAAATACAATCCATTTCACAAATTTAATGTCATAAAAATAATCGTTCCAATAATAGACTAATGTAATACATCAAATATGAAAGAGATGACAGTCGTCAACAAATATTAGTCGAACTACAAGAACTTGTTGCCGACCTTCACAACAACTTTATTTGACACTATACACATCAACAAGACCTGCAAATTTGAATAATGCAACCATTAGATTCACATAAACCAACGAATCCCAATAAATTTATTGGGATTTTGTAAAGAGCAACTAAAACCAACTTTTAACCTTCAACTAAAACAATGTAAAAGATGAGGGAGGAGAATGCTTACTTGTAAGAGCAACTAAAACAACTTTTAACAAGAAATATCCATATGCCGATATTGCATCTTTCAATTTTAAGAAGCAACCCGAAAATAACCGAGCAAAAAAAGATAAGTTTAAAAATTTTAATACATTGCAATGCCTTGGAAATCTATAACCAAACGCATAATTATAATCATAATTTAGTAATATAGTGTAATATGATATGAATATTATTGAAGATTAAAAAAATTAACCTGGTACCAGAAAACCCCGTCTTCAAATACCATGTTGGACTATGATATGGCAATAAATGGCAGTGAACTGAAAGAATGAAAGCAGCTTGACTTTTCTGCTTACCAGAAAACCCCTTTCTTCAAATAACTTGTCATTAATGTCATAAAATTTAGCAACACATATAGTTGCTATCTTTCTAACATAAGGATCATAATCCTGATAAAAGGGAGTAGAAAGTTAAATCATTTTATAGTAGTCTGTCTACTTAATATATAAAGACTCCAACAATAAACAGATATGTTATGTTACCTTGAGACACCTTTGAAGGGGATCCAAAAGATAATCTGTAATCTTATCAACTTGGATAAATCCCATTATTCTAACAGCTAAAGCAAGGATCAAAGGAATTGGGTCACATATGATGACTGTTAGTTAAATTTCCTCACGTACATGTAAGTAAATATGAGATATTTCAAGTGTAAACATGTGCATAAAATACTTTTCTGACTCACTTTCCAGTGATGCTATTTTGTCCAACAAGTCCTTAGTTGTACCCTTCCCATCACCAACATCATCATGTCTGTGTCTGCTATATAGTAATCAAAATATGGATAATAAATACATCATTCATTGTAATTTTTAACCCAAAAATCCAAGATCTAAAAGGAGCACTTCATATTCATGAGCATCCAAGCGTTCGACTTCAACCATGGTTGCCACATGAGGACCAAGTTTTGCAATGCCTTCCTCTGTCAAAGAGACTCAAAGAGACTGGATGATTGTTTTTTCAACTGCTGATGGGGCTTTGGAAGCAGCTCCTGCGGTAAGACATTGATGACACAATTATTTTCGAAAATTTCACAAATTTGATTAAAGAAATATTCGTAAAACTAACAAGAAAATGTATGTTATTATTATAGTCTTATATGGGTTATTAAGAGCTTTATATATATATATATATATATATATATATATATATATATATATATATATATATATATATGATTTATTTTATGACTTGATAAAGATCGTAAAATGGGTAACAATTTCAGATATAACTACATTCATTTCGAAAATACATAATATCGTTGGGAATCTGTGAGTCATTTATCTTCCTAGTACCTATCAAGATATACAAGAAAGTCTTGTTTTATACCCAGAGTCTCTGTCCGGAGAACGTGATAAGTGTTTCTAGATCTATACGGGTCTAATGATCCCGCACCCTGGCTGTTAGCTACACCTTGACCGGCAGGTTAAGGGTGAAAAATGTCATAACATTTCGATGTCTAAAGAACGTCGCAATAGGCAAAACTGTCTTAGTACGGTTATGAAAACTCGCATGATAGATGACTTTTTACAGTGTTATGCTTTACGTAAAAAGTAATAATACAACTATTTTTACGTAAAGATACGAGCTTTCAAATACTTTTATTTATTAATACAACTATATTCCATCAAATTAAGTATGGCATATTTACTTACAATTTGTGGTCTTAGAGCATTAACACTACTTTCCAATGTTCGGAATGTGTAGGATTTTCTGTGTTTATCACATTCATTTCATACAACAACAAATCATAAATCATTTTATAGAAAATATCTGATTTTCTGGAAATAAATGTGAACTTATGAATGGCATGCATTTATTCAAATAACTGCTTATGAATTCACCAACTTAATTGTTGACATTTATTCCTTTTTAATTAACTTGTATTCTCAGGGAATCGTTAAATCAAGTCATCAACTACTTTTGAAGATTGACGGTTCGGCGTTAATAACATCTTTTGACATCATCTTATAATTGACTTTTGAAACATGTAATACTTACAATCATGTAAACCTCTCAATTATGTATGCGATGGTTGTGTGTAATTTATTTACTATTAAATTGTTATAATACTATACATGACGTCCTCCGCCCCCAAATGTTTCCGTTGTTCAAGTTTGGGGGTGTGACAGTTGACGATGTTCTATGTTGGTGATTTGGAGTTGAGTGAGGAGGTGGTTTTCAACATCATAGTTGTGGAGATTTTGAGCTTCATGAGAGAGGATTTGTCTGGTTTGATCAGCCCACTTAGGGATGAGTTGATTTCAGTGATCGATGAGCAACTTAGGGTTCTTCGGGCTGATTTGGAGGATGGTCGTCTTAGGGGCCAGGAGGTTTCTTTCAGGGAGTTTGATGCTTGTGGAGCCCTATATTTCTTTGGCACACTACTAGAAAAACAACCTTTACGACGCGCAATGCGTGTCGTAAAACGCTCAGACGACGCACAAATGCGTGTCAAGGAAGGCTCTGTCATAACGAGAGACGACACGCTTTTACGCGTTGTCTATAGACGACGCACATTTACGATGCACATTTACGACACGCAATGTGTATCATTAAAACCCATGTCAAGAAAGGTCATGTCATAAATGAAGATGACACACATTTTTGCGCATTGTAAAATTAAATTTAAAAAAAATAGTTATATATTTACTAATTTTCAAATTAAATTTGCATTTGATGACTCATATTAGAAAATAAAACACTATATACAAAAAATACAATCCATTTCACAAATTTAATGTCATAAAAATAATCGTTCCAATAATAGACTAATGTAATACATCAAATATGAAAGAGATGACAGTCGTCAACAAATATTAGTCGAACTACAAGAACTTGTTGCCGACCTTCACAACAACTTTATTTGACACTATACACATCAACAAGACCTGCAAATTTGAATAATGCAACCATTAGATTCACATAAACCAACGAATCCCAATAAATTTATTGGGATTTTGTAAAGAGCAACTAAAACCAACTTTTAACCTTCAACTAAAACAATGTAAAAGATGAGGGAGGAGAATGCTTACTTGTAAGAGCAACTAAAACAACTTTTAACAAGAAATATCCATATGCCGATATTGCATCTTTCAATTTTAAGAAGCAACCCGAAAATAACCGAGCAAAAAAAGATAAGTTTAAAAATTTTAATACATTGCAATGCCTTGGAAATCTATAACCAAACGCATAATTATAATCATAATTTAGTAATATAATGTAATATGATATGAATATTATTGAAGATTAAAAAAATTAACCTGGTACCAGAAAACCCCGTCTTCAAATACCATGTTGGACTATGATATGGCAATAAATGGCAGTGAACTGAAAGAATGAAAGCAGCTTGACTTTTCTGCTTACCAGAAAACCCCTTTCTTCAAATAACTTGTCATTAATGTCATAAAATTTAGCAACACATATAGTTGCTATCTTTCTAACATAAGGATCATAATCCTGATAAAAGGGAGTAGAAAGTTAAATCATTTTATAGTAGTCTGTCTACTTAATATATAAAGACTCCAACAATAAACAGATATGTTATGTTACCTTGAGACACCTTTGAAGGGGATCCAAAAGATAATCTGTAATCTTATCAACTTGGATAAATCCCATTATTCTAACAGCTAAAGCAAGGATCAAAGGAATTGGGTCACATATGATGACTGTTAGTTAAATTTCCTCACGTACATGTAAGTAAATATGAGATATTTCAAGTGTAAACATGTGCATAAAATACTTTTCTGACTCACTTTCCAGTGATGCTATTTTGTCCAACAAGTCCTTAGTTGTACCCTTCCCATCACCAACATCATCATGTCTGTGTCTGCTATATAGTAATCAAAATATGGATAATAAATACATCATTCATTGTAATTTTTAACCCAAAAATCCAAGATCTAAAAGGAGCACTTCATATTCATGAGCATCCAAGCGTTCGACTTCAACCATGGTTGCCACATGAGGACCAAGTTTTGCAATGCCTTCCTCTGTCAAAGAGACTCAAAGAGACTGGATGATTGTTTTTTCAACTGCTGATGGGGCTTTGGAAGCAGCTCCTGCGGTAAGACATTGATGACACAATTATTTTCGAAAATTTCACAAATTTGATTAAAGAAATATTCGTAAAACTAACAAGAAAATGTATGTTATTATTATAGTCTTATATGGGTTATTAAGAGCTTTATATATATATATATATATATATATATATATATATATATATATATATATATATATATATATATATATATATATATATATATATATATGATTTATTTTATGACTTGATAAAGATCGTAAAATGGGTAACAATTTCAGATATAACTACATTCATTTCGAAAATACTAATATCGTTGGGAATCTGTGAGTCATTTATCTTCCTAGTACCTATCAAGATATACAAGAAAGTCTTGTTTTATACCCAGAGTCTCTGTCCGGAGAACGTGATAAGTGTTTCTAGATCTATACGGGTCTAATGATCCCGCACCCTGGCTGTTAGCTACACCTTGACCGGCAGGTTAAGGGTGAAAAATGTCATAACATTTCGATGTCTAAAGAACGTCGCAATAGGCAAAACTGTCTTAGTACGGTTATGAAAACTCGCATGATAGATGACTTTTTACAGTGTTATGCTTTACGTAAAAAGTAATAATACAACTATTTTTACGTAAAGATACGAGCTTTCAAATACTTTTATTTATTAATACAACTATATTCCATCAAATTAAGTATGGCATATTTACTTACAATTTGTGGTCTTAGAGCATTAACACTACTTTCCAATGTTCGGAATGTGTAGGATTTTCTGTGTTTATCACATTCATTTCATACAACAACAAATCATAAATCATTTTATAGAAAATATCTGATTTTCTGGAAATAAATGTGAACTTATGAATGGCATGCATTTATTCAAATAACTGCTTATGAATTCACCAACTTAATTGTTGACATTTATTCCTTTTTAATTAACTTGTATTCTCAGGGAATCGTTAAATCAAGTCATCAACTACTTTTGAAGATTGACGGTTCGGCGTTAATAACATCTTTTGACATCATCTTATAATTGACTTTTGAAACATGTAATACTTACAATCATGTAAACCTCTCAATTATGTATGCGATGGTTGTGTGTAATTTATTTACTATTAAATTGTTATAATACTATACATGACGTCCTCCGCCCCCAAATGTTTCCGTTGTTCAAGTTTGGGGGTGTGACAGTTGACGATGTTCTATGTTGGTGATTTGGAGTTGAGTGAGGAGGTGGTTTTCAACATCATAGTTGTGGAGATTTTGAGCTTCATGAGAGAGGATTTGCCTGGTTTGATCAGCCCACTTAGGGATGAGTTGATTTCAGTGATCGATGAGCAACTTAGGGTTCTTCGGGCTGATTTGGAGGATGGTCGTCTTAGGGGCCAGGAGGTTTCTTTCAGGGAGTTTGATGCTTGTGGAGCCCTATATTTCTTTGGCACACTACTAGAAAAACAACCTTTACGACGCGCAATGCGTGTCGTAAAACGCTCAGACGACGCACAAATGCGTGTCAAGGAAGGCTCTGTCATAACGAGAGACGACACGCTTTTACGCGTTGTCTATAGACGACGCACATTTACGATGCACATTTACGACACGCAATGTGTATCATTAAAACCCATGTCAAGAAAGGTCATGTCATAAATGAAGATGACACACATTTTTGCGCATTGTAAAATTAAATTTAAAAAAAATAGTTATATATTTACTAATTTTCAAATTAAATTTGCATTTGATGACTCATATTAGAAAATAAAACACTATATACAAAAAATACAATCCATTTCACAAATTTAATGTCATAAAAATAATCGTTCCAATAATAGACTAATGTAATACATCAAATATGAAAGAGATGACAGTCGTCAACAAATATTAGTCGAACTACAAGAACTTGTTGCCGACCTTCACAACAACTTTATTTGACACTATACACATCAACAAGACCTGCAAATTTGAATAATGCAACCATTAGATTCACATAAACCAACGAATCCCAATAAATTTATTGGGATTTTGTAAAGAGCAACTAAAACCAACTTTTAACCTTCAACTAAAACAATGTAAAAGATGAGGGAGGAGAATGCTTACTTGTAAGAGCAACTAAAACAACTTTTAACAAGAAATATCCATATGCCGATATTGCATCTTTCAATTTTAAGAAGCAACCCGAAAATAACCGAGCAAAAAAAGATAAGTTTAAAAATTTTAATACATTGCAATGCCTTGGAAATCTATAACCAAACGCATAATTATAATCATAATTTAGTAATATAATGTAATATGATATGAATATTATTGAAGATTAAAAAAATTAACCTGGTACCAGAAAACCCCGTCTTCAAATACCATGTTGGACTATGATATGGCAATAAATGGCAGTGAACTGAAAGAATGAAAGCAGCTTGACTTTTCTACTTACCAGAAAACCCCTTTCTTCAAATAACTTGTCATTAATGTCATAAAATTTAGCAACACATATAGTTGCTATCTTTCTAACATAAGGATCATAATCCTGATAAAAGGGAGTAGAAAGTTAAATCATTTTATAGTAGTCTGTCTACTTAATATATAAAGACTCCAACAATAAACAGATATGTTATGTTACCTTGAGACACCTTTGAAGGGGATCCAAAAGATAATCTGTAATCTTATCAACTTGGATAAATCCCATTATTCTAACAGCTAAAGCAAGGATCAAAGGAATTGGGTCACATATGATGACTGTTAGTTAAATTTCCTCACGTACATGTAAGTAAATATGAGATATTTCAAGTGTAAACATGTGCATAAAATACTTTTCTGACTCACTTTCCAGTGATGCTATTTTGTCCAACAAGTCCTTAGTTGTACCCTTCCCATCACCAACATCATCATGTCTGTGTCTGCTATATAGTAATCAAAATATGGATAATAAATACATCATTCATTGTAATTTTTAACCCAAAAATCCAAGATCTAAAAGGAGCACTTCATATTCATGAGCATCCAAGCGTTCGACTTCAACCATGGTTGCCACATGAGGACCAAGTTTTGCAATGCCTTCCTCTGTCAAAGAGACTCAAAGAGACTGGATGATTGTTTTTACAACTGCTGATGGGGCTTTGGAAGCAGCTCCTGCGGTAAGACATTGATGACACAATTATTTTCGAAAATTTCACAAATTTGATTAAAGAAATATTCGTAAAACTAACAAGAAAATGTATGTTATTATTATAGTCTTATATGGGTTATTAAGAGCTTTATATATATATATATATATATATATATATATATATATATATATATATATATATATATATATATATATATGATTTATTTTATGACTTGATAAAGATCGTAAAATGGGTAACAATTTCAGATATAACTACATTCATTTCGAAAATACATAATATCGTTGGGAATCTGTGAGTCATTTATCTTCCTAGTACCTATCAAGATATACAAGAAAGTCTTGTTTTATACCCAGAGTCTCTGTCCGGAGAACGTGATAAGTGTTTCTAGATCTATACGGGTCTAATGATCCCGCACCCTGGCTGTTAGCTACACCTTGACCGGCAGGTTAAGGGTGAAAAATGTCATAACATTTCGATGTCTAAAGAACGTCGCAATAGGCAAAACTGTCTTAGTACGGTTATGAAAACTCGCATGATAGATGACTTTTTACAGTGTTATGCTTTACGTAAAAAGTAATAATACAACTATTTTTACGTAAAGATACGAGCTTTCAAATACTTTTATTTATTAATACAACTATATTCCATCAAATTAAGTATGGCATATTTACTTACAATTTGTGGTCTTAGAGCATTAACACTACTTTCCAATGTTCGGAATGTGTAGGATTTTCTGTGTTTATCACATTCATTTCATACAACAACAAATCATAAATCATTTTATAGAAAATATCTGATTTTCTGGAAATAAATGTGAACTTATGAATGGCATGCATTTATTCAAATAACTGCTTATGAATTCACCAACTTAATTGTTGACATTTATTCCTTTTTAATTAACTTGTATTCTCAGGGAATCGTTAAATCAAGTCATCAACTACTTTTGAAGATTGACGGTTCGGCGTTAATAACATCTTTTGACATCATCTTATAATTGACTTTTGAAACATGTAATACTTACAATCATGTAAACCTCTCAATTATGTATGCGATGGTTGTGTGTAATTTATTTACTATTAAATTGTTATAATACTATACATGACGTCCTCCGCCCCCAAATGTTTCCGTTGTTCAAGTTTGGGGGTGTGACAGTTGACGATGTTCTATGTTGGTGATTTGGAGTTGAGTGAGGAGGTGGTTTTCAACATCATAGTTGTGGAGATTTTGAGCTTCATGAGAGAGGATTTGCCTGGTTTGATCAGCCCACTTAGGGATGAGTTGATTTCAGTGATCGATGAGCAACTTAGGGTTCTTCGGGCTGATTTGGAGGATGGTCGTCTTAGGGGCCAGGAGGTTTCTTTCAGGGAGTTTGATGCTTGTGGAGCCCTATATATCTTTGGCACACTACTAGAAAAACAACCTTTACGACGCGCAATGTGTGTCGTAAAACGCTCAGACGACGCACAAATGCGTGTCAAGGAAGGCTCTGTCATAACGAGAGACGACACGCTTTTACGCGTCGTCTATAGACGATGCACATTTATGACACGCAATGTGTATCATTAAAACCCATATCAAGAAAGGTCATGTCATAAATGAAGATGACACACATTTTTGCGCATCGTAAAATTAAATTTAAAAAAAATACTTATATATTTACTAATTTTCAAATTAAATTTGCATTTAATGGCTCATATTAGAAAATAAAACACTATATACAAAAAATACAATCCATTTCACAAATTTAATGTCATAAAAATAATCGTTCCAATAATAGACTAATGTAATACATCAAATATGAAATAGACGACAGTCGTCAACAAATACTAGTCGAACTACAAGAACTTGTTGCCGACCTTCACAACAACTTTATTTGACACTATACACATCAACAAGACCTGCAAATTTGAATAATGCAACCATTAGATTCACATAAACCAACGAATCCCAATAAATTTATTGGGATTTTGTAAAGAGCATCTAAAACCAACTTTTAACCTTCAACTAAAACAATGTAAAAGATGAGGGAGGAGAATGCTTACTTGTAAGAGCAACTAAAACAACTTTTAACAAGAAATATCCATGTGCCGATATTGCATCTTTCAATTTTAAGAAGCAACCCGAAAATAACCGACCAAAAAAAGATAAGTTTAAAAAGTTTAATACATTGCAATGCCTTGGAAATCTATAACCTAACGCATAATTATAATCATAATTTAGTAATATAATGTAATATGATATGAATATTATTGAAGATTAAAAAAATTAACCTGGTACCAGAAAACCCCGTCTTCAAATACCATGTTGGACTATGATATGGCAATAAATGGCAGTGAACTGAAAGAATGAAAGCAGCTTGACTTTTCTGCTTACCAGAAAACCCCTTTCTTCAAATAACTTGTCATTAATGTCATAAAATTTAGCAACACATATAGTTGCTATCTTTCTAACATAAGGATCATAATCCTGATAAAAGGGAGTAGAAAGTTAAATCATTTTATAGTAGTCTGTCTACTTAATATATAAAGACTCCAACAATAAACATATATGTTATGTTACCTTGAAACACCTTTGAAGGGGATCCAAAAGATAATCTGTAATCTTATCAACTTGGATAAATCTCATTATTCTAACAGCTAAAGCAAGGATCAAAGGAAGTGGGTCACATATGATCATTGTTAGTTAAATTTCCTCACGTACATGTAAGTAAATATGAGAGATTTCAGGTGTAAACATGTGCATAAAATACTTTTCTGACTCACTTTCCAGTGATGCTATTTTGTCCAACAAGTCCTTAGTTGTACCCTTCCCATCACCAACATCATCATGTCTGTGTCTGCTATATAGTAATCAAAATATGGATAATAAATACATCATTCATTGTAATTTTTAACCCAAAAATCCAAGATCTAAAAGGAGCACTTCATATTCATGAGCATCCAAGCGTTCGACTTCAACCATGGTTGCCACATGAGGACCAAGTTTTGCAATGCCTTCCTCTGTCAAAGAGACTCAAAGAGACTGGATGATTGTTTTTTCAACTGCTGATGGGGCTTTGGAAGCAGCTCCTGCGGTAAGACATTGATGACACAATTATTTTCGAAAATTTCACAAATTTGATTAAAGAAATATTCGTAAAACTAACAAGAAAATGTATGTTATTATTATAGTCTTATATGGGTTATTAAGAGCTTTATATATATATATATATATATATATATATATATATATATATATATATATATATATATATATGATTTATTTTATGATTTGATAAAGATCGTAAAATGGGTAACAATTTCAGATATAACTACATTCATTTCGAAAATACATAATATCGTTGGGAATCTGTGAGTCATTTATCTTCCTAGTACCTATCAAGATATACAAGAAAGTCTTGTTTTATACCCAGAGTCTCTGTCCGGAGAACGTGATAAGTGTTTCTAGATCTATACGGGTCTAATGATCCCGCACCCTGGCTGTTAGCTACACCTTGACCGGCAGGTTAAGGGTGAAAAATGTCATAACATTTCGATGTCTAAAGAACGTCGCAATAGGCAAAACTGTCTTAGTACGGTTATGAAAACTCGCATGATAGATGACTTTTTACAGTGTTATGCTTTACGTAAAAAGTAATAATACAACTATTTTTACGTAAAGATACGAGCTTTCAAATACTTTTATTTATTAATACAACTATATTCCATCAAATTAAGTATGGCATATTTACTTACAATTTGTGGTCTTAGAGCATTAACACTACTTTCCAATGTTCGGAATGTGTAGGATTTTCTGTGTTTATCACATTCATTTCATACAACAACAAATCATAAATCATTTTATAGAAAATATCTGATTTTCTGGAAATAAATGTGAACTTATGAATGGCATGCATTTATTCAAATAACTGCTTATGAATTCACCAACTTAATTGTTGACATTTATTCCTTTTTAATTAACTTGTATTCTCAGGGAATCGTTAAATCAAGTCATCAACTACTTTTGAAGATTGACGGTTCGGCGTTAATAACATCTTTTGACATCATCTTATAATTGACTTTTGAAACATGTAATACTTACAATCATGTAAACCTCTCAATTATGTATGCGATGGTTGTGTGTAATTTATTTACTATTAAATTGTTATAATACTATACATGACGTCCTCCGCCCCCAAATGTTTCCGTTGTTCAAGTTTGGGGGTGTGACAGTTGACGATGTTCTATGTTGGTGATTTGGAGTTGAGTGAGGAGGTGGTTTTCAACATCATAGTTGTGGAGATTTTGAGCTTCATGAGAGAGGATTTGCCTGGTTTGATCAGCCCACTTAGGGATGAGTTGATTTCAGTGATCGATGAGCAACTTAGGGTTCTTCGGGCTGATTTGGAGGATGGTCGTCTTAGGGGCCAGGAGGTTTCTTTCAGGGAGTTTGATGCTTGTGGAGCCCTATATTTCTTTGGCACACTACTAGAAAAACAACCTTTACGACGCGCAATGTGTGTCGTAAAACGCTCAGACGACGCACAAATGCGTGTCAAGGAAGGCTCTGTCATAACGAGAGACGACACGCTTTTACGCGTCGTCTATAGACGATGCACATTTATGACACGCAATGTGTATCATTAAAACCCATATCAAGAAAGGTCATGTCATAAATGAAGATGACACACATTTTTGCGCATCGTAAAATTAAATTTAAAAAAAATACTTATATATTTACTAATTTTCAAATTAAATTTGCATTTAATGGCTCATATTAGAAAATAAAACACTATATACAAAAAATACAATCCATTTCACAAATTTAATGTCATAAAAATAATCGTTCCAATAATAGACTAATGTAATACATCAAATATGAAATAGACGACAGTCGTCAACAAATACTAGTCGAACTACAAGAACTTGTTGCCGACCTTCACAACAACTTTATTTGACACTATACACATCAACAAGACCTGCAAATTTGAATAATGCAACCATTAGATTCACATAAACCAACGAATCCCAATAAATTTATTGGGATTTTGTAAAGAGCATCTAAAACCAACTTTTAACCTTCAACTAAAACAATGTAAAAGATGAGGGAGGAGAATGCTTACTTGTAAGAGCAACTAAAACAACTTTTAACAAGAAATATCCATGTGCCGATATTGCATCTTTCAATTTTAAGAAGCAACCCGAAAATAACCGACCAAAAAAAGATAAGTTTAAAAAGTTTAATACATTGCAATGCCTTGGAAATCTATAACCTAACGCATAATTATAATCATAATTTAGTAATATAATGTAATATGATATGAATATTATTGAAGATTAAAAAAATTAACCTGGTACCAGAAAACCCCGTCTTCAAATACCATGTTGGACTATGATATGGCAATAAATGGCAGTGAACTGAAAGAATGAAAGCAGCTTGACTTTTCTGCTTACCAGAAAACCCCTTTCTTCAAATAACTTGTCATTAATGTCATAAAATTTAGCAACACATATAGTTGCTATCTTTCTAACATAAGGATCATAATCCTGATAAAAGGGAGTAGAAAGTTAAATCATTTTATAGTAGTCTGTCTACTTAATATATAAAGACTCCAACAATAAACATATATGTTATGTTACCTTGAAACACCTTTGAAGGGGATCCAAAAGATAATCTGTAATCTTATCAACTTGGATAAATCTCATTATTCTAACAGCTAAAGCAAGGATCAAAGGAAGTGGGTCACATATGATCATTGTTAGTTAAATTTCCTCACGTACATGTAAGTAAATATGAGAGATTTCAGGTGTAAACATGTGCATAAAATACTTTTCTGACTCACTTTCCAGTGATGCTATTTTGTCCAACAAGTCCTTAGTTGTACCCTTCCCATCACCAACATCATCATGTCTGTGTCTGCTATATAGTAATCAAAATATGGATAATAAATACATCATTCATTGTAATTTTTAACCCAAAAATCCAAGATCTAAAAGGAGCACTTCATATTCATGAGCATCCAAGCGTTCGACTTCAACCATGGTTGCCACATGAGGACCAAGTTTTGCAATGCCTTCCTCTGTCAAAGAGACTCAAAGAGACTGGATGATTGTTTTTTCAACTGCTGATGGGGCTTTGGAAGCAGCTCCTGCGGTAAGACATTGATGACACAATTATTTTCGAAAATTTCACAAATTTGATTAAAGAAATATTCGTAAAACTAACAAGAAAATGTATGTTATTATTATAGTCTTATATGGGTTATTAAGAGCTTTATATATATATATATATATATATATATATATATATATATATATATATATATATATATATATATATATATATATATATATATATATGATTTATTTTATGATTTGATAAAGATCGTAAAATGGGTAACAATTTCAGATATAACTACATTCATTTCGAAAATACATAATATCGTTGGGAATCTGTGAGTCATTTATCTTCCTAGTACCTATCAAGATATACAAGAAAGTCTTGTTTTATACCCAGAGTCTCTGTCCGGAGAACGTGATAAGTGTTTCTAGATCTATACGGGTCTAATGATCCCGCACCCTGGCTGTTAGCTACACCTTGACCGGCAGGTTAAGGGTGAAAAATGTCATAACATTTCGATGTCTAAAGAACGTCGCAATAGGCAAAACTGTCTTAGTACGGTTATGAAAACTCGCATGATAGATGACTTTTTACAGTGTTATGCTTTACGTAAAAAGTAATAATACAACTATTTTTACGTAAAGATACGAGCTTTCAAATACTTTTATTTATTAATACAACTATATTCCATCAAATTAAGTATGGCATATTTACTTACAATTTGTGGTCTTAGAGCATTAACACTACTTTCCAATGTTCGGAATGTGTAGGATTTTCTGTGTTTATCACATTCATTTCATACAACAACAAATCATAAATCATTTTATAGAAAATATCTGATTTTCTGGAAATAAATGTGAACTTATGAATGGCATGCATTTATTCAAATAACTGCTTATGAATTCACCAACTTAATTGTTGACATTTATTCCTTTTTAATTAACTTGTATTCTCAGGGAATCGTTAAATCAAGTCATCAACTACTTTTGAAGATTGACGGTTCGGCGTTAATAACATCTTTTGACATCATCTTATAATTGACTTTTGAAACATGTAATACTTACAATCATGTAAACCTCTCAATTATGTATGCGATGGTTGTGTGTAATTTATTTACTATTAAATTGTTATAATACTATACATGACGTCCTCCGCCCCCAAATGTTTCCGTTGTTCAAGTTTGGGGGTGTGACAGTTGACGATGTTCTATGTTGGTGATTTGGAGTTGAGTGAGGAGGTGGTTTTCAACATCATAGTTGTGGAGATTTTGAGCTTCATGAGAGAGGATTTGCCTGGTTTGATCAGCCCACTTAGGGATGAGTTGATTTCAGTGATCGATGAGCAACTTAGGGTTCTTCGGGCTGATTTGGAGGATGGTCGTCTTAGGGGCCAGGAGGTTTCTTTCAGGGAGTTTGATGCTTGTGGAGCCCTATATTTCTTTGGCACACTACTAGAAAAACAACCTTTACGACGCGCAATGCGTGTCGTAAAATGCTCAGACGACGCACAAATGCGTGTCAAGGAAGGCTCTGTCATAACGAGAGACGACACGCTTTTACGCGTCGTCTATAGACGATGCACATTTATGACACGCAATGTGTATCATTAAAACCCATATCAAGAAAGGTCATGTCATAAATGAAGATGACACACATTTTTGCGCATCGTAAAATTAAATTTAAAAAAAATAGTTATATATTTACTAATTTTCAAATTAAATTTGCATTTAATGGCTCATATTAGAAAATAAAACACTATATACAAAAAATACAATCCATTTCACAAATTTAATGTCATAAAAATAATCGTTCCAATAATAGACTAATGTAATACATCAAATATGAAATAGATGACAGTCGTCAACAAATACTAGTCGAACTACAAGAACTTGTTGCCGACCTTCACAACAACTTTATTTGACACTATACACATCAACAAGACCTGCAAATTTGAATAATGCAACCATTAGATTCACATAAACCAACGAATCCCAATAAATTTATTGGGATTTTGTAAAGAGCATCTAAAACCAACTTTTAACCTTCAACTAAAACAATGTAAAAGATGAGGGAGGAGAATGCTTACTTGTAAGAGCAACTAAAACAACTTTTAACAAGAAATATCCATGTGCCGATATTGCATCTTTCAATTTTAAGAAGCAACCCGAAAATAACCGAGCAAAAAAAGATAAGTTTAAAAAGTTTAATACATTGCAATGCCTTGGAAATCTATAACCAAACGCATAATTATAATCATAATTTAGTAATATAATGTAATATGATATGAATATTATTGAAGATTAAAAAAATTAACCTGGTACCAGAAAACCCCGTTTTCAAATACCATGTTGGACTATGATATGGCAATAAATGGCAGTGAACTGAAAGAATGAAAGCAGCTTGACTTTTCTGCTTACCAGAAAACCCCTTTCTTCAAATAACTTGTCATTAATGTCATAAAATTTAGCAACACATATAGTTGCTATCTTTCTAACATAAGGATCATAATCCTGATAAAAGGGAGTAGAAAGTTAAATCATTTTATAGTAGTCTGTCTACTTAATATATAAAGACTCCAACAATAAACAGATATGTTATGTTACCTTGAGACACCTTTGAAGGGGATCCAAAAGATAATCTGTAATCTTATCAACTTGGATAAATCCCATTATTCTAACAACTAAAGCAAGGATCAAAGGAATTGGGTCACATATGATGACTGTTAGTTAAATTTCCTCATGTACATGTAAGTAAATATGAAAGATTTCAAGTGTAAACATGTGCATAAAATACTTTTCTTACTCACTTTCCAGTGATGCTATTTTGTCCAACAAGTCCTTAGCTGTACCCTTCCCATCACCAGCGTCATCATGTCTGTGTCTGCTATATAGTAATCAAATTATGGATAATAAATACATCATTCATTGTAAATTTTAGCCCAAAAATCCAAGATCTAAAAAGAGCACTTCATATTCATGAGCATCCAAGCGTTCTACTTCAACCATGGTTGCCACATGAGGACCAAGTTTTGCAATGCCTTCCTCTGTCAAAGAGACTCAAGAGACTAGATGGTTGTTTTTTCAACTGCTGATGGGGCATTGGAATCTGCTCATGCGGTAAGACATTGATGACACAATTATTTTCGAAAATTTCACAAATTTGATTAAAGAAATATTCATAAAACTAACAAGAAAATATATGTTCTTATTATAGTCTTATATGGGTTATTAAGAGCTTTTTATTCTTCAACAATGTAGAGTAGAGTTTAAAAAATATATATTTTTTTCAACGACATTGTATTATGTTATAAATTCATAATCATAACATTATTTTTGTTTCATATTTAGATGGGGATAGCTGATGCTATTGTGGATGTCTTAACCTACTCAGATATGATTTATGCGTACGGTTTACCAAAAAAAAACTAATCTATATATATGTATTTATTAGGCCTTGAACTATTAAGTCCATTAAGTAAAACAAAAACAACACCTTAGTGAAATTACTAAAAGGTAATAATAATAATAATAATAATAATAATAATAATAATAATAATAATAAGAATAATACAAAAGTAGACTTATAGTTGCAGTTAAGTTGCTATAGTAAATCTTTTCAGCTTTCATAAAACCTAATCCAGGTTCAGCACTAATACTCCCATGCTGCTTTGATGTCCATTCATACACAAATGGTTCAGTTTCAGCCAAAATTTGTATTTTTTTATTGTAACAATTAGAAAAAAAATTGATATTATATTTTTGAAAAGAAAAATAAAAAATCTTACAGCATCATCATACTGTAGAGCCGACACATTCAAATGAAGGTTTCCATCTCCAAGGTAACCATATCCTGCTACATTTGCTTTACCACCTGTTTTTCTTTGTTAAAACCAAAATTAGCAAATCATAACAAATTGAAATAATTTACATGAATTTTTTTTTACCTTTTAACTAAAAAGTATCCTCATTTCATATACAACTGCAGCTTTCTGCAATGCTTATGGAATTCCCCTCACGAATTTTCCAAAATGATGATGCTTGATTCAAATCTTGTGATATGGCTCCATCACTTACTAAACCACTTTTCATTGCATCCACAATAAAACCCTCAACATTCTCTCTACAAAATTTGATAGATATAATTATTATTATATATAAATATATAAATAGGTAAAGTAAAATTGAAAAAATTTAGTTACTTGTCATTAGATTCATTGCTTCCGGTTGTCTCGATAAGAACATCGAAGTTGTAAATTAAAGATGCTAATGGATTTTGGACACTGTCTAAATGATCAACAAACTCAAATGCAGATAATATTTCACCCAGTCTAGCTTGGAATAGTAGTTTCTAATACAAACAAGAAAAGAATATAAGATTTTTTTCAAAAAGCAAAGTGAACAAAACAAAAAACAATATTTCACCTGGCAACTGATATAATCTTGACAGTAGGTCCTGCATTAGATTTAGGAGAAAACACCAGCTTTCAAACCTTTTTTCATGATTAACCTTGACCCTTTATGCAATTCCCACAAGAAAATTATGAGAATAAGAGGATTTGAGGTCGATTCCTCTTTTATTTCTATTAGTATTTTAATTTTTGAGTCATACTCTATCTTGGCACCATCATCAAACCATTCCAACATTTATTGAATTCATATTTTTTATTAGGATCAGTTATATGGTGCAAAACAATATCCATTTCATTTAATAAATTGATTTTCGAGTTGCTAGGAGAAATGGGAGGAAAGTTAATTAAATAAAGGTTTAGCAACCTTACCTTGAACAAATACTTCAGGGGATTGAATCAACAAGTTTAACTTTTCCAATTTCAATTCATGCTTCGAAGGCGAAGAGCAGCAATCCACTTCAGTTGCTATCGCACCATCAAACGAACGAGGAGGCAGTTCTCCCAGACGAACCCTCAATATAGTAACCTTCAATTTTGTGTGTGTGTGTGTGAGAGAGAGAGAGATAGGGAAAGAGATAGCTATAAGTGTGTGTTCTTGAAAAAATCCATAGAATCATCCCTTCAATTTCATGTTTTCAGATTCTTTATGCTGATCCGGGCGGCATCGGTTGGCGAGACGCTGGTTCTCATGGATAAATTTTATTTCAAACCCTAAGGTGCAATAGAATCGAAGTAAACTCGTTCAAAAAATCAAACTGGGAAAATTATGGTTCAAAAATCAAACCTGTGATGGAAATCAAAAATCTTACCTGTGATGGAATTGTCAACTGGAGTGGAGTCGACGGTTGTGTCTATGTTGGAGATGAAAGTCTGGCAGGAGATGGGTGTCGTCGCGACGTCTGGTCTGGTTTGCATATGGGGGAGTGGAAGAAAGGGAGGCATTTTAGAGCCTTTTTCTTGTTTTTGTTTTCCGGATACCCTGAGTCTAGACTCGGTACGAGTCATACAGGAAAGGTGAAGAACTGAAGAGGGAGTGGTTGAGCTTGAGGTCTTTCTTGAAAACTTTGACATCTTGCCACAAGTTTGGATTCTTTGGAAGGTGACACGAATCTAGACTGAATCCTACATAGAGATCCAATCTCTGAAACTGTGTCACTACAAACTCTCCGGGAACCAGCTGATTTTTGGTCAGAAGAGATTTGAGAATTGTGTCAATGATATTGTCATTGCTTATCTTCTTCTTTGCTTCTTAAATCGTAATAACAATCTCTATGAAATCGCTGGTTGGGTTTTAGGTTAGAGAGAGAGAGAAGAAGACGAAGACCCTAGGGTTCTTTCTTGCTAATTGGAAGAAGAGCGGGTTTTAATTTTTCACACGGCATAGGCGGGTTTTTAATTTTTGGAGATTTCATTTCCCGCTTAAAAGGCGTGTTTCATTAAAAAAATATAAAGCAAAACACTTACACGACACACATTTTATGATAGGCGTCCTCCGTATTTTTTTCTTTTCTGATACAAATTTTAGGGCACGCAAAAATGCGTGTCCTCTATCCTTCAAATTTTATAATAGATGACATTATTTTTAGGGCACACGTTTTTGCGTATCGTAAACCACTGCGTGTCATTGTTTGTGTGTCATTAAACGGTTGTTTTCTAGTAGTGCAGTAGGGATCTGATCATCGTTTTTCGCACAAGCTTCTGTCTATAGGAGGCTAAGGTTATATTTGTGACATGTATTATTTACGAGAAATCGAGGGATTGTTGGTGCAAGCTAATCCAGGGCCTTGAACCAGACGTGGTTGAGTCCATGTCATGGGAGGATTTTTTTTTCACCAGATTTAAGAGAGATTTTGTACCAATAGTTGAAGTTAAGTAGTTGACTCGGGAATATTTGGCGCTTGAGCAAACTATAGAGATGGTAGCTGAGATATGTGCCAAGTTTAGAGAGAAAGTGATGATTTATCCTCATTATATGGCTTCAGAGGAGATGAGGATGACTCACTACCATGACATGTTGAGGATGGAGATCCGGGAGTACTTGAGTATCTCGATTCATAAGACTCTTCCCAGTTTGGTGGAGGCAGCCGGGGAGAGAGACAATTAGATTTGGAGTCATAGCAACAGAGGAGGAAGTAGGATCGGGTTCATGGGTCTGTAGCAATAGGAAAGAAGGCTCGAGTGGCGGGTTTTCGATCAGGAGATTGAGAGAATCAAGGTCTTTGCATGATGGGTGGTTTGACTCATTGGGGTATTTGTCACATGCCTATTTCTTGATGTTTTAGGTGTAGTCAGGAGGGTCACTATAGTAGGGACTATAGTCAGATAGAGTCGCCAATGGTATGTTTCTTTTTTGGTCAGCCATGTTATGTTAAGGCCCATTGTCCCCTGAGAGCAGATAGTGTAGTGTTGGATGCGACACCTTTGGCTTGGCAGCTATCGGATGGGTAGCATGGAATAGCTGGAGTCCTAAGAACTAGATTTTGAGTTAGCGGTTTCCTGAAGTCCAGTTTGACGCAACATTCGTTGGTGTTATCATGATCTCTTTTGTTTGTTTGTTTTGTTGTTTCAATTCTAATTTTGGATGATCTATTGAAGAATATTGTATTAAGAAACTTTGGTTCTATTATGAAGGTTTATATATGTATGAATTACTGTTGTTGTGAGGTAATGTGTGTTAGAACTCTTTGAATTTTGATGTCGAGGGTTGTAGTTATATCGGAGCTTTTGAGTTTGTTAGAAGAACTAAAATTCCTTTATGATTGGTAATGTCATGTGTGGTTGATAGGAACCATGTCACAAAGTTTTTGGATTGGTTTGGAAACTCAAATGGTTATGAAGTTGTTAGATTTTAGCCAATCCTAAGTAGTAGAGAATTCCTTCTTCAGATGGAAATATTTTCAGGTGCAAATCATCCCGGAACTTCATATTCAACGGTAGGAAGATAGCTAGTTTGGTTATTGTCTGTGTTAAATCTTACATGAAGAATGATGTTTAGTAGTCATGTGTGATCAGGGAAACAGATAATGAGGATCCTGATCATCTCGTCCCAAGGTTTGAAGCATTAGCTATGGCACAAATTTTGGGTTAGTTTCTAGTTTTGGGTTGTGGGTTAAGTAAGGTCCTCTTTATCTGTTCTTGTTTGATGAAGGCTTTGGGTTCGAAGAATGACCTGAACACCTGATGGGGTCTAGTAGAATATGGGGTCCATCTCACGTAAGCTTTTCTTGCTCTCTATGTAAGTCATATGGAAGACCATGGTTGGATCATGGAAGGAAAGACTACAGTTAGAATGTAGCAATAGAAGTGATTGCAAGACCATGGTTAGATCATAACATTCACATATGGAAGAACATGGTTGGATCATAGCCGGAAAGACTACAGTTGGGCTGTACAAACAGAAGTCATTGTAAGACTATGGTTGGATCATAGAATTCACATATAAAAGACCATGGTTGGATCATGACAGGAATGTGTGCAGATAGGTTGTAGCAACGTAAGTGATTATGGTTGGATCGTAGCATTCACATATGGAAGACCATGGTTGGATCATGACGGGAAAGACTACATTTGGGTTGTAGCAACATAAATGATTGTAAGACTATGGTTGGATCATAACATTCACCTATGGAAGGCCATGGTTAGATCATGGAAGGAAAGATTGTGGTTGGGTTGTATCAATGAAAGTAACTGTATGAATATGGTTGGATCATAACATTCACATAGGTTGAATCAGACATGTCATTGTTTTTTTAGGCATCCCTCCGTTTAGACTTTAGGGTTCTTAGGACAAAGTTGATGTGTAGGCTAGGTTAGCCTTTTCTCGTTGGGCTTTTGTTAGACTTCATTGTGCATCCATGAGTACTGATGTTAGTTTTTGCAATTAGCTGTGGAATTCATTCCTCATTCCATTTGTTAGATTGAACAGGGTTGGTAAGGATCTTGGTTAGAGTGAGCTTGTGAATTTCCCAGTCAGCAAGTTTGACGTATAGGATGGGTCTATTCTCCAGGTTGTCGGGTACAACCTTGGAGCCTTTGGGATTAAGGTAAGAGTTAGCCTCACTTAGGGTTGGTTAAAAGCAAAGTTCAAGTGGTCGTATTATCGTCGGATCAGATCTATGAGTTTTGATCAGCATGATTGAGGTTCAAGTGCATTGTCTGTGTAGAAGTTAGACATGGTTTCAGAGTCCACAAATTATGGTAAGAGAGTTAACCATCTCACTGTGATTTAGTTGTGAGGCGTTAGTTGTCTCTTTGACCAATCCTATATTTCTCGGTAAGGATTGAATTAATTTTTTTGGAGGGATAAGGGAAGTATATGTTTTATGCATCGTCCCAGTGCTGCCACGCTCATGAATTTGGTCTTATGGAAGTTTTTGCTCAGGTATGGCCTATGAGCCTAGTTTTGGAAATCCTAATAATGTTTGTTGCAGATTCCGGTACTCGGAGTTGTGCTAACTCATGTAGAAAAGAGTGGACTTGGAAAACCCACGAGGAGTTTGGAAGGTCCTTTAAGAGTAATTCGTAATGACAGATTTCGATGACGGAATCTAATTTAAGTGGGGGAGAGTTGTAAAATCCGTTTTTCGAGATGCCCTTTGTTAGTATAAAATAATGGATTTTAGAATTCTGATCCTATCTTAAGTGTAGGAGAGCTACGTTGAGCGTAAGGGAGATACACTGAGCATATATATTCCTACGTTAAATGTAGCATCTCTGTTTGCATAAAACCCTATATTTCGGTTTTAGGCACTATTTAAGCATCTCTAACTATTAGGGTTTCTAGAAATAAGGCTTCATCTTTTAAAGAACGAAACCCTAGCCTCCATTTCCCTCTCATCCCTCCTTTTTTTGTTGTGGGTGACATTTTGGGAGTGTTTAAGGAAGTTCATCATTCTTTGGAGATTGAGTGAGTGTTTCCCTAAGAGATCTGAATTCTTGTGCATCTAGAGGGCCTTCGTAAGTCATCAAGCTCCTAGATTTATGATTCAAGGTTCATAGAGCATTCATTTTATGTTCTTTAAGTCCCTTTTTGAGGTTGTGGTTGGAGTTCAAGAAAGAACTTTAGATAAATCTTGCAAATTTATCATGACAGGATGTCCTTGGAGTGTTCTATTTTATAGAGATGGAGTTTGGGCTGGTTTTGGTGTCATGTATGGGTTCAACGTCATACTTTCATTATTTTTCACCTAGAAGGGTGTGGGGCATGTATGTCCATAAAGTTTCGATTTTTACGAGTCATTTTTTAGTATAATCGACTTTTGGAAATTTTAAGATGTTGGCTAAGTGGATTAAGAACTTAACCAAATGATTGGCTCTGTGAACAGTGTACACTGAGCGTATCATTGTGCAATGCTGAGGGTAAGGATGAAGGAATTCGACTATTTTGTCATTTAGTGCTATGTTGAGCATAGATGAGCTAGTCTGAGCATAGGGATGTCTACGCTAAGTGTAGCGCCAGACAGTTGACTTTTGACTATTTTTGGCTTTTTGGTCAAAATTGATAGGATATGAGTTTTGGACTAAGGATTAGACTCTGATATTTAATAAGTGATACATGCTCACAATTTCTCCAATGTTGACTCGCGTTCGAGGCGTGTGGACTTTCAGCTATGTTCAAGTGAGTTTCACATTATGCCACATATCCCATTGTATATCCTTTTCGTGTTAAAATAGTATAACATCCCCCTCCAGCACATAACATAATATTTTCTGCTTTGGGTTCTAGGAAAGAAAACTTCCCAGGGGTCAACCTTCCCTAAATTTTGATGGGTTTTGGTCATAAGACATCCTATGTGCTCATACAAACCCTAATGCTTGGATCTAGGTTTCTCTATTGTACATACTTTGAATCCAAGACTATAAACCCTAATTCTAGCATATGGAAATCAGAATTCACATATAAACATGTTTAAAGACATACCTTGATTGTTATATAGTAATAACAATCCAATTCCTCCTTGAATTGACTTTGGAAGGCTTAGAGTCACAAGTGTCACTCCTCTAATGGCTTACAAACACCATAAGCAAGTGGAGAAGGTATAAAGAGAGAGGAGAAGGGTAGGAATTCGTCCTTAGATGCTCTAGGGATCAAGTGCACGAAATCTAAGCCCTTAGGGGGTTTATATAGGTGTAAAGATTAAGGTTTTAGTCCTTATCCTTATCTAGTTGCTTGTCCACCAAGCAACCATAAGATAAGTCTTAGAAACCCTTATCCTAGTCGAATTCTAAGGCATTATCACCTCAAATTCGTTCACCATATATATATATATAAGATAATCCTTACCTTATTTTGTAACTATCACATAATTACAATTCAGCCCCTCTAGTTTAATTAATTACACTTGATCACAAAATTAATTCTTAATTAATTATTGACCAATATTAATTAAACAAATATGATTTCTCCTTTAATATATTATTCTTATAACATATTAATAAATCATAATAACCTCTCTCTCTTTATTTATTTCTCCAATCAAGTTGCTTTGGTGAAGGCAACCCAAAAGGACCATGCACCATCGGGTCAAGTACATACCAAAATAGTTATGGACTTAGACACTAATCCAACAAATTTCTCTTGCCTGGGCATGCTTAACTGCAGATAAGTATGTTTCCACATATAGGTCAACCAATTTAATCTTGAAGCATATAATTTATTTGCCTAAAGAATCTAAATAAATAAGAAGTTAGGTATAGTAGAAGAATTAGACCGTTAAACATGAAACAAATGCAATAAAAAGGTTCACATCTTTCATTTTTCAATTCTTACCTGCATACTAAATTTGATGCATCGTATTTTCCCCCATGAGTGGGGTTAATCGTATATTGCAATTAGCATGCTTAATTGTAGAACTAGCAGGTCTATAAAGGGAATGGTTTTTATTTTCTATATAAAGAATATTTTGTTAAGTAAAGTCACAAGTAAAGCATGAAAAAAAATGATAATTAATGTTGCATTTAATTGTTACCAACCTGAATATAGAGTAAATATCCAAAAGAATAGAAAGAAAAAGGGAATAAGGAGAATAGATAAAGAAAACAATGAAATATTCTCTAATGATTTCTCATTCATTATTTCTCACTATAAAAGAGTACATGAAGATAAGCTATTATAAATCCTATCCACATCACTAACGACATCATTATTTAGAACCCTCTTAGGGCACATAATCCCTAAATGTTGTTGGGACCTTCTTTACCATCATTACGCCCTTCATCATAGTAACCGTATCCTTAAGGTTAAATGGTGGAAAAATAGAAAATCATAAATAAAATCTTAAAGATTCTCCCATATTGCTTTGTATCTGTATATCTTTTCAAATGTACTAAAATTTAAGGAAGTGATACTCCATTCTGCAATATAGTATGAAAACCTAATACTTT
Source organism: Lactuca serriola (assembly GCF_051521515.1). Taxonomy (NCBI): domain Eukaryota; kingdom Viridiplantae; phylum Streptophyta; class Magnoliopsida; order Asterales; family Asteraceae; genus Lactuca; species Lactuca serriola. The sequence continues at coordinate 29,132,294 of NC_136409.1, forward strand.
AGATGGTTTCAACAGTGGTTAGGAGTTGATGGACTCAACTCGTAGGGGGATTTTGAAATAGGGGATCGAGAGCATAGTACTTTGGTAGAGATACATGGAAAACATCATGTATTTTTCTTTATACGGGAAGTTGTAGTCAGTTAGAAAGCTTCCAATATGTGTAACATCCCAAAAACACAATCTGAAAATTTCGTTTAATTTAATAATAAAAACCATAGTCAATAAACCTCATATAAAAATCATAAGCAATGTATCTCAAAATATTATAACAACTGTCAAGTATATCAGAGTATAAACATCCTAGGCTAAACAAATGGTGAGTGCACTGCAATCTTCCCGAGCTCCTCTTTTGAAAACTGAGTACCTGAAACTAAAACTGAAACTGTAAGCACGAAGCTTAGTGAGCTCCCCCAAACTACCACATGCCATACAATAACATATAAAGCACATACAGGGCCTTGCCCACTGCAGCGGACCGAAGTCTGGACTAACTGGGGCCTTTCCCCCTGCATCGGATCGAAATCCGGACTAACTTAGGCCTTACCCACTGCATCGGACCAAGGTCCGGACTAACTGGGGCGTTGCCCCCTGCATCGGACCGAAATCCGGACTAACTTAAGCCTTGCCCACTGAATCGGACCGAGGTCGGGACTAACTGGGGCCTTGCCCCCTACATCGGACCGAAGTCCGGACTAACTGAACATAGCATAACATGATCATAGAATATAACATAACCACATATACTGCATACTGCATCGGACCGAGGTCCAGACTAACTAACACGTAAACATGCCTGCATCACAAAGACATCAAGCATACTGAACTACTACATCGGACCAAAGTCCGGAACACATAACACAAAGGCATGCTTAAATCACAAAGACATCAAGCACACTGAACTCCTGCATCGGATCGAAGTTCGGAACTACTACTAACTAAACGGGCCGACATTGTAGCCGTAGACCCGTTCCTACTGGAAGGAAAACTCCCCTGAACTGCTGAACTCGGCTGATAACCGTCTGGCTACTAACCGACAACTCTCTGAAATGCTACTCCTCTAGCTCCCTGAGCTACCAATACCAATAATAACACTTAGCCTAAACTGTCCTCACGAGGTCAACTATGTCAAATCTGGTCAAAGTCCTCATCAAAGTCAACCTTCCAGTTGACTCGACTCTCTTAGTTGTTCTACCAACTCGCCGAGTCCATGCTCCTCAAATCCCAAACAACCCCCGACTCCACTCGTCGAATATAGCGAGAACTCAACGAGCTCTCCTTCATTTAACACTTCGAGACTATTTTTAACTCACTCGCCGAGTTGTTCTACAACTCGCCGTGTCCATCTTCATCGGCTAAGGACATTGCCTTGGACTCACCGAGTTCCTCCTTGAACTTGTCGAGTACCATGATCTTCATGTCCAACACGGACACAGACTGGCTGAGTCCTTCTCTAACCCCACTCATTGATCTGACTCATAACATAAGGGTTTGGGTTTGCAACCCGACTCGCCGAGCCCATGAACTGACTCGTTGAGTCGTCCTAGTGACAACTCTAATCTGTCAATTTCAGTCTATACCACACTTCCAACTCATAGATCTGGACTCCTTATGCTAGAATTTCATGTAAAGTTGATAACTTTACGTGCATGCAAGCGGTTATGAGGCTAGAACACCAAATCCAAGCTAATAAGAAGTTCAAGTTCAAGACATTGAGCCTTAACTAAATAAAGCCAACAACTCTGATCTTCTAGAGCTCAAAAGTGTCCAGATCTAATGTCCAATCCATCCTCCAAGGCTTGTAACCCGGATTCCACTTGGAATTGGTCCAAATGTAACAAAAGATAAGCTAGAAAAGGGATCTAGATGATTAACAGCCAAGGTATAAGCTTTATACCTTCAAATGATCTAGAATGTCACCCAAACTATGGATCTATACTCCTGTCCATGCTCCCTTTCTTCCACAATCTTCAAGATGCACACCAAGAGCCTTAATCTTCTCACACAAGCTCAAGAATGAAGTTGGGTGGCTAGGGTTTTGTTTCTGGACAATGGAGGCTATAAATGAAACCCTAAAAATGAGAATGAGATGCTTAAATAGGGTGCCAAGTTCCAAAATTAGGGTTTCTCAACCCAGACCAGACTCGCCGAGTCAGTCTCCTCGGCTCGCTGAGTCGGTCACTTAATCCGCGACACGGGTCACGCTCCAACTTGTCGAGTTCCTCCTTGGACTCGATGAGTTGACTCCTTTGACTAAGGGTTTTTCTTTCCTTTCTTGATCTTTTAGATTTTGGGTGTTACAATATGAGTCTCAAATAAAATTACCGCTGGAGACCCAAAACCATTACCGCTGGAGACCCAAAACTGCCTGGAACACTGACCTACCTGGAAACACTAAACTGCCTCGAACACTGACCGCCTGAAACACTGAACTGCCTGAGCCACCATGCTGCTACATGGCTGCTTTCCAACATCTATCGAGACCTTCCTGGTCTCAAATCATTCGTCAGTCATCTGAAATATCGGGTTCCATCCCGGCTGCAGAGCCAAAGGACTCCCTATTTAGTCGCCTCACACAAATTTTGAATAAAATCCTTCTCTGGAACTAGTTGCTACTAGTTATCATGTCACTAAGACTCTAACAACCTCCTGATCCAACCAATTGAGTCCGTGGATCGAATCCTGATGTTTCCAAACCACGGCTAAACGTGACTGCTACATGACCAATTGTAGCCTTATGTCATAAATGACCTTAAGCCATCCACTGCTTCCTTGCTCTCATAGTTGTAGTGGCGCTTCTACAGTATTATCTCTAGCTTAACCAGATCTAACCCGTCTGGGTAAATTCCGAAATCCAATCTGTGGATTTCCATCTCCTCACTGCTACACCCGAACTGGTGAGTACTACTGTCCTTCCTGCATCCTAACCACGGACTCACACTATCTACTAACCTATTGAATGCTACGGCTACACCTGCAAACTTACAACACTCTAATACTATCTGACTGCTAGTGAATGTTATAGTTACACCCGCAGACTTACAACACTCCAACACTATCTGACTACTAGTGAATGCTACGGCTACACCCGCAGACTTACAACAGTCTAACACTATCTGGCTGCTAGTGAATGCTACGGATACACCCACCGACTTACAACACTCTAATATTATCTGACTGCTAGTGAATGCTACGGCTACACCCGCAGACTTACAACACTCTAACACTATCTGACTGTTAGTGATTGCTACGGCTACACCGCAAACTTACAATACTCTAACACTATCCGGCTGCTAGTGAATGCTACGGCTACACCCGCAGACTTACAACACTCTAATACTATCTGACTGCTAGTGAATGTTATGGCTACACCCGCAGACTTACAACACTCTAAGACTATCTGGCTGCTAGTGAATGCTACGGCTACACCCGTAGACTTACAACACTCTAATACTATCTTCAAATCATACAGCTGCCTAGGCTGTCTCCCTTTCTGACAAGGATGTGAAACTTATCCCAGTTTCAAAACTACTCCTACCTCTAAATCCTCGGATGATTCTCCCCCACTTTGATTCAACTAACGTCTTACAGCACACAATACTAGAAGGATTCTCAATCCTTCTTACCATTCTATGCGCAATCTGCTAAAAACCACACATACCATTGCTAGTGTGCCAATACTAACCAGTCCAAAAGATCACACCACTTCCAAGGACCCGAATACATCTCCGGTAATAATCCGCTACACCCAAGAAGCTCTGAATCCCAATTCGAGACCTCAGAAACTCTCATTGTATCACGACTTCTATCTTGGCTGAAACGACAAGAATACCCTTTTGATTGACAAGGTACCCAAGCAATTGCACCTCGCACAACCAGAACTCACATTTGGAGTAATTTGCAAAAAGTCTCTCCCTCCCCACAGTCTCTAGCACCTCCCTTAGGCACTCTTCGTGCTGGAATATAACCAATCTTTACCCTAACAACACCTTCCTGAAGGTAGTGAGATGCTACCGAGTCTCACACATACTTGCTACTGCTACTGCATCCGAAATAACCTGCTCTATAGGTGATGTCCTCAACCTATCATTCTAAAATCCAAGATATGCAGATAACATATCATTCAATCACAAGCAGGCCACAAAATTCCGAAGTATCATTATCATTACCGATGTAGAACCTTAACAATAGAATTATTACAAAAGGGAGAATTCAAACGACATACATGCGTTCTAGTGTGGCTCGATCTTGACAACCTACGGAACAATGGGCGCCTGAACCTAGACTCTCTCCACCACCAAAACAGGACAACAATACTTGAAATGACAAGGCTGGTGGCAATGAAAACATATTTGATCCTTCTTACAATCCCGATACACATGCCCCCTTTCCCCGCACTTGAAACACCTGAACTTGTGACAAGAAAACCTATGAGTTCCTCCACACTTACCACACACCTCAAGGTCTTCCCGATTTGCAACACCCAAGTCAGCTGAGTGTGACTCTTCACTTCTTCCCAATTGTCCTGAAATAACTGTTCGCTTCATTTTACCGCGCTGCCCATCCAAACCAATCTCCTTCTCCCGAGCTACCCTGACTACCTTATTAATCGATTGAGTAGTCGCTAACTGACCCTGAAGCTTAGCTGCTAGCCCAATATTGTCGGGTAGTTCTTGGCGTACTACTCGCGACTCCACTGCAGACAACGGAAAAGCCCTGCTTCCCACCGCAGGCGCCTCTACCCAGCCCTGACGACCGACGATTATCCTCAAAATGGCAAGGACGGGTGATATCATCTGTACTGCCGAAAACACACTCGGACACTAGGCCTTCCTGTGGCCCTACTGACTGCAAAGGAAACATATCAGATCTGACCTCTGAGTGGTGGTAACAGTACAATCTCTGCTAAAATGACCATTACGGCCGCACCGGAAGCAGCCAGAATCAGCAACACTACCACTCCTACACACACCCTCATGCGTCCTGCTCGACTTCTCGCATCGGTTGTGGATCTGATAATCCCTCGATCTCGAATCTAACCCCTTGGGCCTTTTTCCCGAACCTGTGGTTACCTCAACCTCTTCCGGCTTCCTCTTCTTGATGTGCTCCAGATCAATCTCCCTCTCTCTGGCCTGAGCAATCATGTCCTCCAGCGTTTTGCAGCTGGACCTTCTCACAAACTGCCTGATGTCATATCTCAGCATTTCATGATATCGAGCTTTCTTCATCTCCTCGTCCGCTACATACTGCAGAACCAAGAGAGCCCTCTCCCTAAACTTGGCGGTGATCTCCACCACTGTCTCAGTAGTCTGCCGAAGATCCTGGAACTCTCGTGCCAATTGTTGCACTTCAATAGCTGGTGCAAACTCAGCCTTAAACCTAGCTGAGAAATCACTCCATGACATCGCGTCCAACGCGGCATCATCCCCCAAGGCATGAACAACCTCCTCCCACCAATCCCGCACTCTACCCTTCAGAAGATAGGAGGCGAGTCTGACCCCAAGGCATGAACAACCTTGTCCCCCTCAGGACACTGGCTCGCGCGGAAAGTGTTGGCAACATCCGCCAGCCATCTGCTGCTAGCAATAGGGTCCCTACCCCCATGATAATTTGGTGCTCCACAAGCTCTAAACACTCGAAATGTTAACATACACGCCCCTATCAAAGCCATCATCTCTACGCGAAAGGCTCCAAGCCTCTCATCCAAAATCTCTAGTATACCCTCCTTGACCGTACCAAAGATCACATGAGTCTGGTCAAAGATACTACGCGTGATCTCAGCTGATACAAACTCTCTCATATGCTCCTCGAGCTGCTCGGTCCCTAAACCCAAGCCTGATCCCTCTCCGGCGCCTGATCCGCCCACTGGCCTTGCACGCAACGACACCATGCTGAAAGCATATCACAATAACTATCAAAATACACTTCACCGCTGAGGGATTACAGTTACACACTACAAGTTCCCTGGCTTTGTCTTGGCCCCTCTTGAATCGAGTACGGATCCTCTACTTTCAGTAGTACGGGCCCATACTACCTTCCACATCTATCCGTACTTTCTTCAAGAACTGTCTTGACTCTACCAAGTCCCTTCTACTGCTACTGATCTCTACTATTCTCATCCTAGGCTTGCCCTAGGGAAAATCTCTGACTCCACCCAAACCGATCCTCAGCTGCTGAAGGCCTCCTTGTAATGCCAAATAGCCATCACCTGAATACCATCACATGTGACGAGGCTCAGATAATCCTTTGAGTAAAAGACTCGTCCCTACAACGGTTAGACTCAGACGAGAGCTACGCAATAGGGCCAAATCCAGCACTCTGATATTATTCAACCTTGATCACATGTGACGTGACGTATTCACGTGATGGCTAACTCCCATCACTCAGAGTCCTACAAAGCACAAAGCAAGTAGCATTCGGACACAGGAAATTACTCAAGCAAATCTATTCTCATAACGAGAAACTGTACTAGCATACAATGCGAATCTCATACAATCAGGCATAACCCAAACAAGCTACCCTACTACTGTCTACTCAATACTAGCATGCAATTCTCATAAAGTTGAAACACATATAGCAGGCACATAAGGCATCCTCCTAGATCCTTAGTCCTATTCTAGTATGTTGTTCTACTGAAACTGAAACTGATAATCATAACATAAACTTGTATTGGTAATTTGGGAGTACTTACTTGAGCTTGGCTGATTGCATGCACCACACCCTTTTCTCTTTTCAAAAATCTTTTCACTTTTTCTAAAACTCTTTTCTTTATACTTTTCTAAAATTGTTTTCCTTTCTCAAAATCCTTTTGTAAACATGGTTTTTCTCTTGAAAACTTTATACCACTTCCTTAGTTTCAGTTCAGACACACCCGAAAGTGTGCCTGAATCCCTCAAACCAAGGCTCTGATACCAAATTGTAACATCCCAAAAACACAGTCTGAAAATTTTGTTTAATTTAATAATAAAAACCATAGTCAATAAACCTTATATAAAAATCATAAGCAATGTATCTCAAAATATTATAACAACTGTCAAGTATATCAGAGTATAAACATCCCAGGTTGAACAAATGGTGTACACTACAATCTTCCAAAGCTCCTCTTTTGAAAACTGAGTTCCTGAAACCAAAACTGAAACTGTAAGCACACAAAGCTTATTGAGCTCCCCCAAACTACCACATACCATACAATAACATATAAAGCACATACTGGGCCTTGCCCACTGCATCGGACCGAGGTCTGGACTAACTGGGGCCTTGCCCCCTGCATCGGACCAAAATCCGGACTAACTTGGGCCTTGCCCGTTGCATCGGACTGAGGTCCGGACTAACTGGGGCCTTGCCCCCTAGATCGGACTGAAATCTGGATTAACTTGGGCCTTGCCAATGCATCGGACCGAGGTCCAGACTAACTGGGGCCTTGCCCCCTACATTGGACCGAAGTCCTGACTAACCGAACATAGCATAACATGATCATAGCATATAACATAAGCACATATACTAGATATTGCATCGGACCTAGGTCCGAACTAACTAACACATACACATGTTTGAATCACAAAGATATCAAGCATAATGAACTACTGCATCGGACCAAAGTTCAGAACACATAACATAAAGGCATGCTTGAATCACAAAGACATCAAGCATACTGAACTACTACATCGCACCGAAGTCCGGAACTACTGCTAACTAAACGGGCCAACATTGTGACCGTAGACCCGTTCCTACTGGAAGTAAAACTCACCTGAACTACTGAACTCGGCCGATAACCCTCTGGCTGCTAACCGACAACTCTCTGAAGTGCTGCTCCTCTAGCTCCTGAGCTAGCAATACCAATAATAACACTTAGCCTAAACTATCCTCACGAGGTCAACTAAGTCAACTCTAGTCAAAGTCTTGGTCAAAGTCAACCTTCCAGTTGACTCGACTCGCTGAGTTATTCTACCAACTCGCCGAGTCCATGCTCCTAAAAACCCAAACAACCCCCGACTCCACTCGTCGAATCTAGTAGTGCTGTTCACTATTTGGATAAAACTGAATTGTCCAATTGGACAATTTGGATTGGACTATTTGGTTCGGATATTCGGATATTTTGTTTGATTTTCAACAAAATCGAATTATTATTTTGGATTTCGGATTGGTTTTGGTTTATAAAATTAGAACCGAATAGTCCAAAAAAACCGAATAAATATTTATTATTATATTTATAATATATATCTATATTTATTTATTAATTTTGTAATTTATTTTTTCAAATAGGTTCAAAACATTTCACCCGATAAAAACCATTAATATGCATTTTCTCCAAAAGTTATCTATCTATAAAATATTTAACTATAATATATCTTCTTAGTAGTTGTTTATAAATATCAAATCGCAACTAAATAATTTGTTTTTGTTTCTTGTATAAAATTAGGTAATATTATAAATATATGTCGTTTTAAAATGTTTTGAAAACCAAATTATAAAAACCGATCCAACCGAATTGTCATTGGACTGGATCAGATCGGATTTGAATTTAATTTGGACTATTCGGATCCATGTTTTGAAAACCGAAATCAATTTGGATTTACTTGATTGGATCGGATCAAACCGATCCATCCAAACGAACACCCCTAGAATCTAGCGAGAAATCGACGGGTTCTCCTTCATCTAACACTTTCGGGACTATCTTCAACTAACTCGCCGAATTGTTCTACAACTCGCCGAGTCCATCTTCATCAGCTAAGGAGATTGCCTTGAACTCGCAGAGTTCCTCCTTGAACTCATCGAGTACCATGATCTTCATGTCCAACACGAACACAGACTGGCTGAGTCCTTCTATAACCCCACTCACTGATCCGACTCATAACAGAAGGGTTTGGTTTTGGGACCCCAACTTGCCGAGTCCATGAACTGACTCGCCGAGTCCTCCTAGTGACAACTCTAATCTGTCGATTTCAGTCTATACCACACTTTCAACTCATAGATCTGGACTCCTTATGCTAGATTTGCACGTAAAGTTGCTAACTTTACGTGCATGCAAGGGGTTATAAGGCTAGAACACGAAATCCAAGCTAATAAGAAGTTCAAGGTCAAGACATGGAGCCTTAGCTAGATAAAGCCAACAACTCTGAGCTTCTAGAGCTCAAAAGTGTCCAAATCTAATGCCTAATCCATCCTCCAAGGCTTGTCGCCTGGATTCCACTTGGAATTGGTCCAAATGTAACAAAAGATAAGCTAGAAAAGGGATCTAGATGATTAACAACCAAGGTATAAGCTTTATACCTTCAAATGATCTACAATGTCACCCAAACTCTGGATCTATACTCCTTTCCTTGCTCCCTTTCTTCCACAATCTTCAAGATGCACACCAAGAGCCTTAATCTTCTAACACAAGCTCGAGAATGAAGTTGGGTGGCTAGGGTTTCGTCTTTGGACAATGGAGGCTATAAATGAAACCCTAGAAATGAGAATGAGATGCTTAAATAGGGTGCCAAGTCCCAAAATTAGGGTTTCTCAACCCAGACCAGACTCGTCGAGTCAGTCTCCCCGACTCGTCGAGTCGGTCCTTAATCCGCAACACGGGTGACGCTCCGACTCGTCGAGTTCCTCCTTGGACTCGAGGAGTTGACTTCTTTAACTAAGGGTTTTTCTTTCCTTTCTTGGTCATTCGGATTCTGGGTGTTACAATATGAGTCTCAACTTGTAATGGGTCATAAAAACATCAAGCTACTTTATTCGAATGTCCCTAAGCTAGAGATGATTGTTGGTATGGTTGTAGTTTGAATAAGACCTAATCTCCAACATTAAATTGGACGCCCGAACATATTGGATTGTCTTGATTTTTTATATACATCTTTGATTTGTTTAAATTAGCTTAAATTTGCATAAATATAGATTAATTAATGTGTCTTAAGTAAGTCATCCAATGAGGCCATTGTAGGACCACCTCGTAAATAATCATGCAATGATGCCAAATGCAACTTTAAAATAAATCATTTTGATATCTGAATGATAGGCAGTGTTGTAGATGTAGTTACCCCATAGAAAAAGGGAGACCCATGAGCGAGGTATAATTATGACAAAGGCTAGTAAATAATCTTTCAATCAATGTTTAAGAACCTATGTTTTCCCATCTGTTTGTGGGTGATTGTAACCACTTATATGAAGGGTAGTTCTTTGTAGACGCAATAATTCCCACTAAAATCCAATCATAAAAATTTGGTCTCAATATGAAATATTTGAAGTAGGCATCCCATGGATTTTTAACAAAATCCTTGATGCAAATCTAAGCAATTTGCATTACACTAAATTAGGGACCCAATGATAAAAAAAATGTGTATGTGTTTGGGTAAGCGGTCTATCACCACAAATATGGTCATCCTTCCAACGGGTGATGGTAAATCCATAACAAAATCCATGGATATTGATTCCTAAATCTGACCTGAAGTTTGTAGAGGTTAAAGGAACCCTTAAGGTGGTTTTTTAATGGTTTGACCTATTATATAGGTTGGCGGAACCCATTAGGTGACGTCTTTATATTCCTTCATTATAGCAATAAAAGTAGCAAATGTTGAATTTACGTGCACCCAACCTAAAATTAAAGACAAATATGTAAAAGAACTACAAGAACAAAGGAAGGCAGGGAATTGACAATGATGAAAATGATATATTCTCTATAATGATTTCTCATTGATATTTCCTTACTACAAAAGACAACATAAACAAAATTTGTTATTAATGTTCTCCATGTCTTTGACGAAATAACCCTTTAGAACCTTCGTATGGAACATAATCCCTAAACTTTGTTCGAGCCTTCTTTACCATATTAAGCTTCATCTTGTATTTGTTTGTGTTATGGCTATCAAAACTGAACCATAGAAAATGAACCAAAATGCTACCATCTTAACAAAGAAATTTGGTAGTCAACATATTTGACTCAATTGAAAAATCATGGTATCGTAATGATACAAAAACATTAAATGTCTTGCTACTACTGTACCAATCAATTCATTTCATATATATATATATATATATATATATATATATATATATATATATATATATATATATATATATATATATATATATATCTTAATTACCTTATAATGCATTTTTGGTCAAATGCTAAATTTTAAGTCGTACAAACATACAATGCATTTGTACAATCAATTTATGCATTACAAAAAGAGTAGAGCACATATGGTCAACAGTTGAAAAGGTCAAATTTCTTATCCCTTATTCTTAGGCTATTGTTGACCCGGTTCATACCTTATCTCCGTATTTCCCCAAATCTCGCGATTTCTATTCACAAATCTTGGATATATATCGCTGACGTTTCCATTTCTAGGGTTTAATTCATCTTTCAACATTCAATCACCATTGTCACACCCGTCTCTTGGCGCGGATAAACGGCTAATATATATATATATATATATATATATATATATATATATATATATATATATATATATATATATATATATATATATTGTTAAAACGTTATCGTAAACGTCTTAAACGAATAATAAATTCACTTCTTGGTTGCACTAATGGGTAGCATATGTAAGCGAGTCGAATCCCTAGGGATACAACCTAATGGTCAATGTCTCTTTGTGTAAAACACATGCTAGTCAAATGCAAAAAATAATAAAATGGAGGATTTTTTATTATTATTATTTAAAACTAAAATAGCAATGAAATAAAATAAACAAAATTTAGCAATAAAAAGCGAATTAAGTTATGGTATAACTTTCCTACTCATGCAGTCAACACAAAAATGGTTATTTAAAACGTGTTATATCTAAGTTGGTACTGAAAACTACTAACATGATATAGTAAATTCTCTTTAGTTAATGCGCACTTTTTAATAAATTAATTAAACAAGCTCTTAATCAAGTTAGAAAAGCAACATTATGATCTATGTAAAATTATCAACAATATTCAATACTTCTCACAAGCTCGGAAGCATAAAAATATGAATTTTTAGTTTATAACAGAGTTAAATCCCAAAATGGAACCGATCAGTTACTTGTTACTTGTTACTAATAGATTAAAACAATTATGGTGAAACTTCCCAAATTTTGAGACCAAAAATTTCATTTTTGAATAAATATTTTATAAAGCATTTTACCAAAACATTGTCAATAAAACAACACATTACAAAATCATAATGTTGTGTCTCAGTCCATGACATCAAAAGTAATGAAAATCAGAGTACAATCCCAGAAACCCAATGCGGAAACCATGTGTGTGTGATGCGCTACTACACCATCGACTCCTTCCCCTTCGACAAAGAGGTACCTGAAACCAAACCAAAAAATGTAACCACAAGGCTTAGTGAGTTCCCCCATCATACCACATATCACATAATATAGTTGGTATCTTTCAACCAGTAAATGTCATCAGTATCTTTCAACCGATAACTATCATCAGTATCTTTCAACCGGTAACCGCCATCGGTATCTTTCAACCGGTAACTGCCATCGGTATCTTTCAACCGCTATCTGGGGACTATTTCACCCCTACCACTAGCATACTGTAAACATACAATCAGGCATATCGGGTACTGACCTACCCCTCGGTCCTAACGACCTATTCCAGGGAAAGATTATTCCCTGTCACTACCACTGACACAGATATCATATCACACAGGCATATCTCATAACCAAATCACATAACCAAACCAAGATAATTATCACATAACCCACCCCTACTGAAAGGTAACTCACCTCGATGTCGTGTAGCGTCTGAACCGTCCTCTGCATGAAGATCGAATCTCCTCGACTCCTCAATCCCTACACGACAATTCTCAAGTCATCAAACAGAACATGCAACCCTAACTAAGTTCAATACCATAACCAGTCAAAATCAACATCCAGTTGACCTAACTCGCCGAGTTGGCCCGCCAACTCGCCGAGTCGATACTCCACTAATCCGATATAACCTCGACACCACTCGTCGAGTCTAGTGAGAACTCGTCGAGTTTTCCTTCATTCAAACCATTGGAACCATCTCCATCCAACTCGCCGAGTTCTTCCTTCAACTCAGCGAGTTCATCTCCCTCATAAGAACGTCTCCAATCTATGACTCGCCGAGTTCTAGAACAACTCGTCGAGTCCATCTTCAAAGGTTGGGATATTACCTTGGACTCGCCGAGTCTGTTCATACACTCGTCGAGTCCCATGATTCCTAGGTCCCTTTACATGTCTAAACATTTACGGGAGTTCCTTCCCGAACCATTGGTCCAACCACAGAAAGGAATTAGTGGTCATTACACACCGACTCGCTAAGTTCCAAGAACAACTCATCAAGTCCCTTCTTGACCCTAACTATACAGTCGATTTAAATGGGTCTTAACACATCAAAATCATAGATATGGCCTCCTAATGTCCATTTTAAACGTAAAGTTCCAAACTTGGTGCACATTGTGACATCCCCAAAATCTCGGCCAGAAAAGACCGATTTCATTTATGCTTTTTAAACATTTTCAGAGTAAATCCTTTTAGTTTTAAAAGAGATGTGGAATTTGTTCCCAAAAAAAAAACATGATAAATAGATATTTATCAAAACATTTCAACAAGAAATATGATTTCATTTCATAATCAAAAGTCGGGATGTCATGTTCCGATACAGATCATAAAGCATAAACGATAGCATTACAAGTCATTCAACAAATATGTACATATACAGACTTGCAAACAAAACAACTTGATGATTCGCCCATCTTAAGCTCTTGCGCCACTTCCTGTAAAACAAATCAACTGAGTGGGTCAGGCTTGGGAGCCTGGTGAGCATATAGGGTTTTCAACCCACAATAATTATATTTAATTTCAACAATCAACAAATAACCCGATTACCCATTCCCGTTATCCTCACCTTATGTACCTCAAAAATAACGTCTATTATAACGAACCTATTTTAGGATTTTTCATTGGGACGGACATTACTGCAGAGGGGCTTCCTCAACAATAAGTATCCTAAAGGCAACCATGAGGGTATAGAGTACACCGGTGAACACGTCGTTCACAACACCTACAGGTAATGAGCCTTCTAGTGTTCCACAGGACAGTCTAGAATAGTCTGTGGTCGTCATCCATACTCTGCTGAATGACTAGAATAACACCAATAACACCGAGGCCTCTCATCTGTTTATTACACACCAATTATCTACCCATGTTCTACCCAACATATTAGTAGAAAAAATATACATTTTTATACATAGTTTAAAAACCTGTATAGCATGCTTTAATCAATACATATTCCACATAACAGATGAGGCATACACACATAACACGTATTTAATAGAGAATAAGTCAGATCTATGAGATAGAAGGGAGTGAATATACACTCACACATATAACAACACAATCTATACACGTAGCACGTATTTTATATAATATACTTCATAACATTGCGTTGGAATGAAAATAACTACACACTCACTTGATCAGAAGATGATCAGGCAGCACTACGGCTTGCAGAAGTAGTGTTTCCCCGTAGATCTGGAAGATCTTCACAAAAACCGGGCTCCTCGCGGGCAGGGCTTCGGCTCGAGAATAACGCTCTTCGGGATCCTCGGGGCTTCAGATCTTGCTTCGGGGCTCGGGAATATTACCGGGGCTTCGGGGTATAAACGGCACGCAAAACGAGGCAAAGACTAGAGAGAGAAGGAAGAAATTGTAAAAAGAAAAGAGCTGCCTCCGGATCCCCTTTTATAGGTTGAGCCTCGGGGTTACGCGGGGCGTAACTTGGGGTTACACGGGGCGTAATCCTCCGGTTGTCGTCATCCCTTGCGTCATCGGCCCTCATACGTCATCGCTTACGACTCCGAAGTACTCGAGTGGTACGCTGGGCGTACATAGGTACGCGGGGCGTAATTCGGATGGGTCGGCTGACTCCCCTTCGGATAATATCGGAGGTTTAATTAAAAATAAATATTTAATATTTAATAAACTTCGAAAATTCATATCTCTCTCATACGAACTCCGTTTTCGACGTTCTTTATATCCACGTGAAGGTGAGACTATGCTCTACAACTTTCGTTTAGACTCCGTCGGCTAATTTTGAATTTATTTTTATTATTTATTTATAGGAGGTCGGGACAGAAAATTTCGTTATAAATTCATAACTTCTTCGTTTGACGTCCGTTCTCGCCTAACTTTTTATCGATTCGATACCAACAACGAGATCTTCAATTCTCATTTAGATTGTTTCGGCTAAAAACCGCTCGATCTCAAATCGAGTATTCGGGCTGCATACTGCCACGTCGAAACTTCAGAAAATCATAACTTCCTCATACGAAGTCAGATTTGGGCGTTCTATATATATATATATATATATATATATATATATATATATATATATATATATATATATATATTCGGAAACCTCGTTTCAACTACTACAACATTATCCAAAGATATCGAGTTTATTTTACACTTAAATTTTGACGCTCATTTTATTCTTAATTTAATTTAAATTATAATAATTAAGAAAACACACATAATCCACATAATTCACAAATAATACATTCTTATTATTTCAAGTTGGGTTACAAGGTTAACCTAGACTATTACATTGCTAAAAATGGCAAGCCCAGAAACACGGGCGTTACAATTCTCCCCACCTTAGAATGATTCCGTCCCCGGAATCACACACCAGCAAACAAATGCGGATAGCGACTCATCATGTCACTCTCCGTCTCCCAAGTGAGATTCGGCCCATTCGCGTGTTTCCATCGGACAAGCACTAACTCAACCATCTTACGCCGCAATTTCTTAGTCTTTCAGTCAACGATTGCCTCTGGTTCTTCAATCAACCTTTTGTTTTCATTGATCCTCAACTCCGAAAGTGGAATCATGTCGGGAACTTCTCCCGTGAACTTCCTCAAGTAACACACATGAAAAGTGTTATGAATTCCATTCAATTCTTCGGGTAGTTCGAGCTTGTAAGCTTGGTTCCCAATTCTCTGAAGAACTTTAAACGATCCAATAAACCTTGGACTCAATTTTCCCCTTTTACCAAATCTTATAAGTCCCTTCCACGGCGAGACTTTAAGCAAAACCGAATCTCCAACTTCAAAAGTCATCGGTCTTCGCTTTTTGTCAGCATAGCTCTTTTGACGGTCCTGAGCTGCTAACATTCTTTCCCTGATCACTTTCAACTTCTCAGCAGTTTGATGTACTATCTCTGGCCCCATAAACTACTTTTCCCCAGCCTCATGCCAACAAGACGGCGTACGGCACTTCTGTCCGTACAAAGCTTGATAAGGTGCCATCTTAATGCTCGAGTGAAAACTATCATTGTAGGAAAATTCTACCAATGGTAAATGTTCATCCCAATTACCTAGGAATTCCAAGGTACATGCTCTCAGCATATCTTCAAGCATTTGTATCGTCCGTTCGCTCTGACTATCAGTCTGCGGATGGTAGGATGTACTTAAACACAACTTGGTACCCAATTCCTCTTGTAGACTTTTCAAAAACCTTGAGGTGAAATGGCTATCACGATCCGATACAATCGTTAACGGAACACCGTGAAGCCTCATAATTTCTTTCACATAGGAACTCGCAAGCTTCTCCATAGACCATTTCTCATTGGCTGCTATGAAATGCGCACTCTTAGTGAATCGATCAACGACCACCCAAATCATGTCGTGACCACTTTTTGTTCTGTGCAGTTTAGTGACAAAATCCATCGCAATGTCTTCCCACTTACCCATAGGCACAGGTAAAGGTTCTAAACTCCCATACGGTTTCTGATGTTGTGTCTTTACTCTCGCACAAGTCACACACTCAGCCACATACTTTGCAACATCAAGCTTCATCGTCGGCCACCAGTAGTAGGGTTTTAGGTCCCTATATATTTTAGTGCTACCGGGATGAATCGAGTACATGGTTTTGTGAGCTTCTTCCATCAGAAGATTTCTGACTCCTCCTATTTTATGTATCCAAATCCGATCTTGGAACACCTTTAGTCCATGACTGTTTACACCGAACACCAATGTTTTGCCCAAACGTTCTTCCTTTCGGTCATTCTTCTCAGAAGCTTCGCTTTGAGCTTTCTTTATACTTTCCACAATAGTCGAGACAACTTCAATTCTCAACACTCTAGGCCTTTTCCTTTCAAGATTGACTTTCCGACTGAGAGCATCAGCATCAACATTAGCCTTACCGGGGTGGTAAAGTATCTCGCAGTCGTAGTCTTTAAGTAATTCTAGCCAGCGTCGTTGCCTCATATTCAATTCCTTTTGACCAAAGAGATATTGGAGACTCTTATGATCAGTGAAAAGTTTGCACTTCGTGCCATAGAGGTAATGCCTCCATATTTTCAGAGCGAAAACCACCGCTGCCAACTCCAAATCATGAGTCGGGTAGTTCTTTTCATGTTCTTTCAACTGTCAAGATGCATATGCTATCACCTTTTCTCTTTGGGTCAAAACACAACCCAATCCAACACCAGACGCATCGCTATAAATAGCGAAGTCTTCAACTCCATCGGGTAGAGAAAGTATCGGTGCCTCGCATAATTTCTTCTTTAGCTTCTCGAATGCTTCTTTATGCTTATCACTCCAAGCATAAGTAGCTCCTTTGTGGTTCAAAGCTGTCAATGGAGTAGCGATCGAAGAAAAGCATTGGATAAACCTTCGGTAATATCCGGCTAATCCTAAAAAGCTTCGGATCTTTGTGGGACTTTTCGGTTGTTCCCACTTCATCACAGCTCCGATCTTCGCTGGATCAACCATTATCCCTTCTTGGTTGACCACGTGACCCAAGAATTGGACTTCACGAATCCAAAAATCACATTTGGAGAACTTCGCATACAGCTTCTCCTTCTTCAAGACTTCCAAAACTTCTCGCAAGTGTCTGTCATGCTCCTCTTGGCTTTTCGAATAAATCAGAATGTCATCTATGAACACTATCACGGATTTATCAAGGAACGGGTTACAAACTTTGTTCATTAAATCAATGAATGCTGCGGAGCATTGGTCAGTCCAAACGACATAACCAAGAACTCATACTGTCCATATCGCATTCTGAATGCAGTCCTCTCGATATCCTGCTCTTTTACCTTTAGCTGATGATATCCTGACGTTAGATTGATCTTTGAAAAATAACTTGAACCTTGTAGTTGATCGAACAGGTCATCAATCCTCGGCAACAGATATCTATTCTTTATCGTTGCCTTATTCAGCTCTCGGTAATCAATGCACATTCTCATACTTCCATCTTTCTTCTTCACGAATAACACCGGAGCTCCCCAGGGTGATGAACTAGGTCTAATGAAACCCTTGTCCAATAACTCCTGAAGTTGCATCATCAGCTCCTTCATCTCCGTCGGTGCTAATCGATAAGGTGCTTTTGCTATTGGCGTCGTCCCTGGCAACAAGTCTATTCTAAACTCCACTTGTCTAACAGGCGGTAATCAGGGAAGATCTTCGGGAAATACTTCCGGATAATCACACACAACAAGAATATTTAGCATCACCTTCTTTTCCTTCTTAGCATCGATCACGAATGCTAAGTATGATGTACACCCCTTGGTCAAACATTTTCTGGCTTTCATTAGAGAAATGATTCCAGAATTCACTCTGCGTTTATCTCCGTACACCATAAACGATTCCTTTCCAAGCGGATTCACTTTCACTATTTTCTTCTTGCATAAAATTTCAGCATCATTGGCGCTAAGCCAATCCATTCCCAAAACGATGTCGAAACCGTTAAGTTCGATAGGCAACCATTCCTCGTGGAACTTATTCCCATTTAGATCAATTAAGATGTTTTTCATACGATGGCTAACAGGTACAAACTTGCCACTAGCAACTTCGACTAATAAAGCATTATCTAGTCTAACAACAGGCAAAGCTAGTTTTCTACCAAATTCATGTGATATAAAGGAGTAGTTGGCTCCAGAATCAAATAAAATTTGGGCAGGCAATTTGTTAATGAGAAAGGTACCTGAAGCGACATCAGCTTCATCCTTAGCAGCTTCCAGTGTCATCTAGAATGCTCTCACCTTTGGCTTTGGCGGAATGTTGGGTCTTGCTGCTTCCTTCTTTTTCAGACAATCCCTTGAGATGTGCCCCTCCTCACCGCAACCATAACAAACATTCTTGGTGAAGGTGCAGTCATTGGCATAATGCCCTGGCTTTCCACATTTGAAGCACGTGGTTTCCCCGCCGCACTTCCCATGATGCTTCTTCTTGCACTTGTCGCACCATTTCGCTTCTACCTTTCCTCCACTTCCTCTCGAACTAGATTTCGAGAATTTACTTTTCTTGCTGGACCCTGAAAATCCATCGATTTTCCTTTTTTCACCCACCTCTGACCTTTCTAGACCTTTCTCCCTGATCTGGGTCTCAACATTTCTAGCAGCCCAGATGGCGGCTTTCAATGTGGTTGCTTGCTTAACCATTGGACCATAGTCCGCTGGTAGTCCAAGGGCAAACTTGTTGAACTTAGAGAGTTCTGTAGGTACCAAATATGGGATAAACTTCATCTTTTCTGTGAAACTTGCAGCGTATTCAATAACGCTCAATTTCCCTTTCTTCCAATTCTGAAACTCATTACTGATTTCCAGAAGGTCCTGCTTGGAGCAGTATTGCAGTTTTAGTTGTTCCACAAAGTCTTCCCAAGACATTTTGCTTGCTTCTCCCTTGGGCATAGAGTCAGGTAACAGCTTCCACCAACTCAACACACCAGATTTTAGCAGAGGGATCGCAAGAGCGGTCTTCTGCCTGTTGCTGCATTCGCAACTTTCAAACATAGTCTCCATTTCGGAGATCCAATCCATAACTTGCACCGGCGTCGGGCTTCCGGATAGACATGGTGGTTTGGATGCCATGAAATCCTTGTACTTACACCCATGCCCATCATTTCCTCCATACTGGTTATTGCATCTAACCATTGGTGGGTTGTCTTGACCAATAATCCCACTAAAGTTTTCTCCTTCAGACTGCCCTCCATTCTCCTCGGGCTCTTCTACATGAATTGACGGTTCTTCACGATTCTGCCTAAGCAGGCGTCTTGTTTATTCCATCTGACGATCCAACATCGTTAGAATAATCATTTGTACACCAGCCATTGTTATCGGCTCAGGTGCAGCAGCTACAACAGGTACTTGTTGAATTATAGGCGGTTGATTCCTGTTTTCATCAGCATTTCCAACTCCGCTTCTTGTTCTCACCATTTTGATCTATACACTGAATAAGGTGAAATTAGATCCTCATTCACGATAAGATTTCAATTCATTCTTCGTACTCCAAACGATTACATGGTAGATCTAATATCGTATACATACGCTTAGAATCCTAAACACATAAACCTTCAGATCCGGTTAGCAACAAACCGTAGATCCGAACAAATAATATCACATATGGAAACATATAACATTTAGCATATAAAAGCATTTTTAGGCAACTTTCCTAAAATAAACTAGTGCTCGTGTCTAAAATTTATCAGACACACATCTCACAATCTCCACTTAGCATCCTAAGTTTAAGTCTAGAAATCCTACAAATTCCTAGTTCGCTTAAACTAATGCTCTGATACCAACTGTGACATCCCCAAAATCTCGGCCAAAAAAGACTGATTTCATTTATGCTTTTTAAACATTTTCAGAGTAAATCCTTAAGTTTTAAAAGAGATGCGGAATTTGTTCCCAGAAACAAAACATGATAAATAGATATTTATCAAAACATTTCATAAAGAAATATGATTTCATTTCATAATCAAAAGTCGGGATGTCATGTTCCGATACAGATCATAAAGCATAAACGATAGCATTACAAGTCATTCAACAAATATGTACATATACAGACTTGCAAACAAAACAACTTGATGATTCACCCATCTTAAGCTCTTACGCCACTACCTGTAAAACAAATCAACTGAGTGGGTCAGGCTTGGGAGCCTGGTGAGCATATAGGGTTTTCAACCCACAATAATTATATTTAATTTCAACAATCAACAAATAACCCGATTACCCATTCCCGTTATCCTCACCTTACGTTCCTAAAAATAACGTCTATTATAAGGAACCTATTTCAGGATTTTTCATTGGGACAGACATTACTGCAGAGGGGCTTCCTCAACAATAAGTATCCTAAAGGCAACCATATGGGGGATAGAGTACACCGGTGAACACGTCGTTCACAACACCTACAGGTAATGAGCCTTCTAGTGTTCCACAGGACAGTCTAGAATAGTCTGTGGTCGTCATCCATACTCTGCTGAATGACTAGAATAACACCAATAACACCGAGAACTCTCATCTGTTTATTACACACCAATTATCTACCCATGTTCTACCCAACATATTAGTAGATAAAAATATACATTTTTATACATAGTTTAAAAACCTGTATAGCATGCTTTAATCAATACATATTCCATATAACAGATGAGATATACACACATAACACGTATTTAATAGAGAATAAGTCAGATCTATGAGATAGAAGGGAGTGAATATACACTCACACATATAACAACACAATCTATACACGTAGCATGTATTTTATATAATATACTTCATAATATTGCGTTGGAATGAAAATAACTACACACTCACTTGATTAGAAGATGATCAGGCAGCACTACGGCTTGCAGAAGTAGTGTTTCTCCGTAGATCTGGAAGATCTTCACAAAAATCGGGCTCCTCGCGGGCAGGGCTTCGGCTCGAGAATAACGCTCTTCGGGATCCTCGGGGCTTCGGATCTTGCTTCGGGGCTCGGGAATATTACCGGGGCTTCGGGGTATAAACGACACGCAAAACGAGGCAAAGACTAGAGAGAGAAGGAAGAAATTGTAAAAAGAAAAGAGCTGCCTCCAGATCCCCTTTTATAGGCTGAGCCTCGGAGTTACGCGGGGCGTAACTTGGGGTTACGTGGGGCGTAATCCTCCGGTTGCCGTCATCCCTTGCGTCATCGGCCCTCATACGTCATCGTTTACGACTCCAAAGTACTTGAGTGGTACGCTGGGCGTACATAGGTACGCGGGGCGTAATTCGGATGGGTCGGATGACTCCCCTTCGGATAATATCGGAGGTTTAATTAAAAATAAATATTAAATATTTAATAAACTTCGAAAATTCATATCTCTCTCATACGAACTCCGTTTTCGACGTTCTTTATATCCACGCGAAGGTGAGACTACGCTCTACAACTTTCGTTTAGACTCCGTCGACTAATTTTGAATTTATTGTTATTATTTATTTATAAGAGGTCGGGACAGAAAATTTCGTTATAAATTCATAACTTCTTCGTTTGACGTCCGTTCTCGCCTAACTTTTTATCACTTCGATACCAACAACGAGATCTTCGATTCTCGTTTAGATTGTTCCGGCTAAAAACCGCTCGATCTCAAATCGAGTGTTCGGGCTGCATACTGCCACGTCGAAACTTCAGAAAATCACAACTTCCTCATACGAAGTCAGATTTGGGCGTTCTATATATATTCGGAAACCTCGTTTCAACTACTACAACATTATCCAAAGATTTCGAGTTTATTTTACACTTAAATTTTGACGCTCATTTTATTCTTAATTTAATTTAAATTATAATAATTAAGAAAACAGACATAATCCACATAATTCACAAATAATACATTCTTATTATTTCAAGTTGGGTTACAAGGTTAACCTAGACTATTACATTGCTAAAAATGACAAGCCTAGAAACACGGGCGTTACACACATGCATGGGGTTTTTGGCTCAAAAATCCATAAAAGGTGCTCTAGAATGTGCATGGGGCTCTTATGGCCATAGATTTGGCACCTTTATGCCATGAGATCCCTCTAATGACTCATATCTGAAAGTAAAACCCCATGAATCACTTCACAAATCCGGAAATGGCTTAGAAAGCCCTAAATGCACCCAAAATCTAATCCCTAAAGATGAACAACCAAAGGGAATACCAAAACAGGGGCATTTACCTTGGTTGAGCTGAAGATGGAATAAGATCTCTGGATCTACAAGCCCCAACTCGAATTCCCAAGCTTCTCCCTTCCTTTCAAGCTTCACAACCACCCAAAAGCACCAAAAATGGCCTTAGATCACTCAAAGCGGCTAGGGTTTCGATAAGAGGTGTTTTGGGAGCATAAGTGACAATGGAGGTTACAATAAGGCGTTTAAATAGGGTGCAAACCCTCAAATTTAGGGTTTCACTCAAACAGCACCTACTCGCCGAGCCAGTCTCCGACACGTCGAGTAGGTCACTTAAACTTCCCGCGGAACCCGTCTCTACTCGAAGAGTTGGGCCACCAACTCGTCGAGTCCCAGAGAAAAATACATAAAGTTCTTGAATTAAAGACATACCAAGAATCGGGTGTTACATATGGATTCCAATAACTGATTAACTAGATTGATTTAATCCTAAATTATGTGTCCATGCTAAAAATAATTAAAATCAAACATTCATTAAGTGAAAAACTAAAATAATTGGATAGAATCACAAACTAAAAAACTGATCTAATGATGTATTACATAAAAAGTATTTATCTTGCAGAACTGAAATCTAGGGTTTTAGCTAGACATGGCTAAAATCTGATCTATAACAATGAAAAGGGAAATTAAATTGCTAAATCTTACTAAACTTAATGAGAGACACGATCCACAGTCTTAAGATATTCAAAAATTGATGTTGTAACATCCCAAAAATAATGATATAAGTCTTCATTTTCAAAAACATCAAAACCATACATCATGTGTTTCAGAACCAGTCACAGTACAAATATATCAAAATCCTCAGAGTAAATAATCATCAATGAGAAAATTATTGGGGATGTTGTGCAGTCAAGTCAGACATTCCCTTTGGAATTGGAAGTACCTGAAAATATTAAACCACAAAACTGTAAGCACAAAGCTTAGTGAGTTCCCTAAAAATACCACATACCATACATAATCTCGGGCCCCGCACAAAATACAAATGGGCCCTAGTAGGCATGTAAAACCTCTCATTTTGCTTGTTTGTTACCAAGGATCTCTCTATGTAGGTTTGATGCACAGACTTCTGGAAAATATTTCTTTAAAAATAACTTTTCAAGCATGTTCCAGGTAGTGATGGAGTCGGATGGAAGACTATAGAGCCATTCTTTAGTTGAATCTAACAGTGAAAAAGGGGAATGCCCTTAACTTTTTCTAATCTTCTACGATGACATGGGAATTCATTCCAGAACATACCGTATGAAATTCCTTGAGGAATTTTTGTAGGTCTTCATTTTCTAGGCGTCTAAATGTAGGAAGGAGGTGTATCAACCAAGATTTTAGCTCAAAATTCTAGGCTTCTGAAAAGGTAATATAGAGAGGTTGTTGAGTAACTTCTTAGGTGGCCCACTATATGAGGGTTTTATCTTCGCCCTCTCCATCACTCATGTATGATTTATCAGAATCAGATTCAGAAGGGTCTCTGGTTTTGGATTCTTCGGAAGGTGGGCAGGAATATGTTTTATGTGGGCTTTGAAAGGGTAAAGATGGTGTGCTTTATGGAATGATGAAGAAGTGGTTTATGTTTCGTTCCACAAGGGACTTTCTTATGGTGTGGTGATTTCTAGTGGTAAGGAATATGATGGAATTGAGAAACCCACTTTGTAACGCCCGTAGATCCGGGCTAGTCAATTTAGAGATAATAGGGGTCAAAAACGACTTTTCGAAAAAAGATTAATTAGAATAAATAATCTTAACCAAGTATTATAATATGTATCAAGGGTTCCGTACATATAAAGAATGCCGAAATCCGAGTTATAACAAAGAAGTTATGGCCCGTCGAAGTTTTACAGCAAAACCGGCACGGCACCAGGAGACGTAAATAGTGAATTTTTGATAAAGGACTTTTTAGCGTTATCGATCCAAATAAAAGTTGTAGTATATGTTAAACCGAGAACATACAAAAAAAGAACGCCCAAATCTGACTTCGTATGAGGATGTTATGAATTTTCTAAGATTTGGCATAGCAATGCACGACCCGAAACTCGAATTTTAGTTCGAGCGGTTTTTAGCCTACACAACATAAATGAGAATTCAGGATCTCATTAATAGGAACTCAACAGTAAAAAGACAGGCGAAAATAGAGTCCGTATGTAGAAGTTATGAATTTTACGCGGACATTTAACAGTATAATCTCCTCGTACTGTTAAATTTAAGATCGGTCGAGAATTAGCCGACGGAGTCAAAAGGAAAGTTGTAGATATTATTTTTACCTACGTGTGGATATAAATAACATCAAAAATGGAGGTCATATGTGAAAGTTACGGATTTAAGAAGTCGGAAGTGTGCTGTGCGAAAATGGGTGATGTGGCACAATCTTGGCCATTGCTTTCTCCCCAAGTCTTTCCACGAGATGGTGACATATGGCACCAAGTTCAGCCATTTTCACCCTATAACTAGAACCTCTCCCACCCTCATTTTCTTCACACCTTTCCGATTCTTTCTTCTCTTTACTCTCTCTCTCTCTAGAACCTCTCTCTAGCCCCGAAACCCCTCGAAAAGCCTAGGGAACCTCCCTAGCACGAGGCGGAAGCCCCGTAGTGCTTGAGAGAAGAAGAGCTTTTCGGCTCGGGAACGTTGCTCCAAGCAAAGCCCGATTTTCTATAAAATCTGTTGTAAGTGAGCTACGTCTACGCTATTTTTAATATAGTTTTTATTTAATTATAGTAACGTTATTAGGAACTTATAATAAGTATTTGGGCTATTATTATGGGTTATATAAGTATTGTTTAATGCTTATATAATAGTAATAATAGCTAGACTATTAATTAGTCTCGACAAATAATAGACTAAACTCTAGTGGTAATAATACTAGGTTTCGTCGAAGGAAATTATTTTTAAGAAGCGAAGCGCTGTCTGAGTTCGGAATCACCACCTTTTCAAGTGAGTACATAGTCCCTTTCATGAACATGATTTTAATACAAGTATCGATTGAAGTATTAAATATATGATTGTGTGAGAATTATTTGATGTTGCCTGAGATACTTGTTAAAGAACATACCTGATTATATATGCTGATTTAGGATAAAGAGTAAACCTAAATTAATTATAAGGAATATTGGGTAGTGTTTTCTTACGAGAACGAGTGAATTATACTCGGAGAATAAAACCTTAGTATATGTCATTGATCCGGGAGCATGGATTAGACATAGTCATTGTCCCTAGTCCGAGAGTATGGATTAGGCATAATCATTCATCATTAATCCGAGAGTATGGATTAGTCATTCGTCCCTAGTCCGAGAGTATGGATTAGGTAAAGTCGTTCATTTCTGATCCGGGAGTATGGGTTAGGTAAAACGGCTAATCTTAGGTCCGAGAGTATGGATAGTCTCGTTGTGAGGATCGACGGGGTGGGATAAGAGTTGTTTATATATATGGTGAAATTGTATATTTTGTGAGTTTTAAACTATATATATGGTATAACATTGTGGGATTGAAATCCCTATGTACTCACCAGGTTTCCCAACCTGACCCACTTAGTTTATTTATATCACAGGTGTTGATATGAAGTCACATTATACTAAGAGATTAAGGAGATATAAACCACTAGTGATAATGAATGTAAGTTATGTTTATGCTTATATTTCTGTATTGACGATGACATACCAAATGTTTGAAAATGAATAAAAATACTTTTCTTCGGAAGTGCTTTGATAACGTATTTATCACGTTTTACTGGGAACCAATTCTGCAACATTTTTATTAAAAGAGGTACTCTGATTTTTAAAACACATAAACAAAATTGGTCTTTTCTGGCCGTGAAAATGGGGATGTCACAGTTGGTATCCGAGCATTAGTTTAAACGAACTAGGAATTTGTAGAATTTCTAGACTTAAACTTAGAATGCTAAGCGATGATTGTGAGATGTGAGCACTAGCTTATTTTAGGAATTATGCCTAAAATGCTTTTATATGCTAAATGCTTTGTGCTTGATATGCTGTTATTTGTTCGGATCTATGGTCTGTTGCCGACCAGATCTGGAAACCTTATGTGTTTAGGATTCTAAGCATACGACTATGATATTAGAACTAGCATATAGACGTTTCGGAGAGATAAGGATGATTTAAACGTCAATCCTAAATAAAGATCTATATTCACCTTATTCAGTGTATAGATCAAGATGGCATGGACCCGTAAAGGAAATGTGAATGCAAATGGGAACCGAGATCAACCCCCAGTGATACAGCAAATACCAGTCGTAGTAGAAGTCGCACCTGAGCCAATCACCATCTCGGGAGTACAAGCCATGATGCGGGCTATGTTAGCGGAACAAAGGGAAGAAATGAGGCGAATGATGAAAGAGAATAGGGATGAAGCCACCGTGCCCATTATGCAACAGGAGCCGATTCCCGAACAATCGGAGGAATGAAACTAAAGTAGGTCAGTGGACCAAGCTGATCCGCTAGTTAATTGGAGAAACGGCCAAGATGATGTAGTCGAGAGAAATGGATGCAAGTACAAGGATTTTTTGACTTGCAAGCCATCGACTTTCACTGGAAAGGAAGACCCGATCGGAGTCATGGATTGGATCTCAGAAATGGAGTTAGCTTTTATGACGTGCGGTTACAGAGGCAAGCTGCAAACCACCTTTGCAGTGCGTCAGTTCCGAGGAGGCGTTGTGCGCTGGTGGAATACCCTAGGGAAGACTCTAAGCCCCAATGAGCCCCTGCAATTGACTTGGACAGAGTTTTGGTGCAATTCAAACGTAAGTATTGTTCATCCCAAAACCTGTTCGAGCTGGAGAACCAATTCCTAACCTTGAAGAAAGGAAGCATGACCATCGATGAATACACCAACAACTTCACAGACAAGATGGAGTTTGCTTTGCGCCTTGTCCTGGACGAGCTAACAAAAATTGACAAGTATTCAAAGGGACTTCCATGGTAGTATGCGGTGCCAGTACATTAGGCACCTACTCTGGAGGCAGCTATCTGGGCTGCCAAGTCTGTTGAAGATATGATCAAGGGAAGAGTCTCCAACAAGATGGAGGTTGGCGAGAAGAGAAAGTTTGAAGGATCCTCAAGGTCCGACGTGAAGAGAAAATTCTCAAATACTGGTTCAAAGAAGTTCGAAGAAGGAACGCAATGGTGTGACAAGTGCAGAAAGAAGCACATTGGGAAATGCTCTAAAGAGATGACCTGCTTTAAATGCGGGAAGACTGGTCATTATGCCAGTGAATGGACAACCAAGAGAGAAGTCTGCTTTAAGTGTGGTGAATAGGGACACTTCAAGAAAGACTGCCCAAGGAAAGAAGAAGCTACAAAGCCGAATACACCGCCAAAACCAAAGGCAAGAGCATTTCAGATGATCCTTAACGAAGCAGATGACAACGCGAGGAATCAAGGATGAGGACTTCATATCCGAAGATCGAGTTATGCAGTAGCCATAATATCATATGATGTAGCCTATTAGAGGCGCGGTCTATCGTGAACTTGAACACCTATGTAATCGTTTCAAGGAATAATATAAAAACCTTCGTTTTGCTATCCAATGTGTTAAGCTGTCGTGTGATTTTATTTTATGGTGACTTGGGAATACTGTGAGACAATACTTAGGATGAGTATGGGTAGGTGTGAATGGTAGTAGAGGCCTATACTACCGGAAGCACAGGACTCGCACTTGGATCAGGGAAGGTCACAAGGTTACCAAGAAACTAGTAATTGGTACCGTTTTATTCAAGAATATCATTACCATCGTTTCGGTAATGACTAAGAAGGTGATTGTTATACCAACCCTAGCGGTCATATCAAATTGAGTCCGAATACGATAAGTATGATAAATAGTTCAGAGAATCAAGTCCGATGTAGCAACTGACTTAAGCTAAAAGCTTGAATAGAAAAACAATCAAAGTGATCAGTAGAGGTACTGTGATAGTTGCTTGTAGCTAGAAATGCTACCTTTTAAGATGAGATTGGAACATGAACGAAAGTATAGTCTGTTCTCGAAGACTCTAAGAGACCTGAGTCTAAGCGTGGGAATATACGATGATAAGTCATTAAAATATGACACATCGGTCTATTTTAGTAATAAAATAACTTATCATAAGTTTGTTAAGAAGAAGAAGCAGTCTCTAGTAAGGATCGAGATTGTGACTTGAAGGTCATAATTTGGAGTCTAACGTGAGATAGGGAGCAAGTGCAAGATCGAGCACCGCCTGCAATCAGGAAGTCTTAGACTTAGATATTTGTTCAAAGAAACACCAAAGTTATCGTTGTTACTTAGGATGAAAAGATAACGTATAGAGTCATCATGTGAGTTTCGTTGATGATTCTGGGACGTAATCATCCTAAGGGGGAGATAATTATAACGCTCGTAGATTCGGGCTAGTCAATTTAGAGATAATAGAGGTCGAAAACGACTTTTCGACAAAATATTACTTATAATAAATAATCTTAACCAAGTTTTATAATATTTCTCAAGGGTTCCGTACATATAAAGAACGCCGAACTCCGAGTTATAACGAAGAAGTTATGGTCCGTCGAAGTTTTACAGCAAAACCGGCACGGCACCGGGAGACGTAAATAGTGAATTTTTGATAAAGGAATCTTTAGCCTTATCGATCCAAATAAAAGTTTTAGTATATGTTAAACCGAGAACTTACAAAAAAAGAACGCCCAAATCTGACTTCGTATGAGGAAGCTATGAATTTTCTAAGATTTGGCACAACAGTGCACGGCCCGAAACTCGAATTTTAGTTCGAGCGATTTTTGGCCTATATGACCTAAATGGGAATTTAAGATCTCATTAATAGGAACTCAACGGTAAAAAGACAGACGAAAACAGAGTCCGTATGTAGAAGTTATGAATTTTACACGGACATTTAACAATATAATCTCCTCGTACTTTAAAATTTTAAGATCGGTCGAGAATTAGCCAACGGAGTCAAAATGAAAGTTGTAGATCTTATTTTTACCTACGGTGGATATAAATAACATCGAAAATGGAGGTTGTATGTGAAAGTTACGGATTTTAGAAGTCGGAAGTGTGCTGTGCGAAAATGGGTGATGTGGCACAATCTTGGCCACTGCTTTCTCCCCAAGTCTTTCCACTAGATGGTGACATGTGGCACCAAGTTCAGCCATTTTCACCCTATAAGTAGAACCTCTCCCACCCTCATTTTCTTCACACCTTTCCCATTATTTCTTATCTTTACTCTCTCTCTCTCTAGAACCTCTCTCTAGCCCCGAAACCCCCCCCCCCCCCCCGAAAAGCCTAAGGAACCTCCCTAGCATGAGGCGGAAGCCCCAGAGTGCTCGACGGATCCGAGAAGAAGAGCTTTTCGTCTCGGGGACGCTGCTCCAAGCAAAGCCCGGTTTTCTATAAAATCTGTTGTAAGTGAGCTACGCCTACGCTATTTTTAATATAGTTTTCATTTAATTATAGTAACGTTATTAGGAACTTAAAATAAGTACTTGGGCTATTATTATGGGTTATATAAGTATTGTTTAATGCTTATATAATAGTAATAATAGCTAGACTATTAATTAGTCTCGACAAATAATAGACTAAACTCTAGTGGTAATAATACTAGGTTTCGTCAAAGGAAATTATTTTTAAGAAGCGAAGTGCTGTCTGAGGTCGGAATCACCACCTTTTCAAGTGAGTGTATAATCCCTTTCATGAACATGATTTTAATACAAGTATCGATTGAAGTATTAAATATATGTTTATGTGCGAATTATTTGATGTCGTCTGAGATAATTGTTAAAGAACATACCTGATTATATATGTTGATTTAGGATAAAGAGTAAACCTAGATTAATTATGAGGAATATTGAGTAGTGTTTTCTTACGAGAACGAGTGAATTATACTCGGAGAATAAAACCTTAGTATATGTCATTGATCCGGGAGTGTGGATTAGACATACTCATTTTCCCTAGTCCGAGAGTATGGATTAGGCATAATCATTCATCATTAATCCGATAGTATGGATTAGTCATTCGTCCCTAGTCCGAGAGTATGGATTAGGTAAAGTCGTTCATTTCTGATCCGGGAGTATGGATTACGTAAAACGGCTAATCTTAGGTCCGAGAGTATGGATAGTCTCGTTGTGAGGATCGTCGGGGTGGGATAAGAGTTGTTTATATATATGGTGAAATTGTATATTTTGTGAGTTTTAAACTATATATATGGTATAACATTGTGGGATTGAAATCCCTATGTACTCACCAGGTTTCCCAACCTGACCCACTCAGTTTATTTATATCACAGGTGTTGATATGAAGTCGCATTACACAGAGAGATTAAGGAGATATAAACCACTAGTGATAATGAATTTAAGTTCTGTTTATGCTTATGTTTTTGTATTGACGCTGACATCCCAAATGTTTTAAAATGAATAAAAATACTTTTCTTCGGAAGTACTTTGATAACGTATTTATCATGTTTACTGGGAACAAATTCCGCAAAATTTATTAAAATTGGTACTCTGATTTTTATAAAACATAAACAAAATTTGTCTTTTCTGGCCGTGAAAATGGGGATATCACACACTTGTTGCTTCTGAAGACTAGAGGTGTACATGTACGAAAAGATCTGGGCATACGATTATTAGTAGTATCGTGTCCCCGGTAACAACGCCAGTTGTTAGAATGATGAAACAGATGTCTTAAATAAAAAATAAATTCACTGCTTGGTTTCACTAATGGGTATCATAGAGAAGCACGGTTGAATCCTTAGGGATACAACCTAATGGTCAATACCTCTTTGTGTAAGACACATAATAGTCAAATGTAAAAAATAATAAAATGGTGGATTTTTTATTATTAATTTAAACTAAAATTTTAGTGAAACAAAATAAATAAAATTTAGTAATAAAAGTGAATTCAGTTCGGCTATAACTGTCCTAATTGTACAATCAACACAAACATGGTTATTTAAAATGTGTTCGATCTAAGTTGGCACTAAAAACTACTAACAAGCTCTTGTAAGTTCTCTTTTACCAAGTTAATTAACCAAAACAAGCTCTTCAGTTAATCCTAACTTGTTACTAACCTAATTAAATAAGCTCTTAATCAAGATAGAAAAGTAGCATTATGATATGTGTAAAACTCTCAGTAATATTCAATACTTCTTACAAACTCGGTAGCATAAATATATGAAATTGCAATTTATAAAAAAGTCAAATTCCAACACGAAACCGATTTGTTACTAATTACTTGTTACTAATTGATTAAAACAATTATGGATTCCTATAACTGATTAACTAGATTGATTTAATCCAAAATTAGGTGATCATGTTAAAAAGAACTAAAATCAAACATTCATCAAGTGCATACCGAAATAATTTGATAGAATCACATATTAAAAACCAGACCTAATGACTGATTACATAAAAAGTATTGATCTTGCTGAACTAAATCTTGGTTTTTAGCAAGACAAGGCTAAAATCTGATCTAGAACAATGAAAAGAGAAATTAAAATGCTAAATCTTTCTAAACTAAACAAGAGACACAATCCACAGCCTTTAGATCTTCAAAAATAGATGAAAACATAGAACAATTGTAACATTTGATTTCGAGAAGTTTCCTATTTAAAGAATTATGGGCATTAAATGGATCAAGTTAGGGCCCTGTACTTCAAAGGGCTTGGGTTTTAGATCGAATTGGGTGTGGATTATATGATTATGTGATCTAAGCTTTCGGTTTGTGCTGTGGAGTCCAAGGGTATAATGGTAAAAGTGATGCTTCGAACCTTTTCATGATTTAAGGATTTTGATTCAGATGGTTTTAAGTCAAAGGAGATTAAATGGGATGGTAGGGCGTTTCATTAACTTTTCGAGCATATAAGGAATGCCAAAAACCTAGTTTAGATGAGTAAGTTATGACCATTAGAAGTTAGGGTGGATTTGATAGTTGGTGTGTACGCTAGGCGTACATCATTAAACATTGTGTGGTAATCCTTCAGTATGTTGCACATACATGGCATGTATATTGGATGTACTCATACAACCCCCAAACCCTAATTTTTGGGGTCTTGGACCTTATGTAAATATTTTAACCTCATGGAAACCCTTCTTATCTTTAGCTTCCATCCTTTAAAGTAGTTCCATTGAAACCCTTGCCCCATTTGAGAGATTCTTGAGCCCTTTGAGTGATTTGAAGTATTCTTGATGTATACTAGAGAAGAAGGAGCTCATTCAAGAAGTGTTGGTTGACTTGGATCTTGTAGATCTAGACATTGTTCATCTTGATCTTTCTACAGGATGTATAAAGCTTCAAACTTTATGGCTCTTTAGTGTAGATTAAGCTTTAGGTTGTGATATGAGCATGTCTTGGTCCCATGGCTTGGATCTTGTGAGTAGAAGTTATTCTAGAACCTTTAAGCATCATTTCTAGCCATTTATGAGGTCATTAAGTCATAAAAGTTGAATCTTGATGGGTATATCTCTTTCGTGCGTGAGTTAGTGTTCCTTTGGTGAAGGTATGGATCTAGGGATTTGGTTTGGACTCCATTAAGCTATGCAAAGTCATAAAGATAGGAGCTTTATGACTTAAGATGCCCCTTAAAGTCAGACATGTGAATTGGATGTTTGGTCTTTAAGCATTAAGAGCTTAAAGTTGAGTTTTGGGCAACAATCAAATACACCGCGCATGCTCTTTTGGTACGCTGCACGTAGCAGTTTTCAGCCCTTTACCTTTTATGCAATTAGGTAGTACGATGGATGTAAAGGGTGGTATGTTGGGTGTACTCACCAAATGTGCTTTTGGACCATTTTTGGGCCTTGGACCATGATTTGTTGGGTCAAGTATGGTGGCCCATTGGATTATGTTGTATGATAGTAGTGGTCCTTGTGACACTTTCTGACATGCATGCATATGCTTGTTGTCTTTGTGACTCTTGTTAGTATAACTATATTCTTAACTGTAGGGGTGAAGTAAACCCATACTGGTTGAAAGATACCGAAGGAGACAGAAGGGAATCACGAGTCGGAAGGTACTCAACGAGTCGGAAGGGATTCAAAGGCGAAACAAACCCGTTACATCTTTAGGCTGAAATATATGTATGATTTGCATGTTTGATGTGTATGTATGGTAAGTGGTATTTTGGGGAATTCACTAAGCTTTGTGCTTATGACTTTATGTTTATCATTTCAGGTATTTACAGTTTTAAAGGAAAGGGCCCGACGTGACTACATTGCATCCCCTAGAGTTTTTTTGCATTGGCTAATTATGATTTTACTTTGGGAATTTGTATTGGGAGAGGTTTATGGATGTGTGTGTAGGGAAAGGACGATTCATCAAACATGACATGTTGAGAGATGACTTTTTCCCGGTTGCATGTTCAAGGCACTTATAGCCACGGTGCTTGTTGGGGTAGCCTAGTAAGATACATAAGGAGGATCGGGGGTCGAGTATGTGATGGCGATTGGCAAGGTGGTTTGAAAAAAATGCATAACCAAAAGTATAATGGTGAGAGTAGGTTGGGTGTTTGAGCTACAATAAGGATATTGGGGTTTGGAAGTGGTGTAATTTAGTGGGTAAGATTTTATGGAGATAGACGGAGGTAGGGAGTGCATCTTTCCAGAACATGTATGGGAGAGAGGCACGGGTGAGGAGAGTAAGCATACTTCATTGAGATGTCGAATCATGCATTTAGACTTGCCATTTTGTTGGTATGTTTGAGGGCAAGAAAATCGAAATTAGAGGCCATTTTTGCGAGAAATGTTTTTGAAATTGGTGTTGTTGAAATCTCCAGCTAATCAGATTGGAATGTTTTGATTCATTTGTTGAATTGTGTTTGGATGAAAGTATAAAAACATGTAAAAATTATGAAAGTGTCTGATTTGAATTTAACCTGATTTGAATTTAAGGGGAAAAGCCCACATATATTGAGTGTGGTTATTAATTAACAGTATCTAATATTTTGAGCCATTTTTGCTAGTAATAGGAGAAGTCTGTAAATCACAATAGACTAAATCAACAGGATATAATGTGTTGGATGTGGAATTATCAAAAGTCAGGCGTTTATGTTTGGCTAAATGGGATGCATTGCAAAAAAAATGTTTTTCAACTTATTACACGAAAAAGATTTGAGAGAAACTAAATTATCAAGGATATGTGTGCCCGGATGTCCAAGACGATCATGCCACACATATGCAATGGAAGAAGTAATGAAAGTTGAGGCGGTAGCAGTGACTTTATTGTTGAAAAAGTAGTGGGGGCCATTGATATTGTGTTGGCCTAGCTGCTTCCAAGTCTTGAGATCCTTAATATCAAAACCAAAAGGGTCAAATGAAACAATAATAGAATTATCTGTAGTGAACTTGCATACCGAAATAAGGTTTTTGATAACATTAGGAACATAAAGGATTTTGTTTAGGCGCATAGGTTTATAGGGTGAGGTGAATCGAACTAGAAACTGGTATTTTATTTCCATTTCCGACATATATAGATTTAATAGAATTAACACAGGAGTTTGTATAATAGATGGGTTGGACGTGAGATTGTTGGTGTGGCTCTGATGTGCACGTACCATTGAGAGTCGCTCGAGCCTAAGCTCATTGTCTAAATTGTAACTCCAAGTTCGGAGGGTTCCGGTGGGTTAACTTCACAAGGTTGGCATGTGGTTGATTGGACTAAGTACTCGCCTGATGTTGGGGATTTGGAGCATGAGGGTTTGATCCCCAGTTTGGTGTAGCCCAACCTTGTTGAGTGGGAAAGGGACAAGATGGTGGTGATGCCCACCAGGGAGTCCAAAAACCATGAGGTAGTTAACAACAACAGGTGCACCGAAGTGAGCTTCTCGTACCATTTGGTGTTTTTGTTCAAGATAGAGAATATTGCAATCACTCTCTCATGGCGGGATTCATAAAACTACCAACGACATCAAACTCAGCAGTTAGACTACAAACAAGTTGCAAAATTAGTCAGCTTTCATTGACAAGACACCCAGCATCGTTGAGCTAATCAACGATCTCCTTAAGGCAATGGCAATAGGCTTCGAGGGTCAAAAAAGCACGTAGAGTAATATTGTTGAACTCGTGCTCTAGGGCAGCAGCATGTGCACCCTTGTTGTTATGAAAAAGATCCTTGAATTGTGTCTAGGCTTCAAAAACAGTTGATTTGGACTCCAAAACTCGCACCAGAAATGCATCAGAGGGTCCCATATATCCATTGTAGAACAATGGCATCAATTTTCTTCCACAAGGCATATGCATCATAGATTTTAGCAGGTATTGCAATATCATCAATGTGGTGGAGCACATCATACACGAGGGCATGAAGCTGGAACAATTTCACCCAGGAAGAATAAGAAACCTTGGTTCCATCCAAACTTCTAACTTTGTTTTGGATGTTAGTAACAGTGTATACTGGATGTAAGGTATTTGGTTTGCTTAAAGATGATGCTTTGTCACCTATTGAGGAAAGAGTAAGGAAAAAGAGACGAAAAGAAGAAGAGTGCGGTGGTGAGAGGTGACAGCAACAACTAGGTAAGCCATAGATCTAATATCGTACACAACAGTTTTTTATCATACACAACAATTTATGAATTATATGGTTGTACAGTACAACATTTTAAAGCATCAATTGTTGTGTATGGAGAAAAATTGTTGTGTACAGATAAGTTCCCTTACTTATATAGTACAGTGAACCTAACAAACTATCCAACTATGTACGGTAGATATACACAATAAATACAAAATGATTTTATAGAAATTTATTAATGATAAATATGCTTGTGTCACTAATATCATCAACCCTATTAGCAAGTAAAATTACCTAAGCAAGCAGAGATTTTTTTATCATCATCATTAATACTAGGACCGGATCAAATGTCAAACAAATGACCCTATCCCGTCTCCATACAACATTTTTTCATGCTCTGTCTCCACATACCCCAAAAAGAGTAAATCCAATCCCGTGTGACTTCATTACACAAAAGACACATAAATACACATACGTGTTTGGGAGATAGTATCGTTTTTTTAAGATTAATGAAGATGTGAAGAGTTCATTGAGTTGAAACATCCGGGGGTAGAGGACATCATGTACAGTATCATAACAATGAATAATAATAATCAGAGAAACAATAACCATTGTATTAATAATATAGTATTTACATTGTATTCGAATCACAGTTTGATTGACTCCAAAAGTAAATAGCAAAACAAATACTTAAAGCTACTATGTTCCGTCTTCTAGGAACCTGTGGGTGTACCTGTCTACTAGTTTCCTAAGAATACAAGTGGTTTTGAAAAAGTGTCAACATTTAAGTTGGTGAGTTCCTATGCATTTTTGTTTTAGAAAGTAACTTTTTATTCCTTGAAAATGTTCGTGTGTTCCTCCAGAAAATCCTATATTTTCTTAATAAGTAATGAAATGTAATGTGATCATACCAGTTTCTTCTAAGATTATGACAACCCGAAACTTCTAACCTATGTAATTGATCCGCGTATCAGCACTAAAACTTGAATTCAGTATCTTTTATTAAATCTTGTGGTTCCATATGGGTGCTCTAGACTTAGTATAATCTAGATATGAGTCTTAGGAAGGGTTGGAGAGTGTTTAGCATCACAAACTCGGGCCAAACTCACCAAATAAGGTGTGTGTGGCCACACACCTGTGTGTACGGCCACACATCCATGTGTGCAGCCACACACCCAACCGCAAACACCCTCGACCTCACACCCAACTCAATATATGGATGGATACCCCTTCATTCATTCATTTAGATGTTCCTTTTCCCTCTCTCTACTTTCTCTCTCTAAATCATTAACCAATAACACTTTGAAGGCTTCATATTCATGATTTACTCCATCTTCAAGCTGATTATAGTGCTAAACACTTGAATCCCAAGCTTAAAACTCATCATGTTCATCATATTCATCGTCCCTTGAAGGTGTACGGCCGCACACCTTCATATGGGGGCAGCACACATTCAAAACTCCCAAGTATGAAGAGCAAACACTTCAAAAATCATCATATGGACTCAAATAAGGAGTGTACGTCTGCACACACATGTGTACGGCTGCACACACCCTCTGTACAGCCGCACACTCTTGTGTGCAGCCTCACACACACTCCTGGCCGCACTCCCCAACCGCACACTCATTTTCAAGACCATACACCCACTCTAATGCCCATATTTAGCCCTAAATTTACATAGATCATTAAGTTTGGATCATAAGACACTTATTCTTAGTAATTCCAAGTCCTAAGAATGTTTTCCCATCGTGTTTAGTCATGAAACACCTTAGTTCTAACTCATTTATGTGTCATCACATGAATAATAGGGACCATTGGCGTTTAGGGCATCCGTTGACACTCGAACCCTACGTTAAACTGTGAGTTCATACCCCTACCCTTTTTCAATGTTTTTCAAATGTTTTCAGGGGGAATACAAGCAAAAGTACAAGGAAATCTTGTACTCAAACTTTTTATTTCAGTTCAAATGTTTATATTCTGTATGTTTTTAATATCGAAAACTTTGTTAACCAATAATTCGAATTGCAGAGTTAGCTTTCAGACTAATCCTAGATTTCTTGTTTAAGTGTTATAATCTATGTTATATTTCATAATTTACGAATAATTCATACTAATCATAAATTAGAACTAATACGAATACGAAAGTACAACTAGGAACGGAACAAATACAAAAGTACAACTAGTAACAGAACAAATACGAAAGTACAACTAGGAACAGAACGAATACGAATAGAAATAGGAGTAGGAGTAGGAATACGAATACGAATACGAATACGAATACGAATGTGAATGTGAATGTGAATACGAATACGAATAGAAATAGGAGTAGGAGTAGGAATATGAATACGAATACAAATACGAATGTGAATGCGAATACGAATACGAATAGAAATAGGAGTAGGAGTACGAATGCGAATACGAATACGAATTCGAATGCGAATGCGAATGCGAATACGAATAGAAATAGGAGTAGGAGTGGGAATACGAATACGA
Source organism: Lactuca serriola (assembly GCF_051521515.1). Classification (NCBI taxonomy): domain Eukaryota; kingdom Viridiplantae; phylum Streptophyta; class Magnoliopsida; order Asterales; family Asteraceae; genus Lactuca; species Lactuca serriola. The sequence continues at coordinate 29,171,181 of NC_136409.1, forward strand.
ATGCGAATACGAATATAAATAGGAGTAGGAGTAGGAATACGAATACGAATGCAAATACGAATACGAATACGAATACGAATACGAATAGGATTATGAATACGAAAGTACGCTTTTGGATATAATCGAATGTAAGACAAATGGGATAATGGAACTATTCTTAATTAGATCGTACAACTAATGGATAACTAAACATTACTTTTAGGAAAATAAGGGTTTTTCCTAGGAGAACTGAACTGTTCTTAATTAGACCATGCAACTAATGGATAACTAGACTTTACTTTTAGGAAAATAAGGGTTTTTCCTGAGATAACAAACTGTACATAACCGGATCGCATAATAAACGAATAACTCAACTAAACTTATAAGAAAATATGGGATTCTCTTGGATAACAAACCTTTCAGAAAACCAAAGGAAACTTTTTCATTTTCAGAAAACAAAACATCTTATGAACTCACCAGCTTTATGCTGATTTTCAAACTGCTTGTATTCTCAGGTCCATATTAGACAGGTATCCAGCGATCCTTTTGGCGAAGACGGAGTACATAGAAGACACTTGTAACACTTTGATTTCAAACAAATGTCATAACTTTATGTAATGTATTGTTTTGTGTTTACTATGCTTACTATGTACATTGGTTGCGATATACATGATGTCCTCCGCCCCGGAACGTTACCTCCTTAGGTTTCGGAGTGTGACAGATTGGTATCAGATCCCTTGTTTATAGTGAACTAGTGTACCAAACCTTACATGGTATAAGACTATAAACACTAAAGGGCCTAAGTGCTCTGAACTAAAAGTATACCTTAAAATATAAGTATTTTGAAGAGTATACAAGTATAGCCAACCGTCGAAATCCGTAACTACAAGTAGAAAAAAACATAAGTAAACGGGTGTTGTACGCTACGGTTAAACCTGGACAGTTATGTAGTCGTGTCTAGGATCAATATAGCCTGGCCAACTATATTCATTCGAGACACGGCCAACATGTGCTTGGGAGTGACTGTGGTATGAAACATGCCTAAAACTTACCAAATACCCAAACAACAAGCCGTCGTCACGGCGAATCATGAAATACTATTGGAGTATTTCTCGAGCCAAATCCGTTATAGAAATTTTCATTCCAGTGTTGTTCCTCAATCATTCCTTTAGCGATAGTTTATCTGCTTTGATAGCTCTTTCCTGCTTTATCGCTTAGTAGAATTTTATGTTTGTCTTAATGAGATATCCCCTATTCCATATCTCTTGATTAAATTCAGAGGACTTATCATCCTCTGTTTCCTGATCTTTTTAGATTAAGATGCCTCCAAGAAAAAGACCTAGCTCAAAGAACAACAACAACCCTCCGCCACCACCTCCTCCCCAATATGATCCCGTAATGTTCCAAACAGCTGTTACTGCCACAGTGGCAGCCGCCATGTCTCAAATAAACCCTGGTGGTTCAGGAGGTGGTCCCCAACCCCAAAACCAGGAAGGTAGCCGGGGACACCGGAAGGAGTGTTCCTATAAGGACTTTATGAACGCGAAACCTAGATTCTTCGACGGCACTGGAGGTGTCATTGTCCTAACTCGGTGGTTAGAGAAAATTGAATCTATCTTCCAGATCTGTGCCTGTTCAGAATCTAACAAGGTGAAATTTGCCGCCTGCACGTTCACCGATAAAGCTCTGACTTGGTGGAACGGCCTAGTCAAATCTCTAACCCTACCTGTAGCCAATGCTATGGGTTGGGAAGTGATGAAGGAACTTCTGTTCGCGGAGTATTGCCCTCGGGGCGAAATTCAGAAGCTGGAGCATGAGCTCTGGAACCTGAAGATGAAAGGTTCCGATATCGCCACTTACACTTCAAGGTTTGACGACTTGGCGCTTCTTTGTCCAGGAATGGTTACCCCGGAAAGTAAGAAGATTGAGAGGTTTATCTAGGGGTTGACCCAGCCAACCAAAGGAAACGTTTTAGCTGCGAAGCCGGATACATACGACAGCGCCAAATGCTTAGCGCAAATCCTGATCGACCATAGTGAGAACATCGAGGAAGCAGCCACCACTCTTGAGCCGACAGAAAGAAGTGGTGAGAAAAGAAAATATTGGGAGACGAAGGAGAAAATTCATCCTTCACAGGAGTTCTCGAAGAAACAGCAGATAGTGGCAGTCCACGTTGCCACTACCCTTCTTGTTGTATCTGTCATCGGTTCCTCAGCCCAAGCACCTATCACCGGATATGCCGATATTCTCCCGTGGTGTAACCAATGTAGTTACCACCACCGCATCCCCGGTCCATGTCGTGTGAAATTTTGCAAAAATTGTGGCCAAGAGGGTCATCTTGTGCGAAGTTGCAAAACACCAACCAATCAAGTCTCCGGAGTAGGTATCAGTCAGGCCTGCTACGGTTGCGGCGAAGTCGGGCATTATAAGAGAAACTGCCCCAAGACAGCAACAACTGGCAACATTGGAAGAGTCCTAGCTATAGGACAAGGTGGGACAGCCGCTGATCCCACAGTTGCTACATGTATATTCCTCTTCAACAACCTTTATGCTTGCAATCCTTTTCGATTCTAGTACTGAGAAATAATCTGTTAGCTATTCATTCGAACATCTTCATAAACATAGTCCTCAACTAGTAACCGAAACATTTACCGTCGAGATAGCTAACGATGAGAAAGAAGGTGGGTCACATTCTGAAACGCATATCCCGAAATACATAGAACTTTTCGAAATCCTCATTAGGATCGATCAGTAGCCTACAAACTCCGACTACCCTCAGAACTTAGCAGCATCCATCCAGTATTTCACGTCTCTGTCCTTAAGAAGTGCCTACCCGATGAAACCATAGTAATCCCTTTGATGACACCGAAATCAACGAAAGTCTAAACTTCATGGTAGAACCAATCAAAATCATGGATCGGGAGATCAAAGGTACAAAATAAAGTCGCATTCCAATAGTGAAGGTTCGCTGGAATGCCAAGCGGGGACCGGATTTGACTTAAGAGTGCGATGATCCGATAGAACAGAAGTATCCGTATTCTCTTTCCAAATTCGAGAGTCACATCTAAAGTTTGAATTTTGGGACGAAATTCCCTCTAATGGGGGGATAATGTGACAACCCGAAACTTCTAACCTATGTAATTGATCCACGTATCAGCACTAAAACTTGAATTCAATATCTTTTATTATATCTTGTGGTTCCATATGGGTGCTCTAGACTTAGTATAATCTAGATATGAGTCTTAGGAAGGGTTGGAGAGTGTTTAGCATCACAAAATCGGGCCAAACTCACCAAATAAGGTGTGTACGGACACACACCTGTGTGTACGGCCACATATCCATGTGTGCAGCCACACACCCAACTGCAAACACCCACAACCTCACACCCAACTCAATATATGGATGGATACCCCTTCATTCATTCATTTATATGTTCCTTTTCCCTCTCTCTACTTTCTCTCTCTAAATCATTAACCAATAACACTTTGAAGGCTTCATATTCGTGACTTACTCCATCTTCAAGCTGATTATAGTGGTAAACACTTGAATCCCAAGCTTAAAACTCATCATGTTCATCATATTCATCGTCCCTTGAAGGTGTACGGCCGCACACCTTCATATGGGGGCAGCACACATTCAAAACTCCCAAGTATGAAGAGCAAACACTTCAAAAATCATCCTATGGACACAAATGAGGAGTGTACGGCCGCACACTCCTGTGTACGGCCACACACACCCTCTGTACGGCCGCACACTCTTGTGTGCAGCCTCACACAACTCCAGGCCGCACTCCCCAACCGCACACTCATTTTCAAGATCATACACACACTCTAATGCCCATATTTAGCCCTAAACTTGCATAGATCATTAATTTTGGATCATAAGACACTTATTCTTAGTAATTCCAAGTCCTAAGAATGTTTTCCCATCGTGTTTAGTCATGAATCACCTTAGTTCTAACTCATTTATGTGTCATCACATGAATAATAGGGGCCATTGGCGTTCAGGGCATCCGTTGACACTTTAACCCTATGTTAAACTGTGAGTTCATACCCCTACCCTTTTTCAATGTTTTTCAAATGTTTTCAGGGGGAATACAAGCAAAAGTACATGGAAATCTTGTACTCAAACTTATTATTTCAGTTCAAATGTTTATATTCTGTATGTTTTTAATATCGAAAACTGTGTTAACCAATAATTCGAATTGCAAAGTTAGCTTTCAGACTAACCCTAGATTTCTTGTTAAAGTGTTATAATCTATGTTATATTTCATAATTTACGAATAATTCATACTAAACATAAATTAGAACTAATACGAATACGAAAGTACAACTAGGAACAGAACAAATACGAAAGTACAACTAGGAACAGAACGAATACGAATAGAAATAGGAGTAGGAGTAGGAATACGAATACGAATACGAATGTGAATGTGAATGTGAATACGAATACGAATAGAAATAGGAGTAGGAGTAGGAATACAAATACGAATACGAATGCGAATGCGAATGCTAATGCGAATACGAATACAAATAGAAATAGGAGTAGGAGTACGAATGCGAATACGAATATGAATACGAATACGAATGCGAATGCGAATGCGAATACGAATACGAATAGAAATAGGAGTAGGAGTAGGAATAGGAATACGAATGCGAATGCGAATACGAATACGAATAGAAATAGGAGTAGGAGTAGGAATACGAATACGAATGCGAATACGAATACGAATACGAATTCGAATAGGAATAGCATTATGAATACAAAAGTACGCTTTTGGATATAATCGAATGTAAGACAAATCGGATAACGAAACTATTCTTAATTAGATCGTACAACTAATGGATAACTAAACATTACTTTTAGGAAAATAAGGGTTTTTCCTAGGATAACTGAACTGTTCTTAATTATACCGTGCAACTAATGGATAACTAGACATTACTTTTAGGAAAATAAGGGTTTTTCCTGGGATAACAAACTGTACATAACCGGATCGCATAATAAACGAATAACTCAACTAAACTTATAAGAAAGTATGGGATTTTCTTGGATAACAAACCTTTCAGAAAACCAAAGGAAACTTGTTCATTTTCAGAAAACAAAACATCTTATGAACTCACCAGCTTTATGCTGATTTTCAAATTGCTTGTATTCTCAGGTCCATATTAGACAGGTATCCAGCGATCCTTTTGGTGAAGACGGAGTACATAGAAGACACGTCTTTTGTTCATATGATATATATATATATATATGACACTTGTAACACTTTGATTTCAATCAAATGTAATAACTTTATGTAATGTATTGTTTTGTGTTTACTATGCTTACTATGTACATTGGTTGTGATATACATGATGTCCTCCGCCCCGAAACGTTTCCGCCTTAGGTTTCGGGGTGTGACAAAGATCACTTAGTGAATACAAGTTATATGTAGTCCAGATCGAATGTAAAGTTGAATGTGTGGATCTTCCCTAAGCCCAGAACCAAACAAGGAACAGGAAGTAAGGTGGAAATCACACATTCCAATTCCTATCAGATCTTCAATTGTATATAACCCTAATGTATTCACTAGGTAGCCATAGAATTAACCACAATGGTCCTTTTAGATATGTTAAGTGTTTTCCTTTAGAAAATTCTATATTTTCGTAGTTAATGGAATGTAGTCTTAAGCCTTAAGAATGGCATATGACGCTTTAAATTCATATAAGTAAAGTGACCAATACGAGTTCCTACTATGATTTCTTATTGCATAAAAGTTATATATAATCAAAGATCGAACGGACGGTCGAACGTGTGGATCTGCCCTAAGCCCACAACCAAACAAGGAACAGGAAGTATGGCAGAAATCACACATTTCACTGCCTATCAGATCTTCATTGTATATAACCCAAACGTATCCACCAAAATATTCACACCGAAAAGTAATTAATCGTATTTGTTTCCTAAAAAGTTAAATTGTAAACTGTTTGTTTGTAAAACAATGATGTTTATCCCGGAACATCTTATATTTTCCATAAAAGTGAGTTGTAGTCTTTATTGTTCAAAGACGAAAATACAAGTATTTTATCATACTTAAATTAATAACATGTAGTTTTATTATTAAGTAAAACTTACTGAATACATGTTTGCCCTGAAAACTGGATGTGATGTTAATACCTTACCATGATTACTTAGTACATACAATTTATATATAATCCAGATCGAACGGATAGTCGATTGGATGATTTTGGCCTAATCCCACAACCAAACAAGGAACAACAAGTAAGGTGGAAATCATACATTCCACTATCTACCGGATATTAATTGTATATAACCCTGATGTATATACTAAGTAATCATATAGTTACTACCCCTTAAGACTTTTTGAAAAGTATATTACTACGTAAATGAGTCATTGTTTTCTACATGTGAGTTCTTATAACCATACTAATATGACGGATAACCTGATACAACATTATTTAGGCATCAGTATTGTTAATGACATTTGTCACCCCAGAATAACTGTAGCTAATAGTCAGGGTGCGGGATTGTTAGTCCCATATAGATCTATACACAGACTCACACTCTCCCTCTAGGAGACTCTGGTTAATAAGTCGGGACTTCCGTTGGTACTTAGGTAAGTACGCGAAGACGTGTCTCACAAATGTATTGCTTCAACGAGTTCACGAGTAATACGGTGAAAAACCTTTTAGTAAATAAAAATGTAACTTTTCCGTATATATGTTTATAACAATAAGTATTGTGAACTGACCCATAAATTATACCTATTATAATTTATATGCTTGTTTTCATATCATTTTTCTTGCTTAGTAAAATAGTCTGTAATTTCCATAAACTATACCTATTATAGTTTATATGCATGTTCTATATGAAATGAAAACCTTGTTATTTTAATAACTTTAAGACTTTATAAGTTTGGTAAAAACATTTATTTAGTATTTTTTGTGTAAAGTATTTGTAAAGTATAAGAGAAGGAAATAAACGATTTATATTTCTTAACACAATATATCTAACTTGAAACTAACAGCAGTTAGCGATCGTCGAGCTCGGGAATGGCTCGAATTTAGCAACACGAGAGAGTGTGAGTGTATTTTTGGTGTAACAAGACCAGGAGGCTGGACTTGCTATTTATAGGCTGATCAAGTCAAGGCCATGTCATGGGATTAATGTCCACATCGTGGAAATGAGCTGAATCACTTTGTAGGTTTACCATCTGCCTTCTAGCTTCGACAGGTGTCCGAATGACATTTCCACGTCGTGGGATCTTAACACATCACTCTCGTAGATTTAGCACATGTTTTTCTATCCTTGATTATTGCCATTGACTAATTCCACATCATGGAGATTGTGTCCACGTCATGGAGCATGGCTGATTAGGCAGGGGCAGAGCCAGGATTTAAGAATAAGGGGGGCTGATAGCCTTACATCATAATAATATATTAAAATATAATGTTATATCCAAATAAAGTAATATGTCTAAAATTTTAAAATAAAAATGACAAAGAATTAAATACTTGTCTCCATTAACCTCAATCTTCAATTCAACTAACTATAAGCATCGACTCATATTCATCCATTAACCTGCGAATATTAAAATAATTATTTAGAACATATATACATATGGATCATTTTAGAATATTAGAATATATATATATATATATATATATATATATATATATATATATATATATAAGCATAAAAAATAGTACCTTATGCACTTTAACTTGTGCTCGTCTTTGTTTCATGGAATAGAAATCATCTATAATATCATCCGTAGGAAATGTATCGGCAATCTCTCTCTCAATGTTAACAAGCAAACAACTTCTAATAAAAATCATTACTCATGGTATTTCGGATTCGTGTTTTCACAAGTTTAATTGCCGAAAATGCTCTTTCAGATGTCGTAGTAGAAACAAGGAGAGTCAATATAAGACGAATCAGCTTATCAAGCAAGGGATAAGTACTCGACTTTCTTGTTTCATGTAGGCCTCTACACAACTCAGAAATTGTAGAAGAATTTTTCAGTTATGGGTGATTTTGCACATCTATTTCATAATGTTTTAACTCAAGTTTCAACAAATTCCTTTCGTGCTCCGTAAAGTCCATAGGGTAATATGATGTTGCCAATTTACATATATCCTCAACGTTTAAGGACTTTCTTGGATCTAGCATAACACTGAGACAGAGAAGCTCTATTGCAGACTCATTAAATCTGGAATTCAGCTCTTGCAACTGACTATCAATAGCAGCAATGAATAGTTCAACTCGGTAGTGATGCTCTGTGGTTATATTGTCTTTCTCATGGCGTTGGCGAATTATATATCTATAAGCTTCATTCATGGTAGGGACAGGAATGTTATTTTTATCACAAAAACAAACCACTTGATCCAATAGAGATTGCCAACCTTCATCTCTCAACTTTTGAACCAATATTTTTGTTGTAGATACCAAGGCCAAAGCATTAACAATATCTATAGATTTTTGTTGTAAGGTTTGGCAAAGCTTGTCAGTTATCCCCATTATTTCTTTCATCATGTGCATAACAATGACAAAATCGAATGAGAATGCATGTGTAAGTGCATATGCCGCATCACCTCTTTGAGAAGATGTAGAACCTTTTAATGTAATGTCATTCAATACTGCACAAGATGGACCAAACAATCTTATCAAACTGCATATTGCTTTGAAATGAGAACTCCACCTAGTATCTCCAGGCCTTTGCAGTGTTCGTATTTGATTTGTACCTTTTCCACTCTCAAGCTCTCCGAACTCGGTTAAATGAGAAATTTCAGCAATTTGAGCATCTTGCAGTTGATCATTACGTTTGGAAGAAGAAGATATGACATTAACTACAAAATTTAAAGTCTTGAAGAAGTTATGTAGCTCAGACACATCTTTCGACGCTGCAAGTAGAGCCAATTGCAGTTGATGGGCAAAACAATGTATATAATAAGCATATGGACATTCCTTTAATAATAAAGCTTGCAACCCATTCCATTCTCCACGCATGTTACTAGCCCCATCATATCCTTGACCTCAGATATCTTGAACACTAAGTTTATGATAAGATAAAGAACATAATATCTCATTTTTCAAGGTCAATGAAGTTGTATCTTTAACATGGATTAAGTCCAAAAATCTTTCTTTAACATTTCCATCTTGGTCGACAAATCTCACAACAATAGCCATTTGCTCTTTCTTAGATTCATCTTGAGACTCGTCAACTATTAAACAAAACTTTGACATCCCGATTTCATCACGAATTGCTTTTTGTACATTTGTAGCTAAAACACTTAAGATTTCTTTTTGGATATCTGGTGATGTGTATTTTGCATTTTGAGGAGCATTTTCTAGCACAACATCAGCAACAGTCTTGTTATAAGAAGCAAGGAACTTTATCAATTCAAGAAAATTCCCTTGATTTCTTGAGTTAGGTCGTTCATCATGACCTTTTAAAGCACATCCTTGAAACGTGAGCCATTTAATGGCCTCAATAGAAACTTTAAGGCGTAGTCTATTATCCATAACTTGTTGGGTCGTTTGCTTCTCTATCACATTCTCTATATGACATAACTGGTTTTTTAAATCTTCATAACATCTAACAGAAAAATTATGTGCTGAGGCTGGAGTTTTACCTTCATGTACGATGAAAGCACAATCTTTGCCACAATTTACCTTTTTCCATCTATTAAACCCCGATATGGTAAATGTATCTGACCTGACTTTGCCAATAGGTTTTTTATTAAAAAGAAATCAAGGAAAACAAAATGCAGCATCCTTTTTCTCAGAATATTCTAACCACCAAAAATTCTTGAACCAAGCTTGTTGAAAACTACGCATAGACCCGCTACGACCACTTGGACTGAATGGATACTTTGATTTTTGAAGTTGGTATGGTCCAAGTTTAATGTATAATCGTCTAATCTCATCACGTTGGTTACTTGGATAGCTCAAGATTGAAGGTCGTTCTCCTGGATCACGAATTAAAAAATTTAATTTTACCTCTCCTAAAGCTGACATATCATTTTTTTTCTGGTTCAATATTATTGGGCTCTTCAATGTTACTATTTCCATCATGTTGTGGGTGTGTATTATGATCATCTTCTTTGGTATTATCAGTAACCGAATGCAATTGTGGATCACATACATCTTCTATTCGTTTGAAAAAAGAATCAATGGTTCTTTTCCTGCTCATAATATATCCTATAAATTTATAATTGTAATAGACCAAATTAGCAAAACCATATCATGTAACTACTTTTCTGGTTATCTACTTACGATTTACCCATTTACAAATTGATAATATTATCAATTACAAATTGCTAGAAAAACTAAATGTAATGAGAAAGAAAAATTACTTGATTAATTGGTGTAGCAGGAGGCAGAAGCAAAAACAAGAAAATGTATTCCGTATTCGAAGTCGTCGTTTAATTGAAAAAGGATATTTAATTTATGGGTTTGTGTGGCTAGGTTTAATATTAAAAGCCATTTCTACCAATTAAATTAAAGACGAATATTAATTGGGCTTTTCTAGCTTGTAGTCCATGTGTTTCTAGGTAATTAGGACCCACTGACCAAGACACCATTTAAAAAAAATAAATAAATAAATGAAACATGTGGTTCTAAATTAATTGTCTAACAATCTTAAAGTTAAAGGGGGCTAACTGATACATATATTTTATATTATTATATGAACTTTTAAGTACTTCATGGGCTTCTACTACATTTAACATTCTAATATTATTGAGGGGGGGGGGGGGGGGGCTATGCATCCGGTAGCCCCTCCTCTCCCTCCACCGCTGTGATTAGGGTTTCTTCCACATGTCATGCTCTCAGACAGTTGTATCTTCAGAAGGTCATAACTTTTGCATACGAGCTCTATTTTTTACGTTCTTTATATCCACGCATAGGTATTTCCAAGTACTACAACTTTCTTTTAACTCCGATAGCTAATTCTAATTTTATTAATTCCACTTGTTATAAAGGCTATAGTGATAGAAATTAGCATAACTTCTTCATGCGAAGTCAGATTTATACGTTCTACATATTTTTGGAATCGTATAGACTTATAGTATTGAATGAAAACTTCATTTAAATATTAAAGTAAATTCATTATAATATTTTTTGTTATATTTATGGGAATATCTTTGACCTGGTGATACAGACTCGATGGTTGAAGAAGCCATGAACGATGGTTGAAGAAGCCATGAATTAAGAAATGGAAAGAACAATCTCAACTCCGATCCTAAGCTTGGTAATTGCAAACAAAAAATTGATGGTGTGGGTAATAGGCCTTACGCAAAGCTTTTTGGAGAGGTGGTCGGTTTGATCTAAGCTTATGGTGGAAATAGAGGCTATAAAATGACGATGTCAAGAAACTAGAGGCATCATATGTGTGTGTGTAACATCCCAATTTTTGAGGCCAAAAATTTCATTTTAAATAAATACTTCACCACATAGTTTACCAAAACATTACCAATGTCATGTCATTTAATAAAAACTATAACAACGTGTTCGAAAATCATCTAAGATAAGTAATATAAATCATATTACAATCCTAGAAACTTAATGCGGAAACCATATGTGTGTGTGCGATGCGCTGCTACACCGTCGGCTCCTTCCCCTTAGATGAAGAGGTACCTGAAACCAAAACTGAAACTGTAAGCACAAAGCCTAGTGAGTTCCCCCATCATACCACATACATATTGCCGGCAATTCTGGGGTGCCCGACCTACCCATGTCAAGCCATTCTGGGGTGCTGACCAACCCATGTCAAGCCATTTTGGGGTGCTGACCTACCCATGTCAAGCTATTCTAAGGTGCCAACCTACCATACGGTCTTTCTCAACCGAACACGGGGACTATTTCACCCCCTACCGCTAGCATATAATATCATAACATAATCATGATGTCATACATATCAAGGGTGTCCGACCTACCCATTGGTCCTAGCGACCGAATCGGGGACTAGTTCCCTCTTACTGATACTATCTCACATAACATAGCATACTAGCATACACACATGTCAAGCAATAGCAAACTGGATAATTATCACCAAGACAATCATCTCAACTAAACATCAACTAGTGGGCCGGCCTTGGTGCCTTAGACCCACTTCTACTGGAAGGTAACTCACATCGATGTCATGTAGTGTCTGAATTGTCCTCGGTGTGCAAATCGACTCTCCTCAATGTGACAACCGTCAATTTTCGGTCAATTCAAAGTCAAATAAAGTCAACAAGTCAAACCGGTCGACTCAACTAACCCTTGTGTACTAGGGCTTACGTTATGTATTTACTAATCAACTCGCTATTCTAACGAGAGATCATAAATCGAAAACTGCGTACATCTAGATCTCCTCAACTTAAAACTATGGTAAGTGACGAGCCAAACCGATAAAACAATGTTGCATACTCATCGGGAGTGTGTAAGATCCTTAAACAAGGCTTAACAGGGTTTACGGACCTTGCGTTGCGAAGCCGGACACTCAAAAAGGTCACAAACGAAACCGCTCTCAATCGTTTTCACTCTATCTCTTCTTATCGAGAATCTCTCCCAAATCTCTCCAAGCATGTGAAATCTCTCCCAAATCTCTCTTTGTATGTGAATTCTCTCCAAGAATGTGAAGTTTCTCCCAAATCTCTCTTTGTATGAGAAATCTCTCCAAGTATGTGAAATCTCTCCCAAATCTCTCTTTGTATGACAAATCTCTCCAAGAATGTGAAATCTCTCCCAAATCTCTCTTTGTATGTGAAATCTCTCCAAGAATGTCAAATCTCTCCCAAATCTCTCTCAAAAGTTTCTATAACTTTTTGAAGTCATTCGGGTCATTCCGACCCTTGACCGGGTCGAAAACGGCTTAAAACGGGGAAAAAAACGGACAAAAAGGGCTTAAGGACCCGAAACCCCTCTTAAGGACCCGAAACCCCTCTTAGGGACCGAACCCTCCTGAGCCGAACCCAAACCTGCTGAGAACCGAACCCGAAGGGTCCTCTCGGGCCCGAACCTCGCATGCCCACCCGAACCCGAAGGTACTGTACACTTCGATCTATTTCGCTTCTTGCTGGTTCACTTCCTAATGCCTTGCCTTCGCTTCGGACCCAGCATCAGAAGGGACCGAACCTTCGACCCCCTTCTGAGAAGCTTCGCTGTTAGCTATTTTCTTTCCGGTTTTCGACTACGACTTCATTTTAACTTCGTTTTTCATCATTTTAACGCGGGATTTTCACCCAAAACTTTATTTTAACATATAAGGACCCATAATTATTAAATTATCACGTTTTTAAGGATAAAACCTTATCCAAAAGAGTGGGTGAAGTACAAGAGGTGGAGTGTTGACTTTCCTTTATTTTATGACACAAGCAACCACCATACCTACTCCATGACTAACCCACACTCCTCCCCACCATACCTTGTCACTTCCTTGACCTTTTTACCTCACTCACAAGCCATCCCCACGTTTTTGAGAGCTGGACACTCAACCTCTCTCCTCATTTCTTTCACTTGCTCTTATTTCACCAAAAATACAACACAGCTTTTCTCTCAAACTTTTTCTCTCTATTTCAAGACTCCAAGGCTGATTATCAAGCTTTATTCTTCTCTTGATCTTCGAACCGTCAAGTGATTCTTCAAGTGTTCTTGAGTTGAACACTTCTTCTCTCCATCATCCATCTTCTGAAATCACTCAAGGTGAGTTCATACCCCTACATTTTCATGTTTTCTCAAGTTTTTAGGGGGGGAATACAAGTTAAAACACCAAGAACATAACTAAACTTTTCTAACAGCCTTCATCAGAAAAGTTCAACTCCATTCACGGACTGTTTTGGACAACTTAAACATTTTAGTTTTCAAAACTGTTTTAGGTGCAAGTAGTTCCACTTCTTAGCTTTAAAATGACTACTTTCACATCTCCACACGATTTTTCTACAATTTATGGTGATTTTTACAAAACAGCCTATCTTTTCAAACACAAATCCGGACCAGTCTGTGAATATGAGCATTTTAATACAAGTTAAAGGCTTCCAAAAATCATGATAAAAATTATGAGTAAACTAGACACAATTTAGGAACTCTTAGAATTTACGGATCTAGTTTTTGACTCCGTATGATTTTTCTCTGATTTTTCCAAACCAGTGCAGAAAGGTTAAGAGTTAGTTAACAGCTTCTAACTTTCAAAACACTTTGTAACATGTTGAGCAAAGTGTTAAATCTTTGATAACCTCATATATCACATGTATTTCTTGTAGTGGTATATTTATATAATAGAAAATTACTTACTGAATTTATGAGAATCCTCCATCATAACCATTAGTACAAAACAAAGCAAGATAAACATAGCTATATTGTACTATACTTTTGACTTACATAGAAAGGGTTCTTGTACACCACAAATAAACATACTAAACTATAATGAGTATAGTTAGGTTGCATATACATTTCAATCATTTTGATAAACTATAATAGGTATAGTTTATGATCATTTACATTACAGAAGGTTTTCACACGAATGGGGTACATTCCAAAGTACCGGGTTTTCATATAAATGGGGTACATTCCAAAGTACCGGGTTTTTATACAAAAAGGGGTACAGATACAAAGTACCGGGTTTTTATACAAAAAGGGGTACAGATACAAAGTACCGGGTTTTTATACAAAAAGGGGTACAGATACAAAGTACCGGGTTTTTATACAAAAAGGGGTACAAATACAAAGTACCGGGTTTTATACGAAAGGGGGGGGGGTACATTCCAAAGTACCGGGTTTTCATACGAATGGGTTACATTCCAAAGTATTGGGTTTTCATATAAATGGGGTACATTCCAAAGTACCGGGTTTTCATACGAATGGGATACATTCCAAAGTACCAGGTTCACATAAAATAGTTGTTATGATATTAAAACTATATTTCATCTAAAATTATTAGACTTCAACTATAATCGCTGAGCATATATGCTTGAGTCATATAAGAATTTAGTCTTGATTGGCTTAGAATTGCTGGTGCCCGCCTCATATCCTGTTCCTCGTTGGGTTGTGGACTTACGGCAAACCCACTATATTCAACGTTTTATCTAACTTAAATCTTATATAACTTATATACGCTGGACGATTATAGGGGAAATCTACGGGTCATTCTAGGGTTCATTAACACATCATATAGGAATATTCTGTTCACACTTAACTAAGAAAATATTGGATTTTTAGGATATCAAATTCTATCGATTTTACAAGGAAAACGGTTTCTACTTCAAACAAAACTCTTATGAACTCACCAACTTAATTGTTGACACTTTTTCAAAACTACTTGTATTCTCAGAAAATCAATGAAACAGGAAAACTTCAGCGCTTTGAGGATGGGACGTTAAACCATCAACAATTAATTTTGTCATCATAATGTAATTGAATTTTGAAACATGTAAACATATGCTTTGATGTAACTTTTTCAATTATATTTATGATGGTTGTATTTACTTTGAACACTATTATACACGTTGTTGTGATACTGTACATGAAGTCCTCCACCCCCGGACGTTTCCGCCATCCTTGGTTTGGGGGTGTGACACTCAACTCCTCAATCCCTACACGACAACCTTTCTAAGTTATCAATTTGAATATGCAACCCTAACCATGGTCATCTCAATTCAGTCAAAGTAAACATTTGTAACGACCCAATTTTATTTCATTTTTGAATTAACGTGTTTAGAAAACATTTTACCGAAACATGGTCAAAAAAACATTCATTACAAAAATCATATGTTGTATTTCAAATCATAACATCATAAGTATTGAAAATCAGAGTACAGTCTCAAAAACTTGTTGCGGAAACATGTGTGTGTGTGTGATGCGCTGCTACACCACTGGCTCTTTCCCCTTCGACGAAGAGGTACCTGAAACCAAAACCAAAACTAAAAGCACGAAGCTTAGTGAGTTCCCCCATCATACCACATACCATATAATATCATCGGTATCTTTCAACCGGTAACCTTCATAGGTATCTTTCAACCGGTAAGCTTCATCGGTATCTTTCAACCGGTAACCATCATTGGTATCTTTCAACCGGTAATCAACATCGTTATCTTTCAACCGGTAATTGGGGACTATTTCACCCCCTACTAGAAGCATGCAATCAACAGATATAAGCATACATTCAGGCATATCCGGATACTGACCTACCCTTGGGTCCTAAGGATCACTGCCAGGGAAACTAATCCCTACCATACACATAGCATACTAGTCAGATAAACCACATAACCAACACATAACCAGACCAAGATAATTATCACAAAGACCATTATCTTCTAAATACCCCTTTTTGGTGGGCCGACATTGTGGCCTTAGACCCACCGCTACTGGAAGGTAACTCACCTCAATGATGTGCAGTGTCTGAACTATCATCGGCGTACAAGTCGACTTCCAATGACTCCTTGATCCCTACACAACAACCTTCAAGTCAACATATATCACATTCAATCCTAAACAGGGTTAGCCCAAGTTCAGTCAAAGTCAACATACAGTTGACCTAACTCGCCGAGTTGGCCTACCAACTCGTTAAGTTCATGCTTCTCTAATCCCACAAAAAACCCGGCTCCAATAGTCAAGTCTAGCAAAAACTCGACGGGTTCTCCTTCAATCATAACATCGGGACCATCTTCATCCGACTAGCCGAGTTCCTTCTTGAACTCATCGAGTTCATCTCCAACTTAAGAACTTGTCCAGTCTATGACTCGCCGAGTTGTATGAACAACTCGTCGAGTCCATTTTCAAAGATTGGGAGATTGCTATGGACTCACCGAGTCTAATCATACCACTCGCCGAGTCCCATGACTCCCAGGTCACTTTTCACGTCTAAACCCACAAAGGACTTCCTTCCTAACACTTACCTGTTCACAAAAAGGGTTTAGTGCACAATGGTCACCAACTCGTTGAGTGCCAAGAACAACTCGCCGAGTCCGGCTTGACCAATTCCATACAGTCGATTTAAATGAGGTCTAACACACCAAAACCATAGATCTAGCCTCCTAATGTCCATTTTATATGTAAAGTTCCAAAATTGATGCACATGCA
This sequence comes from Lactuca serriola, assembly GCF_051521515.1. Lineage (NCBI taxonomy): Eukaryota > Viridiplantae > Streptophyta > Magnoliopsida > Asterales > Asteraceae > Lactuca > Lactuca serriola. The sequence goes on from NC_136409.1 coordinate 29,188,221, forward strand.
TGGGGTTTTTAGCTCAAAAATCCATATCAAGTGTCCTACAATGTGCATGGGGCTCTCATAGCCCTAAAGTTGGCACCTTTATGCCATGAGACCCCTCTTAAGGCCCAGATCTGAAGTCAAAACTCACTCAAGACTTCCAAATCCGAAAAATGACTTAGAAATCCATAGAGATCCCAAGTTAAAGATGAATAAACACATAGATGAGTCAAGACATGGGCATTATACCTTGAAGCTACTGAAAATGAAGTTAGATCTCCGTATCTACAAGCCCCAACTCGATTTCCAAGCTCCTTTCTTCCTTCCAAGCATTACACTCCACACAAGAACACCAAAATGGCCTTAACTCACACACAAACAGCTAGGGTTCAATATGAAGCTTTCAAGAGAGTGTTAGGGACAAGGGAGGTTGAGTTAAGTTGTTTATATAGGGTGCAAACCCTCAGATTTAGGGTTTCACTTATCCAACACCTACTCGCCGAGTCAGTCTCCCGACTCGTCGAGTCGATCACTTAAAATGTCCGCAGTCATGTCCCTACTCGACGAGTTGATCCTCCAACTATTTGATTCCTAGAGGAAAAACATAATAGGTGTTACAAATCTCCCCCACTTATTTTAGACTTCATCCTTGAAGTCTGCCGCTCGATCCTGAAAAAGCTCTGGGTAATGCTCCCTCATCTCGCCCTCCGGCTCCTAGGTCCATTACGGGCCCTTTCGATGCTGCCACTGAACCTTTACTAGATCCACCCTTTTGTTCCGTTGATCCTTTGACTTCCTATCAAGAATTGCCACCGGTCTCTCGATGTAGTTCAGGCTGTCATCAACCTAAATATCCTCTAAAGGCACTATTGCCGAATCGTCCACCAAACATTTCCACAACTAGGAAACGTGAAAGGTGTTATGAATATGACTGAGTTCGGCTGGCAGATCTAGCCTATATGCCACCTTTCCCACCCGGGCTACAACCCTAAAAGGTCCAATATACCTAGGGCCCAACTTGCCCCGCTTCCTTAATCGAATGACACTCTTCCAAGGTGACACCTTCAAGAGGACCATATCCCCGACCTGGAATTCCAAGTCGGATCGGCGCTTGTTGGCATAACTTTTATGCCGACTCTGAGCAGTCTGAAGCCTGCTCCAGACCTGTTGGATCCTCTCCGTAGTCTTGAGTACCACTTCAGTACTCCCCCATAACCCTTTGTCCAACCTCACCCCAACATATCGGGGTCCTGCACTTCCTCCCATACAACATCTCCAAGGGAGGACAGTCTATACTCATGTGATAGTTGTTGTACGAGAACTCAGCCAAAGGAAGGTAAGTATCCCAACTACCTCCGAATTCTAATACGCACGCCCATAACAAATCTTCCAAGGTCTGGATGGTCCGCTCACTCTGACCATCCTTCTGTGGGTGAAAGGCGGTGCTAAAATGCAGACGAGTACCCAACTCGACATGAAACTTCCTCCAAAACCTGGAAGTGAACCGCACATCCCTTTCTGAAATCACCGATACTGGCACACCGTGCCACACCACTACCTCCTGAATATAGATGTCGGCCAACCTCTCGGCCGAGATGCTCTCCTGAATCGGGATAAAATGGGCGCTCTTGGTCAATCGATCGACAATAACCCAGATCGAATCCACTCCCTGCGCAGTCCTGGGAAGCTTAGTGATAAAATCCATCGTGATGTCCTCCCATTTCCACAGCGGAATATCTAACGGCTGCATCTTGTCGTGAGGTCTCTGATGCTCGGCCTTGACCTTCCTGCAGGTCAAGCACCACTCTACGTACCATGCCACATCCCGCTTCATGCAAGTCCACTAATAGTCCATACGAAGATCCCTATATATCTTCGTTGCCCCGGGGTGAATGGAGAATCCAGATTTGTGTGCCTCCTCCATCAATACCTGGTGCACACCCCCATGATACGGGACCCACACCCTACGGTGTAGAGTCAACAACCCCCCGCTATCATAGTCAAAGGAGGAAATCTTACCCACAGTCCGCTCACTCTTCCGATGTTCCTCCTTCATGGCCTCCTGCTGGGCCTCCCGAATCCGCTCCAACAGCGGAGTCAGCACCGTCATCCTCAGGCAGATATCCCTGATTGGCGCTGCCTTGCGGCTAAGCATGTCAACCACCACATTGACCTTACCCGGGTGATAAAGGATCTCGCAATCGTAATCCTTTACCACGTCCATCCACCAACGCTGCCTCATGTTTAGATTCGGCTAATCCATGAGGTACCTCAAACTCTTATGGTCCCCGTAGATAGTACAACGAACCCCATAGAGGTAATGACGCCAAATCTTGAGGGCGAAAAAAACAGCCCCCAACTCCAAATCATGTGTCGGGTAGTTCGCCTCGTGAGGCTTCAGCTGCCTCGACGCGTAGGCGATGAGATGCCCTCTCTGCATCAGAACTGCGCCCAAACCTGAGATGGACGCATCGCAATATACAACAAAATCCTCCATGCCCTCCGGCAGGGCTTAGATTGGCGCCTCGCATAATCTCTATCTCAGAGTCTCGAATGCGGCCTGCTGCTCAAGCCCCCAACAAAAGACCACGGCTTTCCTTGTTAGCCTGGTCAGGGCTACGACTATCTTGGAGAAATCCTGGATGAATCTCCAATAGTATCCGGCTAATCCTAGGAAACTCCAAATCTCAGATGGAGACTTTGGAACTTCCCATCTCATCACGGCCTCTACTTTGGCCGGGTCCACTGAGATCCCGTTCTGGTTGACGAGGTGCCCAAGGAACTGCTCCTCACGCAACCAAAACTCACACTTGGAGAACATAGCATACAAGTTCTCCCACCTTAAAGTTTCCAGAAACTCCCGCAGATGCTCCTCGTGCCCCTCCTGTGTCTTGGAGTAAACCAATATATCATCAATAAACACTATCACAGACCAGTGTAACATCAGTCTACACACGCGGTTCATGAGGTCTATGAACATGGCAGGACCATTGGTGAGCCCGAAGGGCATCACCACAAACTCGTAGTGGCCATAGCGCGTCCGAAATGCAGTCTTCTGCACATCCTCCTCTCTGACCCTCATCTGATGGTATCCTGAATGCAGATCAATTTTGGAAAACCAAGATGCTCCCTAAAGTTGGTCAAAGAGGTCATCAATCCTTGGGAGTGGGTAACAGTTCTTCACCATTACCTTGTTCAGCTCCCGATAATCTATACACATCCGATACGACCCGTCCTTCTTCTTTACAAACAGAATCGGGGCTCCCCAGGAAGAACTACTTGGTCTAATGAATCCATTGTCTAACAGCTCCTGCAGTTGTATAGACAACTCCTGCATCTCAGAAGGAGCCAACCGATACGGTGCCTTGGCTATCGGAGTCGCACTGGGGACTAGGTCGATCCTAAATTCCACCTGCCTCTTCGGAGGTATCCCAGGCAACTCCTCGGGGAATACGTCCGTAAACTCACGCACCACGGGGACATCGCCCACCATCATCTTACCCGCCTCTCGGGTGTCCATAACGTAGTCAACATATCATGCGCAACCCTGCTGAAGGTAACGCCTAGCTCTTGCTGCTAAACATACCGCTGGTCCTTGTTGTGGCCTCTCGCCCTAAACTACCAACTCTCCCCCACTTGGGGTTCTGATCCGAACCAGCTGATTTGTGCAATCTATCACTGCCCCATTGGGGCTCAACCAATCCATGCCTATAATCACCTTGTTCACCCTCAACAGAATAGGAACCAGGTCTACCAGGTAACGCACCTCGAACAGCCTCAAAACACAGTCCCGATAGACCTCCGATGCTCGTACCGATCGGTCGTCCGTAATCTCGACCTCTAGAGGGCAATCGAACATGCCCGACAACTCCGGAAACTACTTGCTAAGAGCAAGAGAGACAAAAGATCGGGTGGCACCCAAATCAAACAACACCTGAATTGGGATTCCGTTCACATGGAACGATCCTAAACAAGGCACATGATATATCAAAATCACAGCGACATACTATAAAATCATAAGGATAAGAAATCATACCCGTCACCACATCAGGTGCAGCGCGTGCCTCCTCGGCTGTCACCTGAAATGCTCGGCTCTAAACCACTGGAGCCTCCATCTTGACCTTCCGGCGAACCACAACCTGCCCTTTTGCTGGAGTCGGCACCACTGTCGGCGCTGCTGCTGCTACCAATCTAAGGCAATTGGCCTTTTTATAGCCCTTCTGATTGCAATGAGAGCAAATCAGGACTGACATCTGTATCGCCGGAGTAGGGGCAGTACAATCCCTGCCAAAGTGCCCAACCTTGCCGCACTTATAGCAGCCTGAACTTGGACCAGTGCGACAAGCTCCCTCGTGTGACCGAACGCATTTTCCACAGCGGTCCCACCTGACTGGCCTTTCGGCCTACCATCGGATCCCTTAGGCTTCTTCCCTGAAGCCCCCCGCCGTCCGCCCCTCCTCTGCCCTCCTCTTTCGGATGTGCTCCAGATCAATCTCCCTCTCCTTAGCCCTGGCAATCATGGAATCCAAGGTAGGGCAAGCTGAAAAATTGACATGCACCCAGATATCAGCGCGTAGCATGTCATGGTAGCGGGTCCTCTTCATGTCCTCATCACTTGCATACTGGGGCACCAACAAAGCCCTCTCCCGGAACTTGGCGATGATCTTCGTTACAGTCTCCGTAGTTTGTCTCATATCCAAGAACTCCCTGGCCAGCTGCTGAAGCTCTACAGTTGGCGCAAACTCTGCTCTGAACCGGGTCACAAAATCCGACCATGTCATAGCCTCAACAATCGAGGCTCCCAGAGAGTCACCAACAGACTCCCACCAATCCCTAGCCCGGTCCCTCAAACATCCTGCTGCATATCGTACCTTCGACCCCTCGGAGCAGAAGTTGGTCAGTTGTGCAGACTCAATGTCCGCAATCTATCGTCTAGCAGCAATGGGGTCCTTCGCCCCGTGGAAATCTGGCGCACCACTCCCTCTGAATTCCTTAAAGTACAGTGTGCGTGGTCCTGACTGGCTGGTCGCCATGTCACTACGGAACGCCCTGAGGCGATCCTCCATCAGCTCAATGATCCCCTCCTTGATCGACCTGAAGATAACCGGCATCGCATCAAGGATACCCCTCGTGATCTCGAATCCGATGAACTCGCGTAACCCATCATCCACATGCTCAGATCCTGCCCCCGAGCCCGATCCTGACCTGGATCCTGAACCACTTGCTCCATGTCGCGTGACCACCATTCTGAAACAATAACATACGAATGTCAGGGTCACATATACTTTCTGGAGATCTCACACACTTTCCAAGTTTCCCGGTTCCATCTAGGCCCTCCTTGATTCGAGTATGGATCCTATGCTTTCAGTAGTACGGGCTCATACTACCTTCCACATCTATCCGTACTTTCCTCAAGAATTGCTTCGACTTCACCATGTCCCTTTTACCGATACCCTTTCCACTGACCTCATCATAGGCTTCCCTAGGGCACTCCTCGACTTACTCTCTGCCATCAGCTGCACTAGGAGTCCCCACCACCTCCCCCTAACTAGTTTGTGAATACTGTTACATATCAGCTCCCAGTTAGTTGAAGCTGGTCAGAACCCCCATAGCACAAAGCAAGTAGCATTCGTGCTTTGAGTAACCAAACCAGGCATAACCTACACAGGCCATCCTACTGTTGACTAAACAATCCTAGCATACAGCTCATACAACAGGCACATAAGGCATCCTCTTAGATCCTTAGCCCTAACTAGCATGCAATTCTCAGAATCATATATCAGACACACAAGGCATCCTCCTAGATCCTTAGTCCTATTCAGCATGCAGTTCTCTGAATCAAAACCATATAACATAACATAACAAGTATGGGTAGCTTGGGGAAAAGTTACTTGAGCCCGGCCGGCCGCACGCATCACACACTTCGTCTTTCTTAAAAATATCTCAGTTTAGACCTTAGAAAACCATTTTTCCTTAAAAATCATTTAGTCCCACGGTTTGAGTCCAGACACCCCCGAGGGTATGTCCGAATCCCTCAAACCAGGGCTCTGATACCAACTTGTAACGACCCAATTTTCAAGGCCAAAAATTTCATTTTTGAATTAACGCGTTTAGCAAACATTTTACCAAATCATGGTCAATAAAACATTCATTACAAAAATCATATGTTGTATTTCAAACCATAACATCATAAGTATTGAAAATCAGAGTACAGTCCCAAAAACTTCTTGCGGAAACATGTGTGTGCGTGTGATGCGCTGCTACACCGCCGGCTCTTTCCCCTTCGACGAAGAGGTACCTGAAACCAAAACCAAAACTATAAGCACGAAGCTTAGTGAGTTCCCCCATCATACCACATACCATACAATATCATCGGTATCTTTCAACCGGTAACCTTCATCGGTATCTTTCAACCGGTAACCTTTATCGGTATCTTTCAACCGGTAACCATCATCAGTATCTTTCAACCGGTAATCAACATCGGTATCTTTCAACCGATAACTGGGGACTATTTCACCCCCTACTACTAGCATGCAATCAACAGATATAAGCATACAGTCAGGCATATCCAGGTACTGACCTACCCTTGGGTCCTAAGGACCACTGCCAGGGAAACTAATCCCTACCATACATATAGCATACTAGTCAGATAAACCTCATAACCAACACATAACCAGACCAAGATAATTATCACAAAGACCATTATCTTCTAAATACCCCTTTTTGGTGGGTCGGCATTGTGGCCTTAGACCCACCCCTACTGGAAGGTAACTCACCTCAATGTTGTGCAGTGTCTGAACTATCATCGGCGCACAAGTCGACTCCCAACGACTCTTTGATCCCTACACGACAACCTTCAAGTCAACACATATCACATACAACCCTAAACAGTGTTAGCCCAAGTTCAGTCAAAGCCAACATTGGTCAAAGTCAACATTCAGTTGACCTGACTCGCCGAGTTGGCCTACCAACTCGTCGAGTCCATGCTTCTCTAATCCCACAAAAACCCCGGCTCCACTCGTCGAGTCTAGCAAAAACTCGACGGGTTCTAACATCGGGACCATCTTCATCCGACTCGCCGAGTTCCTTCTTGAACTCGTCGAGTTCATCTCCAACTTAAGAACTTGTCCAGTGTATGACTCGCCAAGTTGTATAAATAACTCGTCGAGTCCATTTTCAAAGATTGAGAGATTGCTATGGACTCGCCGAGTCTGCTCACACCACTCGCCGAGTCCTATGACTCCCAGGTCCTTTTTCGCATCTAAACCCACAAGGGACTTCCTTCCTAACACTTACCCATTCACAGAAAGGGTTTGGTGCACAATGGTCACCGACTCATCGAGTCCCAAGAACAACTCGTCGAGTCCGGCCTTGACCAATTCAATACAGTCGATTGAAATGAGGTCTAACACACCAAAACCATATATTTGGCCTCCTAATGTCCATTTTATACATAAAGTTCCAAACTTGATGCACATGCATGGGGTTTTTAGCTCAAAAATCCATATAAAGTGTCCTACAATGTGCATGGGGCTCTCATGGCCCTAAAGTTGGCACCTTTATGCCATGAGACCCCTCTTAAGGCCCAGATCTAAAGTCAAAACTCACTCAACACTTCCAAATCCGAAAAATGACTTAGAAATCTATAGAGATCCCAAGTTAAAGATGAATAAACACATAGATGAGTCAAGACAGGGGCATTATACCCTGAAGCTGCTGAAAATGAAGTAAGATCTCTGAATCTACAAGCCCCAACTCGATTTCCAAGCTCCTTTCTTCCTTCCAAGCATTACACTCCACACAAGAACACCAAAATGGCCTTAACTCACACACAAACAGCTAGGGTTCGATATGAAGCTTTCAAGAGAGTGTTAGGGACAAAGGAGGCTGAGTTAACTTGTTTATATAGGATGAAAACCCTCAGATTTAGGGTTTCACTTATCCAGCACCTACTCGCCGAGTCAGTCTCCCGACTCGTCGAGTCGGTCACTTAAAATGTCCGCAGTCACGTCCCTACTCGACGAGTTGATCCTCCAACTCGTCGAGTCCCAAAGGAAAAACATATCAGGTGTTACAAGATTGGTCAAATTCGACATCCAGTTGACCTGACTCGCCGAGTTGTCCTACTAACTCTTCAAGTCCATACTCCTCTAAGCCAAACCAATCCCCGACTCTGCTCGTCGAGTCTAGCAAGAACTCGACGGTTTCTCCTTCAATCATACCATCGGGACCATCTTCATCCGACTCGCCGAGTTCATCCTTTAACTCATCGAGTTCATCTCCCTCATAAGAATGCATCCAGTCTATGACTTGCCGAGTTGTAAGAACAACTCGTCGAGTCCATCTTTAAAGATTGGCAGATTTCCTTGGACTTGCCGAGATTGCTCAAACACTCGTCGACTCCCATGATTCACACGTCCCTTATGATCCTAAAAAACTAAGGGACCTTCCACACTATCATCTGGTCCATCGACAGAAAGGATTTGGTGGTCATTACACCCCGACTTGCCGAGTCCTACGACCAACTCGCCGAGTCTATCCTTGACCATTACCGTACAATTGATTAAAATGGGTCTTAACACGTCAAGACTATAGATCGGGCCTCCTAATGTCCATTTTACACGTAAAGCCTCAAGCTTGGTGCAGATGCTTGGAACCTTTGTCTCAAAAAGTCATAAAAGATGGTCTACAAGATGCATGGGATGTTTATGGGAACAAGGTGGGCACCTTTATGCCATAAAGACCCCCAATAACCCCATATCTAAAGCACAAACTGATTTCCCCTTGATCTCACAAGCCTCCTTCTCTTCTTCAAGCTTCAACCACACAAAGTAACACCATAAGGCTCAAGAACACACTAAAAACGGCTAGGGTTTCGAGTTAGGGTTTGCTCTGGACGATGGGGGCTGAGTTGAGGGGTTATAATGTGTTTAAATAGGGTGCAAACCCTTAATTTAGGGTTTCAGCCAAACAACGTCTACTCGCTGAGTCGGTCTCCCGACTCGTCGAGTAGACTACTTAAACTTCCCGCGGATCACGACTCTACTCGACGAGTTGTGCCTCCAACTCGTTGAGTCCCAGAGAAAAACATAAGAAATACTTGAAATAAAGACATACAAGGAATTGGGTGTTACAAATCTCCCCCACTTATCTTAGACTTCACCCTCAAAGTCTGTTGCTCGGTCCTGAAAAAGCTTGGGGTAATCCTCCCTCATCTCGTCCTCCGGCTCCTAGGTCCATTTCAAGCCCTTGCGGTGCTGCCACTGCACTTTTAACCAGCTCTACTCTCTTGTTTCTCAGCTCCTTCGACTTCCTGTCGAGGATTGCCACTGGCCGCTCGATGTAATTCATGCTGTCATCTACATGAATATCCTCTAATGGCACTACTGTCGAATTGTCCACCAGACACTTTCGCAGATGAGAGACGTGAAAACTGCTATGAATCTGACTGAGTTCAGCTGGCAGATCCAGCCTATATGCCACCTTGCCTACCCGGGCTACAACCCTAAAGGATCCAATATACCTGGGGCCCAACTTGCCCCGCTTCCTGAATCGAATGACACCTTTCCAAGGCGACACTTTCAGGAGCACCATATCCCCGACCTGGAACTCCAGGTCCGATCGACACTTGTCGGGATAACTTTTATGCCTACTCTGAGCAGTCTGAAGCCTACTTCAAACCTGCTAGATCCTCTCCGTCGTCTTGAGTACCATCTCGGTACTCTCCATGACCCTTTGACCAACCTCACTCCAACATATCGAGGTCCTGCACTTCCTCCCGTACAACATCTCGAAATGAGGACGGACAATGCTCGCATGATAGCTATTATTATAAGAGAACTCCGCCAATGGAAGGTAAGTATCCCAACTACCTCTAAAATCTAAAACACACGCCTACAGCATATCCTCCAGAGTCTGGATGGTCCGTTCACTCTGACCATCCGTCTGCGGGTGAAAGGCGGTGCTAAAATGCAGACGAGTACCCAGCTCGTCATGAAACTTCTTCCAAAACCTGGAAGTGAACCGCACATCCCTGTCGGCCAACTTCTCGGCAGAAATGCTCTCCTGAATTGGAATGAAATGGGCGCACTTGGTCAATCGATCAACGATGACCCAAATCGAATCTACCCCTCGCGTGGTTCTGAGAAGCTTCATGATAAAATCCATAGTAATATCCACCCATTTCTATAGCGGGATATCCAACGATTGTACCATACCGTCAGGTCTCTGGTGCTCAGCCTTGACCTTCCTGTAGGTCAGGCAACTCTCCACGAACCAAGCTACATCACTCTTCATACAGGGCCACCAATAATCAAGACAAAGATCCATGTACATCTTCGTCGCCCCGGGATGGATAGAGAACCTAGATTTGTGTGCCTCCTCCATCAATACCTAGCGCACACCTCAATGATACGGGACCCACACCCTACGGTGAAGAGTCAACAATCCCCGACAATCATAGTAGAAGGAGGAAACCTAACCCACAATTTGTTCGCTCTTCCGACGTTCCTCCTTCATGCTCCCCTGTTGGGCCTCCTGAATCTGCTCCAATAGGGGAGTCATAACTATCATCCTCATACAGATGTCCCTGATCGGTGCTGCCTTGCGGCTAAGCGTGTCGACCATGACATTGGCCTTCCGTGGGTGGAAGAGAATCTCACAATCATCATCCTTTACCACATCAAGTCACCGACGTTGCCTCATATTCAGATTTGGTTGGTCCATGAGATACCTCAGGCTCTTGTGGTCCGTGTTAATAGTACAAAGGACCCCGAGGTAATGATGCCAAATCTTGAGGGCGAAAACAATGGCCCCTAGCTCCAAATCATGCATCGGATACTTCACCTCATAAGGCTTCAGCTTCCTTGAAGCGTAAGCGATAACATGCCCTCTTTGCATCAATACCGCGCCCAAACCTGAGATAAACGCATCGTAATATACTACAAAATCCTCTATGCCCTCCGACAGGGCTAAGATTTGCGCCTCGCATAATCTCTGTCTCAACGTCTCGAAAGCAGCCTGCTGCTCAGGCCCCCAGCGAAAACCACGGCTTTCCTCGTCAGTCGGGTCAGGGGCACAACTATCTTGGAGAAATCCTTAATGAATCTCTGATAGTAGCCCGCCAGTCCCAGAAAGCTCCGAATCTCAGATGGAGACCTCGGAACTTCCCATCTCGTCATGGCTTCCACCTTGTCCAGGTCAACCGAAATCCCGTTATGGTTGACAAGGTGCCCAAGAAACTACACCTCGCACAACCAGAACTCACACTTAGAGAACTTAGCATACAAGCTCCCTCCTCAATGTATCTAGAACCTCCCACAAGTTCCCCTCATGCTGCTCTCATGTCTTGGAGTAAACCAAGATGTTGTTAATGAAAACTACCACAGACCGATCCAGCATCAGTCTACACACGCGGTTCATGAGATCCATGAACACGGCAGGAGCATTGGTGAGCCCGAAAGGCATCACCGCAAACTTATAGTGACCATAACGCATCTGAAAAGCAGTCTTCTGCACATCCTCCTCTCTGACCCTCATCTGATGATAACCCGAATGCAAATCAATCTTGGAGAACCAAGATGCTCCCTGTAGCTTATCAAAGAGGTCATCAATCCTCGGGAGTGGGTAAAGGCTCTTCACCGTTACCTTATTCAGCTCCAAATAATCTATACACATTCGATACGACCCATTCTTCTTCTTCACAAATAAAATCGGGGCTCCCCAGGGTGAACTGCTTGGTCTAATGAATCCCTTATCTAACAGCTCCTGCAGTTGTGTAGACAATTCCTGCATCTCAGGAGGAGCCAACCGATACTATGCCTTGGCTATCGGAGCCGCACCAGGGACTAGGTCGATCCTGAACTCTACCTGTCTCTCTGGAGGTATCCCTAGAAAGTCCTCGGGGAATACATCCGTGAACTCTCGTATTACTGGAAAATCGCCCATTGTCGCCTTACCTGCCTCCCGGGTATCATAACATAGGCGACATATCATGCGCAACCCTGCTGAAGGTAGCGCCTAGCCCTCCCTGCTGAACATAAGGTTGGTCCTCGATATGGCCTCTCACCCTGAATCACCAGCTCTCCCCCACTTGTGGTTCTGATCCGCACCAACTGCTGCGCACAGTCGATTACCGCCCCATTGGGGCTTAGCCGATCCATACCTATAATAACCTTGTTCCCCTGCAAAGGTATGGGAACCAAGTCTACCAGGTAACGCTCCTCGAACAATCTCAAAACACAATCCCTGAAAACCTCTGATGCTCGCAAGGACCGGTCGTCTGCAATCTCGACCTCTAGAGGGAAATCCAACATGCCCGAGGACTCAGGAAACTTCTTGCTAAGCGCAAGAGAGACAAACGATCAGGTAGCACCCAAATCAAACAACACCTGAACTGGGATACCGTTCACATGGAACGATCCTAAATAGAGTATACATATCACATATCAAAATCACAATGACATAACATAAAAGATTAGAGAGAAGAAATCATACTCGTCACCACATCGGGTGCGGAGTGTGCCTCCTCGACTATCAACTGAAACGCTCGGCTCCGCACCACTGGAGCCTCTGCCTTGGCCTTCCGGCCATCCATAACTTGCGGTGTCACTGGATTCGACACCACCGCTAGCGCTGCTGCTGATACTGCTGACAATCTAGGGCAGTTGGCCTTCTTATGGCCCCTCTGATTGCAATGAAAGCAAATCAGGTCTGATGTCTGAGCTGTGAGGGTGGGGGCGGTACAATCCCTACCAAAGTGCCTCGTCTTTCCGCACTTGTAGCAGCCTAATGATCCTGCTCTACAAGCTCCCTCATGTGGCCTGCCGCATTTCTTGCAGCGGCTCTGGCCTGACTGGCCCTTCGACCTAACGTCGGATCCCTTGGGTTTCTTCCCCGAAACCCCTGTAATCTGCTCAGTCTCTGCCTTCCTCTTCCTGAGGTGCATCAAATCAATCTCCCTTTCCTGCGCCCTGGCAACCATGGACTCCAGGGTCGGGCAAGCTGAATAGCTAACATGCTCCCGGATATCAGCCCTCAACATATCATGGTAGCAGGTCTTCTGCATCTCTTCATCCCCCGCATACTGAGGTACCAACAAGGCCCTCTCCCTAAACTTGGCGGTGATCTCCGCCACTGACTCCTAGTCTGTCTCATATCCAGAAACTCCCTAGCCAGCTGCTGAAGCTTCACAGCTAGCGCAAACTCAGCCCTGAACCTGGTCACAAAATTTGACCAAGTCATAGCCTCGATGGTTGGGGCTCCCAACGAGTCACCAACTGACTCCCACCAATCCCTAGCTCTATCCCTCAAAAATCCTGCAGCAAAGCAAACCTTCGACCCCTCCAGGCAGAATCTCGTCAACTACGCAGACTCGATGTCCGTGATCCATCTCCTGACTGCAATGGGGTCCTTCATCCCATGAAAGTCTGGTGCACCACTCCCTCAAAAGTCCTTAAAGGTCAGTGTGCGCGTACCCGGCTGGCTGGACGCCAAGTCACTCCTGAATGCTCGGATACGATCCTCCATCAGCTCAATAATCCCTTCCTTGATCGACCCAAATATAATTGGGGTCACCTCAAGGATACCTCTCGTGATCTCAGACACGATGAACTTGCATAACCCATCATCGACCTGCTCAGACCCTACACCCGAGCCTGATCCTGATCCTGATCCATATCCTGAACCTCCTGCTTCATGTCGTGTAACCACCATACTGAAAATAAACATGTAAACGTCAGGATCATACATACTCCCGAGAGGTCTCACACACTCTCCCGGTTTCCTGGTTCCATCTCGACCCTCCTTGACTCGAGTACGGATCCTCTGCTTTAAGTAGTATGGGCCCATACTACCTTCCACCTCTATTTGCACTTTCCTCAAGGATTGCCTCAACTTCACCAAGTCCCCTTACCAATATCCCTTTCCAAATGATCTCATCCTAGGCTTTCCTAGGGCATCCTCTGACCTACTCTCCGCCATCAGCTACACTAGGGGTCCCTACCACCTTTCCCTAACTAGCTTGCGGATACTATTACATATTCGCTTACTAGTTAGTTAAAGTTAGCCAGAACCCCTAGAGCACAAAGCAAGAAACATTCGTGCATAAAGTAACCGAATCAAGCATAACCTAATCAGGCTATCTCACTACTAACTACAGCTCTAACATACGGCTCGATGAGCTCCTATAGCATGCATACAAGGCATCCTTCCTAGATCCTTAGCCCTATTCTAGCATGCAGTTCTCATAAACACATAACAGGCATACAAAGCATCCTCCTAGATCCATAGCCCTAATCTAGCATGCAGTTCTCATAATCATATCATATAACATAACAATTATGGGTATCTTGGGGAAAACTTACGTGAGCTCGGCTGGTCACACGCATCACACACCTCGTTCTTTCTTAGCACTCTTTAATTTAGATTTTTGAAAACTATTTCCTTGTAAAAATATTTCAAGCCCTCGGTTTGAGTTCAGACAACCTCGAGGATGTATCTGAATCCCTCAAACCAAGGCTCTGACACCAACTTGTAACATCCTAATTTTCGAGGCCAAAAATTTCATTTTAAATAAATACTTCACAACATAGTTTACCAAAACATTACCAATGTCATGTCATTTTATAAAAACTATAACAACGTGTTCAAAAACCATCTTAACATAAGTAATATAAATCATAGTACAATCCTAGAAACTCAATGCGGAAACCATATGTGTGTGTGATGCGTTGCTACACCGTCGGCGCCTTCCCCTTAGACAAAGAGGTACCTGAAACCAAAACTGAAACTGTAAGCACAAAGCCTAGTGAGTTCCCCCATCATACCACATACCAAAACCACGTACATATTGCCGGCAATTCTGGGGTGCCCGACCTACCCATGTCAAGCCATTCTGGGGTGCTGACCAACCCATGTCAAGCCATTCTGGGGTGCTGACCTACCCATGTCAAGCTATTATAAGGTGCCAACCTACCATACGGTCTTTCTCAACCGAACACGGGGACTATTTCACCCCTACCGCTAGCATATAATATCATAACATAATCATGATGTCATACATATCTGGGGTGTCCGACCTACCCATTGGTCCTAGCGACCGAATCGGGGACTAGTCCCTTCTTACTAATACTATCTCACATAACATAGCATACTAGCATACACACATGTCAAGTAATAGCAAACCGGATAATTATCACCAAGACAATCATCTCAACTAAACATCTACTAGTGGGCCGGCCTTGGTGCCTTAGACCCACTTATACTGGAAGGTAACTCACATCGATGTCGTGTAGTGTCTGAATTGTCCTCGGTGTGCAAATCGACTCTCCTCAACTCCTCAATCCCTACACGACAACCTTTTTAAGTTATCAATTTGAATATGCAACCCTAACCATGGTCATCTCAATTCAGTTAAAGTCAACATTGGTCAAAGTCAACATCCAGTTGACCTGACTCGCCGAAGTTGTCCTACTAAGTCGTCGAGTCCATACTCCTCTAACCCAAACCAATCCCCGACTCAACTCATCGAGTCTAGCAAGAACTCGATGGGTTCTCCTTCAATCATACCATAGGGACCATCTTCATCCGACTCGCCGAGTTCATCCTTGAACTGGTCAAGTTCATTTCCCTCATAAGAATGCGTCCAGTCTATGACTCGCCAAGTTGTAAGAACAACTCGTCGATTCCATCTTCAAATATTGGGAGATTGCCTTGGACTCGCCGAGTTTGCTCAAACACTCATCGAGTCCCATGATTCACATGTCCCTTATGATCCTAAACAACTCAGGGACCTCCCACACTATCATCCGGTGCATTGACAAAAAGGATTTGGTGGTCAAGACCATCTTTGACCATTACTATACAGTCTAATAAAATGGGTCTTAACACGTCAAGACCATAGATCGGGCCTCCTAATGTCCATTTTACACGTAAAGCCTCACGCTTGGTGCACATGCATGGGACCTTTGGCTCAAAAAGCCATAAAAGATGGCCTACAAGATGAATGGGGTGTTTATGGCAATAAGGTGGGCACCTTTATGCCATAAAGACCCCCAATAACCCCATATCTGAAGCACAAACTGACTTCCAATACTCAATCCCGAATACAACCTCTCTAGGGCTTAGAAAGTTGTAGAAAAAGGTCCAAAATCAAGATCTAGACAATGAATAGACAATTTTTCAGCTTTATACCTCTAATAAACTGGAAATATGCCAAAACTCTGGATCTTTTTGTTTCCCCTTGATCTCATAAGCCTCCTTCTCTTCTTCAAGCTTCAACCACACAAAGTAACACCACAAGGCCCAAGAACACACTAAAAACGGCTAGGGTTTCGAGTTAGGGTTTGCTCTGGATGATGGGGGCTGAGTTGAGGGGTTATAATGTGTTTAAATAGGGAGCAAACCCTCAATTTAGGGTTTCACTCAAACAACGTCTACTTGTCGAGTCGGTCTCCCGACTCGTCGAGTAGACTACTTAAACTTCCCGTGGATCACGACTCTACTCGATGAGTTGGGCCTCCAACTCGTCGAGTCCCAGAGAAAAACATAAGAAATACTTGAATTAAAGACATACCATGAATTGGGTGTTACAGTGTGTGTGTGTGGGGGGGGGGGGGTAAAAAGTAAAAACGACAACCAAAATCTATGTTGTGGTTTATCAAATATAGCTTGGGGCATTTTAGTCTTTTTACATTGATTGTAACGGACCGTAATGGATGGTAACAATGTTAGGGACTAAAGGTGGTACTAAAAAATGAAATAAGGACCATCAATAACAAAATCCACATATTAGGACCAAAAGTGAAATCGTGTGCAAACCATAGAGACTACAACTGTATTTAATCTATATATAATTAAATTTCGTTGATGTGTATTTTTGTTAAGAGTGATTCAATTAGGCTCGACAGTATGGAGTGCGAGGAGGGGGTGCGGGATGTTTTCCGCATAGGGGAACACCGCACCGTTAGTGCGAGAAGCGACGCGCGGGAATAGGGTGGGGGTGGAGATGTCGCGTTCTCACTCTTCACCTCATTGGACCGTTATTTTTTTTTCTTTTTTTGATTCCAACAGCTATATAGCCCTTAATATATATATATATATATATATATATATATATATATATATATATATATATATATATATATATATATATTCCTTTTTTTTTAACTATAAATACCACAACATCCAACTATTTTTTTTAACCCATTCTCTCCAAAAAATATTAATCAAAATGTCATCATCTTCATCATCCGATTCGACGACTCTAGAGGAGGCTAAGTTTATTGGTTCCATCATGGTGAAAACGGTTACATACTATCAAAACCGACTAGGCGAAACATCACGTGCACTATCTAAACCAAGAAAGTCACGGTTGCTTAGAAATCACGAAGTCGGACACGATTGTCTTATAGAAAATTATTTTACAGATGACGCCATCTACGCTGTAAAGTTTCGATGTCGGTTCCGAATGAGGAAGAAACTATTCTTACGTATTGTTGGCGATTTGGAAGGCCGTTTTCCATATTTCCAATGGAAAATGGATGCTAGGCGGATAAAATGTTTCTCTCCCATTCAAAAAATGTATGGCTGCAATTCGTCAGTTAGCATACGGCATGGGCACAGACAAACGGGATGAGTATTTTAGGATGTTAGAGTGTATCGTGCGGGAGTGTGTGTACAAGTTCTGCAAAGCGGTCTGTTTGGTTTATGGGCAACGATATTTGTGCAAACCAACTATCAACGATATTCACCAATTGTACACGGTTCATGAAGGCAATCATGGATTCCCTGGAATGCTTTGTAGCATCAATTGCATGCATTGGGGTTGGTCATTATGCCCCAACACATGACGTGGTCAGTATATGAGAGGCGAGCAAAAAGAGCCGACGATCGTTCTAGAGGCTATCACATCAAATGATCTTTGGATATGGCATGCATTCTTTGGTCCAGCTGGTGCAAACAATGACATCAATGTGCTAGACCAGTCGCCGGTATTCAATGATATCTACCTTGGAAAGTCGCACGATGTACATTTTCAAGCAAATGGGGTAGCATATAAGCGTGGATACTATCTTACTGACAGTATATATCCTCCATTGTCTATTTTTGTGAAATCATTTACATGACCTAACGACCCGAAAAGGAAAAAGTTTAAAGAGGAGCAAGAGTCAGCTAGGAAGGATGTTGAGCGAACATTTGGTGTACTTAAGAGACGTTCGCAAGTACTAACGGTCGGGACAAGGTCATATGAAGTGAAAAGGATACAGCACGTAATGTATGCATGTATCATATTGCATAATATGATTCTTGAAGACGAAGGAAAAGCGATATGTCAATACAACAAAAATGAAGTTTTGCCAAATGTCGAAGGAATAGCCGTTGGTACACAAGAGTATAGGGCGAATAGAAGACAAGTACACAATCGTGACATTCATCATGCCCTTTGTGCTGATTTGGTGGAGTACATTTATAGGGCTCATATTCAGCTCCCGATAGAGGTTTCTCACGATGATTTGTTTGACGAATCAGACGAGGATTCTGATATGTTCGTCGAGAGCGAAGACTCCGATAATGAGAGTGACGCTGGGGAGAATGATGAAGATGATGATGATGAGGACGATGAGGGCGATGACGAGAACGATGATTCCGAGTGACGTATTTTGGTTTATTTAAAATTAGGATATTAATTATGTTTTCTATGTTGTGGGTCGTTTGATTTTTTGTTTACGTTTTTTTTTAATTTTCTACTTATTTAAATATTAAGTTTAATGTAATTTTTATTTTAATTAATGAAATGCTTTTTACTTTTAATTATATTTTATGTTTAGTATTAATTTAAAAATTATAAATCCAAAAGACAAAATAATTTGTTATAACTCACAAAAAGTAATGGAAACTTCTCTCTCATACCCTCCCATCTTACAAAGTATAGCTAAAATATTTATTAGTTTGTTTTTTTCTTTTTCTGCGACACCAGATAAAGGCATAACCTTTAAGTCATCTGAATCTTGAATTATTTAGATCGTAATCATTCGAATGTTTAATAGTTTAACCTTTGCAAAAAAAAAAAAAAAAAAAAAAAAAAAACCATCGTTTTCTTAAAAACAGTTGGTTCAAATGGATAATGAAGAATATGCGAGAGGAGATATTGATGCCAAAACGAGATCGTTTTTTCCGTCCCTTGCTTTGGTCCCAACAGTCTGTCCTCATTAAATTTCCCACCCAGTTTCAAAAACCATTTTCTGTTTCTTTTTATAAAGAAGTTTCCTATTTGATTAATCAATTAATAATGTTATTTAAAAGTATAATTTTTAGTTAAAAATTGATAGAAAATACATACTTTCGATGTATAATTATAACTTTAATGAGACTAATTTCAGAAATTGTCGATTTGGCAAATATCACAATTTTAGTTAAAGTTTTTTATTTATAACAATTTCGTCAATATGGTTTCCAGTTTTTGCACAATGTCAATCCCAGTCTTTAACTCTATCTAGTCTTTAACATTTATTTTCCTGCCAGGTTGGAAACCTCACACGACCACAACAACAATGACGTTTGAATAAGGCAAAGAGGTTCAAAGTTTCAATCTGGCAAGTCGGTTTTGAGAATTCGTACTACTTAGTAGGGGAGGGCAAAATCGAACTTGGAAACTGACAAAAACCGAAACCAAAGCATAAACCTACAATTTGGGTTTAGATTTTTCAAAAACTGAAAATTTCAGTTTGTGTTCGCTTTTGGGTTTGGTAAAACCAAAAGAAACCGAACCAAACCAAATTATTTGAAATATGTTTATTCTGTGAATTATATACATATTTATTTATTTATTCCGTGATATATAACAGGCTAAGGGGCTGTTTGGCAGTATCTGAATTTTTAAGAGGTCTGAATTTCTAAGAGGGTTTGAATTTTTAAGAGCTGAATGTTTAACATGTTGTTTAGTTAGGACCTCTGAATTGTTGTGCTGACCTATTAAAATGACCATTTTACCCTTCTGTTTTATTTTTTATTGAATTCAACTGTTTATTTAAAAAATAACCTAATAAATTTTCTTAATTGATTCGCAATCTGGTCACGCAAATTATCTATGTATTCATTTCCTTGTGAACCCCATTCCATATCGTGTACGCTTTCGCCATCATTCGATTTTTAACTACTTGAATATAAATGCACATTATCAATAACTACTTCAACAAAACAAATGCACAATAGCAAAAGTAATGGATATTTCATAAACATCAAAGAGAAGTAAGAATTCAACAACAAAATTTCAGCATCATACTCATGAAAAACATTAGACATAACATCAAAATAACACCCAAATTCAGCATATAACATCAAAATTCAGCATATAACATCTAAATTCAGCATAATACTCATGAAAACATTAGACGTAACATCAAAATAACACCAAATTTCAGCATATAACATCAAATTTCAGCATATAACATCAAAATAACATCAAAATTCAACATCAATATTTGATCATATCCATTGAACAGGTACTAGAAACAATAATTTGAAATTCCTTACTAGTGAGTTTGATGTCAAAATCTGAAAGTCGGAATCTTGATCAGTGAAGTCAATCACAAATAAAACATCAATTTCTTGATCAACTCAAGAAGCTTCGAATTCTGGATGTCAAATTTGGGATTGATCTGTGCATGAAGCTTCAGGGAACAAGACGATGAACAACGTTCTCCTCCTTTTTGTGCCTCTCCCTTCTAATCTTGATTTGTTTACCCCTAAAATCGATTGTTGCAGTTCGATTTTTGATTATCAATTTTGAAGGGAAGGAAGGAACAAACAAGACCAATGAATTCAAGGGCAAAAAAAAGGAAGAAACAGAAGGAAGAAATCGAACCTGCTGCAGTCGGCGGAATTAAAATCGAAGCTGGTGTGGCGGCGGAGGCTGGCGGCGTTGCTGGCATCGTCGGTGAGCGGCGTCGCTGGCGTCGTCGGTGGGAGTAGTCGCAGGCGTCGGACCTAGAGGGGAGAACGCGATGGCAGAAGACGCTGTGGGGGAAGGAAAGAAAGAGGCGGTCGATTTAGGGCAAATAGAAGGAACGCGTGTTTTTTTTTCAGACTTGGTTTCACATCTGAAAAAATAAGAGGTATTTTTAAGTTTAAGAGGTAAAATATAATACGTAACAAACGCTCTGAATCTGAAATTTTAAGACATTGCCTCTTAATTTTACAATTAAGAGGTAAACAAACGACCCCTAAGTCGTTGGACAATGAACCGCGGGGTCATTGTTTGATCTTACTACCTTGCTCGCATGAGTTTTTATTTTCCAACCAAAATCCAACCATCCAACATCACTAAATTTATCAAACATTGTTATACTTGTCTCCTATATAAACCTGTTTGCTTTAAGCTTCATTAGGAGTCTTGTCCCATATCACTTCTAACAAAGAAGCTGTATCCTTCTCATGAGTTATATAGTCTAAATTATCTCAAGGCAGTCTACATTGATAGAACCCACAAAACAAGAACCGAGAAACCAAACCATCGGTTTGGGTTCAAATTATTGAAAACCGAAATTAGCGGTTTGGGTTCAATTTTAGCCCAAAACTAACTCAACCCGGCCCATGCACACCTATACTACTTAACAAACGTAATTTCATCATTTGAGGATATTGATTACCTTATCATGTAATGAACCCTTATATTGAAGATCGCTTCTGCTCCTTTATGGAATTTGTCAAAATCGACCAACTTCACCCGTTTCCTCTGGAGATTCTAGTACATACACTATATAGGGGATTTTGTCGATACACACCACCAAGATAATCAAGAAAACATCTTCTAATTATTTAGTTTATTTTCATATCCCAAATGAATAAATCTATCAAGGGTTCATTAGAAGTGGGATGATGGGATTTGTGTTGGTGTATTGTAGCCCATTATGTAGGCCAATGTATCTTGTATAAATTGGTCCTTATTGTGTATTATATATATTGTATATATCTGGTTTGAGTTCAATGAGTAAGTCAAAATTCCATTCAAAATAATATTATGGTATCAGATCTTATTGCCTGAAATATATCCTCATCCCTCTCTCTTTCTATTTGCCACCGATGGCTCTCCTTGGCTAATACCTCAACCATAATCTTCATCTTTCTTCCCTGTTTTCTGATCATTTCAACAATTCCTCCTCTTAATCACAAGGATTTATTTGTTGTAAATATCAAAACTTACATCCCCCTCACTCTTAACCTCGAAACATCGAATTATAATTCTTGCCAGGAACTCTTCAACACTCATTGTGAGGCATGTGACACAATGGATTACAGTGATGATACTTACGCTGAAACAAACCCGCAACCTACTGATCCAAGTTGGAAGAAAGTTGATGATGTTGTGAAAAGTTGGATTTATTCTACTCTCTCACAAAACCTCTTCAATAACCTTCTTAAGTGGGATACCAATGTCTGTCAAGTATTTCTCAACATTGAATGTCTTTTTCACGACAACAAAGACTCTCGCACAATCCATAGACACCGAACTTCGCAACATATCCATGTGGGATCTTAATGTCATGTCTTATTGATCCAAGATCAAGTCGATTGTCGACCTTCTCGAGAATCTAAGCCCCAAAGCCAGGGTACCCAATAAAAATCTCGTAATATACACCATCAATGGCCTTAGTCCAATCTTTGATAACATTGCTAGTATCATTTGTCACTAGATTCTGTTCTCCACATTGAATAAAACTGATGGGTTTTATAGGATACAAAACTAATGTGCTTGCAGAATTTCACCTAACACTTAAGGGCGCATGCAACCTAAGGATCTATGTCATACACTTTGAATGCAACATACTATGAACAAAAAAACTAACACGAAACCTAATTAAAACCCTAGTTAACCAAAACACAATCGTTAGGGTTACTTAACTTCGGTTTGTTGTAGTAAGCAAATCACTTCAACCCTTCATTTGAAGAGCTTGGAAAGCTAGCACCAAAAGTATGATGCCTCTAACGGCTCACACCCAAACCTAAGAACTATAAGTCAATCGAGGAGAGGGGATAAGCAATAGAAATTCATTCATAAGCCTCTATGAAAGAATATGAACGAATTAGAGTGCCCCAAGGGTCCTATTTATAGTTTAGGTAACATAGGGACCAAACAAGATTTGATTGGATTTAATCCCAATCCAAATCCTTTCCTTATATGCATCCAAGAGACTTCTAGAAACCCCACGGAGGCTCCCAAAACTGTCCTCCCTAGGATGGTTCTATAATTACCTCTTTTGTTTAAATATTGAATAATTGCAATTCACCCTTGCACCTTTAATTAATTCCAGATTAATTCTGATTAACAATTAATTAATTCTAACTGATTTCATATTAATTTATTAATCATATAAATTAACAAATCAATTATTTATTTCCAGTTAATATCAAGGTTGCAGAACTCGTTACTCGGTACCGGTTCGGCCAACTACCGAGTAGTACTCGGGAGTACTCGGGAGTACTCGGGAGTACTCGGATTCGGTAATTCATGTAGAAATATCTTTAGGGAAATTATATATCTCAACATCATAATTTAAAATAATAGGTTGATTGAAACATATAACAAAATTAGATACATGTGAATACACAAAAAAGTGAAAAACACAAAATGGTCTCACTTCGTAAATAATTACTAAAAATTTAAGATATATATATATATATATATATATATATATATATATATATATATATATATATATATATATAGTAATAATCACTTGTGTGTGTATAAATAATAAACAATTAAGTATGTTATACATATTAATCACCGAGTTGATTGGGTTTTACAACACTACTCAGTTTAGTAAGGGGCCGATCGGGGAGTACTCGGGATTCTGTAACTCGTCTCGATAAGGGGCCGAGTAACGAGTACTCGAAGGAGTAATCTGCCAACTCGACGAGTTTTACAACAATGGTTAATATATTAATCATACAGTATATTAACAAATTATTTTCTAATTATTTCTAATTAGTTTATTAATCATACAATAATGTAATAAATCATCATCTCTCTACAAATGTCATTCTCACCAAGTTCTAGTTATGAGTGAAACCCCAAAAGGACTTTGCTTCGAATTACAAGAATATACCAATTTAGTTACTGGCTTAGACACCTTAATCCAATAGTCTCCCACTTAGATAATTATGTAACTACAATTTCAAGTATGGATCTTGTATTAAACAACAACGAGTGCTTTCCAAAGCCATTGCCGAACTCTGATTCGAATCAAATGTTGGCCCCAAGATAAGTGATCATCTACTCCTTCATTCTATAAGATATCGTATGAATACAATCATGGATTAAATGATCAACCTCGTGTACAATTGTTTGTTTCCCTATTTCCCCTATACGTGGTCAAATTCAGACTACAAAATTGAACCCATCAATTTAGTCCGGACCAAACCCAATTCTTATAGATCAGGCCAAATCACTAAGGGGCCTACATATATCACTTTTTCCTATTAGGGAAAAAGGAATAAATTACTTTGACTATATAGTCATACAATTTACACATCAAATCACACATGGAATAACCCTTTATAACATCTAGTTACGAGATATGTTTGATCAAACCAATGCACAACTGATCTGTAAACACTATATAGTTCTGCTTTTAGAATAGAAGATATTATCGTCTTATAATTACTTGTGATTAAATCCATGATGTAATCTCTAGGATTGGGTTTATCCAATACTTAAAATCTCTATTTTCAAAGTACTCATGAATATTATAGCAATTCCAATTTCAATGTCTTGACCTCAATCCACAATCTACAATCAATTCATGACAGTCTTAATTAACTATTTACTTCCAAAATTATAAACGACTGTGAAATTTTGAATAATATTAAAAATTACTCATGGAAGTAAAACAATGAAAGTGAAACACAATAATAAATTAATTAGCTATGGTATCATACCCATTGATCATAAGTAAATCCCTATTATTTAATCACCATAAAAATTACAAATTTATTCATTGTATAATGTTTCGAGTAATCAACTAACTACTTGAATTAGATAACATCAGTCATGCCATTTTGTGAACATGCATATTATGTCTCTCGATGGTCCTTCTTTGTGAACAGGTCGAATGGACATTACTCAAATGATCCTCATTTAACAATTCCAAATTTTTGTCCTTATCTAAGATGCAGTGAAATTTCATCTTTACATGCACCGACCTTTTGTGATGTCGTGGTTCTAAAGTCATAGAGACGGAGCCTTCGATATAATAGAATGTTCCACTGGAACTTGTTACTCAGAACAATTCCATGGTTATGAAGTCTTAAATTTAAGGTATACTCCTTGAACACTTCTTCGCATTAAAGTTTCCAACTCACATATAGATTTTACAAACATCTCCCATTATGGAAACATTTGCATATTCTCATATGACCAACATTCTAACCAATAATCATCTCAATCCAAAACGTGTCACTATGGTCTGTCCGAACAATAACATAATCCCACTTTCCACAAGCAACTAGTCTTCAGTAAACCTCAAAATGCTCTTGACAACTGTTCAACAACTTTAGTCACATGAAATTCGAATCCTTTTCACACAATGCTAAAGGAATTAGAAAATTAGAATAATCGAATATTATAGCATATGTAATTGATCCTATATCTAAAGCATATAGGACTCGACTACAAGGGTATATATGTTTAATTTTTAGCTATAATATTTCCATGTATAGAATCTCCAATGTTGAAACATTTCAACATTCTATTCATATATGTATTTGACTAACTTCTATTAAAAAATACAATCTAAACCTTTAGATTCGAAATGAAGTATGGGTGCCCTCTCCTTTAAATCCACTACAGCGAAACAATTTCTTAACTTTGCAACTTGAAAAGTAAAAACATTGTTTCATATGAATAGTATTGTCAACATGCAATATCAACACTTTCTCCATCAATTTGCAAAGTAAAAACATTGTTTCATATGAATATAATTGTCAACATGCAATACCAACACTTTCTCCATCAATGTCCACAAAATCCTTGGAATTATATCCTATAAGCATTTCTGCTTTAGTTGCATTCTTAAGCATTTATGCTTCAACAACCATCAACATATAGGTCAGATCAATTAGGGTTATTTTGAGATTCCTCATATGAACGTCCTCAACGAACTGACTATACGAGTTAGGAAGCGAAAGAAGAACCAAATCAATGGCTTGCTCCCTTGGGAATACGACACCCATCCTTTCCAACTTGTCAATGTATGAATTCATTTTCAGAACATATTGTAAGTCCCTAATTTGCCTGTGTATCAATCAGATTTGTTTGATGGTGCGGAATCCCAATCAAACGGATGATGTCAGATCAAATAGAAGAGAAGGAGAAGAAGAATAATATGAATCTATGTATGAATTGATTAGAATGAAAATCAGGATACAAAAGATTCACACACACAAAATGCTCTCTAGTTTCTTTCTTCTCACGTTCATCAATCTCTACTCCTCACCCCTAACACCTATACATATACAAGGGAATATGGGCTTGGTGAACATGGGCCATAAATGGGTTTACGGCCGGGCCGTAAACAGGGCTTACGGCTGTAAACCTGTTTACGGCCGGGCCGTAAACAGGGCTTACGGCTGTAAACCTGTTTACGGCCGTAAACACCTCCCTGGCTGTAAACCTGACCGTAAACTCATAAAATATTACAGTAAATATAATTGCCCAGAAAAGCAAAGTATAAACCATATTTTGACCCAACAATCTCCCCCTTGGTTTATATCATTCTTTTCTTAATTAACCCAACAAGCTACCCCTAAAAAGTAGCTGGCTCTTTGAAACGACCCAAAAATCACAACTAAAAATTTCTTTAAAAACATTACTAAATCATATTTATAAAAACTGTATCATAAGTCATAACATAATTTTTGAGTATTAATTCAAAACATATTATCATTATCAGAGTTAAACATTCCCAGGCTAACTGACTATGGTGTGTGCACTGCAATCTTCCCGAGCTCCTTTTTTGGAAACTGAGTACCTGAAACCAAAACTGAAAATCGTAAGCACGAAGCTTAGTGAGCTCCCCCAATCTACCACATACCAAACAATAACATAATAAGCACATACTGGGCCTTGCCCACTACATCGGACCGAAGTCCGAAAACTGACTGGGACCTTGTCCCCTCCATCGGACCGAAATCCGGACTAACTGGGGCCTTGCCCCCTGCATCGGACCGAAGTCCAGAAACTGGCTGGGACCTTGTCCCCTGCATCGGACCGAAGTCCGGACTAACTGGGGCCTTGCCCCCTGCATCGGACTGATGTCCGGACTAACTGACTGGGACCTTGTCCCCTGCATCGGACCAAAGTCCGGACTAACTGGGGCCTTTCCCCCTGCATCGGACCGAAGTCCGGACTAACTGGGGCCTTGCCCTCTGCATCAGACCGAAGTCCGGACTAACTAACTGACTAAAGCATAACATAAACGTATCAACAATCATGAACACACATATACTGCATACTGCATCGGGCCGTAGCCCGGAACACGTAACACATAAATCCTGTCTGAGCCACGAAGGCATCAAACACACTAACTACTGCATCGGACCGAAGTCCGGAACTATTACTAGCTACTGGGGCCGGCATTGTGGCCGTAGACCCGTTCCTACTGGAAGGAAACTCACCTGAGACTGCTGAACTGTTGCTGCTAATCCCTTTGACTGCTACCTGACCTCTGACTCCGAACTGCTGCTCCACTAGCTCCTCGAGCTACCAATGTCAATATAACACTTAGTCCAACTGACCTCCAAAGGTCAACTAGGTCAACTCTTTCCAATGTCAAAGTCCTGGTCAAAGTCAACCTTCCAGGTCAACCCTACTCGCCGAGTCCACCTACTGACTCGCCGAGCTCATATGCTCAGGGTCCTTCTATTCGCGACCCGACTTGCCGAGTCAACCCATGACTCGCCGAGTCCAACGATTACCGAGTCATGTCCTGTCCAACTTGCTGAGTCTCCACCCGACTCACTGATTCGAGTCTCAACTCGAAGGGTTTGGGGTTTCGCGACCTGACTCGCCGATTCCACGAATAGACTCGCCGATCCCAAGGCAATCTTAAACCAACTCGTCGAGTTGTTCTTCCAACTCGCCGAGTTCATGCCCAACTTCATCCAACTCGAAGAGCTGTTCATCCCACTCGTCGAGTTCCTCCTCATCTTCAAACTACTCGCCGAGTCCACTCGAAGGACTCGCCGAGTCCATTCGGCTCTACATACATGCAGAGGACTTCTGAGTCATGCATGGACTCCAAACTGTAGATCCATTCTTCTAAAGTCTATTCCTTACGTAAAGTGGCAAACTTTACGTGTGGCTAAGGAGATCTAGGCTCAAAACACTATAAACTAGGGTTTAAGAGAAAGGGGCTTAACAATCAACCCATAAACTGATGCTTTACGATTCTCCAGGCCAAGATACACTTAGATCTGAAGTAGCAACTTCAGATCTGGGCTTCTAACTCGAAATGGGTCACAACCAACCATAAAACCCCCAAATCTCATAACAAAAAATAGGTCTAGATGCAAAGAAGGGAAAATGGCAGCTTAATACCTCCAAGAAGAACACAAACTGAAGTAGATCTCGGATCTACACCTCTCCTTTGAAGCAACCTTCTTGATCTTCAAGCTCCTTTCAAGATTTCCTTCCCCCAAAGCTATTTCTCTCAAATGGTGAAGGCTCCCATGAAATCTAGGGTTTACAGGTTCTCTAGGATGATATGGAGGCTGAGGGAGGGACATAACACCCTTTATATAGGATACAACTCCCAGAATTAGGGTTTTCCTCGCACAGACCAGACTCGCCGAGTCTCCTTGGCCGACTCGCCGAGTCGGTCACTTACTCCCCGACCCGGATCCCGCTCAGACTCGCCGAGTCGACCCCTAAACTTAGGGTTTTCTTTCCTTTCTTGGTTTTCAAAACTTTGGGTGTTACACTCTTCTTGTCAATCTTCAATGGGAGCTTGGCTTCAGCTTTAATCTTCGATTTCTTCACAGCATCAGGATGAACATATGAATCTTCAATGAATGACTTCATCTTGACCAATTGTAAGGTCATTGGGTAAGGAGGCTTGACGTACTGATTCTTGAAAGATAGCGCTTTCAGTTTGAGAATCTTCAGAAAGAACATTAGAGAGAAATAATCTTCTGGATCACTTCAGCAGGTACAACGATAGCAGCAGACTGATTAGGGAGGCTTCAATGCAATCCGTCACATAATCTTCAATTTCTGCTTCACCTTGCTTCTGGGGTTGAAAGATTGAATTTGAAAGAATAATCTTCATTTCTTGCTCCTTCGAATGAAAATTCTTCGATGCTCATGGATGAAGCCTTAGCTCAGAAATCTTCAACACAAACTCCATGAGTCTTGTCTATACCTGAAATCACTTTTCAAGACAAAACAAAACTAAAAGAAAACTTAAAACATAAACAAAACAGAAATAACACTATTTTTTTGGATTTTTAATTTTCTGATTTTTCTTTGATTCTTGAATTTTTCTGATTTTTTTTTTATTTTTTTATTTTTATTATTTTTCAATTCTCCCCCTAATATTTAAATTAGAAGAACACTATGAATAAACTTAACAAAAACAAAAGTAATAGCTAACTTTAAGAGTGATTTGGGATCAACGTTGTTGGACAGCCTTATTCCACTTGTCGGGACCCTTATCTTCACATCTTCGTCTGATCGATCGTCAGTATTGTGGTCCACTTAAACATGAAAATTTTGTGACATTATTTTGGACAATTTACCAATGACATGATACATGAATACATCTAATTATAACTTTATTATCATGATTGGCCCTGATTCTTAAATTGATTTTTCTTATGACCATTTAACTGACTACAACCAGGGATATTGTTGTCCACCTAAATCGAGCAGCAAGATCTACAGACAATTTGTATGTGTTCAATTTTAATTGTACTAGAACGTGTTTCCCGCTTCCTGATATGCCCCAGCCATCAAGGACTTCCAGAGTACTCCTTACATCGGGTGAGCAGACAATCATTAGGAGAGAGGATGGATTCAGATTGATATTACTTATAGTTTTAGAGGGATTGAGAAGTAGAAGGTTGCATATGCTGTGTACCAGGTCGGATTAGAAGTCACGCAAAGGAGACAACATATGGCTAACAGATAAGAGGAATTTCATAGATACTATTTGCAGAGAAATAGAGCTGCATATGTTACAGTCCAGGTCGGATCTCCCAATCACGCAGAGAAGGCAACATATGACTGACAGACAGAAAGAAAGAAAACAATTTTCTACAGACCCAATTCATCGGAATTTACCAGTCGCCTCATTCAACCGGAATTAAGGACAAAATCCGCACATCGAGGAAAAGTGAATCCACATATCTAGATATGGGTTATTTAATGTGACCGGTAGATTTCCATGTATATCTCCCTGCTCAACCTATCCGAGCGTCGTGATGTCAGGTTAAACGGATCTAAATAGGTCAAAGTTTGTCAAGTCCTTAAATTCATTAGGTTCACCTTTCCCTAGTCAAGTCCATTTAAACTTTTTCGTGCCTACCAGCGCATCGAGCACAGAGCGTAGACGATTCAACTTAGGTACGTTACGCAGATTCAGATTGCCTGTTATCACTTGCTAATTTCATTTCCCAAAACATCTCCTACAAGCACATTCCATTAACACCATTTATTTTAATTTCTAATTTTTGTTTTGTTTTTTTTATTTCTCCCCCTAAATTTGTGCATAGGAGAGAAACGAAAGTAAATGCGCAAATATAAACTATCTTAAAACAAAAATTAGTCTTTAAAGCAAATCAGCTTAAGAAAAACTCAGGAGTATATAGAAGAAAATTCAAACTGTAAGTCACCGATTGAATTTGCATCCAGAAGGTCTGAGAACAACACGCGTAATCTCAGAACAGATCCAAAAATTCTTCACATCGTTAAGTACTATCCCCATGAGTGATCCCTTCCTTTCTTCCCTTCCCGCAAAAGGACACATACTCTCAAGAAAAAGTCTGAATGTTGTACAGTTGAGAGATGTCCCTAATCATATGTCAGGAGCAGCCACTACCAACAAACCGAAGTCTGATGATATGCCTCCATAGCTGCTCCGACACAGAGCGGGATCAGTTGGTCTTTGGAACCCAATCCATTTTGAAACTGGGTTGACCTTTGTCATCAACGCACGATACTCTCTCCCATGACATATCTTGCTTATCACAAACAGAAGACGATGAAATATTAGAGTCATTAGAAGATTTGGGAGTTTTCACCTTTGGTACTCATCTATATTCAGGTTTAACCCATTTCTTGTTCGATCTGATGGGTGCCTCGGCACTTGATTTGGAACTTGACGCCGTCTACCTAGATGACTTTGACCTAACCAGTCTTGGCTTCATAGGAGCATCTCTTGAACTAGACTTCTGGGCCAGCATTCCCTTCTTGTTCTTGGGAGTTGGATGTTTGGCCTTGTGGGTTTCACTCTTGGCCTTCTGTGCGTTCCAGTCACCATTGTCTCAACGTGACCTTGAGGGGTTTCTTTTGAAATATCTCCCTCTTGGCGCGTTCTGCCGGCCTTGAGCATAGTAGGAAACGTATGCACGATTAGGACAATTTTTGGCAATGTGTCCAGGTGTTCCACAGTAAAAACAAGTCTTTTTCTTCATTGTGAAGTTATTTCTTCCTGCCCCTGGTGGCGTATCCATGCCTTGTCTCTTGCTTTTCCCACACGCACACTTGCAACAAGCATTCTGTTGCACTGGAATTGGAGGCCTATATTTCTCAACGGCAGGTTTGTTAGGAGTAACAGAATTTGAAGCAACAGATTCTGAGTTCAAAGAGTCATTGGTTTGTTTAGTAGTGCTCTCCTTGTTCTCATCTTCTGCTACTTTACCTGCACATGATGTAGAAACATTAGTATTTTCAACATTAATAACTCCTCCTGACACAAATCCAGCTCGTTTTCCATATTGAATATGTGCCTCCCTGGCAATTTCTTCATGTGTCATAGGGATGGATGTGTAGTTATGATTGAAAGGAGGAGGAACACTATCATACCCCAGACCCTTGTTTTGATTATCTTTGAATTTTAAGTGGGTTTCAAATAATGACTCGACTGTCTGACTTGATGCAGTATAATTTTTGAAACTAACGTCTGTTTTTCCACACTTAATTTTCAAAGTGTCAAATTCTTCAGTTAAAGCAACAAGTTGTCTCTTAATATAGTCATAATTTTCACACTTGTTGCTATACTCTTCCTGAAGCTTCCTAAAGTCCTTGGTTTTTGCTTCTAATTCAGCCTTCAGGGGTTTCTGTCCTTTCCTAAGTTGATATCCTTCGTATTTTAGGTCCTCAACTTCTCTTTTTAATAAATCAGTTTGTTCCCGAAGAAATTTAATCGTAGTTTCACAAGCTGGAGTACATGTAACTTCAGTGACCGGAATGTTTTCAGAACTCATTGTTTTTCTACACTTCAAAGCATCAAGTTCTTCAATTACATCAGCAAGACAAAGATGATTGAGATCTTTTGTCTTCTTGATGATAGTCATGTTCATATCCCACGATTTCGGAAGTGAATTCAGTAGCTTTTTGTTTATCTCAAACTTAGACAAGAAGATCCCAGCTATATTTATCTCAGTAGTAAGTGTAGTAAATCGCTGCAACTGAGTTTCGAGGATTTCTCCGGGGATATAATCGAAAATGTTGAAATGTTGTCTTAACATATCCTGACGACTCTCTTTCATGTTTTCAACTCCCTCGTAGATCTTAAAATCAATTAAAAAGCACAACTAGAAGCCAAAATCAAACTTAAAAGTCAAACCCTTTGATTATAAACCTCAAAAGTCAACCTTAAAAGTCAAATTTAAAATGTTAAACTCAAAAGTCAAACTTGAAAAGTCAAACTTAAAAGTCAAACTGAAAAGCTAAATTTGAAAATTTAAAAGTTAAACGAAAAAGTCAAAGTTTAAAGCCAAAGATCAAACTTGAAAGTCAAAGTCAAAATTTTAAATTAAAAATCAAAAATAATTATTATTATTATTATTATATTATTATTATTATTATTTATTTTTTTATTTTTTTTTAATTTTGGATGAAAAAGGAATTTAAAACTAAAAGAAATTGAATTTTGGACTGAAAGTGTGAAATTTGCGAAACTTGGAAGCGGCAAGGAGTGGTTAAGTTTAAAATTTCGGAGTTAAGTCACAAAGGATCTGTTGGTGGAGTTGGCAAGGCGCGCTGACTGTGAACTAGAGGTCCCGGGTTCAATCCCCGACAACCTCAAATCGCGTGGAATTTTTTTAAATGCGAAGCACTGATGCGAGGATGCTGCTGACCGAGAAGACTTCCGAACCGGCGACCGCAAACTCCGGCGACCGTGAACACGTTTCCGGCCGTGAACTCTGAAACCCTAGCCGCCGGCCACAAACTCCGCCACACCTTCGCAAGTTTTGACCAAAAACACCGATTTTTCGACTTTGAAGCTCCAAAACTCGATCAAAAACCCTTTTTTATGAAAAACGCGAAGAACAAACTCCCCTTATTTTTCAGAGATCTATCCAAAAATGCAAGAATATTTCGAAAATAAGATCAAATCACCAAATCTAACAAAATTGACTGATACAACCAAACTCTGATACCAATTGTAAGTCCCTAATTTGCCTGTGTATCAATCAGATCCGTTTGATGGTGCGGAATCCCAATCAAACGGATGATGTCAGATCAAATATAAGAGAAGGAGAAGAAGAATAATATGAATCTATGTATGAATTGATTAGAATGAAAATCAGGATACAAAAGATTCACACACACAAAATGCTCTCTAGTTTCTCTCTTCTCACGTTCATCAATCTCTACTCCTCACCCCTAACACCTATATATATATATATATATATATATATATATATATATATATACAAGGGAATATGGGCTTGGTGAACTTGGGCCGTAAATGGGTTTACGGCCGTAAATACCTCCCTGGCCGTAAACTTGACCGTAAACTCATAAAATATTACAGTAAATATAATTGCCCAGAAAAGCAAAGTATAAACCATATTTTGACCCAACAATGCACACAAAAAATTCCCATCTTCATGTTTACATGCCAATAGGGCTTGTGTGGTTTCAGATCTTTCAACTCGAGGAAAACATGACGTTAGGAGAGTCACAGGAGGCAGAGGTGGAAGAGTTAAATAAAGACGATGTCCAGTTCCACCATTTCCTAGGGAAGGGAAGACATTTTCACCTTGACTTGAAAGTGGAAGATCATCACTAGAAGATTGAGCAAAATCATTTTCATAAGAACAAGGAAGACCATTATTGTCTTGATTTGACATCTAAAATTTTGGGAGAAGAGAGAATTCAAGTTATTTGATTTTAATCCTTAACTATTAACCCATAAATTAAATTAAGGTTATGATCCATATTTTCGATTCGAACATTGAAGAGGGATGTCATAATCAAATTTGAATCTATCTTAGGTAGGTAGAGTCATCTCACCAATTTCAATTACATGAAACCCCTAGATCTTTGAGATTCATTGAATCTTACCAATGGCATACTTAATCTCGATTATGCTCTTACTAATTGTGACTAGGATGCCGACGATCACGTTTAAGATGTCAATAACCATGCAACCCCACTCAAACTCCCTCAATTGATTTATAATCTCCCATCGATGTGTTGGTTAACCATACATGCTCCATCAACAATTATAAACACAAGTTGTTTCATCATTCCATCTTTTATAGTCCCACATTAGTGTGTCGGTTAACCATACACGCTCTACTAACGACTCATAGAGAAATGATGTGCATTTTCATGGATTAACACACATTTCACAATTTTCGTAAAGTAACTACAGTGAGATTGTCAAAGTGGGTTTCTAGTACTTTATAGCATCATACTTTTAATGAGGTTATGTCCTATTAAACCCGTTCGGCTAATGACCCTCGACTATACAATGGAGCGGTGGGTGAGAGTGGACACCCATTTAACAATTATTTTATTGACTATTTCCTTATACCTCCTTTATAGTATGACTTAATGAATGAGGCCTACTATTGATTCGACTAACTTTTAGTTATACATATAGTATTAAACGTTTTAATATATATATATATATATATATATATATATATATATATATATAGAGAGAGAGAGAGAGAGAGAGCTAGGTTCAAATGTTTTTGACAACTATTGTGTGACTGAATGCACCAATAGGAATTGAGGAAATAATAAATCATTAAATAAATAATTTAAGGGTATTATAGTAATCTATGCATATTTAATTATGGTAATTCTTTAATTTCCTAAACCCTATTCTTCTCCCATCTTTATCTTCAAACGATCGGTTTCAAAAATCTGTACCCTCACCTCAACAGGCAACTTCACTGCCGCTCCTCTGCCAGCCGACCATCACCTTCTTCCTCCCTCTCCATCGTCGGCTTCGTATTCCATCACTGAAATAGGTTTATAGCTTCCGTCGTACACCAACATCCTAGTCCTGGTATGTTCTTGAACTCAATTTCTAATTTTTAAACCTAATTTCTTATTTTACAATCAAAATTCTTTTAAGAATGTTGATGTTACCAAGTTTTTTCCTACTAGAATCCACCATTGCAGGCAACAGATTGAAAGAAAAAGAAACATCGAAAGAGATATTACTACAGGTAATCGCCTCCTTTTCAATTTGTATTCTTCAACTTTTATCCCCATAATTTTCGCACATAGTAAGCTTTAAAGACTCTTGATATCTTAAAATGAAATTAAAATTGATCTTGTTGAATCAAGAGTAATCACAATGATTCAATTAATAGGTAAAGGCTCCTTCTTTTCTTTTTGTTCTTGTTTGATTTGGCAGAATTACATAGGTGTTCGTTTGATTAAGAATCTATGGATGTTTGTAGAAATACCTCAAAGAGAATTTGGCAGCTTTGTTGTAGAAATGGCCTGAAAGAAATTTTGATTTCTATGTTGCACGCCAGGTGTTTGTAGAAATGCCTCAAAGAGTATTTCTTTTATTTTCTCTATTAAACCTTTTGATATGTTTTTTGTTGTTTTATTAACTCCTTATTTGTTAATTACCTGAGTAACATCAATCTTTGCTATTGGTATTTGATTTTTTTAATCAATTTAGGGTGAAGATTTGATTAAGGGTTTATAAGAGATTTTCACAAATTTGAGACATTTTAGAAATTGATCTAAACCCACACATATATGTATGTATTTCAATTTCAAGTTTTTCATCCATGTTGCTTCATTTTTTAAATCACAGTTGTATGAACTTCTTTTAATTTATTGGATTGCTGGAAAGAGAAAGGAATAAAAAAATGTAGAGATACATTCTGAAAGATACATGGATTCATGTCATTGGTTTACATCAAGGTGAACTTATGATAATTCCACTTATGTTCATGTTGATTATAGGTATCCTATTAAATTACTTCTATTCCTGTTTAGAATATTTAAAACCATTCTGCAAGAATAGTTTATTCTGTAAGAATATTTTTGTTGTATTCTGAAAGAATTTCAATTAATTATTTGTATGTTTAAGGTGCAGTTGCTAGGATGAAGCAGAAATGATGAGGAAACTTATGAAAAAAAAAGATATATGATACTTCATTCTCAAAGAATGAAGAAAAACAACAATATTCTTTCAGAATTCAAGATTCAACATCCAAAAACAGCAATATTCTTTCAGAATTCAAGAATTCAAGAAGAAAACATGGCACACGATAGTATTCTAGCGGAATGTTGTTATTTTTTTTAAGAATGTTATTCATTTTTGTTTATATTTTTTTAGAATTTTTATAACTATATTAAAATGTATAAGACTTTTAGTCTGTAAGAATATGTATGAATTTGTATTTAAGTTCGGATGTATAAGAATATATTAGAATGTTTGTTATTTGAACATCTTATTCATGAATTTTGTTTTTCTTCAGTAATATTCTGTTAGAATAAAATGCTGAAATAGTATTATTCTAACAAAAAAAATATTCTGATAGAATAAAATCGGTAAAATTTGAAATTGAATTAATTAAAAAATTCAGATTTTTTTTAAATTAGGATAATTAATCATCCCTAAAATTCCGAAAATTTCCTTTTATAAATGTAGTTAATTGTCCAAAATACCATTTTGATAAAAATTGTGTGATTATATGATACATGCTACCCTATTGTAATATCATAGACCCTCATATCATAATTATTGATTCTATTCATCCGATGGTCCAGATCTGTGCATTCTGGCACACAATAGTTACTGGAAACAATATAACCTAACCCTATATATATATATATATATATATATATATATATATATATATATATATATATATATATATATGGAAAACAAAAAAAAAACCCTAAAAATCATAAAAATACATATAAAAAATACTTAGAGATCACAAATCTTTTTTTTTAGTTTATATTCTTAAAAATCGCAGGTTTTATTATAAATTTGTTGAAAAAAAATAAAAAAAATCAGTTTTTTTATTTTTGATTTGTTTTTATTATTTTTTTTGTTTTTGTTCAAAAAAAATTTCAGCGAATTATAATAAAACATGCGATTTTTAAGAATATAAACTCAAAAAAAATTGTGATCTCTACGATTTTTATGCATTTCTAAGATTGGACATTGGGACTTAACTGGTTAAGACCATAGGTTGAAGTTTTGGCCGGTTACAGCATACGTCGAGCGTACCTTGGGGTATGCTGCACGTATGCTTTTGAGGTCCCGATAGTGCAAGGGTTTCAACTACGTCGGGCATACTGGTTGTGTCACAACTAGGAATTCTGATGCTTTGTAAACAGTAAACAATGATAACAATGTGATTGAAACTTGAAAACATGTATGATGATTATTCAATAACAACCAAAGTTTCATCACATACTCTATACAAACACTTCACATAGTCAAGTAAAGATTGGAAACACTATAAATCCCGATTTAAGTCCATTTTGGACTAGGGTTTCCTTATTGGGCCTAATGGGCCAATAAGCTTCCAATTTGACTACTTTGGGCTTAGAAAACTTAAATGGGCTCTAATTGGACCCACTTTCATGAAACTTAACAATTTGGGCCTTATAAGCCTAAAAAGAACTAGGATATTTTTAATGGGTCTTATTGGGCCATAACAAAATTTATTAGCCCTAATGGACTATAAAAACTCATCCCTTGATGTATATTGGGCCGTGAATTACTCTAAAGGCCCAATAGGCCGAAAACCACTAAATTGGGCGCATATTTTGGATACAAGCACAAAGGCCCAAGACCTTTTCTTTTCCCTCCCCTCTCTCGGCCCAACTAAACAAAAAAAAAAGAAATTAATGAAATAAGGAGGGTTAACCACCTCCTTATTACATTATGGACTTCTATGCACCATCACAAATCTCCATGCAATCCATCCTTTCACCTCTCTCTCTTCTCCCCTCTCTTTTTCTTCTTCAGCCGAGAACACAAGAAGAAACACACACACCTCAAAAATTCTCTCCAAACACTTTCAAAGAACACTCTTGTTCCTCCATCAAAATTTTTGAGATCTAGGGCTTTTCAAGGAGGTTTTTCCATAAAAATCAGCATTATAGGTAAGTTAATGCTTAGATCCATGGTTTAGCTTCTTGAAATTGTTATAAATCTCCTTCTAACTCATGAAAGTTCATGATCATGCTTCTTAGAACCTATTTAAGACAAAGTCTTCTCAAGAAGCTTTCTAGGACCGAAAATAGCATCAAACTTCTTCCATTTCTTCTTTAAATCGAAAACAACAAGAAAAGGTGAGTTCATACCCCTCTCTTTCGGTTTTCATAAGTTTTATGGGGGAGAATACAAGTAAAATGTGTAGATCTATGTGTATGTGTATGTTATGTGTGATTTCATGTGCTCATGTGGTAATTATGTAACAAAAATGAAAGAAATCTCGAGATCTATGGCTCTAGGAGGAAGATAAACATGATCTAAGATATGTTACACTAAACAAGTCAAGAAAAATTACCCTCTAAGGTGATAATAAACATATTGCAACATAAAACCCATTTTTGGGCTTAATTTGTCAAATAAACAAAAGTTGGGTTGAAAGTTGCCATCCATAGTTTTCTTAAGGACCAAAAGAGTCAAAACTGTAAAAATAAATGTTTTTATGAATATTATACTCTTTAAAGGACTAGAAATGTAATTTGTAGCTTAATAGGCCAATTTTTGGGTTTTTCGGCCCATAGAGCCAAAAATTGTGAAAAATATGATTTTCAAGGGATTGAAATGGTAAACTTCTCAAAACAGGGGGTAAGCAAAACTAATTCAGTGGTTAAAAATGATTTTTTTTTTCCAAACAAGGATAAAAAATGTAAAGTTTTTGGATTTTAGGCCAAAATTGTAAAAGTTGCGAAAAGTTTGGACTTTAACTGAAAAACTCTTTACTGGAGGGGCTGAAACTACTAAAGAGTAAATTTTGAGCTAAAAACATCACTTAAACAAGTCTATGGGTCAAAAATGACAAGAAAATGGTTTAAGGGCCAAAAATGTCTTTTTTTTAGAACCAAAATTGTCATTTTTAAACAAGAAGGGCTGAATAGGTTAAGCCAATATTTTTGAGTCAATTATTTTATTACTAACATATTTGGGTCAAAATACCAAGTCATAACCTATGAAAATAGAATGAAGAATATATATATATATTTTCAAATATTGTTATAAACAATTGACAAGCTTCGTGCCGTTGTGAATTTAACAATTGTTCAATCAAACTTACCGACAATTATACTATACCTAAAACAAGTAAATATTCAAATTGTTGGGCTTGAAAGTTTCTAATCATGCTTATTAGACCTTTGTGACCCATCAACATGACTTTTGGTCCTAACGAGAGTAATAGATGTTATCGGGCCTCTTGTGACCCAATTACATGTTTAAGGGACCCTCAATGACTTTCACATGCTATTGGGCCTCAGTGACCCATTAGCATTGCTAGTAAGGTCCAAATAAATCATATGTGAAATAGGCCAACGCGTCCTTCATATACTCGACAGCCTTAGATAACATACGCGATTAGTAGGACCTCGCAGTCCTCTTCTCCTCGTCTGTTAGGCTTACCTTCTATTCAAGTAAACAAAAATCAGGTCGTTAATCAAGAGTAATCAAATTCATTTGGATTAAGTGAGTAATAACGGGCGACACCATTGAGTGTCCGTCGTAGTCTGTAGTCATAATCAAAGTCTCCTGGAGGGAGAGCGAGAGTTTGTGTATAGATCTATACGGGGGTGACTCCCCCACACCTCAGTTGTTCGCTATAGTTAGACTCGGCCAGTCTAGGGTGACAAAATCTTAAGATCAATTTCGGTGTTTGCTAGAATGCCAAGACAGACGAATTAGTCATTTTCATGCATGGTTATAACGACTCGCATAAATAAATCCAATACCATCCGAGTAATCAAGGGAATTCGTAATCATTAGTTGTGGCGGTATAATAATTCAAAACGATCATATTGTTTATTGGAAAACATCGGGTTTTCCAGGGTAATCAACATTAATCACTTGTACTTTCAATAACTACAACACCAAACCTCTTATATATATACACGTTCTGAAATCATTCATGCATAAACCTATGGATCATCACGCTTTTTGTATAAACAATTGTGGTTTCAAAAAATATCGGATTTTCTGGGTTTTATAAACAATTCGTAATCATGTGTTATATGCATGTGTTCCTGTTTGCTATATGTATGTGGGGTGAAATAGACCTGGGGGCGAAATAGACCCAATACGGCTTGGGCCGACACATGACTTGAAATAGACTCAGGGGTGAAGTAGATATGAGGGTAAAATAGACATGACACAACCTTTAGCTGGCAAATATGTATGGTATGCGTTTTATTTGGAGAACTAACTAAACTTCATGCTTACGGTTTTCAATTTATGTTTCAGGTACTTCCGGTTCGAATGGAAGAGCTCGGCATGATCGTATCGCATACACCATATTACTTCACATTTTATTTGATTCTGATGTATTTGGGTGATTTTGAAATACTCTGATTGTGTTATGGTTTTATAAAAAAAATTTGGATGATGGTTTTATTATTATGAAAATTGAAAATTTTAGTCTTAAATTTTGGGACATTACAAATTAAAATAAACAAAATAACTAACAAATACATAAACAAAATAAGTTTTACCCCAAAATATTTTCGCTAGTCATTTTCACAACCCATGTTCTGGTGGTTTTATCCTCTATAAAAATTGATTTCTTGATGATCAATGCCTTTAGGAACCAACACAAAAACAACCCATAATCCCCTCTGTTGCCAATCTGTTGTGGTACATCTAGGGCCTTTTTGAGGGTCATCTTCAAGCTCTCGAGTGGTATTGAATCAGTTGGTTCAATATCCTAGTAGTTGAATCCCACTAGCAGTTTGTGGATACGGGCTCTCATACCCAAAAACCAATGAACATGTGGTATATTGATTGGAATGTAAAGCTACAAAAAAAGTTAGAAATAATTAATTAGTATATAAATACTTCGATAATGTAATCTAAAAAAAATATATTGTATCACACTCTGCCCAAGTTGGGTAAATGGATCCGTCAGCCATGTCACTCCAGTCATATGTATTAGTGTTGGAAGCTGATGGCACAACTGTCTACCGAGCATCATCCGCTCTACGCTCTAACAACAATGAGATTCACATCATGATGTGCTGCAAATTTTTTTTTACAGTAATGTAAGTATTATTATTAGAAGCGTAATATGTAATAAGGAAATATTTATATTACTTACATCACATGACAACCATCCTCCATGACTATCCACATATAACCGTGTCCAAAAATCAAGCGTAGCAAAACTGGTCAAATAATTGTGACCAAACAACAACAAACCATCCCATTATTTATATACATTGTGTACAGTAAGATCTAAAAGATTGTCCAACGGTGCTGGTTGTTGTTGTGTAACACCTTTCCATTTCATTTGTATCCATGGCGACTTATACAATATGGACATAACTTTTTGGCATTTATAACGTCTAAGAGGTGTTGGCGATGGTGGTTTGTATTCATCCTGCAGAATCTCTATTACATCCGACGAGTGAATAATCGGAGACGGCTTGTGACATCCTCATTTTCACGGTCATAAAAGACCGATTTTGTTTATGCTTTATAAAAATCAGAGTACCTCTTTTAATAAAAATGTTGCAGAATTTGTTCCCAGTAAAACATGATAAATATGTTATCAAAGCATTTCCGAAGGAAAGTATTTTTAATTCGTTTTAAAAAATTTGCGATGTCATCGTCAATACAGAAACATAAGCATAAACAGAACTTACATTTATTTACACTAGTGATCTACATCTCTTTAATCTCTCAGTGTAATGTGACTTCATCTCAACACCTGTAATATAAATAAACTGAGTGGGTTAGGTTGGGAAACCTGGTGAGTACATAGGGTTTTCAACCCACAATAATATAATTATTATGTTTAAGCAATCAAACAATCGACCCAATTACCCATCCCCATTATCTTCTTTAATCTTGAGGATCTATCCTAAGAGTCATCTATCCCGCATTCGTTCATTCTGAAGTCCTTTGCTTCCAGAGTTATAGGTCTGGCACTAAATCCATAGCTACCAATGCTTGTTTGTAAAACACTAATTCTATAGCTGTTGGGTACTAAATCCATAGCTACCA
Source organism: Lactuca serriola (assembly GCF_051521515.1). Taxonomy (NCBI): domain Eukaryota; kingdom Viridiplantae; phylum Streptophyta; class Magnoliopsida; order Asterales; family Asteraceae; genus Lactuca; species Lactuca serriola. The sequence goes on from NC_136409.1 coordinate 29,230,904, forward strand.
GTGTTTATCTAATAGGTACTAATTCCATAGCTACCAAATCCTAACAGGTACTAAGTCCATAGCTACCAGTATTTGTCCAATAGGCACTAAGTCCATAGCTGCCAATGTTATTTGTTAGGCACTAAGTCTATAGCTGTCAATGTTTACTCACATAATCTTTTATCTCTCATCATTCATCTACCCATCTCATACCCAACATACTTGTATATTTAAAATACGTATACAGTTCAAATCATTTAAAACATGTATAAAAAACGTTCATCCAGCATAGACAGCAAATATTCAGATAATATGCACATATAGCACGTAGTTTATATAAAATACTTCATATCTATGTGTAAGATGAAAGTAACTATGCACTCACCTGAGAAGGTGGTGACTCGGTACTCGGACAGCGCTTCGTTTACTTTAAAATAATTTCCCTCGACGAAACCTAGTATTATTACCACTAAATTTTAGTCTAATATTTACTGTGACTAATTATTAGTCTTATTATTATTATTATATAAGTGTTTAAACAATACTTTCTAACCACTATGTACAGACAGGGGCCAGACATAAAACACCGGAGGGCAGGACCATTTTGGCGTATAGCACTTCTGAAATCCAACAACCCTATGCGGCCCTTTAAACCAGATTCCCCGTACCGCGAGTAGTTAAAAAGATATTATAACGACACTTATATAAGTCATAAAAATAGCTCAAATATTTATTATAAATTTATAATAACAATACTAATTTTAAATATAAACTATATTTAAAATAGGGTAAACATAACTTACTTACAAGGGGATTTTAGCTAGGAGTCGGGTTCTGCAGGGGCAGAACTTTGTCGCTGAATCTTTCTAAGAAAGATTCGTGCAACGCTTCAGCGCTCACCTTACAATACTAAAACTACAGAAAGAGAAGTCGAATCACGAGAGACCGAAATGCTCGGGGGATAAGGAGAGAAAAACTCTTGAATCAAGAGAATGGTGTAAGAAATATGAGAGCCCAAGGCTCTTATTTATACTAATTAAATTTTCAAAAACTACCCTCCATAATTACTTAATGACCTTTTAGTTATATAAACAACTAAACACCCTTTTATAATACTATTTTAAATAGATTTAACGATATTTGTACTAAACTAATATCAAAAGAACTCAACATTAGTCTTATAATGACCGCATCGTCGATACCTTTCCAATGATATATACATACGTATATATATGTGTATGTATATATGATTTATACTTTATTTTAATACATAAATATGTTATTATAATTTGTAACTCGTTCATACGAACTCCTTTTTTGATGTTATTTATATCCATGCGTAGGTGGAGATGTACTTTACAACTTTCGTTTAGACTCCGTCGGCTAATTTTGACTTTATTTTTAAAGTTATATTTTTAACAGACCGGGACATGATTGGTCCGTTAAAATCTCATAACTTCTTCATCCGATGTCTATTTTCGTCTGTCTTTTTATCATTACACTACTAATAACGAGATCTTCGATTCTCATTTAGGTTGTGTCGGCTAAAAACTGCTCGATCTAATATTCGAATTTCGGGCTGTACGTTGCTAATCCGAAACTCCAAAAAATCATAACTTCCTCATACGAAGTCAAATTTGGGCGTTCTTTTTATGGACGCTTTCGGTTTAACGTATTCTACGACTTTCGTTTAGATTGCTAAGGCTAAATATCGCTCTATCGTAAATTCACTATTTACGTTTCCCGGTATCGTGCCTGTTCCATCGTGAAACTTCGACGGGTCATAACTTTTTCGTTATAACTCGGATTTCGACGGTCTTTATATGTACGGAAACCTTGTAACTTATACTACAACTTGGTTAAGATTATTTATTCTAAATAATATTTTGCCGAAAAGTCATTTTCGACACTTATTGCCTCTAAATTGACTTGCCCGGATCTACGGGCGTTACACGACTGCTTAGGGCCGTCATTCAGCGGTTGTTCAAGGCTGACATTCAACAGATTTTCGGGGGTGCTTAAGACATAATCATGCTCCCTTAACTCCTTATCATTGTAGTATCCCTATATGGTTTAATAATGTATACTTGTAAATGATGTAAAACGATCATAAAACGATGAAATAATTAAAAATGTACATCTATCTCCTTTGAGGTGCCAACATCATCTCTGGGAGTCTTATTGATAAGTTTTAGAACCATGGCTAAATTAGCCTCATGCTCTGCTAAATGCTCTTCCTGATACCGCAACTGCTTGCGACATTCACTGACCTTATTTTTCAATTGACCGACCTCGTTCTGCAAGTCACTAATAATTTGGTCATTATCAGTTGATGGATTAGCGGCCAACGGTGGTAGTGGTGGCGGGTGAGATGGATCATCTATCTGTGCCTTCTTTAGTCGAGGTTCATGGGTAGGGGAGTTTTTGGGTGATGGTGTTAGGGAAGGTGCCCTGTGAACTTCAGCGTCGGGAAAATCAAGGCGATCAATCCATGTCAATCTAACAATCCACCATTCAGCACGTATCTCATCTTCTGTCGGCTCCAACTTCGGTACGATTCTGTTACCCTGCTAACAAAATTATAAAATTATAAATAAACATAAACTATACAATAAATAAATATTTAAATAATAAAGTAACCATATATCGTCGATTTGTAAAAACTTATTGCAGTGAGTCTTTTTTAACGACCTCAATTTTGACCATGCAACAACCTAAGGGATCACATTCGGTTGTCGGGTACCAAACAAACTGCTCACCGGAAAAGTCTCAAAAATCCATATCTGAATGTTAGCAAACAAATATTAGTAACGATAAGTAATTATAATCAATAATTATAAAAGAGATAACATTATACTTGCTGAATTCATCAAGTTTGAAACCCTTCTCCAACAGGTATAGAAGACATACATGAACTGCGTCCTCGTCCGATAACTCATTAACTAATTGTTTAAACATATATGTAACATGGTGTAATTTGACCGAGACATTCGTCGGGACCATAGGAAAGGCATGGAAACGGAAGGTGGCGCCGAATGCAGAAGCAAGAAAATAGTAACCAAACCGGAAGCCGGTGACAAAATTCTTTCATCCCGAAAGATAGCTCGTAACCCCCAATCTTAAAACCCATTTCCTCTACTTGGCTTCGGGGTTTGGTGACAACTTCGTGGCAAAAGACGTAATGTAGAAGCAAATGACCCCCATCTACATTAGGAATGTCTAACCACCTCCCAAAACATTTATTCCGGAACATAGTCTTGCATTCGGGTATGTTTTTGAATGCCGCAAGAACTTCCCCACCGATTTTGGGTTTACACGAGAGTGTAACTGATGCATCAAAAACCATGTCATGCTGCACAAATAAAAAATGTGATATCACTTCATTCTAAAATGGAAATGACCAATATTTTTGACCAATTTTGAACTTGTTCTTCATGTTCTGGAACAATTCTTCGCGTTCCGGAATGAAATTTTATGATCTGGAACACGACGTTTTGATGTAAATCAATTATATCTAAGCATTTAAAGTACTTTTCAGTTGGTCCTATAACAATGACATCTTTAATTTAAACTTCAAAACATTTTCAATTCTTTCTAGAGGCGGTCTACAAATTCCGGAACAGTAAGTAATAGTAGAAAAATAGAACCTTAAACAAAGAGAAAACGAAGAACATACCTGTAAAATAATGGGGGTCGTAGTGCTCGTCTTCTATGTCGGAGATGGGTGTCGATGCATGTCGGAGATGGGATTTGCATGTCGGAATCGAGTCAGAACGTTGGAATCGGAATGCGCCTTTCCGGATTGATATCGCCGCCTCAAATTATATTATGGGTTTTGAAATTCAAACTTCCGATCCGGAACATATACGGTTGATCCAGAATAGGTATTTTGGATCCAATGAAATGAGTCAGGCTAGTCGAAAAATAATCTGGAATTCGTTCCGGAACGACCCAATGCAAAATATGTGGTTATTTTGCAAAAATATTATATTTAAAAAAAAAAACTCAAAAAAATGTTCCTCAATTTCCCTATTTTTGTGCTTATTTTTATGCACATTTTATACTTATGAGTCGGATCAAATATAATACAATTTTGATTATTTGAACTTGCGGTAATTAATTAAAAAAAAACTTACTTATTTTTATGTATATACCCTTGTAGTATATATAATATGATTTTCCTTAATAATTTTTATTCTTTAACCTAAAAGAATAACCGTTGACTTTCTAAACGTTCATGTTTACCCATCCATCGACAATTTAGGGGGTGTTTGGCTTAGCTTTTCATGGGGCAAAAGTCATTTTTGTAAAAGTCACAAAAAGTCAGGTTTTCCTGATTTTACCAAAAAGTTCATTTTTACTTGTATCCAAATTCAAAAGTAGCTTTTAAAATGCATTTGTCAAGCATCTTTTGTTTTCTATCTTTTCCTAAAAGGACTTTTGGCTTCTAAAAAGCTAAGCCAAACACCCCCTTAATTAATGATATCAGTCTTCTAAATTTATTTAACAAATCGAATGATACCTAACTTTTATTAATACAAATATGAAAATTCAATTTACAAAACAGATTAACCCGTTGCCCCCCACACACACACACATACAAAAAAAAAAAAAAAAAAAAAAAAAAAAAAAAAAAAAAAAAAACCATCTACAATAAAAAGAAAAATGACATATTTTAAGGATCATAGTAATTTAAAAACCATAGAAAACAAAGTAACATTTGTAATGTTTTAATTGACCAAGTTTGGAAAAACTATTTTAATGTATAAAACGCGCTTTATTTTTTAATTTATGCGTAATATTCATAATACATATAATACATATGTAATATTTTTTTAAAGGATTTAGTAAAATAGTTATTTTAATAATATAGTAATTAATTATATACGAATAAATTTTTGTTATTTATCTGTAATAAAATAATTTATAAATTTCTAGTAATAAAAAGATATGGATAAAGTTTAGAACAACTAAATAAATTTAAAAGTTATTTATGTAATATTATAGATATTAGATAAAACATAATATGCATAAAATATTTGTTTTGCTGTTCAATATAATTCAATAGATCAGAAATATCTATTGTCATACTACTTTTATATTATTTTTATTAGTTTAATATAAACAATATTGTTAAGAGCTAGAGTTGGTCTAAAAGAATATATTTATTGAAATATTTAAATTATTAAATGATTAAATAACCAACACAGTGTTTCATCAAAGAAGCCGCAGAAGAAATAAAAGAAACCAACTGAACTCCTGATTCAGAACATGTACCTGTCCCGAGTTTCCACCCAACCAAAGATCCACCTTGATCTCACCGTCAATCAACAATGTCCTTCGCCGTCAACTCACCGCCGGCCGTCAGACACTTCCCCCTTTCCCGGTCATCCGTTTGCCGCACACCACGTGTCACCATGGTCGCCCGATCCACCACCGGTGTCTCAGTCTCCACCGCCGCTGCACTCCCTATATTAACCAAATTACAAAACGACTGCGCCACCCCTCTCCCCGTCCTCCGCCACGTCGCTGACGCCATGGCAACTGATATGCGAGCCGGCCTCGCCGTGGATGGCGGCAGTGATCTCAAGATGATCCTTAGTTATGTCGATTCTTTGCCAACTGGGTATGATCTGTTCTTTCAACTTTATCAATTTTAACTCTGGAATGTGATTACCACTTTTAAACCCAAAAGATTTCAAACTCTGGAATTCGAATTTGAAGCTTCTAAGTCAAATTCACTCCTTTATATTTGGATATTGAAACTGAACTAAAGAGGATTTTGTATATAGGAATGAGAGAGGGTTGTTCTATGCATTGGATCTTGGTGGAACGAATTTTCGAGTTCTTAGAACTCAATTAGGAGGAAAGGAAGAACGAGTGATAGACACGGAATTCGAGCAAGTTTCAATACCACAAGATATCATGTTTGGCACCTCCGAGGTCTGTTCTTCCATCATGATCATTCTCAATTAATTTGTTTCTTCAGTTCCAATCTCTTATTGATATATTCGGTTTAATGGATTTGTAGGAGCTGTTTGATTTTATTGCCTCTGCTTTAGCAAATTTTGTGAAAAAAGAGGGGGGAAAGTTTGTGTTGCAAAAAGACAGAAGTCGAGAAACGGGGTTTACTTTCTCTTTTCCGGTGAAACAAACCTCCATTGATTCCGGGATACTAATGAAATGGACTAAAGGTTTTGCAGTCTCGGGAACGGTTTGTATTTTTCTCTTTATTACATGGATCTGTATTGGACAAGACTTAACAAGCTTTCTAGGGCTATCTTCGATGAGAAACTATTTTCCACCTTGTTTTGTGGGACAGTTTTTGTCACATTTACATCAAACCCTGTCCAATGCATGCCAAACGTTGTACAAATCATGTTTTGTTCTTAGTTTTTGTCACATTTACATCAAACCCTGTCCAATGCATGTCAAACGTTGTACAAATCATGTTTTGTTCTTAGTTTTTGTCACATTTACATCAAACCCTGTCCAATGCATGTCAAACGTTGTACAAATCATGTTTTGTTCTGTTAGTTTTTGTCACATTTACCTCAAACCCTGTCCAATGCATGCAAAACGTTGTACAAATCATGTTGTGTTCTGTTCTCACAATTTTTGTCTCATTAAATCAAACCCAGTCCAATGCATGTCAAACGTTGTACAAATCATGTTTTCTTATGTCAATTTTTGTCACATTTTACATCAAAACCTGTCAAATGCATGCCAAACGTTGTACAAATCATGTTTTGTTCTGTCGTGACAATTTTTGTCTCATTTACATCAAACCCGGTCCAATGCATGCGAAACGTGATACAAATCATGTTTTTTTTCTGGGCTTGTCAATTTTTGTCTCATTTACATGAAACCCTGTCCAATGCATGCCAAACGTGGTACACATCATGTTCTATTGTGTCCTGTCAATTTTTGTCTCATCTACATCAAACCCTGTCCAATGCATGCCAAACGTGGTATGCACATGTTCTGCTCTATCTTGTCAATTTTTGTCTCATTTACATCTAACCGAGTCGAATGCATGCCAAACGCTGTACAATCATGTTCTATTTTGTCTCATTTACATAAAACCCTGTCAATTTTTGTCTCGTACAAATCATGTTCTGTTTTGTCTCATTTACATCAAACCCTGTCAATTTTTGTGTCATTTACATCAAACCCAGTCCAATGCATGCCAAATGTTGTACAAATCATGTTCTGTTTTGTCCTGTCCTGTGTAAAACTCAGGGCGTGTATGACATTCGTATGCTATTGATAATTAAAATGAAGTTTGAATTGTGTTTCAGCCCGGAAAGGATATCGTCGCATGTTTAAATGAAGCTATGGGAAGGCAAGGGCTGAATATGCGGGTATCCGCACTGGTTAATGATACAGTTGCAACACTAGCCGGGGCAAGATACTGGGATGATGATGTCATGGTTGCGGTAATTCTCGGGACAGGAACAAATGCTTGCTATGTAGAATCCGTGGACGCCATTCCTAAACTACATGGCCATAAATCTATCTCTGGAAAAACGGTTTGTACATCAATTTTACTTATAATGTTACATCAAATTTAAACATACCACTTAAGTTACTCATATGTAATTAAAAGTTCTACTCCTTTCCTTTGTATGAATTTTCAGCTGAAATTCTGACTTCATTTGTCATGTCATGTGGGATTGTTTTCAGATAGTCAATACAGAGTGGGGAGCGTTCTCAAACGGTCTTCCTTTGACTGAATTCGATAGAGAGATGGATGCAGAGAGTATAAACCCCGGTGAGCAGGTAAGTCTCCACCATCATTGAAATCAGTTTCATTCTCAAAAAAAAAAAAAATTAAGCTAAAATTACTAATTTGCCCTTTTTACGCGATTATCATTTTTTTTGGAGATAGTTATTTGAAAAGACGATATCGGGTATGTATCTTGGCGAAATTGTGAGACGGGTACTTGTGAGGATGGCTGAAGAAAGTTCGTTATTTGGAAAGGATATTCCTAAAAGACTACGAACTCCTTTCACTCTCGGGTAATTAGTAGAATAAAGTTATAATTTTTTTTTTTCTTGAAAATATTGTGTTAAATGGTATCTATTTTTGAAAAGTAATATCAAATTGAAATTATAGGACCCCAAATATAAGTTCTATGCAGCAGGACACTTCTGATGATCTTGAAGCTGTGGGATCGATCCTTTATGAAGTAACAGGGGTAAATTTGTCTTTTCAATATCCTTCTCAAGTTTCAATATATTATTGTTTTAACCGAGGCATGGTTTTTTAGTTCGTGTCAATTGCATAAATTGGTAAAAAAGGTGAAACATCAAACACTATTGCATAAATTGGTAATAAATTGCTAAGTAAATGAAACAATATTGCATCAATAAACGTTTATGGAACGAAACGTGGTCACAATTGTCTTCTTATGAATCATATAATTTAATTTTTTGAAAAAAGTGTTCAAGGAAAAGCTGTCGATGATACTATGTAACCTAATGACAATTACAACAATTTAAAGAGAAAACGTCTACATTTCATTATTGAGAGAAAACTTGAATTACAAAGAAAGAAAAATAGACTATAAATAGAAATTAACCTAGTTAAACCCTATATAAAAGCCCAAATATACAAAATAAGCCCAATAACTTATTATGCTAACAAAAACAACCACCTCACCCACCCAATAACTTATTGGGAAATAGACTTAATAAGGTAATTAACTTTTCGGTTTTTTCACATCTGGGTAACTATCTTTTTTTTGTACACATTTAGGTAACAAACTTTTTGTAAGTGTTCACATATGACCATTATGACCGGCTGTAGCAGGTTATATCCGGTCATAACCAGTCATAATGGTCATATGTGAACACTTCTAAAAAGTTCGTTACCTAGATGTGTTCAAAAAAAGATAGTTACCCAGATGTGAACAAACCGAAAAGGTAACAGTAAAATACGCGAATGGTCCCTGTAGTTTGGATAATTTGTACGTTTGGTCCATAACTTATTTTTTAACTTAGATGATCCTTACTATTTATTTTTGTTGTGTATTTGGTCCCTGTGCAACCTCAAAAGATTATTGTGGGACCCAATTTAAATTTCTCAAATGTGGTTTCAGATTTACGGTGAAGAGATGCAGATATATGAGGTCTATTAATTTTTTTTAATATATAAAAAATAAATACATAAATAAGAAAAAAAATAAAAAGGGCACAATAGTCTTTTGAGGTAGGACAGGGACCAAATGCACAACAAAAATAAATAGTAGGGATCATCTAAGTTTAAAAAATAAGTTATGGACCAAACACACAAATTACCCAAACTACAGAGATCATTCGTGTATTTTACTGTTACCTTTTCGGTTTGTTCACATCTGGGTAACTATCTTTTTTTTGTACACATCTAGGTAACGAACTTTTTGAAAATGTTCACATATGACCATTATGACTGGTTATGACCGGATATAACCTGCTACAGCCGGTCATAATGGTCATATGTGAACACTTCCAAAAAGTTCGTTACCTAGATGTGTACAAAAAAAAAGATAGTTACCCAGATGTGAACAAACTGAAAAGTTAATTACCTTGTTAAGTCCATTTCCCTAACTTATTACCAGCTCTTCTTTCATATGGTCTTGGACTCTTGGTTGTAATGTTACATTTTCGGTCATAAAGTGAAAAGTTGATTCACATTTCATCAAAAAACAACTTTATTATATAAATAAGAAAATTATCAAACGTTCATTTATGAAAATTCATTTAGATAAATAGCATAAAAGACATTAAGTTTACATCAAAATTCTAATTTGACACTGTGTTTTCTAATTTTTTACAATTCTGACCCCATGACTGATCAACCCGGCTACCTGCTGACGTGATATGATGACATGTTAGTTTTGATGACGTGATATGTTAACGTGTCAAAATTGAATTTATTTTCCACAAAAGACACTAAGTTTTCACTTTTTTCGACATGCAATTTGATTAACAAACTCAACTCAATATCAGATGGATTCAAATTTAGATTCGAGGAAGATGGTGGTGGAGGTTTGTGACACGATTGCAAAGCGTGGTGGCCGATTGGCGGGAGCAGGAATTGTTGGGATACTACAAAAGATGGAGGAGGATTCAAAGGGTATTGTGTTTGGAAAACGCACAGTTGTTGCCATGGATGGAGGCCTATATGAACACCACCCTCAATACAAGAGATACCTTAAAGATGCTGTAAAAGAGCTTTTAGGGCCGGAGATATCAAGCAATGTAGTTATCGAGCATTCGAAAGATGGATCTGGTATTGGAGCTGCACTCTTAGCAGCTACAAACTCGATTTACGAACATTAATTGTATATTGTGAGGGTAATTATTGGCCCAAAACTAAATATGTATTGAATGTATCTTATGTGTAATTTTTATAAAAAGTCCAAGTTTTGGAGAATAAAATAACATGATCAATTGATATTAATGGAGGGGTTAATTGTAGAAAATGGAAACCGAGTATTATCTTTTCTAACAATATAGGTAATATACTTTTAAGTTTTGCTCATGATAACAATGTATTGACATTTTTTTTGAAAGAACAATGTATTGACATTTTTTTTTGAAAGAACAATGTATTGACATTTGTTCACTCATAACAACAATGTACTTATATTTTTTTTCTTTTTACCGAGAATAGCTATATGTAACTCATATAAATGTACTTACATTTGCTTACCTATCATAACAACATGCTAATATTTCTTAGATAACAACAATGTGTAAAAAAAAATAAACTACAATGCTCATATTGGTAATGTAATCTAATTAGTTACATTGCTAGTGTAAGTAAAAGATAAAATATATTACTACTATCGATTAAAAAAATGTAAATGCATTGTCATTATAGTACAAGATCAAGAAAGTTGCTTATATTTGCTTATTGGTATCTAAAAACATGCACAAACTGGATTTGAGAGCATTTCTATGAAATGATTCGTGCTTGAGCGGTCTTTTTCATTGAAACCAGCCTAACGTAGAGAATGGGTGGTCTACTTTTCCATTTCTTACGTCCAATCGAGGACAAGTTGTTGAAAGAGCTTTTATTATGTTTATTAGTCACTTTAAGTGAGAAATCCTTATTTTTTCTTCGAAAAAATAAGGTAAGGCTGAGCATTAAAACTGAACCCAAACTAGAAAGTTAGGTTTTTAACTTTTGAAACCCATTGGGTTCGGTTTTAGAATGGGTGTGGTTTTTGAAATCTGGTGTTGTTTTTTCTGCTTCAACCTATGGGTTGTTGGGTTTTGGCTTTGAACCCATTTTCCAACAATTCTAAAGAAAGTGGAAGAGACGTTCGGGATGATATGTGGAGTCGACGGTTAGAAAAAGAGACAAAATGGTGAAGAATTGAGAGGGAGACCGAGTCTCAAGCTGTAACCCCTAACCTAAGTTGCATAAAAGTAAAACATATTTATTTTAAGTTCTAACATATACACACGTTAGGTCTGTTTTGGTTCCATGGGCCATTTTTCCAATTCCGTTTTGCATATTGGGTTGGTTCGTTTTTTGGGTCGGTTTTCAAAGTACAAACTTGATACAAATTGATTTTTTCGGTTTTAAAAATTCAAACCCTAAACCAATGGTTTGGGTTTGGGTTTGGGTTGGGTTTTTTGATTTCAGTTTCTTCATTTTTATTTTATTTATTTTTAGTTATTTTTTTGATTTTTTAGTTTTGGTTTTGCTCACCATAAAAACAAGCATATGAGAGATACAAAGTATAGTGGTTGATGATGGGATTACCGAAAGGTTCACCGTTCGATTTTTACAAAAAAAAATATAAGCCATTTGCATTTTATATGTAAATCATATCTTTTTAACGTGGGCTCACCATTTGGTGTAAGTTGTTCGGACCTAATAAAGCCCAAGGTTGATAGATTTGGACCAACATCACTGGCCATCTTTTTTGTTAAATGTAACTTGTTTACATCTATGTTACTGTACGATAAGGAAAAAAGAACAAGAATGGACGCATGGAGCCAATTTGTCTTTGAAAATCCCAATCTCAGTAAAAGCTTGTGCATGGTTTCAGCTTGGTTCGACTTTTGACCTAACCTGAAACTACCAAAATGTTTGGTTTCTATTTTGAAAAATTAGAATGTCTTTTTTTTTTTTTTTTTTTTTTTTTTTTTTTTTTTTTTTTTTTTTTTTTTTTTTTTTTGTAACGTTCTATAAATTTAAATAATGACATGATATTGAACTTATTTATTTTGCTAGATAAAATAAAAAGAATGAATGGGCTTAAGGAAAGTCTAGCTCTTTTTTTTTTTACTCAATTAGATGTTTTAAGCTTATTTATGTAAAAAAAAAAAATTAAACGACAATTTTAATCTACTCCTAAATTACTCATTTATATCCACGACAAGACTTTAACTCTCAATTTCAAAGAGGAAGGACAACATCGGATACTGCTTATATATCGGTAAAAAAATAAAGTAAGTTGCTACTCATCTTTTAAACTTCTCGAAATGCATATTTTCTATTACAAATTGTACTTCTATTTATTTATTTACAATATTGTACTTCAAAAATTACCGAATTATTGCATCATACTTTAAATCTTATAGTTTTTTTTTCTTATTACAACATAAAAGCCTTTATAAATTGTACTTCTATTTAGTTGAATATGTCATTCATCTGTTACATCTCAATTTACCTAGAACACTAAGGGGTTTTCACATCAGTTCTATCATGGTTTCAACTTTCAAATACCCCGATTTTATTTATTCCATTGATAGCAGTTTCGATTGGACCAGAGTTCCCATCATCATCAAGGTTAATCACTCAATTTAGTTAAAAGTCTTGGTTGCAATTAATTAATGAGATCAAAACACCAGGCAAGAAGTGTACACTTATTGTAATATTTATTTTCGCTTGCAATGTAATCTAAGCCACCAATCTTCTCCTTCAAGAATCCAATGGCCTATGTTTATCCTTACCATGTATACCAACAAACACGAAATCTGAAGGTTGCTTCTGAGCCCTTATATAAAATCTACAAGATCTTAGCCCCTCATAGCTAGCTTATGTTTTCTCCATAAACTTATAAAAATAGATAGACTGCAACTATATTTCCGTGTATCCTAGCCATGTTATGGTATTACAATTTGAAGTTAAATGTAGGGTTTAGGTCATTTTTAGTCTATAGACTTTTCTGGGTGTTTTATTTTGATCATTATATATTGTTTAAGCTATCATTGGGCATTGAACTTGTTTATTTTTGTTCATTTTAGTAACTCTAACCGATGATCGCCGATGTATAACTGTAACAACCGTTCCAGGAAGACTTCTTCTGAGTCATGGTCATTATTTTAGACCTTCAAGATGTGGAATTTGGTGATGTCCACGACATGGTGGAGGAAGCACCACGACGTGGCATGGATTCATGAAACATGCATTCTTTTAAGGTACCACGAGGCAAAGACATGGCCACAACATGGTGGTGACCATTATACAAAACCCCGATTTATGAGGTTAGTGCCCATATTTAAGGGATGTGATGGCTAGGATTTGCTCACCCTCAGCCTCCATCACTCACTCTTGGCTTAGAGCAAACCCTAGCCTCCCTTGGTGGTATTTTGAAGCTTTTTGGTGGTGTTTCGTGGTTTTGAAGCAAGAAGAAGGTGTTTTTAGTCTAAGATTCACCAAGCAAGCTCCTCATCACCTTCTTGCACATATTTTGTACCCTTGCAAGTCCTCAAGTTCATACCATTTGTGTGCTACCCTTCTAAATCTAGACTATTAAGCATTTTTCTTAATGTTCAAGGTGGTTTGAGTGGTTGGACTCCATATAGTTGGCAAGTTTATGGATCCTTAAGGTCCCTGGTCTTATGTTCCAAATTTGAGGTTTTATAGAGTTTTGGTTCCATACATGAGGTTTTGACCTTATTTTTACCATTTTTGACCTAACTTGAGTTCAAGACATACATTGGACATGTATGTCTACTAAGAAACAATTTTTATGATGACTTTGGGTGAAAAAAAGTTGTAACATATCAAAAATTACAAAGAGATTTTTCATTTACAGATAGATTAACCAGTTAAACCCTTTATGTCAAAACCATTAAGTAACATTCGATTGATTAAAACCACAGGCTATTAGAGTTCAATTACAAAACAACAGAAACCAATATCTTCGATGCATGTGTATAGTCCCGTTGAACTCTTCTCGTGAACAACCTACAAAACATTTTATCCACAATGTAAGCGTAAAGCTTAGTAAGTTTCCGAATGTACCACATATACCATCATACATACAATGCATCCAAGCAAAACAATTGGATCATATATATATATATATATATATATATATATATATATATATATATATACCTTGACTCCATTGCCATGGTCACAATCTTTCTTATCATTAGGCTCAGCCCTATGGAGTATACATGCCTAGCCCCGACTCTATTGCCATGGTCTTTCCCCACAATGTCGAGGGTCACATCTCGATCTCACATATAAGTGTTATGGGCCACATCTTGGTCGTCCATACAATACATAAAATCATAAAGTCGTACGTAGTCGGGGATCAGATAGACAATAAAACAAATGATCCACCCACGAGCGAATAATCAGACAAGAACATCACAATCAGGCACTAGACCAAGATTTCATAGGCTATCCAACTTAGATTATATAAAAACCAAGTCATCTCTACCACATAATCATATAACATGATCACATAACATGACTAACATAATACATTCCCTTGGCAAGTCACCTTCCATAGTTACCCTATCATTGACCACTTCTCAATTAAGTCCTTAGTCGGTTAACCTACATAATCTTGATAATTGACCTTCCCCAGTTACCCTAACCAAACATAACCCCTACCAGAATCATACAATCCACAGGCAAAACCCTATCGGTCTAACATACAATGACACCAAGTGCCCTACACTACACATGCATAACAAGGAGTTATCATAGTCAACTAGCATACTTGTACTCTAACAATATCCATATCTAACCCCTTGTACTAGTCGATTCCACGAATCAGCTATACCACAAACATATAAACCCTCAATCAATAGCTCACATACTCCAAGTTTGACCCAAAGTCAAACTAGTCAAATGCCGACATTTACCACAACATAGAGGCCTCTTGGCCACATCATGGCCATGTCTAGACAAAACAATCAACATGTAGGACATTGCAATGTCGTGGTCCCTCTTTAGCCATGTTGTGGAAACGTCAGGACAATACCAACATGACTTTGGACTCTGCCACGAAGTGAGCCTTCCTTGGCCATGTCCTGGGAACTGGTAGTTTGTTCCAAAACTCCATTAAGTGCTTAATCCTTACAAATCAAGGCTCAAAAGTTAAGATATACTTCTTCCTAATGATTTAATGGATAAAGTTTCCAAATTTATCTATTAGGACCTCACCCCAAATCAAATATACAACCCTAGGTTCATTAAGCATTAATATAACCAATACTTGCACATGGGACCAAGAACTCTCAAATTAAGACCTTATTCTCACTTAACAGAAGTCCATGACTATAAGAAAACCATATTAAGCTCTAGACCTCCTAAAAAAACAAGAGCAACCAATGGGAACAAAGACCAATCATCAAAGTCAAGAACATGGATCTCAAAAGAAAAAGGTCAACGTGTAAGATTTTTACGTTCAAAGGTTCAAAAACTAGAATAGGATGATGGATCTAGTAATGCTCTATGCTTCCTTGCACCAAAATAAACTTCCTTTTTATTTAAGTTTCACCAAATGAAGTAAACAACCTCAAGATCAAGCCACCTAGCTCATAACCATGGAAAAGAGGCTAGGGCTTCGAAATGGACAGATGGAGGCTGAAGGAGAAAACCTAATCCATGAGTTAAGGTGTTTGAATATGATGGAAACCCTAAAAATCTTGGGCTTGGGCTGCAGCGGCTATCACAGCGTGGCCATACTCTTGCCACGTCGTGCAAACCAAAGTAGACATGTGTTTCATAATAATCATGCCACTTCGTGGGCATAAACTCACCACGTCGTGGAATAGGGTTTTTCTCCAAAAACCCTATCTTGATCACATTAAGCGTTTAGCTGATACTTCTAGAAAACATGTGTTACAACTCATCACCACTAAAAGTAGATTTCGTCCTCGAAATATGTCCTAACCACCTACTCTTAAAACACCCTACAAATCCCTTATGGGGTTCCCCAAGCCCGTTCCCATCCAGAAGCCACTCAGAATGCCCAAACCTGCAACAACGTTTGTAAGGATTTCCAAAGCCAAGCGTATAAACCATACCTGAGCAGAAACTTCTAAAGGTTGAAACCATATTCGCTGCAAAACTGGAAATAAGTTTTTAAACAATCATTCCCTTCAGAACTAAGGCTAACCCAATTCTGAGCTAGAAACATGCGACCTTACAAAGAGACAACACTAACACATCAACACTAAACTACATTGAGAAGAACTAACTTCCTTAACCATAATTTGAAGACTCCCAAAGTATGTATGACTTCGAGATAGACATAGCCACCTGAACCTCAACCTTGCTAACCCAAAACTCACAATCTGAATCAACCAAGGCCTCCCTGAGCTTGCATTGTTTTGCTGATAAACTGAAGGACGGAATCCCCAACCAACCATCATAGTCGACAACCCCACACTTAGATGCCAAAAAGTGAGACCTCTAACAACCCAACGGACAACGACTATACTAACATATACAACAACATGACTCTAAAAGCCATTAACCCTAAATGGAAGAATAACTAATCAACTAATCAAATAGCGACCGATCTATTCCAACCCAAGTGAATGATATGGTCCTCCCATAGTCTTACAATCATTTTCGTTGCTACAGCCCAACTACAGTCGTTCCTACCATGATCCAACCATGTTCTTCCATATGTGAATGCTATGATCTAACCATAGTCTTAAAATCAATCCCATACTACATCTCAACCATATCCTTTCTGTCATGATCCAACCATGGTATTCCAAACAAAACTACAAGGATACCAAGCAAGACTAACACGAGACAGACCCCTAATCTACTAAACCCCACCAGTTTTTTGGGTCGTGCTTCGAACATCATATCCTTCATAAAACAAGAATAAGAAGAGAGGCCCTCACACAACCCTTGACTCGAGCCTAATAACTGACTCTACCTAGTGGTACAACTGATGCTCCTAGTCTTCCAGATGACATAACCTTGAACCTTTAACATCTTCTTCCTCGGTCATAATCGACTGATGAACAACACTTTTTTCACAAATCTTCATTCCTGAAAACCATCCGAACCTATTACTTATATCCTCCAATACGAGCTTTAAGATGCCAAACCACCCAGATCATTTCGATTGAATTAGAGATTTTCCCCCACTTGGAATTAGCTAGACTATTATGTCTTCAAATCCATACAAAATTCCAAGTCAATCCAATGGCTTCATTACTTGTTCCTTGCCACCATACCAACATAAAAGCAAGGAGAATCCAAATCATACAAAAAAAACCTAAGAGATCCAACACACATATGCAATCCCAATATCAGATCATAAATCCAAACATAACTAATCAACCACTGCAGAACCAAAGCTGATAAATCAAACCCTAACCCTTAGGACTCCAACTATCTCATATCCTTCATCTGGTAACCGCCAAGCTAAAGGCACTTGATCCAAAACCACCCCATTCTCTCTTAGAGCACAATCAGCCTTAACGTGGTCTAGATGATTACAAATGAAGCATACTCTTAACTCCCTCTAACTATAGTCCCGAATGTAGTGACCATCTCGACAGTATCTGAAACACCTTAAAACTGGCGTATGACAAGTACCCCGGTGAATCTGATCACACCTACTACAAGATCTACAAGTCTCTCAATTGCCTAACGGAATGCCAGTCACTCTGGCTTTCTTAAACGATGCAACTGATGCGCAAACCTAGTCATGTTCCTCTTTCATTGTTCGGTCTCCAACTTCAGCTCCCTTTCCCTAGCTACCTTCACCAAACTAGAAAGAGTCCTATGATTCGAGATGCTCATGTGCTCCCAAATCTTCGTCCTCAACATACCATGGTAAGGAGTCATCCTTATCTCCTTTGAAGCTACATACAGAAGGAAAAATAGTGCCCTTTCTCTAAACTTGACGATGACCTTATCCACCTTCCATGTAGTCAGCTCAAGTGCTAAAATCTCCAGGACCAACTGTTGAACCTCAATCGCCGACACAAACTCCCTCTTGAATCAAGCGACAAAATCTTCCTAATACATAGACTCGACCGCATCAGGTTCGAGGTTCTGAACAACCTTGCACCACCACTCTCTAGCTCCATAACACAAAAGACACTCTGCAAACTTGACCTTGGCCTCTGTTGGACAAAAGCTGGCGTGATAGGTGCTCTCCACATCTGCAATCCAACACATACTGATGATCGGCTCCTACTCCAAAAGAAATAAGGAACTCTACAAATGTCAAATTCCTTGAAGGTAACTATACAAGCCCCGAGTTGACCGACCTCCCAATCAGCCTGAAGAACCCTAAGCTGCTCATCCATCACTGGAATCAAATCCTTCCTGATTGTGCAGACCAAGCTTGGCATATACTTTCTCACGAACCTTGAAATCTTAGCGACAATGATGTTACGGATAACATCCTCATGGAAAGTCGCCATCATGAATTTGAAAGATAATGAAACTTATCAAAACAAAGCATAGTGCAAACCCCCGTTATGCATACCCACCTATAGCTTCCTAGTATTCTTGTAACACTCCCTGACCCAAGTATGGATCTTATGCTTTCATTAGTACGGACCCAATACTACATTCCACATCTAACCATACCAGTTCCAAGGACTATTCCAAGACTCCCAAGTCACTTCACATCACTCCTCTAAACTCTTTATGTGCATGCATATGTCTATCCATATACATAATACCATACTTCCTAGACTCTCTTGCTAGGATCCTTCCCTTCCCACAAACCCAAATTGCTAGAAGTCTTTACTAATACCGCTGGTTGTCTCGATCATGCAAGTTATACACAATACAAGATCGAATAGACTGTTGAATAAATAATTCTACCCTAAGTCCATAACCAGATAAGGAATATGAAATAAGGATAAATCAATCATTCTAAGGCTATACAATCCCAATCGTGTACAACTCTAAATCACACACCTAGAAATTAACATTATCAATATAGAATTCAAGCAAGACATAGCAAAAACTTCTCTAAACTAAGGCATCACAGATGTTAGACAATTCTATCATTCAAATCCTAAGCGAATCTATAACCTACCTTCTAGTATGTATAACAATTCATAACACAAATACAAGATTATATGGGTATATTAGGAATTACTTACATCCTAAGCTCCGAATGAATGTGCGCATAGCATTCTCCAATTAGTATAAAATATTTTTAGAAAATCATTTCCTCGAATAAAAGCCTTTTCATTTGAAAATCTCTCAACTATTAGTTTGAGTTCAGACACACCGTAAGGCACCTCAAACCAAGGCTTTGATACTAACTTGTAATGTCCCGAAAATTACAAAGACATTTTTCATTTATAAATAGATTAACCAATTAAACCCTATATGTCAAAAACCATTAAGTAACATTCGATTGATTAAAACCATATGTTATCAGAGTTTAATTACAAAACAACAGAAACAAATATCTTCGATGGGTGTGCATAGTCCTACCGAGCTCTTCCCACGAACAACCCGCAAAACATTTTATCCACAACTGTAAGCATAAAGCTTAGTGAGTTCCCCAGTATACCACATATATCGTCATACACACAATGCATCTAAGAAAAACGTCGGCTCTATAGCCAAACAATAAGATCTCCTATCCATATATATATATATATATATATATATATATATATATATATATATATATATATATCATACATAACAGGCCTAACCCTAGGGAGTATGTGGCCCCATCCATGACTCCATTCCTATGGTCCCAACCACGGTCTTTCGTATCACTGGGCCGAGCCCTAGGGAGTATATGAAACATCCCAAAAATACAACCCAAAAGTTTCATTTTAAATCATTACAAAAAACCATGAATTTCAAACTTCACATCAAAACATAAGTCATGGAACTCGAAACATCATAAAAAAAATTTCAATGAATCAAAACATGTATCAAATATTAGAGTAAATATCCTAGGCTGGAAACTATGGTGTGTGCCATGTGATCACCCCGAGTCCTTACCTTTGCTAGCCGAAGTACCTAAAACCAAACTGAAAACTGTAAGCACGAAGCTTAGTGAGCTCCTCCAAACTACCACATAACATAAACATATATATATATATATATATATATATATATATATATATATATATATATATATATATATATCATATAACAGATAATACAATAATGGGACACCGCCCAACTGCATCGGGATGAACCCGACATCGGCTTACCCGGCATCGGACTCCTACCTGACATCGGGCTCACCCCGACATCAGACCACGTCTGGCATCGGGCTTGCCCAGGCATCAGGCTTACCCGAAACATACACATCATATCATATATCATAAACACATAACATAAAACATAACATATAACTAACATGCATCGGGCTTGCCCTAGAACACATAACACATAACATGCATGAATCACAAAGACATCAATCATATATATACTCTTCTTGGGACCGCCCTGTCACATTAAGAGTACCAATTTTTTTGCATGATCATTCACACCTTGTTTGTGATCCTCGACATCCCATTCACAAACTTGATAGCGCACAATCGAGATTTAAATATGCCATTGAAAGTTCAATGAATCTCAAAATAATCTAGGAATTTCAAATCCAATTAAACCTAATAAGTGTTTTTGGTTTTCATGGTGGAAATTGGTAAATCATCATTTACCTACCTTCAAATATTTTACAATTGGATTACAGCATCCCTCTTTGCAATTGTAGAATATTGTGTTGGATCCTAGCCTTATTATTTCATTTGGGTGATTTATTAAGGATTCCCATCTAATCTAAAACTTTGTTCCTTTTCTTTTACAGATGCCTATCCCAAACAATGCTTTAGGCTCAAACCCTTCAGGCTCTTTCTCCCTAATGAACTTAGTGGGGGAGAACCATATTCAATGGATCCAACTTTAATGATTGGATCATAAACATTAGAATGGACCTTCGATATGAGGACAAAGAATATGTTCTTGACAAAGAGCTGAAGGAAATTGATGAGCAAACTGCTACTCTCGAACAAATTAAGGAGTACCGGACTCATGAGAGGGACACGGCCAAAGTGTTGTGTATAATGATAGCTACCATGTCTGCTGAGTTGCAAAAGTCCTATGAGGACTATTGGCCCTATAAAATGCACTTAGATTTGACGGAAAGGTACCACCAATCTGCTCGACAGGAAAGATATGAGATCATAGCCTCCATGATCACCACTAAAATGAAGGATGGAGAGTCCATCACGGGCCACTTGCAGAAAATGCAAAGATATGTGGTCCGCTTGCTAAAGTTGAATGTCAACTTTGATGAAGAATTAGCTATTGATATTATTGCTCATTCCTGTGACAACCCAAAATTTCCATTCTGAACAAACAATATCACTTCAATAAAAGTTATAATAGTCACAGTTGATTTTCAGACTTTTTAGTATAAGTTTGAGTACTTTAGGGTTTACACTTCAGGAAATATCAGGAGAGTGGATGCACTAGGGTTTTGTGCAACACTGTTATTCCAATACTCTGTTATATTAGAAATCATTTCAGGAATAAAAATATTTTTTGCCAAAAATATCTCAGGACTATAAATAGAATTCTGAACCAAATTCATTCATTATTCGCATTTCCAACTAGAGAAAAGCCATTTTCTCTCTCACGGATCTTCGGGGTTTTATACCAAAACGTGAGTAACTCTCTCTAGTAGTGTTAGAAAGCTTATTATGTGTTTATAACATGAATTAGATAGTTAAATAACTAGATTTAGGAGTTTACTCCCCAAGGTGTTCTTGGGCGGTAAACTCCCGAAACAAAGCCTAGCCTTTCCCCCGTGATATGATATTACCTAGGAATCATATATAGGTGTATTTGGGACATGAAAACCACCAAGAATCACCAAGTTTTGGGTGTTCACGGCCCAAGAAGATCTTGGACCGTGAACTCCAAAATCATGGACCAAAGAGTGCTTTTGGCACTCCTAAAGTCTTGGACAATTACCTAGGGTTACTCCTACATAAATCAAGGACATTAAAACATCAAAAACACCCCTCAAAGTGAGTTCACGGCCCTAATAAGGTTCTTGGGCCGTGAACATCAAACAAAGGCACCAAAGTGTGCCTAAGGCCTTCATATGCTTGGGATAAAAGTCTAAGACCTATACTACATGTGCAAGAGACTTGAAAGCATCAAAAACACCATTCCAAGGGAGTTTACGGCAGTAAACTCCAAAGGAAATGGCCTTAGGGCCGTAAACTCCTCAAAGGAGTGTTTCTATGCCCTAAACACTTCCAAGAATTAACCCACAAAGTTGGAATGATTCTAGGGATCATTTAACACCTCAAAACAACCAAGGACATTAAGTCTTGGAGTTTACGGTCGTAAACTCAAGATTTTACACCCGTAAACTCCATGTGTGAGGTTATATGGAGAGTAAACTCAAGTATGGGGTCCTTTGGAACCCTAAACCCAAGTACCTTGTCCCACAATAACGTATATGCAATCCTTAGGGCTTATAACACTTATATAAAGTGTTTATTATGTTCTAGGATGTCTTAACATTATCAATTAGTAATTTAAGACTAATTGAGTGCATATATGTGTGATTATATGTTCATTAGGATCATAGTGTGTGTACAAGTCCTCACTTGACACCCAACAATCCTACACCGTCCAGTTCATCCAAACTACCATCTACAGGTGAGTTCATACCCCTAAATCAATGTTTTAAATGATTTTAAATTCTTTAATTGGGGGGGGGGGGGAATACAAGTAGAAAACAACATGTTATTAAATCATTTATATGTATTTTATAACTGTGTTTTAAATCAGCAGATTTCACATACTACAAAATGTGATGCATGAAATGGTTTTAAATATTAAAAATACTTTGTTATCAAATGTATTACTTTTGAAATGTTTATTAAAGTGACATCAAGTCATTGTTAGTTATTGTTCAAAACTCTTAGATGTCGTACAAAACCATTTTTACCTTCTTGGACCAAACTATACTTATACGCATATGTTCATATATATGTTAGAGATTATAGTTTTCATCCTTCATTTAATTTCCCACACTCTTGTGTAGCAAGGGTGTATAAACATACTTGAACAACCAATTACCTTTCTGTTAACTATCATAGGGATAGTTAGAAGATATCAAACATTATTCCTATGACAAGGAATCACACAAGAGTCAGTTCATTCATGAGTCTATACCAGTACCTTACATGATACATGAGTACACTTACTTAGGATTACATGATACATGAGTACACTTACTTAGGATTACATGATACATGAGTACGTTTACATAGATACGTTTATCTGAATACGCCTACATGAATACCATACATGAGTACTGTTACATAGATATATTATCCTGTATTCACTTACCTGGATACTTGTATCTCAACTTGTGAGGATGATTTATTAGTATTTCTTGTGTAAATTATCTTTCCTATCCCAGTTCAACGGGATATCTAGGCTGGACTAACCATTCCGAATCCCACTGATTAGCACCAGTGGTCGATGACCATCTACGGAGGTCTAAGGTTACTATTTATATTAGGTAGATTGATATCGGGACTAACCCTTCCACCCACCTGCTGCTGCTACAGAGGACAAGTGGACAATCTTCGGATGTTCATTAGGTTATACTTTTCGCTTATTGCGATGTTCTGTTACTCCTAGTACCCAGTGATAACACTTACATTAATACTTTTTCTGGACAATCTTCGGATGTTCATTAGGTTATACTTTTTGCTTATTGCGATGTTGTGTTACTCCTAGTACCTAGTGATAACACTTACATTAATACTTTTTCTGGAAATCTTCGGATGTTCATTAGGTTATACTTTTCGCTTATTGCGATGTTGTGTTACTCCTAGTACCCAGTGATAACACTTACATTAATACTTTTTTTGGACAATCTTCGGATGTTCATTAGGTTATATATTTCGCTTATTGCGATTTTGTGTTAGTCCTAGTACCCAGTGACAACACTTACATTAGTACTTTTTCCTGTTTACTTTATTTTGTGATACTTTCACATAAACGAGGAGTTAGACTAAGTACTTTAGTACTAGTCAATAGAAAGGATAAACTATCATTTTACTTACCGAACATTTAAGTCTTGGTAGAAGACTATCATATACTCTTTCCTGTTTACTTTATTCTGTGATAGTTTTACATAAACGATGAGTTAGACTAAGTACGTTAGTACTAGTCAATAGAAGGAAAAACTATCATTTTACTTTCAAAACATTCGGGTCTTGTTTGAAGACTACATTTCATAATAATAGAAAATAAGGGATTTTCTAGGGCTTTTCATACTTACATCAACATTTTCAATTAGAGTTTTACATGACTTTTAAAACAGCTTTTCAAAGCAAGGCAATGACACTTAAATACTTATGAATTCACCAGCTTTAAAGCTGATACTCTCTTTCAAAATAACTTGTATTCTCAGGTCATCAATAGACAGGTACAATGGCCAGGTCTTGAGAAGACGGAGCAGACAAGTCTCGTCTTTTATTTTGATTATATATTTTTGGTGTCTTATTACAATGAAAGAAAACATGTATTAAAACTTTACTTATAATGCAATGGATGATGTTGTTGCTTGTTTACTATTTTACACTGTTGTGATACTGTACATGAAGTCCTCCACCCCTGAACGTTTCCGCCGTTCATGGTTTTGGGGTGTGACAATTCCCTACCTCCTTGTGATGATCAGTTTCGTATGACCTATCATAGGAAGAAGGAGGAGGTCACTCTTAGGTGTTATTTGTTTTTTCGAAGCGAAAATGCTTGAAGTATGTGGACCACCTCTACAACCCTCTGTAGCAGAAGAGGTGGATCAAATGGCTGCAGAACATAATAAGAAGTTTGTTTGCTTTTTTTTTTTTATGTCTGCAAGTTGCAATAAACTAAAAATTAAATAAGTTGATTTTATACACTTAAAATAGTTTTTTAACAAGGAAATTTTAATAATTATAGTGTTACAATAATGAAATAAAATCCATACAATCAAATTAGTCTTATAATAACAATTTCATTTAAAATAATTTATTTCATATTTTGCATTAACTGCCACATAATTTCATCCCGTAACTATGTCACACGTCTCGCTCAGCAATTCCATCTCGTAACAAGGTCACAGGTTTGATGATCAAAATCTTGAACTTCAATGGCACATAATTGGTCAAAGCATAAGCATAAATGTGAATCACTCACCTGCAAATTGCAAATATCAAGTTTATATAAATTTTATATCGATTCTAGAATGTTATCTGTTAAGGACTTAAAGTGTTTATTAAATTAATTAAAATTGAATATAAACGTATGGTGTCTAAAGTCTAAAAAAATATTGGGTCATTAAAGTCAAAAGTTATAAAGTACGACCATTTCAATATATTATAACAATTAACAATCCAAAAGTTTTCTTTCTTTATTTGCTTTACTGTGTTCTTGAATCATCCATGGCGGTGGTATCAGAAAGGGAAGGAGATGGCATCGAGTACTCGGTGTTTTTAAAATCAGAAAAATAGTTTCAACATTTCAATAAACCAGAACAACAATTTCAACAATCGATTTCACAAAATCAGCATATCTGGATCGATTTGACAAAATCAACATATGAGAATCGATGACCAAAAGAGCATATCAGCAAAATAACATACCTTCCGATGAGAAACAAGGCCTGCAAGGTGCGCCGATGAAGGGATGACGCCGAAGACCAGTTCGCGGAGAAGGAAAAAACAGTGGAGAAAAGAAGAGGATGGAGCGATGCTGTGTTTTTCTGTTTGTCCATTATTTTTTTATTATTAGGTTTGAGAAGTGTTTTGAAGTGGTTGGTCCACCGCTGTACCAAGAAGCACGCGGGCATAGGTTTTTCACTTAGAAGTCTTTTATAAAACAAACAACTGCAAAGCCCCAACTGTGCACGTGTTCTGCGTGGCGCAGAGAAAAGAGGTTAGAAGAGGTTTGTTTAGAAAAACAAACAACACCTTAGCAAGCTTCAGGGACTCCTCAGAATTGCTGAAAGCAACATGAACGGTAAATTTGTTGCTACTACCACTCCTACTCCTACTGCTATTGCCCCTGTCCTTGCAATTGGACATGGTAAGGGCAAAAAGAGGAAAGCTCCTTCCAAGGGAAAGTCTCGGGATGGTTCCTCCTCTATCGGGACCAAAGTTGGTTATATTGTGCCCTCTACCATTCCAAAGGAAGCATAGTGCTTCCATTGCCATGAAAAAGGGATCTGGAAGCGAAGTTGCCCAATGTATTTGCAAGATATTAAGGATGAGAAAATTAAACCCTCCTTTGCAAGTATTTACTATATTTATTCTAATGATACATCACATGCTAATTCTTGGGTCCTTAATACAGGTTGTGGATTTCACATTTGTTCTGATTTGCAGGGACTAAAAAGAAGTAGGGATGTGGAGCACACACTACTAGAAAAAGGTGGAGTTTCCTACAAAAGTTTCCTAGTTCCAGAAATTTTTCGCTACTTCCTATACATTACCGAGGAATTTCCGAGGAAAATGTCTTTGTAGCATTTCCTTAGAAGTTCCTCAGTAATAAGTACGAAATACCGATGAATTCTTCGTCCTCGGAAGTCCCTCGGAAATTCCTACGCTTTTCCTAAGAAATAAATATATATTCAACGTTCCTAGGTAGTTCCTTGGTAGTTTTTTTTATAACCATTTAATTATTATAAAAAATCCAGATCATTTTTTTTTTCAAGTATGCCAAAGAGCTTCCCATTTATGCTAGAAAATTTTCGCTTAAATGGTTCCTAGGAAGTTTCTCAGAACTTCCAAGGGATTTCCTAGGAAATTTTCGAACCATGATCACTAACCAAGCATGTTAAAATTTTACCAATTGTCCTAGAAAGTCCGTCGGAAGTTCCTACACTTTTCCTAGGGTAATAAATATGTATTTAAAGTTCATAGGATGTCCATCAGAAGTTCCTACACTTTTCCTAGGAAATAAATATATATTAAACGTTCCTAGGTAGCTGCTTGGTTGTTTTTTTATTACCATTTTAATATTAAACAAATCATATCATTTTTTAGTATGCTAAAGAGCTTCACATTTACTTGCAAGTGTTTCGGTTAAGTGGTTCCTAGGAAGTTTCTCGGAAGTTCCTACGTGTTTCCTAGGAAACAAAGAAAAATTTAATTCTTATTATCATATTATTAATAATTATTATCATTATTATTATTACTACTATTATTGTAACTGTTATTATTAACAAGATCATTATTTATATTATATATTATTACTATTATAGTTTAATTATATGATATCGTTTAGTTTTTTATTACAACTTCCTTCTAAAGATATAGAACCAAATATATAATGAAAATATGTAGAAAATACCAAAGGATTTCCTACACGATACAAAATTTGTTGCTAATCCATTGGAAATGCATAGGCACTTCCAAGAGATTTCCTAGGACCAAAACCTGTTTTTTATTTTTTCATGGTTCAAACTTTGTTTTTTTCTCTTTGTTATATATTAAATACTTTTATCTTACCAAGTTATACATATTATACACATACACATCCACATAAATTTATAATACTAAACCAATGTTTGGAGTAATGGGTTATGATGGTGGACATGTATGTATGTATCATATATAACTTGTTAAATAAAAGTAATTCATGTATAATGAAGTTGAAAAAAATATAGAATTAGTAAAATAAAGACGTTTGAACATAAAAGAAATGAAAAACATATTATGTTCCTAGGAAATCGCTTGGAAATGCGTATGAAATACCGATAGATTTCCTACGCAATACAAAATTTCTCACTAATCCTTTGGAAATATGTAGGTATTTCCTAGGGATTTCCTAGGAACAAAACTCGTTTTTTGTTTTTTAGGGTTTAAACATTTTGTTTTCATTCGATAATTTTGTACAACTTTGTTACAAATTAAATACTTTTATCTTACAAATTTATACATATTATACACATACACAACAACACATACGTACACATACAAATAAATTTACAATGATAAAAAAATATTTTATGTAATGGGTTCTGATGGTGTTCATGTATGTATGTAGGTATGTATGTATGTATGTATGTATCGTTTATAGCTTGATCAAATAAAATTAATTCATGTATAATGAAGTCGAACAAAATATAGAACGAAAAAATGTCGTTTGAACATCAAAAATTGAAAAACGATTTATGTTCCTAGGAAATCTTTTGGAAATATGTAGGAAATACCGAGAGACTTCCTACGCAATACAAGATTTGTCAGTAATCCATTGGAAAAGTGTAGGTACACCTAAGGGATTTCCTAGGACTAAAACCCATTTTTTATTTTTTTGAGGTTCAAACGTTGTTTTTTTTCGTTTCATAATTTGTACAACTTTGTTATACATTAAATACTTTTATCTTAACAAGTTATACATTTTATATAGATACACATACATATAATACATATAGATTTATAATGATAAACAAAGGTTTTAAGTAATGTATTGTGATGGTATACACGTATGTATGTATGTATGTATGTATGTATGTATATATCGTGTATAACTTGTTGATATAAAATCAATTCATGTATAATGAAGTCGAATATAATATAGAATGAAAAAATGACGCTTGAACATAAAAAAAATGAAAAATAAATTATGTTCCTAGGAAATCGCTTGGAAATTCGTAAGAAAGGCCGATGGATTTCCTACAAAACAGACAATTTGTCACTAATCCATTGGAAATACGTAGGTATTTTCAATGGATTTCCTAGGACTAAAACCCGTTTTTTGTTTTTTTGGGATTTAAATGTTGTATTTCCATTCCATATTTTGTACAAATTTATTATACATTAAATACTTTTATTTTAATTTGTTAAATGCGATATATACATACATATGTGGGTTTACACCATCAGAGCCTAATACTCAAAACGTTCATTTTTTATTCTATATCTATATGTGTATGTGTATGTGTATAATTAATATAACTTGGTAAGCCAAAAGTATCTCGTGTATAACAAAGTTGTACAAAAAAAAAGAAACTAAAAAATTGATGTTTGAACCCCAAAAGATGAAAAACGAATTATGTTCCTAGGAAATCCTTCGGAATTTCTTACGCATTTCCGAGGAAACTAAATATTATATATTATCTTGGTATATGTTTTTTATATAATCTAGACTTCTGAAAGAAAGTATTTTCTTGACAACTGATGTGCTGGTTTGATGTTCTTGCTGAAATCGTTTTCCTTTGTTGACTTTCTGATTTTTTTGAGATATTTATTTATTTTTATGTTCTTGTTGATTTTGTTAATCTCTTGTCGAAATTGTTTAATTTTTGCTGAAATTGGAATAGAATCTTGCTGAAATGCTTAAAATCTTATTGTAATTGGTATATAATGTTTTTGAAATGCTTAGTATTATACTAAAATACTTAAAATTCTTGCTGAATTTGGTTAATTTGTAACGCCCCAATTCTGGTATGTATTTAAATATCTATTTCTCCAAGTTTTCAAGAGGAACTGGACGAGTCAGTAGCCCGACTCGTCGAGTAGAGACGGGTTAAGCACGTGTTCGGAGCCGGCTACTCAGCGAGTCCATATGCTTGGACTAGGCGAGTCCGTCAGTTTGGATGAAACCCTAAAGCTAAGTGTTTGCACCCTATTTAAACGACTTTTTGCACACTAATCAGCCTCCCTCACCCACAGAGAGTTCCATACTAAAGCCCTAGCCGTTCCTTATCATTTTTGGTGTGATTTCTCATATTATGCAAGTTGTTGGTGCATTTAAAGCTAGAAGAAGAGAAGAGAAGAGGAGAAATCAAGGGGAAGCAAAGTAGATCCTATTTCCTTGTTGTATTATAGTCTTCTTTGAGGTATCAAGCTCAAACCTTTGTCCTTCTTCAATTAGATCTCTTATTTGGCTTGTTTTTGCCATTTTTGGCTTGGTAGTAGTATAGAATCAGATCTACCCATGTCTGAGCTCTAGAAGCCCAGATCTACTGCCTTTATGGGACCATTCTTGCATAAAAGCCCTAGATCTACACTTTTGGTCCCTTTAGAGCCTTTAAACCTTCATTGATGCATATACACATGTAAAGCTATAAATTTATGTGTGAAACAAGCCTTAGGAACCCAGATCTATAAGTGGAATGCAATGGAATTGATCAGAATCGACTGTATAGTGTTTACATGGAAGCGACTCGGAGAGTTGTTCTTCAGACTCGGCGAGTCGAGTCACGAGTCCCCGATTTTTCCCCTTTTGAGTTATGCCGAGTGGAACCAGTGAGTTGGAGGTGGACTCAGTGAGTCGGAAGTTAGACTCATCAATGGAAAGACTCGGCGAGTCAACGCCATGACTCAGCGAGTCCAGGGCAATCTTCTTGCCTCAAGAACAGACTCGACGAGTTGTTCATACTACTCAGCGAGTCACATGCTAGAATGCTCTTATGATGAAGGAGAACTCGACGAGTTGTTCATACAACTCGGCGAGTCAGATGAAGATAGACTGTTTATTAATATCGAGGAGGAACCCGTCGAGTCTATGCCAAACTCGACGAGTAGTAGCGGGCAGGAATGAGAAATAAGAGTAAGGACTCGACGAGTTGGCGGCCCAACTCGACGAGTCGGGTCAACTGTATGTTGACTTTGACCAGGGGCAAAATAGTCATTTTACCCTCAGTATAGTTATCAGTAGTTGATTGAGTGTGTTTATGGGAATTGTAGTCGGGAGAGACCGGAGCAGCAGCGGACAGTTCCTGAGTAGAGTTTCAGCAACCAACTTTTGAGGCGAGTCTTCCTTCCAGTAGGAACGGGTCTACGGCCACAATGTCGGCCCGTTTAGTTAGTAGTAGTTTTGGACCTCGGTCCGATGTAGTAGGTAGATTGCTTGGTGTCTTTGTGATTCAAGCATGTTTTGTGTTATGTGTTCCGGACATCGGTCCGATGCAGTATGCAGTATATGTGCTTATGCTAGTTGATATGTTTATGCCATGCTATGTTCAGTAGTTCCGGACTTCGGTCCGATGCAGGGGACAAGGTCCCAGATAGTTTCGGACTTTGGTCCGATGCAGTTAGTTCCGGACTTCGGTCCAATGCAGAGGACAGAGTCCCAGTCAGTTTCCGTACTTCGGTCCGATGCAGAGGGCAAGGCCCTGATTATTTCCTGACTTCGGTCCGATGCAGTTTCCGGACTTCGGTCCAATGCAGAGGGCACGACCCTGTTAGTTCCGGACTTCGGTCCGATGCAGTTTCTGGACTTCGGTCCGATGCAGTGGGCAAGGCCCAGTAGTTGTTTATATGTTTGTATGGTATGTGGTAGTTTGGGGGAGCTCACTAAGCTTCGTGCTTACGGTTTCAGTTTTGGTTTTAAGTACTTCCGCAAGTAAAGGGAAGAGCTCGGGATGATGGCATCGCACACACCACAGCTTCAGTTTCTATCCTGGGAGTTGGTTCAGTTTTTCTTAGATATGATTTGACATAGTTTCGATACAATTTTTATCACGGCACTTTATTATGGCTTTGAGATATTGACGTATGATTTTTATTTTATGACATTCGATGTTATGGTTTTAGCATTATTTAAACAAAAATTTTTGGGTCGTATTTGTGGGACGTTTAAAGTTGGTATCAGAGCCTTGGTTTTAGGGATTCAGGCACATTTACGAGTGTGATTGAACTCAAACTAAGGAAATAGTAAAAATATTTTCAAAAGAAAAATATTTTCACAAGAATTTTTGAGAAAGTGACTTAAAAAGAAAAGAGTTTTGAAAACGAAAAAAAAGGTGTGGTGCATGCGATCAGTCGAGCTCAAGTAAGTACTCCCAAATTACCCATAAAAGTTAATGTTATGATTATCAGTTTTAGTTTTAGTAGAACAGCATGCTAGAATAGGACTAAGGATCTAGGAGGATGCCTTATGTGCCCGCTATACGTGTTTCAACTTCATGAGAATTGTATGCTAGTATTGAGTAGACAGCGGTAGGATATCCTGTTTAGGTTATGTCTGACAGTACGAGCTTAACATTATATGTTAGTACAGTTTCTTGTTATGAGAATAGAGTTGCTTGATTAGCTTCCTGTGTCCGAATGCTGCTTGCTTTGTGCTTTGTGGGACTCCGAGTGATGGGAGTTAGCTATTAGGTGAATACGACACATCACAAGAGATCAGGGTTGAATAATCTCAGAGTGCTGGATTTGGCCCTACTGCACAGCTCTTGTTTGAGTCCAACCGTTGTGGGGACGAGTCCTTTACTCGAAGGATTATCCAAGCGTTGTCACATGTGATGGTATTCAGGTAATGACTAATTGGCATTACAAGGAGGCCTACAGTGGCTGACGACTGGTTTTGGTTGAGCCAGAGATTTCCCTAGGGCAACCCTAGGATGAGAGTAGCAGAGATCAGTAGCAGTAGTAGTGGCTTGGTGGAGTCGAGGAAGTTCTTGAGGAAGGTACGGATAGATGTGGAAGGTAGTAGGGCCCATACTACTAGAAGCAGAGGATCCGTACTTGAATCAAGGACGGATGAGATGAGATTGGAAAACCTGTAGTAGTAATGATCCCTCGAGATATATTAGTGTTTTTGACGTTTATCGTAATGTGTTTTCAGAATGGTGGTTTTACACCCTAGACCAGCAGGCGGCAGTTCAGGTGTCGGGGAGGGATCAGGTTCAGGCTCGGGGGCTGAGCAGTTGGATGTGCAGACTAGAGAGTTCTTCACTTCAGAGGTTACCCACATCATACTTGAGTAGACTCTGGTGATCTTTGGTTCGATCAAGGAGGGTATCTTGGAGTTGATGGATGAGAAGTTGAGCATGTTCCATGTTGAGATGGCGACCATGATGGGGTCGTGCACACTCACTTTCAGGGAGTTCCGGGCATGCGGAGCTCTGTATTATCATGAGCCGCGGGACCCCATTGCGAGTACTATATGGTTGGTGGATGTGGCCAACGTATTCCACACTAGCAGATGTTCCGAGGGGGACAAGGTTAGATTGGCGTCCTGCCTTCTGAAGGACAGGGCACGAGATTGGTGGGAGGAGGTTGGTGATGTCATTGGAGATGATGCATCTTTGGACGCTATGACTTGGGCTGACTTTACTGCCAGGTTCAGAGCTGAGTTCGCACCGGTTATTGAGGTGCAGCAGATAGCCAGAGGGTTTCAGGACCTCACCCAGACTACAGAGACAGTGGCGTAGATTACCACCAAGTTCAGGGAGAGGGCACTTCTTGTTCCTCAGTACGCAGTTGATGAGGAAATGAAGAAGGCCCGTTATCATGAGATATTGCAGAGTGATATCCGCCAGTTTATGAGCCGATCCAACTGTAAAATGCTGGATGACATGATTGTTGGGGCTCGTGAGAGAGAGAGAGAGATAGATCTGGAGATGGAGAGGAAGAGGAAGCCAGAGGTGGCTTTGGGTACAGGGAGTTCGGGAAAAAAGCCCAAGGTTTCAGATCATAGATCCAGAGGTCAGCAGAGCCACGGTCGGTGTGGCAAGTGTGGGAGATTACACGATGGGGCGTGCAAGGCAGGGAGTTCCGGCTGCTACAAGTGCGGTCGGACTGGGCATATGAGCAGAGATTGTACTGCTTCTTCCACCGCCACCGCAGCATCAGATCTGATTTGCTTCCATTGCAATTAGAGGGGACATAAAAAGTCCTAGTGCCTGAGCTTAGCTTCAGCAGGGAAGGTGTCGACACCTGCCCCTACTACATTGAGGATTACGGACGGTCGTCAGGGCCGGGCTGAGGCGCCAGTGGCGAAAAGTAGAGTCTTTCAGCTGATAGTAGAGGAGGCGCGAGCGACTCCTGATGTGGTGACGAGTATGTATTTTTTTCCCTTATCTCTGCGTTCATTTTTTATTGTTTCTTATGGTTATATGTTTTGTATAGGGTCGTTCTTAGTGAACAACATTTCGGCCATAGTATTGTTTGATTCAGGGGCTACCCGATCATTCGTCTCACTTGCGCTTAGCAAGAGGTTTAGCAGAGCTCCAGGGGAGCTGGATTGCCCACTTAAGGTTGAGATAGCAGATGACAGGATCGTTAGGGTCGCGAGAGTACACAGAGGATGTTCCTTACAGTTATTCGATGAGCAGTTTTCGGTGGACTTGGTCCCTATTCCCCTGCAAGGGAATAAGGTCATAGTAGGTATGGATTGGCTGAGCCCCAATGGGGCAATGATTGATTGTGAGCTACAGTTAGTGAGATTTCGCACTCCCAGTGGGGGAGAGTTGGTGATTCAGGGTGTTCAGCAGCGAGAGCAAGGCGCTACTTCCAGCAGGGGTGCGCCGGTTATATTGCCTATGTTATAGATGCCCAGAAGAAGGGCAAGGCGACAGTTGACGATGTACCGGTAGTGTGAGACTACCCGGACGTATTCCCGGAGGATCTGTCTGGGATACCTTTGGAGAGACAGGTTGAGTTCAAGAATTACCTAGTCCCTGGTGCGGCTCCGATAACCAAGGCACCGTATCGGTTGGCTCCTCCAGAGATGCAGGAGTTCTCTACACAGCTACAGGAGCTGTTAGACAAGGGTTTCATCGGACCGAGTAGTTCACCATAGGGAGCCCCAATCCTGTTTGTGAAGAAGACGGATGGGTCGCACCGTATGTGCATAGATTACCGGGAGTTGAATAAGGTAACGGTGAAGAACCGTTACGCACTCCCGAGGATAGATGAATTGTTTGATCAGCTTCAGGGAGCGTCTTGGTTTTCCAAGATATATTTGTGCTCCGGGTATCATCAGATGCGGGTTAGGGATGAGGATGTGCAGAAGACTACTTTCAGGACCCGCTATGGTCATTATGAGTTCGTGGTGATGCCGTTTGGGCTGACCAACGCTCCAGCCGCGTTCATGGACCTCATGAACCGCGTGTGCAGGCCGATGTTGGATCGGTCTGTGATTGTATTCATCAATGACATCTTGGTTTACTCCAAGACCCAGGAGCAGCACGAGGAACACTTGAGAGAAGTGTTGGAGACGCTGAGAAGGGATAGACTTTTTGCGAAGTTCTGGTTGCGCGAGGTGCAGTTCCTTGGTCACCTCGTCAACCAGAAGGGTGTTATAGTGGATCCGGTCAAGATTGAGGCCGTAATGCAGTGGGAAGTCCCGAGGTCTCCATCAGAGATTCAGAGTTTCCTAGGTTTGGCAGGGTACTACATGAGATTCATTCAGGATTTCTCCAAGATAGCAGTCCCACTTACCCGAATGACCAAGAAGTCGGTG
Organism: Lactuca serriola; assembly: GCF_051521515.1. Classification (NCBI taxonomy): domain Eukaryota; kingdom Viridiplantae; phylum Streptophyta; class Magnoliopsida; order Asterales; family Asteraceae; genus Lactuca; species Lactuca serriola. Next base: position 29,266,311 of record NC_136409.1, read on the forward strand.
GTGTTTCATTGGGGGCCTGAGCAGCAGGCAACATTCGAGACCCTCAGACACCGATTGTGCGAGGCACCGATTCTTACCCTACTAGAGGGAGTGGATGATTTTGTAGTCTACTGTGATGCCTCGATCTCAGGTATGGGGCAGTGTTGATGCAGCGGGGGCATGTGATAGCTTACGCCTCTAGACAGTTGAAGCCTCACGAGGCTAACTATCCGACACACGATTTGGAGTTGGGGTCAGTGGTGTTCGCCGTCAAGATTTGGAGACATTACCTCTAAGGGGTCCGTTGTACCATCTACACGGACCACAAGACTTTGAGGTACCTCATGGACCAGCCGAATCTTAACATGAGGCAGCGTCGGCGGTTAGATGTGGTGAAGGATTACGATTGTGAGATCCTTTATCATCCAGGGAAGGCCAACATAGTGGTCGATGCCCTGAGCCACAAGGCGGCAGCGGCCCCGATCGGGGATATATGTCTGAGGATGACAGTGATTACTCCATTGTTGGAGCAGATCAGAGAGGCGCAGGTCAAGGGCCTCAAGGAGGAGAGATAGAAGTGTGAGAGGATCGTGGGCCGAGTAGCTTCCTTTGACTATGACAGTCGAGGATTGTTGATCCTTCATGGGAGAGTTTGGGTACCGTACTGGGGCGAAGTACGGCGAGTGATGATGGACGAGGCTCATAAGTCTCGATTATCCATCCACCCAAGGGCGACGAAGATGTATAGAGATCTTAGACCCAATTATTGGTGGCCCTGCATGAAGCGGGATGTCGCCTGGTATGTGGAGAGATGCCTGACCTGCAGGAAGGTCAAGGCAGAGCACCAGAGGCCCCATGACAAGATGCAGCCGTTAGACATTCCAGTGTGGAAATGGGAGGATATGACCATGGATTTTATCACTAAGCTTCCTAGGACCGCATGTGGAGTGGATTCAATTTGGGTTATTGTAGATCGATTAACGAAGAGTGCACATTTTATACCGATCCAGTAGAGCATATCGGCTGAGAAGCTAGACGATATTTATGTGCGAGAGGTTGTGGCACGACATGGAGTGCCTATATCGGTAGTGTCAGACCAAGACGTCCGTTTTACTTCCAGATTCTGGAAGCGATTTCATGACGAGATGGGTACTCGTCTCCATTTCAACACTGCTTTCCACCCTCAGACGGACGGGAAGAGCAAGAGGACGATTAAGACTCTCGAGGACATGCTCCGGGCGTGTGTCCTAGATTTCGGTGGCAGTTGGGATACGTATCTTCCGTTAGCGGAATTTTCATATAACAACAGTTACCATGCGAGTATTGACCGCCCTCCTTTCGAGATGCTCTATGGTAGGAAGTGAAGGACCCCGATTTGCTGGGGCAAGGTCGGTCAGCGAGTCATCGGGAGCACCGAAGTGGTGCTCAAGACGACAGAGTTGATTCAGCATGTCCGTAGTAGACTGCAGGCTGCGCAAAGTCGGCAGAAGAGTTACGCCGACAGGAGGCGATCAGACTTGGAGTTCCAGGTGGGCGATATGGTCCTCCTGAAGGTGTCACCCTGGAAGGGTGTTATTAGGTTCTAGAAGATGGGCAAGTTGGGCCCCAGGTTCATTGGCCCTTTTTGAGTTTTGGCTAGAGTGGTTCGGGTTGCGTATCGGTTAGATCTTCCAGCAGAGCTTAGCCAGATCCACAACACTTTCCATGTTTCTCAGTTGAGGAAGTGTTTGGTGGACGAGACAGCAGTAGTACCCTTGGAGGATATTCAGGTTGATAGCAACCTGAATTATATTGAGAGACCCGTAGCGATCTTGGATCGGAAGACGAAGACCTTGAGGAACAAGGTGGTTTAGTTGGTGAAGGTGCAATGGTAGCACCGGAAGGGGTCTGAGTGGACATGGGAGGCAGAGGAGGAGATGAGGGAGCATTACCCATATCTATTCCCAGATTCAGCAGCAGCAGACTTCGAGAACGAAGTCTGAGCCAAGTGGGGGAGAGCTGTAGCGCCCCAATTCTGGTATGTATTTAAATATCTATTTTCCAAGTTTTCAAGAGGAACTCGATGAGTCAGTAGCCCGACTCGTCGAGCAGAGACGGGTTAAGCACGTGTTTGGAGCCGGCTACTCAGTGAGTCCATATGCTTGGACTCGGCGAGTCCGTCACTTTGGATGAAACCCTAAATCTAAGGGTTTGCACCCTATTTAAACAACTTTTTGCACACTAATCATCCTCCCTCACCCACAGAGAGTTCCATACTAAAACCCTAGCCATTCCTTATCATTTTTGGTGTGATTTCTCATATTGTGCAAGTTGTTGGTGCATTTAAAGCTAAAAGAAGAGAAGAGAAGAGGAGGAATCAAGGGGGAGCAAAGTAGATCCGATTTCCTTGTTGTATTACAGTCTTCTTTGAGGTATCAAGCTCAAACCTTTGTCCTTCTTCAATTAGATCTCTTATTTGGCTTGTTTTTTTGCCATTTTTGGCTTGGTAGTAGTATAGAGAACATGTGTGTAACGCCCCAATTCTCAGGTATTGTTAATATGAGGTTTGGATTAGGCCCTACTCGAGGAGTTGGTTTACCTACTTGTCGAGTAGCAGTGAGAAGGATCGCGGGTTAAGTGACCTACTGGACTAGTCCATAAAGGGACTCGGCGAGTAGGAGCTGGCAAGTGAAACCCTAATTCTCGGGGTTTGCACCCTATTTAAAGGGACCTTAGCGTCCCTTGGATCTCCTTAAAGTTCCAAAGAACTCTTGAGAGCCTTATTTGTGTGTGTGTCCTTGTGTGTGTGTTTGAAGCTTGAAAGAGAGTTCTTGGAGGGAGAAGACTTGGAAGAGAAGGAGATTGAAGCAATTGGAGTGTGGGAATCAACACTCATCTCAGATATCAACTTCAAAAGGTACCCAATCCGTCATTCTCCTTATAGATCTCCCTTATTGGGTGAGTTTTAGGGTTTTCATGGAATATCAAGTTGGTATGATGACCTATGGACAAGATCTGAAGTTGTAACTTCAGATTTGGACCCTCTTTGGATTCTAGAAGCATAAAGTTGCAGATTTAGTCATGATTGAGGTCTCCTTTGTGCATAAATACCCATCAATAGCTTAGATTTCCTTTTTGAGCCTTTAAAACCATGCATGCACGTAAATTTTGCAACTTTACGTGATAAGCATGCCCTAGAAGCTTGGATCTGTGATTTGGAGCCGCTGCATGGCTCAAAATGGATCTGTATGGAAAGAGGACTGGATGGACTCGGTGAGTCGCAGGGTCGACTCGGCGAGTCGCATTAAGATGGCCATTGAACTCGAATAGTTGGTTGAACAACTCGGCGATTACGATGAACATTGTCATGAGACTCGACGAGTTGAAGAACAACTCGGTGAGTTGGATGAGTTTTAACCAAGAATAATGTTCGCGAGTATATCCGTCGAGTCATAGGGAGGAAAATCGACGGGTGGCCATAAGGTGTGATCAGGATTTGAAGGAACTCTACGAGTCACCTTGATGACTCGGCGAGTTGGATTATGCTTCAAGGGACTCGGCGAGTAGCTGGGTGTACTCGGCGAGTTGAGGTCAACATGGACTATTGACCTTGACTGAGGACTTTGACCTTGACCAGGGGTTGACTATTGGGTTATGGAGTACCTTACAAGGTTAAAGACTTATGTGTATATTGAACTATGGTTATAGGTGGTGGGGTCGGTGTCGAGTGATCCGAGAGTTGGAGTTTACCTTTTGAGTCGACAGGCGAGGTGAGTTATCCTCACTATATTGATAGGGTCTACGGCACCAAGCTCGGCCCTCTAAATGTTATTGTTATGGTATGTTGCATGTGGTCATGCATTGTTAGTTCAGAATCGAGGTAGACAGTATGTTATGCTTTTATGATCCGTAGGGGTTGGTGTGATAGTGACCTGCTAGGTCAGTCCTCTAGTTACAGAAGAATTCTATGATTGTGATCAGTGAGATAAATATGTTTGATGTTTGAATATGCCAGTATATGATTGCTATGCGCACATGGTTATTTGCTTGTTGGTTGGGTTGAGGCAGTACTGCTTCGTGCTGAAGGCCATCATACCCTAGGAGCGGACCGGGGAGACTGTAGGCCCACATGGCGGACCAGTCATGCCGAAGGCTCGGGATAGATCCAGACAGACTGTAGGCCCGGTAGGGCAGTCCAGTCAGGCCGATGGGCCAGTATGCATGTTGATTGATTGATTGATTATTACTGTTTTGGTACTGTCAGTGTGGTGTTGGTATTTTGGGGGTAGCTCACTAAGCCCTCGGGCTTACATATTTCAGTTTACTGTTTCAGGTACTTCAGGAGATCGTGGAAAGGCGAAGGTATGACCGTATCACTCCTCATCCTTATGTTATGATTTTTGGGACACTCTAATGGAAAATGATTTGAAAACATTTTGTAAACAATGCTACGTGGTTTTTAATTATGATTGAAAAAGATTAAATTTTGTGTGAATTTTATGGATGTTACAAGTTGGTATCAGAGCCTTGGTTTGAGTGAATTGGAGGAACACTCGTGTGAATCCAGTCTCAAATCAAGGAGATTTTTGTAAATAAGTTTAAAATGGTTTTCAAAATAAAGGATGGAGGATGCAGAGGGTACGATCAGCCGGAGCCTGTAAGTAAACCCCAAAATTCCATGCAGTTTATTTGATATTCTGATGTGTTAGAACAACATGCTAGTGCTAGGCTAGGGATCTTTAGCAATCACATGTTAGATTTGCCTGATTGCATGATGCCTATTAGCCTAGGGTTTCTTGTATGTGGAATTGACATCATAACTGTAGATGTTAGTGTATGCATCACGAATGTGCATAATAAAGACCTTATAGCCTGAGAATGTTGATTCGGCCTTCGAGAAGGATCGGATATTCGAAATTCTATTGGGTCCAGCGTTATGTGCAGCTAGCTTGCATTAGTGCTGCAGGGGATGATGGAAGTTTCATGAATGTGAGAATCGTGTTAAGTGGTGATCCTAGATGCGAGGTATTTTGTATTCCCCTAGAATGAGGGTTGAGCACATTTCCTATGTTGATGATATTGTTAGGGCGTTGTGGTGATACTTGAGACAAATATGGGTAGGTGTGGAAGGTAGTATGGTCCCATACGACTGAAAGCACAGGACCCATACGCGTAGCAAGGAAGTCACAACCCCTAGGGTTTTTGGGTTTTGGTCTCCCGACATTATGTTATTTATCTGATGACTTGTGTGTGTGTGTATATATATATATATATATATATATATATATATATATATATATATATTCAGTATAGTGGTGACGAGACGTGTTGCTTCGGGATCCGGATCAGGATCGGGATCGGGGTCGGGAGACGGAGGGTTGGAGGTGCCGGTAGCACCCGAGCCCTTGGTTCAGATAGGGACAGAGGAGTTGGATGCCAGGATCCGAGAGATCATGCACGACGAGATTGTTGTGGCGTTCCGAGTGCAGCTGTCATCAGAGATGTTTGGTTCAATTAAGACCGCAATGGTTGAGTATTTTGATGAGCGATATGCAGCTCTAGCAGAGACAGTTGTCGCTGCAGCTACTTCGGCTGTAACTACGGCAGGGGTTGGAGGAGGAGCCGGCAGGGCTTTTCAGTACTGGGACTTCGATAATATGAAGCCCCCGACGTTTGATGGTACACAAGATGCGATTAGGGCTATGAGGTGGTTATCTGACGTGGAGGGCTGTTTCTTCACGTGCTCATTTCCTGCTGACCAAAAGGTCAGGTGTGCCCTGAACCTGCTGAGGTTTCGGGCAAAGGAGTGGTGGAGGTTGACGACTGGGTCGTATACTGATGATCAGCGGGCTGCTGTTACTTGGGAGCAGTTAAGAGATATGTTATGCACCCGCTACGTTCCACGCATTGAGCGGGAGCGACTTGCACATGAGTTTCTGACCTTGAGACAAGATGGGGAGTCTATGATGGAGATTACCTGTATGTTCATGGAGAGGGATATGTTTTGCCCGGAGTTCGCTTCATAGCAGTCTCAGATGACTATTATCTAAGTATGCTCAAGACTGATATTCCACAGTTTGTGTCAACACAGCGATGTGATACCCTCTTGGACCTTCAGGAAACGGCGAGGCAGTGTGAGTTGGAGATAGAGCTGCAGCTAAAGGAACAACATTAGGCACCGACACAGTCTCAACCGGTGCCTAAGCGATCTAAGACCACTGATAAACAGTCTAGGGGTCAGCAGAGCTGGACTTGCGGAAAGTGTGGCAGGATTCATTCAGGGGTTTGTAGAGCAGGAATTGGGTGCCACAAATGTGGCAAGGAGGGGCACTATGCCAGGGACTGTCGTCAGTCTGCCCCTCCCGCAGATATGAGGATTCGTTACCATTGTCATCAGGTTGGTCATGTGAAGACCAATTGTCCGCAGCTCGCCGCCAAGTCGGCACAGGGTTCCACGTCAGCTGCTGCAAGGATTGGAGAAGGGAGGCCAGTCAAGTTAGAGCCTCCGAAGGCTCAGGGTCGTGCCTTCTAGCTCACGACCGAGGAGGCCAAGTCAGCACCGGATGTGGTTGCTGGTATGTTTCTATTCTTTGTCTCAGTTATTGTATTGTGCTATGCTTATTGATTGTACCTGTGATTAGGTACGTTTTTAGAAATTCTTTTGCCCGCTATAGTATTATTTGACTTGGGGGCGAGTCGGTTATTTGTATCTCAGTCCTTCTATAGAGGGTTCAGTATGCCGATAGATGATCTTGAGTATCCGTTGCGAGTTTCGATCGCCAACGAGCATAGGGTTTCTGTTTCTTCGGTCTACCGGGGATGCGGTTTAGATATTTTTGGGGTGTCCTTCCCGATAGATTTGGTTCCTATCCCCATGGGGGATGTATGCGTGATTATAGGGATGGATTGGCTTAGCCGTTTTGGCGCCATGATCGAATGTGAGGGACAGCGGGTGGTGGTTTGAACCCCAAGTGGGGGAGAATTTGTAGTGTATGGTGAGGGCACCAGGATGGTGTGACAACCCGAAATTTCCATTTGTACGAACCTTATCTATTCAATAGAAGCTAGTCCAGTTTCAGTGAATTTCATACATTTCCGAATCAGTTTGTGTACATTAGGGTTTACATTTAAGGAGATATCGGGCGAGTGGATGCTCCTGGGTTTGTGAAATTTGAACATTCCAAGTTTCATATTGTTATAGTCCAATTTCTAGAATAAAAATATTTTCTGTCAAAATATTTCAGGACTATAAATAGATTTCTGAACTAAATTCATTCATTATTCACAATTCCAACTAGAGAAAAGCCATTTTCTCTCTGACGGATCTTCGGGTTTTCATCCCAGATTGTGAGTCTACTTTCCTAGATGTGTTTTATTACTTTTTTTATGCTTTATAACACAGATTACATGTCTAAAGTACAAGATCCGGGAGCTTACGGCCCAAGAACGTTCTTGGGGTGTAAACTCCAAAACAAGGCCTAAAGGCTACCTAGTCTCATTTCTATGTTAGGTATCTAGTTAAGGACCTTAGGTATAAACATTAGAGGCTAGAAATCAATCAAGAACAACTAGTTATAGGATTTTACGGCCAAGGATATGCTCTTGGGCCGTAAACCCCTTTTTCAAGGGCAAAGTGTACCCTAAACACCCCTAAGGCTTTAAGACAATTACCCTTTGATACTTAGGACTTGAATGGGGAGTAAATTACATCAAAATCATCCCTAAAAGGGAGTTTACGGCCAAGGAACATCTCTTGGGCCGTAAACTCCAAGTAAAGGCACAAATGTGTGCCTAATGTCCCCTTTAGCCTAAATCAAAAACATGGAAGTTATACTACATGTGCAAGTGACTTAAAAGAATTAAAACCAACACCCCATAGGAGTTTACGGCCGTAAACTCTAGGGGATATGGTCTTTTGGCCGTAAACTCCCCAAAGGAGCATTCTAAGGCCTTAAACTACTTCAAGGATTAATCTATCAATGCTAGGCTTATTCTAAGATTCATTTAGCACCTTAAAACACCCAAAACCACCAAGTGTGGAGTTCACGGCCGTAAACTCAAGGAGTTTATGACCGTAAACTCCAAAGGTGGGGTTTGTTGGGTGGTGAACTCTTTTACAAGGTCTTTTGAAGCTTCAAACCCTTTAACCTTGTCCCATAGCAACTTAAATGCAACCATTAGGACCTATAACACTTATACAAAGTGTTTACATGTTCCTAAGTGTCCCAACTTACTTTGTTAAGTTATTATTTGGCTAATTAGTTATATAGATTCTCATTATATGATAACTAGGCTCGTGCGTGTGAACAAGTCTCCATTTGCCACCTAGCACGGTACCCGATACATCAATCCAATCTACTCACCACAAGTGAGTTCATACCCCTTTAATCAACCTTTGAAATGCTTTTAAATGTTTTAAATACCTTATGGGGGGGATAAAAGTTAAATACTTATAGTTATTGCATCAATCACATGTGATTGCATTAATCACATGTGATTAATAACTAGAAAACCAATGATTTATTCAAACTGTTTATCAAATTGTTTCACTTCAAAATGTTTTACAAAATCTTTTACTTATCAAATTGTTTTATTAAACTTTAGTTTATTCCTTATAAAAATTGCATGCCCATATATGTATAGATATATAAGTAATGTTTAAAGGGCTTAGGAAGGCTATCCGCCCTATTTCCTTTTCCTCGATTTGGATGTGGTCTGGTGGGATTTCGGGTGACCACACTACTAGAAAAAAGGCCTTTTACGACGCTCATTGCGCGTCGTAAAACGCTCAGACGACGCGCAAATGCGCGTCAAGGAAGGCCCTGTCATAAAGAGAGACGACGCGCTTTTGCGCGTCATCTATAGACGACGCGCATTTACGACGCGCATTTATGACGCGCATTTACGACGCGCGGTTATGACACGCAATGCGTATCAAGGAAGGCCCTGTCATAAAGGAAGACGACATGCATTTGCGTGTCGTAACCTTACGACGCGCGTGTTTATGACACGCAATGCGTATCAAGGAAGCCCCTGTCAAGAAAGGCCATGTCATAAATGAAGACGACACACATTTTTGCGTATCGTAATTTTTTTTTTTTTTTTTTAAAAAAAATATTTATAGATTTACTGATTTTTAAATTAAATTTGCATTTCATATATATGATAATAGAAAAAAATATATTTATATATTTATTAATTTTTAAATTAAATTTGCATTTAATCTCTCATAATAGAAATAAAATACCATATACAAAAAATACAATCCATTGCATAATATAAAATAAAATTTCATAGTCAAAAAATAAAATACATTGCACAAATTATAATATGTGTGTAATTGTCTCCTTCATGATCAGCCTCCATGTCCAAAGTCGGATCTACCTTCCTAATCTGTATGGATCTACCTTCATATAATAATGTTACCTGCCCATATGCAAAGATACAACTATTATATCCAGACAAACAATTCTCCACCATTGGTAGACCAACCATCCTAAAAAGAGTTTCCTGCACAAATTCATACTTCTTGTAACACATTGCAATTAAGAGAATCAAATTCATGTAGAAACAGAACTCAATATTGCTCATTTCTGGTACCTGGTCAATTGTTTCACAAGCAACATGGTCAAAAGTAAATCGTGTTTCTGGATGCCCTACCCAGGTCAGGCATTGTGCAGTTTCTTGTTGTAAAGACCTGTTGTAACCTTGAGCACTGAGTTCCATGTTGTTGAGAATTGGAATATTATAAGTAAAGACCAAGTGCAACTGAAAAATGTAACATTTAAACTTAGACTGATAATAAGTTTTTTTTTTATTTTACTGAGAAAAGGTAAAAGACCAAGTGCAAACCTCTAATCTAACATAATTGTTTTCTTTATTGTCCTGTGCAGCTTCCTATTGCCATTTTCAAGAAGTTACTTCATAGATGATGGGTGAAATAGGAAAGCTTAAATACCAAAACTTGCATATCTTACATTTTGGATCTGATCATGAATCTTGTCTTCTCTAAACTTCAACATCATCTTTGTGCACTTATTGTCATCCTCTCTTTGACGAACCTAAAAGTAAATTTCAGTTTTAAATACAATATGCTAGTGATGTCATATTATAGACCAAATTGGATAATAATTTACCAGTCGATTTAACTGTTCTATTTCTGCTTCAAGTTGTTTAATAGAAGCTTCCAACATTTGATCTCTCCTCAAGGCTCCAGTCAATGAAGTCTCTAAAGATTTCAGCTGAGAAACAGAATGAATACAAGTAAATGAGAACCAAAATGGTAAAATCATCAAACAACAAGGTTTTGTCGGCTTTGTAGTATCTAGTTGAAAAACAAGTATAAATAGTAGCTAATCGTTATAATTTCTTGTGAATTGGCACAGTGAAATAGTAGGTAAAACATGAAACCCCCTAAATATTACTTAGTATACCTATTTAGAGGAAACCTTCAGGATTTTGTTATCATGTCTAGTGCAATCATTCTCGTGTTCTTGGGTAGCCTCTTCAATGACTTTTGGACCAAATGCTAAAGACCTGGATATGTTGTTCCTCTTAAGGATAGCAAGCTCCTCCTGACTGAATAAAAAGATGGTTACTTCATAGAATATGGATACAATTTTATTGGGTTTGAAAAAATAACAACAGAAGAAAAGAATTACCTTTAGCGGTTGTATTTGCTGTTGAAGCACCATGATATCTCCGGAGGCATCTTCATTTACAACACCCTTGGAAACAGAAAACAAGATGAAAAGTTTAAAAATCGTGCTTTGAATAAGATCAAAAAATTAAAAGTTTACAGTATTCACCTGTAGAAGAAATGTCAATCTTAAATCTCTATAAGGAACATGACGTGTCCTTGCATTAGCACCATCTACTAGAACCATTATCACATGACTAGAAAGATAGATTCCGTGTTACAAATATGGGAGGAAAACAAAACAAGAAAAAGTACAGCAAATAAAGTTGTTCATACCCTAGGGTAGATAATGATTTGTTTATATTTAATTTGTAGCTTCCTTTAATCATTCACCTTCAGCACCCGAAGGTTTTTGTCTATTAAGACAAAAGGAAAAGGTTTGATGAGTAACAAAACAAGAAACTATAAAAAAAAAGATTGTAATCAAATGCAGCACCTTTCTGAACCAGCCAGATCAACAAGATTCAGCCTTGCAAATCTAAGGTTAGATGTCGAGTCTTTCTCCCACCTACTTTCAATCACACACGTGAAAACACTGTCATTGCTTTGATACCCTTTAAAGTTGCAAGTGCAGAATCTAAAGCATTCACTTTAGGGATATTTCCTTTCTTTAGATTTTTGTATGTGTTAATAAATGGTTCAAGGGTAAGAAAATCTTCCAAAGCAAATGAATCACTATTGACTGCTAAGTTGACCACAACACTAGCCAATTGGTTCACACTTTGGGTACCAGAAAGTACATTTGCCTGATCGATTTGTGTCTGCAAGAGAAGGGTATTTCCGTAAATTACCATAAACAAAAAAGAAAAAAAAAAGTAACAATGATACAAACCTTGACTTTGTCCCTAGGTTGAGCACTCCCTTTAAGAGATAACTTTCTGGATTTGAGAATGTCTGAAAGCATAACAGCTAACCAACCTTGGGAAATGGGAATGGAAGAAGGCCCATAATCTTCACAGATACGAGAAAGGATTGTGATTGCAGAAGATCTAATAGCATCAGATGAAGTTTCCCTAAATACCCATGGAAGCAGAATGCAAGACCATTTTTGTCCTTCTTCAAGAGACAAACACATGTCCCCTGAACAAAGTGATTCCAACCCTTTTGCTAATGATTCTTGAACAGACTTATGATTCATAGTCCTTTTAGCAGTCTCCCTCATTAAATGAAGACCTTTTTCCATAACTACCCTTTGAGCACCAGGGTACCTCTCGAGAGATAGTAAAAATTCAGATAAAGCCACACGAGTTAAAGAGATATCATCGGCTTTGCTTGCTTGAGAAACGGTTGTAAGAAGGGTAGAACTCCAATCAGAAACAAAATCATTCATGGGGAGATTTTCGTCTTTTAACAACAACTGAGCTACTAAACTCCCGTGAAATTTCACGGATCTTCAGGAGCAATCAATGCAGACATGACAGCATGTCCATTGAAGTCGAGTTCTTGGATATGGTGAAGGAATGGAAATAAAACAGAAAAAAAAAAACAGAAACCCTAACCAACCTTGGTCGTTGAGATGATGGTGGAGCTTTTCCCTTGACGCAAAACCCTCCATGGTATCAAGCTCAATCTCTGTAGCCCTACGATCTGCCATGTCCAAATCTCTCTCGTCGTCCAGAGAATCGTCCAACCCAACCGACCTTCATAGCCATTTCTATTGATTTCCAACTCGATATCATAAATTATGTTTCGACATGAGAGTGTGGGGAGGTTTCAAGAAGAACAGAGCAGAAGCAACAACGCAAAAGATAACATTAGGTATCGAGGGCTAATCGAGTTTGATTAAAAAGGTTATAAAACTCGTAATAAAGGAAAACAAACCTCTGGAACAAATAAAGAAGTAGAATGTTGATGGTGATTGACCATGGAGTTTCGAGACCTTGACTTTAATGGAGAGAGAGAGAGAGAGAGAGAAGAACGATTGAAAGAAGGTAGAGGAGAGCATGGAGGGGTTTTTAATTTTTTCAGAATTTCATTTCCCCCTTTTCCCCGCTATTAAAGGATGGAACGCGCGTTCCATTAAAAAATATAAAGCGACATCCTTAGACGATGCGCATTTTATTATAGGTGCCCTCTGTGTTTTTTTTAGACACTAATTTAAGGGCGCGCAATAATGCGTGTCTTCTATCCTTAAATTTTTTGAAGAGATGACATTTTTCTAATGTCACTCTCCTTTGCGTAACATAGATCAATGAGCGTCGTATTTTGCGCGTCGTAAAAGTCCTTTTTTCTTGTAGTGCCATCCGAAGGTCGTTTCAATATTAGTTATATATCATATATACATGTATAGACATAAAAGTACTTCCATATTCATACTTATTAGTACATCAATAATTAGTTACCATCGGGGTAACACAGAACATATACAACTATACTAGAAATAGAACATATACAACTATACTAGAAACAGAACATATACAACTATACTAGAAACAGAACATATACAACTATACTAGAAACAGAACATATACAACTATACTAGAAACAGAACATATACAACTATACTAGAAACAGAACATATACAACTATACTAGAAACAGAACATATACAACTATACTAGAACGAGAAACATTAGATACACATGAACACGTTAACAATTATGATCCACTGTGTCGGAGCATGCCTTAAATGTCATGGCCCGAGTTGTAGCCAGAATTCTCTTGGAGGGAGAGCGTGAGTTTGCGTATAGATCTATACTGGATTGACTATCCTACACCTTGCTGCTAGCTACAGCCGGACCTGCAGGTCTGCGGGTGCCAAACGTCATTCCGTTATTATGACCATTCGTATGTCGTTGTTACCAGTCGATAGTATGGTGCAATTTATCACATGATACCTTAATATAAATCCGGTTTAAGGTAGTTAGTACAACAGTAGTTCCTATAATACAAAACTATAGTACTACAATGATTTACCCATTACATATTTTTGTGACAACCTCACTTAAACGTTAATGTACAAACTATATTTTGTTAAATGATAGTTACACATGGGAAATTACACACTTTTACAACAAACGAGCATACAAAACAGTTAAGTCTTGGTAGAAGGCTACTTTAATAGAAAATATAGGTTTTTCTGAGAGATTCAAACTTTTACAAACACTTACAAACATTTACATACATTTTACAAACTTACACTTGATACATGTTCAAACGTTTTTGGATGACAAATACCGACACTAAAATACTTATGAACTCACCAGATTAATGCTGATAAACTCTTTCAAAATAACTTGTATTCTCAGGTCATCAGTAGACAGGTACCGAGGCCAGCTTTTGAGAAGATGGAGCGCATCCAAGACTCATCTTATTATTTTGGATATACATTATTTTTGGTGTCTATATTGTACAGAACACGCTTGTATTAAAATTATATATTTAATGCAATGGATGATGTTGTTTGCTTATTTACATTTACTGTGTTGTGATACTTTACATGACGTCCTCCGCCCCAGAACGTTTCCGCCGTTCTTGGTTTTGGGGTGTGACAGATTGGTATCAGAGCATTGTTTATAGTGAATCAAGTATATCACCCATAAAAGATATACTAAACTATAAACCCATTTGGGATTAAAACACTCTGACCAAGAGTCTATACTTTAAATACTAAAATATTTAATTAAGTATACTAGTCTGCATTCATACTAAAACCAGTGTCACAACGACAAGAACAAAAGTATTACGATTGTTAAATACCACAGGTAAGCTCGGGGATGTATGGTCAGTCTTGGGAATGGCATAGCCTGATCAACTATGCTGGTCCGATGAGTGATTAGCATATGCCCTAGAATGGTTGTGATATGTTAATGAGTCTAAAAACCTACCAACACTACTATGATAAGAACATTAGGACAGAATATAAATCTAAAATACTATAGGAGTATTTTGGGTTACTATAACTACATACCTGAGAACTAACAAGGGCCTCTATCAAGTAAGTCAATAATTGTTAAGTGTGTACGCTAAGGTTATATGACATTTAGGTATTATAGACTCAGAATATGTGATCTTTGCCTCACTTCCTGTTCCTTGTTTGGTTGTGGATTTGGAGTTAGGGCCACTTATTCGAATGACTATCCTACCCTAATTTCATATAACTAAGTATCCACTACACAAGTATTGACTTAACTGATGAAGATCATATTATAAGTATCTTAGTTTAGTACGCCTATTTATAAAAGATTCTTATATCCCTTTTCTCGCATAGATATCATGGCTGGATTTCATCACGGCGACCCGTACTTTCCAAATGAAGGCAACGCAGGATGGTTCGAAGCAGAGTCTGATGATGAGCACCAAATTCCGTTGGATGATCATCAAGCTGAAAGCTTCTCGGATGGATCAGACTCTGAGCCCGAAGTCAACAACCTACCTCCAGTAGGTCAAGCCCCGAAGAACAACCCTCGACCAGCTTTTCCAGGTCCCACTCCCTTGTGGGTAAATAACTTGAATCGCTGGAGTGACGAACATGGTCAACCCTTACCATACATTGGGGACCGAAGCTTTTACAACATCAGCGAAGGTGGTTCTGCTGACCGAGCGTTGCCCGTCATAATCCACAGAATAGCTCGTAATGTTGAGCAAGGTCGAGCAGCCATCGACCGGGTCGTGGAGATTGATGCCAACTCTGGTGTCAACACAGTCCGCATTCGCCATCTCGAAGAAGACATGGAACGGACCCGGAGAACCAATGAAACTCTACAGCAACATCTGGTTTCCTCTCAAGCAGAAGTCATGGAACTTCGAGCTCGTCAAAGGGCTCAAGAACGACACCTTCAAGAGGTGTTCCGTCAAATGAGAGACCTCAGGGTTCTCCCGAGGAATACTCATCGCCGTTAGATGATGTCTAGTACATCATTATCTTTTGAGTTAAGGATTAGCCTTTAACATCTGTGCTCTAAGTAGCACTTATCTGTAAAATATTCCTAACTTTCAGTACTCTAATTAGGAATCTAAGAACTGTCAAACTTTCTGTATGGTATGATGTAAGACCTACTGTTAGGTCAATTTTCATTGAACTCGTTACATCAGTAATACCAGTATTATTGACAACTACCTACTTTGTGGGAAGAATCTTTACACTTGTGTTTTCCTACGAATCTTCCTTGTTATGATCTCAAACACTCATTCAATTGTTGGGCTATGGTTAGTTAGTCCATGTGTCACTCTCACCTTACTTACAAATTGATTCTTACCACTTTTCTCATCTTTATAAACTTATAGCTGAAAGATGCCGCCTTGCAGATCTACCAGGAATAACCCTACACCTCCACCGCCTCCGGTTATCGATACTGCAGCCCTGAATGCTGTCGTAGCTGCAGCAGTGGCAACTGCCATGGCTCAGTATCACTCTTCTGATGCCAGTAGAGGTGGAACCCCTGTTGAATCTATTCCGGTCGAAATCCCTGTGCGCTCGAGAGAGTGCTCTTACAAGGATTTCACCAACTGCAAGCCGAAGTCCTTTCATGGGACCGACGGAGTCATTGCTCTCTCGCAATGGTTCGAGAAGACTGAATCAGTCTTCGAAATTTGTTCATGCCCCGCTGCGAGCAAAGTCAAATATGCCGCGTGCACCTTTGAAGGAAAGGCACTGACGTGGTGGAACGGCCACGTTAAATCTCTAACTCTCGTTGTGGCCAACGACATAGGCTGGGAAACGATGAAAGACCTCATGATTGAGGAATATTGTCCGAGGGGCGAGATCCAGAAACTAGAGCAGGAACTTTGGAGCCTGACCATGAAGGGCACCAACATTGTTGCTTATACCGCCAGATTCAGCGAACTGGTGGCCCTCTGCCCTAATATGGTTCCCACTGAAGGGAAAAAGATCGAAAGGTACATATGGGAGCTAGTGCCTCCATATCAGGGGAATGTCCTATCATCAAACCCCGCTACCTTCAATAGTGCCAAGCGACTAGCACAGCGAATCATTGACCATGGAGTCAAAACCCTTGCAACCACAACAACCCTAGCCATCCCGAAACCCTCTAAACCCGCTGACACTAAGTGGAAGTTCTGGGATGACAAGAAGAAACAACGACCAGCCAAAAAGCAGCAAATTGTGGCAGTGCATGCCGCGGTAACCCCTGTTACTGTTCCGATGAAGCAGTATGCTGGAAGTTTGCCAAAGTGCAACAAATGCAACTTCCACCACAACGGCCCCTGCCGTGAAATGCAGTGCTCTAACTGCAATAGGAAAGGACACACCGTCCGTTTCTGTAAGTTCCCGGCACAACCGATCACACAAGTCCCCGGCTCTGGCGCGAGCCCGACCTGCTATGGATGTGGCGAAGCAGGCCACTTTAAGAGGGACTGCCCCAAGGCGAAGAATGCTGGAGGAGCAGGGAGGGTACTAGCTATAGGCCACGGGGAAGCAGTTGCTGACCCGACAGTGGTGACTGGTACGTTCCTCCTCGATAACTCCTATGCATGCATTCTGTTCAATAGTGGAGCGGAGCGAAGCTTTGTGAACCATAAATTTGCTCGCATGCTTAAACAACAACCACACGCACTTAAAGAACAATTCACAGTAGAAATGGCTAATGGAAAAACAGAAAACACCAGTAGCATATACTTAGGATGTACCCTAACTCTAGATAACCATTCATTCCCAATCGACCTCATGCCGGTCTCAATAAAAAGCTTTGACGTTATCATCGGCATGGATTGGTTGAGTCTTCATCGCGCCGACGTCATGTGCTTCGAGAAAGCAGTCCGTTTAAACCTCCCGTCTAATGAAACTCTTATCGTCTACGGTGACAAACCTGGTGCGATTCTTTGCATTATATCAAGTATTCAAGCACAAAAATATCTGCGCAAAGAATACCACGCATTCCTTGCTCACGTCGTCGACACAAACCTCGAAACGAAAGAACTAAAGAACATTCCAGTAGTGAACGACTTCCCCGACATTTTCCCAGAAGAGCTACCTGGATTACCTCCGCAACGACAGGTCGAGTTCAGAATCGACTTAGTCCCAGGAGCTACCCTAGTAGCCAAGTCTCCTTACCGCTTAGCACCAGCAGAGATGCATGAATTATCCGGTCAACTTAACGAACTGCTCAGCAAGGGCTTCATAAGACCAAGCTTCTTACCTTGGGGAGCACCGGTCTTGTTCGTTAAGAAGAAAGACGGATCATTCCGTATGTGTATCGACTACAGAGAACTCAACAAACTGACGGTAAAAAATCGTTACCCTCTGCCTCGCATAGACGATCTATTTGACCAACTGCAAGGGGAGAACTATTTTTCCAAAATTGATCTAAGATCCGGATATCACCAGTTACGGGTACTAGAGGAGGATGTTCCAAAGACAGCCTTCCGAACTCGTTACGGACACTACGAGTTTGTGGTGATGCCATTCGGATTGACCAATGCGCCCGCAGTTTTCATGGACCTAATGAACAGAGTATGTCGACCTTACTTAGATCAGTTCGTCGTCGTTTTCATTGACGACATCCTGATCTACTCCCGAAGTAAGGAAGAGCATGGCGATCACCTGCGACAAGTTTTAGGAACTTTACGAACGGAGAAACTCTATGCGAAGTTCTCGAAGTGTGAATTTTGGATCCGAAGAGTCGAATTCTTAGGACACGTGGTAAGCGAAGAGGGAATCCACGTGGACCCATCCAAAATTAAAGCCATTGAGAACTGGTCAGCACCGAAGACGCCTACTGAAATTCGTCAATTTCTAAGCCTCGCTGGCTACTACCGCAGATTCATTCAGAACTTCTCCTGAATAGCGAAACCTCTTACAACCCTGACCCAGAAAGGCGTGGCCTTTGACTGGGAAGAGAAACAAAAGAGAGCTTTCCAAACGCTCAAGCGAGCCTTGTGCACCGTGCCAATACTATCTCTCCCCGAAGGGATAGAAGACTTCATAGTCTATTGCGATGCATCGAACCAAGGGCTCAGGTGTGTTCTGATGCAGCGAGGTAAGGTCATCGCCTACGCCTCCAGACAGTTGAAGACACACGAAGTTAACTACACGACACACAATCTTGAACTAGGAGCAGTGGTGTTTGCTCTGAAGATCTGGAGACATTACTTGTACGGAACGAAAAACACTATCTTTACCGACCACAAGAGTTTACAACACATATTCGATCAGAAGGAGCTCAACATGAGACAACGACGGTGGGTCGCGCTACTCAGTGATTACGAATGCGATATTCGTTATCATCCGGGTAAAGCCAACGTAGTAGCAGACGCCCTAAGTCGGAAGGAATATTCTGGTCGCAGGGTCAAGTCATTGTCGATAACCATCTATTCGCACTTGTCTAAACAAATTCAGGCGGCCCAACTTGAAGCCATGAAACCTGAAAATGTGACGAGTGAATCCCTCAGAGGAATGGACAAGAATTTAGAAGCCAAGGGTGACGGAGCCTTATATTTCATGGACCAGATCCGGTCACCGAAACACGGTAGTTTCCGAGACTTGGTCATGACCGAGGCGCACAACACTCGGTATTCCGTCCACCCAGGTTCAGATAAGATGTATCTGGATCTTAAAAAGCTATACTGGTGGCCTAATATGAAAGCAGAGATTGCTACCTTCGTAAGTAAATGCCTTACTTGCGCAAAGGTTAAGGTCGAGTACCAGAAGCCCTCCGGTTTACTGCAACAACCAGAGATTCCATAATGGAAGTGGGAGCGGATCACTATGGATTTCATAACCAAGTTGCCCAAGACAACGGGTGGACTTGATACCATATGGGTCATCGTCGATAGATCGACCAAGTCTGCACACTTCCTGCCAATCAAAGAAACCGAAAAAATGGAGAAACTTACGAGAACATACATTAGGGAAATCATACGGCTACATGGTGTGCCTATATCCATTATCTCCGATAGAGATAGTAGGTTCACCTCAAGATTCTGGCAATCACTACAACATTCCCTGGGAACAAGGCTAGACATGAGCACAGCCTACCATCCACAGACCGACGGACAGAGTGAGAGGACAATCCAGACTTTAGAAGATATGTTGCGTGCTTGTGTAATTGACTTTGGAAAAGCGTGGGATACCCATTTACCCCTCGTCGAATTTTCCTACAACAACAGTTATCACATGAGCATAAAGGCAGCACCATTTGAAGCCCTCTACGGCCGAAAATGCAGATCCCCTTTGTGTTGGGCTGAGGTGGGTGATACCCAATTAGCCAGGGGGCAAGCTTCTGACAGTACTCTCACCGGTCCGGAGATCACTCGGGAAACGACAGAGAAAATCGTTCAGATTCGTGAACGATTGAAAGCCTCTAGAGACCGACAGAAGAGCTACGCTGATAAACGAAGAAAACCTTTGGAATTTCAGGTGGGAGACCGAGTCCTTCTCAA
Organism: Lactuca serriola; assembly: GCF_051521515.1. Classification (NCBI taxonomy): domain Eukaryota; kingdom Viridiplantae; phylum Streptophyta; class Magnoliopsida; order Asterales; family Asteraceae; genus Lactuca; species Lactuca serriola. Next base: position 29,286,306 of record NC_136409.1, read on the forward strand.
AGTCTCACCCTAGAAGGGCTTGATACGCTTCGGTAAGCGTGGGAAGCTTAATCCTAGGTACATAGGGCCTTTCGAGATTCTCGCAAGAGTCGGCCCCGTAGCTTACAAACTCGATCTACCTGACACACTTCGTAACGTACATTCTACATTCCACGTATCTAACTTGAAAAAGTGTCTGTCCGACGAGACTCTCGTAATCCCACTCGACGAGATCGAGATCAACGAGAGCCTCAACTTCGTGGAAGAACCTGTAGAGATCATGGACCGTGAGGTCAAGCAGACGAAACAAAGCCGTATCCCCATCGTGAAGGTTCGCTGGAACGCCAAGCGAGGACCTGAATTCACTTGGGAACGCGAGGATCAGATGAAACTGAAATACCTTCATCTTTTCGCTTAGTTATTTGTAACTTCTTATTTGCTTAAATTCTAATTTCGGGACGAAATTCCTTCTAACGGGGGGATGATGTGACAACCCGAAATTTCCATTTGTACGAACCTTATCTATTCAATAGAAGCTAGTCTAGTTTCAGTGAATTTCATACATTTCCGAATCAGTTTGTGTACATTAGGGTTTATGTTTAAGGAGATATCGGGAGAGTGGATGCTCCTGGGTTTGTGAAATTTGAACATTCCAAGTTTCATATTTTTATAGTCCAATTTCCAGAATAAAAATATTTTCTGTCAAAATATTTCAGGACTATAAATAGATTTCTGAACTAAATTCATTCATTATTCACAATTCCAACTAGAGAAAAGCCATTTTCTCTCTGACGGATCTTCGGGTTTTCATCCCAGATTGTGAGTCTACTTTCCTAGATGTGTTTTATTACTTGTTTTATGCTTTATAACATATATTACATGTCTAAAGTACAAGATCCGTGAGCTTACGGCCCAAGAACGTTCTTGGGGTGTAAACTCCAAAACAAGGCCTAAAGGCTACCTAGTCTCATTTCTATGTTAGGTATCTAGTTAAGGACCTTAGGTATAAACATTAGAGGCTAGAAATCAATCAAGAACAACTAGTTATAGGAGTTTACGGCCAAGGATATGCTCTTGGGCCGTAAACCCCTTTTTCAAGGGCAAAGTGTACCCTAAACACCCCTAAGGCTTTAAGACAATTACCCTTTGATACTTAGGACTTGAATGGGGAGTAAATTACATCAAAATCATCCCTAAAAGGGAGTTTACGGCCAAGGAACATCTCTTGGGCCGTAAACTCCAAGTAAAGGCACAAATGTGTGCCTAATGTCCCCTTTAGCCTAAATCAAAAACATGGAAGTTATACTACATGTGCAAGTGACTTAAAAGAATTAAAACCAACACCCCATAGGAGTTTACGGCCGTAAACTCTAGGGGATATGGTCTTTTGGCCGTAAACTCCCCAAAGGAGCATTCTAAGGCCTTAAACTACTTCAAGGATTAATCTATCAATGCTAGGCTTATTCTAGGATTCATTTAGCACCTTAAAACACCCAAAACCACCAAGTGTGGAGTTCACGGCCATAAACTCAAGGAGTTTATGACCGTAAACTCCAAAGGTGGGGTTTGTTGGGTGGTGAACTCTTTTACAAGGTCTTTTGAAGCTTCAAACCCTTTAACCTTGTCCCATAGCAACTTAAATGCAACCATTAGGACCTATAACACTTATACAAAGTGTTTACATGTTCCTAAGTGTCCCAACTTACTTTGTTAAGTTATTATTTGGCTAATTAGTTATATATATGCTCATTATATGATAACTAGGCTCGTGCGTGTGAACAAGTCTCCGTTTGCCACCTAGCACGGTACCCGATACATCAATCCAATCTACTCACCACAAGTGAGTTCATACCCCTTTAATCAACCTTTGAAATGCTTTTAAATGTTTTAAATACTTTATGGGGGGGGGGGGGGAATACAAGTTAAATACTTATAGTTATTGCATTAATCACATGTGATTGCATTAATCACATGTGATTAATAACTAGAAAACCAATGATTTATTCAAACTGTTTATCAAATTGTTTCACTTCAAAATGTTTTACAAACTCTTTTACTTATCAAATGCTTTTATTAAACTTTAGTTTATTCCTTATAAAAATTGCATGCCCATATATGTATAGATATATAAGTAATGTTTAAAGGGCTTAGGAAGGCCATCCGCCCTATTTCCTTTTCCTCGATTTGGATGTGGTCTGGTGGGATTTCGGGTGACCATCCGAAGGTCGTTTCAATATTAGTTATATATCATATATACATGTATAGACATAAAAGTACTTCCATATTCATACTTATTAGTACATCAATAATTAGTTACCATCGGGGTAACACAGAACATATACAACTATACTAGAAACAGAACATATACAACTATACTAGAAACAGAACATATACAACTATACTAGAAACAGAACATATACAACTATACTAGAAACAGAACATATACAACTATACTAGAACGAGAAACATTAGATATACATGAACATGTTAACAATTGTGATCCACTGTGTCGGAGCATGCCTTAAATGTCATGGCCCGAGTTATAGCCAGAATTCTCTTGGAGGGAGAGCGTGAGTTTGCATATAGATCTATACTGGATTGACTATCCTACACCTTGCTGCTAGCTACAGCCGGACCTGCAGGTCTGCGGGTGCCAAACGTCATTCCGTTATTACGACCATTCGTATGTCGTTGTTACCAGTCGATAGTATGGTGCAATTTATCACATGATACCTTGATATAAATCCGGTTTAAGGTAGTTAGTACAGCAGTAGTTCTTATAATACAAAACTACAGTACTACAATGATTTACCCATTACATATTTTAGTGACAACCTCACTTAAACGTTAATGTACAAACTATATTTTGTTAAATGATAGTTACACATGGGAAATTACACACTTTTACAACAAACGAGCATACAAAACAGTTAAGTCTTGGTAGAAGGCTACTTTAATAGAAAATATAGGTTTTTCTGAGAGATTCAAACTTTTACAAACACTTACAAACATTTGCATACATTTTACAAACTTACACTTGATACATGTTCAAACGTTTTTGGATGACAAATACCGACACTAAAATACTTATGAACTCACCAAATTAATGCTGATAAACTCTTTCAAAATAACTTGTATTCTCAGGTCATCAGTAGACAGGTACCGAGGCCAGCTTTTGAGAAGATGGAGCGCATCCAAGACTCATCTTATTATTTTGGATATACATTATTTTTGGTGTCTATATTGTACAGAACACGCTTGTATTAAAATTATATATTTAATGCAATGGATGATGTTGTTTGCTTATTTACATTTACTTTGTTGTGATACTTTACATGACGTCCTCCGCCCCAGAACGTTTCCGCCGTTCTTGGTTTTGGGGTGTGACAGATTGGATCAGGGTTTTGTTCAGCAGCCAGGGATCGACAGTATATTCAGCACGGGTGTGCCGATTATTTGGCGTATGTGGTAGATACGCGGGTTAGGGAGAAACTCTCAGTTTCTGAGGTCCCTATGGTGAGGGAATTTGCTGATGTGTTTCCATCGGAGTTACCCGGAGTGCCTCCAGAGAGGTAGGTTGAGTTCAGGATCGACTTAGTGCCAGGTGCGGCCCCTATCGCCAAGGCGCCATACCGACTGGCACCGCCTGTGATGCAGGAGCTGTCATCTCAGTTAGGAGCTGCTGGGCAAGCAGTTTATTCATCCGAGTAGCTCACCCTGGGGAGCACCGATCCTTTTCGTCAGGAAGAAGGACGGTTCGCACAGGATGTGCATTGACTATAGGAGATGAACAAATTAACGGTGAAAAACCGTTATCCACTCCCGAGGATAGATGATCTTTTTGATCAGTTGCAGGGTGCGTTTTGGTTTTCCAAGATTGATTTGAGATCAGGATATCACCAGGTCAGGTTGAGAGAGGAGGACGTGGAAAAGACTGTGTTTCAGACTCGTTATGGTCATTACGAGTTCATGGTGATGCCGTTTGGGCTTACCAACGTGCCAGCAGTGTTCATCGATCTGATGAACTGAGTCTGCAGACCGATGCTCGATCGCTCGGTCATTGTGTTGATAGATGATATCTTGGTGTATTCCAAGACTTGAGAGCAGCATGAAGAGCATCTTAGGGAGTTGCTAGGGGTTCTGAGGCGAGAACAGCTGTATGTCAAGTTCTCGAAATGCGAGTTTTGGTTATGAGAGGTCCAGTTCCTTGGACATCTCGTTAACCAGGAAGGGATTTTGGTCGATCCGGCCAAGGTGGAGGCGGTAATGCAGTGGGAAACTCCGAAATCTCCCTCAGAGATCAAGAGTTTCTTGGGTTTAGCAGGGTATTATCGTAGATTCATTCGTGATTTCTCCAAGATTGTCGTACCCCTCACTCGTCTAACGAGGAAGTGGGTGGATTTCAGGTGGGGCCCTGAGCAGCAGAGGGCGTTTGAGACCCTCTGGCAGTGTTTATGCGAGGCGCCGGTGTTGACAATCCCCGAGGGAGTGGAGGATTTTGTGGTATTTTGTGATGCATCCATCACAGGCTTGGGGGCAGTCCTCATGCAGAGGGGATGAGTGGTAGCCTACGTATCGCGACAGCTGAAGCCGCATGAGACGAGATAGCCTACTCACGATCTTGAGTTGGGAGCGGTGGTTTTCGCTCTCAAGATTTGGAGGCACTATCTGTACGGGGTTCGTTGTACTATATACACGGATCACAAGAGTTTGAGACACATCATGGATCAGCCGAACCTGAACATGAGGCAACACAGGTGGCTGGATGTGGTCAAGGACTATGATTGCGAGATCCTTTACCACCCTAGTAAAGTGAATGTGGTTGCGGATGCTCTGAGCCGCAAGTCAGGTGGGTCCTCGACCCCAGCTAGTTGTATGAGGATAGCAGTGGATTCCCCACTGGTGGGTTTGATCAGAGATGCCCAGATTGAGGGCATGAGGCCAGATAACTGGAAGTTGGAGAGGATTAAGGGCGAAAACACTCGGTTGTTTAGGATAGTCGCAGCTTGTTGACCTGTTACGGTCGGGTTTGGGTTCCGATGTCCGGAGGGGTCTGACAGATAGTGATGGAGGAGGCTCATAAGTCTCGTTTTTCGATTCACCTGGGAGCCACCAAGATGTACCATGATTTGAGTTCGAATTATTGGTGGCCTGGTATGAAGCGAGATATCGCTTGGTTTGTTGAGAGGTGCTTGACCTGTAGGATGGTCAAGGCCGAGCATCAGAGGCCGCATGGTAAGTTACAGCCTCTGGAGATTCCCATGTGGAAATGGGAAAGGATCGCAATGGATTTCATCACAAAGTTGCCGAAGACGGAAAGGGGGTTCGATGCTATATGGGTCATCGTGGATCGATTGACCAAGAGTGCTCATTTCCTAGCCATACGGGATAGTTCGTCGGAAGAGAAGTTGGTTGATATGTATGTCAGAGAGATTGTCTCTCACCATGGGGTTCTAGTTTCTATCATTTCCAATCGAGATGTCAGGTTTACTTTCTGTTTTGGCAAACGTTCCATGAGGAACTGGGTACACGACTGCATTTTAGTACAACGTTCCATCTGCAGACTGATAGGCAGAGTGAGCGGACCATTCAGACCCTCAATGATATGTTGAGGGCGTGCGTTATTGATTTCGGTGGAAGTTGGGATTCCCACTTACCGCTTGCAGAGTTCGCCTACAACAACATCTATCATTCTAGTATTGGCGCCCCGCCTTTCGAGCTATTGTATGGGCGGAAGTGTAGGACCTCAGTCTGTTGGGGCGAGGTTGGGCACAGAGTGATGGGTCGGACATAGGTTGTTCTGCAAACTACCGAAATGATACAGCAGATCAGACAGTGACTGCAGACCGCTCAGAGCCGGCAGAAAAGTTATGCCAACCGACGTCGATCTGAGCTGGAATTTCAAGTGGGTGACATGGTTCTTCTGAAGGTCTCACCCTAGAAGGGTGTGATCCACTTCAGGAAGAGGGGAAAATTGGGTCCCCGTTACATCGGGTCGTTCAGGATTATCACCAGGGTTGGCAGGGTGGCTTATATGCTAGAGCTTCTGGAGGAGCTTAGCTGGATCCACAGAACATTTCATGTTTTGCAATTGCGAAAATGAATTATGGACCAGGAGGCAGTGGTATCGTTGGATGACATTCAGTTCAATGAATGCCTAAACTATGTGGAAAGGCCTGTGGCGATTTTGGAAAGGAAGAAGAAGATTCTGCGGAACAAGGAAATACCTTTGGTAAAGGTACAATGGGAACATCGGAAGGGATCCGAATGGACATAGGAGCTGGAGGCGGAGATGCGCGAGCATTACCCGACATTGTTTATTCCAGCGGACTTCGAGGACGAAGTCTAGTTCAAGTGGGGGAGAGTTGTAACGCCCCGATTCTTAGATATTGTTAATATGAGTTTTTGGATTAGGCTGTACTCGAGGAGTTGGTTTACCTACTCGTCGAGTAGCAGTGAGAAGGATCGCAAGTTAAGTGACCTACTCATCGAGTCCATAAAGGGACTCGGCGAGTAGGAGCTGGAAAGTGAAACTCTAATTCCCGAGGTTTGCACCCTATTTAAAGGGACGTTAGCCTCCATTGGACCTCCTTATAGTTCCAAAGAACCCTTGAGATCCTTATTCGTGTATGTGTGCCTTGTGTGTGTGTTTGAAGCTTTAAACAGAGTTCTTGGAGGGAGAAGACTTGGAGGAGAAGGAGATTGAAGCAATTGGAGTGTAGGAATCAACACTCATCTCAGATATCAACTTCAAAAGGTACCCAATCCGTCATTCTCCTTATAGATCTCCCTTATTGGGTGAGTTTTTGGGTTTTCATGGAATATCAAGTTGGTATGATGAGCTATGGACTAGATCTGAAGTTGTAAGTTCAGATCTGGATTCTCTTTGGATTCTAAAAGCATAAAGTTGCAGCTTTAGTCGTGATTGAGGTCCCCTTTGTGCATAAAGACCAATCAATAGCTTAGATTTGCCATTTTGAGCCTTTAAAACCATGCATGCACGTAAATTTTTCAACTTTACGTGATAAGCATGCCCTAGAAGCTTGGATATGTGATTTGGAGCCGCTGCATGGCTCAAAATGGATTTGCATGGAAAGAGGACTGGATTGACTCAGCGAGTCGCAGGGTCGAATCGGCGAGTCGCATGAAGATGGCCATTGAACTCGATGAGTTGGTTGAACAACTCGGCGAGTCCGATGAAGATTGTCATGAGACTCGACGAGTTGAATAACAAGTCGGCGAGTCAGATGAGTTTTAACCAAGAATAATGTTCGTGAGTATATCCGTCGAGTCGCATGGAGGGAACTCGATGGGTGGCCATAAGGTCTAATCGGGATTCGAAGGAACTTGACGAGTCACCTCGATGACTCGGCGAGTTGGATTGTGCTTCAAGGGACTCGACGAGTAGCTGGGTGTACTCGGCGAGTTGAGGTCAACATGGACTGTTGACCTTAACTGAGGATTTTGACCTTGACTAGGGGTTGACTATTGGGTTATGGAGTACCTTACAAGGTTAAAGACTTATGCGTATATTGAACTATGGTTATAGGTGGTGGGGTCGGTGTCGAGTGATCCAAGAGTTGGAGTTTACCTTTCGAGTCGACATGCGAGGTGAGTTATCCTTACTATATTGATAGGGTCTACGGCACCAAGGCCGGCCCTCTAATTGTTATTGTTATGGTATGTTGCATGTGGTCATGAATTGTTAGTTCAGAATCGAGGTAGATAGTATGTTATGCTTTTATGATCCGTAGGGGTTGGTGTGATAGTGACCTGCTAGGTCGGTCCTCTAGTTATAGGAGAATTCTATGATTGTGATCAATGTGATATATATGTTTGATGTTTGAATATGCCAGTATATGATTGCTATGCGCACATGGTTATTTGCTTGTTGGTTGGGTTGATGCGGTCCTGCTTCGTGCTGAAGACCATCATACCCTAGGAGCGGACCGGGGAGACTGTAGGCCCACATGGCGGACCAGTCATGCCGAAGGCTCGGGATAGATCCAGACAGACTGTAGGCCCGGTAGGGCGGTCCCGTCTGGTCGATGGGCCAGTATGCATGTTGATTGATTTATTGATTATTACTGTTATGGTACTATCAGCATGGTGTTGGTATTTTGGGGGTAGCTCACTAAGCCCTCGGGCTTACAGTTTTCAGTTTACTGTTTCAGGTACTTCAGGAGGCCGTGGAAAGGCGAAGGCGTGATCGTATCGCTCCTCATCCTTATGTTATGATTTTTGGGACACTCTGATGGAAAATGATTTGAAAACATTTTGTAAACAATGTTATGAGGATTTTAGTTATGATTGAAAAAGTTTAAATTTTGTGAGAATTTTATGGATGTTATAATATGGTGATGAATAGCCATCAGATCTCCCTATGTCTAAGCTCTAGAAGCCCAGATCTACTGCCTTTATGGGACCATTCTTGCATAAAAGCCCTAGATCTACACTTTTGGTCCCTTTAGAGCCTTTAATCCTTCATTGATGTATATACACACGTAAAGCTGGAAACTTTATGTGTGAAACAAGCCTTAGGAACCCAGATCTATAAGTTGAATGCAATGGAATTGATCAGAATTGACTGTATAGTGCTTGCATGGAAGTGACTCGGCGAGTTGTTCTTTAGACTCGGAGAGTCGAGTCACGAGTCCTCGATTTTTCTCCTTTTGAGTTATGCCGAGTGGAACCAGTGAGTTGGAGGTGGACTTAGTGAGTCGGAAGTCAGACTCATCAATGGAGGGACTCGGCGAGTCAATGCCCTGACTCGGCGAGTCTAGGGCAATCTTCTTGCCTCAAGAACAGACTCGACGAGTTGTTCATACTACTCGGCGAGTCACATGCTAGAATGCTCTTATGATGAAGGAGAACTCGACGAGTTGTTCATACAACTCGGCGAGTCAGATGAAGATAGACTGTTTATTAGTATCGAGGAGGAACTCGTCGAGTCTATGCCAAACTCGGCGAGTAGTAGTGGGCAGAAATGAGAAATAAGAGTAAGGACTCGACGAGTTGGCGGCCCAACTCGACGAGTCGGGTCAACTGTATGTTGACTTTGACCAGGGGCAAAATAGTCATTTTACCCTCAGTATAGTTATCAGTAGTTGATTGAGTGTGTTTATGGGAATTGTAGCCGGAAGAGACCGGAGCAGCAGCGGACAGTTGCCGAGTAGAGTTTCAGCAGCCAACTTTTGAGGTGAGTCTTCCTTCCAGTAGGAGCGGGTCTACAGCCACAATGCCGGCCCGTTTAGTTAGCAGTAGTTCCGGACCTCGGTCCGATGTAGTAGTTAGATTGCTTAGTGTCTTTGTGATTCAAGCATGTTTTGTGTTATCTGTTATGTGTTCCGGACTTCGATCCAATGCAGTATGCAGTATATGTGCTTATGCTAGTTGATATGTTTATGTCATGCTATGTTCAGTAGTTCCGGACTTCGGTCTGATGTAGGGGACAACGTCCCAGATAGTTCCAGACTTCGGTCCGATGCAGGGGACAGGGTCCCAATCAGTTTCCGGACTTCGGTCCGATGCAGAGGGCAAGACCCTGATTAGTTCCAGACTTCGGTCCGATGCAAAGGGCATGGCCCTGTTAGTTCCGGACTTCGGTCCGATGCAGTGGGCAAGGCCCAGTAGTTGTTTATATGTTTGTATGGTATGTGGTAGTTCAGGGAGCTCACTAAGCTTCATGCTTACGGTTTTAGTTTTGGTTTCAGGTACTTCCGCAAGTAAAGGAAAGAGCTCGGGATGATGACATCGCACACACCACAACTTCAGTTTTTATCATGGGAGTTGGTTCAGTTTTTCTTAGATATGACTTGACACAGTTTCGATACAGTTTTTATCACGACACTTTATTATGGCTTTGAGATATTGACGTATGATTTTTATTTTATGACATTCGATGTTATGGTTTTAGCATTATTTAAACAAAATTTTTTGGATCGTATTTATCGGACGTTTCATAATTCTTGTTGAAGCTAGTTAATTTTTGCTGAAAATGCTTAAAATAATGCTGAAAATAAACCTCGTGTTCTTTAATATCATGAATCATTGATATAAATTACTAAGGTTTTTCTTTTTTTTTTTTTTTTTTTTTTTTAAATTATTATTATTATTATTATTTTTTACATTTTCTCCGTTATTTCATTGTCTTTTAACCTTGAAACTTAGTTTCTAATAATGTTTTTATTCCTTTACTGAATGTACACTTTTATTGCAAATTGTTTTGTAGTTATAACTTTGATCCTATAAATGACAAGCCTTTCCTTGGGCGCTATCACCGGGTGAAAATGGATAATTAAGTTTCGCCCAACCTATAAGGGTAAAATAGTTAGGATAGTTGAAGACATTGGTATCTTTTTAAAGAAAGAAGTAGAAGGCGTGAAAGACTTAGTTTAAGGTGTACATTTGTTGCCATATAAATAGATCAAATACTTTTTTTTTTTTTTTTTTTTTTTTTTTTTTTTTTTTTTTTTTTTTTTTTTGTTTACTGATGTATGTATGTTTCTTTTAACATTTGTGTAGGTTTGGAACAACGTCATGTCAAAATTGAAAGAAAAATGGCAAAATGATCGAATTCATGAGATGGAATGACAATACTAAACCTCCCAACAATCCACCCTATCCACCGAATGTTACTTAGGTTATTTGTCGTAAACGTTTGTATGTTTTTAGGCATTTATATTATGTTTGGGATTTAGATAGTTTTAAAAATTTGTAACTGAATCTCCTTGTGTTATGTATATTATTTTTAAATTTATGTTTATTGTTTTTGTGTATGAATTTTTAACATAATTTTGTTACTTTTATTAGATTTTTTCTGCATTTTAGGTAGAGAAATCTAGATTTTTTTAAAATTTTATTTTTATATAGCCGCACAATAGTTCCTCGGAAATTCTTAGGAACTTTTTGTCACGAAAAGCTGTCAACAAAGTAAGTTACAAGGAAATTTCTCGGAAATATATTTCCTAGGAAAGTCCTCGGAAAAATTATCCAAGGAAATTCCTCAGAAACATATTTCCTAGGTAATTCCTCGGAAATCCAAACAAAATTGGTTTGTGGGAAAATTCTAGGGACTTCCGACAAAGTTATCTTCTTGGAAATGCCTCGGAAATCCCTCACAAAAGGTTTCCTAGGAGGGTTTTTCCTACGCACAAATTTTCCTCGGTATTTCCTTGGAAACGCCGTTTTCCTAGAAATTTCAGAGGAAATTGTCCCTCGGAAAAAGCGTGTCTTTTTAGTAGTGACGGGAAGATAAACTTAATCATGGGAGTCGCTTGTAGGTTTTGTAGGTTTTGCTACTGTTGAATTTTAAATGATCCCGATTTTTTCCTCTAAAAATATTTCAAGCATTTGTTTGGTTTTGCAGGTTTTGCTACTGTTGAATTTTAAATGATCCCGATTTTTTCCTCTAAAAATATTTCAAGCATTTGTTTCTTACATGTTCATTTATGAAATTAAAAAATCTATTTCCCTTATATCCACATAAAATTTATTTTGATAACTTACGAGTTTCCTTTATCAAATTTGAACTTTACAAAATCGGATTTAATCATAACTTACCAATTTAATCGTCAATAATTTTATCCTTAATTTCACTTAATTTAAATTTGTATTTTCTATATATAAATTTTTTTAATGATCCCGATTTTTTCCCTTCAAAATATTTCTAGCATTTATTTTTAGAAAATGTTGATCCATTATAATTATTATTTTTCTCATATAAAATAATAAAAATTACCAATATACCTCTCTCTCTCTCTCTCTATATATATATATATATATATATATATATATATATATATATATATGTATATATATATCGATTTTATATGCAACATTAGCAGTAAAACAAAGTAATTAGTTTGTTTTTTTATAACATACCAACCTACTTTGTTTTATATAATAAAATTTATAAATTTACACAACATATATACATATTTTGAATTTCGTTATAGTATTATACCTTACAAAATATAGTTCTTTCCAAAATAATATTTTTCAGTAATCTCATCTATAATTTCAATCAATCTAAATTTATATTTTTTTATATAAATTTTTTTAATAATCCTCATTTTTACCTCAAAAAATATTTCAGACATTTCTTTAGTATATGATGTTGTTTCATTATAATTATTATTCTCTCTTCATATAAAATAAATATATTGTTATAATATAGTTGATCCGGACATAAGCCTTTAAAATTTGGTAAATATTGATGATTTATTAAATTGATTGGACACAAGTTTTTAAAAGAAAGAAAAAAGAGAAAAAAAAAATACGATGAAAAAAATCAATTTTTACAATTAATACCCCTATTTAAAACACTTTTCATTGTATCAGTGGGTTTACAACCAATCAAAAGTAGTCACTTCACTTCAGCCCCTCTCTTTTTTCTCGACGCAGGTATGGGAGCAAGAGAAAAATGGCGAGACCCACTTCCTCTTCTTTTCTGATTCGAATCGCAGCTCTTTTTCTTCAGAATCAAGTTTTTCGTTTTCTTTCCCGTCTCTCACCCCGTCTTAATCTTGGTTGCAGGTGGAAATCGAAGAACAGGGAAAAGACAGGGAACTGGGAATTCTTCCTTTTCTCTGCGCGATTTACGTATTACAGGAGAGTGCTGGCTTGGTGGTGGTCGAAAGTGGCGTTTTGCAGGTGGATGAAGGCAGTTGTGGTGGTGAACAGGAGCTGATGGTAAGAAAGGCAGTGGTGGTGGCGTGGTGCTTTGGAGCTATGGTGCCACATGATGTGTGTATGAGAAGGTTTCAAGGGTATTATTGTAAACTTATCAGCGTATGAGCCGATTCTCTTCCCTCCAAAAGATAAGTCCTTGATTTCTTTCTTTTCCATCAGACTAACTCATAATAATAATAATAATAATGGAAATGGTAGGCATCGATATAGTCCATCTTGTCTGGTTTCCTTACATTAATTGGGATGATCCTAAATGGAAGGTGGCGCATGGGTTAATGTTGCTACAATAAATTTTGGGCAGTAGTTTTTGGTACTTATATATGGCCATTTGAATTTTTTGCCATTTTGTGTTTGCCATCGTGTGTTGTGTTGCTTGGCCATAATGATGCATTAATTAATTAGACATTGCTTTTAAATAGAAGAAGATGGTGGATATATATATATATATATATATATATATATATATATATATATATATATATATATATATATATATATATATATATATATATATGTCACAGTGAACTGTGAACTGAATATATAATCAGAGTTGAATCACACTATAGACATTAAGTTTGGAGTTCCGTAATTACTTAGATTCAATGAAGATGATTTTCAGTCAAAGTTCAGTGCAATTGTTCAGTATCCTCCTTGTGTTATCAACAATAATTTTCTCTTGGGCAGGAGAACTTCATCCTGATGAAGGCAATTCTTTAATTTGTTCTATCTTTCTTTTCTTTTCTTTTTCAAGATTCTCATTATTTGATATATATATATATATATATATATATATATATATATATATATATATATATATATATATATATATGGTTAGTTTAATGTGAGACAACCTAATTTTGTGAGACCGTGAGAAATTTTTTTTATTTTTTTAGTTAATTCAAGTTCCGGAAATAATATTTAAAAAAAAGAATTTTTGGATTTTTCCTTTTATTTTTCATTTTAAAATTAATTTTTAGATTATGTACAATGTAATATTCTATTACAATATTTCACGTATTTTCAAATTTTTTTATTTATTTTTATTTTTTTTAGTTAATTCAAGTTCCGAAAATAATATTTACAAAAAGAATTTTTAGATTTTTTCATTTATTTTGAATTTTAAAATTATTTTTTAGAATATGTTAGTATAATATTCTATTAGAATATTTCATTTATTTTCAAAAAAAAAACCGGATTTTTTTTTATTTTTTTTAGTTAATTCAAGTTTCGAAAATAATATTTAAAAAAAGAATTTTTGGATTTTTCCATTTATTTTGCATTTTAAAATTATTTTTAGATTTGGTCTCACAGTTTTACAAAATTAGAATAGTCTCAAATGAACTTTTATATATATATATATATATATATATATATATATATATATATATATATATATATATATATATATATATATATATGGTGAGGTTCAATAGAGAACCATAATTAACCAAAGAACCAAAAAACCAATCTTTTTTTCAACTTTTAGAACTTATTTTTTATCAAAAAAAAACTAAAAATACATAAATTCATAACTTTTTATCATTTTTCAAATGATATAAAATTGTTTTTTTTTACGTCAAATTCACAATGTGAATCTTCGAAAATTCACAACGTGAATCCGGATTCACACGGTGAATCCGAAAAGCATTTTTCACATTCACAATGTTAATATATGAATTTAGATATTTTTAGATTTTTTTTTCGATAAAAAATAAGGTCTCTAGAAATTAAAAAAAAAAATTGGTTCCTTGAAGAACCCATATATATATATATATATATATATATATATATATATATATATATATATATATATATATATATATATATATATATATATATATATATATATATATATATATAAACTGGTTACCTTGGTATGGGTGAGTGAGGAAGTGGGGAAGATGATTTGTCAATATAGTCTAATTAGCACTTTTCTTAAAGGATTTGTGATTATAGTCTCACTAGCTCCATGAAGAGATGAAAAACAAGTCAAGAATTAGTTTCTTCACATCTCTTGTATATATATATATATATATATATATATATATATATATATATATATATATATATATATATATATATATATATATATATATATAGTGAGGTTCAATAGAGAACTATAATTAACCAAGGAACCAAAAAAACCAATCTTTTTTTCAACTTTTAGAACTTATTTTTTTCAAAAAAAAAATCCTAAAATTACATAAATTCATAACCTTTTATCCTTTTTCCAATGATATAAAATTCAATTTATTTTATTTTATTTATTTATTTTTTTACGTCAAATTCACAATGTGAATCTTCGAAAATTCACAACGTGAATCCGGATTCACACGGTGAATCTGAAAAATATTTTTCACATTCACAATGTTAATATATGAATTTAGATATTTTTAGATTTTTTTTTCGATAAAGAATAAGCTCTAGAAATTGAAAAAAAGATTTGGTTTCTTGAAGAACCTTTATATATATATATATATATATATATATATATATATATATATATATATATATATATATATATATATATATATATATATATATATATATATCAACTGGTTACCTTGGTATGGGTGAGTGAGGAAGTGGGGAAGAGGATTTGTTAATATAGTCTAATTAGCACTTTTCTTAAAGGATTTGTGATTATAGTCTCACTAGCTACATGAAGAGATGAAAAACAAGTCAAGAATTTGTTTCATCACATCTCTTGTATATAAATAGTAAATAGATGTTGCTGCTTTTTTTAGCTGGAATTATATATATATATATATATATATATATATATATATATATATATATATATATATATATATATATATATATATATATATATATATATATATATATATATAAAAGTGGGTAATTGTTTGATGTTATCCTGCAATGAATAGCCTTAAGGAAGTAACGAAAGAAATTGGAAAAAAAGACTGGGATTTTAGCCTAAACCCATGTGATGGAAATTTCTAACTGGGCAACATCAGCCCGGAGTGGGATGCCTCAGTATAACAACACTCTTGTTGTGACGATTTTTGTCATGTTGTTGCGATGTAAGTAGTTTGATTTCATTTTATTTATTTATTTATTTTCATAAATAGTAAATAGATATTACTGTTTTTTTTAGCTGGAGTTATATGATTTCCAAATCTCTTTCTATATAAATAGTAAATGGATGTGGAATCGTTGTGTAAATATAAAACTAAAGTAGCCGGATCTTGCTTTATAAACATATATCTCAAGGGACAGATCTAAATGGTGTTCTCCCACCATCTCTGGCAAAGTTACCTTACATTAAAAAACTGTAACAAATACTTGTGTTTAATTAAGATTTTTTATTTATTTACTTTTTGCTTTTATATATATATATATATATATATATATATATATATATATATATATATATATATATATATATATATATATATATATTGCCTAACCAGGGCAAGGCGGGGCGGGGTGGGGTGGAGTGGGGATTAACAAGTAAGAAGTAACAACCTACCTAAAAGTGCATTTGCATGGATTAATATCATTACAAAGGACAAACAATCTTAAGAAAAATACGTTTGCATTTACATGGATTAATATCATCACAAACCCATTCAAACAAACTTATAAAAAAATACATTTGCATTTGCATGGATTAATATCATCACAAAGCCACAAAGTTAATACATTTGCATGGATTAATGTCATCACAAAGTTATGTTCATTTGAGGTTGTGTATATCGTACATAGATAACTTCTACAAAACGAGTGCAGGAAATTGAAATGGAGCCCAAGAAGTTTTATAACTTGATGTGTATGTTTATAATTTGTATGGATGCATACTTAATGACAAACTAACACATGTCTCTCATATTAAAAGTTGATAAATTTCAAGATTGGATTTTTATATCTTCAACAACTTTGGGCAAAATTGCAGGATATTCGGAAGCAGTAGACTAACCGGCAGAATTCCAGATTTTTTTATCACAAATGTCAAAACTGAGGCATCTGTAATAATTTTCCCTCTTCCATTACTTGATTGATTGAAAGCCTATTTTAGACTATATCCATTAGCATCATCTTGAGCATTTTATCGTGATTATCTTTAGTGGTTGTGATTATGAAATAGCGAGATCGATCTTTCCTACAATAAATTCAATGAAGAAAGTGTGCCCTCATAAAGTTTTAATCTTTCAAATCATTTTGTGATTCTTATCCTGCCCATATAATATTCTAAAGATAAAGCTTATGTCATCTTTCATTTATTAGGAACTTATTCAGAAGCTATCCTCCTGCAAGCAACTCGTAAGCTTATTATACCTATATATGGGTTATTTAGAAAGAATTTGTTTTTCTAAATTTCACCAAGTTTAATATTCCGATCTTTGATTGAATGCAGAGAGCTTGGGAAGTGCCTTAGCCAGTTTCCCTGTCTAAGGGGTGAGGAAGATACTTTCCCATTCCAATTAATTAATTTAAACATGAAAACCAAAGTTGACTGATTTTTATGTTTTTTGTTTACTAGAGCACTGCTCAATTCACATTAATTGTGGGGGACTTAAAGTGACCATTGGAAACTTGACATATGAAGATGATGAGGATTCACGTGGAGCGGCTAAGTTTGTTCCCACAAGACAAGTAGCACCGGCAATGTGCTGGGTGGTTATCATAGATTATCCAACTATGTAGCCACCAATGTATATGCACTGATTGACTATTGATGATAGTCAACTATACACTACAACTCGCCTCTCTTCACTATCCATCACTTACTATGGTCAATGTTTACCAAATGGGAATTATACGGTGACTCTGCATTTTGTAGAGATAATATGTCTTTTCAAAGTCTTGGAACGCGTTCGTTTGATGTATATATCCAGGTTTGATTATTCTTGCTATTATATTTCTGCATTTCAAACAGGACTAGTTTAGGAAATATATCCATGTAAAATGCTCCATTTCAACTATAAATAGTATATATAGGCAATTCGCATAATTCATCAGAATATTTTTACAGGGTGTGTGTATATTCAAGAATTTTGACATTAGGAAGGAAGCTGATGGGGTGAATAGGAAACTAAAAAAAGAAATAAAAAATGTTGTTGTAACCAACACAACATTAGAAATCCGTTTCCAGTATGCTGGGAAAGGCACAACAGCAGTCCCAAATAAAGGATCCTATGGTCCTTTAATATCAACCAATTCTATGGTGTCTGGTATGTTATTGTTCCAACTTTAATCTTGTGGTTTTATGTGATTTTCATTTTACCGCTAAACTTATATATATATATATATATATATATATATATATATATATATATATATATATATATATATATATATATATATTGCTGTTTTTATTTAGATATGAACCCTCTTATCATTGATAAAAACATAAAAACTATTGTCATTGTTGTGGTGGCTGGGACTGTGTGCCTCATCCTCATCATACTTGGTGTTGAAAGGCTGGCGTTTTATATGCAAGAGCGCATGAGATGGGAAAGAGGTGTCTACATGTGTTGATTATAAGAATCTATTTACCCAAAATGCACCGATAAATATGTTGTTTAATTTGTGAGATAATTGTTTCCCTGCAGATCTGTGAGAGGATTCAATTTGCAGTCATTTCAATTTACCTATAGACAAATCAGAGCTGCCACACACAACTATTCAGGTTTAAATAAACTTGGGCCGGACGGTTTCGGTGCTGTTTATAAGGTAAGTAAATATTTTACATATTGACATTTCAAATAAACTAAAGGTCACTTATAATTAATTTGCAGGGTACACTCTCTGATGGCATTGTAATTGCTGTGAAGCAGCTTTCTTAGACATCAAACCAGGGAGACTGTGACTTTGTGAATGAGATTGGGTTGATCACTGCCATACAACATCCGAAAATTGTAAGGCTGTATGGATGATGTGCATAATCCAACCATCTAATGCTTGTTTATGAATACATGGAAAACAATTCTCTGGCTCAAGCTCTATATGGTACCCTCCTATTCTACAACACGTTTTCATATATATATATATATATATATATATATATATATATATATATATAAATATATATCATTTAATATGACAGAACGAAGGAAACGTGTATCATAATTAATGGCCACATAATTATAGGTGTGATGTCGTGTGGGACATTAAAACATATGTTCTTAAAATGTAGGCCATGACAACTCTAGTTTGGTACTGGACTGGCCTACAAGGCATAACATTTGTGTGGGGGTTGCCAGAGGCTTGGCATTCCTGCATGAGGAATCCATCCTCAGAATGGTTCATAGTGACATCAAGACTGCAAATGTACTCCTTGGTAGACAACTTAATCTAAAGATCGTTGATTTTGGCTTACCAGACTTTTTCTGAAGACCGCACCCAAGCGCGCACTGTTCCCGCTGGAACATTTTGAGCAACTAGATCCACCTATCTTCAAATCGGATCTTTTATTATATATAAAAGAAATTTCTTTTATTAACTTTCTTCTTGTTCCGGTTATATTGCACCTGAATACGCATATTTTGGCAGTTAACCTACACAATAGATGTGTACAACTTTGGGGTTCTTGCAATGGAATTTGTGGCTGGCACGCGCAACGTATATCCTCCAACAGATGATCTAGAGTATTTAACTATTGTTGAAAGGGTAAAATTTATTTTCCTGAATGCTATAATTTCATTCTTCCTACAAATCCCAAATACTTAACCCAATCTTGTTATTTATGATGCATCTGTTTGTCTCCATCATTAGGCTACTGCTTTGCGACAATAAGATGAGAGTTTGATAGACTTGGTAGATCCAAGATTGGGATTATATTTTGATGCTGGAGAGGCATTGAGAATGATCAGAATCACTCTGTTAAGCACTAATAATAACCCAAATGAAAGACCTTTGATGTCAGAGGTAGTGAACTTGCTTCAGGGAAATATAAATGTACAAGAATATAGAGTCAGATCTTCATTCAGATCTCCAGAGATTTGCCATGGTGAATTCTCGAATCTTGTGCTCTCTCCAGAGACTTACCATGACGAGTTATGGAATCTCGTGCTCTCCCAGAGACTTACCATGGTGAGTTCTGGAATCTCGTGCTCTCTCCAGAGACTTACCATGGTGAGTTCTCTAATCTCGTGCCCTCTCCAGAGATTTATCATGGTGAGTTCTCCAATCTCGTTCCCTTTTCTAGAAACTTACATGGTGAGTTTTGAAATCCCGTGCTCTCCCTAGAGACTTACCATGCTGAGTTCTCTAATCTCGTGTTCTCTTTAGAGACTTATCATGGTGAGTTCTCTAATCTCATGCTCTCTCCAAAGACTTACCATTGTGAGTTCTGGAATCTCGTGCTCTCTCTAGAGACTTACCATGGTGAATTCTCTAATATTCGTGCTCTTTCCAGAGACCTACCATGGTAAGTTCTGGAATCTCGTGTTTTCCCCAAAGACTTACCATGACGAGTTCTCTAATCTTGTGCTCTCTCTAGAGACATACCATGGTGAGTTCTCTAATCTCGTGCTCTCTCCATAGATTTACCATGGCGAGTTCTCTAATTTCGTGCTTTCTCTAGAGACTTACCATGGTGAGTTCTGGAATCTCGTGCTCTCTCAAGAGACTTACCATGGTGAGTTCTGGAATCTCGTGCTCTTTCCTGAGACTGGTCATGGTGAGTTCCGTAATCTCGTGTTCTCTTCAGAGATTTACCATGGTTAGTTCTGGAATCTCGAGCTCTCTGCAGAGACTTACCATAGTGAGCTCTCTAATCTCGTGTTCTCTCCAGAGACTTACCATGGTGAGTTCTCTAATCTCCTGTTCTCTCTAGAGATTTAAAATGGTAAGTTCTCAAGTCTAGTGCTCTCCCTAAAGACTTACCATGATGAGTTCTCTAATCTCGTGCTCTCTCTAGAGACTTACCATAATGAGTTCTCTAATCTCGTGCTCTCGCCATAGACTTACCATGGTGAGTTTAGGAATCCCGTGCTTTCCCCAAAGACTTACCATGGTGAGTTCTCTGATCTCGTGCTCTCTCTAGAGACTTACTATGGCGAGTTCTGGAATCCCGTGCTCTCTCTAGAGACTTACCATAGTGAGTTCTGGAATCTCTTGCTCTCTCGAGAGACTTACCATGGTGAATTCTCTAATCTCGTGCTCTCTATAGAGACTTAGCATGGTGAGTTCGGGAATCTCATGCTCTCCCCAGAGACCTTCCATGGTGAGTTCTGTAATTTCGTGCTCTCTTTAGAGACTTACCATGGTGAGTTCTGGAATCTTGTGCTCTCTCCTGAGACTATCCATGGTGAGTCTCAGGAGAGAGTACGAGACTCCTGAACTCACAATGGTAATTCTCTAGAGAGAGCACGAGATTAGAGAACTCACCATGGTAAGTCTCTGGGAAAGAGCACAAGAGTCCAGAACTCACCATGGTAAGTCTCTATAGAGAGCACACGATTAGACAACTCACCATGGTAAGTCTCTAGAGAGAGCACGAGATTAGAGAACTCACAATGTTAAGTTTCTGGAGAGAGCACGAGTTTCCAGAACACACGATGGTATGTCTTTGGGGAGAGTACTAGATTAGAGAACTCACCATGTTCAGCCCCAGAAGAGAGCACAAGATTCCAGAACACCATGGTAAGTCTCTGGAGAGAGAACAATATTAGAGAACCCACTATGGTAAGTCTCTGGGGAGACCATGAGATTTTAGAACTTACCATGTAAAGTCTCAGGAGAAAGAACGAAATTCCAGAACACACTATGGTAAGTCTCTGGAGAGAACACGAGATTAGAGAACTCACCATGGCAAGTCTCTAGAGAGAGCACGAGATTAGAGAACTCACCATGGCCAGTCTCAGGCTAGAGCACGAGATTAGAGAACTCACCATAGTAAGTCTATGAAGAGATCATGAGATTAGAGAAATCACCATGGTAAATCTCTAGGGAGAGCACGAGATTTCAGAATTACCATGTAAGTCTCTAGAGAGAGCACGAGATTAGAGAACTCACCATGGTAAGTCTCTGGAGAGAGTACGAGATTCCAAAACTCACCATGGTAAGTCTCTGGAGAGAGCACGAGATTAGAGAACTCACCACTGTAAGTCTATGGAGAGAGCACGAGATTAGAGAACTCACCATGGTCAGTCTTAGGAGAGTGCACAAGATTAGAGAACTCACCATGGTAAGTCTCTGAAGAGATCATGAGATTAGAGAACTCACCATGGTAAATCTGAGGGGGAGCACGAGATTTCAAAACTCACCATGTAAGTCTCTAGAGAGAGCACGCGATTAGAGAACTCACCATGGTATGTCTCTGAAGTGAGCACGAGATTCCATAACTCACCATGGTAAGTCTCTAGAGAAAGCACGAGATTAGAGAACTCACCATGGCCAGTCTCAGGAGAGAGCACGAGATTCCAGAACTCACCATGCTAAGTCTCTAGAGAGAGCGTGAGATTAGAGAACTCACCATGGTAAGTCTCTGGGGAGAGCACGAGATTCCAGAACTCACCATGGTAAGTCTTTGGAGAGAGCACAAGATTCGAGAACTCACCATGGCAAGTCTTTGGAGATCTGACTCTATTATCTTGTAGATTTATATTTCCTTAAAGCAAGTTCACTAACTCTGACATCAAAGGTCTTTCATTCGGGTTATTATTAGTGCATAACAGAGCGATTCTGATCATTCTCAGTGCCTCTTCAGCATCAAAATGTGATGACAATCTTGCATCGAACAAGTCTATCAAACTCTCATATTGTTGTCACAAAGCAGTAGCCTAATGACGGAGACAAACATATTCATTATAAATAACAAGATTCGGTTAAGTATTTGGGAATTGTAGGAAGAATGGAATTATAGCATTTAGGAAAATAAATGTTACCCTTTCAATAATAGTTAAATACTCTAGATCATCTATTGGAGGATATACGTTGCGCGTGCCAGCTACAATTTCCATTTCAAGAACCCCAAAGCTTTACACATCTATTTTGTAGGTTAACTGGCCAGAATATGTGTATTCAGGCGCAATATAATCGGAACAAGAAGAACGTTAACAAAAGAAAAGTATTTTATATATAATAAAAGATCCGATTTGAAGATAGGTGGATCTAGTTGGTCACAAAGTTCCAGAGGGAGAAGTGCGCGCTTGGGTGCGGTTTTCAGAAAAAAGTCTGGCTTAGCCAAAATCAGCGATCGTTGGAGTAAGTTTTCTATCAAGGAGTACATTTGCAGCCTTGATGTCTCTATGAACCATTCTGAGGATGGATTCCTCATGTAGGAATGTCAAGCCTCTGACAACCCCTACATAAATGTTTTGCCTTGTAGGCCAATCTAGTACCAAACTAGAGTTGTCATGGCCTACAATTTAAAAACAAATGTTTTAATGTCCCACACAAGATCACACCTATAATTATGTGGCCATTAATTATGTTATACGTTTCCTTCGTTTTGTCATATTAAATGCTATATATATATATATATATATATATATATATATATATATATATATATAGGGTACCATATAGAGTCTGAGCCAAATAATTTTTTTCCATGTACTCTTAAACAAACATTAGGTGGTTGGATTTTGCACAACATCTATACAGCCTTACAATATTCGGATGTTATATGGCAGTCATCAACCCAATCTCATTCACAAACTCACGGTCTCCCTGGTTTGATGTCTGAGAAAGCTGTTTCACAACAATTATAGTGCCATAAGAGATTGTACCTTGCAAATTAATTATAAGTGACCTTTAGTTTATTTGAAATGTCAATATGTAAAATATTTACTCACCCTATAAACAGCACCAAAACCGCCCTGCCTAAGTTTATTTCAATCTGAAAATTTGCGTGTGGCAACTCTGATTTGTCTATAGGTAAATTGAAACGATTGCAAATTGAATCCACTCAGATTTGCAGGGAAACAATTATCTCACAAATTAAACAACATATTTATCGGTGCATTTTGGGGAAATAGATTCTTATAATCAAAACATGTACACACCTCTTTCCCACCTCATGCGCTCTCGCATATAAAACGCCATCCTTTCAACACCAAGTATGATGAGGATGAGGCACACAGTCCCAGCCACCGAAACAATGACAATAGTTTTTATGCGTTTGTCACTGATTGGATGATTCATATCTAAATAAAAACAACAATATATATATATATATATATATATATATATATATATATATATATATATATATGAAAAAGTTCAACAGAGAACCATAATTATGGGTTCTTCAAGGAACCCAATTTTTTTTTTCAATTTCTAGAGCTTATTTTTTATCGAAAAAAAAAATCTAAAAATATCTAAATTCATATATTAACATTGTGAATGTGAAAAGTATTTTTCGGATTCACTGTGTGAATCCGGATTCACGTTGTGAGTTTTTGAATATTCACAATGTGAATTTGACGTAACAAAAAAAATCGAAATTTATATCATTGGAAAAAGGATAAAAAGTTATGAATTTATGTATTTTTAGTTTTTTTTTTTTTGATAAAAAATAAGTTATAAAAGTTGAAAAAAAGATTGGTTCCTTGGTTAATTATGGTTCTCTATTGAACCTCACCTATATATATATATATATATATATATATATATATATATATATATATAATATCTCTATAAGTTTAGTAGTAAAATGAAAATCACATAAAACCACAAGATTAAAGTTGGAACAATAACATACCAGACACCATAGAAATGGTTGATATTAAAGAACCATAGGATCCTCTATTTGGGACTGCTGTTGTGCCTTTTCCAGCATACTGGAAACGGATTTCTAATGTTGTGTTGGTTACAACAACATTTTTTATTTCTTTTTTTAGTTTCCTATCCACCCTTTCAGCTTCCTTCCTAATGTCAAAATATTTGAATATATACACACCCTGCAAAAATATTATGCTTAATTATGCGAATTGCATATATGTTGTACTTTATAGTTGAAATGGAGAACTTTACATGGATATATTTCTTGAATAAAAAGTAGTCTTGTTGTTTGAAATGCAGAAATTTAATTGCAAGAATAATCAAACCTGGATATATACATAAAACGAACGTATTCCAAGACTCTGAAAAGACATTATCTCTGAAAACTATCTCTGCAAAATGCAGAGTCACCGTATAGTTCCCATTTGGTAAACATCGAACATAGTAAGTGATGGATAGTGGAAAGAGGCGAGCTGTAGTGTACAGTTGACTATCATCAATAGTCGGTGCTGATACATTGGTGGCTACATAGTTAGATAATCTATGATTACTGCCCAACGCATTTCCGGTGCTACTTGTCCCCCAAAAGTCTCTTGTGGGAACAAACTTAGCTGCTCCACCTGAATCCTGATCAACTTCATATATCAAGTTTCCAATGGTCACTTTTGGATCCCATGCAATTAATGTGAATTGATTAGTGCTCTAGAAAACAAAAACCATAAAAATCACTAAACTTTGGTTTTCATTTTAAAATTAATTAATTAATTGGAATGAAACATCTTAGGAAAGTATCTTCCTCACCCTTTCGACAGGAAACCAGCTAAGGCACTTCCCAAGCTCTCTGCATTCAATCACACATCGGAATATTAAACTTGGTTCTTATGTCAGGAAATTTAGAAAAGAAAATTCTTTCTAAATAACCCATATATGGGTATAATAAACTTACGAGTTGCTTGCAGCAGCGTAGCTTCTGAATAAGTACCTAATAAATCAAAGATGACATAAGCCTTTTCTTTAGAATATTATATGGCCGGGATAAGAATCAAAAGATGATTTGGAAGATTAAAAATTACAAATTTTCACGACAATATGGGGGCACACTTTCTTCTTTGAATTTATTGTAGGAAAGATCAATCTCGCTGAATTATAATCACAATCACATATCAGCGTTCATGAATTATATAACTATTGTGAGTAAAATTACATATTAAGAAGAACATTTTCAGGTAAAAATTATAGATTGTACGTATATTACCAAGACTACAACCATGCATCTAACACATCAAATTATGTCACATGAAAACTATTTCTGAAATGAGAAAAGGAAAACTGAATACGTACTGTGCAGTATCACCACTATTGATCCATGTAGGAATACTTCCGTTGAGGGAGTTGCTAGTCAAGTACCTAATCATTTCACAAAATAATTATTGGGATTTATAATGCTCTCTTTTATTTTACTTTCCTTTTCAATAATCACTCGAGTATTTATTTCATTAAATATGCAAGGAACAATATAAACTTATCCATATTTTGTTGAACCGTATTCTTACGGATGAAATATATATTATATATTGGTATGAATATTGAGGATCAAGTTATCAAGAAAAATATTTAAGTAAGAAACTTAGTTGAAGCGAATGATACATGGCCAGAAAAAGGTAAAATGCTCATTGTACTTACATTTTCTCCATATCTAGTTCTTTCAAATCTGGTATATCTCCCTCCAAATTGTTGAAACTGAGGTCTCTGTGTGAATATAGATGAAGAGTATATCAAGATGTTTAAACAACCACTAAAGATAATCACAATGAAATGCTCAAGATGATGTTAATGGATATAGTCTAAAAAAGGCTTTCAATCAATCAAGAAACGGAAGAGGGTGAATTATTACAAATGCCTCAGTTTTAACATTTCTGATAAAAAATATGGAATTATGCCAGTTAGTCTACAACTTCTGAATATCCTGCAATTTTCCCTAAGTCTTTGAAGATATAAATATCCAATCTTGAAATTTATCAACTTTTTAGTAGATTTCTAATTTGTATATTGACTTACAGTTGCTCCACACCTGTCATGTTTCTTAGGTCTGGAAAGTACTTCGAACTATTTCCATTCAAATCACTAATGCTTTTGCATGCAGATTATTAAAAAAAAACCTTACATTATTACATATTATATGGACACAACATAAAGGAATTCTCCTTAAAGGGAAGTATCTAGCTTACAGTTGTGTCAAATTTTTCAAGTGGGAGACGGTTACAGGTATTGGTCCTTCTAGACCACTGCCTTGGATATCTCTGATCATAGAAGATAGAATGTCTAAATCAATCAAAGACAACATCAACGGAACGTTAACAATATTAGAAAAGGTTTAATGTGAGAGACATGTGTTAGTTTGTCATTACGTATGCATCCATACAAATTATAAAAT
Organism: Lactuca serriola; assembly: GCF_051521515.1. Taxonomy (NCBI): domain Eukaryota; kingdom Viridiplantae; phylum Streptophyta; class Magnoliopsida; order Asterales; family Asteraceae; genus Lactuca; species Lactuca serriola. Next base: position 29,313,109 of record NC_136409.1, read on the forward strand.
AAGGATGTTACACATAGAGGCATGCATATCAATGTACACATCAAGTTATAAAATGGGCTCCATTTCAATTTCCTGCACTTGTTTTATAGAAGTTATATGTATACACTATACATGACCTCGACCATGTTTCATAAGTTTGTTTGAACATAACTTTGTGGCTTTGTGATGATATTAATCCATGCAAATTCAAATGTATTTTTTATAAGTTTGTTTGAAAATACCTTTGTGACGATATTAATCCATGCAAATGAAAATGTATTTTTCATAAGTTTGTTTGTCCTTTTGTGATAATATTAATCCATGCAAATGCACTTTTAGCTAGGTTGTTACTTCTTACTTGTTAATCCCTACCCCCACCCTGCCCTAGTTAGGATATATAATAGGGACGGGGTTGCATAAAAATGATTTTATCTTGGTTTGATTGGAGGTTTCATGAAGATCCCTAATAGCCATTATCTTCAACACCATCATATCCTCCATCAGCCACCATCGTCAACATACACCACCTGTAGATCCCACCATCATTACCACCACAACATTTCTTGGGTTTACACTACAATTACCTTTGTTTTCCCTCTATTTATTCTTTGTCAGTTTATAAAATTAATAATACAGGTGCATATTTTGATTAGGGCTTAGTTTTACTTTTTTGATGATACATTGGCATACATGTTTATAAAAATCATTACTTTTACTTCCAAAAGGTTAAAATTATTTAATATGGGAAGTAAAGATGAAGCTTATCAAGATATGGATAATAAATATGAGGATTTGGAACATATAAAGCTATGTGTATCTAGTTTTGAAATCATTTTATGAGGCAATGTTGTAGAAGAAAAAATAAGGGAAAATTTTCCTACACAGATGTGTTTAAATGTAATACTCATGTTTTTTTTATTCCTACTTAAAGTTTTCTATTTCACATCCAGGTTGAAATTGGAGAAGGAGTATCACCTTCAGCTGCCAGAAGTATCTACTTCATGCTATTAACTATGTTTTGTTTTGTTGTGTAGGTCCACATACACCATAGTTTGGGGGTTTAGAGTATTTATGTTGGTATAACATTTCTAGAGGAGTATCGGATGATGGTTTGATGGTGAGTGTTTTGGCCTTTGGGGACTATTGACAACTAAGGTATTAACTGAGATTTTGACTTTTGTCCATTTTGTCTACTACATATTGACATTTTGCCCTTTGAATTACCTGTTTTCCTTTTGTTGTTGCTTTGAATTTGACCATTTAGTTCTCTGAAAAGGCACATACAAGATACAAGATACAAGATACAAGATACATGATACTGTAACTGCTCTGTGGTTATTGCTGAAATTTGACCATTTTGCCCTTTCTAAAGTCACATACAAGATACATGACCCAATTCGGAATTTGTAAACATTTTCCAGTAAACACAATTCATACACCAAAACACAACCAAAATTCACTATTTTATTATATTTTGTAAAACCCCATAATTTTCCAAATACAATTTTTCTACAATTACCTGTAACTTGAGGTGTTCAAAGCATTTGAACTAAGTTTAATTGAAATTTGGATATTCGGTTTTTCGAATACAGAATCAGATAACGAGTTTTGAAAATTTTCAATATTTAGATTATCTACATGTTTTTTACATTCATACATATTTCTATATATTTATAAATTTTTTTTCTAAAATTAATTTAGATACCCTAAGTATCCAAACTACAATATGGTTTTAGACATGTGTTTTCCATGTTTCTTTCACCTTCGTGATTTGTCTCCTGCAGATCTTTGCAATACGAACTCCAGTCTTCACCTTTACTTCATGGTTCAAATGGTCGATGTGAAGTTTTTCACTTTCACTTAATTTTCATCACAACAACTAATTATAAGTGGATAATTTCTTCCACTTACTCATTACAATAGGTTAGCCAATTTATTTTGTATTTTACCTATTTAGTTTTGGATCTTGACCAATTAACAATGTGCTTAAATATGATGTTGGGACAATAATTACTTGTGGGACTATCCTTCTTTTTGTGCCTCAAGTCTTTGATTGTTTGCACCTGGGCTTCACGTAGATTTTTTTAAGTCAACTTCCAGCATGATCTAATGAATTCCCATTAATCTCTTAATAGAAGGCTATCTATGTGACATCCCCATTTTCACGGCTAGAAAAGACCAAATTTGTTTATGCTTTATAAAATAAGAGTACCTTTTTTAATAAAAATGTTGTAGAATTTGTTCCCAGAAAATATGATAAATAGGTTATCAAAGCATTTCCGAAGAAAAGTATTTTTATTCATTTTCAAAACATTGGGATGTCGTCATCCAGACATAAATATAAGCATAACCAGAACTTATATTTATTTACACTAGTGATCTACATCTCTTTTAAATCTGTCAGTGTAAAGTAGCTTCGTATCGACACCTGTGATACAAATAAGCTTCAGTGGGTCAAGTTGGGAAACCTCGTGAGTACATAGGGTTTTCAACCCACAATAATATAATTATTATGTTTAAACAACAAACAATCAACCGAATTACCCATCCCCGTTATCTTCCTCATTCTTAAGGGTCTACCCTAAGAGTCATCTATCCTGCATTCGTTCATTCTGAAGTCCCTTGCTTCCAGGCTTTATAATACAGGCACTAAGACCATAGCTGCCAATGCTCATTTGTAAAGTACTAAATCCATAGCTGCTAAAGTTCATTCTTGAGTACTAAATCCATAGCTACCAGTGTTTATATAATAGGTACTAAGTCCATAGCTACCAACGTTTATCCATCAGGTACTAAGTCCATAGCTACTAACGTTTATCCATCAGTACTAAGTCCATAGCTACCAATGTTTATTCAATACGCACTAAGTCCATAACTACCAATGTTCACTTATGTCATCTTTTATCTCTCATGCTTCATCTAACCATGTTATACCCAATATATGTTGTAGATATAAAATACATATATAGTTTAAATCATTTAAAACATGTATAAAATCGTTCATCCAGCATAGATAGCAAGTATACAGGTTATATGTGTTGGATTAGAGGTCTAAGTCCATAACTATATTTGGTATGTACTTGACCCGACCTGGCATCGTCCATTTGGGTTGCATGGCGTCATAACATTTGGATAGACGAAATGAGAGAAAGAACACTTAAGGTTATTAATATATAATAAGTTCTAATATATTAATAATAATATTTAATTAGTATTGATCAAGAATTAATTTAGAATTAATTATGTGACCAAAAGGAGACTAATTAAATATATGGGGTTGATTATGTAAATCATCAATTCTTAATAGTGGGCTAATGATCCATGATTTATTAGACTGGGCTAAACCCAATAAGGTGCTCCATGGATAGTCCATGGAGGTTATAAACCCATGGATCATGGAATATGAAAAGCCATGTCAATTAGGGTTTACATTATGTAACCTACATTTGAAAACACCATAAAAGGACCCCATTGGCTATCAAAATCGTGCACTAAGAAGAGATTAGAGGGCTTGTCGATTTTGCAAGTGTATTATTTCTCTCAAATAGTTATTCCAAAGTTATTAGTGTTGTGTGACACATTTGAGGCATCACACTTGAGGTGCTAGGCTCACAAAGTTCTCAAGGAATCCAAGCAACAAGAAAAGGTATGTTCTCCCACTAGCTTTATCTTTTAATGTTCCCCATGCAATGCTATTTAAGAAAAGAACATTAGAAAACAAATTTGCACGTATCATAGTAAAACATAGATCCAAGGTTTTTACGGTTGCATGTACACCATAAGAGTGTTATAATGCTCAAAACCCTTCAGTGGTATCAGAGCCTAGGCTTGTTTTCTTGATACTCGATGAAAAATGCTTGAAAATCAAAAAAACATTTGTCACAACATGTATGAACTCACCGAGTCCATGGGGGGACTCGACGAGTCCATGAACAAAAGCATGTTGCTTGTCGAGTCAGCTCATGCACTCGACAAGTAGAAGCACCTGTGACCATATTTTCGAGTTTTGCTGCTGGAAATGGATTAGAATCATTACCCTAACCTGTTTTGGACTTGTAAAACTTGTTTTTGATGGTATAATGGTTATTCTAATCCATTTACAATAGCTATTATCAAAATTTCAAGTTTTATATGTGTTGTTTATGATTCTTGAAATTCTTGATATGAACATTCATGAACATATGAGTTTAGAAGATCATAGAAATTATGTGCTATTATTTGGTAGATTAATTCATGATCATTGATGTGTTTTAATGGAGTCCATAACTAGTTCTCAAGTTATGGATAACCAAAAGTCACACTTTAAGAAATCCATTAAAAGAACACATAAGTTACAAAAAAATGAAGAGTCTTCATTTTTAATAAACAATAACTCATTAGTTATGACAGATGAAAAGTTTTGAAAGTTACAAAACTTACCCTCAAGTTTTGGAACATGTAAAGTCACCTAAAAACTTTAGTTCCAATCCCTAGAATTTTAAAAGTTAAAATTCAACCTTTATACTTTATAATATTACAAGTTAATAATATATATATATATATATATATATATATATATATATGTGTGTGTGTGTGTGTCTATAAGATCAAGTCGTCTTAGCATTAGTAGCCTTTATTCACGAAGCCGGTCTATAAGGGGTGGGGGGGGGGGTATAAGGTTGTTGCCTATAAAATGGAAACTTAATAGGTGTCCACTCTCACCCACCGCTTCCTTGACCGGTGGAGGGTCATTAGTCGAATAGGTAGGACAAGGACTATAATTCTCATTAAAGTATGATGAATATTATAAAGTAACTAAACCTTTTATAAATTCTCAATCTTAGTTACTTTAGGAAAATGTGAATAAGGTGCTAATCCATGAAATTACACTTTGCATTTTGTTTGAACCGTTAGTGGAGTGTGTGTGGGTAACCGACACACTAGGCAAAGGGTTTCTTAAATTTTATCATAGGTCGGTGGATCGTGTGTGGGTAACCGACACATTGGGTGAGTGACAAAATTTAAGAGTACCAAGTAATTTGCATGGTTACTTCAAAACTTGTTTTGTGATCCTCGGCATCCCATTCACAAAACCTGAAGGGCACACAAGAGATTGAAACATGCCATTGAATAGTTCAATGAATCTCAAAAGAATCTAGGAGATTCAAATCCAATTAAAACATAATAATGCATTTCGTTTATTGGTGGAAATTGGTGAATCGTCATTCACCTACCTTCAAATATTTTATAGCTTGGATTATGACATCTCTCTTTTAAGTTATAAAATATTGTGTTGGGTCCTAGCCTTAATATTACATTTGGGTGTTTTATTAAGGACTATCCTATATCTAAATTTAAACTTGTCCTTTGTTTCAGATGTCTTCTAACTATGCTGCTTCTAGCTCAAATCTTTCTGGTTCCTTCTCTCTCATGAACCTTTGTGGGAGAGTCATCTTTGATGGATCCAACTTTATGGATTGGATCAGGAACATCAGGATGGTCACTTCTTATGAGGACAAAGAATATGTCCTAGACAAGGAGCTAAAGGAGATTGATGCGACCACTGCTACTCCTGAGGAGATCGCTGCATTTCAGGCACATGAAAAGGATGCTACCAAGGTAGCATGCATCATGATAGCCACTATGACAGCTGAACTCCAAAAGTCCGATAAGGACTATTACCCTTTTGAGATGTACCAAGATTTGATGGACCGATACCATCAAAGTGATCGTCAAGAAAGGTATGAAATAATCTCCTCCATGATAACAACCCGAATGAAGGATGGTGAACCCATCACGGGCCACATGCAGAAAATGAAAAGATTCATAGATCGGTTGGTGAAACTTAATGTGAACTTCCCTAAGGAGTTGGCAATAGATATCACTTTGCACTCCTTGCCTTCATGTTATAATCAATTCAGAATAACATACCACATGAATAAGGAGGAAGTCACACTTAGCAAACTCCAAGGACTCTTAAAGACCGCGAAAAGTGGTCTCAAGAGTAAGTTGGTTGTTACCACTCCTACTCCTACCGTCGCCCCTATCTTGGCAATTGGGCAAGGCAAAGGGAAGAAGAGGAGGAACCCTTCGAAGGGTATCAAAGGAAAGTCCCTTGAAGGCTCATCTTCAAGCAAAACAAAGAAAGGTTTTGTCACTCCTTCTGCTAACCCTAATGAGGCTGAATGCTTCTATTGCCATGAAAAATCGCACTGGAAGCGAAACTGCCCAATGTTAAAGCATTACATTGTGATGGTGTGTATGAAACTATTTCTTCTGTAGAGAACTTATGAAATAATGTATTGCGTGTTGATTCTTCCATAACTTTGGATAAAGCGTCTCTATGGCATTGTCGTATTGGACATGTAAGCAAGAAACGCATAGGCCAAATCCAAAAGGATGGAGTCTTGGAATCATTTCACTTAAAGTCATATGATAGTTGTGAATCTTGTTTACTTGGAAAAATGACATAGTCACCCTTTACTGGTATTTGTGCTAGGGCTGAGGGTCTGTTGGACCTCATACATTCTGATGTGTGTGGACCCTTCAGAACCACCACAAGAGATGCTAACTGCTTCTATGTGACTTTTATTGATGATTATAGTAGATATGGATATATCTACTTTATCAAGCATAAGTCAGAAACGTTTGAAAAGTTCAAAGAGTTTAAGCAAGAAGTGGAGAATCAATTGGGCAGCAACATTAAGATGCTTCGATCCGATCGATGTGGTGAGTATCTTAGTACCGAGTTCCTTGACTATCTTAAAGAATGTGGGATTGTTTCACAATTGACACCTCCTAGGACATCACAACTTAATGGTGTAGCTGAGAGGCGCAATCGAACCTTGTTGGACATGGTTCGTTCCATGACGAGTCGAGCTTCGTTACCAATCTCTTTTTGGGGTACGCCTTAGTGATTGCCGCCCATATCCTTAATCTGGTCCCTACTAAAAAGTTTGCCAAAACACCTCACTAGAGGTGGATTGGAAAAGTACCAAATCTATACCACATCAAGATTTGGGGTTGTGAGGCTTTCGTGAGGCGCGAGTCTCTCGATAAGCTTGAACCCCGAAGTGAGAGGTGTATTTTCATTGGTTACCCACATAAATCCTTTGGTTACCTCTTCTACAGACCTGGTGACAATGTGGTTTGTGTAGCAAGAAGAGGAGTCTTTTGAGAAAGAGAGTTTATAAGCCAAGGAAACAATGGGAGGCAAATTGACCTTGAAGAAATTCAAGAGTAAAGTGGTGAAGGAACTTCAAACCCTAGCAATCAACCTGAGGAGGAAACTCCTGTTGATCCAACAAAAGAATCTGTACCTCTAAGGCGTTTCACTAGAGTTAGGTCTACAGCTGAGCATTACAATGGTTACCATATTACTGCAGAAGGTAATACACTTATCGGTGATAACACACTGATAAGTCTGAATGAACCTAACAGCTACTCGGAAGCCAAGGCAAGCCCTGAGTCAGCCAAGTGGAAAGAGGCTATGGATAGTGAGATACAATCCATGTATGACAATCAAGTTTGGAACTTGGTTGGCAATGTACCAGGTCGTAAGACAGTAGGGTGCAAATGGATCTTCAAGAAGAAGACCGACATGGATGGTAATGTACACACTTATGTTTATTGTCTCTAAATTGGCTAACCCGGATCTACGGACGTTACAATCCGTTTACGATCGGATATGGCTATTAACATTTTAAACAAGCTGCATAAATGAGCTCAAGCATTACAATAACTACAATGATGTAGTTAATTTTTTTTTGTTATTTCATTTTCTATGGAGTGATTTACATAAGTTCTTAGTTGTACCGTACCACTCCGCTCTACATGACCACCAGTTTTCCTGATGTTTTCCTTGTTCTTATTTGCATTGTAAATCGTTGTATGTATTATCCTTAACATGCTTTTCACTATATTGCTCGAGTTTTGTAGTTGAAAAAAATGGTTGTGACCTTGGTGGGAAATTGAAAGACTAATTAAAAATTAGAGAAAACTATTAAAACTTATTAAAAACTTATTTAGTATCTTTTTGTAAGTCGGTACAAAACACCCTAGAATGTTTATTGTAAAGACTTAATGTATTGATGTGCATATATGGAATCAATACGATCGCAAAATTCCTCTTGATTTTAGTTGAAATGTTTATTTATTTTTTTTAGTTTTTTTTTTTAAATCATTGTTTAAACTATTATAATTTTTATTATTGTCTTATATAAAATTTTAATATAAGTGTTACTAAAAGCGAGTTTCTATAATATTTTTTTACAAGATTGATTTTAAAGAAAAAAAATTGTTTATCAAAATTTTAGTAACTTTCATTTACTATTTTCAAAATCATAATTATAAAGATATTTATTAGACCATTTAATGCTATTGTATATTTTTGAATTATCAAAAAACCCTTAAACAAATCTAAATTGAATATTAATCCTCACTAATAAATGAAAATAATTTGACACATGTCACTCTCTTATTAACTTGGACACATGTCATTTTTTTGTATTTTTGATTAAAGCCATTATTAATTAAAGTGTAAATATGATGTGTTAATTAAGAATATAAAAAATGAAAAAAATGACAAATGGGAAAAACAATTAACCAAAAATACAAAAAAATGACATGTGTCCAAGTTAATAAGAGAGTGACATGTGTCAAATTATTTTCATTTATTAGTGATTATATAGTATTTAATATGTTTCCTTTTAAATTTTAAATTTCAAATCTAAAATTTCAAATTTAAATAAAATTTTATATAAACTTTTGTATTTCATTTTTTTTTAATAAACCCGTATAACATACGGGTCTCACACCTAGTTCTTTAATAATTAAAATTATTGAATAACAAGTCCATGATGACACTAGATATTGGAAATTGGAAAGCATAAACTTTATTAACATATACCGTAGCAATTTACTACTCGAAAAACCAAATTAATAAAATTAGATAGCAATGTATGTTTATTTCCGAATTAATATGACTTAATATTCATAATTAAAAACTAACATCATTTTATAAACATAATATGATATTAAAAATATTAAAACTAATCGATTTTGGACATAACTTTATGTTCGTTTTGTTACAAAGCTAACTTACAGTGGATTTAATAACTCTTTTTTACTGAATCCTAAATCCTAAACTCTAAGTCCAAAACCCTAACCCACAAATACAAAACACAAAATCTATATGTTAACAGAAACTATTAGATGAAACACCATATATTCTTTGTAAATAACATGTTTCTGAAATATAACCATTCATAAAAAAGAGAAATGCTTACTCTAATAAAACTAACACCTATCAAAGAGAAACTAATAGCATAAATAAGGTATAAATATGAAACTTGTCCACCATTTACGTCAGGCCTATAACAAGTATCTAAAAAAGATGGAAAACTCGCCAGACACATCATGAGCCTGACTACAATAGATCATGAGGCTGATGACAATAGATCCAGGGCCATCCTAGACTTGAGCCAACGACCTTCTTTAGTGTCCCCCGGTCAATAATCGGGGTCTCTCAATCCTTCATGTATGCTCCACTTAGCTCGAGAATGAATTATTATCCAAATAAAAGTACAATATACGTATATTTTATTTATAAATGATATTTAATGATAGAGTGTGTGTTCTTTAAAGAAGTATTGCAAGATAAATAATGTACAATTAATCATGTGTTTGTACATATAATAGTTTACATGTAATAAACTACTTATACAAAAGAATTAATCGTTTGTAAAAAAACTAATTTATTAAAAAACTATTTGGTGCGAGTAAACGATTAGTGTTTATATATATATATATATATATATATATATATATATATATATATATATATATATATATATATATATATATATATACACTCTGTAATGAGAAGACATTTTCTTTATTAATAGACAACTTAATTATCATAATAACTAAAAAATAATCTTTCAAAGATCGTAGTTTAGACATATTATACACGTTTAGGTTTTAAAATTCTATATAAAAAAAATTAAAGTATGATGTTATCATTTAATTCCTTAGGCGGTTTAGAATAAAAATTATAAAAATTAGGAATATTGGCTAAGGGTCATACGCTAAGGTTTATCGAAAGTATATTGGATATACGTATGTTCATTTCAAGTATGTCTCCTTAAATGGTTGATGGCAAAAAAAGTGACCAATACATTTTATAAAAGGTTGAGAGCGTGATAAAACATCCTCAATCTCTCTCTCTCTCTCTCACACACACTCTCTCTCTCTCTCTCTCTCTATATATATATATATATATATATATATATATATATATATATATATATTGTAACAACGTGAATTTTCAAAAACAAATTTTCATTTTCAACATAAAATATTTCATAACATGTTCTCAAAACCAATGTATCAAATTATTATCTCATCAAGACAATCCCAAACATATCCCAGAATCTTAAATACATGATGCTCTATCAGTATGTACAAATTATGTCGGCGCTTTCCCGCGATCCTCACTAGTACCTGAAACACATAACACATAACACAGTAAACATAAATGGTTAGTGAGCTCCCCAAAATACCACATAAAACATACTAGCCACTCGAGTATATAACTCAAGGATGCCTTCCAGCCAATGTGTCTCAGTGGACCTTCCGACTCCATAGTCTTGGTAAACCTTCCGGTCCTACCATTATTCGCCTTCCGGCCCATATCTCTTATTGCCTTCCGCCCCATATCTCAGATTGCCTTCTGGCCTCATATAACATTGGACATTCCGGTCCGGTCTGAATAATTCTTAGCACAAAATCATATAGATAAGTTGCATAAATCAAGTAAGCACATAAGACCTTCCAGTGACACAGAATACCACTCTAGGTAACGTATAGTGAGAAGACTTACCTCGTAAGATGTCTAGTAAACCCTCATGCTCGATATCCTCAGTCTAGCCTCTGCCTAGCATAATGATAACAATTCTTAATCAATATTCTCTTTACTTCCTCATTTCTCAAGAACGGGTAGAAGACCATTCTACCCCTACTTGACCCCTCCTAATCAGTTTGACCAAACCCTAAGGTCAACTGTAGTCAACCCTAGAAAATGGTCAAACCTGACCAGACTCGCCGAGTGCACTCGGTGACTCGGCGAGTTCATGCGTGTACCCTGATTCCTTCTAAGACTTCACTCGACTCATCGAGCTAACCTCCCAACTCGACGGGTTGCCACTGGTCACGAATCGCAGGGCAACCCGATCCGACTCGTCGAGTTCTCTAATGGACTCAACGAGTTTCCTCCATGGCGTTACTCTTTTGACCTTCTGAGGTCAGATCTGTTCCTCTAATCTATAGATCTGGCCTTTTAGCACCCAAAAGTCATGTAAAGGTCTGAACTTGATGTCCATGCATGGCACATCAAGCTCTATTTGATGAAATAACCACTTTAATGGTGTTTTAGGCTCAATATACTCATGGTACTACATAATGCTAAGTTCATGGGACTCTCTGGACCTATCAAGGTCCAGATCTGATGCCTAAATCAAAAAGGGACCTCACATCTTCATAACCTAGCTCTAAAAGAGGGTAAAGAACCCTAAATCCATGAGATCTATCCAAAACAAGAGATTAGGTGCAGATTTGTACCTATTACAAAAGTCTGGAGTGAAATAGCAGCCAATCCCATGATCTCCTTGCTTCCAAACCTCGAAACTCTCCTCCTTCCTTTTAAAGAACACACCAAGAGGCTCACAAAGGTGCTATTTCTCACTCTAAGCTTTTAAGGGCGATTAGGGTTTCACAAGGGTTTGTGTGGCCGCAAATGAAGGCCATAAGGACCTTTAAATAGGTCCCAAACCCGGACAATTAGGGTTTTCCTCATCGGCACCGACTCGTCGAGACAGATACCCGACTTGTCGAGTCCATTCGTTAAAACGTCACCTGATCACGACTCTACTCGACGAGTTGTGGCACCAACTCTTCGAGTCCCTCCAATTAATTCAAAAATATATAATTAAAATGACGTACCCGAAAATCCGGATATTAAATACATAGAGGTAGATTCAAATGAATGCACCAAAAGAAATTTAGTATTATTTATATGTATATTAAATGTTATCCATACTTATAACTCATTTTTATGGAAACTAATTAAACTCGTCATTAATGTCAACAATAATAATCTTTTAGAATGAATTCATATTTAGAATAATAAGAGTGTATTCCGGCAAAATGAGAGTGTATTCTAGTAAAATACACTCTCGTTCTTCGTATTCCATGTAATTTTATTGTATTTTAAGTGAGTGAGTCCTAAAACAAAATATGAACTCATATATAATAACCTAGATGCAAATTCATTTCGAAAGAATGTTATTGCTGACGTTAATGACAAATTTAATTAATTTCCATAAAAAGAGAATTATAATTATGAATATCATTTAATATACATATAATTATGAAAATCATTTAATATCTATATCTATTTAATTAAATAATTATTTAATTTACTAAATTTCTATTGGTGCATTATAGAACACAATAAATGTAAGAAACAAAATAACCTAGCCCTATATATATATATATATATATATATATATATATATATATATATCATGGTTGTGAAAATCGAGATTCATTGGTGATTAATCGTGGATTAATCGACTGACGTTCTCCAACCGTCGAGGATAAGGTTATTAATCGGAAATTTAGGATTAACCGGGTTTGGCGGGTTTAACCGGTCAACAAAAGCCAAAAAAAATTAAAAATTAAAAAAATTCAAAGAATCAACTTTTTTTTTTTAATCTAAAATTTTCAAATTTTCAAAATTTCAAATATTATACCAAAATGTTCATATTTTCGTATTTTCAAAATTTCAAATTACAATTTTTTTTTTTTATTTTTCTAATTTTGAACTACTTTTTTTAAGATATATTAATATCTGATTAATTTTAATATATTATTAATAATTTATTGTCCCCGATTAATCCGTTAACACCTGTTGACCGTCAAGCTAATGTCGAACGATTTTTACGACCTTGATATATATATATATATATATATATATATATATATATATATATATATATATATATATATATATATATATATATATATATATATATATATATATATATATATATATATATATATATATGAGAACTAAATTTGGGAAGTTAGCCGATAAGCTTTTTATGTACATGCAACTTTCACATTGAATTTCACATGTGCATGTGTATATGACATATGAAAAATATTTGTAATGTAATTAGAAAAAAATAGTATGATTTGCATATGCAAATTTGTTTAAATGTGGCTATGGAAAAACAAATATAAAAATATGTCAAAAATGCATTATTATGAAAAATTCTTCTTTTAAATATTGATTTTGAAATATTTTAAAAAATTTCGTTGAAATAAAAAAAAGTTTTTTTGTATAAAATATTTTGATTAATAAGCAAAAATAGTGTTCTTAAGTCAACGAATAAATATTTTATAATATAAATATTTAAAAAAAGTTGGTTTTTCAACAAAAAGAATGTATTTTTGATGCATATTCATATTTTTTTTGTTTGTATGCACATTAAAAAGTATTTTCATACATACATGTATGAAGTTTTTTTTTTCAAATCTCTTAGATATACATATTTATATTTGTTTTCACTCTGCTTACAAATTAAAGCATAACTCTCTATTTATAGAATCATAGAGAGGATCTGATACAAGTGTTTTACGTCACTGCTGACCAAATCATCCACTAACAACATTATTGTGTAGTTGCTTATCTTTGAGGTTTCTCTCTTATTTGATGCTTGTTGAGGAATCTTCTTTAATAACAGCTTTGCCATTATTATCTTTGGTAGTGGAGGCCACTTGGATGATTGAGCATTGGCAGTTGTATCTGTTAGTGCTTTTGTGGAGCTTCTTACAGATGTATGCCATGTGTTCGCCGATTAAGTCTGGCTTTAGTAGGGAGTTTTGGAAGGCTAAGAACAGTTGTTCATCGGGCGGAGAAATCTCTTTGTTGTATTTGCTGTAGATTATGGTCTTTTCATTGGCATCATATCCATTGACAAAGATCTTTTCATCCACTGAAAAAATGAAAACCTTATTGATAAAGATTTCAATTCTAGATTTTGCTAATTGGAGGATATCGGCTCTTCAAGCTTTTCTTCCATGGCTTTGCTGGGCAAATAGGTTTCTTGCTTGTAGATGCCTATCTATACTAATTGATGAGGATGATATTTAATTTCATCCTTATCATTCCAGTATGGGATGCTACTATTGAATTTTAGAAAAATGTGTTGATTCTTTTTGCAGCATCTTGTTTTGAGAGTTTTTATTACTTTTGTAAAGCTTTTAGATAAAAGCTTTAATAATAGCTTTGCCATTATTTCCCACACATTTGAATTTCATAAATGAACCCCAAGTTACATAACCAAAAACCCTAGCAGACCTATACAGATAGATGCCTAGCTCAAACTAACTAAATGTGACCTAACAGTCTCCCCCTTGGTTTGAGGCTAGCATAGTTTTAGCCCTTTTCAATGATGAGCACATCCGACCTTCCCATTGCACACAACCACATCTTCTTCTCTATAATCTCTGCAATCATCATCGTGTACTCTTTAGCAACAATATCGAAAATTTCATTAACAACATGTATTTGATGTTGAGCTAGAGTGTGAAAATCCCATTTACCAAACTGAAGCAAATCCTTGTTGATCAACCGAAATACACCGTCTGGACATTTGATGACAGCAGAAGCTGTGGCTTCATCATAGACCCAGTAAAGCATATTTCTTAGTGAACCATCTTGAAACATCTATACTATAGGAATTTATTTCAATTGGTTAGAAGGAGGCCGCATCACAACTTTGAACGACTTGTTGGTCTTTGGATCCAAAACGTCCTTCAAGTTCTTGACGAATGATTCTACAGTCTTCATCCCAAAAAAAATCATCTTCATTTAATTCTCTATAAAAAGCTTGAAATATGTTGCTCATGGATCATTGGATGGGTTAGAAAAGGGAGCAATGGAAAGTTCAGATAGATCAACTCTCGTCCACGAACTAATTGTTAGATTAATGTTCAAGTCCATAACTATATTTAGTATGTACTTGACCCGACTTGGCATGGTCCATTTGGGTTGCATGGCATCGGAACAATTGATTAGAAAAAATGAGAAAAATGATACTAGTGATTTATATTAATATATTATAAGTTCTAATATGTTAATATAAAATCATATTATTTAATTAGTATTGATCAATAATTAATTTATAATTAATTAAGTGATCAAAAGGAACTAATTAAATATGGACTCTTAGATATATATGTGTAGTGGGCCAAGTTCATTTAGGTTGGGCTAAGCTTTCATGGATAGTCCATGGAGTGTTTAACCCATAGATCCTATGGAAATGAATGGTCATGGATATTAGGGTTTAACCCTAATCCTCCATACTATATAAAGAGTCCTATGGTTCATGAAATGGGTGCTAGAGAAAGAAGCTAGTGGCTAGTCGCTAAGTGTGGATACACTAAAGAGGGCAAACCGATTTCAGAAGGAAAGAACCAAGTATCCTTTATTCTCTAGTTATTCCAATTGTTGGTGGTGTTGTGTGAACCATTTGAGGTGCAACACTTGGGGCACTAAGCTCTTAAAGCACTAAGGAAACAACCACAAGTAAAAGGTATGTCATCTAACTAGTACTTTGTAGTATAGGTGCTTCATAATATTCTAGATAGGCTGAAACCTTGGAATATTGATTATTTGCATGTATAATAGAGAAAACATAGATCCAAGGTTTATAGGGTTGCATGTACACCATAGGAGTGTTAGAATGCTCAAAACCTATCAGTGGTATCAGAGCCTAGGCTTGTTTTCTTATATACTTGATGCAAATTGCTGAAAATTGAAGTTATCTTATTGTCTGGACAGTGGACGCACCGAGTTTACTGATGGACTCGACGAGTCCAAGGCAAAATGCATCCAACTTGTCAAGTGGTTCATATACTCGACGAGTTGGAACCCCTAACAACATATGTTCAAGTTTCTTGGCTGGAATTGGACTAAGGACATTACCCTAAACTGTTTTTGAACTTGTAAACCGATTTTTGATGTGGTAATATTCATATTAATCCAATTTCAAAGATAATTGTCAATAAATTCATGTTTTGTATTAGTTTAATGGTTAGGATAATGTCATGAAAAATGTTTGATGTGAATTATCTTGTTCTTACGAGTTAGTTTAAATTAATAGAAAAATTATCTGATGATATGTTTTCAATCCAAATTAATATAAATGTTGTTCGTAAAATATGTTTGTGTAACTTGTCCTCAAGTTATATGAAAAGTCACATTTATGATTTATAAAAACCTCATAAGATTTCCATAAGTTATAAAAAAGGAAGAGTCTCATTTTTAAATGCTTTTAAAGTCTTCCATAACTTGTCCTCAAGTTATGGAACTCAAAGAGTTTTTCATTAAAACTACTTTAAACTCATAAGATATGAAATTGAAAAGTTTTTGAATAGTTAAAAACTTGCCCTCAAGTTTTGTAATTTGTAAAGTTTCCTCTCATGAATACTTTAATTCCAAATTAAACTCATAGAATTTTAAAAGTTAAAACTCAGCTCTTATACTCTATAATATTATAAGTTAATAATATATATATATATATATATATATATATATATATATATATATATATATATATATAAGAACAATTCGTTTTACCATTAGTAGGCCTCATTCACGAAGCCATTCTATAAGGGGGGGGGGGGGTATAAGGTTGCTGCCTATAAAATGACAGTTTGATGGGTGTCCACTCTTACCCACCACTTCCTTGACCGGTGGAGGGTCGTTAGCTGAACGGGTAGGACAAAGACTATAATTCTCCCTTCATTATAAGTATAATGATAAATATAAAGTAACTAAACCTCTTATAAATTCCTAATCTTAGTTACTTTAGGAAAATGTGACTTTGGTGCTAATCCATGAAATTACACTTTGCACTTTGCTTAAGTCGTTAGTGGAGCGTGTGTGGTTTACCGGCACACTAACTTGTACTTAACAAGGTAGGCAAATGGTAACTTAATGTTTATCACAGGATCGATGGAGCGTGTGTGGTTAACCGACACATCGATTAAGTGATAAATATTAAGGGTACCAAGTATATTTGCATGGTTATTCACACCTTGTTTGTGATCCTCGGCATCCTAGTCACAAACTCGAGAGGGCGCAATAAAGATTGAAACATGCGATTGAAAAGTTCAATGAATCTCAAAAGAATCTAGGAGTTTCAAAAACTAATTAAAACCAAATAATACATTTTGTTTATCATGGTGGAAATTGGTGAATCGTCATTCACCTACCTTCAAATATTTTATAGCTTGGATTACAACATCCTTCTTCCGTGTTATAAAATAGTTTGTTGGGTCCTAGCCTTAATATTTCATATTAGGTGACCTATTAAGGACTTAAATAAACTAACGTGAATTTCTCCCATTGTAGATGTTTGGTTTAGACAACAATGATCTTCCCAAATCTCATGGAACAAACTTTCCTAATGAAGATGATTTCCCGAGTTTGGCTGTTGGAAATCATATTTCTCTTCCTCCACATCCTCCAATTATCCTCCCTGACCCACAAGCTCAAAGACTTGAAAAGTTCAAGATCACTCAATCCCTACTCACAATGAAGCATAAAGATGGAAGTCCTGTGTGCACTCATGTCTTAGATATGAAGTCACATATTGACAGGTTTAGAATGTTGGGTGTCGTTTTCCTAAGGAAGTTGGATATTGACTGGGTCCTTCAGTCTCTTCCTAAGTCATATAGTAAGTTTATTAAAGACTACTATGTGATAGATCACGACATGACCCTAATAGATCTTTCTTATTTGCTTATTGTAGCTGAATCAGAAATGATTTGGCGCAATAGTCAGCAAATATGGATGGAAGGTCTATTTCTCAAACTTTCATGGGCATTGACAATAATCACACTGGACGTCCAGAAAAGCTTTCTCTTCCCAATGGAAAGGGCTCGACCTTTATCAACCTGGTTGACCGGAAGGTAAAGTGAAAGTCTAAGTTTGGGATAGCCTTTTGTACCATTCCCGAAGACTCTATATGTTTTCATTGTGAAGAAAAGGGGCATTAGAAGCGAAGCTGCCCTAGCTACCTGAAGGATCTGCAAGAAAGAAGAATCAAGAAGTTTGACATTGCTTCAGGGAAGTCCATTATCTATCTCTGTTACGTTCCTAGTTGATGATTCTTAATACAAAATGTGACTCTATTGCATTTTGATGTTTGGCAGGATCAAGCAAAGGGAAGGAAAGTTAAAGAAAGAGTATGCTGAATCTGATCGCGAAGATGGATTTCTATCGTAGGGTTGAAGATCGGATTTTTGAGCTACTACTTAGGAGTTATGATAGAATGCTAAGAAACATGTAATAGCATAGTTTTCCTTTAAAGTTGCATTGTAAGGAAAAGTTTTCCGCATTTTATAAATAAATAAAATTTTGTTTTACTTTATTTTATATCTCCTTGCAAAGGCATTTATGAAAACTTGATGTTTGTATGTTTCTAGCAATATTCGAAATATGAATTTTTTTAGTTCGTTTGTGGTAGTGTCTAAATTTACCAAATAAGGAAAGATTCTCATCCCCAAGTTTCAATTGGATCAAAACTTGGAATCATGCAAGTTGGTATAGTATGATGAATGAAAATTTTCATTTTTGGAAAATTAAGACTAGTTCCTTGTTCACATGTATATGTGAGTCAAGTGAAGGACTAAGGGAAGAAGTACACATTCTTGTGCACTAGTCAGAGTCCACCACAAAAGATCGATAAGACTATTCTTCATGATTTACTAAAGTTTACTAAATATGGTTATACTTACAAGCTTGAGTATGAGTCTGAGACATTGGAAAAGTTCCAATGTATGGCATAACGAATAAGAAGAATCAAATTAGGCAGAAAGATAGAAGTTTCTTAAATCTCAAAAGATAGGAGAGTACTTTAGTATCATGTTTTATGATCATATTAAAGATTATGAGACCATATGACAATTCATCCTCTAAATGCATTCTGGTAGCTAAGAAGAA
The DNA here is from genome assembly GCF_051521515.1 of Lactuca serriola. Taxonomy (NCBI): domain Eukaryota; kingdom Viridiplantae; phylum Streptophyta; class Magnoliopsida; order Asterales; family Asteraceae; genus Lactuca; species Lactuca serriola. Next base: position 29,332,145 of record NC_136409.1, read on the forward strand.
GAGTCATGAGTTGTTGAAGTGGTCAAATCAAGAAGATGAGTCATACTTCGTTCCAAAACAAATCTTAGAGTCATACTCCAAGATTGTAATTTGAGTGACATGTCTTAAAGAAGGTTTATAACACTTGTCAAATGTAAGAGTAAAATGTGTTCTATTCTTGTACATTTGAAATTGGTAAGTTGTGATGTTTTGGATAAAACAAAGAAAAACTAAGGCCAATTATGTGTAGTGATTGTCTTGATTAAGAATCCACACTATCTCTTGAATATTTGGCAAGAACGTCTTATAGGTTAAGAAGACAGTGGGAGTCTAAAAGATCGTGAAATAGTTTCAAGAACTTATCAAGAATAAAACTTGTAATTCATCACCAGCACACGACTAGAGGTTTATAACATGTCGTGTTGACATATTCTTATTTCTGTGCCCATTCCTGTTAAAGTTAGCTATACATTTGAGTTCTACATATACTTAGTTTTTTGCATATCTACTTGGAAGAAATGGCAGGCCCTTGTACTTCCAGGTGGCAAGAAGTTTAGATTGCATAAGTTCAGTCCATATGAGTTTGAATTTGTCACCAACCTTGTGTTGTGGTTATGGTTTTGACAAATTCACGTGGATAAGAACACATACACCATAAAATCTAAGTGTCATAAGGTTTCTCCCCGATTCATGAAAATGATGGCGAGGAAAATCTTTCACTAAGTAGTTTTTAAGTAGATAGCAATTGTGATATTTTCAGTTCTCAAAGCGTTAGTGGAGCTTGCGTTGTTAACCGGCACACTAACATGGACTCATGTGAAATGGAAAAGGTCTAAACAATTGAAAGGAAAATCATCTCCGTCGCTTGTTGCCGCCGCTCCGCCACTGTTAGCCACCGTCTTGGGTGGTTGTGGGCTTCCGGGTGCGTTTGGATGGATACTTGGAGTACCTTGGTGTTGTATTGACCGAAGATCATAGTCACCACCACTGTTAGGTGGTGGCTGCCACCATGTGCCATCATGTGTGTGTTTATGTTAGCTAGTGGGTATGTTTATTTTTGGTTAAGGCATTGTAAATTGTAATTAGCTAAAGTATAATAAAAAGAAACCCAAACCACCACCGTAGGGTGGTGGCTACCGCTTCCTGCCGCCACCGGCCGCCGTGTCGGGTGGCAGTGTGCTTGCCTTGTTGAGTTTGGTCCGTTTGGGATGCTTGAAACCCTAGTGGGCCTTGTAAGCCCTAATGGGACCAATGAAGCTTAATGGACCCTAATTGACCCAATAAACCACTAATGGGCTTAATGATATTCTATTGGGCCTATTGGACTAAGATGGGTTGGAAACCCTAATTAGGGTTGGAAAACCCTAATTTCATGAAACCCTAATTTGGGATTTATCGGGACCGCATCAGAATTATTTAATGAACCTAATGTATTAATTAATAATCATTTGCAATCGAGCAAGGTTAGTATTGGACTTAATGGATTAAGTCCTTAATGGGTTAAGCAGGAAGCTTAATCCTAATCATCATTATATGTGAAACCCTAATTTCACTTGGGTTTATTGATGGGCCTTCCTATTGGGACTTGATGATTGAGTATCATTAGGCCATCCAAGATCAAGCAAATGGACCAGAATAATTAATGGGCTTTGAGGTAAGGCCCATATGAGGAGTTAGGCCCAATTTGGAAAATTGGGCCATAGTTTGGGCCTTTACGATTATGTGATATTGGGCCATTAAAATTTTGAATGTTGGACTGGACTAAATGATTGGGTCTTTCGGTAAGACCTTGTAAGGGTTTGGGTCCAATTTGGAAAATTGGGCCGTATGATGGGCTTTAACTCATAGTTGAATTTTGGGCCTATGGATTGGGCCTTGGGCTTGAATAAAGCCAAGCATGGGGTAATGTAGTAGTGACCCCAAGTATGTACTTATGGTTATGTAGTGGAACCCAATTATTAATTGGGTGTTATTTTGGTGTTGACAGTTTGGGAATCTGTCATCCAATAGTTGGGGTTGAGTCTGCAGGACTTCAGCATCGTGAGATTGTGTCTACGGGACTTCAGCAGTGTGAGGTGAGTTACCTTCTAGTAACGGTGGGTCTACGACCACAATGCCGATCCACCAAGTATAGTAGATGATTGTCTTTGTGATATTCATCTAGGTTTGCTACTATCTCATATGTTATGTGCTACTATGATATGATGTTATATGCTAGTAGCAGTAGGGGAGACAATCCCCAAGATTTCCGGTCGATAGAGCCAAAGGGGGTAGTCATACCCAGTCATGTTAGATAGAATACGATTATGTGTTACATGATATGTGGTAGTAGTAGAGGGGTGAAATAGTCCCCAGTATCCAGTCAAGAGGACCAAAGGGGAGGCCAGCACCCAAATATACTAGGCAGTATCCGGTCGAGAGGACCGAAGGAGAGGACAGCACCCAGATATGCTAGGCAGTATCCGGTCGAGAGGACCGAAGAGGAGGCCAGCACCCAGATATGCTAGGCAGTATCTGGTCGAGAGGACCGAATGGGTAGGTCGGGCACCCATATATGTCTGACAGTATATGCATGTTATGTGATTATATGGTATATGGTACGATGGGGGAACTCACTAAGCTTCGTGCTTATGGTTTTCAGTTTTGGTTTCAGGAACTTCGTGTTTAAAGGAAAGGAGTCGGCTAGATCGCAGCGCATCACACTATGTTTTCCGCACATGAGATCTTTGGGATTGCACTCTGATATGGTTTATGATAATACGTTTTGATTATTGACACTTTGGAATTGACATGAGATATTATTATGAATGTTTTTATATTGATGGTAATAACTTATTTAAAAATGAAAATTTTGACCTTGAAAATTGGGATGTTACAATAATCTTCAAGACTAGATATATGAGTTGTTGATTATGAGTTAGTCATGCATTGATGGCACGAAAATGCATCACTAACTTGATGTTGTAAAATGTGTGGTTGTGCATGATTTAATGAGTAGTTAGTACAAGCGTATAATGTCAAAGTTTATCTGTTCCTTTTATGCTAAGAAGATTAAAAGCGATATCTTGGGCCCCTAGATGATTATTTTTTGACTTATGTTCTGGGCCCGGTCAGAACTAAATTGATGTGTTCAATTATGTTCTATTTCAAACTAATCGAAAATCGGGAAACCAATTAAAAGACATTAAGTATGACATTGTTCCACGCATTTGTCCAGCTGATATCTTGAGAACATATGAGTATATGATCCCTTATCTAAAGGATGCGTCACTAACTGAGTTAGAGTTGACAATGGCTTTCGGAAGCTTACGATTGCAAGTCGGATTTTAAAGTCACATAGGCAGCTATAGTTATTAGACTTATCCAAGTGGAAGATTGTTGGATTTGGTGTCTAAGCCCATAACTATATCTGGTATGTACTTCACCCAATAGTAGCATGTTCCTTTTGGGTTGCCTTCACCAGTGCAATTTGATAGGATGGTTTTATGAGAATAAGGTTATATATGATTTATTAATATATTATAAGTATAATATATTAATATGATAATTTAATTAGTATTGTCCAAGAATGATATTTATGGACAAAAGAGAGAATAATTAAATATGGAGGGATTGGTTATGTAAATCAATCATACTTATTGTATGGGCTAAATGATCCATGGTTATGTGAGTGGGATAAACCAATAATATAACCCATGGATAGTCCATGGAGGTTAAACGCATGGATCATAGGAATGTGGAAAGTCATGGATGATTATGGCTTACCAAGTGTAACCCTAGCACCTGCCACAACTATAAAAAGCCACCTCCATGCTCAAAATCTGTCACACCCCCAAACCAGAATGGCGGAAACATTCGGGGGTGGATGACTTCACGTAGTATCATAATCATTGAATATTGTAAAGAAAGTAACACAACCATCACATATATAATGAAAACGTATGTTGTTGCGTTATACATATTAGCAAAAGAATATTACAATGAGATGATAAATGTTCAATAATAAAACATCCTTAGTGTTCCCTTCTCCAAAAGCTGGTGGTTACCTGTATTACTGATTCCCTGAGAAATACAAGTGGTTTCGAAAAAGTGTCAACAATTAAGTTGGTGAGTTCATAAGTGTTTTACATTGAAAAGCATGTCCTTTTTGATAGTAAATTGATGAAAGAGGTTTTCAGAAAATCCAATATTTTCTATAAATGATTTGAAAAGTTTCCTGTGTTGGAGTGTGTTTGTGTTTTCCATACTTGAATAACAGTGATAAAATTTGTGTTAACGATGAAATGGAAAACTGAAATGCATATATGAATCTCGTAAATCAAACTTGTTTTTATACTTTTATGTGAGTTTTATAACCATGCTATTGACACTGATGGCCTGTAACAACGTTCTTCAGGCGTTGGAACTGTTATGACATTTGTCACCCCAGGCCTGCCGGCCTAGCTGTAGCTAACAACTTAGGTGTGGGATTGTCAATCCCGTATAGATCTATACACAAGTATCACGCTCCCCCTACAAGGGATTATGGTATATAATACAGGACTTAATAATGCATACTCGAACGTACGTGAAGCTGTCTCACATTACTTGGTATAAACAGATTTACGATAATAAAGACTTTACTTCTTTTGAAAGCATTTCATTTGTCGAGATGTATCTGTAAAACGTATGAATCACTTGAATACTACACTCATTATAGTTTCTCAAAAGTATTTCCCATTTGGTAATAACAACTTGGTGATATAATAGCCCTTTAAACATAAGGTTATTTTTGTATCAAAACCTTATAAGAACGATATTATAAAAATGATACTTTGATTTGTAATGTACTTGTATTTCCCCCCTAAAACATGAAAAGAATTGAAAAGTAGGGGTATGAACTCACTCGTTAAGTTTGAAGAGAGAGGCTAGGGTTGAGCAGAACTTCGACCGCGGATGGTTGCGTCGTCGGGCTCTTCGGGGATCTCTGCAGCGTAAATCTTTCGTCGGGGGCTCGAGTGCGGAAACCAAGGTAAGAAAATGGTCTCTGGAACTTAGTGGTATGGGAGAATGACTGAGAAGTTGTGAAAGTGTGCAAAAACTCGAAGCTTATGCCTTCTATTTATAGGGCTGGAAAACCCCGTACGCGGCGCGTAATCTTGGAGTACGCGGGGCGTAATATGGCGTCATGGCTTACGACTCGGGTCTAGCTAAGCGTAGCTTGGGCGGGCCGATGGGACTCGACTCTGGGTCTAGTACGCGGGGCGTAATCCCTGCTTCCGACTTCTAAATTCCGTAACTTTCGCGTACGAGCTCCGTTTTTCGCGTTCTTTATATTTACGCGTAGGTGAGATTATGCTCTACAACTTTCATTTAGACTCCGTCGGCTAGTTTTGACTTTATTTTTAATGATATATTTTTAATAGGCCGGGCCTCCTAAAGTTCGTTAAAAATTCATAGGTTCTTTATTCGACGTTGGTTTTCGTTTGTCTTTTTATTGTTTTGTTACCACTGAGGAGATCTTCAACTTCCGTTTAGGTGGCGATAGCTAAATAACACTCGATCTTCAATCCGAGTTTTTAGCCCTCTACTACTGTTACAAAACTTTGAAAATCCGTAACTTCTTCACACGAGGTCCAATTTGGGCGATCTTTTTATGTATGCTCACCTTTCTACGAGATCTACGACTTTTGTTTAGATACTTAAGGCTAAAATGCATTTTATTGAGATTCTACTTTTTACGTCAAAAAATGTTTTAACGTCGTGTCGTAAATATACGAGTGGTTATAATTTCTTCAATATAACTCGGTTTTGAGCGTTCTTTATGTTTTTGGAAACCTTGGCATGATATCTAATATTCGATGCATCCCATCTTAGATACTTGAACACTTTATTTTCGAGGTTAATTTCGTTGTACTTAGCTTTCGAGTGTTACAATGCTTTTGTAAAATATAGGGTTGTCACATCATCCCCCTGTTAAGGAAATTTCGTCCCGAAATTTAATCTAAGATAGTGTTTACAGTTTTAGGAAAAAGATGCGGGTACTTTTGTTTCATCTGATCCTCGCGTTCCCAGGTATATTCAGGTCCTCGCTTGGCATTCCAGCGGACCTTTACAATGGGTATGCGGCTTTGTTTAGTCATTTTGATTTCTCGATCCATGATCTCTACTGGTTCCTCCACAAATTGAAGGTTTTCATTTATTGCAATTTTGTCTAGAGGAACGACAAGGGTCTCGTCGGATAAGCACTTCTTCAGATTCGATACGTGAAAGGTAGGGTGTACGTTGTGGAGTTCCTGAGGTAGTCTAAGTTTGTAGGCCACCGGACCGATCCTGGCAAGGATCTCGAATGGTCCGATGTATCTAGGGTTCAGTTTTCCACGTTTTCCGAAGCGTATTAAACCTTTCCAAGGTGAGACTTTGAGTAGGACATGGTCTCCAACTTGGAATTCTAAGGGTTTTCGTCTCTTATCTGCGTAACTCTTTTGTCTATCCCTTGATGCTTTTAGACGTTCTCGAATTTGAACAATCTTCTCCGTAGTCTCCCTTATGATTTCTGGTTCAGTGAGCGTGTTGTCAGTTGCTTGTCCTTTTGCTAGTTGCGTGTCCCCCACTTCGGCCCAGCACAAAGGTGACCTGCATTTGCGGCCATAGAGGGCTTCGAACGGGGCAGCTTTGATACTGGTGTGGTAGCTATTGTTGTATGAGAACTCGACCAATGGTAGATGTGTATCCCATGCTTTTCCAAAATCGATTATGCAAGCTCTCAGCATGTCTTCTAGGGTTTGTATAGTTCTTTCGCTCTGGCCGTCGGTTTGTGGGTGATAAGCGGTACTCATGTCTAGCCTTGTCCCCAAAGCTCTTTGTAGCGACTGCCAGAACCTTGAGGTGAATCTACTATCTCGGTCCGAGATAATGGATATGGGCACACCATGCAGTCGTACAATTTCTCTGAGGTATGTCCTTGTTAACTTCTCCAATTTATCCATCTCTTTGATCGGTAGGAAATGTGCTGACTTAGTTAACCTGTCGACAATTACCCAAATGGTGTCGAGTCCGCTTGTTGTCTTGGGTAATTTTGTTATGAAATCCATGGTTATCCGCTCCCACTTCCATTCGGGTATTTCTGGTTGTTGTAATAAACCTGAGGGCTTCTGATATTCCACCTTGACTTTGGCACATGTCAGGCATTTGCTCACGTAGGTAGCAATTTCGGCTTTCATGTTTTTCCACCAGTACAACTTCTTGAGATCGAGATACATCTTATCGGAGCCGGGATGTATGGAGTATCGTGTTTTATGGGCTTCATCCATAACGATTTCTCTGAATCCACCAAACTTCGGTATCCAAATTCGATACATGAAATAACGAATTCCGTTGTTCTTGGTCTCAAGGTTTTTATCCATTCCCCTTAGGGCTTCTCCTATCATGTTTTCGGATTTCAAGGCTTCTACTTGGGCTTCCTTGATTTGCGTGGACAGGTGTGAATGGATCGTCATAGTTAGGGACTTCACCCGGCGACCTGAGTACTCCTTCCGACTGAGTGCATCAGCCACTACATTAGCCTTTCCAGGGTGATATCGAATTTCGCACTCGTAATCACTTAGTAGTTCTACCCATCGTCTTTGTCTCATGTTGAGTTCCTTCTGATTGAGGATATGTTGGAGGCTTTTATGATCAGTGAAGATGGTACATTTTGTGCCGTAGAGATAGTGTCTCCATATCTTCAGAGCGAAGACGACTGCTCCTAGCTCAAGATCATGCGTTGTGTAGTTTACTTCGTGCGTCTTTAGTTGCCTTGAGGCGTAGGCGATGACCTTCCCTCTTTGCATTAAGACACACCCAAGTCCTTGGTTTGATGCATCACAATAGACCACGAAGTCCTCCGTTCCCTCTGGCAAGGTTAGGATGGGCGCACTACATAAGTCTTGCTTTAGTGTCTGAAATGCCCTGTCTTGTTTTTCTCCCCAGTCGAAGGTCACATTCTTCTGGGTTAGGGTGGTAAGTGGCTTGGCAATCTTTGAAAAGTTCGGTATGAATCTTCGGTAATATCCGGCGAGTCCCAAAAATTGCCGGATTTCTGTAGGGGCTCTTGGAGTAGTCCAATTATCTATTGCCTTTATTTTGGAAGGGTCCATGTGTATTCCTTCTTTGCTTACAACATGTCCTAGGAAATCCACTTCCCGAATCCAAAATTCGCATTTGGAAAATTTTGCGTAAAATTTCTCTGCCCTTAATGTTTCCAGTACTTGGCGGAGATGTTTGCTGTGTTCTTCCTGGCTTCTTGAATAGATGAGTATATCATCTATGAAGACGATCACGAATTTATCCAGGAAGGGACGACATACTCGGTTCATCAAGTCGAACACTGCTGGAGCATTCGTCAATCCAAAGGGCATTACTACAAACTCGTAGTGACCATAACGTGTTCGGAAAGCCGTTTTGGGGATGTCTCCCTCCAGTACTCGCAGTTGGTGATAACCAGATCTTAGATCGATCTTTGAGAAGTAGCTTGCTCCCTGCAGTTGGTCGAATCGATCGTCTATGCGCGGTAAGGGATATCGGTTCTTGATCGTGAGTTTTTTCAGTTCCCGATAATCGATGCACATGCGAAAGGATCCGTCCTTCTTTTTCACGAATAGGACTGGCGCTCCCCATGGTGAGAAGCTCGGTCTGATGAATCCCTTGCTCAGCAGCTCGTTTAATTGACTGGATAGTTCCTGCATCTCTGCTGGGGCTAAACGGTAAGGTGACTTTGCTACAGGGGTAGCTCCGGGGATTAAGTCGATTCTGAACTCGACTTGACGTTCCGGTGGGATTCCTGGAAGATCTTCTGGAAAAATATCCGGGAAGTTGCAGACTTCCGGAATGTCTTTAATGTTTTTCGATTCTCGTTTCTTGTCTACTACGTGGGCTAGAAAGGCATGATATTCCTTACAAAGATACTTTTGTGCTTTAATACAGGAAATGATTTGTAAATTTGAACTAGGTTTGTCGCCATAAATGACAAGAGTTTCGCCGTTTGGCAGATTTAGGCGAACAGCCCTTTCGTGGCAAAGGATATCGGCATGGTGAAGGCTCAACCAGTCCATACCGATGATGACATCGAAACTTCTTATGGAAATAGGCATAAGATCGACTCGAAACAAACGCTCGTTTAAACTTAGTGTGCACCCTACGTACAAATCGTTTGCGTGTTCTGTTTTGCCGTTTGCCATTTCTACAGTGAATATTTTATCGAGTAGTTGGGGTTTTTAATTAAGTAGGTGTTTGAATTTATGACTCATAAAACTTCTCTCCGCACCGCAGTCAAAAAGTATGCATGCATAAGTGTTGTTGAGTAGAAACGTACCCGTAACCACCGTGGAGTCCGCTATTGCTTCTCTCTGTCCTACTGCTAGCACTCTCCCTACACCGCCAATATTCCTTTCCTTGGGACAATCCCTCCTGAAGTTTCCAGTTTCTCCGCATCCATAACACGCCCGGCTTACCCCAGTGCCAGAAACTTGAGTGATTGGTCGTGTCGGTGCTTTACAGAAACGGGCTGTATGCCCTTTCCTGTCACAGTTCCTGCAGTGCATCTCGCGACAAATACCATGGTGATGGTAGTTGCACTTGCTGCACTTGGGCAGATTTCCTGCATATGGTTTTGTTGGTGTAGAGGTAGCAGGAGTCGTGGTGGGGGTAGTAGCAGCATGAACCGCAACCATTTGTTTCTTTGAAGGTTCTTGCGAAGTTTGCCCCTTCCTTTTGTCCCAAAATTTCCTTTTGTTGTTGTTGTTGGCATTGATTTCATTGTTCCCGTTCCCTTTGGTTGGTTCAGCCACGATAGTCGTGACTCCTTGACAGACACCATGATCAACAAGAGATTGCGCTAATTCCTTGGCGCTGGCGAAAGTCAAGGGTCTGGAAGCTAGCACACTTCCTCGAAGTTGGGGTGATAGTCTCCAGATGTATCTCTCGACCTTTTGGCTCTCCAGGGTTAACATTCCTGGGCAAAGTGTTACTAAGTCACTGAACCTGTTGGTGTAACCAGTTATGTCCGATCCTACCATCGAGAGATTCCACAGTTCCTGTTCAAGCTTCTGAATCTCGCCTCTTGGGCAGTATTCTCGAAGGAGCATTCTTTTCAGGTTTTCCCAACCCATGGAGTTTGCCACCACCAGGGTTAGTGTCTGGACGTGGCCGTTCCACCATGTCAGAGCGCGTTCAGAGAAAGTAAAAGCGGCGAACTTTACTTTGCTTTCTTCAGGACATGCACAGATTTCGAATACAGCTTCTGTTTTCTCTATCCATTGAGATAGAGCCAATACTCCCCCAGTCCCGTAAAAGAGAATAGGTTTTCCGTTGGTGAAGTCATTGTAAGTGCATACCCCTGAACGACTTTGACCTTGGCCATTTGTAAAACTGTTTGTTCCTCCCCCCGATCCGTTGTTGCTCATTTGTGCCATTGCTGCAGTTACAGCAGCGGTTACAGCAGTCTGGAACATAACGGTGTCCATAATTGGAGGAGGTGGTGGAGGTGGTGTTGAAGTTGAGTTTCTGCGTGTTGATCTACGAGGAGGCATGTTCTGGTAGAGAAAAATAAGAGTGAATACTATAAGTTTCTAATGTTTTGACAATCGTGTGTTAGTTGTATCTTGTAATTTGTTTTGACTTTAGTTTATGGTTTCAAGGTAGGCATAGAAATTTAAAACTCGAAATTTTTTGAGAGGTATATAAGAAGAAATACTTCCTATTTATACATATAGGTCACACCTGAGGTGTGTTACATTACATATCTTGTTCGGGAAAATTTGACCCTCCTAGAGGTCTCCGATTGCAGATACAAAAGGGAAATAAGGAAAAAAAAACTTTTATCCGAAATCCTAATCTATAACAAAATTGTTGGGCATCGAACAAGCTCTACTTGCGGCGTTTGGAGCTAGACTCGGCATCTGACCGTTTGACTCCCATTAGTCGCCTCTCAAGATCTGCTTGTTGTTCCTTCATCCCTCTTATTTCTGCCAGAGCCACTATCATTTGGTTCTGAAGTGTTCCCGTGTAGATTTGGGTATTCTCATGTAGTCCTTCCAAACGGCGGATGTTAGCGGCGTTACCTTGGGTAGCAGCATTGATCTCGCGAACTCTGGCTGCTTGTTGGTCCGCCTGGTAGTTCTGGTTAGCTATAGCATTCACGACGACAAGAAGTGCTCGATCAGCTGAGCCTCCCCCACTGACGTTGTAAAAATCCCGACACATGCCGAATGGAGGGCGTAAACCTTGCTGGCGGCTCCAGTAATAGAGGTGGCTTCCCCAGATGGGGATGGGTCCCGGTTGATCTGGTCTGATTACGGGAGGATGAGGGATGGGAGGGTCGTACACTTCTGGCTCGGAGTCTGTCCTGCTAGAAATCTCTACGATCTCTTCGTCGACTTCGAACTCTTCTCCGACTTCGAATTCGAATTCTTCCTCGACCTCTTCTTCGATCTCCTCCGGATCTTCCTCCGGGTCTTCTTCTATCCAACCGCCGTTGCCTTGGTTTGGGTAGTAGGGATCTCCTGGTAAATGGAATCCGGCCATTTGTCTGTACTAGGGTAGATGTATGAGAACGTTATAAGAAAAGTAATTTCTATTTAGTGACTTATTATTTGTAACTATAATTTTTATTGTACAACTATTCTTAATAATACTTCTATATTATTTTAACTTGGCGAAACTAAAATAATTTTGTATTTGGTAAGTTTTCGGCTTGTTTTCCACTACGACCATTCCTCGACGTACGTTGGTCAAATCCAGGATAAATATAGTTGATCAGGCTATATTTATTCTCGACATGATTACATACCCCGGGGCTCAATCGTAGTGTCGTAACTTGCCTTAATACTTTTTAGTAAAACTTGTTATGATACGAGATTAATGCATGCTTGTAAAAATGTATATCTTTAAAAGAATGTATTTTGTTCATGAAAATGTTTCATCAGAGGGTTTTTGGTCCCCTTTGCATTTATAGTTTGTATATCGTATGTGGTTCGATATACTTAGTTCACTATAAACAATGCTCTGATACCAATCTGTCACACCCCCAAACCAGAATGGCGGAAACATTCGGGGGTGTGACAAAATCGGTTGCACCTTTCATAGAAACAAGTGACTTATTCTCTCAAGAACACCTTTTGCATATTGGTGTTTGTGAACCATTAGATGCATCACATTTGAGGTGCTAAAGCTTACAAAGGTCAAGAACTCTACCCTAATCAAAAGGTATGTATCCTAACTATGTTTTGATTATATACATAGCTACAATTGTATGCTAGCTAGGGTGAATACTTTGGAAAAAGAAATGCATGTATAATTAGAGAAAACATAGATCCAAAGCATTTAGGGATGCATGTGCAATTAGGAAGTGTTATAGTGCTCAAAATCCAATAAAGTTGCACTTTTAAGTTTCTTTTTATGACATTTTAGCTCCTGAACACCATTTCCACCAATTAAATGAATTATATTTACCCTAATAATTCCATAAATCAATTTAATTGGATTATATTCCTTTTAGTTATTGATTGATTCTTTTACATATTAATTAATACTAGCTTTATTTAATTTATTCCCTTTTAACATCATAAAGCTAAAATCATTCACATCAATAATTATTCGAGTTGCAGAAATCTAATGTTGTTAATGGAAGGATTTTTGGGTCGTTACATGCCTTATCTTCCATATTGTTCATCAATAATATCACGAGAATTCACCTGCATTTCTTTTTTATTCTGTAAAGTTCCAACATTTTGGTATTACAGTATGGTCACTTTTTCAAGACACACAATCGATGACACTCAAATGGCGTAAACTAGTAGCGACACTATTTGCATGCACAACCACAAATTCTTTTCTTCAAAGGGGAGTCCTATGAATTTTGGAGCACCAAAGTGAAGAACGTTTTCAAGTCACAAGACTTATGGGAGTTTATTGAAGTAGGTTATGCATACAAAAGTGCATATGAATCCCTTCAAAGAGAAATCCAATAGAAAGATGTTAAAGCTTTGTTATTTATTCAACATGCAACTAACGAGACCATGTTCCCTAGAATTGTTGCATCAATCACAGCAAAGGAAGCTTGGGATATCCTCAAGATTGAATACTAAGGACAGCCTAAGTTATTACAGTTATGTTCCAATCCTTGAGAACACAGTTCGAGACTTTAAACATGAGGCCAAATGAAGCAATACTAGAATACCTAGCAAAAGCAACATCCATAGTGACACAATGCGTAGCTATGGAGACAAGATTTTAGACGAAATTATGGTGGCCAGTCAAGTTTGATCACATGGTGGAAAAAATCAAAGAATTAAAGGACTAAATACTTTCACCTTTAATAAGTTAATAGGTTCACTACAAGTGCATAAGGCAAGAATCAACATAAAATAAATGTAAGAAAAACAAGCTTTTCAGACCCAAGGGGAGCAAATCAGGTTCAATGGAAGTAGAGGAAGGGTGATACCATCATCATATCAAGGTCGTGGACGAGGCAGATCACATGGAGCATTGGTTCAATATGACAATTATGGAAAGCATGGTCATAAAAAAGAAGACTGTTAGGAAAAGGATGGTCAAGCAAAATATACAGAAGAAAATTAAATATGTTGAACAAGATTAATTCCTGTTTAGACAATACATGTTCAATCTATATAACATGTGCGTATGAATAATTTAAGAATTTAGATGAATCAGAAAAATCACATGTGAAACTAGGTGATGATAAAGTTGTAACAATAGAATGAAAAGGAAACGTCATTATATATAAGCATATAAGGGAAATGTAAATTCATCAATGATGTACGCTATGCTCCAGGACTTACTAATAACCTGGTAAACGTAGGACAATTGATTGAAAAGGGTATTAAGATTGAGTTTGACGATAACACATGTGTGGTGAAGAAGAAGATGGTGATATGGTACTCTATTTAAGGCTAGCAGGAAATATAATGTTTCCTATAGAATTTCATCACAAAGATGGATACATAATGATGAATCGAAACTTTTGCATTGCAGATACATGCACCTACATAAAAAAGGATTAAAGTTATTTTCAAGTAAGAAAAATGGTAAATAGATTAGCTTCTATACATGATTCAAAACATGTATGCAAAGGATGTATTCTAGGCAAGCAATCACGAAGATCTTTTCCAAAGGGCAAGGCAAGACGAACAAATTGGAAGTAGGAATTACTGTGCACTGACATTTATGGTCTAATGAAGAATGAATCTCACTATGGTAATAGGTGTTTACTACTATTCATTGATGACTTTACTCTTACGTGTTGGGTATATTTCATTAGAACAAATTTTTAAGCCTTATAACACTTCAAGAAATTCAAAGCCCTTGTTGAAAAACAATGAAATATTACAATCAAGACTCTAAGGACTGATAGAGGGTGAAAGTTAAAGACATGAGAATTCATCACCCAATGCGAAAAAAGAGGGGATAAGAAGAGAGATGAAAACTCCATGTACCTCAGAGCACAATGGGATTCCACAGAGAAAGAATCAAACCATTGAGGGGATGGCTCGATAAATGTTGAACACAAGCAAGCGACGTGTTGTGTATTAGGTTGAATCCGTTTCTACCACATCATACTTGATCAACGCATCTCCTAAAAATCCGTATGGAATAGAACACCATTTGAAGCATGGCATAAATTCAAACTTCAGTCATTCATTTACTTGTATTTGGCTGTGTATGCTATGCATTAGTCATAAGTTACACACACAAGCTAGAAGGCAAGTCCAAGAAATATGTTTTTGTTGGGTACTGTACACAAGAAAATGCCTACAGAATCTTTGATCCCATAAACAAGAAAATTGTTATTCGTAGGGATGTAGTCTTGGAAGAATATGCAAGTTATAGCACTACACAAGAGCAAGTCAATACACTAGTTCAACCTGAGTTACTTGAGGAGGAAAATGTTCAAGATCATGCACCCATTACTAAAACCAATCCATTAAACACCTCATCCCCGAGTTCAAGTTGCTCGCATGGAGTGTCATCAACAGTTACTTCTCCAAGAATTAACACAACGTCTGCTATCAATACATCACTGAAAACAACACCACTCAAAGCTAGAACATTAGCAGATATCTATGCAAGAACAATGCCACAATTCACTAGTGATCCAGTATCAACAAATGTTTCATTTCCAGATGATGATTGGAGATGAGAAATGAAGGAAAAGATTGTTGCTATTATGAAGAACAATACTTGGGAACTCTAGAAGCTACCATCTTGTAAGTATCCTATATCACTAAAATAGGTATTCAAAACTAAGTTCAATGTAAATGGGAGCCTACAAAAACACAAAATCATACTTGTCGCTTGAGGCTTTAAGCAAGAGAAAGGTATGTATTATGACGAGACGTTATCGTTGGTGGAAAGGATAGGAACCATACAATTGATCCTCACATTAACATCACAAAGAGAGTGGGAAGTCTAACAATTTGATGTTAATTTAGCTTTCTTGAATGGAGATATTAAAGGGTTCATATTAACTAGACAAGAGGAGAAGGTATACAAGTTAAAAAAGGATTTGTATGGGCTCAATCTGGCCCATGCTCGTGGTATAGCAAGATTGATATATAGTTTCTTCATGGAAAATGGCTTCAAGAAAAGTCCCAAAGAGTCCACTATGCACTACAAGATGCAAGGAGTAGAATATATCATGTTGGTTAGTCTCTATGTAGATGAAATTATATACATAGGATCCTCAATGAAACTCATACAAAAGTTCAAGGAGGAAATGAGAAGAACCTTTGAGATGACTGATCTTGGATGGTTACATTATTTTCTTGTTATCGAGGTGAAACAAACCAACAAGGGTATCTTTATTGCACAAGAGTGATATGTCATAGACTTGATGAAAGATCTCAATGTAATGAACGAAGAACCCATCACAACACATGAATAGGAATGAGAAAGTTGTAAGTTCCAATGGTATAGGAATCGCTGAACCCATATGTACTAGAGCATAGTTAGGAGACGAATATATTTTACACACACAAGACCAGACATAACCGATGCTATTGGTATGGTCCCAAGATTCATGAATTCACCTACAAAACAACATTTTGGGTAAGTAAAAAGGATCATTCATTATGTTGTATACACCAATCATTACGGAATATGGTATATGAAGTCAAAGAAACTACTGTTGGAAGGATTTATTGACATTGACTAGGGAGGGTCATAAGAAGATAAAAAGATCACTAATGGAAACTACTTCAATGTTGGAATTAGAATTATCTCATGGTTATCAAAGAAGCATGAAACCATGTCATTATCCACAACAAAGGCGGAATATGTGGCAACCTTAATCACAACATGTCAAACAATTTGGTTAAGAAAACTTATGAGTGACCTCATGCAAGAGCAAATTGAACTGTGATCTACTTGTGATTTACTATGACAATCAATCTGTGATTGCAATGACAAAGAATTCAGTCATGCACGGACAAACCAAACACACAAAAATTAAGCATCATTTCATAAGAAAACTAGTGGCAGATGAAAGCATCAAGCTGATGTTTTGTAGAACTGAAGAACAACTAGTAGGTTTATGAAAGTTCTTCTAGCAGCCTGTTTTGAATATCTTTGTGCAAAGATTGGTGTTTAAGCCTTTGAATCAAAGCAGAGCATTGAAGATTAATTCAATGTTTACTCAGAAAATAATAACTAGTATTCATAACTGCTACAAGTCTTCCAATTTTCCTGCATTTTCTTTAGTCTTTCCATATTTCCAGCATTTACTTTGCATTTTGTTAAGCCTTTCCATATTTCCAGCATTTACTTTTCAATTGTAAGCTCTACTATTCATAGCTGCCGCCTATTCCTTATTGTTCATCAATAATGTCACAAGAGTTAACATGCACTTGTTTTTTATTTTGTAAAGATCCAACACATAATTGTACGATTCTTACGCTCGATAATACCGTTCTGCTAAGGTGAATACGTCGTTGTGATGAGTAGTCCATCGATCCCTTCATTATAGAAACTAGCGAATTCATTTTAGTTGATTTCACCTCACCGTTCAGTTGTTAGACAAAGTATACTTGCACCCACTTCTTTTTCGACAACTGCTTTGAAGATCTTAAAGGCATAAAAGGCTTCTGGTATTCGGTTTAGAAGGTATATATACCCACGTCTTTCATGTAAAATTGTCAATAAAGGTTGAAATATACCTTTTATTCCTATTTTACATTGTATTAATCAGATTACAGCTAGTGTGTTGAGTTCCATAAACTCTTCTTTGGAAAGCTTTTGCCATGTTGCTTGCTTACCAAGAAGCTTATACATAACTTCTCTGGAGTTTGAATTGTTAGCATTCCTTCTACCATCCCCTTACTTGATAAGGTTATCATGTAAGCCTGTGTAGCTTAAGTACCCATCCTGGTAATGGCATAGATTCACCTCATCCACTGTCTAAACATGTAAGCATGCAAGTTGTTTTGACTCTATTTTAGCAATGGGAGGAAACATCATGTTTCCAATCATTTGTGAGTACATAATAACGATCATTGTTCAGTTAGCCTTGCAAGTTCCATTCTGAAACAACACACCCAAGCTCGTTTCTTGCAGTTATCCAACGCTCAACCACATTACTTTTTATTGTAGGTATATAATATACGCTTGAAATAAGATAAGTCATCCCACTCACCATCAGCCAGTTCCTACAACAACAATACGATTGTCGTTTCATAACTTCACACAGCGAGTCCAGATCTGAGATCCATTCTTTATTACCACTTATGTGGTCACTACACCCTGAATCAAGAATCTATTATTCACTTCACATTGCTTAATTGTCTTCTACATACACCATCAACAAAACTTCATCAGTTTTATCAAGCTCTACAAAGTTTGCTTTCTTTTCCATGTCAGGACACTCGTATTGGTAGTGTCCCAACTTATAACAATTCCAACACTCAATCACTTCCTTATTGAACACATGTCTCCCTCGTACAAGACCATAGTTGCTACCAAACTGACCTCAACCTCTCCCTCTGACGCTTCTTTCTTCATTTTTCATCTTTAGTACGTGCTCTTCCTCCCTTGTCTGGCTGTCTTCCTTTGGAATTTATGTTGATGCACAATAAAGGAGCTCTAGAGACTAGAGCTCATCGACACTTAAGCGATCTATGTGTTTTTCCTCTTCAATGGGTACTACAATGTAGTTGAATCCATCAATTAGGGTACGTAGTAGTTTTTCAAATTCCTTTCGAAATGCGTGTAAATGTGATCTTTGAACCCTTTCATTTCCTTGGTATTTTGGTTTCATTGGCCCCCAAATGTTTCGTTTTGGAGTATTGTCTTCAAAATACCTCTGTCAATCGTTGCAAACAACTAGTATTTATCTTTAAGATCCTTGATCTTCAGTTCTGCTCTTGTCGTCTTCTCAACATCTGTCTCTTTGGATCCTGCTGCTGGTTCTTTATAACCCGGATCAATAAGATTCCAACACTCTTTCCACCGAAGAAGATTCTCCATTAGCATACTCTCATTCACTCGTGTATATTCTCGTACGTTCACTCGTGTTTACTGATAGGTTCTTCTCTCCCTTCACTCTTACACCAGGCTTTCAGGATCGGATCTGATACCAAGTGTTATGCAAAGTGAAGCAAGATTGTCGTGGTACTTCATTGAAAAGCTACAAAGATTTGTATAACGTTTACAAAACATAAAAGCTACTAAAAAGGAGATAATAATATAAAATAGGATCTATTTTACTGGCTAGTCATTGGGGGACCAAGTCCCATGGAAAGCACATTACTAGGTAAAATAAAATATTGTATTATCACCTTTATACAAAAACATCAGCACAGTAGAATCGGTGGCCAAAAATTCATATTCCCCACCCTGCAGAACTCCACGATGCTCCCATTATTATCAACCCTAAAAAATTATATCACCAAGAGCTAAGCACCTCCCATTAATATCGAAATGTCAGACTACGTTCCTTTCCAAATCCAATTTGAAATCATCAAAAGACTTCCTGTAAAATCATTACTTAAATTCAGATCCGTCTCACAACCATGGAAATCTTTGATCGACAGCTCGGAGTTTATTGCTGAATACAACGTCAGCCAGACTCAACCGCAGCGTCTATCTGTATGGTACAATGATCCATGGTCTGCTAAGGATAGATTTGTTTCGTTTGTGGATGATGACACTTTCACCCTACACGAGTTCACTTCGACTGTTCCTAAACTAATTAAGAATTTACAATCCGTTGTCGGTAGCTCTCATGGACTGTTGTGTTTATACAGTTATTATAAAGATCCAGGTCGATCCACCAACGATGAAACAGTGAAGGGGGTTGTTCTTTGGAATCCTTCGATTAGAAAATCAGTTTATATAACTACGCATGAGTCTTCACAGTGGTGTGAAGAACAAAGTACTGTTCTTGGTTTTGGGGTTTCTCCTGCCACTAATGACCCTACAGTTGTGAAGTTTAAACGTGTTACGTATGGGGATCCAAGAACTAAGGATCACATGCACTGGGTAGTTGAGGTTTTTACGTTAAGCGCTGGATGTTGGAGAATTCCATCTAGCAAACCCCCTAATGGAACGATTACACTTACATGGGAGCAAGTGGTTATAGATAAGTTTATTTATCGGTTTTGTTTTGATGGGATTCCGAGTCTCCGAAATAATCTAATTATGTCATATGATATGACTACCGAAGAATTTAGAATGGTAAACTTACCAGACTGTTTAGCACACCAGCGATGTGTTAATTTGTCCATTTCTAAGGTATGGGAGTCTCTAGCTGTGCTTGAATATAGTAGAAACATCAACAAACAAGTTTGTGTTGTATGGATGATGGATCGTGTTGTCGCTAATTTGTTTACAAAGCTATTCACCATTAAAACACCAAATATATGGGATTTTCGCCCCAATATTACACTCGGGTTTACAAAGAGTGGTAAACCTATATTGGGACTGAAAGGTCGTGATGAAGAACCTGCTGCACTTGTTGTCTATGAACCCCGGTCAGAACACATCAAAGAAATTGGGATTTATGGAAGATATGGTTTATTCTTTGTTGGCTCGTACGTGGAAACCCTACTTTTGCATGAGCAAGTGAATTATAGTGTTTATTCTTATAATAACTAAGGATATCAACAACCTCTAATTTATTAAGACTCGTTGACATACCATTGGGCATTCGCTCGGATAATATCAAATCCTATTGAACTTCGAATGCAGAGCATGCATTCTTGAAGGATGTACATTTTCATTTATCATAATAATTCTCAGTGTCAAAGGTTCTAGACGGATATCAAGCTTTTGGCCCATTTAATTTTATGCTGATTTTGTAAAATCATTGGAACATTATTAAATGAAAAAACATAATATAGTGATGTGCTCAATGTTTTAAAACCCGGGTTTTTAGTTGACCCGGTGTGATGACCGGTTCATGGGTCAACCGGTTCAACCGGTTGAACCGTCGGGTCAACCCGGTTTATGATCTTTTTCTATTTTTATATATTTTTACTTTCATGCATAATCCATAAACATATAAAACCAATAATTTGATGTCCACAAAGTTTAAACATTAAAAAACATTAAAGAAACCGCAAACGGCTCGTTGTTTTGGCGTTCGATACTTGTATCCAACTATCCAAACCCTATTAAAACGGGTCAATCCGGTTTTAACCGGTTCGACATAAGCGGTCGAACCGCGGTTTAGGGGAAATCCGGCCGGTTCGATCCGGTTCGTATTTTTACAAAAAACCGGTCTCAATTGACCCGCCTTCTACACCAGATCACGGTCCAACCGGTTCAACCGTCCGGGTCGACCCGGGTTTTAAAACATTGGATGTGCTCTATTATTAGTGATATGCACATGGTCCTCAATTTAGGTAATTAAATCTTATTAGAATTCTTTGTTGCTTTCAGTTTTTGCATGAGGCCAAAGTTAAGCTTTGTAAAGATAAAAATGTAGGTGATATCACTACTAGAAAATCTTAAATTACCTACGGCACAATCCGTAGGTATACGGCTTTACCTATGGAATTGTGACGGAAAATGTGCCGTAGCATAATCGCCCGTGGGTAAATGTTAGCGACGGATTACCTACGGAATACCGACGACACTTTTCCGTAGGTAATTTACCGACGGAATAACCACGAAAAGATATAGCGACGGATTTCCTACGGATTATTGACGACTCAAACTTTTCTACGGAATACCTACGGAAAGAAATAGCGACGGATCTCCTACAGAATTGCGACTCAAATGTATGTATACGTGTGTATATGAATCTATGTGTATGTGTGAATGTGTGTCTAAGAATGTATGTGTGAATGTATGTTTCTATGGGCATATATTAATTTATGTTTCTATGGGCATATATGAATGTATATGTCAATGTGTATGTGTATTTATGTATACATACATATGTTACTGTGATTGTAATTTTAAAGTGTGCAATGTGTAACCGATCAAAATGAGTACGCCCCTATAAACATCTAGGTATCAGGTATGAGTTGGGAAAACTATAGATAATCATTTATAATAGAGGTGTGAAAAAACGAAGCCAAAAAAATAACGTCCGGTGCCTGAAATGTCGAAAATAAAAAAAATCCGTAGGTAATCCGTAGGAAATTACCGACGGAATAGCGACGGATAGCCCCTTCCGTAGGTAATCCGTAGTAAATTTCCTACGGATTACCTACGGAAGGGGCTGTCCGTCGCTATTCCGTCGGTAATTTCCTACGGATTACCTACGAATTTCTTTTATTTTCGATATTTCGGGCACCGGATGTTGTTTTTTTCGCTTCGTTTTTTTTCACACCTCTATTATACATGATTATATATACTATCACCAAATTAGAAGTAAGTTAAAATAAAGACAGTAAATAGTGTGAGAACGTAAAAACACTATGTTTATGTTGTTATTCTATAATAAATGTTGTATATGTGTAGTGTTGAACTACTTCTCGATTGAATAGTAACGTTTGATTATTCATATATTCATTAGAATGTTATTATTCTATTATAAATTTATGTATGTGCATTTTTTAGTCAATTCTAATCGTAATTTAACCTATGACTATTCGTTTATTCATTGTTGAAGAATAACATAAAGTTGTGGATACAAAATTCATTGCAGAATAATATCATAAATAGTGTTTTTACGTTTTCACACTATTTCCTGTTTTTATTTGAACTATCCCCCACCAAATTATACCTAATATATATGTGTGTATAACCACGTGCACCTTTAGATCCATTACTTCTTTCGCACAATTACTCCTTTCACATACATTCACACGTACACACATATGTACATATAAATACATACACATACACAATTACACAAACATTCACATATAACCATAGACACATACATTCATAGAGGTTGGTCAATGTGTTTATGTATGAATATATGTGTATGTATGTATGTGTATATGAATCTATTCATATGTGTGAATGTGTGTCTAAGAATGTATGTGTGAATGTATGTTTCTATGGGTATATATGAATTTATGTTTCTATGGGCATATATGAATGGATATGTTAATGTGTATGTTTGTGTATGTATATGTACATATGTTAATGTGATTGTAATTTTAAAGTGCGAAATGTGTAACAGATCAAAATGAGTATGCTACTATAAACATCTAGGTATCATGTATAAGTTGGGAAAACTATAGATAATAATTTATAATAGAGATGCGACGGATTTGTGACGGAAGTTAAACAAATTGGTCTTTTTGTCAGTTCCTTAGTTATTCCGTCGATATTTACTGACGGATTTCCGACGGATTTATCTTCCGTCGGTATTCTGTCACAATATTGTCAGTAATTTAAGGCATCGTTTTCCGTCAGAATTCCGTAGGTATTCCGTCGGTATTTTCCGATAGAATATTTCCGTAGGAAAATTTCGTAGCTATTTTTAATTTTTCTAGTAGTGTGATGAGATGCTTGGCTTCATCATCTTTCTTGTGGTCCTCTTCAACCATTCTCTTATGTGGAAAAGATTGAGAAAAACTTTCTGTATGGAATTCAAGAACTCTTTTTACGGGTGAAAGGTTAGCTATCATAAAATAATGATAAATATGATAACCTCATTCTTCTCAAAGGCAAGATAGCATGAGTTGTAGGGCCAAAACGGGTGGTTCGTCTTTTGATTTTCGGAATTTGGAATGTTCAAAGTCGAGCAACCTTCTCGATTGTTAGAGAAAGGCATTAAAACATGAAGAGAGAAAGAGAGATTCTAGTGCAGAAAATGTAAATTTTTTATTTATCTCACGATCAACAAGTCAACATGGTACAGATACAATACATACATATTTATACTAGACATGATGCCAGTTAGTGATGGTTACTAACCAAACAATACAACCCCTTTATGAACCATTGAACCCTTTCGAAAGACACGTATTTAAGATACCCATTAATGGCACCCCCATCAAGGCAACAATTCCATTTTATAATTGTCAGTCTATCACAATATTACATAATACCACCTGAAGTCTAGCTTATTTTCAACATGCCCCCTAAGCTAGACTTGTACAATCACCAAATCACACTCTTCAATCAACCTGAAACCTTCAAACCTAAAACATAAAGATCTTTTCAACTTTGTCAATTTCAATCTCAAACACTCTTTTATTTCAGGATCAATCAAAAACTTCATCTTGTTCTTGAATGTTTACATCAACAAAGAAGATGGTAATAGGGGTTCTTCTTCAATTCACTAAAAACAAAACAAACTATAACATCCAAAATTTAAAATCAAATATTTCATTTTTAATTATTAAATAAAACCATGGTTATCAAAACCTCTCGTCAAAACATAAGTCAAATATCTAAACATCACAATCATATTTATCAAACTGAATATCCATAAGAAAACATCAAAGTAAACATCCCAGGCTAAAACATCGTGATGTGTGCAATGCAGTCATCCCGAACTTTTCCCTTTGCTACCGGAAGTACCTGAAACCA
Organism: Lactuca serriola; assembly: GCF_051521515.1. NCBI lineage: Eukaryota > Viridiplantae > Streptophyta > Magnoliopsida > Asterales > Asteraceae > Lactuca > Lactuca serriola. The sequence goes on from NC_136409.1 coordinate 29,356,091, forward strand.
AAACTGAAAACTATAAGCACGAAACTTAGTGAATTTCCTCCAAACTACCACATACCATACACATAACATGCAACTAAGAGTTACGGACCCCGCCCACCCTAAAAGAGATATGGGCCCCGCCTACACTTAGCTAACAAGGATATACGGGCCCCAACCACACTCGGCTAACAGTGAGATATGCCCCCCGCCTACACTCAGCTAACTAAGAAACATATACAAGTATCACACATACAACAAGTATAAGCAACGTACCAATCCATTACATATTCATACTCAAGTAATGCTAAGATACGAGCCCTGCCCACACTTAGCTACTAATCAAGCACACATAATATACACGGGCCAACATTGGTGCCTATGACCCATTCAATCCAGGAGGAAACTCGCCTCACAAAGTTGAAGTCTGGCTGCTAGCTGACAGATTCTCGAATTGCTGATCCTTTGACTCCTCGAGCTATGAATCAATAGATAAAATTAATTAAGTTCGGGATCCTCATAACTTAACCCTAAGTCCTCACTGTGTTAAAAGACCATACTACTCCTCACATACTCTTTTCCCAAAATGGACTCTACTCATGGCTTAAAAGAGATAATTACTCCCACAAGGCCCAATGTATGGCCCAATTTCCAATTGGGCCTAATTCTTTCTTATGGCCCTTAGCCTATTGCCCTAAAATATTTATTCAGCCCATTAGGCCAAATTCCAGGTGGTCCACCTCGGCACAAGCCCTTATTCCATGGAAGTGGCCCAAACCGACTCCCAACAATGAAAAGCCCACTCTGACTGAGTACGCAAGGCGTGCTCATCTGTATGCTAAGCGTATAGGCTGCATGGCATGTATGATGCGCCGACGGGATTGTACGCTCAACGTACTCCTCTGTTAAGCCATAATCTCAAAAAAAGCTTAACCCTTTAAGACCTAAAGCTCCAAACACATATTTGAGTCCATTAAAGCGTCTTAACCTATAAAGTCGATTACTTGGTGGCTTGCAAACCACCAAACGGGTCCAAACTTGGTATATGACAGTCTACTTCTATGCAAATTGCCAAAACTCATGCATAAACTCTTCAAGACCTTCAAGGTGCCAACTTTCTGACTTAGGGACTCAAATAGAACCAAGGGTGGCAACGCTAAGCCTAGGAATTGGTTTTGAGCAATAAAGCTTCATCCTTGGAACCAAAAAGGTCTAAAAACTCAGCATAAAAGATATAAGAACTCATGGCTCAAGTTCAAGAATTTATACATTGAAAATATCTTAAATAAAGCAACAATCCCAAATCTATAACTTCTCCTTTGTACCACTACATTGCTTTGACCTTTACTTCCTTGGAGAATGGATCCCAAAACATCAAAATGCTCTCAAGAGGCCTTACAAGAACAAGACCACATAAAATATGGATTAGGGTTTTGTTGGAGTAGCTTAAGGGTGAGAGGTAGGATGGACTTTAGGGCATAATGTTCTTTATATAGGGATCAAACCCTAAACTTAGAGTTTTGGGGACTGCACACGTACGCTGCGCGTTCGTGCATGGCATGCACAATCAACTTACATCAGTACGTTGTGCTTATAGAGGGTGGTACGCCCAACTTACGACACCCCTTAAGCCCACTTTGCAAGGATCTAATGGATCCAAGCCAAATTTTAATTAGACTTTGTCCTCGAAGTCCGTCTCCTCAAACAACTCAGGATAATGCTCCCTCATTTCCTCCTCGGGCTCCCATGTCCATTCCAAACCCTTGTGGTGCATCAACTTCACCTTCACCAACTGTACAACCTTGTTCCTCAAGGTTTTTGTCTTCCGATCGAGAATCGCTATCGGTTGTTCAACGTAGTTCAGGCATTCGTCCACCTGAATATCCTCTAAAGGCACGACTGTGGAATCATCCACTAAGAACTTCCGTAGCTGCGAGACATGAAAAGTACTGTGGATCTGACTAAGCTTGGCTGGATGATCCAATCGATACGCAACCTGGCCAACCCAAGCCAAAACCCTGAACAGAACGATGTACCTGGGACCCAGCTTGCTTCGCTTCCTGAATCGGATGAAACCCTTCCATGGTGACACCTTCATGAGAACCATGTCGCCCACATGAAACTCCAAGTCTGACCATCACTTGTCGGCATAGCTTTTCTGCCGACTCTGAGCATTCTGGAACCTGCTCCGAACCTGCTGGATCTTCTCAGTGGTCTTGAGTACCACCTCAGTACTCCCCATGAGTCTCTGATCGACCTCGCCCCAACAGATTGGGGTCCTACGTTTCCTCCCAGAGCATCTTGAAGGGAGGTCAATCTATGCTAGCGTGGTACTATGGTCATACGAAAATTCCGATAACGGAAGATACGTATCCCAACTCGCAAGGGAATAAGGACTAAGTCCATGGAATACTGCTCATCGAACAACTACAGTGTACATCCCTAGTGAACCATTGCGTCCCGAACGGTCCTATCATCCACAATCTCTACATCAAGGGGGACAGTCCAACTCCCCCAGAGCTCAAACAAATTTCTTGCTAAGAGCGAGCGATACAAAAGATTGGTTAGCCCCCGAATCGAATAATACGAGTGCAGATATGTCGTTCACTATGAATGATCCCATAATGAAGCACATAAACATAAGCCACAAATCAATATAAATAAAGAGATAAGGAGAAGATACATACCCATCACAACAACTGGAGCTGCACGTGCCTCCTCTGCGGTCAGCTGGAAGGCTCTGCTCTTCGCCACCGAGGGCTCTGTCCGGCATTGATGGCCATTGGTAATCCTTAATGTAGCAAGAGCAGGTGCCACCACCTGTCCTGCTGCTACTAAACTCGAGAACTAGGACCTCTTTGTGGCCCCTCTGATTGCACTGGAATCAAAGCAGATTATATACTATGGTGGTGGTGGTGGTAGTACAATCCCTGCTAATGTGACCAGTTCAAACGCACTTAAAGCAGCCCGAACTACCTGCCCTGCACGTCCCCTCGTGCGTCCTACCACACTTGCCGCAGCGGCCTCGGCCCTGCTGGCCCTTCCCTCGGGAATCCACCTTGGGCTTCTTGCCTGAATCCTCCACACCAGACGCCACATCTGGCTTCCTCTTCTTCTTCCTCTCTATCTCTAAATCAATCTCTCTCCCCCGACCCTCACTATCATATCCTCTAGTGTCTTGTAGCTGGATCGGCTCACAAACTGCCGAATGTCGCTCCTCAACATCTCATGGTATGGGGCCTTTTTCAACTCCTCGTTTGCCACATACTGCGGAACAAGAAGGGCCCTCTCCCTGAACTCGAGGAGTTTTTCCTTCTATAGGGTCGGGGCATTTCGATCCAACTCGTCGAGTTCCTCTTTGGAATCGACGAGTTCTTCAGTCTATTAAGCCATCTTAATGGATCAAGCTCTTATTCTTCAGATCTAAACTTCATACTTCCCATATACACTGAAAATACCATTTTAAGGGTATAGTTTCCAACTTTACCCGTTTATACCCTCACTTAACGAGTTTAGCTCAAACCCTAACACTTTTGGAACTAGATCTTGATCCTAAAGCCATCAATACTATAAACCAAGGCATATAAATTGAGATCTGGACCCTAGACACTACATAAATACGTAAAGCTTCCACCTTTCTCTCCATGCATGGCCTTTTGGAGCTTAAAAGGCCAAAATGACATCCAATAGTTTGCATTGGGCTTCAATGGCCATAAAGTTTGCACCTTTATGCCATGAAATCCCTCCATAGTTCCAGATCTAGAAGTATACTCACTTGGGACATCCATTTCCCAAGGATCAAGGTATTTGGACCAAAAACCCAATAAAAGTGATAGAGAATAGATCCAAGAAATCATTAAGCAAGTTTGACACTTGCTTACCATAAAATTTTGAGAATGAATTGAAGTTACTGATCTAATATCTCCTTCCTGAGTCTTCAAGCTTCTGCTTCTTCCACAAGCTTGATACACACAAGATTTCTCTCAAAAATGACTCACAAGCTCGCACAATGCATTAGGGTTTCGAGATCTAGAGTTTGCGACTTGGAGGCTGGAAATGAGGCTAGCATGTGGGGATCAGGATGCTTAAATAGGGTCCAAACCCTGAAATTGGGGTTTCACCCCTGCTAACCTACTCGTCGAGTTGAGGCTCTCAACTCGTTGAGTAGGTTACTTAAAAACCTGCGTCTCTTCTGATCTCATCTTGACGAGTTTGGGGCTCCCAACTTGTCGAGTTGCTCTACAAAAATGAAAAAATATATAATTTAAATGCGTACAAGGAACCAGGCATTTCAATTGTCCCCCACATGTACTAGACTTCGTCCTCAAAGTCTACTTCGCCAGGAAAAAACTCCGGGTAGTTCTCTCTCATCTCCACCTCGGGCTCCCAAGTCCACTCCGAGGCCTTGAGGTGCTACCACTACACCTTCACCAGCTTGACCCTCTTGCTCCTCATCCCTTTCGTCTTCTTGTCAAGAATAGCTAGTAGTCTCTCGATATAGTTCAGGCTGTAGTCGACCTGAATATCCTCTAAAGACACAACTGTAGAGTCATCCACTAAGCACTTCCGTAGCTAGGATACATGAAAAGTGTTATGGACCTGGAGGAGATCTGATGGAAGATCCAAACGGTAGGCAAATCGGCCCACCCGAGCCAAAACCCTAAACATACCGATGTATCTGGGGCCCAGCTTGTCGCGCTTCCTGAACCGGATGACACATTTCCAAGGTGACACCTTTAGGAGGACCATGTCGCCCACCTGTAACTCCAAGTCAAAATGGTGTTTGTCGACATAGCTTTTCTGCCGACTCTGAGTAGTCTGGAGCCTACTCCAGACCTGCTGGATCCTCTCAGTGGTCTTGAGTTCTACCTCAGTACTCCCCATGAATCTCTGACCGACCTCGCCCCAACAGTATAGGGTCCTACACTTCCTCCCGTAGAGTATCTCGAAGGGAGGTCGGTCTATGTTGGCGTGGTAACTGTTGTTATACGAAAATGCCGTTAACGAAAGATACGTTTCCCAACTGCCACCGAAATTCAAAACATATGCGCATAACATGTACTCGAGAATGTTAATCATCCTCTCACTCTACCCATCCGTCTGAGGGTGGAAAACGGTGCTGAGGTGGAGATGAGTACGCATCTCGTTGTGGAACCGGTTCTAGAATTTAGAAGTCAAACAAACATCTTGGTCTAACACCACCGAAATGGGCACTCCATGCCGTGCCACCATCTCGTGAACATAGTTCTCGGCTAGCTTCTCAGCCGATATGATCTGTAGGATCGGGATGAAATGAGAACTCTTGGTCAAACGATCCACGATGACCCATATCGAATCTATTCCACATGCAGTCCTGGGAAGCTTGGTGATAAAATCCATGGTGATATCTTCACATTTCCACAAATGAATATCCAACAGCTGCATCTTGTTCTGAGGTCGCTGGTGCTCATCCTTGACCTTCTTGCAGGTCAAGCACCGCTCCACATACCATGCTACGCCTCGCTTCATGCAGGGCCACCAGTATACAAGGCGAATATCCCGGTACATCTTTGTCGCCCCGGGATGGATGGAGAACCTCAACTTATGGGCCTCATCCATCAGAACCTGTCATACTCTGCCCTAATGCAGAACCCAAACCCTCCCATGAAGGGTCAACAACCCATGACTATCATAATCAAATGAGGCCACCTGGCCTATGATCCCCACACTTCCGACGCTCCTCCTTCATATCCTAGACCTGCGCCTCTCGGATCTGCTCAAGAAATAGAGTAATCACTGTCATCCTCAGACATATGTCTTGAATCGGAGCCACCACTATCTTGTGGCTAAGTGCATCGGCCACCACATTGACCTTGCCCGAGTGGTAAAAGATCTTACAGTCGTAATCCTTCACCACATCCAATCACTGACGCTGCCTCATGTTCAGATTCGGCTGATCCATGAGGTACCTCAAACTCTTGTGGTCCGTGTATGTCACACCCCCGAACCAGACGACGGAAACGTCCGAGGGCTGTTGTGACTCAATTGAATACCATTACATTGAATATACATGAAACATAACAGCATTCATCACCATGCATTGAGATAGTACAACTGGTAGTGTTTACATTTAGTACATTGTTTTAAACATTACATTCCCAAAAGTAAACTGTTTGATAATAGTTAAACAAACATCAAGACATCACTGAGTACATTTTTCCCCTCGGTTTACCTGTTACCTGAGAATACAAGTATTTTGAAAAACGTCAACATAAGAAATGTTGGTGAGTTCATAACCAGTGTTTGAAAAATAATGTTTGGTATTGTTTTGAAAACCACCAGAAAATCCGATATTTTCTGAAAAGAGTATCGTACAAAAAAAAAAGTGTGAAGATCCGTAAGTATGCTTGTTTGTTTCTATAAATGTAAAAAGAATTTGTTATACTTGGTATGCATCTCGTAGTTGTATGTATTGAAAAACCCTAGGAAAACCCGATGTTTTCCTAATACTTTGAATTACGCTTTCCGTATAGTTGTTGTACCATTGCGGCATGTGAAGTCAATGATTCCAGGTGACATTGAATTAAATGTGTATTGTGAATTGTTATAAACACGCGTTAATAAAAACGACTAGTTTACAACTATACTAACAATCCCTTAGGCGTCATCCGTAATATTCACTTAATCCAACCACCATGACTTCTCGTAGCCCCACAACCGAGGAGAAAAGAGGGCACAAAGACCTCAATAATTCCATTAGTCGTTCAAGGCTATTGTGAATGCGAAGGCCCTTGGCCCGACCCGCATTTTGTGAATTCTCGACTTTACTAGCAGTACCAAAGGACCCTTGGGGCCCAATAGCACAAAAGCCATTGAAAGTCCTTTTACACGGAGTTAGGTCATGTAAGACCCAACAACATGTAAGTAAGTTGTCTTCGGGCCTAAAGATCAGGTCATTGGGCTAGCTAGGCCCAACAAGCAAGATTTGACACTTTTGGGCCCAAAGATGGTGTATCGACGTCTGTGTATTCCCACGTATGTGTTGACTTCCTGAAATTTCCACGTGTGTATTGAATATCGTCGTGTTAGTAGTTTCAGATTCGTTATTGATTCGAGACCGAATCAATTCGTTTGGCAACGATTTTGGTGTATTAAGTTTTGTCGGTAGTCGCGGTACCAGTATTTTATCTCAACGGATTTATTGTTTAAAACTTTGGAGTTTTTCTGTTTGCAGCCCCTTTCTTAGATAAGTTTACACTTTTAACCCTTTTGAATAAAAGAATTTCCGATTTAGTCCTTAAACCACTTTTCTTGACATTTTAGTATCAAAACTTGTTGAAAATGGTATTTTCAGCTCATATTTATTTGAAAACAGTTTTAGTCCCTCAAAATGTAATTTTCTCGGCTGAAACCTTATTTTTCGCAATTTTTACACTTTTGGCCCAAAATAGAATTTTTTTGCATCTTTGGTCCTTTTTAAATATGAAAAGTATTTTTAACCCTTGAAATGGACTTGGAGCACTAGTAGTCCCCTGTTTAACAGAAAAGTACAGTTTCAGCCCTTCAAATTTGAAAATCTAGCATATTGGGCTTTATTGGGCCGAAAAATTCATTTTTTGCCCATTATGCTTAAAATTTTACATTTTAATCCCACAAAAGAATATATTTCTAGAAAATACATTATTGAAACTGTTTTGACTCATTTCAACCATTAGAATTTGTATCTTGTCACTTTGGGCCCTTTAACTTTATATTTTTAACATTTTGAGTCCAAAAATGAGTTTTTAGCCCAAAGAAGTTCATATTAACCAACTTGGTTATTTTTCTAGAAATGATTTGTATGTAGTAATATAATTTATGCTAGTATCATACAACCTAATGTAAATCTCGGTTTTAAGGACTTTTTGACTAAATCCAACATCATATTCACACAAAAACACAAATATAAACATAGAAATCACACAAGGCATACATATACACATAGATCTACACAATTGCTTGTACTCTCCCCCCAAAAAACTTATAAAACCGAAAAATAGGGGGTATGAAGCTTACCTTTGGGTGTGGTTTCGGTTTTGGAGAAGAGATGGAAGAAAAAGAGGTGATTTTCGGCCCTAGCAACCTTTCCTTGGAAGATCTCGAGTTTAGGAGCTTCTAAGGTGCAAGATCACAAGATTGAATGAATTTAGAAGAGATTTTTATGAAGTGAAGGGAGTTAGATCATAAATTAGCCATTAACTTACCTTAGATGATGAATCACTTTATGAAGATCCTTAAACTTCAAGCCAATTTTCGAGATTTTGGATGGAGAGAGTGGATGATTCTTGAATAATTTAGAGAGTGTTTTTGTGAGGTGTGTGTGTGTGTGAACTCTTGGCCGAAACAAGAAGAAGAAGAGAGAGAGTTGAAATGACTAATCTAGATGCATGTTGGTCCATGCATGGAGGTATGTGATGCATAAATGAGGTGGCAACTTCTCAAGTCAACTCTTCACTCCTTGGGTTTGGGCTTGGGCCGAGATTTGGAGAGGAAAAAGGGGATTTTTGGGCTTTATTGCTCCTAAGCCCATACTAGAGTTAGGTTGAATGATTGTTGGCCTTATAAAATATAAGTGTGATTTTTATGCTTTATTAGGCTAGATTAGGTTAATTATGGTCCATAATAGTTCATAATATTTAATTTATTTCATTCTAGGCCCAACATGGCCCAAAATGTTGAAATAAATGAAAGTGGGTCCAATTAGAGCCCATTTAAAGGTTCTAAGCCCAAGATAGTCAAATTGGAAGCTTATTGGTCCATTGGGCCCAATAAGGAAGTCCTAGTCCAAAATGGACCTAAACAAGAACTTCTAGGGTTTCCAATTACTTGTTGACTATTGGCAATGCTTGTATGGTGTACTTGCTTGAAATTTTTGTTGCCATGAAGTAAGCATCTTACATGCTCTTAAGTTTTTTATTCAAAATTTTCACTTGAGTGTTGTGATTACAAGGCACAAAATTTCTAGTTGTGACAGTGTAAATGGTACAATAGACCCCATAGAGGTAATGCTGCCAAATCTTGAGGGCGAAAACTACAATTCCTATCTCCAAATCGTGTGTCGTGTAGTTCGCTTCGTGAGGATTTAACTGCCTCAAAGCGTATGATATCACGTTACCCTGCTGCATCGACACTACACCCATACCCATGTTCGAGGCATCACAGTAAACCACGAAGTCGTCGACGCCCTTTGGCAAAGTCAGAATCGGTTCCTTACATAACTACTGTCTAAGAGTCTCGAAGGCTTCCTACTGCTCAGACCTCCAGTGGAATGTCACCGACTTCCTGCTCAGTCGGGTTAGAGGAATAACGATCTTCAAGAAATCCTGTATGAATCTACGATAGTAACCCGCTAGACCCAACAAACTCTGAATCTTAGATGGAGACCTCAGAACCTCCCACTGCATCATGACCTCTATCTTGGTCGGATCGACCAAAAGACCCATCTGGTTGAGAAGGTGCCGTCGAGATTACAACTTGCACAACCAAAACTCACACTTGGAGAACTTTGCGAAAAGTCTCTCCCTCCTCAGTGTTTCCATCACCTCCCTCAAGTGCTCCTCATGCTGCTCTTGAGTCTTGGAATAAACCAAGATGTCATCAATGAAGACCGCCATAGACCGGTCCAGCATCGGTCTGCACATGCGGTTCATGAGGTACATGAATGCGGCAGGAGCATTGGTGAGCCCAAACGGCATCACCATGAACTCATACTGACAATAGCGAGTCCGAAAGGATGTCTTTGGCACGTCGTCATCCCTGAATCGCATCTGGTGATAACCCGATAACAAATCAATCTTGGAGAACCAAGATGCACCCTGTAGCTGGTCAAATAAATTATTGATCATCGAGAGGGGGTAATAGTTCTTCACCATTACCTTATTTAACTCCCGGTAGTCTATGTACATCCGATGTGACCCGCCCTTTTTCTTCACAAACAGGATCGGGGCTCCCCATTGTTAACTGTTCGGTTTGATATATACCTTGTCTAACAGCTCCTGCAGCTGTGTAGACAACTCCTGCATCTCGGGAGGAGCCAACTGATACGGTGCCTTGGCTATCGAAGCCGCACCAGGGACTAGGTCAACCCTGAATTCTACCTGTCTCTCTGGGGGTACCCAGGCAAATCCTCAGGAAACACATCTAGGCACTCCCGTACGACTGGTACATCATGCACAATCGCCATACCCTTGTCCCGGGTATCCATAACAATGATGACATAGCCTGCACAACCCTGTTAAAGGTAGCGCCTTGCTCTCATTTCCAAACACAAATTTGATCCATATTGCAGTCTCTCGCCCTCAATCAGTAACCCTCCCCCACTAGGACTCCAAACTCTCACTAGCTGCTGCTCGCAGTCAATCACTGCCCCATTGGGGCTCAACCAGTCCATACCCATAATATCCTTATTCACTCGCAGGGGAATGGGGACCAAATCTGTAGAAAACTACTCGTTGAATAATTGTAGTGTACATCCTCGATGAACCCTCGAAACCCAAACAGTCTTATCATCCGCTATCTCTACATCTAGTGGATAGTTTAGCTCCCATGGAGCTCCAACAAACCGCTTGCTTAGTATGAGCGACACAACAGATCAGGTAGCCCCTGCATCGAACAATACCAAAGCGGATATGTCATTTACAAGGAACGAGCCTATAATGAAACACATAAACATAAGCAACAATAAATATAAATAAAGAGATAAGGATAAGATACATACCCATCACGACGTCGGGTGCTACACGTGCCTCCTCTGCGGTCAACTGGAAGGCTCTGCTCTTCGCCACTAGTGCCTCAACCCGGCCCTGGCGGCCATCGGTAATCCTCAAGGTAGTAGGAGCGGGGTACTGCCACCTGCCCTGCTGTTGCTATACTCGGACACTGGGACCTCTTGTGGCCCATCTGGTTGCACTAAAAGCAAATCAGATCAGATACTGTCGGGGTGGTAGTGGTAGCAGTAAAGTCCCTGCTAACATGACCAGTTCGGCCGCACTTGAAGCAATCCAAACTACAAGCCCTGCACGTCCCCTCGTGCAACCTCCCACACTTGTTTCAGTGGCCTTGGCCCTGCTGGCCCTTCCCTCGGGAATCTACCTTGGGCTTCTTGCCTGAACCCTCCATACTAGATGTCGCATCTAGTTTCCTCTTCCTCTTTATCTCTAAATCAATCTCTCTCTCTCTCTCTCTCTCTCTCTCTCTCTATCCCTAGCAATCATATCCTCTGGTGTCTTGTAGATGGATCAGCTCACAAACTGTCGGATATCACTCCTCAACATCTCATGATATCGGGCATTTTTCATCTCCTCGTCTACGACGTATTGCGGTACGAGAAGGACCCTCCTCGTGAACATAGCGGTGATCTCCGTCACTGTCTCATTCATGTGTCGGAGATCCTAGAACTCCCTAGCAAGCTGCTGCACCTCAATCACATGTGCAAACTCGACACTAAACTTGGCCGAAAGGTCACTCCATATCATCGCATCAAGAGTTGCATCATCTCCGCTGTCATGTCCGACCTCCTCCCACCAGTCACGTGCCCTGCCCTTCAGAACACAGAAAGCAAGTCGGACCTTGTCCCCCTCGGGACATCATCTCGTACGGAAGGCATTGGCGACATCAGCCAACAACTTGCTGCTAGCAATGGGGTCCCGAGCCCCATGATAGTCTGGAGCTCCACATGCTTTGAACTCCCTGAAAGTCGATGTGCGCGACCCCATCATGGGCGCCACCTCGGTGCGGAATGCACTCAGTCTCTCATCCTAAAGCTCCAAGATGGCTTCCTTGATTGTACCGAAGATCACATGATTCTGGTCTAAAATATTGTGCATGACCTCAGATGAAATGAACTCTTTCATCTGCTCGTCGAGATGTCCGGGTCCAGAGCCCGAGCCTGATCCCTCACCGGCACCTGAACTGCCGACTGGCCTAGTGCGTAGCGTCACCATACTGAAAATACATCGTAAAAAACATTGTTATACACATCATAACTCGAGGGATCTCACATAATACAAGTTTCTTGGGTTCATCTCATCCTTCATTGATTCATGTACGAATCCTATGCTTTCGGTAGTACGGGCCCATACTACCGTCCACATCTATCTGTACTTTCCTCAAGAACTGTCTTGACTCCACCAAGTCCCTTCTACTGGTACGGTTATTCTCACACTAATCTCATCCTAGGCTTGCCCTAGGGTAATCACCAACCCACTCTTTGCCATCAGCTGCATAAGAAGTCCCTGCTATCTCCCCCGAACTAGCTCGCAAATACATTACATATCACTACGAATAGATAATTCTACGAATGAGAGGTCCTACCCTAAAACAGTTGGACTCAAACAAGAGCTACGAAATAGAGCTAAACCTAACCTTCTGAAATTATTTAGTCCTCGCAATATGTAACTTAACATATTCGTTTACTAGTTAGCTATGCAGTTATAGCGGTTCAAAATCAAATATCGGTCAAGGACCGATATTTGATATATGGGTTATCGCAGTGGGATATCGGTATTTTTATGTTATGTAGCGCCTTTGTAACCTTGTGTTTTATTGGATGAATACATGGTCATTAAGTAAAACATATAATAAATTAAAAAATGCTTGAAGCAAATGTTTATCAATCTCATAATCCCCCACCATATATCTAAAATTTGATAATAAATGAAGTGACTTAATAGAAAATTTAGCTATAAACGCTATTTCACCGCTATCCCACCGATGTTTGTCAAATATCAGTCAAATAGCGGTCAAATATCGGTCAATATTGGTCACTATCGCCGCTATTTGCGGTACCGCTATTTTGGACCACTATTTAGTACCGCTATTTTACCAGCTACCGATAACCGCTATCCCACCGCTATCTCACCGCTATCCCACCGCTATTGACTGCATAGCTAGTTGGTTAGAGATAACTAGAACTCCTAAAAGAAAAAAGCAAGCAACATTCGAGCATTGAGTGAACATAATCAAGCATATCCTAATCAGGCCATCATATCATAGACAACTCAGTACTAGCATGCAGTTCATAAAGCTCATACACATATAATAGGCACATGAGGCATCCTTTCTATATCCTTAGCCCTAATCTAGCATGCAATTCTCATGAGCATATCATAACATAAACTTGTATGGGTAATTTGGGAGTACTTACTTGAGCTCGGCTGATTGCATGCACTACACCTCTTTTCTATTTTCAAAACCCTTTTTTGTAAAAATGATTTGTTTAAAAACATTTATACCCAGACCTTAGTTTGAGTTAAGACACACCCGAGAGTGTGCCTGAATCCCTCAAACCGAGGCTCTGATACGTCTTGAAACATCCCAAAAATACGGTCCAAAAATTTCATTTTTAATTTATAAATAAAACCATAGTAAACCGCATTATCTTATAAAAATATAGGTGATAGTATCTCAAAACATCATATCAAACACTATATTAAAATCACCTTTCCAAACATCAGAGTAAATCATCCAAGGCTAAACAGTATGGTGTGTGCAATGAAGTCATCCGAGCTCTTCTCCTTACTAGCGGAAGTACTTGAAACCAAAACCGAAAACTAAAAGCATGAAGCTTAGTGAGTCTCCCCAAAATACCACATACCATACAAATAATCATGCTAATAGGAGATACGGGCCCCACCCACACTCAAGGAGATACGGACACTACCCACACTCTGCTAACAAGGAGATATAGGCCCCGCCCACACTCTGCTGACTGTGAGATGCGGGCCCCACCCATACTCGGCTATCTACAAGATATGGGCCCTGCCCACACTTGACTAACTACGAGATACGAAGCCTGCCCACACTCAGCTACTAAACATACATACAAGTAACACACAGACAACAAGTATAATCAAATGTATCAATCATTCCTATATCCATACTCAAATAATGATATGAGATACGGGCCCCGCCCGCACTCGACTATATATGAGATACGAGCCTCGCCCACACTTAGCTACTAATCTAAACATATATGGGACGACCTTGGTGCCTTCGACCCGTTCAACCAGGAGGAAAACTCACCTAGCAAAGCTAACTGTGAAATGTCGCAGTGAGGAATCACTATTGGCTGATCTAACGACTCCCTGGTTACCATTGTCACAATAACACTTAGTTAACATCCAATAATCCTTCTGAGTGTAAAATGACCATTTTACCCTTGGTCAAAGTCAACATTCTTGGTTGACTCAACTCACCGAGTTCCATAAATCAGAAACCCTAAAAACATGATCCAACTCGTCTAGTTCCTCACGAACTTGCCAAGTTTTCCATGTCATCAGAATCGGGACTTTCTAGTTCCACTCTTCGAATCCGTCCTAAACTCGTCGAGTTTTTCCTTTTATGGGGTCAGGGCATTTCGACCCAACTCGTCGAGTTCCTCTATGGACTCGACGAGTTCTTCAGTCTGTTAAGTCATCTTAATGGATTAAGCTCCTTTCTTCAGATCTAAACTTCATAATTCCCATATAACTTAAAATGCCCTTTTAAGGGTTAAATTTCTGACTTTACCCGTTAATACCCTCACTTAACGAGTTTATCTCGAACCCCAACTCTTTAGGAACTAGATCTTGATCCTAAATCCATCAATACTCTAAACTGAGGCAAATAAACTGAAATCTAGACCCTAGACACTACATAAATATGTAAAACTTCCACTTTTCTCTCCATGCATGGCCTTTTTGAGCTTAAAAGGCCAAAATGACATCCAATAGCTTGCATAGGGCTTCAATGGCCATAAGGTTTGCACCTTTATGCCATGAAAGCCCTCCATAGTTCCAGATCTGGAAGTATACTCACTTGGGACGTCCATTTCCCAATGATCAGGGTATTTGGACCCAAAACCCAATAAAAGTGATAGAGAAGAGATCCAAGAAATCATTAAGAAAGTCTGAGACTTGCTTACTAGAATATGCTGAGAATGAAATGAAGTTGCTGAGATAATATCTCCTTCTTGAGTCTTCAAGCTTCTCCTTCTTCCACAAGCTTCACACACACACAAGATTTCTCTCAAAAATGACTCACAAGCCTACACAATGCATTATTACAAACGAATGGAGTTAAATTATAAATTACATCCTTAGATGATAGAAATACTATGATATGACTTAAGACATAGGAAGGTGAGCCGATGAACCAATTCTTATACTTAGGGTCTATGTCCAGTAAAGGAACGAATCCCAAGTCTAGACCATGGTAGAAAAAAGAAAATCAGTCCAAGAAGGCACCATTTCTATTAATCCATCTACATTGCGAAGGGGAGGTACCACCCCAGCAGATTCCTCTAGGCCCCTTGTGAGGCATCATAGTCTGGACGAATCATTTGTCTCTTTATTACTTACTTTCTAGCTTTCACATTCAAACATGATCAATACTTATAGCATACCACTACTTTCCATTCTTTACACATTCATTACACGAGTATCAAAATAATCAATTTAAAATTAAAGCATCTAGATTTGAAAACATTTCAAACACGTTATCAAAATATTTGTTCTTCCAAAATATTATTTTCTATCAAAATGTTTTTGCTTTCAAGACATTCCTTTTTAACGTTCCTGTTAATAGTATTTAACACATTCATTTCAAAACTTCTCATATATCAAAACTGTGATATTTCATTATCATAAAATCATTTTTCCACGTACCATAAAGTGGGAGAATGTCAACATGTACTCACCTCAATCACAAGGGGATTAGCAAGTCATGTTCTACTTCCTTTCCTTAGAGCAACACTCTCTAACACCACCTATATAACATGCAGGTTAAAGTCAAGAAAATGACCAAAATACCCGTTATAGATTCCATTACTAAGTTTTATTTCTTCGACTCATTCATTACGTAAACATATGAATGTAGGCATAAACTATGTCTAAATCCGAGTGCATATGTAAATGTTATGAGGAATACAACATATCCTAAACAGTAGGATCCACACGTTCCTATATATTTCCCTTGAGGAGGCGGCACAGAGTCGTGTGGAAGGGTTTATATGCCCAAAAAGCCTAAAATTCAAGTTTTTCTTCCCAAACTTGTTTGAATTGATTAATGCCATTAAACTTATCAAATTGCATCACTTTTATGCCTTTCCAAACATATTTAGAGGATATTTTATCATGTCAAAAAATTTAACTTAACTCATTAAGTCCTCAATCCAAATGCTAAATTCATAATCTTTACAATTACACAATTGGAAGGATTAAGAGCTTAAGTTGGTCACCCTTACATTCTAAACATTGTGAATTATTACAGAGTCATTAAAAAGATCACCGGACGTTGTCTAGTACATAAACCCATAATTAACCTCATTGTATTAGCCTAATCTAACCATGGAATCCCCACTTCCATTACATGTTCCCAAATTGCCCTTGTGCCAAAACAATCACTATAGCTAGAGCTTTACTGGTAATCCTTCATTTTTGTGTTCCAATATCATCATTAGAGTTTCAATTCATCTTCATGAGTATCATTCACTTCTATTATGTCAATCATCTTGTAGTTATCCGTAGATTTCCTAAAATGCCCTTATAGCCATATATTCCATAAATTCTCTCTCTCTCTCTCTCTCTCTCTATATATATATATATATATATATATATACACACACACACATGTAACATCCCGAAAAGAGGAATAAAAATTTTCATTTAAAGGCCTATCAAATCATTCATTAATTGTTCAAAAAAAAACATCAAGTCATAATATTCAAAATATCATAGTACCGTTATTTTAAATGCGGAAAATATGAGGGGAGGATGTTTTGACATCATGTCGCACCATACTCTTTTGAACTGGAAGTACCTAAAACCATAAACATAAACTGTAAGCACAAAGCTTAGTGAGTTACCCAGAGTACCACATACCACACAAAACAGAATAAATGCTATGTGCCAAATCATAGTCTTATAATCTTTTTCTACCGTGGACCAAACCATGGTCTTTCCATACATTATGGAGGACCACATCTCGGTCTTACATACGAGTTGCAGGGGCCAGATCCTGGTCATTCATATAATTGTCAGGGACCAGATCTTGGTCTTTAATGCAAATGTCAAGGTCCAGATCCTAGTCTTTCATGCAAATATAACAAAAGAAACTTGCATTCTACACAACAAGTAATGGGTCAGCTTTGGTACATTCGACCCATGGATACAGGGAGAAAACTCAGCTCATACACAGATAAGTAAACTGAGAAGCACGCTGCTCCGAGATCAACTCTACCACTTACCTTAATAAATTCAGTGACACAAACTTAACATACAGATCACAATACCTAAAATGCCCCTAGTTCAAACCCTAGTAAAATTCCAGGTTAAAGTCAACCAAGTTGACTCAATGAGTATGCTAGGCGTACTCTTTATATACATGGGGCATATTGCATGGTTGAGCGGAGTCGGGGAGCCCATCATGTACACCCAGCGTAATGGTACTTAAATAGGGTCCAAACCCCCTAATGACTAAGAGCACATTTTTATGACTTAACAACCCCTAAAACCTGTGAAAGGACACTTCAAATGTCTTGGAGTAACTCCTACTCACCAAGAAGAATTTTAGGACAAAAAGGTGGCAACTTTGAGCTAAAACTAGGTCCATAAGAAATATACATCAAGGTTGAAGATTTTTAACTCCAAAACATGCACAAAAGGAAGTAGGTGTTGGATCCAAGGCCTTGAGTGAAACACCACAACCTCAAGGTTCTTCCTTCTACTCCAAAGGCTCAAAAATGACACCAAAAAGGGGCTCTTCAAGCTTCACAAATTACTCAGACACTTTAGGGTTTCTAAATGAGGAAGGGGCTGAAGATAAGAGGATGCATGAGGCTGTAATGGTACTTAAATAGGGTCCAAACCCTAATAATTAGGGTTTGTGTAGTAACCCTGATTTTGAGGACATGTGTGGAATTGTAAAGATCAAGTGAATAAATTGAACATCAAGAACACCAAGAGTAAATAAAATATGTTTAAGCTCTTATTAGATCTAGGAAACTATTAGAAAATGGGTCTTCCAATAATTTTTTCACTAGTATAATCACGCCAAAATGGGTCTTACATCAAATGGGAGCCATACACTTCCTATGTAGAGGAAAGCCTAAACCCATTACATATCACAAGCAGGTAAGCAAAATCTAAGGAGAAATTTGCACCCTAACATTCTCCCCCTCAAAGTTAGGATTGTATGTACCAACTTCAATTTCCAAACGAGCTCGTGCGCGATCAAGACCAACTCCCCCTCGAAGTAACATTGGTCTTCTAATCCGCTTTGAAAAGGGTTACTCGAGAAGCTTCGAATACCTATTTCTATATTCTCCCCCCTTTTTACAATCAATAAATGATTATAAAACCCACAATGGATGAGAAGTGCTCGAGGAATAAACTTGACAAAACTCCCCCTCGATGGGTGAAAAAAAATGCAACCGCTAAAATCTTGCACGAAAAAAATCACGAAAAGCCGAGAAAATTTTCCAAATTTTGTGAAACTTTCGACTTTTGGGTTAGGGTTGCAAGAAATTCAAAAATTAGGTAATAACTGTCAATTGCACAAATTTTACAGGGGCCCGTTGCTACAAATTAGCTTCAATTGTGAAACTTTAACCCAAATGCAAAATTGGGCGTAAAATGACAATTCTCATCGATTGCAGGGACCAGATTCGAAATATTTTCCCATTTCGCAGACTATTACCCTTAATTTGAAATAGGGCAGAAGCTATCAAAATTATGAAACTTCAGGGATTCGAATCGAAAAAGCTTCACTCTTCACAAAAAATTACCCCGAAATTGGGTATATTTTGCCAAAATGTTGAAAGGTTAGGGATTCGAATCGAAATATTTTGTTCTTCCCTAATTGTTTTCCGGTACGCGAATGAGGAACGCAACACCAGTTGAATACGATTCCAGCCAAATGGGATTTGGACCCCAAGCAATGCTTGTTCGACCCCAAGGTGTAATCAACAATACCATCGAAATCAAATCTTGACTCAAAACAATTTTCTTTCGACTATCATACCCAACGTTCGACTAAAACTCCAATCAACTAACGTCAGTGGAAATGGATTTCGACTCCAAACAACTTCGTTTGTCTACAAAGTGTTTGACTTCAAATAAAATTTCATTAGACTTAAAACACATTTCGATTTCAATCATTCCGAACATTGATCTGAATGCGAGAAAACACATACACCAGTTGAACTTTCACATTCGATTCCCACTAAACATCGTTTGACTCCATGCAAACAAACAACTTCTATTTCGATCGACACCATGTAATACCAGTCAAAATCGACTGTAAAATTAACTCAATTTTAACTCAAATAAATCGTTTGATGATCCTCAGGTAATAGTCGAAATCGAGACAGTCCAAATCAGTTCTTGATGTAAACAGCAACAGTCAAAATCAAGTACATAGATGTAAGAGAACAACATTCGAACAATACTCGACTCGATTTAATTCCCTAACTTATTTGCTTTTGATCATGAACCACAAATCAAGTTCAAATTGACTCGACACTAAGTCAAAAATCAAATTTGATTTCAATTGCGTACATGTTCCACTAAATCAATTCTAAACACCAAGAATCAAGTCTCGATCGAAGTGACCTAAGCAAATCAAATTTCAAATTCGATTTCCAGCAATCCGTTAAAAACATATCGAAACTTTTGAAGTCAATCTTCTATTCGATTAACAGAAATCGAATTCAAACATATCAAAATCCAACTTCGTTGACTGAAGCGAGAAGGAATATGCGAGATAAATAGAGTAGGTGAATTAACTATATTTTGAAATAGGCTCAATTGATGAATAGTAACTATATTTTAGTTTGGGATTCGAAGTATGGATCAATGAACAGTAAACAGATTGTTTGTTTGGGCTCAAAAATTAATCGAATCAATTTTGATTGTGTTTGATCAAAAAAAATTATTGGATCGTCATTGGGGTTGAAACAATTTTGATCCAACAAATCAAAATGATTGAAAATGAAAAAAGAAAGCACGAACCAAATTTATGATTGAATTTTGAGAAAACTTGGATTGTTTATCAATGGATCTTCAAGAACAAGGTGTCGATCTCAACATGAATTTTTCAGAATCCATTTGAGAATTTGAGAAACCTTCTATATAATTCTTTTTTACAATTACAATACTCGAATCGATTATGGAAGATCTCGTTTCTTTTGTTGGAATAATAAAATCTTAAAATTTCACACTATACCACACATGATGCATGATGTAAAATCCGTTTTTCTCATTTTTCTAAGATCTAGCTTCATCTTCATAATGATTTTGAGAATTTTCAACAACTTTGGGTTTGGAATTCAAGTTCATTGCAACACTTGATGATTGTTGCTTTGGAACCCAAATTTGCTTCATAGATTTCAGTTTCAAGACAATGTTTGAAGAATTTTTTTAAAAAACCGAATTGTTCTTGCTTTTGATCTTCTTCTTCTTCTTTTTCATCTTTTTGGATCTTGAAGTTTTGAATCCAAGAAGAACATCATTCTTGACAGCTTCAACTATGCAATTTTTAATCAAATATGTTGGAGTTTGATACATTTGAACTTGTTAGATTAAAGGCTTTCTATATGGCATCATTCCTTCCAACGAATCCCAAGAACTCAAGAAATCATTGGTTTGAACTCCAATTGAGCAAAAAACTTTCACATCTTCATAAAAATCACATTGAGTTCCCATTTCTTGAACTTCAACAATTTTAAGAGCATGAAGATCATTTGGGACTTCATTAAGAGAAGTATATTCCTTTTTGAATAATTCTCTTTCTTTTCCTTCCTTTTTGTTACCATGACAACATAAGATATCCATGGAAATTTGAGCCAAATTATCAATCTTACAAATAGGTTGAAATATCAATTTTCCATGATCATCTTTCAAGCCTCTATAAGAAATCAAAGTTTCCCAAATAATCAACCCGCCTTTGAATAATAACCCATAAAATTGATTCCCATGGACTTTGTATTTGACATCTTTAATCATCACGATCAAAGATTCATAAAGTAAATACACCATTTTTGATCAATTAAAACCAAAGATTACAAGAACTTGGATTTTTCTCTTGAGAGAAAGTGATTATGAATGCAATCTCTATAGAGAGAAAGTGAATATGAACCATGTTCTAGAGAGAGAAAGCAAAATTAACAAGTATTCTAGATAGGGAAAACCGAATTGTAAATGAAATTAAGGAATAAATTTGATTTCTATAACAAAAACTCTCTCAAAGATGAAGAACTTACACCCATTTGAGATTCACCAAATCATGTCGTCATCATGGATCAAATTCTTGAGAACTTCAAGAACATCCGCTCTGATACCAATTGTAGTGACCCTGATTATGATGACATGTATGGAATAGTGTAGATCAAGTGAATCAATCAAACATGAAGAACACTAAGAGTAAGTAAAATCTATTTAAGCTCTAATTAGATATAGGAAACTATTACAAAATGGGTGTTGCAATAATTCTATCACTAGTCTAATCACACCAAAATGGGTCTTACATAAAATTGTAGCCACTCACTTCCTATTTATAGGAAACCTTAAAAGCATTACACATCAGAAGAGGATAAGCCACATTAGACTCATCGGCCAAACACTTTCAAAGTTGGGACACATGGAAGGTATTATGGATCTAATTGAGCTCATCGGGCATATCAAATCGGTATGCAACCTTGTCCACCCGGGGAGGAAATCCTAAAAGTTGCAATGAAACTGTGGCCCCGCTTGCCCAATATCTAAAATCGGATGACACCTTTCCTATTTGATGCCTTCAGAAACACTAAGTATCCTACCTAAAACTCGAGGTCTGAACGTAGCCGATCTGCATAACTCTTCTGCTAGCTTTATGCGAATCGTAACTGTTAGATTAGTGTCTAAGTCCATAACTATTTTGGTATGTACTTGACCCGATGGTGCATGGTCCTTTTGGGTTGCCTTCACCAAAGCAACTTGATAGGATGAATTATGGAGAGAAAGGATTAAATATGATTTATTAATATATTATGAGAATAATATACTAAAGGAGAAATCATCATGTTTAATTAATATTAGTCAAGAATTAATTAGTAATTAGTTTTGTGACTAAAAGAGATTAATTAAACTTAAGGGACTGGAATTGTAATTATAAGATAATTGCAATTTGGGCCATCGATTGCCTTGTATCAAGGGGTGGACGAATTCTATGGGGAAACCCATAAGGAAATCGTCCAAGGGCTTGATTAAAGGAGTCTATGGGTTGCTTAGGGCTTAAGCATCCAAATTAGGGTTTCCTTGTTAGATAACCCTAATAGCCTCACTATATATAGATCCCTTAAGGACCAAAAACGTGGCTAAGACTCTTCTAGGGTTTGTAGACGTTTTTAGGCAGCCTCCATCCTCTCTCCTCTTCATCCTCTTGCTTATGGTGTTTGTAAACCATTAGAGGAGTGACATTTGTGACTCTAAGCTTTCTAAAGTCCATACAAGGAGATTTGGGATTGTTATTGCTACATAACAATCAAGGTGACATCTTAAACCTATTCTCATGTTAATATGATTACTTGAATGCTAGAATTAGGGTTTATAGTCTTGGATAACTTGCATGTACAATAGAGAAACCTAGATCCAAGCATTAGGGTTTGTATGAGCACATAGGATGTCTTATGACCAAAACCCATCAGTGGTATCAGAGCATAGCCTGGTTTCTATTGTACTGATGCATGATATGTTTGAAAATTTTGATTTTTTGGTTTCTGGAGGCTGGACTCGCCGAGTCCATAGCTGAACTCGCCGAGTCCATGCTGACTCGACGAGTCCAAGCTTGACTCGACGAGTCAACTCGTCAGATAGAGCATATTTTGGGTTTTCTTGCTGTTTTTGCTTAAGGATAGTTACCTTATCATATTAGATCAATATAAATTCAATTTTATGATATATTTGACTATATTCTTGATCTAATTGAAGATATTTATCAATTAATAAGATAATTGTTTCCTTATGTGATAATTGATTAATTATTTTGACTAAATTGATAAATTGTTTTGCAAGAAATTATTAAATAAATCAAATATGGATAATTATGTGATTAAATGTTAATTTAGATTATTTGTTATTTGATCCTTGTTATTATGAAAAGTTTCATATTTTCCCCTTTAGGTTTTATAGTTTAAATTTGAACCCAAAAGTTTTGTTGTTTTGAAATTTAAATAGTTGAAACCCTAATGTTTTGAAAGGTTTGAAAAATTGCCCTCAAGTTTTCGAATTTAAATTTTGATTAATAGTTTAATTTTGATGTATAATTTAAATTCTAAACCCTAATGTTTTGAAATGTTTCAAAAGTTGCCCTCAAGTTTTGGAATTTAAAAGTTGATTAAAAGTTAATTAGGAATGTTAAATTCTAAAACCCTAGTATTGTGTTGAAAAAGTTCAAATCACACCCTTATGGTTTTATTAATTAATTAAGGTGTATAATTAAAGGAAGTTTAATAAATCCATATAAGTTTTGGTTTACAATTTAATTGAATTAAAAGTATAATTGTTAAATTTGTCCACATAGTATTTTAAAAGTGTAAAATACACCCTATACTATATATAACATTAAAAGTCTAACATTATATATATGTATGAGTAAAAGTCAGTCTTACTGTTAGTAGGCCTCATTCACGAAGCTGGTCTATAAGGGGTGTTTAGGGAAATTGCCTATAAAATGGTGATTGAATGAGTATCTACTCTTACCCACCGCACTCTTGACTAGTGGAGGGTCGTTAGCCGAACGGGTAGGATAGGACGAAACCTTCCATTATAAGTATAATGAAGTACAAAAGTAACTAAATGTTTTACAAATTCCCAATCTTAGTTACTTAGGCAAAAGTGAATTGATGAAATTCCATGAAATTACACTTTGTGCCCTTGCAAAGACGTTAGTGGAGCGTGTGTGGTTTACCGGCACACTAAATGGTTCTAAGCAAAGGTAGCAAAGGGTGACTCAATGTTTGTTATAGTTCGGTGGAGCGTGTGTGGTTTACCGGCACATCGAATAGGTGACTGTAACATGTGAGGGCACCATGTAAGTTTGCATGGTTATTCACACCCGCTTTGTGATCCTCGGCATCCCAGTCACAAATGAGAGGGGCATATCGAGATTTAAACATGCCATTGAAATGTTCAATGAATCTGAAAGGATCTAGGAGTTTTCATATATTTAAAACTTAAAATTTCTTTTTCGTTTTTCATGGTGGAAATTAGTGAATCGTCATTCACTTACCTTCAAATATTCTGCAACTAGATTACGACATCCCTTTTCTAGGTTGTAGCATATTGTGTTGGGTCCTAGCCTTGGAATTTCATTTGGGTGATTTTCTAAGGACTCAATCAATCAACTAACTTGAATTCGTTTTCTCCCATTTTGTAGATGTCAAAGTTTGACAACTATGGTCTTCCCAAATCCCATGGAACAAGCATTCCACATGAAGATGATATTCCACGATTCGATCGAGGAACAAGAAATTATGCTTCACTTCCTCCTCCTCCTCCAATTGTTCTCCCTAACGCACAAGTTTGAAAAATTGAAAGGTTCAATATCACTCAAGCCCTTTTGGCAAGAATGATGGGATCTGTTGTCGGTGAGGAGATGGATGTTGATTGGATTCTTCAGTCACTTCCTAACTCGTATAGTGAGTTTGTAAGAGAGTACTATATGATGAACCACGACGTGACCCTTATAGATCTCACCTATATGCTTATTGCTGCTGAATCAACAATGGTTTGGCGCAATAGAAAAGCAAATTTGATTGGTGAATCTGCCTTCAAGACCTCTATGGATATAGACAATGGCAACGAAAGACATGATATGATCGAAAAGTCTGATCCTAAGAGAAAGGCAATGTCTGAAGTAGTTCCATGTCCTGTTCCAAGAGAGTCAATTTGCTTTTATTGCCTAGAGAAGGGGCATTGGAGACGAAGTTTCCATATTTACCTAAGAGATCTAAGAGATGGGAGAGTCAGAACGTGTGGCTCTACTTTAGGTAAAATCTACTATCTAACTCCATTAAGTTCCTATTCATTGATTCTTAATACATGATGTGATAAGATTGAATTTGAATGTTTTGCAGGATCGGTGAAAAGAAAGGAAGCTTGGTGAGAGAGCAAGATGAATCTAATCACAAAGAGATGGATCTCGATCACATGGACTTGAAGATTAGATTTTGAGCTTAGATAGTTATGATAGAGTTGTTAGAAATTTTCATTTTGAGATACATAGTTTTCAATGGATTTTGCATTGTAAGGATAAATGTTTTCCGCTGCTTTTATAAATAAAATAAATTTTGG
Organism: Lactuca serriola; assembly: GCF_051521515.1. Taxonomy (NCBI): domain Eukaryota; kingdom Viridiplantae; phylum Streptophyta; class Magnoliopsida; order Asterales; family Asteraceae; genus Lactuca; species Lactuca serriola. The sequence continues at coordinate 29,381,392 of NC_136409.1, forward strand.
TTTGACTTATTTATTTATTTGTTTATCTCCTTGCAATGAAATCGTTTTGAAAATTGATGTTTGCATATTTCTACAACGAATGGATATGATTCTTAGTTATGTTATTTATGGAAATGTCAAGAATTTACCAAATAGGGAGAGTTTCTCATCACCCAAGTTTCAATTGGACAGAAATTTGGAATCATGCAACTTGGTTGCATGATGAATGAGAAATTTCATTTTTGGAAATTAGACTAATTCGTTGACAAAGTGTCAAGTGAAGGACTAGGAGATCAAGTACACAAAGTTGTGTGTTGATCAAGATCACCATAAAAGTAACAAAGATATTGGTCATGATTTACTAAAGGTTTAGTAAATATGATTATACTTATAAGATTAAGTGTAATTATGAATTGATTCAAAAGGGTTAAAGCAATAGCAGAACGAATAAGAAGAATCAAGTAGGCAGAAAGATAAAAGTTTCTCCATTCTAAGAAGAAGGGAGAGTACCTTTTATGCTTTATGATAGGTCTTAATGATTAAGAACCATATCTCAATTGATCCTCTAAGTGAGTCTTAGTACAATTGTATGTTTAAGAAGAGGAATCAAGAATTGAAGAAATGGTTAAATCAAAAAGTCAATCATACTTCGTTCCAAAACAAGTCTTAGAGTTAAGATTGTGACAATGAGTGAAAAGTATTAAAGGTTTATAACATTCGTCAAATGTGGAAAGTTGTGAGGTCTTAGATAAGACAAAGACCAACTAGAACCAATTTATGAAGTGTTTTGATAAAAGCTACACTAACTCTTGAATATTTGTTTGTCAAGAAATGTTTATTGACAAAAGAATCTTATATGTCAAGGAGTCATTGGGAGTCCTAATGGTCTTGAAAAGTTTCAGGAACAAATCAAATAAACCTTATCGATCATCACTAGCACACGAGTTGAGGTTACAACCTATCGTGTTGACATTATTTTGTTTCTGTGCTGTTCCAGTTGAGTTAATTATGCATATGAGTCCTATGATTTCTCATTTGAACGCATAAAAGACAAGGCACCTTAATCAATGAAAGGTACATTGATAAGAAAGGGTGAGCTGCTTAACTACTTGGAAGACATGGTGGGCAGCTGTGCTAACATAAGGCAAGAAATCAAGATTAAGAAAGTTCGATCCATATGAGTTTGAATTTGTCGTAAACTTTGGTTTTGACAAATTCACATGGATAGGAACAAATACACCGTTTAAATCTAAGTGTCATAAGATTTCCTCCTTCATGAAAATGATTGTGAGGAAATGCTTTCACTAAGAGTGATTTTAAGAAGATAGTGATTGTAAAATTGCAATCTCCAATTCAATTATGGTTACGGTATCCCTTTCCATAATTTGAATTGTGAGGTTTGGCAATTAGTCTTAAGTGTTTAGACACACATATGAACTATCAAAGGCAAAGGTGTATAAGTTCAAGAAGCCTTGATAAAAGATTATCAAAGCATTAAGTATCAGAAACATGGACTTCAGAAATTCAATAGGTATTGTTTTTATGAAAGTTAAGATGTTTATGAATATATGTCGAAGCTAGTGGGAGCATAAGTGTTATGTTTTATAATAATCATCATGATAGTGGGAGCATAAAATTTATGATTGTATGATTATTATGGAAAGTATTGCAGGTTGGCAATATTAATTATAGAAAACAAGAATTATACCTTGCAAAGTCGTAAGAGTTGTGAAGTTGTTTTGCTATAATTAAGGCAGAGAATATTATGCTTCATTTCAAATCTAAAGGATTAGGTTGAGAAATGTTAATAAACTTAGTCAAAGGTACATAGTGTGTTCTTAAAATTTCGATTATGATTACGGCATTCCTCTTCACAATTTGAATTTTGAGAACATAGCAAATAAAACATTATGTGTCGTGTCCCATACGCTTCGGGTATAGGATCGATTGCAAATGCTTTAATGTTTGACCATTCTAAAATTTTTCAAATGTCTATCGCATTTAGAGGGAAAAGGGACTAGAATCGGTTTTGACTAAAATAATTAAACAACTATCAGAGGACAATCCAAAGTTCGACGAGGATTGGTTGCTTGTGAGTAGTTGGAAGCATGGTATTGAATGGACCATATCGACATTATTATGAATAGAAAAGATTCTATTAAGAATGAGTTGTTATATGGAAAATATGTAAATGTTTCCATATTGGATGGACCATATCGACATCATTACGAATAGATAGGATTCTATTAAGAATGAGTTGTCATATGGAAAATATGGAAGCGTGTCCATATTGGGAATTGAATATTGAAAATCTATGTATAGATTAGAAACTTTTATGCAAAAGGATGTTCAAAGGAGTGTACTTTGAGTGAGAGACATCATATCTAAGGAATTGTCTTGTAACAATCTCCAATAGAGAACTTTGTAATATCATTGGCAATAGTCTTTGTGACTTTGGTGCAGTGACATTACGAAAGGATCATTGCACAAAATGTTAGAATCTAGCATATTCTATAAGTGGCAAGAATTTGATATTCTTAAACTTATGGAAAAGGATTTAGAGTTGTGAAATGAGAATGATTGGAAATGTGTTCAATTTGATCTATTTCACAAAAGTAAGAACCATAGGTAAACATTGTGTGCATGCTAAGAGCATGGGACTAGTGTAATAATTCAAGTAAGAAGTTGATTACCCGAAACGACAAATAATGAGTAATCGATATGGTGATAAACAAAAGGAGTTTTATTTATACTCAAAGGTTTGAGGCCATATGGGATTAGTATTATTCTTGTGTTTCACTTTGCATGTTTTGACTTCCAGAATAATTGAGTTTATTAAGAATAATCAAATTATTCGAACGGGCCACAGTTGTTCGTATGCTGGAAGTAGATATGAATGAAGACTGTCGTGAATTGGTGTGTCGATTGTCTAAAGAGCATTAGAGATAAGCAAATGTCTGCTGCAACGTTCATGAGTGCTTACGAATATGATTTGAGCATTGGATTAAACCCACACTCATTTGGATCACTCCATGAATTGTATTACGAGTGATTAGTGAGACGATAACATCTTATATTCTTGAAACCGAGATGTGTGAGTTGTATCTTGCAAATCGGTTGCACATTGATAATATGTAAACGCACCAGTAACTTGGTGTTATAAAACATATTATTGTGTGTGATTCGGTGAGTAAGTGAAAGCGAGCATTGTATCAAAGCTTATCCGTTCCTTTTATCCAAAGTAGGATAAAAGCGATATCTTTGGGCCCCTCGATGATTTAGTGATGACAAACGTAAATGATCGGCCGGGCTAGGGCTAATTTGATTTGTTCAATTAGTCAGTCGTCATAAATCGGAAATCGAGATATAGTACAAGGAGAATGATTTGAAATCATATCTCATACGATATCTAGAATGGAGGAATATATGATCCCTTATCTAAGGACACGCGTATCTGATAGGATCAGAGTTGACAGCGGCTTTGGAAAGCCACGATTGCAGATCAAGATCTGAAGTCATACGCATAATAGTTATTAAACTTATCCAAGTGGGACACTGTTGGATTAGTGTCTAAGTCCATAACTATTTTGGTATGTACTTGACCCGATGGTGCATGGTCCTTTTGGGTTGCCTTCACCGAAGCAACTTGATAGGATGAATTAAGGAGAGAAAGGATTAAATATGATTTATTAATATATTATGAGAATAATATATTAAAGGAGAAATCATATTGTTTAATTAATATTAGTCAAGAATTAATTAGTAATTAGTTTTGTGACTAAAAGAGATTAATTAAACTTAAGGGACTGGAATTGTAATTATAAGATAATTGCAATTTGGGCCATGGATTGCCTTGCATCAAGGGGTGGACGAATTCTATGGGGAAACCCATAAGGAAATCGTCCAAGGGCTTGATTAAAGGAGTCTATGGGTTGCTTAGGGCTTAAGCATCCAAATTAGGGTTTCCTTGTTAGATAACCCTAATAGCCTCACTATATATAGACCCTTTAAGGACCAAAAACGTGGCTAAGACTCTTCTAGGGTTTGTAGATGTTTTTGGGCAGCCTCCATCCTCTCTCATTTTCATCCTCTTGCTTATGGTGTTTGTGAACCATTAGAGGAGTGACATTTGTGACTCTAAGCTTTCTAAAGTCAATACAAGGAGATTTGGGATTGTTATTGCTACATAACAATCAAGGTAACATCTTAAACCTATTCTCTTGTTAATATGATTACTTGAATGCTAGAGTTAGGGTTTATAGTCTTGGATAACTTGCATGTACAATAGAGAAACCTAGATCCAAGCATTAGGGTTTGTATGAGCACATAGGATGTCATATGACCAAAACCCATCAGCAACCTGTACTAAACTTCCTGAATTAACTCAGTAATCTTCAGTACCACCTCAGTAATCCCAATGATCTGATGCTTGACCTCCTCAAAACAAATTGGGGTCATGAACCTTCTTCCATACAAAATCTTGAAATGCAGTCAGTCGATATTGCGATGATAACTATTGTTGAAGGAGAACTACGCCAGTGGAAGGTAAGTATACCAACTTCCTCTAAAATCTAACACACAAACCCAGAACATATCTTCGAGCGTCTGAATCATTCGCTCTCTTTGGCCATCAGTCTGAAGATTGAATGTTGTATTAAAATGCAACAGAGTACCCAACTCCTCATGAAACTTCCTTCAAATATGGAGGTGAAACGGACATCCAGATCCGAAACCACCTAAACTGGCACCCCGTGCCGAACTACCACCTCCCGAACGTGGATGTCAGCTAACTTCTCTGTGGATATTTTCTCGGCAATTGGTATGAAATGCGTACTCTTGGTAAACCTATCAATAATGACCAAGATAGAATCAATATCACGTGTCGTCCTTAGCAATTTTGTAATGCAATCCATAGTAATCTCTTCCTAATTCCACATGGGAATGGTTAAGGGTTGCATCTTATCGTTGGTTCTCTGATGCTCGGCCTTGACTTTCCTGCAAGTCAAGCATCGCTTGACAAACCAAGTTATCTTCCCTTTCATACAGATCCATTAACAACTCAACCTCAGATCCTTGTACATCTTCGTGGTCCCTGGATGGATTGAAAACTTTGACTTATGTTCCTCCTCCAGAACTGTCTGTTTCACCCCACCAGATGTTGGAACCTAAACTCTGCCACGTTGAGTCAACAACCCTCGACCATCTCTGGTAAATAACAGATGCTGTCCCCTGATTCGCTCAACCTTCTAATTTTCCTTTTTCAATCCCTCATCCTAATCCTTCTTGATTAAATCCAAGAAAGGCGGCGTGACAACCATCCTCAAGCAAATGTATATGATAGAAGAACGCGCCTCCTTGCGGGTTTAAGCATCGGCCACAACATTAGCCTTCCCAGGGTGATACAGGATCTCGCAATCATAATCCTTTACCATGTTTCGTTGGTCAATCAAGTACCTCAAACTCTTGTGGTCAGTGTAGATTGTATATTGAACCCCATACAGATAGTGTCTCGAAATCTTCATGGAAAAAACCATGACCCCCACCTCCAAATTATGTGTAAGGTAGTACGCCTCATGAGGCTTCAGCTGCCTTGAAATGTAAGCAATCACGTGACCTCTTCGCATAATAATGGCACCCTAACTCGGAATAGAGGCGTCATAATAAACCATGAAGTCATCCAAACCCTCAGGAAGTGCAAAAATTTGGTCCTCACACAATCTATGCCTTAGAGTCTCAAAAGCCAACGATTGATCAACCCCTCATAAAAAATCACTTTCTTCTTTGTCATGTGATTCAAAGGCACTGGAATCTTGGAGAAATCCTGGATAAATATCTGATAATCCCCTGTGAGACCCAAGAAACTCTGAATCTGAGATGTGGTCCTCGGAACCTCCCATCGCATCAGAGCCTCAATCTTGGTCGGTTCAACCAAGATAACTTTCTGGTTGGTGATGTTTCCCAGAAACTGCACCTCGCACAACCAGAACTCACATTTGGAGGATTTGGCATAAAGCCACTCCCTCCTCAGGGTCACCAACACCTCTTGCAAATGCTCCTCATGTTGCTCCTAGGTCTTGGAGTAGACCAAAATATCATCAACGAATACAATTACACACCAATCCAGCATTGGCCCGGAGATCCGGTTCATGAGATCCAGGATCGTTGTTGGTGCATTGGTGAAGGTCTCTCACCAAGAATAACCAGTTCTCCCCCACATGGGTTCGAACTCTCACCAACTTTCATTCAGAAACAATCACGACCCAATGAGGGCCCAACCAATCCATCCCAATGATAACCTTCGATCCTCTCAAGGGAATCGACACCAAATTAGTAGAGAACCTATCAGTGAACAGTTTCAGGAAACAGCTACAGTGAATCCTCGAAGCACTCACAGTACGGCCATTTGCAATCTCTACCTCCAGTGGAGAATCCAATGTCTTCGGAGCATCACAAAACTTCTTGCTAAATGAAAGAGCTACAAAGGATCGGGTAGCTTCAAAATAATAAATAAATAAATATATAAATAAAAAAACATGATCAATCATACCATTGAGCATAAAGTTCCCTATACCGAATCAAGCATAAAAATGAGCATGAAATAAAGAAATCAATAAAAGACAGGGGTAAGTCACATAGTAGTAACCACATCCGGTGCAGCACAGGCCTCATTGGTGGTCAGTTGAAAAGAGCTTTTCTTCACTATAGGTGTCTTTGCCTTGTCCTGACGGCCATCAGTGATCTTCAAAGTGGAATGTGCAGGTACCATCACTGCTCCACCAAATAGCCTTATAAAATTGGCCTTTTGTGGTCGGTCTAATTACTATGAAATCAAATCAGAGCACATTTGGGGTAATCCCTACTCACTATTGGGGACTTTCAGGGCCCGACGCCCCACTGGGTCATAGATCTAAAACGCTGGAGCAGGCAACAAGGACACGTCCACCCTACGGCATGGGACAATGCTTTTATGACCTCCGTAGCGGGGGTTCGGCAGATAGAGCACTCCATGTCATGGTTCGTTGCATCGCCAATCAAGGCAAGCAAGCAAGGGTAAACGCGAACCAAATCATGGACATTGATGCCACTGCCCAAATCACTGCGGTACGTCTTCGTCGCCTGGACGAAGAACATGATCGAACAATAGAGCACACATTTCCCTTCAGAAAGACATTACCGCTGCTGGAGCCAAAGTAAAGGAGTTCCACACAAACCAAGCCGCAATGGAGAGGCGCGACATCGAGGGTGAACGTCAAGTAGCTCGAGCTCTGACTTCTACAACAACATATTGTGGTCCGAATCGTACCACCCGCTCAGAGTAGAGCACATACTTCTTGCTCTATGTATATACTTATCGAGTGAGCATTGGTGCTACTTTTTCCTTTATTTATGTAAACCCGACAAACTATGAGTACACAATTCGAGGGTCTGAATTGCGGTAAAATTTTCCCATTTTCATTGATGTACTCTAGACTTGTGTTAAGTTCAAATTTACTTGATCGATGTATCGAATATTAATATCAATGAGATTGACACGCATTTATTATTTCATTGGGTATTTCATTAAATTCTTAAAATACAATGGAAATCATGCACTTATAAGTTTCCGTTTCGCAATTAACTTAGAAATTCGGGAATGTTTGGAATGTAAAACATATAATACTAAGACTTTCCATAATCATTCTGAAGACTTATCAAGAATTTGTCTTTTGAATTATGGCAGAATCATGCCGCGAAGAAGGAATCCATGAAGCTTCAATACTATAGGAACACCAACACCACCTCCACCACCACCCCCATCAATGGACAATGCTATTTTCTAGGATGCCGTAACAGTTGTAGTTATAGTAGCAATGGGCCAAATGAGTAACAACGGGTCGGGAGGAGGAATAAACAGCTCTAATAATGGCCAACACCAAGGTCATTCCGGAGAATGCACTTACAAGGACTTCACCAACAGCAAACCCATATCCTTTAATGGGACTAGAGGAGTTATGGCTCTATCCTAATGGATAGAGAAAATGGAAGCAATATTCAAGATCTATTCATGCCAAGAAAGTAGCAAAGTAAAATTTGTTATCTGTACTTTCTCCGAACGAGCCCTAACATGGTGGAATGGCCACATCAAGTCACTAACTCTGGTAGTGGCTAACTCCAAGGGATGGAAAAACCTGAAAAAACTTGCTCATGCAAGAGTACTGCCTGAGAGGCGAAGTACAGAAGCTCGAGCAAGAGCTTTGGGGCCTTACAATGGTAGGCTCGGACATCACAACCTATACCAATAGGTTCAGTGACTTAGAAATACTTTGCCTGGGAATGGTTGCTTTAGAGAGCAAGAAGATCGAGAGATATATCTAGGGACTGTCACTCCAGATTCAAGGAAGTGTACTAGCTTCTAAGCCAGTTACTTTCGATAGTGCAAAACAGTTGGCACAGTCCCTCGTTGACCATGGCGTCTGTCAAAGGTTCATGACTGCTTTTCCGAAGCAAACTATAGAGAGCAACAACAACAACATCAATACCATCAACAACAACAAGAAGAAAGTGTCAATCTTCGCAAGAACCTTCCAAGAAACAACAGATAGTGGCAGTCCATGCCGCTACTACGCCCACCGCTATTCCTGTTACCCCTACACCAGAAAAACAATATACTGGAAACCTACCAAAGTGCATCAAATACAATTTCCATCACAACAGAAATTGTAAGGTGATTGTAAACACGTAAATTTTTCAAAACAATTTTTTTCATTTTTCAACACAACAGTATTCTCAAATCTCATGCTATCAAATATCATCATAAATAAACATATCCCAGAATCTCAAAAACATAATCTTCGGCCAGTGTGTACAAATCATGTCGGCGCCTTCCCGCGATCCTCGGTAGAACTTGAAACACTTAACACATAACACGGTAAGCATGAATGCTTTGTGATCTCCCCAAAATACCACATACAGCACATAAGCCACTCGAGGCTATAACTCGGTACGACCCTCTAGTCAATGTGTCTCAGCGGGAACCTCCAGTCCCATAGCTCGTTGGAGCCTCTGGTCCGATCTAAATCGTTAGACCCTCCGGTCCGGTCTGATCGAGAACCCTCTGGCCTCATGAGTCGTTGGACCCTCTGGTCCGGTCTATATAACACATAGCATACATACAACACAATGCACACAAATCTCAAACATACACATACGCATAAAACCTTCTGGTCTGCACATAGATAACTCTCAAGGTAATGTATAGTGATAAGACTTACCTTGGGTAATCTCGAAAAGTCTCGAACTCAAAATGCTAATCCAGCCTCCGCCTAATCACATAAAATAATTCGCCTCTAATTAACAACGATTCTCAAAGGCTAGTCTGATCCCTTCCTATAGTCTCTCAGAAGGGGAAAAGACCATTTTACCCCTCTAATGGTCTGAATGTCCAACTGTTGACCAAACCCTAAAAGTCAACCCCAGTCAACGGTCTCGACTTGACCAGACTCGTCGAGGGCACTCGAGTGACTCGGCGAGTCCATCTGTGCCTCTTGAATCCTCCTAAGACCTTACTCGACTCGTCGAGTTAACCTTTCACTCGACAGGTTACCTCTGATCACGAATCATGCGGGAACCCGATCCGACTCGTCGAGTTCTCTTATGGGCTCGGCGATTTTCCTCCATGGCAACACTCATTTGTCCTTCTGAGGTCAGATCTGTTGAATTAGTGTCTAAGTCCATAACTATTTTGGTATGTACTTGATCCGATGGTGCATGGTCCTTTTGGGTTGCCTTCACCAAAGCAATTTGATAGGATGAACTATGGAGAGAAAGGATTAATTATGATTTATTAATATATTATGAGAATAATATATTAAAGGAGAAATCATATTGTTTAATTAATATTATTCAAGAATTAATTGATAATTAATTTTGTGGCTAAAAGAGATTAATTAAACTTAAGGGACTTGAACTGTAATTATAAGATAATTGCATTTGGGCTATGGATCACCTTGGAATAATAGGTTGGACGAATTTTATGGGGAAACCCAGTAGAAATCGTCCAAGGGATATTCTAAAAGGGTCCATGGTCTTCTTAGGGCTTAAGCAGTCAGATTAGGGTTTCCTAGTTGAAAACCCTAATAGCCTACATGTATATATAGTATCCTTAAGCCCCAAAAACGTGGATAATAATTCCTTAGGGTTTCTACAAGTTTTTGGGTGCCTCCTCTCTTATCATTCTTCATCCTATTGCTCTTGGTGTTTGTGAGCCATTAGAGGAGTGACACTTGTGACTCTAAGCTTTCTAAAGCCATTGCAAAGGAGGATTTGAGATTGTTATTGCTACATAACAATCAATGTAAGATCTAAACCCCAATCTTATGTTAATATGATTAATTGTATGCTAGATCTAGGGTTTATAGCTTTGGATATTCAATTTCATGTTCATTAGACAAACTAGATCCAAAAGCTATTAGGGTTTGCATTTACACCATAGGAATGATGTTTTGCTCAAAACCCATCAAGATCAGATTCTCTAACCTATAGATCTGACCTTCTAACACCCAAAAGTCACGTAAAAGTTCAATCTTTATGTCCATGCACCACACATCAAGCTCCATTTGAAGAAATTACTCTTAAAATGACAACCTAGGTTTAAAACTCCAATGGGACTGCTGTAACATCCCGGAATAGCAAGAGTAGAGTTGAAGGGCTAAAAGTGTTATGTGGGAAAGAGTGACTCGGCGAGTCCATGGATGGACTCGGCGAGTAGAGTCGCGACTTGGTCGCATGTTAAGTAGCCGAATCGGCGAGTCGATGAGATGGACTCGGCGAGTAGGCGCTGAGTGGAGAAAACCCTAATTCTTGGGGTTGAGCGCTATTTAAAGAACATTATACCCTTCCCGCAGCCTCTTTATTCCCCTTTGAAGTCCAGAAACCCTAGAAAGTGCGATTGAAGAAGATTGGAGTGTATTTGGAGCATTGGAGGAGTTTGTTGAAGGAATTTTGGGTGATTGAAGGCTTGGGGCAAGGGGCTTTGCTTGGAATCGAATTTTATAGCAGTTGGGGCGTCCATTGGAGGTAATATCTCGTTCTTGGACTGATTGTATGTTGTTTCTTCATTTTGGGATTTGTGGGATCTTGTCTATGGATGTAATTGGAAGTCTAAAGGTTAGATCTGAGGTTGGTACCTCAGATCTGGAATGGAGAAGAATCAGAGAGCATGAAAGTCCCTGTGTTGGAGTGTTTAGTGAAGCCTGCATGTCCTAAACCCTAGTTATAAGGGAATAAGGCCTAGATCTCTTTGGATTCACGTAAAGTTTTCCACTTTACGTGATGGATGAGTTGTATGAGGCTAGATCTATGTTTTGGATCATTTGCATGGCCTGGAATGCTTCTAAATGGATTCAGATCGGTGGTACTCGGCGAGTCACATGGGTGAACTCGACGAGTTGCTTGAAGATGAGCTGGGACTCGACGAGTTGGAAGAACAACTCGGCTAGTCGGATGAAGATAGCTTGGAACTCGGCGAGTTGTATGAACAACTCGGCGAGTAGGTTGATGATAGCCTTAGACTCGGCGAGTCTGTTCTTGGACTCGGCGAGTCTTGTCGAGGAGTTCCGATATTCTCTGGTTGAGTCGAGAATCGGTGAGTCAAGGGATGACTCGGTGAGTTGTGTGCGAGTGGACTCTGAGTTGTTGGACTCGGCGAGTCTCGGGGTGACTCGGCGAGTTAGGTCGCGGATTGAGAGAAGTTTTGAGTATGGGAACTCAGCGAGTCAGAGGGTTGACTCGGCGAGTAGGGTCAGTCAGGGGTTGACTTTGACCTTGTCTTTGACCAAGGGTGGACCAGTGGTTTCCAGGGGCATTGTGGTAATTGTTGATTATTGTTTTGAGTTCAGTGCATTGGCAGTTGTCCAGTGGTAGAGATCGTATCAGTGATCGGAGCAGTTCGGGTTATATGTTCAGTCGGCAGTTTCGAGGTGAGTTATCCTCACTATATCACCGGGGTCTAAGGCACCAAGGTCGGCCCTTATCGGATTGAGATCCGGGTAGTTGTTGCTATGTTATTGTTATGTTGTTGTGCTGTGATATGTTTGCATCCTGTGAGTTAGGATGGTGTATGTTAGAGGCCTGATTGAGATTAGTATCTTGAGAGATAGGGAGGCGCCATGCTAGTGACCTGTTAGGTCAGTATCCTGGTTAGGATGATTATATGTTATGTGATCTGTTAGATCTGCTTGAGGTCTGTGATTTGCTTTATGATTATATGTATGTATGTGCACATGGATGTTTGTACTGGAGTTGGGTTGAGGCGGGTCCTGCTGTGTGCAGTAGGCCAAGATACCCAGGGCGGACTGGTTGTCCCGTAGGCCCAGCAAGCGGTCCGGATAGGCTGTAGGTCCCGATAGGGGCGGACCAGACGTGCCGAAGGCTCAGAGAGTGGACCAGACAGACTGAAGGCCCGGTGCGGGCGGACCAGTCATACTGTAGACTCAGAGAGTGGACCAGGTGGATTGAAGGTCCGGGAACGGGCGGACCAATCACACTGCAGACTCGATATGTGTGGATAGACTCAGAGGGTGGACCAGGTGGACTGTTGGCCGGTGCGGCGGACCAGTCACACAGTAGACCCGGAGAGCATGGTTGTTCTGTGTTTGGATATGTTGTGGCATGTTATGCGTATATGGTATTGCGGTTGGTATTTTGGGGATATCTCACTAAGCTTTCAGGCTTACAGTTGTGGTTTCATGTTTTTCAGGTTCTTCAGGAGATCGTGGCAAGGCGAAGGCGTGATCATACCGCTCCTCATGATTTCGTAGTGTTATGATTCTGGGAACACGATAAATGTTTTGTATTGAAAACCTTTTTGTAAAGATTTTATGGAATCGAGATGTTTTTGAAAAATTTAAAATTGGTTGTATTTTTCGGTTGTTACAAGTTGGTATCAGAGCCTTGGTTTGAGTGAATTGGAGAAACACTCGTGTGACTCCAGTCTCAAATCAAGGAGAGTTTTCAAAAGAGTATTTAAAAATGGTTTTCAAAATGAGTAAAGGAGGACGCGAAGGTACGATCAGCCGGAGCTAGTAAGTAACCCCAAAATACCATGCATGTTATGTGTTTTTGAGCTTTGATAGAACAGCATGCTAGTGTTAGGCTAGGGATTTTCAGGATTTCATGATATGTTGCCTGATTTGTGATGCCTGTAGCCTAGGGTCCCTTATGGGAGATTCTCAGTGTTTCTCTAGTGGTGAGGGTTGATCGTTGTTATACTTGTTCTCTAGGGTTTTTTGGGAGTACTTCATACAAATGTGGGTAGGTGTGGAAGGTAGTATGGGCCCGTACTACTGAAAGCACAGGACCTATACGCGTATCAGGGAAACCATGATCTCTAGGGTGGGTTGAGAGAGAGAGAGTTGGATCCCAGGTTTGTGGGAAGAGTCTGAGATTTGTGTGATGTTTCTTTTCAGTATGGAGATTCCAAGGCATGATGAGAGTGGATCCGGGTCAGGATCGGGAGCTGGAGAGAGAGTTACGGGCGAATCAGTGCTGCCCGAGGTTATCGGTCAGATGAGCACGAGCGAGTTGGATATAAGGATTCGTGAGATCCTGCGTGATGAGATTGCTGAGTTGTTTCTGGCTGAGTTGCCAGAGCTGTTTGGGTCAATTAAGACCGCTATGGTTGAGTATTTTGATGAGCGCTATGCGGCTCTCTCTGAGACGGCTGCCGCAGCGGCTACAACAGCTGTAGCAGCGGCAGGGGGAGGAGCTAGTCGGGGTTTTCAATATCGGGACTTCGATAAGACGAAGCCTCCCACATTCGACGGAGTTCAGGACCCGATTGTTGCTATGAGGTGGTTGTCAGACGTGGAGGGGTGTTTCTTCACGTGTTCATGCCCTGCTGATCATAGGGTGAGGTGTGCTCTGAACCTGTTGAGGCTCGGGGCGAAGGATTGGTGGAGATTGACCATGGGGTCATTTTCGGAGGCGTAGAGGGCTGCGGTTTCGTGGGATCAGTTCAGAGAAATGTTCAGTACTCGTTATGTTCCGCAAGTTGAGAGGGAAAGATTGGCTCAGGAGTTCCTTGAGCTGAAGCAGGATTCAGAGTCGGTGACTGAGATCACCAGGATGTTCACTAAGAGGGCGATGTTTTGCCCAAAGTTTGCTTCGGAGCAGGCCCAGATGTCCTGATATCTAAGCATGCTCAAGAGGGACATCAGACAGTTTGTGTCTGCGCAGAGGTGCGAGACCTTGTTGGAGTTGCAGGAGGCCGCTAGGCGGCGTGAGTTAGAGATTGAGTTGCAGATGCGTGAGTTGAGGCAGGCTCCGGTGCAGTCGCAGCCGGCGCCGAAACGGTCCAAGACCGTTGATGTTAGAGTGGGGGATTTGAGCAGCCACACTTGTGGGAAGTGTGGGAAGGGTCACACCGGGGTTTGTAGGACCGGTGGTGCATGCCGCAAGTGCGGAAGGGATGGGCACTATGCGAGGGATTGTCGGCAGTCAGTGCCAGTTCGGGATTTGAGGATCTGCTATCATTGTCATCAGGTTGGACATTTGAGGGCCAACTGTCCACAGTTTGCTGCAGGATCGGTGCAGGCTCCAACACCGGCCACTTTGAGGATCACAGGTGGAGGTCAGGGTGGAGCGGAGCCCCCAAGGGCTCAGGGTCGTGCTTTTCAGCTTGTTGCAGAGGAGGTCAGGGCAGTACCGAATGCAGCTGCGGGTATGTTTCTTTCTTGGTATCTTGATATCTTGTGATTATTGTGGTGTAATGTTCATGAGCCGGTATTTTGTTTGGTTTTCGATGCGGTATTCTTCGTTTTGAGGGTTGTGGTTTGGGTTATGGATTTGTGTTTCGGGTTTTTGTCTTGGTATCCGTTCTTCCCTCAGGGTTTGGTATGATTAAAGTTTGGTGTTTTGGTGCTTTCGTTGGTTATCGTTTGTAAGGGTTATTAGTGGAGATGCGGCATTAGGTTGAATGTCGGGTAGCATCTACATTCGTGGAATGGATAATTAGAGATCGGATTCTTTTTGAGCGGTTTGATCAGTGAGGAGATGTGTTTTGCTGAGGGTTGTTTATGCTTGTGGGAAGCAGTCAGTGTGTAAGTGTTCTCTTTGTGCAGGGATGTTCTAGAAGGTCGTTGATGGCGACCGGTGGTTGTTAGTCAGTGTTTTAAGTGGGGGAGAATTGGAGAATTCTCCGGGAGGTCGATGAGTATTTGAGGGTGTTTAGCTGTTGGAATTCAGCAAGAGTTCTGTCAGCTCAGAGTATAGGCTGATAGGAGCGAGTGTCAGGCATGCGGGGCGGGATGCAGACCTAGGGCATTGATTATGGAGGCCTGGAAGCAGGCCGGGATCGAGTATGTACGATGGAGTTGGAGTTCGGAACCCCTAGAGGGCTAGAACGATATGCATGGGAGGATTTCCGGAGGTGATAGCTCGGAATGATGAATGCTAGTTGAGCGGTCCGGATAGACTGAAGGCCGGTAGACGTACCAGTCAGGCCGAGGGCTCGGAGAACGGTCCAGCCAAACTAAAGGCACTGAGAGCGGTCCAGATTGGCTGAAGGTTCTGAGGGTGGTCCAGATGGGCTGAAGGCCTGGTGAGGCGGTCCAGTCATGCTGAAGACTCTGTAGGTATTGATGGATCTGTTGAGGATATGGTATGGGCAATGTCGCAGTGTGTTGCATTGGAAGGTCTGGCCCCGGGAAGTGGTCTTGATGAGTTGAGGTAGTGCATGGGCTTGAGAGCCCCTGTGATGAGACCCAGAGTATGTGTGTTGGATCGATAGCGGATACGCAAAAGGGTGGTGTCGCGTTGGGCGAGCACCGTGGCACTTGTTGGAGTGGCAATGTGGCCAAATGGATTCCTTGGAAAAGGAAGAGAGAAAGGTGTGTAACTCCGAGAGGGAGTGCAAGTTCACGGGAATGAAAGCTGCAGAGCAGAGTTATGATTAGAGTATTTCGAGTATGGTTTTTTGAGCATCGTGTTGCGGCAGTGGAGTAGAAGCTCAGCCGGTTTGGGATGTCTGCTGAGGTTGCGGAAGGAATTCCGCAGGGGTAGAGCCAAGAGGCTTGGAAAGGATGCAGGGGGAGAGTCCTGGACTCTCAGTGTGATTCTGATCAGGGCATTGGGTATGTATTAGTGGTTCATCCTGGGGGATGTTTGAGGGCGTCATCAGTGTATCGGGTTTTCCAAACCTGAGGGTGCTAGAGCTAGTTCAGCATGTGTATGCGATTGCAAGAGGAGAACTCGTGGGAGTTGCTCTGAGAAAGAGAATGAGTCTTTCCGTCGTCACGGAATGGATAGAGTGAGATTCGGATCGGGGATCCGATGGTTCATGGTTTTCTAGCCCTTATGAGTCGAGTGATGTTTGTGATTTGGAGCAGTGTTGCATTATGAGTAGTACTCAGTGATTAAGTGAAGTTATCAGAGGGTGAATCCGGTGCCTGATTTGAGACGGTGGTCAGGACACCGTGAGGAAGGGAAAGTGCGTTCGAGTTTCGTTTGGGTATGCCTTGAGGGACCTGGTCTGGTTGAGGCCAAGTGGCGCGTTGCGGGTGTATCTTTGGAGTTGAGTTGCTGTAGGCTTCGAGGGCGAAGCCTAATATAAGTGGGGGAGAATTGTAACATCCCGGAACAGCAAAAGTAGAGTTGAAGGGCTAAAAGTGTTATGTGGGAAAGAGTGACTCGGCGAGTCCATGGATGGACTCGGCGAGTAGAGTCGCGACTTGGTCGCGTGTTAAGTAGCCGACTCGGCGAGTCGATGAGATGGACTTGGCGAGTACGCGTTGAGTGGAGAAAACCCTAATTCTCGGGGTTGAGCCCTATTTAAAGAACATTAAACCCTTCCCCCAGCCTCTTTCTTCTCGAATGGTAGCTGCAAATGAAGGCCATAAGCGCCTTTAAATAGGGCTTACGCCCAAAGATTTAGGGTTTCTGTCCACAACACGGACTCGCCGAGTCGACTCATCGACTCGTCGAGTCCATTCATTAATCTGAGTCATCAGTCGCGATGCTACTCCACGAGTTTAGGGGCCAACTCGTCGAGTCCCCCTTCATAACTCAAAATAAATACATCAATTATGATACCTGGAAATCCAGATGTTACAATTCTCCCCCACTAGAACCAGATTTCACCCTCGAATTCTTACACTACAAACAACTCTCGATGCTGCTCCCGCATCTCCGTCTCTGGCTTCCAAGTCAACTCGAACCCTCTCCGATGTTACCACTGGACTTCAACCAGGGGCACCTCTTTGTTCCTCAGAACCTTGATCTTCCGATCCAAGGTCACGATCGGCCTCTCAATGTAATTCAAACTCGCATCCACCTAAATATCCTATGGCGGCACTACCGCCATCTCATCGGCAATGCACTTCCTTAACTGGGATACGTGGAAGGTATCATGGATCTGACCCAACTCCTAGGGTAGCTCTAAACGGTATGCTACCTTGCCCACTCTGGCGATTACCCTGAAATGACCAATGTATCGAGGCCCCAACTTGCCCCTCTTCCTAAATCGGATCACTCTTTTCCAAGGAGAAACCTTCAGGAGTACAAAGTCTCCATCTTGAAACTCGAGTTCGGATCGCCGCCTATCCGCATAACTCTTTTGGCGGCTCTGGGCTGTCAGTAACCTTTGTCTGACCCGAAGTATCTGCTCAGTCATCTTAAGCACTATCTCAATGCTACCCATCACCCGCTGACCTACCTCTCCCCAACAGATGGGAGTCCGACACCTCCTCCCATATAAAATCTCAAAGGGAGGCATACGAATACTCGAATGCTGGTTTTTGTTATAGGAAAAGTCAACCAAAGATAGGTATGTGTCCCAACTTCCCCCGAAGTCCATAACACATGCTCGAAACATGTTCTCGAGCATCTAAATCGTCCGCTCACTCTGTCCGTCCGTCTGTGGGTGATAAGTAGTGGTGAAGTGCAATCTCGTGCCTAATTCCTCATGAAACTTCTTCCAGAACTTGGAAGTAAAACGAACATCTCGGTCTGACACGATCGAGATCGACACTCCATGCTGGGACACCACCTCTCTTACATATATCTCTGCCAGCTTCTCGGCTGAAGAGCTCTCACTAATGGCAAGGAAGCAAGCACTCTTCGTCGGCCGATCCACAATCACCCAAATTGAATCAACACCCATCGCGGTCCTCGACAATTTGGTGATGAAGTCCATAGAAATTTGTTCCGACTTCCACTGGGGAACCTCTAGTGGCTGCAACTTGCCATGCAGGCGCTGGTGCTCGGCTATAACCCAGTGACAAGTCAAGCACCTCTCTACCACCCACGCAACATCTCTCTTCATATAGGGCCACCAATAATCTCTCTTCAAGTCCAAATACATCTTAGTGGCCCCGGGATGGATAGAGAATCTCGATCTGTTCGCCTCCTCCACCAGTATGCTATGTGCCCCACCCATAAATGGCACCCAAATCCGACCATGAAAGGTCATAAGCCCTCGACTATCGGTAACAGACTCGGATGCCTGCCCAATCACCCACCTTCTCTTGCGGTTCTCCGGTCTCACAGCCTCTGCCTGAGCCTCTCGAATGGTATCTAACACCGGAGTCATCACTGTCATCCTCATACATATATCCTGAATCGAGGCACTCTCCGCCCTGCGGCTCAGAGCATTGTCTACCACGTTAGCCTTGCCCGGGTGGTACAAGATTTCACAGTCGTAATCTTTTACTACATCCAACCATATTCTTTGACGCATATTCAGGTTGGGCTGATCCATCAGATACTTCAAACTCTTGTGGTCTGTGTATATGGTACACCAAACCCCATACAAATAATGGTGCTATATCTTGAGGGCGAACACCACTGCCCCCAACTCCAAATTTTGGGTGGGATACCTCGTCTCATGAGGCTTCAGCTGCCTCGACGCATATGCTATCACATGCCCTCTCTGCATAAGCACCGCACCTAACCCCGATATGGATGCATCACAATACACCACAAAATCCTCCATTCCCTCCGGAAGGGCTAACATCGGAGCTTTGCATAATCTCTAGCGAAGAGTCTCAAATGAGGTCTGCTGCTCGGGACCCCAAGTAAAAGCAACGCCCTTACGGGTCAATCTGGTGAAGGGAACGGAAATCTTGGAGAAATCCTTGATAAACTTCCGATAGTAGCCGGCCAACCCCAGAAAACTCCTGATCTCGGTGGGGGATCTCAGCACCTCCTAACTCATAAAAGCCTCAATATTGGCCGGGTCGACCAATATCCCATTTTGATTAACGAGGTGCCCTAAGAACTGGACCTCTCGTAACCAGAAATCACACTTGGACGTCAAATACACTAAAATGTCGTCGATGAACGCAATCACCGATCGATCCAACATCATTATGCACACTCGGTTCATGAGATCCATGAAATGTTGCTGGTACATTGGTAAGCCCAAAAGGCATCACCACGAACTCGTAATGCCTATAACGAGTCCTAAACGCCGTCTTCGGAATATCCTCATCACGTACCCTCATCTGATGATATCCAGACCTCAAGTCTATCTTGGAGAACCAAGATGCACCCAGCAACTGATCGAACAAATTGTTGATTCTCGGTAGTGGATAACGGTCTTGGCCATCAACTTGTTCAACTCCCGGTAATCAATGCACATCCATTGTGAACCATCCTTTTTCTTGAAAAAAAGGATCGGTGCTCCCCACGGCGAGCTACTCGGTCGGATGAACCCCTTCCCCAGCAGCTCCTGAAGCTGCGAGGATAACTCCTAGATCCCTGGCAGCGCAAGGCGATAGGGTGCCTTGGCAATTGGCGCCGCTCCCGGAACCAAATCAATATGGAACTCCACTTGCCTCTCCGGAGGCACACCCGACAAGTCCTCGGGAAAAACATCCGGGAACTCACGCACTATCGGTACCTTATCGACAGAACGTGGCCTCTCTGTGGCAACCTGCGTATCCATCACATAGGCTATGAACCCTCTACAGCCCTGTTGTAAACTTTGTCTCGCTCCGGCGGCCAAGAAAAATGTTGACCCAGATCGGCTACCCTCGCCATACACCGTAAGTACTCCCCCCCAGGGTCTCGTATGGTCACCAACTGACGCTCGAAGTCGATAGCAGCTCCAAATCGGAAAATCAACACCGAAAATCAACACCAAAAATCTCGAGTACACATCCTCGAATCACATCAGTAGCATACATCACTCGCTCGTTGGCTATAGAAACTCACAAAGGTCGACTCAATGCCTCTCGTCGGATACTGCGGTGCTAGCTAAATGCTAATGACACGAAAGACCGACTCGCACCCGAGTCAAATAACACTAAAGTAGGTACATAACTCACAAGAAAAGTACCTATGCATACCACAATATAAGAACAATATCTCAAATTCAGTCCAAGCAAATAAATGAATACATGCCATTCACGACATCGGACGGTGCGCGGACCTCCACCGTTGTCAACAGAAAGGCTCTCCCGCGAGCCTTTGGTGCCTCGGCTTTCACTGGCTGGACCTCGATAGCTCTGGCAGCAGGTGCAGATCCCTGAACTGACCCCTGAAGCAGCAGTGGGCACTGGTCCTTCCGATGGCCAGTCTGGTTGCAGTGAAAGCAAACTACAAACCACTTGGGGCAATCTCTCGTTAAACGCCTCTCCTTGCCACACTTGTAGTACACCCCTGTATTGTATACTCCCTCATGGATCTTGCCGCACTTCCCACAAGTACAGCCCTTCTGTCCCCCATATCTCAAATAAGCGGGCTTTGCCCGCTTGGCTTCCGGTTGTGACTGCACCGGTCGCCTGTCCCTCCTCTCAAACTCGGCCTCCTCCCTGGCCTGTGTCTCTAGCTCAATCTCCCTTTTCCGGGCATTGTACAGGAGCTCGGCAAATGTCCGGTAATTCGAGTTCGCCACGAACTCACAGATGTCTCTCCCCAGTATGCTCAGATATCAGCTTATATGTTCCTGCTCGGTAGACGTGTGCTCAGGTCAAAACAACGCCCTCTCATGAAACATCCGTGTAAACACAGTCATGGACTCCGTCCCCTGCTTGAGGGACAAGAACTCCTACGCCAACCATTCCCTCTCCACCAGGGGAACATACTCATCTCGGAACATGGTGGTGAACCTCTCCCAATTCACCACTATAATCTCTATAGAGGTGAAATCAGCTGTCACAAATTTCCACCAATCATTCGCTCCCAAGAGAAGTTGGTTCAAAGCGAACTGTACCCTAAGATGCTCTAAACAAGAACTGGTGTAAAAGCATCCCTCAATGTCATAGATCTACCTCATCGCGACTACCGGATCCTGAGTCACAAACTCTGGTGGCTTCGTGTTGCTGAACTCTCGGTACAACAACGAGTCAACCCCCCATGGCCTCGCGGCAGCGACAGCTGCAGTGGCTACAGCAGCAGCCGCCTCAGTAACAATAGTGTATCTCTCATCAAATGTCTCAATCATCGTGGTCTTGTTAGACCCAAGCATCTCCAGTATGGCCTCTCTGATAGCAGCGGCCACCTCATCATGAATCATCCGGCGAATCTCCTCATCGCTAACACTGCTGCTCCTGTGAGTGTGTCGTGTCACAAACCATGATGTCTCTGAAACACAACACAAAGAAATCAGAGACTCGCTCGAGTATACTCACACTTGATAACTCAACCCTACTTGTTCCTTAGTACCCTAAGGATTCTTACTTGGACTGCTCACTGATCCGGTGTTCCAAGTAGTACGGGACCTATACTACCTTCCACAACGCATAGGTATTCACCCCAAGTCCTACTCCTAGGATCCCAGATCACAAGTACTCTATATATTGCTAAATACAAGCTACTCTCCAGTAGACCACTCATAAGCTCCTCGTTGCTACCTACTCACTCCCGAAGTAACTCATAGTAGCAATAATCTAATAGGCTAAGGCATCACAAATCAGGCCACTCTAGTCCTGAATATGAATACCTAGCCTACTCTAGCATGCATAGCATATCACATAATATCTCTTAACACATAATGTAAGGGTATTTTTGAGAAATCACTGTTCAGGCGCTGGCTAATCGTACACACTACTCTGTTTTGAATTTCTCAAAATCTTTTACTCTTTTAGAAAAAAAATTCTTTTATGAAAAACTTTCTCAAATCGTCAGTTTGAGTTCACATATGCCTGGAGGTGTATCCGAATCCCTCAAACCAAGGCTCTGATACCAACTTGTAACAACGTAAATTTTTCAAAACAATATTTTCATTTTTCAACACAATAAAACTCATATAATATTCTTAAATCTCATGCTATTAAATATCATCATAAATAAACATATTCCAGAATCTCAAAAACATAATCTTCTGCTAGTGTGTACAAATCAAGCGGCGCCTTCCCGCTATCCTTGTTAGAACCTGTAACACATAACACATAACACGGTAAGCATGAATGCTTTGTGAGCTCCCCAAAATACCACATACAACACATAAGCCACTCGAGGCTATAACTCGGTATGAACCTCTAGTCAATGTGTCTCAGCGGGAACCTCCAGTCCCGTAGTTCGTTTGAGCCTATGGTCCGATCTAAATCATTAGACCCTCCGGTCCGGTCTGATCGAGGACCCTCTGGCCTCATGAGTCGTTGGACCCTCTGTTCCGGTCTATATAACACATAGCATACATATAACACAATGCACATAAATCGCAAACATACACATACACATAAGGCACTCTGGTCTGCACATAGATACCACTCAAGGTAATGTAGAGTGAGAAGACTCACCTTGGGTAATCTCGAAAAGTATCGAACTCGTAATACTAATCTAGCCTCCGCCTAATCACATAAAATAATTCACCTCTAATTAACAACGATTCTCAAAGGCTAGTCTGATCCCTTCCTATAGTCTCTCAGAAGGGGAAAACACCATTTTACCCCTCCAATGGTCCGAATGTTTAATTTTTGTCCAAAACCTAAAAGTTAACCCCAGTCAACGGTCTCGCCTTGACTAAACTCGTCGAGTGCACTTGAGTGACTTAGTGAGTCCATGCGTGCCTCCTAAATCCTCCTAAGTCCTTACTCGGCATGTCGAGTTAACCTTTCACTCGACGGGCTACCTCTGATCATGAATTTCAGGGTAAACCGATCCAACTCGTCGAGTCCTCTTATGGGCTTGGCGAGTTTCCTCCATGGCAACACTCATTTGACCTTCTGAGGTCAGATTTGATTCTCAAACCCATAGATCTGACCTTCTAACATTAAAAAGTCACGTAAAGGTTCAATATTTATGTCCATGCACCACACATCAAGCTCCATTTGAAGAAATAACTCATAAAATGACAACCTATGTTCAAAACTCTAATGGGACTGCATAAAGTTGGATGCTTGGGACTCTCTAGACCTAAAAGGGTCTAGATTTTTAACACAAACTTGCAAGAGGGGTTTGAGGCATCCAAAACCCCAAAAAGAAATGATTCAAGCCCTAACCCTAAAGAATGAAATCTATAGAATAGAGAGAAAGAGGGGTCCAATTTCGTACCTCAAAATGGAGCTCCTTGCTTGATTAACTCAGAACAACAATCTCCTTTGATCCTTCTTGCTGGAGCTCTTCTCATCCTTTGCAAAATCACACCAAATAGCTCAAGATGGATCTTTCTCTCACTTTACAAGCTCAAACTCGTTAGGGTTTCTTCTTCTGGAATGGTAGCCGCAAATTAAGGCCAAAAGTGCCTTTAAATAGGGCTTAGGCCCAAAGATTTAGGGTTTCTGTCCACAGCGCGGATTCGTTGAGTCGACTCACCGACTCGTCGAGTCCATTCATTAATCTAAGTTACCAGTCGCGATCCTACTCGACGAGTTTAGGCGCCAACTCGTCGAGTCCCCCTTCATAACGCAAAATAAATACATCAATTATGATACCTAGAAATCCGAATGTTATAGTGATGCACTGTAATAACTGCAACAGGAAAAGGCACACTGCCTATTTCTATAAGCCACCGGCACAACCAATCACCCAAGTTCCTAGAGTCGGTGTGGGCCACACGTATTATGGGTGTGGTGAAGCTGGGCACTACAAGAGAGATTGCCCTAAGACGAGGAATCTTGGCGGCATAGGAAGAGTGCCAGAAATAGGGCAGAACGAAGCAATAGCTCAACCCACGGTGGTTATGGATACGTTTCTCCTCAATAGCGCTTCTGCATGCATACTCTTTGATTTTGGTGCGGAGAGGAGTTTCGTGAGCCATGAATTCTAACACTTACTTAATCAAAACCCCCAATTTTAAGTAGAAATGGCAAAAGATAAAACAGAAAGCAGAAACGATATGTACGTAGGTTGCACGCTAGATTTAAATGAACACTCGTTCCAAAACGATCTAATGTCGATCACTATAAGAAGATTTGATGTCATCATCGGTATGGATTGGTTAAGCCTTTACCATGCCAATATACTTTGTCATGAAAGGGTCATTCGCCTTAATTTGCCAAATGTCAGAACTCTGATCATTTATGGTGATAAAACCGGTAACAATTTACAAATCATCTCTTGCGTCAAAGCCCAAAAATACATGTACAAAGAATACCATGATTTCCTAGCCCACATGGTAGATAAGGAAAAAGAAACGAAAGACATCAAAGACATTCCATAAGTCTGTGATTTCCATGACGTCTTCCCTGAAGATCTTCCAGGAGTTCCACCAGAACGCCAAGTCGAATTCAGAATCGACTTGATTCTCTGAGCTAACTCAGTAGCAAAATCGTCGTACCGTCTAGCCCCAGTAGAGATGTAGGAATTATCCAACCAAATAAACAAGCTACTCAATAAAGGAATCATCAGGTCGAGCTTCTCACCTTGGGGAGAACCAGTCTTATTCGTAAAGAAGAAGGATGGATCCTATTGCATGTGCATCGACTAACAAGAACTAAACAAGCTCACAATCAAGAACCGATATCCCCTACCGCGCATACGCGATCTGTTCGATCAACTCCAAGGAGCAAGCTACTTCTCAAAGATCGACTTAAGATCCGTGTACCATCAGCTGCGATTCCTAGAAGGAGATGTTCCCAAGAAGGCCTTTCGAACTTGTTATGGTCACTACGAGTTTGTAGTGATGCCCTTTGGATTAACAAATGCACCGGTAGTTTTCATGAACCTAATGAACCCAGTATGTCGTTCTTTCCTAGAAAAATTTGTGATTGTGTTCATAGATGATATACTCATGTATTCGAAGAGCAAAGAAGAACATAGTTAACCTCCGGCAGGCCTTGGAAACATTAAGGGCAAAGAAGTTATACACAAAATTCTCAAAGTGAGAATTTTGGATTCGGAAAGTAGATTTCCTTGGTCACGTAGTCAGCGAAGAAGTGATACACGTGGACCCCTCCAAAATCAACGCACTCAACAACTGGTCAGCTCCAAGAACTCCAACGGAAATCCGACAATTCTTGGGCCTTGTTAGCTATTACCGATGGTTCATACCAAATTTCTCAAAGATTTCCAAACCACTTACTGCCCTGACCTAGAAGGGTGTAACCTACAACTAGGGAGAAAAGCAAGATGTTGCATTCCAAACACTGAAACAAGCCCTATGCAGCACACCTATATTATCCCTACCAGAAGGAACAGAAGACTTTGTGGTCTGCTGTGATGTATCAAACCAAGGTTTGGGATGTGTTCTAATGCAACAAGGAAAGGTCATCGCATACGCCTCGAGAAAATTCAAGACGCATGAAGTCAACTACACTACCCACGACCTATAACTGGGAGCAGTCGTTTTCGCCCTAAAGATCTGGAGGCACTATCTCTACGGCACGAAATGCATAATCTTCACCGATCATAAGAGCCTTCAGCACATTCTCAACCAAAAAGAACTCAACATGAGCCAGAGACGATGGGTTGAACTACTAAGTGATTAGGAATGCGATATTCGTTGTCATCAGGGAAAAACTAATGTAGTAGCTGATGCTCTTAGTCGAAGGGAATACTCAGGCCGCCGAGTGAAGTCATTAACCATGACGATCCATTCACACCTGCCCACGCAAATCAAGGAAGCTCAAATGGAATCCTTGGAAACATAAAATGTGGCTGGAGAAGCCTTAAGAGGAATGGATAATAATCTTGAAGTCAAGGGTGACGGATTTCGTTACTTCATGAATCGAATTTAGACGCCGAAGATTGGTGAATTCAGAGACGTTGTCATGAATGAGTCTCATAAGACTCGATACTCCGTGCATGCCAGTTCAGACAAGATGTATCAAGACCTCAAGAAATTGTATTGGTGGCCGAACATGAAAGCCGAAATTACTACCTATGTAGGAAAGTGTCCGACTTGCGCCAAAGTTATTGTAGAGTACCAAAAGGCCTTGGGATTGCTACAACAACCTGAAATACCCGAGTGGAAGTGGGAGTGGATAACCATGGATTTCACAACCAAGTTACGCAAAACAACGGGCAAACTTGACACTATCTAGGTGATCGTCGATAGATTAACCAAATCCGCACACTTCCTACGAATAAAGGAAACTAAAAAGATGGAGAAACTAGCTCGAACATACATTAGAGAGATTGTGTGACTGCATGGTGTACCAATATCCATTATCTCCGACAGAGATAGTAGATTCACCTCACGGTTATGGCAGTCACTACAAAAATCTCTAGGGACGAGACTAGACATGAGTATCGCTTACCATCCACAAACCGACGGTCAGAGTGAGAGGACCATTCAAACTTTGGAAGATAATCTAAGAGCTTTTGTGATCGATTTTGGTAAGGCATGGGATACCCATTTACCACTAGTCAAGTTCTCGTACAACAATAGCTATCACACTAGCATCAAGGTTGCTCCATTCGAAGCCCTCTATGGCTGCAAGTGCAGATCACCTCTATATTGGGCTGAAGTGGGTGACACGCAACTAGCTAGAGGTCAAATACCCGACAACACTCTCACAGGTTGAGAAATCATAAGAGAAATGACCAAGAGGATTGTCCAAATCCGGGAACGACTAAAAGCTTCTAGAGACAGACAAAAGAGTTATGCGGACAAAAGACGGAAGCCCTTGGAATTTCAGGTTGGGGACCGGTTTCTATTGAAGGTCTCACCCTGGAAAGTGTTAATACGTGTTGGAAAACATTGAAAACTAAATCAAAGGTATATCGGACCATTAGAGATCCTTACTAGGATCGTTCCGGTAGCTTACAAGCTTCGATTACCACAGGAACTCAATAACGTAGATCCTACCATTCATGTGTCAAACTTAAAGAAGTGTTTGTCCGATGAGACCCTCATCGTCCCTCTGGACAAAATCGAAATCAACGAGATTCTCCACTTTGTAGAGGAACCAGTAGAAATCATGGATAGGGAAATTAAAAGAACAAAACAAAGTCGCATACCCATTGTGAAGGTCCGCTGGAATGCAAAGCGAGGACCTGAATACACCTGGGAGCGAGAAGATCAGATGAAACAAAAATACCTGCATCTTTTCCCTAGTCCATAAATACTTATCTTATAATAAATTTCGGGAGAAAATTCTCTGTAACGGGGGGATGATGTGACAACCCAATATTTTAAGTCAAATATTGTAATATATTTTGAATTGATAAATAAATAAAACTAGCGTTAGAAATGAAATGTTCAAAATTCTCAATTGGGATACATAAAATGATAGTTATCATGTCAAGATTTTCAAAAATATAAAGAACACAAAATTTTGAGTTATAACGAAGAAGTTATGACCAATCGAAAATCCGCAGCAAAATCGGTAAAACACTGTTAAGCATGAAACACGAAATTTCAATAAAATACTTTTTATCCTTAGGTATCTAAATGAATGTTGTAGATATCATTAAACCGTGAACGTACATAAAAAGAACATCCAAATCTGACTCCGTATGAGGAAGTTATGATTTTTTAAGTTTCGGAGTAGCGGTAGAAAGGTAAAAAATCGAAATCGAGATCGGGCGATATTTAGCCGACACAACATAAATGAGAATTGAAGATCTCAACAATAGTAATACAACGGTAAAAAGACAGAAGAAAACGGACGTCGGATGAAGAAGTTATGAATTTTTAACGACCTTTTCCTGTCCCGAACTATTATAAATATATAATTAAAAATAAATTAAAAATTTTCCGATGAAGTCTAAATGAAAGTTGTAGATTATATTCTCACCTACGTGTGGATATAAAGAACGTCAAAAACGGAGCTCGTATGCGAAAGTTACGTATTTTAGAAAATTGGGGCACACAAACCGAGGGGAGTACGAGGGTACCCCCAACATACTCAGTGCACGTCCTTGGATCAACCACATCCCCTACTACCCTCTAGCCTGTCCGATCCGAAATCCAAAGTCCGAAGAGTGCGTCGTGGATGACGTACGCCCCGCGTACGCGAGTACGCCCAGCGTACGAGGGCTAGTTCCCCTCTTATAAATAGGATGTGAGGCTTCCAAATTCTTTTGCCAATTCATAACCTTTCTCCCATATTTTCTCACTCTCGAGCCGCCCGAAGCGTCCTTGGATCAACCACATCCCCTACTACCCTCTTATAAATCCCGAGAAATTTTCCACTTTCCGATCGAAGTGCTACCCGAGAAAAGTCTCGTTTTCTTCAAATCATCCCGTTTACCAAGGGAGTTCATACCCCTATATTTTCACGTTTTTACTATATTTTAGGGGGAAAATACAAGTGAAACACAAGAAAAACTTATGTTAAAATGCAAATCGTTACACACAGTTTCTAATGCTTTATCTACATTATGTGTATAAATGTTAAATAAGTAAATTAACATTATTACAAATGTTATACTTTACATGCAAAGTTGGTAATACACTATGGTGTATCATGCAAATGAAATACATTTTTGGAAAACTATAATTGGTATAGTTTACGAGATATTCATGACATTTTACACTCTATAAACACTATAGAAAGGGAATACTTGCATTTACAAGAACAATGGACTTTTCATACGTAAATCTATTTGATACAAACTTTGTGAGACATTTGACTTCACGTACTTTCATGTACGCATTTTAAGTCCTGTATTATATACCATAATCTCTTTTAGGGAGAGTGTGATACTTGTGTATAGATCTATACGGCATTGACAATCCTGCACCTAAACTGTTAGCTACAGTTAGACCGGCACGTCTGGGGTGACAAAACGTCATATCATTCCAACGCCTGAAGAACGTTGTTACATGGAGTCTGGGTCAATAGTACGGTTATAAAACTCACATGAAGTATTAAAACATTTGATTTCTGGGGCTATCAAACTCCTTAGTGATTATATATACATATATAAATCTACTTACACTATTTTAGGTATGGAAAATACTTATGCATTTCGGGTTTTTGGAACTTTTAAAACTACTATTCATTTATGGAAAATATTGGATTTTCTAGGAACAAACTCAGTTACTTTATACAAAAGGTCATACAATTCTCATACAAAAACGCTTATGAACTCACCATCTTAATTGTTGACACTTTTTCAAAACTATTTGTATTTCTCAGGGATTCAGTAATACAGGTAAACAACAACTTTTGGGGAAGGAACGCTAAGGAGTCAATTTCAAACTTATTTTATCATGATAATGTAATTTCTTTTGAAACATGTACTACAATCAACAATGTAACTTTTTAAATTATATTTATGATGGTTGTGTTTGCTTTCTTTACTATTTACTCAACTGTTATGATACTACATGAAGTCATCCGCCCTCGAAAGATTAGGCCATTCTGGTTTGGGGGTGTGACACAAAAAATATAAAGAACGTCCAAAAACGGAGTTCATATGTAAAAGATACGACCATTTTAAGAATCAAGAACCAGTATAATACTACTTTTCTTAAAATCGCTAAAACTATTTCTAACCGTTGAGGGACTTGCTCGCCTCAAATGGTTTTTCCGAAAGCATTTTTGGACTCAGGCTATAGCCTAATCTTTTTGTAACATCCCAAAATCCATGACCAAAAATTTCATTTTTAATTTAATAATTCATAAAACATCATTAAGTTATCTCATATCATATAAACCCATAAGCCATATGTCTCAAAACAAGTCATAATAATGTCAGAGTACAAATCCCAAGAACATCATAGTGTGGAAAATAGTGGCGTGATGCGCCGCAGTCATGCAGGCTCCTTTCCCTTCGAAGAAGTACCTGAAACCAAAATTGTAAACTATAAGCATGAAGCTTAGTGAGTTCCCCCATCATACCACATACCATATAATCATATAACGCCTATCATATATGGGTGCTGTCCTCCCCTTCGGTCTCTTTCAACTGGTAACCGGCCCCTATTTCACCCCTACCACTATCACATAATAACATAAAATACTAGCACATAAAGCATAACAGACAGTGCCACACCAGACAATTATCACAAAGACAATCATCTCAGCTATAATCAATACTAGTGGGCCGACATTGGTGCCTTCGACCCACTCCTACTGGAAGGTAACTCACCTCGATAACCAGGAAATAGCTGCAAGGACTCCAGCTCTGAAATCAACCCCTCTCAGACTCCGACACATAAGCATTTCCTTTAATTACTCTTTTCATATTGATAACCCCTTTTAGGGTCAACTTTGGTCAAGGTTAAAGTCAAAGTTAACATTCTGGTCAAAGTCAACATCCTGTTGACTTAACTTGTCGAGTTGGTTCATCAACTCGTCAATTTCCATGAATCAGGAACCCTGAATCTCGATCGAACTCGTCGAGTTCTTTCACAAATCGTCGAGTTCCTCCTATCCATAGAATCGAGACTTCTCCAATCAACTCGTCGAGTCATCCTTGAACTTGTCGAGTTTTCACCCTTATAGACTCAAGATTTTTCAACCCAACTCGTCGAGTTCCTCTATGGACTCGACGAGTTCTTCAATCTGTTGAGCCATCTTAATAGATTAAGCTCTTATCCCTCAGATCTTAGCCACATAGTTCATCTACATACCGAAAGTGTCCTTTTAAGGGTGAAGTTTTCAACTTAAATGTTAATAGCCCTTCTTAATGGGTTTAGCTCAAACCCTAATTCTCTAAGACCTAAATCTTGACCCAAAAGCCATAATACTTCACACTAAAGCATAACAACTGAGATATAGGCCCTAGGCACCATATGAATACGTAAATTCCCTGACTTTCCCTCCATGCATGGCCTTTTGGAGGTTAAAAGACCAAAATGACACCTTAAAGCTTGCATGGGGCTTCCATAGCCATAAAGTTTGCACGTTTATTCCATGAAACCCCTTCTAGACCCCAGATCTGAAAGAGTAATAACTTAGGATGTCCAAGTCTCAAAAGCTAGCAATTGTGGACCAAAACATGGAGAAATCACTCCAAAACTAGATCTAAACATTGAATAGACAAGATAGGAGCTTTATACCTCCAATGAATCAAAACTGGAGCTCAACTTCTGGATCTACTCTTCTCCTTCACTTCCTTGCTCCTTCTTCAAGTCTCTTCTTCTTCAAAACATCAAGAAAGCACCAAGAATGGCTCAAAACTCTCAAAAACATACTAGGGTTTCCTGGTTAGTGTTTGGGACGATGGAGGCTGCAAATGAGACCAATCTTTGGAGGTTAAGGTGTTTAAATAGGGTGTAAACCCTGAAAATTAAGGTTTCATTCTGGCAGCCCTACTCGTCGAGTTAAATCCCTCAACTAGTCGAGTAGACTTAAGTTCCGCATCCAATTTTCGTTCCTACTCGACGAGTTTGGGGCCTCTAACTCGTCGAGTTCCTGTACAAAAATGAATAAATTGATTTAAAATACATAGCAGGAAACGTTATATATTTAATTTCATATTTCAAATATTTGTGGATAAAAATATTTATAAAAATAAAAAATAAGACGTTTTTAGATTTATTAATCGCGAAACCTTAAACTAATTGTTTCAACATGATTTCTATTATTGGTTATGTATTTTGGAATATATATATATATATATATATATATATATATATATATATATATATATATATATAAATGGAAAACACCAATAATAACCACTCAATTAAATCAAATATATATATATATATATATATATATATATATATATATATATATATATATATATATATATATATATATATATATATATATACAAATGGAAAACACCAATAATAACCACTCAATTAAATCAAATACAGACACATTATACACATATCGGAAAACACCAATAATACCCACTTAATTAAATCAAATAAGACACATTACACACATATTCAAACAAATACATTATGTAAATACATACACAAATACATCTATTTAAATAAATAAATAAATACAAAGAAATAAATAAATTAGTAAAGAAAGACAGCAAAGCAAATCAAATTTACAGCCGATTGACTTTTCTTCTACATATTAAAGTATCTAAAATTACACACAAAAAAGAAACACACAATTACACACAAAGGAAACGTGTGTTTCCTTCTCAAAGCTGTCAATGAATCACCAATGCCTTAACATCAGTTTTCTTGCCCTCTACTCCTTCGTTCCAGTCAAGAACACCTCCAATGGAGGTGTTGTGTTGTTGTTGACAAATCAGTCAGACTAAGAGATCATGAAATATCCATTTCTTCTCCCTCCTCCCCGTGAATCCAACAGCCCTTGTTCTTCTTGGTTGCTATCAAATACCCTGAAGGTTTGGTTACTGATTCTAAATTCCATTCCCTGTCAAACAATAAACCCAAAAACCTTATCACCAAAAAGCTTGTCGATCACCTCAAAATCCCCTCTCTCGTGTGTATTTTCGGCGACACAAGTGGCTGCCGCCACCTCCACATCCTGTTTTCCTTTCCTTCCACCTGTTCAAGATGAAAGAATCAAACCCAAACAATTCCGAATCCAATCTCTAGTTGCCATAACCGGTCCAGAAGGAGAAGAACAGGAGGCTGCCGGAGCAACCCCCGTTCACGTACCGTTTAACCACCGTCGAAGCAAACCCACCGAACACCCCCTTCGTCTTTGTAGTTGCTGCCCGCGATGCCTCCCAGAACCCCTTCAAACCTGCCTTCCCTCTCGCATTCTACAGCCCGCCGAGAAGAGGGAAGCCTCGCTGCCTCCATCCTTCCCTTCTTGCTCGCAACAAACCCGACGAACCGAGCCCTCCACCGGTGCTGCTGATTGCCCCAACCACCGAAGACCACAGCAGCGAAGCTCCTTCTCCCGTTAGGCCTCGTCAAACGCCAGAAACTCCTCCTGTCTCGACGTATCTGACCACCGCCGATCAGCCTTGCCCCTTGATCGACCTTCCATTTCCAATCGCCACTTCCTCCCAATCGATTAGGCTTGCGTTCTTCTCTTTGTGTTCTGCACTGGTTCATTGCGTTTCCCTCACTTGATCACACGACAAGTTTCTCAAAAGATTCCGAATTCGAATGATTGGAACTCACGCTTTAAGGGTGGGTGGGGTGTACATGTTTCAAAATATTTAATTTATACAAACCAATTACCTTTTTATACGAAAACACAATAAACCTAGTTTATGAAAATATTATTATTTAACAATTTTACATATTGTTACGAATAAACTAATATAATTTTTTCGTATACGTACTAAGGTTATTTCATCGTTAAATAACCATTTCACACAACATATACTACACGATACAAAGTTTTATGATTTTTATGTGACATTGCATATTATAACAAGTACATTATGAAACTCTGTAGTATTTCAAGGGTTCAAGCTATTATTAAACATGTTTATTTATATGTTTAAGTACACCACGTTTATACATGTACATATGTTCATTAATTTGGAACATTCATTTTTATAAAAGCGAGAACATTCCATTTTTACATATATGTCAAACATACTTGGCTTTTATGAAATTTATACAATGATATTCATTATGTCTAGAACTTACCCACAAGTAAGTAAGTGTTGAGAGTTATTCACGAACTTTTTAGTTAAGGGCTTTTTAGTGAGACGCTACATTATTCGTTAACTGAGTTTAAACACTTAGGATACCCAAACTGCTATAATCGTTAATCTTTGGAGCAAGATACATATGTATAGATCTATACGGGGTTGACATCCCCACCTGTGGATGCTAGCTATAACCTTCGACTGATCAATTGTCACAACTAGGAATTCTGATGCTTTGTAAACACTTAACAAGGATAACATTGTAACTAAAACTTGAAAGCATGTATGGTGCTTATTCAATGACAACAAAATTTCATCAAACACTTTATACAAACATCCAAATAGTCAACAAAAGGCTGGAAACCCTAAAAATCCAGGTTTATGTCCATTTTGGACTAGGATTTCCTTATTGGGCCTAATGGACCAATAAGCTTCCAATTTGACTATTTTGGGCTTCGAACTCTTAACTGGGCACTAATTGGACCCATTTGCATGAAACTTAACATTTTGTGCCTTATAAGCCTAAAATGAACTAGGTTATCTTTAATGGGCCTGATTGGGCCATAACAAATCTAATTAGCCCTAATGGGCCATAAAACTCATCCCTTGATGTATATTGGGCCGTGAAATACTCTAAAAGGCCCAATGGACCGAAAAATCATTAATTTGGGCTCCATATTATGGACTCTAGCACAAAAGCCCCAAGCCTTTCTTTCCCTTCTCTCTCTCTCTCTCTCTCTCTCTCTCTCTCTTTCTCTCGGCCTAACAACAAAAAAGGGGAAGAAGAGTTGACTTTTAATGGTGCCGCCTCATAATTGTACATAGGGTATCCATGCATCCTTCTCATGTTCCCATGCATGTCAACTCATCTCACTCTCTCCTCTCTCCCCTCTTCTTGTTTCGGCCGAGACGCACACACACACATCACCATTGCAAAATTTCTTTAAACTCTCTCTAGAACACCTTCATCCTTCCTCCAAATTTTCGAGAACCATAAAGGCCCCAAGAAGAATCTCATTCAAAAATCACTTCCAACTACATTGTAACACCCATAAAATTTACGCCAAATTTAAACTTTTAATACTAACAAAAGAGTCAAATAGTAATTGTTTTTACAAAACATTTCCAATTCATTTATCATCAGAGTGTTCCAAAATAGATCATGAGGATGAGGAGCGGTACGGTCACGCCTTTGCCTTCCCTCGCTCTCCTGAAGTCCCTGAAACAATAAACTGAAAACTGTAAGCCCGAGGGCTTAGTGAGCTACCCCCAAAATACCAATACCACACTGGAAGAAACCATAGCCATAACAATCAATCAAACAACATGCATACTGGGCCATCAGCCGGAGTGGTCCGCCCCATTGGGCCTACAGTCTATTTGAATCTATCCCGAGCCTTCAGCATGACTGGTCCGCCGCGTGGGCCTACAGTCTCCCCGGTCCGCTCAGAGGGAGTGTTGGCCTTCAGCACAAAGCAGGACCGCCTCAACCCAACCAACAAGCAACTAACCATGTATGCATACTATCATATACTGGCATATACACATAGCAAACATATCTATCTCATTGACCATCAATCATAGAGTATCACTCGTAACTAGAGTATCGACCTAACAGGTCACTAACATACCAATCCTTACGTATCATAAAAGCATAACATACTATCTATCCTGATTCCGATCTAACATATCAGAATTATATGTAGCATACCATAACAACCGATCTAGCAGATCTCTAGTATAACAACCATCCTAAACAAGATGAATTCTAACAAAGCAATAACATACACCCATCCTAAACCAGGATGAAATCTAGCATGGCAATAACAAAGCAGCCATCCTAAACCAGGATGTAAATCATAAAGGGCCGGCCTTGGTGCCGTAGACCCTATCGATATAGTGAGGATAACTTACCTCGCAGATGTCGATTGAAAAGCAAACTCCAACTATCAGATCACTTGACACCGGCTCCACCACCTATAACCATAGAACAATATACTCATAAGTTCTTACTCTTATGAGACACCCCCGTAACCTCTTAGTAATTCCTGATCAAGGTCAGAGTCCTCAGTCAAGCTCAACAGTCCATGTTGACCTCAACTCGCCGAGTGCACTCGGCCACTCGCCGAGTCCATGGAGTACATTCCAGCTCGCCGAGTCATCAGAGTGACTCGTCGAGTTCCTTAGAATCCCGATCAATCCTTAAGGGCCACCTGTCGAGTTTCCTCCTTGTAACTCGACGAGTACACAGGCATGCATAACCAAGGGAAAAGCCTTCCGACTCGCCGAGTTGTTCTTCAACTCGTTGAGTTTTATGGTGATCTTCATCGGACTCGCCGAGTTGTTCATCCAACTCGCCGAGTTCAATGACCATCTTCATGTGACTCGCCGAGTCATCCTTGAGACTCGCCGAGTCCATCCAGTTCTCTTTCCATACAGACTTGTCTTGAGCCATGCAGTGGCTCTAAATCATAGATCCAAGCCTATAGGGCATACTTACCACGTAAAGTTGCAAACTTTACGTGCATGCATGGCTATAAAGGCGCCAAATGTCTATTTTAAGTTCTTAATGGAGCTTCTAGTCCAAGAGGGACTCCAACCACAACCAATACAACAATTTTATGACTCAAGCATCCAAGGAGGGTCCAGATCTAAAGTTACAACTTTAGATCTAGCCCATAGCTCAATATCCCAACTTGAAAAATCCATAAAAAGCCCTAGAATCAACCAAAAGGAAGAAAAGGAAGTAAGAATGGTACTTTGATACCTTCAAACGATTCTAGCTGAGGCAAAACCCGCTTCCCACTCCTTTCTTGCTTTAGTGTCCTTTGCACTCTTAGCTTCCTCCCTCCAAGATCCTCTTTTCCAAGCTTCAAACCCACACCAAGGCACACACACACGGATTAGGGTTTCAAGGCTCTCAAAGACTGTAAGGAGTCCCAAAGGAGGCTGAGGCTCCTTTAAATAGGGGTGTAAACCCCGGGATTTAGGGTTTCATCTGCCAGCTCTTACTCGCCGAGTCCCAATAATGGACTCGTCGAGTAGGTCACTAAACACACGTTCTCACCCCGCTGCTACTCGACGAGTAGGTCGACCAAATCGTCGAGTAGAGCTTTATCCAGAAAATCTTAATTAGTTAATACCTAAGGATCGGGGCGTTACAATTCTCCCCCACTTGAACTAGACTTCGTCCTCAAAGTCCGCCGACGAAAACAATGTCGGGTAATGCTCGCGCATTTCCGCTTCCGGCTCCCACGTCCACTCGGATCCCCTCCGATGTTCCCAGTGCACCTTTACTAAAGGTATTTCCTTGTTCCGCAGAATCTTATTCTTCTTTTCCAAGATAGCTATAGGCCGCTCCACATAGTTCAGGCGCTCATCGACCTGAATGTCATCCAACGATACCACTGCCTCCTGGTCCATAACGCACTTTCGCAATTATGAAACATGAAATGTGCTGTGGATCCGGCTAAGTTCCTCCGGAAGCTCTATCCTATAAGCCACCTTGTCAACCCTGGCAACAATCCTAAACAGCCCGATGAATCAAGGACCCAATTTTCCACTCTTCCTGAAATGGATCACACCCTTCCAGGGTGAGACCTTCAGGAGAACCATGTCACCCACCTGAAATTCCAACTCAGATCGGCGTCGATCGGCATAACTCTTCTGTTAACTCTGAGCGGTCTGCAGCCGCTGTCTAATCTGCTGTATTATCTCGGTAGTTTGCAGAACTACCTCTGTCCGACCCATCACCCTGTGCCCAACCTCGCCCCAACAAACTGGGGTCCTACACATCCGCCCTTACAACAGCTCGAAAGGCGGGGCGCCGATACTGGAATGATAGTTGTTGTTGTAGGCGAACTCTACAAGAGGTAGGTGGGAATCGTAACTCCCACCGAAATCAATGACGCACGCCCTCAACATATCTTCGAGGTTCTGAATGGTCCGCTCACTTTACCCGTCAGTCTGCGGATGGAACGCTGTACTAAAATGCAGCCTCGTGCCTAGTTCCTTGTGGAACTTCTGCCAAAAACGGGAAGTAAATCGAACGTCCTGATCGGAAACTATGGAAACTGATACACCGTGGCGAGAGACAATCTCGCAGATGTATAGGTCGGCTAACTTCTCCGCCGACAAACTCTCCCGTATAGCTAGGAAATGTGCGCTCTTGGTCAATCAATCCATGATGACCCATATAGCGTCGAAACCCTTTGCCGTCTTCGGCAACTTCATGATGAAATCCATCGTAATTCGTTCCCATTTCCACATGGGAATCTCCAAGGGCTGCAACTTACCATGCGGCCTCTGGTGCTCGGCCTTGACCATTCTGCAGGTCAAGCACCTCTCAACGTACTAAGCGATATCTCGCTTCATACCAGGCCACCAATAACTCAAACCCAAATCTAGGTACATCTTGGTAGCCCCCGGGTGAATAGAAAAATGAGACTTATGAGCCTCCTCCAT
Source organism: Lactuca serriola (assembly GCF_051521515.1). NCBI lineage: Eukaryota > Viridiplantae > Streptophyta > Magnoliopsida > Asterales > Asteraceae > Lactuca > Lactuca serriola. The sequence goes on from NC_136409.1 coordinate 29,419,639, forward strand.
CACTGTCTGCCTAACTCCTCCGGTCATCGAAACCCAAACCCGACCATATCGGGTCAACAGCTAGCAACTATCCTGAAAAAACCGGGCGCTTTCGCCCTTAATCCTTTCCAATTTCTCGTTCTCCGGTTTCATACCCTTAATCTGAGCATCTCTGACCAAACCCACCAGCGGGCAGTCCACTGTTATCCTCATACATCTTGCTGGGGTAGAAGACCCAGCTGACTTGCAGCTTAGGGCGTCTGCAACCACATTCGCTTTACCAGGATGGTAAAGGATCTCACAATCATAGTCCTTGACTACATCTAGCCACCTGCGCTGCCTCATATTCAAGTTCGGCTAATCCATAATGTGCCTCAAACTCTTGTGATATGTGTATATGGTACAACGAACCCCGTACAGATAGTGCCTCCAAATCTTGAGAGCGAAGACCACCGCTCCCAACTCAAGATCGTGCGTGGGGTATCTCGTCTCATGCGGCTTCAACTGCCGCGATGCATAAGCTATCACTCTCCTCCTCTACATGAGGACTGCCACTAAGTCTGTGATGGACGCATCACAATATACCACGAAATCCTCCACTCCCTCGGGGAGTGTCAACACTGGTGCCTCGCATAACCATTGCTGGAGGGTCTCAAACGCCCTTTGCTGCTCCGGGCCCCACCGAAAATCCACTCCCTTCCTCGTTAGATGAGTGAGGGGTACAGCAACCTTGGAGAAATCATGAATGAATCTCCGATAATACCCTGCTAAGCCCAGAAAACTCCTGATCTCTGAGGGAGATCTCAGAGTCTCCCACTGCATAACCGCCTCCACCTTGGCCGGATCGACCAAAATCCCATCCTGGTTAACGAGATGTCCCAGGAACTGGACCTCCCACAACCAGAACTCACACTTCGAGAACTTGGCATAAACCTATTCTCGTCGCAGCACCTCCAACAGCTCCCTGAGGTGCTCCTCATGCTGCTCTCGGGTCTTGGAATACACCAATATATCATCTATAAACACAATGACCGAGCGATCGAGCATCGGTCTGCAGACTCGGTTCATCAGATCCATGAACACTGCTGGTGCGTTGGTGAGTCCAAACAGCATCACCACGAACTCGTAATGACCATAACGAGTCCGGAACGCGGTCTTCTCCACATCTTCCTGCCTCACCCTGACCTAGTGGTAACCTGATCTCAAATCAATCTTGGAAAACCAAGATGCACCCTGCAGCTGGTAGAAAAGATTATCTATCCTCGGGAGTGGATAACGGTTCTTCACCGTTAATTATTCAACTCCCTATAGTCGATGCACATCCTGTGCGAACCATCCTTCTTCCTGACGAAGAGGATTGGTGCTCCCCAGGGTGAGCTACTCGGACGAATAAACTGCTTACCTAGCAGTTCCTGCAACTGAGATGACAGCTCCTGCATCACTAGCGGTGCCAAACGGTACGACGCCTTGGCGATAGGGGCCGCACCTAGCACTAGATCAATCCTAAACTCAACCTGCCTCACCGGAGGCACTCCGGGTAACTCCTCCAGAAACACATCAACAAACTCTCTAACCACAGGGACCTCTGAAACTGAGAGCTGCTCTCTAACCCGCGTATGTACCTCATATGCCAAATAATCGGCACACCCGTGCTGAATATACTGTCGAGCCCTGGCCGCCGAGAAGAACCCTAATCTTGACCTGGTGTCCTCACCATATACCACCAGTTCTCCCCCACTTGGGGTTCTAACCACCATCCGCTGTCCCTTACAGTCGATCATGGCACCAAAATGGCTAAGCCAATCCATTCCTACAATCACGCATACATCCCACATGGGGATAGGAATCAAATCTATCGGGAAAGACACCCCGAAAATCTCCAACTCGTATCCTTGGTAGACCGAAGAAGGAAAAACCCCATGCTTGTTGGCAATCGAAACTCACAACAGACACTCAAGATCATCTATCAACACACTGAACCTTCTAGAGAAGGTCTGAGATACAAACGACCGACTCGACCCTGAGTCAAATAAAACCAAAGCAGATAAGGAATTTATTAAGAACGTACCTGATCATAGGCATGACCAATAAGCATAGCACAAATACAATAACTGAGATAGAGAATAGGAACATACCAGCAACCACATCTGGTGCTGCCTTGGCCTCCTCGGCCGTAAGATGGAAGGCGCGACCCTGAGCCTTCGGAGGCTCCATCTTGACTGGCCTCCCATCTCCAATCCTCACAGTAACTGGTGCGGAACCCTGCGCCGGCTTGGCGGCGAGCTGCGGAAAGTTGGTCTTCACATGACCAACCTGATGACAATGGTAACAAATCCTCATATCTGCTGGAAGGGCGGATTGACGGCAGTCCCTGGCATAGTGCTCCTCCTTGCCACATTTGTGGCACCCACCTCCTGCTCGACAAACCCCTGAATGAGCCTTGCCACACTTTCCACAAGTGCGGCTCTGATGACCCCTGTGTTGGGTTTTGAGCAATCTAACACTTCCTAAGTGTGCATGCAACCCTAATAAACCTTGGATCTATGTTTGTCTAAATACATGCAAAATAATAATTTTCCAAGGTTTATAACCTATCTAACATGGCATGGGGAACCTTTCAACATAAAAGAGTTAGAAGAGATTACATACCTTTTGTTGTGTTGGGTTCTTAGGAGTTTGAGGGCCAAGCACCAATAGTGTGAATGCCTCAAATGGAATCACAAACACCACAAACTCTTGGAAAACTTTGAGAGAGTATACACACTCTTGTATTTTCGGCCACACACATGCACACACACACTAGAACACTAGCTTTCTCTTAGGCTATCTTAGGCTCTCTTTCATGCTCCATAAGCATGCTTATATAGTATGCATGGTTAGGGTGAAACCCTAATAACCCATGTCTTTTCCTATTCCAAGGATCCATGGGTTAAAAGCTCCATGGATCATCCATGGACTTCCACATAAGCCTAGCCCATTAACAAATGAGTATTAGCCCACACTATATAAAACAAATAGCCCATAATTTAATTAGTATTCCTTTTAATCTCTAAATTAATCCATAATTAATTTAAGACTAAAACTAATTAAATAACGTAACTTCATATTAATATATTATAACTCATAATATATTAATAAACATATGTGTATAACTCTCATAAAATTATCCATAATAGTTTGGATGAGATGCAACCCAAATGGACCATGCCGGTCGGGTCAAGTATATACCAAATAAGTTATGGACTTAGACACCTTATCCAACAGACTCCCACTTGGATAAGTCTAATAACTATATTTGCCTATAACTTCAGGAACCAACCAACAATCGTAGCTCTCGAAAACTCCCTCGAACAATGAAGACTCTGTCGAACTATGAAGCGCCATTTTAGATAAGTGATCACATAATCCTCTGTTCTCATGATATCAGCCGGACAAACACATGGAACTATGTCTTGCTTATTGTCTAGCAGTTGTTTCTCGATTATCCGATTTGTTTGACGAAGAACTTCACTGAACACATCGGTTTAGTTCTGACCAGGCCTGGTATATGGGTCAACACAAAATCATCGAGGGGCCCGGATATCGCTTCTATTTCTAGAAGGAACAGATAAACTTCGACTGATATGCTTGTTCTACTACTTATTGAATTGTACACAAAGGCACGTTTTATAACATCAAGTTACTGATGCGTTTACGTGCAATCAATGCACAACCAACTCATAGGTAACAACTCATATCTCTAGGTTTAAAGATTTATATGATGTTATCGTCTCACGATCACTCGAGATAAATTCCATGAAGTGATACAAGTGAGCGTGGGTTTATACCAATACTCATAACTTATGAGTACTCATGAATGTTGCAGCAACCATTGCCATGCCTAAACACCTTTAAGGCATCTACAAACCCAATTCATGACAATCTTGATTCATACCTACTTCCGACGTATGATCGATTGTGGAGGTTTGAACAAATTAATTATTCTGGAAGTCAAAACATGCAAAACTGAAACAATAGTAAATAATTGACAATGATAGTAACACTTTACTCATAAATAAATCACAAATTTTATTCATCATCAAAAGTCGATTACATTTTACAAGTTTCAGGAAAACTATCTAATCTGTAAAACTAATATCGTCCCTCAGCCCGATGCGTCTCGCATGCTGAAAATGCTTAACCCTCGTCAGTCCCTTCGTAAGGGGATCTGCAGGATTCTCATCTGACGATATCCTCCTTGTCACAAGGAGTCCTTCTTCAATCTTGTGTCTTAAGAAGTGATATTTTCTGTCAATGTGTCGAGATCTGCCATGATCTCTTGGTTCCTTGGCTAAGATAACCGCAGCATTGTTGTCACAGAAAATCTCTATAGGTTCCTTAATAGCTGGTACAACTCCAAGGTCTCCGATGAAGTTCTTTAGCCATATCGCCTCCTTCGCTGCTTCACTCGCTGCTATATACTCTGATTCACAAGTCGAATCAGCCACCGTCTCCTGCCTGGAACTCTTCCAAGAAATTGCCCCTCCATTTAAGGTAAAGATCCAGCCCGACTGAGAGCGGAAATTATCCCTATCAGTCTGAAAACCAGCATCACTATACCCTAATATTCTCAAGTCATCACTGCCACCAAGGGTAAGGACCCAATCCTTAGTCCTCCGCAGGTACTTGAGAATGTTCTTTACCGCGGTCCAATGAGCCTTGCCAGGGTTCCCCTGATACCTGCTGACCATGCTCAAAGCAAATGCCACATCAGGACGGGTACAAGTCATAGCATACATGATCGAGCCAACTGCGGAAGCATATGGTAATTGGCTCATCTCAGCTATCTCAGCCTCTGTACTCGGACTCTGAGTCTTACTCAGTTTGGTATTGCTTTGGATCGGTAAATCTCCTTTCTTGGAATTCTCCATGTTGAACCTTTTCAACACCTTATCCAAGTAGATACTCTGACTAAGTCCAATTAGTCTTCTACTCCTTTCTCTTAATATCCTTATCCCTAGGATATAGGTAGCCTCCCCTAGGTCCTTCATAGCAAAGCACTTCCCAAGCCAGGACTTAACCTCCTGCAAGGTTGGGATGTCATTTCCTATGAGTAGTATGTCATCCACATACAGTACCAAGAAGCTAACTATGCTCCCACTAGCTCTGACATACACACAAGACTCATCTTCGCTTCTCAAGAAGCCAAACTCTTTTACCTTCTCATCAAAACAAAGATTCCAGCTACGAGATGCTTGTTTTAATCCATAAATGGATTTCTTAAGCTTGCATACTCTATTAGGGTATTCTGCACTGACAAAACCCTCTGGCTGATTCATGTACACATCCTCAGCCAACTTTCCATTAAGGAAAGCGGTTTTGACATCCATTTGCCATATTTCATAATCATGCTGCAATGGCTAACATAACCCTAATGGACTTAATCTTGGCCACCGGCGAGAAGGTTTCATCATAATCAATACCTTGAGTTTGAGTAAAACCCTTCGCAACCAGTCGAGCCTTATAAGTATGCACTTTTCCTTCCATGTCGGTCTTCTTTTTGAAGATCCATTTGCACCCGACTGTTTTACGGCCTGGTACATTGTCAACCAAGTTCCAAACTTGATTGTCATACATGGACTGTATCTCGCTGTCCATAGCCTCCTTCCATTTAGCAGACTCCGGGCCTGCCATGGCTTCCTTAACACTGCTAGGTTCATCCAAATTTACTAGTGTACTATCACTAATAAACGTATCACCTTCCGTAGTAATATGAAAACCATAATAAAACGAAGGTGTGTTCCTAACCCGTGTGGAACGTCTCGGAGGTACAGACTCGTCAGCTGGATCAACAGGAGTTTCTTCCTCAGGTTGATTGCTAGTGTCTGAGGTTCCTTCACCAATTGATTCTTGAATTTCTTCAAGATCAATCTGCCTCCCACTGTCTCCTTGGCTTATGAATTCTTTCTCGCGAAAGATCCCTCTTCGTGCTACAAAAACCACATTCTCACTGGGTCTGTAGAAAAGGTAACCGAAGGATTTCTGTGGGTAGCCGATGAAAATACACCTTTCACTTCGGGGTTCAAGCTTATCATGAGTTTCACGCCTCACGAAAGCTTCGCAACCCCAAATTTTGATGTGGTCCAAATTGGGAACCTTCCCAGTCCACATTTCATGAGGTGTTTTGGTAACCTTCTTTGTAGGGACTAGATTAAGGATATGGGCGGCAGTCTCTAAGGCATACCCCCAAAAAGAGATTGGTAACGAAACTCGACTCATCATAGAGCGAACCATGTCCAACAAGGTACGATTACGCCTCTCAGCTACACCATTCAGCTGTGGTGTCCTGGGAGGAGTCAATTGTGAGACAATCCCACACTCCTTAAGATAGTCAAGGAACTCGGTACTAAGATACTCACCACCTCGATCGGATCGAAGCATCTTAATGTTCCTGCCCAATTGATTTTCTACTTCCTGTTTGAATTCCTTAAACCTTTCAAAGGTTTCGGACTTGTGTTTGATCAAGTAGACATACCCATATCTACTATAATCATCAATAAAAGTCACATAATACCGATTAGCGTCCCTTGTGGCGGTTTTGAATGGCCCACATACATCAGTATGTATTAGGTCCAACAAACCTTCACCCCTCTCACAAGTTCCAGTGAAGGGTGATTTTGTCATTTTTCCAAGTAGACAAGATTCACAACTATCATCTGATTTGAGGTCAAATGATTCCAAGACTCCACTCTTTTGGAGTTGGTCTATGCGTTTCTTGTTTACATGTCCAAGACGACAATGCCACAATGATGCTTTATCTAGGCTAGTAGAAGAATCAATATACAACACATTATTTCCTAAGTTGTCTACAATCGACACAGTTTCATACACGCCATCACAAGGTAATGCTTTAAAATAAAACACATTATTAAAGAAAGCATTAATACCACCACATTCATTATCAAACGAAAAGGTAAAACCTTGTTTGTACAAAGCATGAAAAGAAATAATATTCCTCGCCATTTCAGACGAGTATACACATTTATTCAAATCTAATTTTAACCCATTATTAAGCAACAAAGTATAAACTCCAATCTTGGAAACAGGTGAAGCCTTCCTATTCCCCATGATTAAGTTTATCTTCCCGTGCTCCACATCCTCACTTCTTCTTAGGCCCTGCAAATCAGAACATATGTGAATACCACATCCTGTATCAAGCACCCAAGAGTTAGAATATGTTGAGTAATTAGACAATATAGTGTAAATACCTGCATAGGTGGGTTTCACTTTCCCATCCTTTAGATCCTGCAAGTACTTAGGGCAGTTTCGCTTCCAGTGTGCCTTTTCATGGCAATAAAAGCATTCAGCATCCTTTGGAATGGCAGAAGGAGTGACAGAACCGTTCTTAGTCTTGGATGAGGAGCCTTCAAGAGACTTTCCCTTGGTACCCTTCGAAGGGTGCTTCCTCTTTTTCCCTTTGCCTTGCCCAATAGCTAAAACAGGGGTAGAAGTTGGAGTAGGAGTAGTAGAGGTAACAACCGCTTTACCCTTAAGACCGGTTTCAGCGGTCTTCAAGAGTCCTTGAAGCTTGCTGAGGGTAACTTCCTCCTTGTTCATATGATATGTCATTCGAAAATGATCATAACAAGAAGGCAAGGAGTGCAAAATGATGTCAATTGCTAACTCCTCGGGGATGTTAACATTCAGCTTCAGCAAACGGTCCACATACCTTTGCATCTTTTGCATGTGGCTCGTGACGGATTCACCGTCTTTCATGCGGGTAGTTATTATGGAGGAGATTATTTCATACCGCTCCTGACGAGCACTCTGATGGTACCTTTCCATCAAGTCTTGGTGCATCTCAAAAGGGTAGAAATCTTCATATGACTTTTGGAGCTCGGCTGTCATCGTGGCCATCATGATGCATGCCACCTTAGTAGCATCTCTCTCATGAGTCCTGAATTCAGCGATCTCCTCAGGAGTAGCAGTAGACTCATCAAGTTCTTTTAACTCCTTATCGAGGACATATTCCTTGTCCTCGTAACGAGTAACCATCCTGATGTTCCTAATCCAATCCATGAAGTTGGAACCATCAAAGATGACCCTCCCACAAAGATTCATGAGAGAGAAAGAACCAGTTGGGTTAGAGCCTGAAGCATTAGTGTTGGAAGACATCTGAAAGAAGAAAGTAAGTTTAGATTAGATATTTAGGATCCTTAATAAGACACCCAAATGTAATATTAAGGCTAGGATCCAATCACAATATATTACACTTAGAAGAGGGATGCCGTAATCTAAGTAATAATATATTTGAAAGGTAGGCGAATGACGATTCACCAATTTCCACCATGAAAACGAAATGATTAATTAGGTTTAATTGGATTTGAAATTCCTAGATTCTTTTGAGATTCATTGAACTTTTCAATGGCATGTTTCAATCTCGATTGTGCCCTTCAAGTTTTGTGACTGGGATGCCGAGGATCACAAAACAAGGTGTGAATAACCATGCTAACTCACTTGGTACTCCTAATATTATCACCTAATCAATGTGCCGGTTAACCACACACGCTCCATTGATCTATGACAACATTAAGTTACCCTTCGTGATCCTTACTAGTCTAATTAGTGTGCCGGTTAACCACACACGCTCCACTAACGACTTGGTAAGGTACAAAGTGTGAATTCCATGGATTAGCACCATGTTCACATTTTCCTAAAATAACTAAGATTGGGAATTAAAAGAGTTTAGTTATTTTATAATATTCATTATACTTTTAATGAGGATTTAAAGTCGTTGTTTTACCCGTTCGGCTAACGACCCTCCACCGATCAAGCAAGCGGTGGGTGAGAGTATACACCCATTAAGTCTCCATTTTATAGGCAACAACCTTATACCCACCTTATAGACCGGCTTCGTGAATGAGGCCTACTAACGGTAAAACGACTTATTCTTATACATATATATAATAATTAACCATTAATGTTATAAATAGTATAAGGGTTGAATTTTAACTATTAAAACTCTAAGGTTTGGAATTAAAGTTTATTAAAGTGTGTGAAACTTTACAAATTCCAAAACTTGAGGACAAGTTTTGTAACTTTGCAAAACTCTTCATTTCATAACTTATGAATTAAAGGTTCATAAAAATGAAGACTCTTCATTTTCATGTAACTTATGTGTTTTAAGTGTGTGTTAAATGAAAGTGACCTTTGGTAATCCATAACTTGAGGACAAATTATGGACTCCATTAAAACACATAAATGATTAAGAATTAATTCTAAACAATTCAGCAAATAATTCCTATCATTTTCTAAATTCATAAGAACATGAACATGATCATCAAAAATTCAAGAATTATATGAACACATAAAATCATGGATTTTTGATATATGCTATTGTAAATGGATTAGAACAACCATTACACCAACTAAAATAAGTTTTACAACACCAAAACAATTTAGGGTAATGTTTCCAGTCCATTTGCAGCAGCAAAAGTCGAGATTCTGCATTCTTTCGATCCTACTCGCCGAGTGCACGAACGGACTCGTCGAGTAGGTTGAAGTTTGCCTTGGACTCGGCGAGTCCCCCCAATGGACTCGGCGAGTCTAGCATGCAGACAGCAACGATTTCGACTTTTTTCACTATTTTGCATCAAGTATCAAACAAGCAAGCCTAGGCTCTGATACCACTGTTGGGTTTTGAGCAATCTAACACTTCCTAAGTGTGCATGCAACCCTAATAAACCTTGGATCTATGTTTGTCTAAATACATGCAAAATAATAATTTTCCAAGGTTTATAACCTATCTAACATGGCATGGGGAACCTTTCAACATAAAAGAGTTAGAAGAGATTACATACCTTTTGTTGTGTTGGGTTCTTAGGAGTTTGAGGGCCAAGCACCAATAGTGTGAATGCCTCAAATGGAATCACAAACACCACAAACTCTTGGAAAACTTTGAGAGAGTATACACACTCTTGTATTTTCGGCCACACACATGCACACACACACACTAGAACACTAGCTTTCTCTTAGGCTATCTTAGGCTCTCTTTCATGCTCCATAAGCATGCTTATATAGTATGCATGGTTAGGGTGAAACCCTAATAACCCATGTCTTTTCCTATTCCAAGGATCCATGGGTTAAAAGCTCCATGGATCATCCATGGACTTCCACATAAGCCTAGCCCATTAACAAATGAGTATTAGCCCACACTATATAAAACAAATAGCCCATAATTTAATTAGTATTCCTTTTAATCTCTAAATTAATCCATAATTAATTTAAGACTAAAACTAATTAAATAACGTAACTTCATATTAATATATTATAACTCATAATATATTAATAAACATATGTGTATAACTCTCATAAAATTATCCATAATAGTTTGGATGAGATGCAACCCAAATGGACCATGCCGGTCGGGTCAAGTATATACCAAATAAGTTATGGACTTAGACACCTTATCCAACACCCTAGACCGTGTATCAGTGGTTTTAGACCGCTTAGGCTCCGGCTGAGACTACGCCGGTGCCTGACGCTGCTCCTTCAGCTGCATCTCTATCTCCAACTCACGCCGCCGCGCAACTTCTTGTAGGTCCAGGAGGGTATCACATCGCTGAGTAGACACAAACTGTCGAATATCCGTCTTGATCATACTCAGATAACGATTCATCTGAGATTGCTCTGAAGCAAACTCCGGGAAAAACATAGCCCTCTCCGTAAACATACGGGTAATCTCCATCACAGACTCCTCATCCTATCTCAAGGTCAAAAACTCATGAGCAAGCCGCTCCCGTTCCACACGCGGAACGCAGCGGGTGCGAAACATATCCCAGAACTACTCCCAGGTAATAGCAACCCTCTGATCATCAGTATACAACGTAGTCGTCAGCCTCCACTAGTCCTTCGCCCCAAGCCTCAGTAGGTTCAGGGCACACCTGACCTTCTGGTTAGCATGGCATTAACACGTGAAGAAACATCCCTACACGTTAGATAACCACCTCATAGCCCGAATGGCATCATGTGTACCATTAAATTTTGGGCGCTTCGTATTGTCGAAGTCCCGGTACTGGAAAGCCCTGCTGGCTCCTCCTCCTCCAACCCCTGCAGCAGTTACAGCCGAAGTGGCTGCAACGGTAGTAGTCTCTGCTAGAGCGGCATACCACTCATCAAAATACTCGACCATTGTGGTCTTAATCGACCCAAACATCTCTGGCAGCTGCGCTCAGAATGTAGTGGCTATCTCATCGTGCTTGATCTCCCGAATCCGGGCATCCAACTCCTCAGTCCCTATCTGAACCACGAGCTTAGGTGCTTCCAGCACCTCCAATCCTCCGTCCCCTGACCCTGATCCTGATCCTGATCCTGATCCGTACCCCAAAGCAACACTTCTCGTCACCACCATACTCCAAACACACTCAATGTCTCAGACAGATCATATAATGACGGAAGACCAATTACCCTCAATCCCTAGGGGCAGTGACTTCCTTGATACGCGTATGGGTCCTGTGCTTTCAGTTGTATGGGCCCCTACTACCTTCCACACCTACCCATATTTGTCTCAAGTATCACCACAATGCCCTAAACTGTATTTAACATAATATGCGCTCAACCCCTCACTAACAAGGGACATCGCCTAACTAGTAACTGATCCTACAGTTCCGCACCACTCACACATCCATGAAACTTCCACCATCCCGTGCAGCACTAGTGTACACTGGCTGCACATAGCGTTGGACCCGATAGACTTTCAAATATCCGATCCTACACTAAGGTCGAATCGGACATTCTCAGGCTATAAGATCTTGACTATGCATAGCCGTGGTGCATATACTAAACATCTACAGTTATGATGTTAATCTCATATACAAGAAACCCTAGGCTAATAGGTATCACACAATCAGGCCAATCTATCATGCAATTCCTGAAAATTCCTAGCCTAGCACTAGCATGTTGTTCTAACATATCAGAATATCAAATAACAATATGGCATTTTGGGGCTTACTTACAGGCTCCGGCTGATCGTACCCTTTGCATCCTCCATCCTTTATTTTGAAAACCATTTTAAAAACTTATTTTCTTAAAATCTCCTTGGTTTGAGACTGGATTTACACGAGTGTTTCTCCAATTCACTCAAACCAAGGCTTTGATACCAACTTGTAACACCCATAAAATTTACGCCAAATTTAAACTTTTAATACTATCAAAAGAGTCAAATAGTAATTGTTTTTACAAAACATTTCCAATTCATTTATCATCAGAGTGTCCCAAAATAGATCATGAGGATTAGGAGCGGTACGGTTACGCCTTCGCCTTCCCTCACTCTCCTGAAGTACCTGAAACAATAAACAGAAAACTGTAAGCCCAAGGGCTTAGTGAGCTACCCCCAAAATACCAATACCACACTGGAAGAAACCATAGCCATAACGATCAATCAAACAACATGCATACTGGGCCATCGGCCGGAGTGGTCCGCCCCATTGGGCCTACAGTCTATCTGAATCTATCCCGAGCCTTCAGCATGACTCGTCCGCCGCGCGGGCCTACAGTCTCCCCGGTCCGCTCAGAGGGTGTGTTGGCCTTCAGCACAAAGCAGGACCGCCTCAACCCAACCAACAAACAACTAACCATGTATGCATACTATCATATACTGACATATACACATAGCAAACATATCTATGTCATTGACCATCAATCATAGAGTATCACTCGTAACTAGAGTATCGACCTAGCAGGTCACTAACATACCAATCCTTACGTATCATAAAAGCATAACATACTATCTATCCTGATTCCAATCTAACATAACAGAATCATATGTAGCATACCATAACAACCGATCTAGCAGATCTCTAGTATAACAACCATCCTAAACAGGATGAATTCTAACAAAGCAATAGCATACACCCATCCTAAACCAGGATGAAATCTAGCATGGTAATAACAAAGCAACCATCCTAAAACAGGATGTAAATCATAAAGGGCCGGCCTTGGTGTCGTAGACCCTATCGATATAGTGAGGATAACTTACCTCGCAGATGTCGATTGAAAAGCAAACTCCAACTATCAGATCACTTGACACCGGCTCCACCACCTATAACCATAACATAATATACTCATAAGTTCTTACTCTTATGAGACACCCCCATAACCTCTTAGTAATTCTTGATCAAGGCAAGAGTCCTCAGTCATGGTCAACAGTCCATGTTAACCTCAACTCGCCGAGTGCACTCGGCCACTCGTCGAGTCCATGGAGTACATTCCAAATCGCCGAGCCATCGAAGTGACTCGTCGAGTTCCTTCGAATCCCGATCAATCATTAAGGGCCACCCGCCGAGTTTCCTCTTTGCAACTCGACGGGTACACACGCATGCCTAACCAAGGGAAAAGCCATCCGACTCACCGAGTTGTTCTTCAACTCGTCGAGTTTTATGGTGATCTTCATCGGAATCACCGAGTTGTTCATCCACCTCGCCTAGTTCAATGACCATCTTCATGTGACTCGCCGAGTCATCCTTGAGACTCGCCGAGTCCATCCAGTTCTCTTTCCATACAGACTTGTCTTGAGCCATGTAGTGGCTCCAAATCACATATCCAAGCCTATAGGGCATACTTACCACGTAAAGTTGCAAACTTTACGTGCATGCATGGCTATAAAGGCTCCAAATGTCTGTTTTAAGTTCTTAATGGAGCTTCTAGTCCAAGAGGGACTCCAACCACAACCAATACAACAATTTTATGACTTAAGCATCCAAGGAGGGTCCAGATCTGAAGTTACAACTTTAGATCTAGCCCATAGCTCAATATCCTAACTTGAAAAATCCATAAAAATCCCTGGAATCAACCAAAGGGAAGAAAAGGAAGTAAGAATGGTACTTTGATACCTTCAAATGATTCTAGCTGAGGCAAAACCCGCTTCCCACTCCTTTCTTGCTTTAGTGTCCTTTGCACTCTTAGCTTCCTCCCTCCAAGATCCTCTTTTCCAAGCTTCAAACCCACACCAAGGCACACACACACACACACGAATTAGGGTTTCAAGGGCTCTCAAAGACTGTAAGGAGTCCCAAAGGAGGCTGAGGCTCCTTTAAATAGGGGTGAAAACCCCCAGATTTAGGGTTTCATATGCTAACTCCTACTTACCGAGTCCCAATAATGGACTCGCCGAGTAGGTCACTAAACACACGTTCTCACCCCGCTGCTACTCGACGAGTAGGTCGACCAACTCGTCGAGTAGAGCTATATCCAGAAATTCTTAATTTATTAATACCTGAGGATCGGGGCGTTACATACATACTAGTGGTAAGAACTTGCAAACATGTTTTCCTTCTACACTTAATCACTCTTCTTACAACCTTAAATTCTTGATCATACTCCATAGGACTCTTCAAATTCGAGATCTCTTCAAGGAGCTTGCTAGGACCAAATTTTCTTCATTTCTTTTTTCAAAACTGTGAGCAACAAAGTAAGGTGAGTTAATAGCCTCTATTTTTGGTTTTTACAAGTTTTATGGGGGAGAATACAAGTAAAATGTGTAGATCTATGTCTATGTGTATGTTATGTGTGATTTCATGTGTTTATGTGGTAAATATGCGCCAAAAAGGAAAGAAATCTCGACATCTATAGCTCAAGGAGGAAAATATATGTGATCTAAGATGTATTACATTAAACAAGTCAAGAAAAATTACCATCTAAGGTTACAATAAACATGTTACAACATATTACTCATTTTTAGGCTATATTTGTCAAATAAACAAAAGTTGGGTTAAAGGTTGTCATTCACGGTTTTCATAAGGACCAAAAGGGTCAAAACAGTTAAAATAGAAGTTTTTATAAATACTATGCTCTTCAAAGGACTAGAAATGAAATTGTAGCCTATTTGGCCAAATTTTTGGGCTTTTCGGCCCATAGGCCCAATTTGTGAAAAAATGTGTTTTAAGGGATTGAAATGGTAAATTTCTCAAAACAGTGGGTAACAAGGTAAATAAATCTATTTCAGGGGTTAAAATGACCCTTTTTGCCAAAAAGGATCAAAAATGCAAAGTTTCTGGATTTTGGGTCAAAATTGTAAAAGTTGCAAAAATTTTGGACAATAAATGAAAATCCTTTACTAAAGAGGCTGAAACTGCCAAAAAGTAGATTTTGGGTTAAAAATATTATTTAAATAAGTCTATGGGCCAAAAATGTCAAGAAAATAGTTTAAGGGCCTAAAATGTCATTTTTTTTTAAAAAGGGACTAAGATTGTCATTTTTATTAAAGAAGGACTGAATAGGTCAAACCAATATTTTTGAGTTAATTATTTTATTATTAAGATAATTGAGTCAAAAATACCAAATTATAACTTATGAAAATAGAATAAAAATATACATATATTTTTAAATATCGTTATAATCAATCGACAAACTTCATGCATTTGCGATTTAATAATTGAACAATCAGACATACCGACAATTATACTATACCTAAAACAAGTAAATATTTTAATTGTTGGGCTTGAAAGATTCTAATCATGTCTCTTCGGCCTTCGTGACCCATTAACATGACTTTTGGGCCTAACAATAATAATAATACATGTCTATTGGGCCTCCTAAGACCCAATTACATGTTTATGGGACCCTCAATGGCTTTTACGTGCTATTGGGCCTCAGTGGCCCATTAGCGTTGCTAGTAAGGTCCAAATAAATCATATGTGAAATGGGCCAATGTGTCTTTCGTATACTCAATAGCCTTAAATAACATACGTGATTAGTAGGACCTCGTAATCCACTTCTCCCCATATGTTAAGCTTAACTTCTATTCAAGTAAACAAAATCAGGTCGTTACTCAAGAGTAAACAAATTCGTTTGGATTAAGTGAGTAATATCAGGCGACACCTTTAAGTTTCGGTCATAGTCTGTAGTTATAATCAGAGTCTCCTGGAGGTAGAGCGAGAGTTTGTATATAGATCTATACGGAGGTGACTCCCACACACCTCACTTGTTCGCTACAGTTAGACTCGGTCAGTCTAGGGTGACAAAATCTAAAATCAATTCCGGCATTCAACAGAATGCCAAGACAGACGAACTAGCCATTATCATGCATGGTTATAACGACTCACATAATAAATCCAATACTATCTAAGTAATCAAGGGAATTCATAATCATTCGTTGTGACGGTATAACAATTCGAAACAATCATGTTATCTTATCGGAAAACATCGGGTTTTTCGGGGAAATCAACACTATTCACTTGTATTTTCAATAACTAGAATGCAAAAACTTCTCGTTTATACATGCGTTGAAATCATTCGTGCATAAACCTATGGATCTTCACACTTTTTGCATAAACAATTGCCGTTTCAGAAAATATCGGATTTTCTGGGTTTTTATAAACTACACAAAACATTTTCATATCACACCTGCTTATGAACTCACCAACATTCCATATGTTGATGTTTTCAAAATAAGTTGTATTCTCAGGTAACAGATAAGCTGAAGAACATTACCAAGTGTGTTAGGATGTTATGTTTTGAAAACTCTCAAATAATTTATGCTATGGATATGTAATATTTAGACAATGTACTTGATGTGAACAAGGTCATTTGTAATGTATTAATGCATGGTGATGTTTATTTTATGTTTCACGTATATATGTTGTGATGATATTCAATTTTAGTCATGCGAGCCCTTAGACATTTTCGCCGTCTGGTTCGGGGGTGTGACATCAATCGAAGCGGGTGATAAGTGTCTACAATTTTTACTACAACGTCCAATGAAATGTTGTAGGGGGGTTTACTTTCAATCACATAACCTGATTAAAGAACTCACTAAAGACATTAAATAGGAATATATATATATATATATATATATATATATATATATATATGTGTGTGTGTGTGTGTGTGTGTGTATATATATATATATATATATATATATGTATATCTCACTAACGACCATAGGCGTGGTTGCTTTCAAATCTATTTTTTAGTAAGGAATTGCTTATGTAACATAACGGATTGTTTTTCATGGATATTCAAAGGTTTATTATGAACACAGTTAAAATTATGGATTTACTTATACAAAAGACACATTTTGGCTTTCAAGGATTTATTGCAAACACGATTTAAAGTATGGAGTTACTTATGTCAAAAATACATTTTGGGCTTTTAAAGACTCATTGCAAAATTGTTTCAATTATTTTTGTTATACATACAAAGATAATAGTTTTTAGAGTTATTAAAAGTATTAATGTGTTAGCAGAAAACCTGTAACACTCACCAACCTTGTGTTGACCCTCAAAACTACATGTATTCTCAGGAAATCTTTAAACATACATTCAAGACGGATTGGATAATAGGTGTCCTGGTTTAATTGTTGTTGTATCATATGCCTATCTGTTAAGGTAATTCATGTATTATTATTATTTGTAAAAACATTGTATTCAAATATCAAGATGGAACATGAATTTTATTTTGTTGATTGTTGTACCTATGCTATATATTCAATTTGTCTGTGATCCATGAACTTAGTCGCACAGCCCGACATGTTTCACCGCCTCGGCCGGGGGTTTGACATGTTATGAGAAGTGCATGCTAGATGAGGGCTGAGGATCTAGGAGAGATGCCTTTGTATGCCTGCTGTATGAGCTTGTAGACTTGGATGCTAGTACTGATCAGTCAGTGATAGGATGGCCTGTATAGGTTCTGCTTTATGCTTTTACGAGTTCGCATTAACTTTAGCTAACTAGTAAGCAAATATACTATGTTACATATCATTGAGACTAGATAATTTTAGAAGGTTAGGTTTTTAACCCTATTTTGTAACTCTTGTTTGAGTCTAACCATTGTAGTGTGAAACCTTTCATTTGCAGAATTATCTAGTGTTGGTGATATGTAATTGTATTCGTAAGCTAGTTAGAGAGTGTTGGGGGGAGTTCCTTCTGTAGTTGAGGGTGGGGAGTTGTATGGTAGTTTACCTAGAAGAATCCAGCCATCCAGGAAGAATGTTAGTGCAATTAAGATGCTAGTAGCCAGTAAGTTTGAGAAGCCTTCTTAATTAGTCTATGTATTGGAGTACTACTGCGCAAATGATGCTTGCTTTGTGCTTTATGGAAGTCCTAAGTGATGTGAGTTAGCTATTAAGTGGATATGTTAAGTCACATATGACAAGGGTTGGATTATCTTAGAGTGATGGATTTGACCCTATTGCGCAACTCTTGTTTGAGTCCAACCGTTGTAGGGATGAGTCTTTTACTCGAAGTATTATCCAAACTTGTTACATGTGATGGTATTCATGAGGTGGTTAGCTAACATTATAGGGAGTTCCTCAGTAGCTGATGGCAGGGTGAGGTCGAGAACCTAGGAGAGCCTAGGAAGTGATTTAGTGGGTTTAGTTGTTTTGTTTAGCGAGTACTTAGAGTACCATTTTGAGAAGGTAATCTAGAGGATTCGGGAGATTCTTGAGGAAAGTATGGATAGTTGTGGAATGTAGTATTGTGCCTATACTATTAAAAGCACATGATCTATACTCGAATCAAGGAGAGTCACGGAGAGTCTAGGAAAACTGTTGGATAAGGATTCATGGTTATGTTCTAATCATTTGCATGGTCATTTTTCAGAAGGGTGATGAACACTCAGGTAGGAGGTTCAGGTTAGGGCTCAGGTGCAAGTATTAAACCGGTTGATGAGTGGATGCGGGAGTTCATAGCATCAGAGATTACTCGCAATATTTTGGATCAGACTCCGGTGCTTTTCAGTACGGTCAAGGAGGGGATTATGGAGATTTTGGATGAGCGTATGGGGGCATTCCGTACTGAGGTTATGGCAATTGTTGGATCACACTCTTTCTTTCCGTGAGCTCTGTGCTTATGGAGCTCCCGAGTTCTGGGGGGAGGGGGGACCCTATTGCCTGTAGGAGGTGGTTAGCAAATATGGTTAACGCTTTCTGGACGAATTTTGCCCCAAGAGGTCAATGGTCAAATTTGCCTCCCGTATTTTGAGAGACAGATCCCATGATTGGTCGGAAGGATTAGACTTCTCTTTTGGAGGCGAAGCCCTGGAGACAATGATTTGGGATGATTTTGTGACCCAATTTTGGGCCGAGTTTGCACCAACTATTGAGGTGCAACAGTTGGCGAGGGATTTTTAGGACTTTCGCTAGAAAACTTAGTCTGTGATAGAAATCACTGCCAAGTTCCAGGAGAGAGACTTGTTGATTTCGTAGGATGTGGCAGATGAGGAGATGAAGAAGGTAAGGTATCATGGCATTCTGAGGTATGACATCAGAACGTTTGTGAGTTTATCAGAGTGCGAGACCCTGAATGATACGATTGCTAGATCCTGGGAGCATGAGATTGATATGGAGCACCTTGGGAATAGTAAATCATAGTGGATTCAGATCGCAGTGGGCCAGGCGAAAAGGCCCAAGACTCATGATTCACGCTTGGGATGCCATCAGGGTCGGGGTCGTTGTTGAAAGTATAGGAGGACCGATGATGGAGGATGTTGAAACACAGCCCGAGCATATTTTAGTTATGGTCAGATGGGTCATTTTAGTAAGGATTGCCCCAGTGGGTCGTTTCCAATGTGTTTCCATTGCAATCAAGTAGGCCACAAGAAGGTCGCGTGTCTGATGTTGAGGAGTAGGCCAGTGAGTAAACATGTTCCAGTTAATTTGATGGTCACTAACGGTCATAAGGGCAGGGAAGGAGCCCCAACAATGAGGAGTTGGGCATTGCAATGTTAGACGGGATATGCCTGAGTTTCATCAGATGCTATTACAAGTATGTTCTCTTTTGCTTTCTTCAGGATTATTATCAGTATTTCTATTGCCTCAGAATCTTGTTTTGGTTTGGGCAAACATTATCTTTGGTTTAGTTCTCTGTTATTGTCTGGGTTATATCATCAAAAATTGTTGTATGCAATTTTTGCATGCCTAGAGTTTTTAGTGGGTCGTATCTTGCTGAGCGGTGTTTAGTTTGTTCGGTCGTTGCTCTAATTCTTTGACAGGGGCCTATTCAGGAGTATCGTTTGGAAGGTCTAGGGACAGATTGCATGGATTAGTTCTTCAATGAAGGCAGAGTTCAGACTAGCTATTTTATTTTTCAAGTAGGAATGGCAGTTGTCTATGGAAGGGCCTTTGGATCTAATCACTACCGTTTTTAGGGAAGGAGCGGTAGCAAGAAGATGGTGACAGTTGTGACAACCCGAAATTTCTATTTTGTACAACATTTCAACTCAATAGAAGTTAGAACAGTTGCTGTAAATTTTCAGACTTTTTGGAATAAGTTTGAGTATTTCAGAATTTACACTTTAAGTGATATCAGGAGAGAGGATGCCCTACGGTTATTGTGCAACACTGTTATTCCAAAACTCCAAGAAATTTGAGTTTACTGCCAGAATAAAATATTTTCAGCCAAAAACCCTAAATTTGGGAGTATATATATGAGAGTTAGTCATTATTTACAGTTTTTCCAAATCTCAAGATCCAAACCCATTTCTCTCTCAAGTATCATCCAAAAGTTTTTCAAGATCTTCAATCTAGTAAGTGTTTTAGCCTTCTTAAGTTGTTATATGACTTAATCTAGTGTTTTAACACATTTCTAACCATGAAATCATTCCAAAAGGTTGATTCTTCCATTTTCACCAAGAACACCAAGAACACACACTAGTGTTCTTGGACTTTTAGCTCATTTCAAGCTTCCATATAGTAAGTACTTCTATCCTAGAGTCTTTTAAAGCTTATTACATTCCCTTACATCAAGAAATAGTCCCAAGAACACCAAGATCAAGGTGTTTACGGTCCAAGAATGTTCTTGGACCGTAAACCCCAAATAAGGGTGCCTTAGGGTGGCTTAGTCCTTCACAAGCCTTAGAAACATGTCTAAATCCTTCCTTGATGTGTTTAGCACATAAAAGAACCAAAATCTCTCATTTATATGTGTTTACGGTTTGGGGATCTCCCAAAACCGTAAACACCCCAAAGTGAGTATAAATGACCCATATTCCTTCCTTATGCCTTGAATCAAGCCTAGACTTTTACCTTGAAGTGTTTAGGACTTGAAAACATCATAAAACCATGTTACATAGTAGTTTACGGCAGCAAAATCAAGGAGAAATGGTCCATGGGCCGTAAACTCCATTTAGGAGTGTATTGATGCCACAAAACATTTCCTAAGGCTTAAACATGAAGTAGGAATGCTTGGAATGGATTAGAAGACTTCAAACCAACAAATGGTCAAAAGGTTATGAGCTTACGGCCTTAAAATCAAGGGTTTACGACCGTAAACTCAATGGGTTATGCTCTTTAGGGAGTAAACTCATATTAGGGGTTCCCTTGAACCCTAAGCTCAATAGCTTTGTCCTACAACACTTACATGCACTCCTTAGCACTTATAACACTTATATAAAGTGTTTAACATGACTTAGGATGTCTTAACTTTTTTATTTAATTTTTTAAAGGCTAATTGGTTACATATATGTGATATTATATGTTAACTAGGATCATAGAGTGTGTACAAGTCTTCACTTGACACCTAGCATCCTATACAGTCCGTTCAATCCCTACCACTTGCTACAGGTGAGTTCATACCCCTTAATCAATGGTTTAAATGTTTTTAAATGCTTTTATGGGGGGATACAAGTTGAATCATGCTAGTTATTATATCAATCACATGTGATTAATAAGTAGCATACAAAAGGATTTACTACTCTTTTAGGTGTTTTACCAGACAGATTACTTCAAATGGTTTTTCCAAAACATGTTTACTCGTTTAAAACTCTTTGTTAACCTATCTTACATACTGAATGTTTCTTTTCAAACCCTGTTACAGTTGTGTTTCAAAACAAAGGTTTTCCTTATACTTTAAACTATTCTCATCAAACAAACTGTTTTCAAATCGTTTTACAAACTGACATCAAGTCATCTTTTCCTAGTTATAAAACTTTTCAAAGGTTTTACAAAAATTCTTTTATAATTTTATATTGTCAATTGCATGCCTAGATATGTATAGTTATATAAGTAATGTTTGAAGGACTTAGGAAGGCTAACCCGCTTTATTTCCTTTTCCCCGTTGGGATGTGGTCTGGTAGGTTATCGGGCATTCGTCCGAAGGTCGTTTAAATATTAGTTATATATTATGTGTACATATATAGTCATAAAGGTTCTTACAGTCAATTCAATACCCTTGGGTAGCAAGGGTATACTTCCATGTTCATACGTACCAATTACATTACTAGTAAACTACCATAGGGGTAGTTTAGGAAGATACTAATACGATTACTAGAATGCGGAATCATACCACGAGTCAGTTCATTCATGAGTCAATACTTGCTAGATAGAGAGAGAACACACATTACAGCTAGTACATGCAATACATTACTATACATGCTAGATAGAGAGAGAACACACATTACAGCTAGCATACGCGAAACATTACAGTACATACAAGCTAGACAGAGAAAGAGTACACTGTATAGTAAGCACATTCATTACATGTACTTTCATGCAGTTATGTGAACCATTAAACGGGTCATGGCCCTTCCTGCCATGACCGTTTTTGTATCCCGAATCTCCTTAATTGGGGAGCATATGAGTTTGCGTATAATCTATAATGGATTGACTATCCTACACCTTGTTGCTCGCTACAGTGGGACTTGCAAGTCTACGGGTGCCAAATGTCATTTCTTACAGCGTCTTACATCATCGTTTTACTAGAGTCGGTAGCAGGATACAGGTCGATCACATGTTACTTTAAATTATGATAGATTTAAGGTAGTTAGTACAGTTGTAGCTATTTGATACTACACTATAGTACTATTTCATTTTCCCATTACATTCACTGCGTGAATATTCACACGATGCACGGTAATGTTGAAAGTATATTTTTGGTTAATGATAGTCAGTTTTGGGAAAATACACACTCTTCCAAGAGACACACATAGATACTAGATGCCTTGGTAGAAGGCTACTTTCAGTAGGAAGCATAGGGCTTTCTAGGATGTTCAAAACGTTTTCATACTTACATTTCATATGCGTACAAATACTTACATTTCATATACGTACAAATACTTACACACAAATTAAGACACTAAAATACTTATGATCTCACCAGCTTTAAAGCTAATACTCTCTTTCAAAATAACTTGTATCCTCGGGTCAACAGTAGACAGGTACCGATGCAAGGTTTAGAGAAGATGGAGCTCGTTCAAGACTCATCTTTCATTTTGATTTATACTTTAGTGTCTATTAGACATATCATAATACTTGTATTAAAATTATATTATTAATGCAATGGATGATGTTGTTGCTTGTTTACTACTATTCACTGTTGTGATACTGTACATGATGTCCTCCGTCCCAGAACGTTTCCGCCGTTCATGGTTTTGGGGTGTGACAAAAGTCGCATGAGCTTATTGGGACATTGGGAGTGCCAGGGGAATTTCGTAATTGCAAGGGTTAAAGATGGTCGGAATTTAGAGATCCTTCCGAGGATGGGAAGTTGGAGTGAAGATTAGCCAGTTTAGAGCAAGGGTTATAGTCTTTGTCACCAGCATAAAGGATTTAAGGATTTAGTGTTGTATTATGGGAAGCTACCGAAGGTTATCGGGCTTGTTAAGATTTCAGGGAGTATTCATCTGGATTTCAAGAGTTTGTGCGATCATTGAGATTGGCTATTAATGGAATGCTAGTATTGGTAAGCTCAAGTTGTCGACAGTTGAATCATAAGGATGTGAGATGGGTTGGAAATCCATCAAATCTTGAGGATTGGAAGAGAGCGGTTGACCCAATTAGGGGAGAATCGTTGGTCTAATGGAGTGCTGAAGGAAGGATATTCAGGTCTTGTTGCACATCAATAGTGACACATGGCGGGTATGTGGATGGATCCAGGTATAACATGGTGTTAGGGACTGTCTACCTCTTATTGTATGATTAAGGACTTGGGGTTCAAATCATGACCCATACACCTGATTGGTGTATATCTGGATGCGGGTTCGACTCGGGATGATTTTTGGTTGGTGTAATAGAGGTGTTGTAAGACCATGGCGAAATAGGAGTGTCGTAAGAATGCAGGGTGGAGGTGGAATCCACCTAGATATTAGCTAGTTGTGGAAATGTTATATGTCGGCAATGGGATTGTAATACTCGCCAGATTTAGGTAGACCGTTGTTGGAGTGGTCGTTGGAGTAAAAGAGTATCAACTCGTGCCTGGGGTAAGGCTGTCAGTGTTGCTAAAGAGAATTTCCTTGTTATAGGAGGAGGACCATTAGGGTCCTAGGCAAAGTTGGGTTAAGGAACTAGATCTTGGTTATAGTGGGATAGATATGTGATTAGTGAGTAGCATGAGTGTGGTGCATAGGTTAGGGTAGCCTTATTAGTTGGAATCTCAGGAACTTGGTGGTTGGACCAGGTAGGAGACTGGAAGCATCAGCAGTGGATTGGGTATTTTTATATCCCTGTTTAGTGAATGGTTGTCGTGAATCATAAGACTTAGGGTGAAATGCAAGTGTAGATCGTTGGATCTCAGGTTAAGAATTACGTACCTAGTTTGCTTTTTGGTTGAGACTCACGTTGAGAGTCGTTAGTGTATGTATGCAAATATTTTGTACTTAAGCAAGTTATGGATTAAGGAATCTGTATGCCAAGGGTAACAGTTGAAGGGTTAAGGGTTAAAAGGATATTTTAGTTCCAATGGTAGAAAAAGGCTCTTGTGATGGTGCTTCAGATTGGTTCCACCTGTGTGGAGGTCAGGCAACTTATTGGACTTCAGAATTATAGCAGTAATGCAATGTTTCGACAGTTTAAGGAGTAGTGATTTATTCAGCACTAGAAGGTTTTGTCAGGAATGTTGGTTTTGGGAGGGTGGAGAAGATTGACTTTGAGGATGAAATCTAATTTAAGTGGGGGGGGGGGAGAGTTATAACACCCTGTTCATAATCATTTCACAATACAGGACTTTAACCTAAATATCGGTTATCATAAGGCTTAGGGCCTTTGCGAAAGAGAGATTTGGACCCATTTGAGTGTGCGTAACGTAATTTAGATGATCTGGGAGACTGGTTTGTGTTTCGAAGCCGAGGGGTATATCGGTAAAGTAGCAGTTCAGGCTTTTTATGAATTTTGGGTTTTGGTTCTGGATGTTTTAAGGAAATGACGAGTTGATAGAAGCGTAGAGCTTCTTGTTACCTCTCCATGGATATAAGGATCGTCGAAATCGGACTTTGAACGAGGAAGATATGGCATTCCAAGTCTTGAAGGATTAAGGGTCATCCTAGTACGCGGGGAGTACTTGGGAAGTACGCTAGGTGAACTAGGAAAGGGTGTCATGGGTCTCCTTGGACTACGCTGGGCGTACCAAAGTTACGTATGGCGTAATCTAGTCTGATCCAAACCCTAATTTAGGGTCTTGGACCTTATTTAAGCTCCTTAACTCAACACTAAACCCTATTATCTTCAGCGTCCATCCCTTTAAACCGTGAACTATAAACCATAGAGTGTTTTGGTGAGTTTTGAGCTTGAAAGAGTGTTTGTTGGTGGTTTGTGAAGAAGATGAAGAAGAATAGCACTTGAGGGGATAGCTTGAGCTTGCACTAGAAGAAAAACACAATTTTGCTAGGGAAGGTAGCTATGGAACGTATTTTCGTTGTTAATCTGCCATGGATCGTGCTACGGAATGTCGTTCCATAGCAATGTTGCTACCACATTGTCTATGGATTTTATTTCTGGTAGCGAGAATGGGACTTGCTAGAGAAAATGCTACCGACTCCATATCCGTTGGTATTATTCTACCGATAGTTCTATGGCACAAAAATTTGTAGCAATTTTCCAACAACATTTGTTACGAAATCACTTTCCGTTGTACTGCTGCTATGGAATTAATTATCATGCTTACTATGAAACGGAGTTTGTGACGGAAACCAATTCCATAGTTGATTTGCTAAGTAAGTATCATTCGTAGGTACTTTGCTAGGGAATTCTGCTATGGACTATGATTTCGTTTGCTTGTTTTGCTATGGAACAAAACGCATCGCTAATATGTGACGACATTTGTTGGGATGTTGTATGCTTAATAAATTTTCTTATTTTATGGATGAATTATTATTATGATCAATGGAATTTATAAGATATGGTTTGAGTGAAATGTTTTTGAATTGATAATATGTGGCATAAAGTAATGGCTAAAAATGTAAAAATGAATTATAAAAGTAGATATTGTTGGCAAGCGGACACGAACTAAAGCTTATGCTAGAAAAGGGAGCGGTTAATTCAGTTGTGCTAATCAAGTTTTGTATAATTTCTTGAAAAACATAGTATATAATGACTAATTAACCATATAGTTTTATTAGAACTCTGGCCCTATTTTTTTTGGGGCCTGTGCGGTTGCACCTCTTGCACACCCTTAAAACCGGGCATGTTAAAGTATATAATCTACGTAGATTATTTTCCTTAATAACGAATTCATTACAAACTTATTTTTAATTCCATTAACTATACTTCATCACAAAATTAACATGGGTTTTACGTATAATTCTTCCTACTCAAACAACATAGCAAGCAAAAATGACTAAAATGCCCTTTTAACAGAATGATGTAAACATAAAACCAAAATAAAATTATAGTAGTATACAACTTCATATACAATACAATATGAACACTAATATTCAATGTCCAATCTATTATCAACCATTTATATTTTTAAGAAATATACAAAACCTACCATACTTTATATACTAACGACAAACTATGCAATATCTTTATCGATCCTCATCCTCTTCATGGCCTATTGCAAATGAACCTTTAACAGAATGATGTGGGTATTCACATTGGAATGTGATGTTATTCGTTGTAAGTCTATAAAAAACATCAACAGTCTGCAACAACTCTTTGGCACTATCAACAACATGCGTGTACTCTCCATCATCCGGAATTGCCCAGCCAAAATAGGCATCAAGTAATTGTAAACCTACACATTAAAATATTCATCAATTAATCCAATGTACCCTTTTTAATACAACAATAATTATTATACAACACAACACAACTAAATACTAACCCCAAACTACAAACATGCGTTAATTAACTATATATATAATTTAAGTCACATATATACCATATATACATACCTTCATCACATTGACGAGGCCTTCTTGAAATGTAGATCATTCCAAGCAAATAAATTGCCTCAATATGATCTTCATCTGCTGATTGTCTCAACAAAGTCAATCCTAAATCAAAATTACCATAATAAAAGCACTCATCCTGTTGACAGAATAACAATATCATAATATAACATCAATGACACTAAATATTAATAAATGGTATACATTACACATAATTACGGAAACTACACATACAATTCCTTGTCTGAACATGGCTTCAATGTTATTATGCAATTCACATGTATGTATAAATAAATCAGCTTTCAGATTTTTGGGACCCATTCCTTCAAACATGTTAATGCATCTTGTTTAGTACACTTGAGGATCACCCCCTGCTTCATACATCTTCTTTGAACTTCAAAAATTTAAATACATAGTAAATAACAAATAAATAAAGTTGTATTTCCTCAAACATACATTCATTAGTTGATGTTTATTGTGAATTACCAAAGTCTTGCAAAGACGATGTCTTTCACAGATTCCGCCCCTAATACTACAAATATACGACTCAAAATCTCTAATAGGAGATCATTTAACGAATGGCGACTTCTAGTATTCGACATTCTACTTACAAAATCCACATTTGAGTAGTTGATTTCATTTTTTTTTTTTAAATTAAGCATAACTATGAAAGACAGTGTAACAGGGTATGGAAAAAAAACGTACTTTATATTGATCTGGTCAAGAGCTGTATAGGAGTCTGTATTATCGGAGAAAATCATTGTTGAGAACGATTATCCTTCAACGATTTGGGGGTTTTAGTGTTTGTATGCAGATTTATCATCCAGAAAAGGTGAGATGTTCTGAATGGATGATGAACTGGAACGCCGGCGTGACGTCAGAGGTATGATGGCGCCTTAACAACTTATAGTGCAAAAAGACCAAATTGCCCATGAAATCATTCCAAATTTGTGAATACTAAGGTTATTTGTGTCAAAACACATTATTCAAGTATTGTAACCTTTTATAGCTACGTAACAGTGGACTTTTGATTGTCGAAATAAAAAAGAAAAAAATAACATATATATATATATATATATATATATATATATATATATATATATATATATATATCATAATCCATAATGTAACACATTTATATTAACATTTCACCAAATTACTAGTATATATTCATGTATTAATATATATATATATATATATATATATATATATATATATATATATATATATATATATATTAAAAGTGGAACAACATTTTAACAGCAAACTTTTTTACTTTAGATTTTAGACACAATAGTTTTCTTTTGTTGACACTTTTATTCCCTATGTTTATAGTAACTTTTTTACTTTAATTTTAGCCACAATATATTTTCTTTGTTGCCACTTAGTCTCTATGTTTATTCCTGTGCAATTTTACCCCATGCAAAGCATGAGTTCTCCACCAGTTGATATTAAACCAAATTACCAAATCCAAAATAAAATACATCTATGTTTATGCCTTTACAATTGTATTTTATATGTATTTAATACTAGAAAAGAACAAACATTTGCTACATACAACTATAATCATAATACAATATAAACACTAATTTTGAAAGTCCAAAACACATTATTCAAACATTATTCAAACATCATTCAAACATCATTTCAAACTTTAACTCTTTTAGTCCCTTATTAACAACAAAACATATTTACTAATCAAGTAACAACATCAAGTAATTACTTATCAAGTAAATTACTATATATTCACATATTAAACCAAAAGAATGTACATGGCGTTAATTGTCATAATATGAAACTACATATCAACAAACTACTCATAAATTATACCAAACTCCCTAGAAAGCCTAACGAAACAAGCATCCCACAAAAAAATTTCACACCTAAACACCCATTTGTATCCATTCAAAAAATCGTCTAACACACTAATTACAGACTTATGCATTGCACAAGATCTATGGAAGCCATGGAAGTGTACATGTTTCCTCCCCTCCCTATTTAAGTTGAGATGAACCTTAGAACAAGTTGCTCTAAGATTCCACTTACCTTTTGTTATGCGGTAAGCATTGTTCAACATGTCTAAAGCTTCCTGCTTCCTATTTCTCCCTTCATCCATCAGCATCATTCCCAGGACAAATATTGAATCCAAATGTCCCAATGATGATGCTTCTTCAAGCATTGTTTTCCCTTCATGTTCAGCTTGTAAGAAAAATAACTTCATCTGGAAAAAACATTAAACACATAATTTCTAGTTAAAGTTATGCAAAACAAGAAAGATATTAATTACTACTATGCATATATATATATATATATATATATATATATATATATATATATATATATATATATATATAACAATGTACCAATCCATTCCTAAACAAAATATTTGGGTTTCTCATCTCTATGCATTTGTTGACAACCGCATATTTCTGGTCAGACCAACCACGAAATCGTAATCCATCAAACTCCGTATGTTTATATACTTCATCCATTTTTCCTGCCTCGTTGAACAATCTGCAACTACAAACGAAACACAATAGTCTCTCAATAATGTAAAGACAACTCAAATACTCTTGTGAAATAGAATGATCGAAGACAAACCTTACACACTCTTCATCCTGAAAGCCTCGACTGCTGAAATTTTTTCCAATTCGACTATTATTTTCTCCATCACTTCAAATGGTATGTCTGTTAGCGATTTCCTTTGATTTCTTGGTTGAATCTTAGAAGAAGTATTGGCTTCCATAGTGATAAACATTCACTAAGATAACGATTCTATGAAAATGATTTTAGGTTTTATTGACAGTCGGAATTTTGAAATTGGGGTTGTTTGCAAGTGACATAAATAAGAGTGAAGAAATGAAACAACGTGTATCGTCGGAAAACATTATGGTGCCTAGAAGATGTTCCATTATAAAATGACCAAATTGTTCTAATACATATAATGACTCGTATTTAATTAATAACGGTAGTTTTGTAAAAAGTCATAATTAAAAGTAAAATCCATTTCTACTTGAATACACAACCAGCACAAATGATATATGTTGACCAATGACCCATATGTCATCCATGGGTGATACCATCACACCATAAGCAACTACCATGTTGACCAATGACCCGCATGTCATCCATGGACACCATAAGAAACTACCATGTTGACCAATGACCTGCATGTTATCCATGGGTGATACAATCACACCATAAGCAACTACCATGTTGACCAATGACCCGTATGTCATCCATGGAGACCATAAGCAACTACCATGTTGACCAATGACCCACATGCCATCCATTGACACCATAAGTAAATACCATGTTGACCAATGACCCTGTTGGGGTGCAAAGTTATTCATGATTGACTTTGTAATTGTTTGACTTTTGTAAAACCCACTTGCATATGGTGCATTAGCCTTTAGACCCATGAGTTAGTGAGAGTGAGAGAGAGAGACATGTAAACACCTCTATATAAGGTGGGTTTGTCCACTTGTAGAGGTGTGTTTGAGGGATGTCCACTTGTAGAGGTGTGTTTGAGGGATGTAAAAGTTTAGTGTGTAAGTGTGTGTTATTTATGTAGTCTAGATCTAGATCCTGTTTGTAACACCATATACAATCAATACATCTCTTGAACACCCAAATCACCATGTTCAACTGTGCAAATTTTAATTTCGCATGCCAAAGCATGTTCTATAATCACTACTATTGGTATCAGAGCGGGTCTTCAAGATCAAGGTGGTTTTTGAAGAACGATTCTCAGTTTGGCAACTATTGTCGCAATTTGATCAATTTGGCGAGTCTCTCTCTATGATCTCTCTTAATCTGATTGAATCGTGCGTTGCATTTTTTATTTTTGATCATCTTGATTCGTTGGATCAATTTTTTTTTCCGAAAAACCCATTTGTTATGATCCAATATTTCTTTTAATTGATCAAACCCTAAAAAAAATTGAAATCAATCGTTAGTTCATTTGAAAGCCTAATGTTCATCTGATCAACAGATTTAGCCCAAAATTCGAGCCCAAATAAATTCTCTTTACTGTTCATCAATCTAATTAATTCGAAGCCCAAATAAATTCTCATTCATTGGAAACCCAAGTTGATAGTCAAAATACGAACACTGGAAATGATGTTGAATTCAGAAGATAATTCAATCGGATGTTGAATTCAGAAGATAGTTCAATCGGATTCATCGAGCTTATTTTTTTATCCAGTCATCATTCATGATTTAATCGATTCTGTATTATCTTGATTTTGTTTCCACTGAATTCTGTGATGTTAGCTGCACATCGAGCTCAAAACAGTTCTAGCAATTTTTCTCATTCATATACGATTCATATGGAATCAATTTTGATTGAAATTAAACTTCGCTTGAGTCATTAAAGCATCGAATCGAACTCGATTTTACTGATATTTGTTGATTGAGTCTTGGTAAATGATGATTTAGTTGATTTTAGTTGATCATTCGTGTCAAATATCTCTTGGGTGAAAGTCAAACGCAGTTGTGAGAAGTCAAAATTGAAATTGATTTTGGTTCGTTATTCGACTGTTTTCAAATGGAAATCAATTACGATTGTCAAGGATTGATAACGAACAAGTGAAGAACATTGATTGTTGATTTCGAGAGTAATATGAATCAATTATCGAATTTGTTTGAGCTTTTTGACGATGTGCTAAAAGCTAATAGAACCTGTGATAGAAAGAGCGAAGAACGAAGCTAGAGTCGGTTTATGATCAACAGGAGTCGGGTTCGCTGGTCAGGGTATGATTGGGAACGAAATCATTTTTGTGTTGTTTTGTTGATTGTTGAGTATTCAAAAGTGAAGAATAAAGAATGGTTTGGGTATCATGTATGAAGGAACTGGCTTATTGTTTCGAAGGATAAAGATTGTGAGAACGAAGATTTGGGAAAAACAAAGACTTGATGATAACGAACGAAATTGAAATTGGAAGAACTGGATTAATGTACGAAAGATCGACTGTGTTGGATGGGTTGAAGGTTATTGATTCAGGATTTTTGTTCGAAGGATACAGTGATTTTAATTCGAAGGGTATTTGTTTTGATCGAAGCAGGTGATTCGAAGGATATGGTGTTAGTGAATGATCGAAGGATTGGTTGATAGTTGATGTACGAAGAGTTTTTGTTTGGGAAATATACGAAGGGGTTTGTATAAAGGATTCATACGAAGGGGTATTTAGGAAAGAATAGAAATTTCATACGAAGGGTTACGCTTCATATGTGAGACTTCCGTATGCTTCGTATGATTTTGTACAAAAGTAAAAGTTTTGAATTTGACCCCTGAACCTTCGAATTTTTGACACTTTGAAAATTAATCCAAGTTTCGAATGTTTGACACTTTTCACCCAAATTCAAAAAAATTTAGGAGCTTCGTATATTTTGGGGATTCTTCGTATGATTTTAGCACAAATGGCAGAATTTTCGAAAATAGTCCCTAAGGCTTCGAATATTTGGCAGTTTGTAACCAAATTCGTAAAAGGACTGTTTTTGTTGAAAATTGAAGAAACTGCATTTCAGGCCCCTGCAGTTTGTGCAAATTGACGCTTTCTACCCAGTTGTTGAAAAGGGGGAGAGTTTTGCATATTTTGCTGTTTTGGCACAACGGGTCACTGTAGATTTTTGAAATTGACAATTTCTACACATTTTTGAGAAATTTTGTCAAAGGCGATCCCTGAATAAAGCTAAAAATTGATTATTTTTGGATTTTTCGGATTGAAGCACAAAGTGTATGCCACATGTTAAGGGGAAGTTTTGACACGAAAAATTCTAAATAGAGCACGTTGTTTTTCCTTGGAGTTTTATAATCAAATTTCGATTATAAAAAGGAGGAGAAGTTTATATGGAAATTCGAACTTGAATTTTTCATATTACGCGAATTTGAAGACCGAAGTGATCTTAGGTTTTGAAGCTTACGGAATGATGCAATTGGAAGTTCGGAAATGATTTATTTTCGAAATGGGTTTGGTTTTATTGAAGATTTTTGGGGTGTGTTTTTATGCTCAACTTTAGGGTGATTATTTGGAGTTTGGGACACTCTTGATCATTCGTTGATGCTCGGTTTGTATGGTCTCACATCCTAGAGCCCAAAATGAAGAATCATGGAAGAATTGAAGATTGAAGTTTGTTTCGACATGTGTCACCTTTGAGGCTCGAACCACGTAGTTGATCAATTTTGGAAGATTTAAAGTGGGTCATTCATTCCTAACTTTGAGGAGGAGAATGTTGGGGTGCAAAGTTATTCATGATTGACTTTGTAATTGTTTGACTTTTGTAAAACCCACTTGCATGTGGTGCATTAGCCTTTAGACCTATGAGTTAGTGAGAGTAAGAGAGAGACATGTAAACACCTCTATCTAAGGTGGGTTTGTCCACTTGTAGAGGT
Source organism: Lactuca serriola (assembly GCF_051521515.1). NCBI lineage: Eukaryota > Viridiplantae > Streptophyta > Magnoliopsida > Asterales > Asteraceae > Lactuca > Lactuca serriola. The sequence goes on from NC_136409.1 coordinate 29,453,090, forward strand.
GTGCTTGAGGGATGTAAAAGTCGAGTGTGTAAGTGTGTGTTATTTATGTAGTCTAGATCTAGATCCTTTTTGTAACACCATATACAATCAATACATCTCTTGAACACCCAAATCACCATGTTCAATTGTGCAAACTTCAATTCCGCATGCCAAACCATATTCTATAATCACTACAGACCCGCATGTTATCCATGGACACCATAAGCAAATACCATGGTTACCAATGACCCATATGTCATCCATGGGTGATACCATCACAACATAAGCAACTACCATGTTGAACAATAACCTGTATGTCATCCATGGACACCATAAACAAATACCATGTTGACCAATGACCCGCATGTCATCCATGGGCACCATAAGCAACTACCATGTTAACCAATGACCCTCATGTCATCCATGGACAACATAATCAAATACCATGTTGCCCAATGACCCATATGCCATCCATGGGTGATACCATCACACCATAAGCAACTACCATGTTGACCAATAACTCGTATGTCATCCATGGACGCCATAAGAAAATAACATGTTGACAATGACCCATATGTCATCCATGGGTGATACCATCACACCATAAGCAACTACCATGTTGACCAATGACCCATACGTCATCCATGGACACCATAAGCAACTACCATGTTGACCAATGACCCATATGTCATCCATGGACACCATAAGCAACTACCATGTTGACCAATGACCCATATGTCATCCATGGGTGATACCATCACACCATAAGCAACTACCATGTTGACCAATGACCCGTATGTCATCCATGGACACCATAAGCAAATATTGATGGGTTTTATGCATAAGAACAATCTTATGTGCTCATACAAACCCTAATGCTTGGATCTAGGTTTCTCTATTATACATGCTTTGAATCCATGACTTACAAACCTAGATCTATCATATATAATTCGGAATTATCATAAAAAAAAACAGATCTAAGTGTTTTACCTCTTTCAAGTAGCTTGAATCCTTGTAATCTTCTTGATCTTGAGCTTAGACTCACAATTGTAACTCCTCTAATGGTTCACAAACCCCACAAGCAAGAAGGAAATATGAGAAAGGGTGAGAGATGCTAAAATCGGCCCTAAGGTTCTCTTGGAATCAAGTGTAGCCGATTTCCATAGCCTAGGGGTCTTATTTATACTTGTAGGCTGCTAGGGTTTCAGTTTAAACCCTAATGGACAGCTTAGCCACCAAGCAGCCTAAGGAACCTTCTGGAATAAGGCCTTGGACGAAAATACGATGGATCCCCATCATAATTTTGTTCCCCCTTAGTCTATTAGGTTCTCCAGCCCTAAACTCTACTATCATACATTTGACAGTTTATACCCCTTTATTTAATTAATCTCTTTTAGTGACCAAATTAATTCCTAATTAATTTATGACCAATACTAATTAAATAAATATGATTTCTCCTTTAATATATTATTCTTATAATATATTAATAAACCATAATATTCTCTCTCTCTCCTTAAATTACCTTGTCAAGTTGCTTTAGAGAAGGCAACCCAAAAGGACCATGCACAACCGGGTCAAGTACATACCAAATATTGTTACGGGCTTAGACACTATTCCAACAGTCTCCCACTTGGATAAGTCTAGTAAATATATCTCACATATGACTTTAGAATCCGATTAGAAATCATAGCTCTTATACTTCGTTGTCAACTCTGATCAACTTGTCCTTCAGATAAGGGATCGTATAATCCTCTGTTCTAGATATCATGCTGACAATGCTTATTGTCTAGCATTTGTTTCTCGATTTCCGATTGGTTTGACATAGAATTTAGTTGAACACATCAACTTCATTCTGACCGGGCCCGGCACATAAGTCAAACCAAATCATCGAGTGGCCAAGATATCACTTTTATTCTCATATAATAAAAGGAACAGATCAACCTCGACTCATATGCATCCATTATTTACTAACTGAATCATGCACAACAATGTGTTTTATAACATCAAGTTACTGATGCGTTTACACATCATCAATGTATAACCAACCAGCAAACAACAACCATATCTATAAGTCTTAAGACTATATGATATTATCGCTTTGCGATCACTTAAGGTAAAACACCACGAAGTGATACCAGCAAACTCGGGTTTATTCCAATGCTCAAATCATATTCATAAGCACTCATGAACTTCGTAGCAAACCTTTTCTATACCCAAAACCTTGTAGACAATCTACAAACAATTCATGACAGTCTTCATTCATATCTACTTCCAAAATATGACCGACTGTGGACTATTTTAATAATCCTATCATTCAGGAAGTCAAAACATGCAAAATAGAAACAATAGATAAATAACCAACACAAGATAGTAGCTTTACTCATAAATAACACAATTTTATTTATTCATCAAATGTCAAGTACAAACTATCTATTACACGTTTCCTATCTAATCCAAACTTATATCATGCTTCAGCCCAATGCTCTTAGCCTGCTGCAAGTGTTTGACCCTACTCAGTCGCTTCGTAAGGGGATCTATTGGGTTTTCTTCTGATGATACCCTCTTCACAACGAGGAGTCCCTCTTCTACCCGATCTATGATAAAATGGTAATTTCTGTCGATATGTCGAGATCTACCATGATCTCTTCGTTCCTTGGTCAAGGCAACTGCTCCTTCATTATCACAGAAAATTTCCATCGGCTCTTTTATGCATGGCATAACTCCAAGGTATCCAATGAAGTTTTTCAACCATATAGCCTCTTTTGATGCTTCGCTCGCCGCAATGTACTCTGATTCGCACGTTGAATCAGCTACGGTCTCCTGCTTGGAACTTTTCCAAGTCACTGCTTCTCCATTTAGGGAAAGACCCAGCCCGAATGCGATCGGTAATTATCTCGATCCGTCTGAAAACTAGCGTCACTGTACCCTCGTACCCTTAAGTCATCACTCCCACCGAGGACTAGAAACCATTCCTTGGTCCTTCGCAGGTACTTAAGAATATTCTTAACTGCAATCCAATGGGATCTACCAGGGTTCCCCTGATATCTTCTGACCATGCTCAAAGCGAAGCCACATCAGGGCGAGTACAAGTCATAGTGTAAATGATAGAGCCTAATGTGGAAGCATAAGGTACTCAGCTCATATCAGCTATCTCTGCCTCTGTACTCAGGCTCTGAATCTTACTCAGCTTGGTATTGCTTTGGATTGGCAACTCCCCTTTCTTGGAATTTTCCATACTAAAACGCTTTAGTACCTTATCCAAGTATGTATCCTGACTGAGTCCTATCAGTCTCTTTTCCCTGTTTCTTACTATCCTTATTCCCAGAATATAAGCAGCCTCTCCGAGGTCCTTCATAGCGAAACATTTCCCAAGCCAAGACTTGACCTCCTGCAAGGTTGGGACATCGTTTCCTATGAGTACTATATCATCAACATACAACACGAGGAAGCTTACTATACTCCCACTGGCTTTGACATATACACAAGATTCATCTTCGCTTCTTAGAAAGCCAAACTCTTTAACTTTCTCGTCAAAAAAAAAGTTTCCATCTGCGAGACACTTGTTTTAATCCATAAATGGATTTCTCAAGCTTGCATACTCTATTTGGATGCTTCGCATCGACAAAACCCTCTGGATGATTCATATAAACATCCTCAGCCAACTTTACATTAAGGAAAGCGGTTTTCACGTCCATCTGCCATATTTCGTAATCATGAAACGCAGCTATTGCAAGCATTACCCTAATAGACTTTATCTTCGCAACTGGTGAGAAGGTCTCATCATAGTCAACTCCGGGAGTAAGCCCTTCGTAACCAGTCGTGCTTTATATGTATGCACTTTCCCATCCATGTCCGTCTTCTTCTTGAAGATCCACTTGCACCCGACTGTCTTACGACCCGGTACATGATCAACCAAATTCCAAACTTGGTTGTCATACATGGACTGAATCTCGCTGTCCATCGCCTCTTTCCATTTTTGCAGACTCCGGGTCTGCCATGGCTTCCTTGTAGCTGCTAGGTTCATCCAAATTTACTAGTGTACTATCACTAATAAATGTATCCCCTTCAATAGTAATATGAAATCCGTACAACTGGGATGGAACACTAGCCCTAGTGGAACATAAAAGAGGTAAGGACTCGTCAACAGGTTCAACAGGAGTTTCCTCCTCGGGTTGAGTGCCAGTGTCAAAGGTTCCTTCATCGCTTTAATCTTGATTCTCTTCAAGTTCAATTTGCCTCCCACTGTCTTCTTGGCTTATCAATTCCCTTTCTCGGAAAACTCCTCTTCTAGCAACGAAGACAACATTGTCACTCGGTCTATAGAAAAGATAGCCAAATGACTTCTGCAGATTGCCGATGAAATAACACTTCTCACTCCAAGGTTCGAGTTTTTCATGAGTCTCTCGTCTTACGAAAGCCTCGCAACCCCAAACCTTGATATGTGCTAATGAGGGAGCTTTCCCTGTCCACATCTCGTGAGGAGTCTTGGTAACCTTCTTGGTGGGAACTAAGTTAAGGATATAGGCGGCAGTCTCTAAGGCATACCCCCAGAAAGCTATCGGTAACAAAGTCCGACTCATCATAGAACGAACCATGTCCAACAAAGTCCGATTACGTCTCTCAGCCACACTATTCAATTGTGGCATCCTCGGAGGCATCAATTGCGAAACAATTCTGCATTCTTTTAGATAGTCGTGAAACTCAAGACTTAGGTACTCTCCTCCTCGTTCTGAACGAAGCATCTTGATTTTCCTGCCCACACACATCGGTGTGTATGAGACCCAATAGACCCTCACCCCTTTCACAAGTGCCAGTAAAGGGTGATTTGGTCATCTTCCCAAGTAAACAAGATTCACACGTGTCATCATCCCTAAGGTCTAATGACTCCAACACTCCATCATTTTGGAGTTGGGCTATGCTTTTCTTGTTGACATGGCCAAGGCGACAATGCCACAAGCATGCTTTGTCTAGACTAGTAGACGAATCAATATTCAAAACATTATTTCCTAAATTATCAACAATCGTCACAAATTCATAAATCCCATTACAAGGTAATGCATTAAAGTAAAAGACACCATTCAAATAAACATTAATAGGACCATTACTATTATCAAAAGAATATCTGAAACCTTGTCTAAACAACCCATGAAATGAAATAATGTTTCTTGCCATATCTAGTGAATAACAGCAATTGTTTAAATCTATCCCTAACCCATTACTCAACACTAAAGAATAAACACCGACTTTGGTCACAGGCGACGATCTTATGTTTCCCATAATCAGGTTCATATTTCCATGTTCCACCTCCATACTTCTTTTTAGGCCTTGCATATCAGAACAAATGTGGTAACCACACCCTATATCAAGAACCCATGAAGTAGAAAATGATGAGTTATTAGATTTAATGGAATACATACCTGCAAAGGTGGGCTTAATCTTCCCATCCTTTATATCTTGCAGATACTGAGGGCAGCTTCGTTTCTAGTGGCCCTTTTGGTGACAATAGAAGCACTCTACTTCCTTGGGATCGGAGGAGGGTTTAGCAGGGTCTGCTTTGGTCCCACTTGAGGACGAACCATCACGGGGCTTCCCCTTATGGTGGCTCTTACATGGAGCCTTCCTGTTTTTACCCTTTGCTTGACCTATTGCCATCACAGGAGTGGCCACAGCAGGGGATGGTGCAACGGATTTGTCTTTGAGGTTGTTCTAAGAAGTCCTCAAGAGTCCTTGGAGCTTGCTCAAGGAGACCTCTTCCTTGTTCATGTGGTAGGTCATCCTAAACTGGTTGTAGCAGGAGGGCAAGGAGTGGAGGATTATGTCGATAGCCAAATCCTCATGAAACTTAACATTAAGTTTGAGAAGACGATCAACATACCTCGGCATTTTCTGCAAATGAGAGGTTAGGGATTCTCCACTCCCCATCTTAGCGGTGATCATGTTAGTAATGATCTCATAGCGCTCTTGCCTCGTGCTCTGGTGATACCTGTCCAACAAATCTTGATACATTTCATACGGATACATGTCCTCATAGGACTTTTGGAGTTTGAGGTCCATGGTGGCCAGCATGATGAAGTGAACTTTCGTAGCATCACGCTCGTGGGCCTCAAAGGCGACCAACTCTTCAGGAGTAGCAACATCTGGGATGATCTTTTCAAGCTTTTCATCGAGGACATATTCTTTTTCCTTGTAGTGTGTGATCTTCAGGAGTAGCGAATATACCTCATCCACTCGTTGAAGTTTGACCCATCAAATGTCACTTTCTGACATAGCTTCATCAACGAGAATGACCCAGAACCATTGTTGTTGTTGTTTGCAGACATCTGAAAAGAAAAGGAACAAGGTTTGATTAGAAATGAATCCCTAATTAAACACCCAAATGAGAAATTAGGGCTAGGATCCAACAACATTATTTACAACTTAGAAAGGGATGCCGTACTCTAAAAGTAAATAATTTGAAGGTAAGTGAATGACGATTCACTAATTCTCACCATGAAAAACCAAATAGAGATTTAGGTTTTAAATGTATTGAAAACTCCTAGATCTTTGAGATTCATTCAAATTTTCAATGGCATGTTTAAATCTCGATATGCACTTCAAATTTGCGACTGGGATACCGAAGATCGCAAACAAGTTGTGAATAACCATGCGAATCAACATGGTGCACTCAATGTCTCTATCACCTAATCAATGTACCGGTAAACCACACATGCTCCATTGATCTATGACAAACATCGAGTCACCCTTGGCTACCAATGCCATCCCCAAATTAGTGTGCCAGTTAACCACACGCGCTCCACCAACGTTTGACAAGGGTACGAAGTGTAATTCCATGGATTAACATCATTTTCACATTTTACCCTAAAGTAACTAAGATGGGAGTTTGTAAAACATGTAGTCACTTTGTATCTTACATTATACTTTTAATGAGGAGAGGGTTTCCCTATCCTACCCGTTCGGCTAACGACCCTCCACCAGTCAAGCAAGCGGTGGGTGTGAGTGTACACCCATTAAGTGCCATTTTATAGGCAGCAACCTTATACCCACCTTAGAGACTGTCTTCGTGAATGTGGCCTACTAACGGTAAGACTAGCATTTTAAGTTATACATACATACATACATACATATATATATATATATATATATATATATATATATATATATATATATATATATAAGCTTGTAATAATATATAATAGTATAGGGTTGAATTTTAAACTTGTAAAATTCTAAGGGTTTGAAATTTAAATTATTCAAAATTAAAGTTTTAATCACAAAATTCAAATTTCAAAACATGAGGGCAAGTTTTGAACTTCTCAAAACAAAAGGGATCAAATAAAAAATAATTTAAATTAAACAATTAATTTCATAATTATCTATATTTGACCTAATCCAATTTTAGTCATAAGATAATTACCAAATAATTTTAAATAATCCATATTTATCATATTAACAACCAATATTCAAAAGATTTGAAATTATCTATTGTTTTGGCAAGGATAATCATTTAATTGAGGTAAAATTCAGATTTTAACTTCAAAAAACGATTTAGGCATCAAATCCAAGACAAAACAGCAACTAAATCTTGAAATATCCTCTGCCTGACGCATAAACTCGCCGAGTCAGCTCTGAACTCGTCGAGTAGGGCCAACTCGTCGAGTCCAGATATTGACTCACCGAGTTGAGTCGGGCAGAGGCAAGAAAACTTGATTTTCATCAAGCAAACAGTTAAAGCATCATATACAATTGAAACTAATCAAGGCTCTGATACCACTAATGGGTTTTATGCATAAGAACAATCCTATGTGCTCATACAAACCCTAATGCTTGGATCTAGGTTTCTCTATTGTACATGCTTTGAATCCAAGACTTACAAACCTAGATCTATCATATATAATTCTAAATTATTATAAAGAAAACAAATCTAAGTGTTTTACCTCTTTCAAGTAGCTCTAATCCTTGTAATCTTCTTGATCTTGAGCTTAGAGTCACAATTGTAACTCCTCTAATGGTTTACAAACCCCACAAGCAAGAAGGCAATATGAGAGAGGGTGAGAGATGCTAAAATCGGCCCTAGGGTTCTCTTGGAATCAAGTGTAGCCAATTTTCATAGCCTAGGGTCTTCTTTATAATTGCAGGCTGCTAGGGTTTTGATGGGTTTTGGTCGAAGAACATCCTATGTGCTCATACAAACCCTAATGCTTGGATCTAGGTTTCTCTATTGTACATGCAAATTATCCAAGACTATAAACCCTAATTCTAGCATTCAAGTAATCATATTAACATGAGAATAGGTTTAAGATGTTACCTTGATTATTATGTAGCAATAACAATCCCAAATCTCCATGTATTGACTTTGGAAGGCTTAGAGTCACAAGTGTCACTCCTCTAATGGTTCACAAACACCATAAGCAAGAGGATGAAGAGAAGAGAGGATGGAGGCTGCCCTAAAACATGTGAAACCCTAGGAGAAGTCTTAGCCACGTTTTTGGTCATAAGGGATCTCTTTATATAGGAGGCAATTAGGGTTATCTAACAAGGAAACCCTAATTTGGATGCTTAAGCCCTAAGCAACCCATGGAGCCCTTTCTTTAAGGCCTTGGACGATTTCATATGGGCTTCCCCATAGAATTCATCCACCTTATAATAAAAGGCAATCCATGGCCCAAATTGCAATTATCTTATAATTACAATTCTAGTCCCTTAAGTTTAATTAATCTCTTTTAGTCACAAAACTAATTACTAATTAATTATTGACTAATATTAATTAAACAATATGATTTCTCCTTTAATATATTATTCTCATAATATATTAATAAATCATATTTAATTCTTTCTCTCCATAATTCATCCTATCAAGTTGCTTTGGTGAAGGCAACCCAAAAGGACCATGCACCATCGGGTCAAGTACATACCAAAATAGTTATGGACTTAGAGACTAATCCAACAGTCTCCCACTTGGATAAGTCTAATAACTATTCTGCGTATGACTTCAGATCCTGATCTGCAATCGTAGCTTTTCAAAGCCGCTGTCAACTCTGATCCTATCAGATACGCGTGTCCTTAGATAAGGGATCATATATTCCTCCATTCTAGATATCATATGAGATATGATTTCAAATCATTCTCTTTGTACTATATCTCGATTCCCGATTTATGACGACTGACTAATTGAACAAATCAAATTAGCCCTAGCCCGACCGAGCATTTACGTTTGTCATCACTAAATCATCGAGGGGCCCAAAGATATCGCTTTTATCCTACTTTGGATAAAAGGAACGGATAAACTTTGATACAATGCTTGCTTGCACTCACTCACCGAATCACACACAACAATATGTTTTATAACACCAAGTTACTGGTGCGTTTACATATTATCAATGTGCAACCGATTTGCAAGATACAACTCACACATCTAGGTTTCAAGAATGTAAGATGTTATCGTCTCACCAATCACTCGTGACACTATTCATGGAGTGATCCAAGTGAGCGTAGGTTTAATCCAATGCTCAAATCATATTCATAAGCACTCATGAACGTTGCAACAAACATTTGCTTATGTCTAATACTCTTTCAGACAATCCACACACCAATTCACGACAGTCTTCATTCATATCTACTTCCAACATATGAACGAATGTGGCCCGTTCGAATAATTTGATTATTCTTAATAAACTCAATTATTCTGGAAGTCAAAACATGCAAAGTGAAACACAATAATAATACTAATCCCATATGGCCTCAAACTTTTGAGTATAAATAAAACACCTTTTATTTATCACCATATCGATTACTCATTATTTGTCGTTTCGAGTAATCAACTTCTTACTTGAATTATTACACTTGTCCCATGCTCTTAGCATGCACATAATGTTTACCTATGGTTCTTACTTTGTGAAATAGATCAAATTGAACACATTTCCAATCATTCTCATTTCACAACTCTTAATCCCTTTTCATAAGTGAAAGAATATCAAATTCTTGCTACTTATAGAATATGCTAGATTCTAACACTTTATGCAATGATCCTTTCGTAATGTCACTGCACCAAAGTCACGAAGACTATTGCCTAATGATATTAAAAAGTCCTCTAACGGAGATTGTTACAAGACAATTCCTTAGATATGATGTCTCTCACTCAAACTACATTCCTTTGAACATCCTTTTGCATAAAAGTTTCTAATCTAGTCATAGATTTTCAATATTCAATTCCCAATATGGACACGTTTCTATATTTTCCATATGACAACTTATTCTTAATAGAATCTTATCTATTCATAATAATGTCGATATGGTCCATCTAACATGGAAACATTTCCATATTTTCCATATGACAACTCATTCTTAATAGAATCTTTTCTATTCATAATAATGTCGATATGGTCCATCTAATACCATGCTTCCAACTACTCACAAGCGACGAATCCTCGTTAAACTTTGGATTGTCCTTTGATAGTTGTTTAATTATTTTAGTCAAAACCGATTCTTGTCCTTTTTCCTTCTAAATGCGCTAGACATTTGGAAAATTTTAGAATGGTCAAATATTAAAGCATTTGCAATCGATCCTATACCCGAAGCGTATGGGACACGACGCATAATGTTTTATTTGCTATGTTTTCAAAATTCGAATTGTGAAAAGGAATGCCGTAATCATAATCGAAATTTTAAGAACACACTATGTACCTTTGACTAAATTTATTAACATTTCTCAGCCTAATCCTTTAGATTTGAAATGAAGCATAATATTCTCTTCCTTAATTATAGCAAAACAACTTTACAACCCTTACGACTTTGCAAGGTATAACTCTTGTTTTCTATAATTAATATTGCCAACTTGCAATACGTGCCTTAATAATCATACAATCATAACTTTTATGCTCCCACTATCGTGATGATTATTATAAACATAACAATTATGCTCCCACTAGCTTCGACATGTATTCAGAAATAGCTAAACTTCCAGAAAAACAATACTTATTGAATTTCTTAAGTCCATGTTTCTAATACTTAATGCTTTGATAATCTTTTATCAAGGCTTCTTGAACTTATACACCTTTGCCTTAGATAGTTCATATGTGTGTCTAAATACTTAAGACTAATTGCCAAACCTCACAATTCAAATTATGGAAAGGGATACCGTAACCATAATTGAATTCGAGAATGCAATTTTACAATCACTATCTTCTTAAAATCTTTCTTATTGAAAGCATTTCCTCACAATCATTTTCATGAAGGAGGAAATCTTATGACACTTAGATTTAAACGGTGTATTTGTTCCTATCCATGTGAATTTGTTAAAACCAAAGTTTACGATAAATTCAAACTCATATGGATCTAACTTTCTTAATCTCGATTTCTTGCCTTATGGTAGCACAGCTGCCCACCACGTCTTCCAAGTAGTTAAGCAGCTCACCTTTTCTTATTAATGTACTTTCCATTGATCAAGGTCCTTGCCTTTTATGCATTCAAGTGAGAACTCATAGGACTCACATGCATAATTAACTCAATTGGAACGACACAGAAACAAAATAATGTCAACACGATATGTTGTAAACCTCAACTCGTGTGCTAGTGATGATCGATAAGGTCTATTTGATTTGTTCTTGAAACCTTTCAAGACCAATAAGACTCCCACTGACTCCTTGACATATAAGATTCTCTTGTCAAAACATTTCTTGACAAACAAATATTCAAGAGTTAGTGTAGCTTTTATCAAAACTCTTCATAAATTGGTCCTAGTTGGTCTTTGTTTTATCCAAGACATCACAACTTTCCACATTTGATGAATGTTATAAACCTTCTTAATACTTTTCCACTCAATGTCACAATCTTAACTCTAAGACTTGTTTTGGAACGAAGCATGATTGACTTCTTGATTTAACCATTTCTTCAATTCGTGATTCCTCTTCTTAGACATACAATTGTACTAAGACTCACTTAGAGGATCAATTGAGATATGGTTCTTAATCATTAAGACCTATCATATAGCATAAAAGCTACTCTCCCTTCTTCTCAGAATGGAGAAACTTTTATCTTTCTGCCTTCTTGATTCTTCTTATTCGTTTTGCTATTGATTTAAACCTTTTCAATCAATTCATAATTACACTTAATCTTGTAAGTATAATCACATTTACTAAAATTTTAGTAAAACGTGACGAATATCTTTGTTACTCTTATGATGGACTTGATCAACACGCAACTTTGTGTGCTCGATCTCCTAGTCCTTCACTTGACACTTTGTCAATGAATTAGTCTAATTTCCAAATATGAAATTTCTCATTCATCATGCAACCAAGTTGCATGATTCCAAGTTTCTGTCCAATTGAAACTTGGACGATGAGAAACTCTCCCTATTTGGTAAACTCTCGACTTTTCCACAAACAACATAATTAAGAATTAACTCCATTATTACTAACAATAGAAACATTTTAACATCAATTTTCATACACGCCATTGCAAGGATAAATAAATAAAATTTAAAATCAAAATTTATTTTATTGCGGAAAAATTTGTCCTTACAATGCAATTCATTGAAAACTATGCTAATACATTTTTCTTAGCAATCTTATTCTAACTCCAAGTAGTAGCTCAATAATCTAATCTTCAAGAAATGCGATCGAATTCCATTCCTTCACGGTTAGATTCTGCTCACTTCTTCCCTTAAGCTTCCTTTCTTTTCTTCGATCCTACAAAACATCAATTGCAATCTTATCACATTATGTATTAAGAATCTAGAATAGAAGCTTAAAAGAGTTAGTTAATGGATTTTACCTATATTAGAGCCATACGTTTCATATCTTAGATCTCTTAGGTAAATGGGGCAGCTTCGTCTCCAATGCCCTTTCTCTTAGCAATAAAAGCAAATTGACTCTTTTGGAACATGACATGGAACTACTTTAGACATTGCCTTTCTCCTATGATCAAACCTTTCGATCATAGCATGTCTTTCGTTGCCATCGTCTATATCCATAAAGGTCTTGAAGGCAGATTCACCAATTAACTTTGCTTTTCTATTGCGCCAAACCATTGCAGATTCAGCATCAATAAGCATATAGGTGAGATCTATAAGGGTCACGTCGCGGTTCATCATATAGTACTCTCTTACGAACTCACTATATGAGTTTGGAAGTGACTGAAGAACACAATCAACAGCCATTTCCTCACAAACAACAGATCCCAACATTCTTAACCTATAAATGTGTGACTTCATCCTTAGGACGTGTGCACACACCGACTTTCCTTCTTTATGTTTACTTACCAAAAGGGCTTGAGTGGTCTTGAACTTTTCAAGCCTTCGAACTTGTGGGTTAGGGAGAATAATTGGAGGAGGTGGAGGAAATGAAGCATGATTTCTTGTTCCTCGATCGAATCGTGGAATATCATCTTCATGTGGAAAGCTTGTTCCACGGGATTTGGGAAGACCATAGTTGTCGAACTTTGACATCTACAAAACGGGAGAAAACAAATTCAAGTTAGTTGATTAATTGAGTCCTTATTAAATCACCCAAATGAGATACTAAGGCTAGGACCCAACACAATATTCTACAACTTGGGAGAGGGATGCCGTAACCCAAATTGCAGAACATTTGAAGGTAAGTGAATGATGATTCACTAATTTCCACCATGAAAAACGAAAAGGAAATTTAAGTTTTAAATCTATGAAAACTCCTAGATCCTTTGAGATTCATTGAACATTTCAATGACATGTATAAATCTCGATATGCCCCTCTTGTTTGTGACTGGGATGCCGAGGATCACAAAGCGGGTGTGAATGACCATGCAAACTTACATGGTGCCCTCACATGTTACAGTCACCTATTCCATGTGCCGGTAAACCACACACGTTCCACCGAACTATGACAAACATTGAGTCACCCTTTGCTACCTTTGCTTAGAACCATTTAGTGTGCCGGTAAACCACACACGCTCCACTAACGTCTTCGCAAGGGCACAAAGTGTAATTTCATGGAATTGCATCAATTCACTTTTGCCTAAGTAACTAAGATTGGGAATTTTATGAAAACATTTAGTTACTTTTGTACTTCATTATACTTATAATGGAAGGTTTTGTCCTATCCTACCCGTTCGGCTAACGGCCCTCCACTAGTCAAGAGTGCGGTGGGTAAGAGTGGATACCCATTCAATCGCCATTTTATAGGCAATTTCCTTAAACACCCCTTATAGACCAGCTTCGTGAATGAGTCCTACTAACGGTAAGACTGACTTTTACTCATACATATATATAATGTTAGACTTTTAATGTTATATATAGTATAGGGTGTATTTTACACTTTTTAAAATAGTAGGTGGTCAAATTTAACGATTATACTTTTAATTCAATTAAATGTAAACCAAAACTTTTATGGATTTATTAAACCTCTTTTAATTATACACCTTAATTAATTAATAAAACAATAACGGTGTGATATGAACTTTTCAAAACAATACTAGGGTTTTAGAATTTAACATTCCTAAATTAAACTTTTAATCAACTTTTAAATTCCAAAACTTGAGGGCATGTTTTGAAACATTTCAAAAACTTAGGGTTTAGAATTTAAATATACATCAATATTAAACTATTAATCAAAATTTAAATTCCAAAACTTGAGGGCAGGTTTTGAAACCTTTTTCAAAACATTAGGGTTTCAACTATTTAAATTTCAAAACAACAAAACTTTTGAGGTCAAATTTAAACTATAAAACCTAAAGGTGAAAATGTGAAACTTTTCATAACACAAGGATCAAATAACAAATAATATAAATTAACAATTAATCACATAATTATCCATATTTGATTTATTTAATGATTTCTTTCAAAACAATTTATCAATTTAATCAAGATAATTAATCAATTATCACATACGGAAACAAATATTTTATTAATTGATAAATATCTTCAATTAGATCAAGAATATAGTCATATATATCAAAAAAATCGGATTTATATTGATCTAATATGATAAGGCAAGTATCTTCAAGCAAAAACAGCAAGAAATCTCGGTTTTCCCTCTCACTGACCAGCCGACTCGTCGAGTCAGGCATGGACTCGTCGAGTTCATCATGAACTCGGCGAGTTCATCTAAAAAAACTCGATGAGTTCTGACCCCAGAAGCACAAAAATCAAATTTTTTCAACATACAAAGCATCAATAAAATAGAAACCAATCTAGGCTCTGATACCACTGATGGGTTTTGGTCCTAAGAACATCCTATGTGCTCATACAAACCCTAATGCTTGGATCTAGGTTTCTCTATTTTTACATGCAAATTATCCAAGACTATAAACCCTAATTCTAGCATTCAAGTAATCATATTAACATGAGAATAGGTTTAAGATGTTACCTTGATTGTTATGTAGCAATAACAATCCCAAATCTCCTTGTATTGACTTTGGAAGGCTTAGAGTCACAAGTGTCACTCCTCTAATGGTTCACAAACACCATAAGCAAGAGGATGAAGAGGAGAGAGGATGGAGGTTGCCCTAAAATGTGTGAAACCCTAGGAGAAGTGTTAGCCATGTATTTGGTCATAAGGGATCTCTTTATATAGGAGGCAATTAGGGTTATCTAACAAGGAAACCCTAATTTGGATGCTTAAGCCCTAAGCAACCCATGGAGCCCTTTCCTTAAGGCCTTGGACGATTTCATATGGGCTTCCCCATAGAATTTGTCCACCTTATAATAAAAGGCAATCCATGGCCCAAATTGAAATTATCTTATAATTACAATTCGAGTCCCTTAAGTTTAATTAATCTCTTTTAGTCACAAAACTAATTACTAATTAATTATTGACTAATATTAATTAAACAATATTATTTCTCCTTTAATATATTATTCTCATAATATATTAATAAATCATATTTAATCCTTTCTCTCCATAATTCATCCTATCAAGTTGCTTTGGTGAAGGCAACCCAAAAGGACCATGCACCATCGGGTCAAATACATACCAAAATAGTTATGGACTTAGACACTAATCCAAGAGGTTTCAGTCTAAACCCTAATGGACAGCTTAGCCACCAAGCAGCCCAAGGAACCTTCTGGAATAAGGCCTTAGACGAAAATATGATGGATCCCCATCATAATTTCGTTCCCCCTTAGTCCATTAGGTTCTCCAGCCCAAAACTCAACTAGCATACATTTGATAGTTTATACCCCTTTATTTAATTAATCTCTTTTAGTCACCAAATTAATTCCTAATTAATTTATGACCAATACTAATTAAATAAATATGATTTCTCCTTTAATATATTATTCTTATAATATATTGATAAACCATAATATTCTCTCTCTCTCCTTAAATTACCTTGTCAAGTTGCTTTAGAGAAGGCAACCCAAAAGGACCATGCACAACCGGGTCAAGTACATACCAAATATAGTTACGGGCTTAGACACTATTCCAACAAATACCATACTGAACAATGACCCATATGTCATTCATGGGTGATACCATCACACCATAAGCAACTACCATATATATTTACATGACCTGCATGTCTTTTATATATAAATTTTTGTTTAAACCTAAAAGCATAAAGATGTATAGTTTAAACTAAAATTATACACTGAACACCTCGTTAATCTATTTTATTTCTTGATGTTAGCTAGATGTATATACGATATGTATCAATCTGGAACTACTTTAATAAATTTGAATTACTAAATATTTAGCGGTAATTAGCACAGTTCAAAATTTTCTTTAGCGGAGCTTCAAATTATTTCGCAATTCCTTTCTCTCTAACCTACACATGATTACAGTGCATATTAGGGTAAGTTTACTGATTAGAAATAGGGTTTACATTTTTCGTGATCATCTCCGGTGGTTAATTGATCAAAATCTTTGTTCATTATATGTTTGTGCACTGACTTTGGCGATATAGGTTGTCACACAACTAAAATTTATTTTTATTTAATTTACTATTATCATGATGATTGTTTCTTGTTCTCTGATCATCTTCATGTATATTATCATCTTAAATTACAAGTAAATTGGTTTTAATTGTATTCAATAGTTTGCATGCGTAGTAATGCCTTCATATATAATTTATTTTTATTGTTTGTTTCTCTCTTCTCATTAGTAGTTTGTCATCTTTAATACGTTGGTATTGACTACAATTTTTTTGTTAATTTTTAAGCAAGAAAGATGTCAAACTCGAAAGCTAAAGGAGTATCCGGTGTGAAGCCAACTAAATTCATTGCACCACAGGTTATGAAACTCAACAAGATTTCAGCTGCAAAATTCATAAACAGACAATTACAAGATGAAGAAATCGACTTCCCAATACCAAGAACCACATCTAAAGCACCTATAAAATCTACCAACAAAACCCCAGTACCTAAATCATTAACATCAACCATGACTACCACTTCCTCGGAATCACTTACAACATCCACACCGTCCTTAGAAAATACATCTAAAACTTCAGAAACTGGAACAATACAATACTCAACACCTATATCAATAACCAAAACTTCAGCACCTACATCATCTAAACCATCCTCAACACCGACACTCACTACCACAACCTCAAAACCTACATCTACACTACCATCCTACACAACTATAGTAACTACCACACCCTCCTTAAGTAAAGGAACTACCACATCCTCAACATATACATCTATCCATAACTTACCCCAGAATATACCCCATCAACAACACCTATCCCAGAAACTAGCCCATCACCAAAACAACCAACCATGAATGGATCTATAGTGGAAAGTGTAGAAAGTGAAAATAATTCCTCTAAAGATTGTGGACCTGATGGACGTTTAACTGTTCATTTTTGGAAAAAAAAAATGTGAGCTACCAATCAAATCTTAATTACAACTTTTTCTATGTATAAACTTTTGGTTTAGACGTACATATCAATTCATAACTTAACACATCACATGATTACTTGCAGGCTAATGCCACCAGGCCCTTGTGCACACTTTATTAGTCAGTCCTTTAAATAAAGAGTAGGTCCAAAAGGGTACGCTTGGGGAAAAGTAAGCAAAGAAATGTGCGAATTATATTGGGAGGAGTTTCAGGTATATACTATATGTGATAAATTGTTGTTTGGTAAACATTTACACTTAAACTTATGTTTATATTGTTAATGTGTAGAAAAAATGTTGTTGGGGTGAAACAATAGACTCGCTGGTGAGGCAAGCCTTGTCAAGGAAAGCGTCAAAAAGTTATGGTCAATATCTGTTCAACATGTGGAGCCCAAAAAGAAACAATCATGGCTTTAAACCAGATCATATTCCACAGGAAGTCTTGAACTCCTGGAAATTAAAATGGAATACAGAAGAATACAAGCTAAAATCTGAGCAGAACAAGAAAATAGGTGTAATGGTGTGGCTGATGGAGTAGCAAAACCTACACATAACGCTGGATCCGCAAGTCGATCATTTGAAGATAGCTTCTGATTTAGTAATTTTTTAAATGGTACATTGTATCAATGTTTATATATGTTTATTTGTATATTTGACATTTTATATGGTATTTATGCAAAAGAGGAAATTAGGACTTGATCCACCCCATAGTGAATTGCTCCTGTATCCATACACGAAGAATCACGATGGAGTTACTTTTACAAATGAAAAAGATGTACAAATTCATGTAATATTCATTTTAGTGTAAAACTTTTATATTGTAGCTAGTCCATAATATCATTCATAAATTTAATATCTTTTAACTTATATTATTTTTATTTTGTAGGCAGCGTATACAAAAAAACGAGACGAGTTGGAAGCTGAAGGTGTTGAATTTGAGGGGGACAAGCTATTTTATGTTGTTGTTGGTGAAGAGATTTAAAACCTTTAATCTATGAAGATCGATTAGATCTTGAACAAGTATATAAATATAAAACAGTAAGAACGCAATAATAAGAACAAGACAAGATAGAATCAAACGAGTCGAATGATTAAACAGAATCCTCAGAAGAGCTCGATTAAGAACATCAACTGTAGAGGATTAGAAGGTTACAAGAACAATTAAAGAAACCTGCAATCTATCGTTATGCTCTAGAGTTATCGCTAAAATCTTTTCTATCGTTAACCTAATATGCATGCAAGCATATGCTTATATATTAAACATAAAAGGCTCACGGTTGGACAGGCCCAAACCGGAATACAAAATTAAATAAACTATCGAGTCCAAAAGACGCAACATTAAAATAATCTTCAGCCCAACAATCTCCCCCTTTGCGTCAATTTGGAGCGAGACCTTCACTTGTTACTTGGGCCAGTAGCTGAAGCAGGTACCTTCTTCTTCACGGTGTTAAACAGACATTTGGTGATGGAGAGAATGGTCTGTCTAAACCGGATGTAACACTGGATCATATCGTTGAAGTACTTGATGTCATCAGCCGAATTCTCTTTACACCGTTTGATAATTGATAACACATGCTCCAAACAAGCTGTGGTGTAAAGGTGTTTGTCAGCTAAAGCGAAGAGACATTTATGTCCTTCCGCTCTAGTGAACATAACCGAGTTGCGTCTCGGATCAATCTTGCCCATTTGCATTTGGTTGAGATCACTGGCCGATCCCACAGGAGCTATCTTCGGTTTCTTCTTGAAGACTGTGGCGACCTCCTGATCCATTAGGGCAACCTCCATGATGTAGCAGGCTAACATCCTTTTGACATGGTCTATAATAGGACCATATTCGGTTTCATCAGTCAAAAGGATATTGTACAGGACAATCCAATCATGAGGATTTAGATTCGGTAGATGCGCCAGGGAGATAAGATGAGTAGTTCTTGCAGATCCCCGAATGAGCTTGAACCGAACGTTTGTAAATCTCCCTTCGGCATAAGGCTTCAGCACCCGAACGTTTACAATCTTCTGGGCGCTCCAAGTAAGGTATTGAGGACGAGCAGCCGCCAGATAGAAGTCAATGAGCTCCCTATCAAGCTCAGCATTCGGATGAGGGACTTCAAAGATGTTAGAGAAGGAGTGGAAGATGAACGCCTTTCGAGTCAGCGGCATGTCAAACTGCGAGTCGACAGTATTGTTGCAGTCGAATGATATAACCGGCTCGAGCCATAGTATGCTGGGAGTTTCTATGGCCTCTTTGATCATTCTCTCCCGAGTCCATGCAGGGAAGAGAGTCTTCCTACTCTCAAGGAGATCGTGGGCTTCCTTTTGCTTGCGTTCGGCTTCTTCAGCCTCTCACGCCACACGACTGGCATCATCATCAGCATTGCGACTGTTCTTTCGTTTTAACATGTCAGCAATGGTCTCCTTGTCTTCATCTTCATCTTCATCCTCAGCTAAGTTTTTGCCTTTGTTCTTCACACCCGAACCCGAAGCATGACCAGTCGGAGGTGGTTCGGTTGTGTGAGTAGCTTTGGAGGAAGGAGGTGGTTTCGATCTAGTCTTCTCATCTCCCCCTTGTTTCGGAATGGACACGAAACTCGGTAGGCCTTCGATTATGCTAAGAAGGTCCATGGCCGGAGAGAGCTTTTCAGCGAGGGTTCGCCTCACCGAATGGTTTAGAATGGGATCGTGTGCTTCGAGGATGTTGGATAATGCTGCGTGGACATCCGAAACACACGTTTTGATCACCTCCCTTTCGGATCGAAGAGCTTCCAGTTGTTGTTGAGAGTTGGAAAGTTGCGTGCTCTTGACCTTGAGGGCGGTTGTTTTACTCGCCAGAACGTCCATCAAAGAATTCTCGGCGGCGAGATCCTCCTGCAACTTAGCGAGGCGCGCATCGATGGAGGCACGAAGGGCCGAGTTGTCGTCGCTTATGTTTTGGCGTAGGGTAGCGAACGAAGTCAACTCCGTTGAGACGAACTTGGCCAATTGCTGAACAATCGGTTCCAAAGTTGTCTTGGTGGCGTCGGCGCTTTCCTGCAAGGACTTCAGCAGGACAGAAGCATCGGAGAATAGTTTATCGACTTTTTCGGTCGCTACCTCACAGGCTCTGGTGGAGGCATCAATCGCAGCAGTTGCTGAGGCTACCGAATCATGTTGAGCCCTGGAGAAGGCGTCAACAATTTTCTGAAGAGCAACTTCAGAGAGAGAGGACTGCTGGTTGGAAGAGGAGGCGAGAAGTAGGTCAACCTTCTCATTGAGCTCTTTAAGATGCTTCTTTGTCACTGGAGCATCATCCTCCTCATCACTCTGAACTTGAAACGGACTATAGTAGACCGAATCAAAGTTCATGTGTTCACCACCAAGGTAAGGGTTTTCGCCATCAGAGGCATTTTCTGGAGATGGAGGGGGTGGTGAAGCTGGGGGTGTTGTTGGTTTGGTAGGTTCAGGTTGAGTGGGTGTGGGGTTAAATTTGGGTGGTGGTTGAGTATGGGTAGGTTCGGTTGTATGGGTTTCGGTTTGAGGTGGTTCGGTTACAGGTGGGGTTTCGGTAACTGGTGGTGTTTCGGTTGCGGTTGTGAAAATGGGTGGTGGTATAGGAAAAGAGGTTGGGGGAATAGTGGGGTTTATGGTCGGAATGGAAGTAGGAATGGTTGGAGGAGGGGAAGGAACTGGGGAATTATGAAGTTCCATTTCTGGGGTAGGGGATCGAGGTGGTGTGTTGCCTCGTTGAGGAGATTCGTCTCCTTGAGAGCCTTCAGAATCTGAACTCCCTCCCTCAGAATCGCTTGAAGAAGAGGGAATAACAAGCTTGCGCTTCGGTTGTGTCTTCCTCCTCTTCGGCTGTAGGGACTGTGCAGCCTTTGTTTGTTTCCTCTTTTTGGGAGAAGGACCCTTTGGAGCTTTGGTCGCTTGCTTCCCTTTTTCAGCCTTTTTGCCCCTATTCGTCGGTTTGTCAGCATCATGGATAGACCTGAGCATATCCGGTGTCAGTTCCCTAGGACCAGTTGGCCTAAACTCCTTGATCGTCCGAATCAATCGGCTGTCAGAGGGCACGTCTGCATACATTGTCTCCGGGATGGAGCCAATCATCTGAGACGATGATCTTCTTGGTATGAAACGTACCAACAGAAGACATCGATGCACCGTCAGCAGTGGGAATGTCAAACTTGTCCATCGCCCATTTTGTAATCAAGATCCAGAACCGGGCCAACAACACCTCAGAGTGTCGGGATGATGAAGAGAGGCTCTGGATGAGCTGTTGCCATAGGACCAACCCATAGTCCAGGTTAATCCCGTTGTAGACCGCGTACATGATCGACAGGAAGAGGCGACTAGCACCGTCGGATCCTGAGCTCCGTTCCGACAGGCCCTTGAAAAGAACTGTAAATAAGCCGTTCCACTGTGGCAGCAGGCAGGACTTTTTGAATTTTGCGACTGAGGTGAGAACCTCCGTGTACCCCATGTTGTAAAACATGTTATACAGAAACCCAAACGGAATCGTCTCCGGGTTTATTCTCGATGGGTCAACAGCAAACCCAAGCATGGTGCAGAAACGTGGGCGAGAAACGGAAGTCTTGTGTTCTGCAATTTCGAAGAATACCCGGTCGACTGCCTTGTCGTAATAAGCAGTCGCGTAAACCTGCGATAGGGCCACCATTGGCACAGATTCGATCCTTGAGAGAGCTGGAGCAAGTTGGGAGTACTTCAAGCACTCAATAATCGGCGACATGTAGGAGTCGTACGCCAGTGGGTTAAGGTCAATAACCAGACATTGCTGTGGACGGATGGGGAGGATTTGTGAAGTAGCATGGACGGAAGAAGATTCAGCCATTGTTGAAGGTTTGGAGAAGATGATGAACAGGAGAGCTGTTTGGGAGTATTTGTTCTTTGGAAATTTCGGAGGAAGTAAAAAGGTTAATGAGATTGTAAACGGGCTTTTATAGTAAGGGATTGGAGAGAGAAAGATCGTTTCATATCTTCTATGGAAATACGAAAAGTTTTCCTCAGTGACAGATGGATGACAGTTGAGGCGTGCGATGATCACGTAGGAGAGAGAGTGTCAGATTCCTAGGATCACGCCGCCCAACAAGCGCCGTTTCAGAGAGAAAACCGTTCCAATTCCACACGCGCCTTTAATTACCAAAATGATGACGCTTGGATGTCGCACACGCGTCCACAATGTCAGTAAAAGCAGGGCCGTTTCAAATTCACACGCGCCCCTTTTTACTGTCCTTTGAATTTCAATCCCTTTAACTCCCGCCGAGTCAGCATCCTTCCATCTTATCCTTTTAAACGGCATCTTTTGAATTGAATACCCACGTGGATTGTTTTTGACCACAGCTTCATAATTAACCACCAAGTAATAATACAGCCTGTAAATAATTAGTAACGGAATTTTGGAAAATCAAGGATTTTCGTGCAAAGAGTGTAAAAGAAAAAGAAATAAAGCGACTCTTTTAAGGATATTCTGTGATGTCAATAATGACACGAAACTGATGATCCCGGGCACGAATCTCTTCCTTCAAGGTCAAGAGAGACCTTAAAGTGTTAATGTGGATTCCCGTTGAATTACGATCAAACACTTATTAATAAATGTTGAAAGACGTCTTTTAATTAGGCTAAATAAGGGTGGCTTTCGCTTTGATTCAGCAATTCTAATCTTGAAATAAGAAAGGAAGTGAACAAAGTACTTGTGAGACCGGTGTAGTCTGTTGAACAAGTAGGAAGAAATTTTGATTTTAAAGTGGCTTGGATAAAAATAAAATCTCAAAAAAAAATAAAAACTAGATCCCAAGGGAAGAAATGTTATGGTTTTTTAACAATTTCATAGGAATCACGCAAAAGAGAATTTGAGATTTCATGAGGGTACATTTGTCAATTCTTTGGTGAAAGCTTGAGCAAATTGATTGATCACCGTCAATTCTTTGGTGTTGAATTTTGGGTTTCACTCAGCTCGTAGTGACACGAAACTAAGATCATAAACACAGATGTTGTGTAACCATAAACCTCAGTGGTAATTTCTGAGAGTCTCAAGGGTTACGATGATGAAACGAATGTAATGGAGAAATGTAATGGAGATGGTGTAAGAAAACATAGTACCTCTGCTGCGAAAATAAGGACAAAGCAGGAAACTCTTAACTCATGTGAGAAGAGAGTGAGGTAGCTCACGATTAGAATAAATGTGTTAGCCTTATTGGGAAGACAAAGTTTGTGTATACCAGGTCATGAAGGCTATTATTCAAAATCTTATGAGGCTTGGGACGCATACAACAGCATGCTTCTAGGGACACTTAAGTAATTCATCAATTATATCCCCATAAACAAACAAACACACAAGAAAAAGTAAAAGAGAAAAATATTTTTGGTGTTTTTGAGATTTTATAAAAAAAAATTAAATAAAAGAAGTTAAAAAAAAATAAGTAAGAAAAAAATAAGACTTAAAAAAAACTTTGGAAAAAAAATATGAAAAACCGAACCCGAACGTTCGGTTGGTTTCGGTTGGGAGAAAGTTGAAAAACCGAACCCGAGCGTTCGGTTGGTCTCGGTTCCAGAAAATTTTGAAAAACCGAACCCGAGCGTTCGGTTGGTTTCGGTTCAGGAAAATTTTGAAAAACCGAACCCGAACCTTCGGTAGGTTTCGGTTTAACAAAATTTTGAAAAACCGAACCCGAACCTTCGGTAGGTTTCGGTTTTGGAAAATTTTAAGAAACCAAGGAGTTTAGACATGTAATCGGAAAATACTTTTAACACAAAGAAAAACAATTTTGTACAAGAAATATACAACAGAGAAAAACTACCTTTGAAGTGATGAGCGAGTCAGATGGTTTAACCGAACCCGAACGTTCGGTTGGTTTCGCTTCTTACGATTGAGGTGAAGAGGTAGTGTGAGGTACTGACTCTGATTCCATCATACCTAGCCCTTGCAATATTTTGTTGAAAGATGCTCCAGGAAGAGCTTTGGTAAAGACATCAGCCAGTTGATCAGTGGTTCTTACGAAGTGAACTTCGACATTTCCATCTTCCACGTGATCTTTGATGAAGTGATACCTCAGTGCTATGTGTTTGGTTTTAAAGTGTTGCACTAGGTTATGACAGATCCTAATTGCACTTTCAGAGTCACAATATAGTGGGATCTTCTTCATATTGAGTCCATAGTCTCGAAGTTGACTCTGGATCCAAATCACTTGTGATGTGCAGGATGCAGCGGCAATGTATTCCGCTTCAGCAGTAGACAACGACACACACGTTTGTTTCTTGGATTGCCAGCTGACCAACTTCCCGTCAAGGAATTGACAGCCACCAGTTGTGCTTTTTCTGTCGAGTCCACATCCTCCAAGGTCAGCATCAGAATAGGCTTGAACGAAGAAGCCTGAGTTGGATGGATACCATAGACCTAAGGAGGTGGTTCGCTTGAGATAGCGTAAGATGTTCTTCACTGCCAGCATGTGAGGTTCGCGAGGGTTTGCCTGAAATCGAGCACAATAACACATAGAAAACATGATATCAGGCCTGCTAGCAGTAAGATACATTAGTGAGCCTATCATTTGACGATAGAGCGTGATATCGACAGCCGGTTTGTCTAAAGAAGGGGTAAGCTTGGTGCCGAATGCCATTGGGACTTTGACTTTGGAGTCTCCCATCATGCCAAACTTTGCTAGGAGAGTCTTCGTGTAAGCTTCCTGATTGATAAAGATGCCTTCGGGTCCCTGTCTTATATTTAGACCAAGGAAAAAGTTAATAGGACCCATTGAGCTCATTTCAAACTTAGTCTCCATCAACTTTCTGAATTCAGCTGTTAAGCTGGGATTCGTGGAGCCAAAGATGATGTCATCGACATAAATTTGAACTATCATAAGGTGGTTACCTTCTTTTTTGCGAAAGAAGGTTGGGTCAACCGAACCTTGTTTGAATTTAGACATCTTTAAAAATTTAGTTAGCGTTTCATACCAGGCCCTCGAAGCTTGTTTGAGTCCGTACACAGCTTTATCCAGAATATAGCAATGGTTTGGATACTTTTCGTTCACGAACCCAAGAGATTGCTCCACATACACAGTTTCTTCAAGTTCTCCATTGAGAAATGCACACTTGACGTCCATTTGGAAAACTTCAAAGTTTTTGTGAGCAGCATAAGCCAGAAATATTCTAACAGATTCTAGCCTAGCTACTGGAGCGAACGTCTCTTCATAATCTATTCCTTCCTCCTGACAGTATCCCTTTACAACCAGACGAGCCTTGTTCCTTATTAGATTACCTTCCTTGTCCATTTTGTTCCTGAAGACCCATTTGAGACCAACAACTGAAGCATCTGGTGGAGTTGGAATGAGGCGCCAGACTTTGTTCCTTTCAAATTCATTCAGTTCGTCTTGCATTGCTTGAACCCAATCAGAGTGATCGAGGGCAGTGTTAACTGTCTTCGGTTCAACTTTTGATACCAATGAGTTAAACATACAAAACTCAACCTTTGAAAATAAGGATGTCTGTTTTTCCTTTAATTGTGATCGGGTCAGAACCTTTTCAGATACATCACCAACTACTTGAGAGATAGGATGATCTCTGGTCCATTTGGTAAGAGGAGGGTAATTCGGATCAAAGGTTGGATCTAGTTCAGCATTGATCATTTCTTCTGGCTCAGATTGGCTATCATAATCAAACGTCATATCATCATGCTCCCCCTCAATTGATGAGCTTTGAGTAACTTGAGGTTCAGGGGTTTCTTGTGGTGCTGGACTTTCAGGCGTGGAAGCACCTTCGGTTGCAGAGACACCTTCGGTTGGTGAAGGGCCTTCGGTTGAAGTTGTAGAACTTGGCTCCCCCTGGACTTGTGAGCTTGGCTCCCTCTCAACATTTGAGCTTGGCTCCCCCTCGACTAAAGCTTCGTTGGATGGAGGGTCATTAGCAGTTGATTCCCCTTCATTCATTCTCCTGGCAGCTTCATCGACAATTTGCTGCATGTGGTCGACCTTGTTGTCTGCTGTACCTGCTTCTGAGAGAGAAGCCTTTTATGGTTCGTCAAAGAGCTCCATAAATTTATCGTATAAGTTAGCGATCGAGACTGTGACTTGCCCAGTTTGAGGAAAGATGTCCCCAACGATGTCTTCTTTGGCTTGTAGCTTTTTGACATAGCCATCGTCAAAGGTCACGTAGTATGTCTCCTCAATTTTTCTCGAACGCTTGTTTAGGACTCTGTATGCCTTGGATGTGAGCGAGTATCCCAGAAAAATTCCCTCGTCGGCTTTCACGTCGAACTTGTTGCGGTGTTCTTTAGAATTAAAGATGAAACACCTTGAGCCGAACACGTGGAAAAATTTCACATTAGGCTTTCTGTTATTGAGAATCTCGTATGGAGTGAGCGTGAATCGCTTGTTGAGATACGACCTGTTCTGTGTAAAACAAGCAGCAGAAATAGCATCAGCCCAAAAATAAAGAGGTAAGGAAGCAAAACTTAGCATAGTTCGGGCAGCTTCACACAGAGATCGGTTTCGTCTTTCGACAATTCCGTTCTGCTGTGGTGTGTAAGGAGCTGAGAAGTTATGACTAATTCCCTTTTCTGCAAGAAACTCTTCAAACTCCATGTTCTTGAATTCAAGACCATTGTCGCTCCTGATGTTGCGAACAACCTTCTTGAGCTGTACTTCAATCTACTTGATGAACAATTTCAGCTTTTGAGTCGCTTCTGATTTGAGCTTTAGAAAGAACACCCATGTAAATCTTGAAAAGTCATCAACAATAACAAGAATGTACTTGCTACCACTGATGCTTTCGATAGATGAAGGACCACACAAATCGATATGAAGTAATTCGAGTGGTTCAACAACTTTTGTGTTGATTATAGATGGGTGACTTTGACGACTCTGTTTCCCCATTTCGCATGCAGCACACAGATGATCTCTGTCAAACTTGAGCAATGGAAGACCCCTAACATGACCTCCAGTGACAAGTCGGTTGATATCTTTAAAATTGAGATGAGAGAGTCTTCGGTGCCACAACCAGCTTTCGTCAGATTGAGCTTTTGATAACAGGCATATAGCTGGGTTTCCTTTGATGGGTTTAAGGTTCAGAGGAAACATTTCACCCTTTCGCTCTGACTTGAGAATCACCTTCTTTGTCTTTTTCTCAATAATTTCAGAACCTTCATCATCGAATGAGACTTTTAGACCTGTACCTCCAACAAGCTGAGATACACTGATGAGGTTGTGTTGGAGTCCTTCCACATAGGCAACCTTCCTTATAGTAAAGTCACCATTTGTTATCATCCCGTATCCCTTTATGGTGCTGAAAGAATTATTTCCAAACTTGACGTTGCCACCATTTGCAAGAGATCTGTATTCCCTGAGCTCCTCTTTCCTCCCTGTCATGTGACATGAGCAGCCACTATCAATGTACCATTCTTCGTCGAACTGCTCGTCACTTATAACCTGCAAAAATTAAGCAGATCTAGGAACCCAAAGTTTCTTGGGTCCACGTGAGCTTTTCATGGGAACAGGAACAGTAAGAGAGATGTCAACTAGATATGTTCGTTTTATTAGTGTTGTTTCATCTTTCTTTTTAATGGTAAATACTTTTATCTTATTAGGATTGGATGTGTTCGGTTTGGACTCTGGTATAGGTTCATTGACCTTCTGTTTGCCCTTTTGTTCAGCGGATGGATGAGATTTTTGAGAACGAACAGAATTAGCTTTATAACAAGATGGAGATGAATTGGTGGAAGTAGAAGAATTAGAAGAAGTAGAAGAAGTTGGTTTAGTAGAAGAATTGGAAGTAGTAGAAGAAGTGGGTTTAGATGGAGAGGACTTCTTGGCTGCAGACTCTAGGTGATTCTTTTGCTCTTGATCATTGGAGGGACTAACCTTAGAGTTTTGATCTCTTTTGACTTCAGGACCGAACTTTTGCTTTCAGTTGGAATCGTCTTGTGAACCGAACCTTGGCTTTCGGTTGAAGTCCTTCTCGGAACCGAACCTTTGCTTTCGGTTGGTATTTTCTTGTGAACCGAACCTTGGCTTTCGGTTGATGTGACTTTCAGACTTTTCGACAGGATTGTTTTAATACTTCAGATTCTTGTCTTGATGTCAGAAGTATGCATTCTGGGATTGCCAGAATTGTCTCCTTTCAGAGAGATTCTTCCTGTATCTTTGGTTCCTTTCTCTCTTCTTATTCCTCATCTGCTTTGGTTGATGATGAACATTGGCTTTCGTTTTCGGTTTCTCCTTGGCTGGTTCCTTTTGAACTGAAGGAATTTTACTTTGAGCCGAGGGTGTAGAGGGAATGTCTGAAGGAGTTTCACTTTGAGTTGAGGGAATGTCTTCTTTTGCTGATCTTTCATCCTCCTGAGGAATATCTTTTGTACCACTAGTGCTTGGCTCATTGAAATTATCCGGCTTATTCAAGGGTTCAGGTATGTATCTTCCTTTACTCATCCAGGAGGTTGTTTCAGATAAGCCAACGGTTTCGTTTGCATTATCTATTGGAGCTTCCCAGAAGTACTCATCACAACCATCAGCATTGTCTTCGTTTACAATAGCTGTGAGTTCAGCTGTTTGATGTTCGGTTACTCCAGTCACTTTGTATACTTGATTCGGAGTGGTCCTGACCTTCTGATACACAACTGCTTTTTCTGCTAAGATCGGGGACTTTTGTTGGGACAATCGAGCGAACTCCACATAATTTTCAGAAATAAGATTTTTGTGGTTTTCAGGTTCGCTTTTAACAAATTCTGAGCAGTCAACCGTGTCCTCTACAGAAATTTCACTCATGTTGTCGTCCTCGTTAAGCTCAGATGCATTTTCAACATCAATTTTGTTTTCTGAGCTTACGTTGGCGTTTAAAGAGTCAAATTTTTGTATGGTTTCGGTTCTCAGTTTAAGTCTATCATTTTCATCCAAAAGATTTTTGAGCATGTCCTTGTGGTCCTTGGATTTAATGAAGGACTCAATTTTGTCCAGTCCATACATGTAGGTCGGATTGACATCATCAGACGATATCACACTCTCACAATTGTAGGCTTCGGCATCAATTTCATCCTCCTTAAACTCAAGGAAGGGCAAAATCATGCGATGGATCTTTTGGCCTATTTCACAGTCTAGGTAAAGCTGAGTAATATTAGAATATAGACGTTTTGCAATTAAACAAAAAACATTCCGCTGTTTTAACAATTTTAAATTATCTCTTTGCAAATAAATGTTTTCGTCTTTAACTTTAACTAATTCAGACTTCTTCAACTCGATCCACATTCTCCGCTCCTCACTTTTCGACGCCACCCTGCTTAATTGATCAGTTAGGTTAGAATTGGTGACTCGAGTTTGAGTTAAGCTACTATCTAGATGAGAAATTCTTGTATTAACATTTTTTAGTTCTTTCTCATATGAGGATGGTGGTACTTTAGATGAAATAAAAACCGATTGTACCTTCTTTATCAGTTCGTCGAGCTCATTGAACTGCTGGCTGAGTGGTTTGGCCGCAAAGCACATGTCCTCCTGCACCTTCGGTCCATCGCTTCCACCATCGGTGTTGTATCCCCTCATTTGAGATACGTCAGACACCATGAAGCATCTTCCTCCACTGCTCTCCTCCTTTGCCACATAAGCCTTTCCATGGGAAGGCTTCCTTACTTCATCGTCTTCTGAGTCGGTAGACCAAACTTCAGTGCTACCGAACTCGTCATCAGCAACCGAACCCTGCACAATAAGAGCATTAATAGAAGGGTTAGCGGTAGACTTCTTCTTTCTCAACTCATCCAGCCTCTTCTGCAACACAGCTTCCTCATCCTTTCCATCATCCTTTTCAGCCATCTTCTTAAGCACACAGTCTTTAGCATAGTGGTTTTTCCCACCACAGTAGTAACAGCTTACTCCGGAATCACCATCCACCATCTGTTCCTTCTTGGGCTCCTCAACCTTCGGTTCATTGTTCACCTTTTCTGAGCTGTAACTCCCCTGCCAGTTTCGGTTTTTATTGCTGGGGAATCTCTTCTTTATGAACCTCTTGGGATTGGACACCATCATGGCGTAATCCTCAGTCGTGAGGTCATACTCCTCCAAGTTGAGGTCTTCATCCTCCATCACAGCTTTACTTTTTGATAGGAGGGCCAACGAACCAAGGCTAGAAACAACATTCTTCTCTTGCACCACAATCTTCTCTTGGGACTTTAGAATACCCACCAGTTTCGCCAAGGAGTATGATTTAAACTGCTCATGGGCTTTGACTGTGGAAACCACTGCTCTCCATTCAGACCTTAGTCCATTTAAGAAAGTAACCTTCTGCTCGATAAGCTTCCTTTCAATATCGTGTTTGATCATCTTGCTGAGAAGATGATTGAAGCGATCGAACGTCTGAGTCACCGTTTCTTCGGCTCCTTGCCTGAATTCTCCAAACTCAGATAAGAGCAAGGTTTGGATAGAATGTTCAAGATCTTCGT
Organism: Lactuca serriola; assembly: GCF_051521515.1. NCBI lineage: Eukaryota > Viridiplantae > Streptophyta > Magnoliopsida > Asterales > Asteraceae > Lactuca > Lactuca serriola. The sequence goes on from NC_136409.1 coordinate 29,484,286, forward strand.
CTGTAGAATACAGTTCGCGAAGTCTATCCCAAACTTCCTTCGCTGTCGTGCATGAGCTGACCAACCTAAAGGTGTCGGATTGAAGGACGAATCTGATTAACCTTAACGCCTTGATATTGCACTGGAATTTGTCCTTCTCGTCTTGTGCAATATCCTTAACATCCTTCAGCAGATCATTGTACTCCTTTTGTGTCTTAATAATCCTGGACGTTGCAGAATGAGAAAACGGTCCATTAATGATGGCTTCCCATATGAGGTATCCATTATCCTCAGATCCGATCACGTAGTCTTCGAAGTGATGCGCCCATACTTCATAGTCATGGGTGTATAAGATTGGAATCTTTGTCGTCAAACCAATGCTGTTGGAAATATTAATTGGATTTGATTACGTCTCGTCCATTATGATCGAAAAAACATGTTCAAAGATCAGACTTGTAATAAAGCAGATTAGGGCAAAACAATAAATATCAAGATACGTCAATAATGAGATGACGGCTCAATAAATATCGATAGTTGCGGAAAAACCCTAATGGAAATCTTTTTCACAGAAAAGATGTGTATCGATTACACAGCCTCCTGCTCTGATACCAATTGAAGAGATTTAAAACCTTTAATCTATGAAGATCGATTAGATCTTGAACAAGTATATAAATATAAAACAGTAAGAACGCAATAATAAGAACAAGACAAGATAGAATCAAACGAGTCGAATGATTAAACAGAATCCTCAGAAGAGCTCGATTAAGAACATCAACTGTAGAGGATTAGAAGGTTACAAGAACAATTAAAGAAACCTGCAATCTATCGTTATGCTCTAGAGTTATCGCTAAAATCTTTTCTGTCGTTAACCTAATATGCATGCAAGCATATGCTTATATATTAAACATAAAAGGCTCACGGTTGGACAGGCCCAAACCGGAATACAAAATTAAACAAACTATCGAGTCCAAAAGACGCAACATTAAAATAATCTTCAGCCCGAAAGTTGGTGGTCATGATAAAAAAGAAGACTTTATGGATTAGGCTCTTTTGCAAAGGCGGTTCCCAAAAGGAACGATAAAACAGATGTATCTTATATTCCAGAAAAAATGATGAAATAGAAGAAATGAGGGAACTTGTTGCTAAAGAAAAACAGCAAAACGAAGAGCTTAAAGAAATGATGAACGCCCAACAAGAAGAAAACAACGCAAGGGTCAAGCATCTTGAAAAACAACTTCAAACGGCATTAGATCTTATTAATGTCTTTACAAAACAACAACAGTAGTAGCTTGATATATGTTTATTGTAGAGTATTTATTTTAGATTAACAACTTTCTTTATTCCATGTAATAAATAATTATTGTATTATTTTATGATATAATGGTTTTGCTTTTTTTTTTTTTTGTTATTTTTGTTTTTCATATATTACTACAAAATAATTTGGATATAATTTATAAATCAATTATCCATCCGTCCATATGGAATCTGGTATATAATATACACCATGAAAATTGCTAGGGATTCATGACCATAGAATTTGCTAGTAAGTCATCAAAAGGAATTTGCTAGGGATTCAACACGACGAAATTTGCTACAGAATCACCACCATGGAATTTACTAGGGAATGACCACCACGGAATTTGCTAGGGATTCACCACCACGAAATTTGCTAGGGAATGACCACCACGGAATTTGCTAGGGAATCGCCACCACAAAATTTACTAGGGAATAACCACCATGGAATTTACTAGGGATTCATCACCACGGAAGTTGCTAGGGAATCACCACCACTGAATTTGTGATGGAATAACTACCACAGATTGTGTGACAGAATCCTACTATGGAATACACGACAGAATACCATCTACCAAGGATTTCATTCCGTTTTCACATTTGTGACGGAAGTATCGTATCCGTTGCAAACCCTTGCTACGACGTTTTTAGGGATGGAAATGGGCCATTGCAAATTCCATAGCAAATCATCTTTTGGAACGGAATTTTAGCTCATCGCAACGGATTCCTTCCGTAGCAAAATCGTGTTTTTTTTGTAGTGTTGTAGATCCAAAATCTTTTACTCATTTGCAAACATTTTGAGGTAAAAAGCTCTCACCGTGATGGCCTTTGGTGTTAGGTCTAGCTTATGGTTTATTTTTTGCACTTCTGGAGACTTTTGAGTTAATGGTGAGCTTTTGATTTACTACAGAAACTATGGATGCTATATCATAGCTCCATTTGTCCCCATGCCTATAAAAATGTCAACTTTATGGAATATATTTGTCCATGCAAGCCTTAAGACCTTTATTAAGCTCTTTTTGAGCTTTTGAGTCCCTTTAAGCCATGCATGAGTACAAAGTCGCCAACTTTATGTGTTAAGACATCACTTAGGGTCAAGATAACTGTTTAGATGCTTTTGTCTTAATCGTTAAGGGTTTATTTTGGATTTTTGGGCCTCTGATGAGTACGATGGGCATACGTGGGAAGTACGTTGGGCGTAATGTATAGACAGCTTGTACATTATGCTTTGAGGGTAAGTACGTCGGGCGTACTCCCCAGTAATTCAATTTTTTTCCTTTTAAGGTTTGGCCCTTCTAGGGCCATTGGATTTCTGACTTTGGGCCATGGATACTCTAAGAGTTTTTCTTGGAATTAGGTCCATGATGGTTTTTGGGCCCAACTTGGAAGATAGGTCACATTGGTCCATATTGGGCATTAGGATGCCTTTTACAAAATTGGGCATTTGAGCAAATGGAATGGGCTTGGGTTTAGGCCAAGTAAGGAAAGGGTAATGTTAACGTTACCATGAACGACCATATTAAATGTAACGAAAACCATAACAGAGACGTTATCATTCCAGAACCTTAGCCAAGACCCAGTCTTGGCCTAAGTGAGCCAGCACTGGGATGACAGTTCACTTTCCTCCACGAGAAAAGAATATTCCCCATGATCTTCTCATTCAATCACGACCAATTAGGACATGACAAGAAGCATAAGTGACACCCAGAACTGACATCACTAGGCAGTTAGTTAACGTGGGCGTGAACCTCCCAGTCAGAGGAGGCCACGTCTCATACCCATTGGACGAGGTCCCCGCCTCAAGGAAGGGACCCATCTTCTCTCTTACGAATATTACCCTAAAATTACCTCTCTTAGAAAACTAACTTGATCGTCGGAGTGACATCCCAGGAGAACACTCGGACGTCCTTTAACGATTCTTCTGTGTTGTGTTCTCAGGAAATACCACATACAACACATATTAGCCACACGAGGCTATAACTATGTTTGACCCTCTGGTCAATGTGTCTTAGTGAGACCCTCCAGTCCCATAACTCTGTGGACCCTCTGGTCCTAACTCTGTGGACCTTCCGGTCCTAACTCTGTAACATACATAGCATAAATCACATAGAAATAATGCAGTGTATCACATCATATAAATGGAATACTAAATACTCTGTCACATAACTCTAATTACCATTCTCGGTAAAGTATAGTGAGAAGACTCACCTCGGATGAAGAACAGCTCTTATAATCACTGCTGCTACGCACCGGACTCTAACTCTGTGCCAAACCCACAATAATCTCAATTAGGAGCTAAGTCTAACCTCTCTCTTATTAGGTCTAAAGATAGACAACCGACCAGCCCATCACTGCCCTAAACCTATTAGGCCCGCCAAGGCCCAATAATAAATGGGCTTCCCTGAGGCCCAACCCTCAATCTACAAGACAAGCCCAACACAAGGGTCCAAGGCTTAATTATAATATTCTCTACTCATAGTCTGAATTACACGACCCAAAGATTCAGCCCTAACATCTAAGGCCCGCAACAAAGTCTAGCCCAAAAGCCCACAGAGGGGTTACACGGGGCGTACCCCTTTGGTACGCTTAGCGTACTCCAGCATGCATGAATCTGATCAGGGAACTCAACCCGGTACGTGGGGCGTACTAAAATTACGCGAGGCGTACTCACAGACATGCTTAATCCATTTTCTGGGTCTTAACCCGTTAAGACGTTAGCTCAACTCTTGGATCTGGACTTCCTAACACGTCTTACTCCATAAAGTTAACAACTTTAAGCCTTTGCATGACTGATAAGGTCACAACACATAAAAACTCTTACTTTCTTAACCCAAAATGCTCATAACTCATGCATGGGTAGATTCACACGATCAAGGCCTTATTTTTATGGTTCTCAACCACTAGAAACACTTAAAAGCGCAGTTTATTAAGCTCTGGAGTGCATCAAGTCATAAAGCCTCAAGCTTGGGACCAAAAACTCTAAAATGGACCCTAATATGCACAAAAGAAAAAGAGAGGGAAAACTTGGAGCTTTATACCTTCAAATGGTGCTCTAGCCCCAAGAAAGCTCAGATCCACAGCCAGTTCTTCAACTTCACTTCCTTCCATGCTTCTTCTTAAATCCCAAAAGCCCACAAGAACATAAACAACCTCATCATGGCCACTCACAAGCTCAAGAACGGATATTAGGGTTTGAGAGGTTTTATTAACTGAGGAAGGTGGCCAGAAATGAGACCCTCTCTTTCTTTATATAGGGACACTTCACTTAATTAGGGTTTCCTTATGTGCCTAGTACGCCCAGCGTACCCCCTGGTACGACCAGCGTACTAGGTGGCTCTTGCTTAAGAAACACGCGCATATGTATGCTAAGCGTACACATACGTACGCCTAGCGTACTTCGCTGCCAAAATCCTCACTTAGGGACTTATCTTAACAACTCTCCCAAACTTCCATAGCATCTTCAAAATGACTCGAATTCCAAAAATCCTCATACCTACGAAACGGTAATGAGATGCCCTACGTTTCTAGCAACTCGCCTCAACCCGAGACCTCCTAGCCCCCAACTCGCGGCCCATGAACCTTAATCATGGATAATTAGAAACCGAATGTTACATTCTCCTTCCTGTATCTTTAGATACATTACTTGGACAAAACATAGGAAGACATTCATCTAGAACACGCTCTTTCGTTTTGTAGTGGACGAGTTTAAGTTGGTAGACATCAGTTAAAGTAAAGTTTCATTTTATTTAGTTTGTATAATCCTTAAAAAATATTATACATATCAAAATTATTTAGTTAAGGCTAATACTCATATTTCACTTCAAGATGTGATGAGTGATGTTGTAATCACACCAAGAAGATATTTAGGTAGGCAATATTGTTTGTCAATTTAAGTCTCTATGAAATTCCTAGATTTTTCGAGATTTATTGACTTCTCTTGCATACTCCTAATTTCTCATGATGTGGATGGGGTGGATCATGAGTTTGGATGGTAAATTGATCATGCAAAAACCATGTGATGTATGAACCAAGTTACATCACTTTTTATCACAAGTATCACATCACTTTTGACTAAAACTTATCGATGCATTAGCTCAAGCACTTCCCTATGTTGAAAGACTAATGTAAAGTGTGTTTTAAAGTGAATATACTGAGGTGAAGGATTGAGCAAAACAAGATTCCAAAACACATGGACCTGGACAACCTATTGTGCCCCTTATGTGTGGAAGATGTTGACCTTATCGATCATGATTTTTTCTTCTGCCCAGTCGTTATATCATTATATAGTAAGATGATGAGGTGGTGGGATATCTAGTTTTGAGAGATTAATAACTCCGAAGAGTTTAGCTTGGAAGCTTGGAAATAGGGTGATGTTCAAGGGGAAGAAAAAGAACCCTTAGTGCCAAGCTAAAGAAAAGGATCGCATTGATAAGAGAAAAAGCAAATACGACTAATGCCAAATATCTTCAAAACAAGCTACCTTGAACATTAGTAAAATCATTATCCATAAGAGGTCGGACGGGCGGAGAAGGAAGCTTGACTTTCAACCTTTCAAGGAGGTTGTCTTGGTAAACCATCCTAAGTAGAATCTTGATGGTTGATTAGAATTAATGCTACAGATGTAAAACTAGACCGGATGTCATTGATTAATTGTCACCCTGTAATTATGTGTTTTTGATTGGTAAAGTTTTTAGATGTTTCTATAAAATTTGTTTTTTTTAAAGTAATTGAAAACTATTAATGGGTTGTCTGCTTATTTAACTCCATAAAATTTTTTGATAAAAATGTTTATTAGCTTAGTTATTGTATAGTTCTTTTTGCCGAATATGTCATGAATACTTTTGAAAAGTGAGAATTTCTAACTAATTCTAAGTGGCTTTCTACTGTCGGAAATGGCCTAAGTAATTTGTGAACAAATACCAAACATAATACACTTAGAATATTTAAAACTAATTTTTATCTTTATATGTAATGTAATGTTATTTATAAGAAACACATGATTTTTAATATATTATAAATAAATAATCTATTTAGAGAAAATTTCACAATTTACATAAAGAATTATGACCAATATATAAAAGTAAAATTATATACATATATAAACTTTCTTAAGCATAGAAACCGCCTCACGTCTTTACCATATAAAGACGAGCTTGAATACGAAAAACAATTACACCATTCATTTAACCATTTTACAAAAATAACGCCCACTTTCCAAGTAAACGGTGGTTTCGGAAGGAAAGAAATCTCAATTCCAGACAATTCATATAGTCATCACTCCCGCCACCTGGAAAACGTTGCCGCGCTCTATTATTCAAAAAAACGATATCTTTAAATCATCCATTCCTGCTTGTCTCTCCATTCATATAAACCCTAGCAACTCATCTCCCGAACCATCTCCCAAAATCAAAATGTCAGACAACATACCTTACGAAATTCAAGCAGAAATCATCAAAAGACTTCCTGTGAAGTCACTGGTTCAATTCAGATCCGTCTCCAAACAATGGAAGTCTTTAATCGATAGCCGCGAGTTTCTTGCTGCTTACAATATCTACCACAATCAGCCTCAGCGATTAATTGTATGGTATGAATATCCAGTAGACACCGAGGAAAAGTATGTTTCATTTGTTGATGATGAAACTTTCGCCAAACAAGGGTTCGCTGTGACTATTCCTGTGCTCGCTAAAGTACTTAACGACTCACGTGTGGTTGGTAGCTCTCAAGGATTGTTATGCTTGCATGGCTATTATCGAGTTCCACGTCATTCTCGTCACAATTCTGTAAGAGAGATGGCTGTTCTTTGGAATCCTTCGATTAGAAAGTCAGTTGGTGTAGCTGTGCCTGGTGTGTTACGTTGGGGTCTTGAAACCATTCTTGGATTCGGGGTTTGTCCTATCAGAAGCGACCCTATGATTGTGAAGATTACACAGGTTAATCTAAACTGGGAAATGAGAAGTAGAGCTAGCGTCCCTTGGGTGGTTGAAGTTTTCACATTGAGTAAAGGTAGTTGGAGAATTCTTTCTAGTAATCTGCCTAATAAATCGATTAAACTTACATGGTCTCAGGTAGCTATAGATAGGTTTATTTTTTGGTTTGCTTTTGACAAGATGGTTGCTGACGATGGTGGTTTTTCCACAAAAAATATGATAATGTCATTTGATATGACTACTGAAGAATTTAGAGTGGTAGATCTAACTGAGAATTTAGTAAACCAGTCTTACATGAATTTGTCCATCTCTAAGGTATGGGAGTCTCTAGCTGTTCTTGAATACGCTACAAACATGATGAATCAAGTTTGTAATGTATGGGTGAAGGATCATGGTGTTCAGAATTTGTTTAAAAAGCTATTTACAATTAGTGCACCATATGCATCAATAAGGGCATTGGGATTTACGAAAAGTGGTGAACCTATGATGGAAGTGAAAGATTATTACAAAGAAGTAGCTGCACTTGTTGTCTATGAACCCAGCTTGGGATACATCAATAATATTGGGATTAGTGGAAATTATGGTTCATTCTTCGTCGGCTCCTATATGGAAACACTACTTCTTCTTGATCAGGCAGATTGTAGTGTTTATTCTAACATTGACAACTGATCCTGGTGGCTAGATCGCTAGATGTGTAGTTTACAAGAGATGAATTATCGATCGTGGTAAGACAAGATGATATGAGATCTTAGAATTGAGGGGCCATTTTTGTAAGGAGAGAACTAAACCAATTTCATTATAACAATAGAATATCCATGTGAAAGTAGAACATATTTTGAATTCATTAAAGTAAGCAACTTGTTTTTAATATATAAACTTTGTAGCAAGTTTTGCGCAATCTTTCCTTTTAGTGGTAGGAATTCAATTATTGTTTGGTTGTCAAGGGCTTGAGTGGAGATCCAAAAATTCCCTTGACGGAGATCTCAATTTGCTGTTCATTTAACTGGAAGACAATCAAGTATTACAAATAGTATTGCTTCTCTCTATAGTGTTGGATGCATATTCTAGATCTACCTTCTATATATACATATGTTTTGCCTCTAGAGCTGCTGCTATTTTAATGACCCCTAATTATGTGGCACTTCAATAAGTATCTTTTATAGTATCTAGACTTATAGTTTAGATATGTTCTAGTGTGGTGGGATTTATTCATCAAAGCTTGTTGTGGCAGATGACAGCCCTAGCGTTTGGGTTCTCGGATTCAATTCAAACTCATTCATACATTGTCAGGTTGGGATGTATCATAATAATGCATTTTCACATATTCAAATGTATAGCTTTGTAAAATATTCAATAGAATAATCCGTGTGAAAGTAAAAACATGTTTTGTATATAGCTAGCCAAATTACCTCTATTCTCTTTACTTGAAAAAAATTCAAAGATGAACTTCTTCCGTGAACATATTAAAATCCTTTCTGAAACAATCTTTAATGCTTATAAGCTTGTCAATACAATTCACAAGTTTGTCAACTTGATCTACATGATTAGTGTTGATACCTTGCATTCTCATTTCATAAACTTTTTTTCATGTAATTTTCAAATATCCTAAGATAATCTTATGTCATGTTCTATTCAAATTTACCTTAAAAGATATAACTTCGAGTTAAACCAAACTAATTGGTTTCTCTGTTGATTAATGTTGATTTTAATGTTGATGAGTTATTATGGATGGGTAACAGTCGACAGTTATCCATGATACTAAGGTGGTGGACCAATTTTTCAGCATTTTATTTACTCTATTGTAAGAATAAATAGGCCTGTTACAGCAGCCTTTCAAGTAGCTCCATTTTAGTTTCTGCTCTGTTTTTTGTACATGTTTTTTTCCCTGTCAAGAAGTATTCAATAAAGCTTTGGTTGTGAAGCATTACAATAGTGACTCATCCTCTTTGTTATCACCAGTTTAGTTTTAAGGCTTTGAATCCATCACTTGGTATCAGAGCACAAGCCTGGTGTTTAATTGTACATGCCAAAAATCATTCGATCCTCAGAAATGTCTCTCGTAAGAAACACCTCAAACCCTCCCAAAGAAAACCCAGTTATATTTCAGTGCCCGGTTCTCACTTCTACGAATTATACGATATGGGCCATTAAGATGGAAGCCATAATGGATGCACAAGGGTTATGGGAATCCATCGAGCCGGCAACAGATGTGGTTGTAGATGAGAAGAAAAGCAAATTGGCTCGTGCGTTCATCTTCCAAGCAATACCGGAAGATATTTTGATGCAGGTGGCTAAAAAGAAAGCAGCTCGTGAAGTGTGGGAGTCACTGAAAACTCGGTTCGTTGGAGCAGAACGAGTTCAGAAGGCCAGGTTACACACGTTAAAGAGTGAGTTTGAGGCACTTCGGATGAAGGACGGTGAGTCTATGGACGAGTATGCGGGGAAGTTATCCGGGATGATCTCAAAGTATAATAGTGTCGGTTCAACACTGGATGATGAAGAATTGGTTCGAAAACTCTTTGATACAGTAACAGAGAAATACATTCATCTTATTGCTTCCATGGAGCAATATTCAGATTTAGAAGAAATGCCTTTTGAGGAAGCAATAGGTCGATTGAAAGCCTATGAAGACAGGTTGAAGCTTCGACAAGGAGGATCGACAAGTGAAAGTTCATTGTTGTTTACAAAGACGGAGGGTCAAACAGTGAGTAAACAGAAGAACAAGGAACTAGTGGTCGGGGTAGAGGCTGGAATGGTGATAGAGGCGGTAGAGGGAGCACACGAGGGGGTCGTGGGGCAGGTCGTGGTCGGGGTGATCAACATGACAGGAAATCGTCTCAAGAAGCTGGAAGATCTAATCGAAATACACGTGAAAAAAGTCATATAAGGTGCTTTGAGTGTCAACAATACAGACATTACGCATCGGAATGCCCGAACAAGAAGAAACAAGAACAAGAAGTGAATCTAACGAAGGGAATGGAGGATGAACCAACTCTCTTATTGTGTGTTGAAGGGGAGGACATACCATCAATGGTAATGTTGAATGAAGAAAAAGTGTTCCCTAAACTGCATGAAAGTCGAAACGATAGCAATCGTGACATGTGGTACTTCAACAACGGAGCAAGTAATCACATGACCGGGGAAAGAAACTTCTTTGCAGATTTAAACGAAAGCGTCACGGGTCAGGTTCGGTTCGGTGATGCCTCTACGGTTGAAATCAAAGGAAAAGGTACACTATTGTTCCAATGTAAAAATGGTGACCAGTTAGTAATATCGGATGTGTATTTTATCCCGACTTTGACTAGCAACATCCTTAGTCTGGGCCAGTTAACTGAAGTGGGTTATGATGCCTGGTTACATAATGAACACCTATGGGTCTATAATGAGCAAGGAAAGCTTGTGTTGAAGGTCCAAAGGTCGGTGAATAGGCTGTATAAAATCACACTACAGGTTGTAAAACCAACGTGTTTGGCAGCTTCCTTGGATGATGATGCATGGGTTTGGCATGCCCGCTTGGGACATGCTAACTTCCACACTTTAGAAATAATAGGAAAGAAAGGAATGGTGACCGGAATGCCTTGTGTCTCACACCCCAAACAGCTGTGCAATGGGTGTGTTGTGGCAAAACAAACAAGGCAAAGCTTCCCTAATGAAGCTCAGTAGAGAGCCTCCAAACCGTTGGAACTCGTGCACGCTGATCTTTGTGGGCCAATAACACCACAATCAATGGGAGGTAACAAATATTTTTTATTGATTGTTGATGATTGGTGTAGATATATGTGGGTTTATCTACTCAGATCAAAAGAAGAAGCGTTAGCAAATTTCAAGATCTTCAAATCTCAAGTTGAGATGGAAACCGGGCATAAAGTGAAGATACTAAGGACAGATCGGGGAGGCGAGTTCAACTCACAAGCCTTCATCAATTTCTGTCGGGAAGGAGGAATCCAAAGGCAAACCACAACGCCGTATACCCCGCAACAGAACGGTGTTGTGGAGCGGAGAAACAGAACAGTAGTCGAGATGACACGATCGTTGTTGAAAAGCATGAACATACCAGATCCAATGTGGGGGGAAGCAGTATGCCATGCAGTTTACTTGCTTAATAGAATTCCCACTAAGGCCGTGAGAGACTTTACTCCGTACGAAGGCTTGAAGAAAAGAAAACCAAATATGCAATATTTAAAAATATTTGGCTGTTTGGCTTTTGTAAAAAAGATGGGAGGTCATCTCACTAAACTTGAAGATAGAAGCATACCTATGGTTCATTTAGGTATAGAACCTGGGAGCAAGGCTTACAGACTATACAATCCTAAAGCTAAAAAGATTGTTGTGGCATGTGATGTCTTGTTTGATGAAGCAAAATCATGGGTTTGGGAGACTACACATGAAAGGTTGTCAGGAAGCACATGCATGGTACAACCCATATTCATGGGTAACATGGAAAATTCAAGGCCCACCAACGAAAATCATGGGGAGGGACCACATACCCCATTAACCCCAAATTATAATAATATTTTCTCTTCTTCTTTAAATTCACCAGGTACTGCAGATACAGAAGGCTCAAGCAGTGGGTTGACCAATCAAACTATACCATCTGATGCTTTCGATGACACCCCTGTACGGGGTACTCGCTCCATTCATGAAGTAAGCCAACGAGCCCTTGTGTTGACAGAAGCAGAGATGCGAGATTTGTATGAACAAGCCGGTTTGTTGTTGTTAAATGAAGAACCTGCTTCGTTTCTTGAAGCAACAAAGGAGACCCATTGGATGATAGCTATGCGTGCAGAGATAGATTCGATAGAGAAAAACCAGACGTGGACTTTAACCCGATTACTGCCCAATCGAAAGGTGATAGGGTTAAAGTGGGTGTTTAAGTTGAAGAGAGACGCATCGGGTACGATTACAAAACACAAGGAACGTCTTGTGGCCAAGGGTTATGTACAACAGAAGGGTGTAGACTTCGAAGATGCGTTTGCCCCGGTGGCTCGGTTGGAATCAATACGGTTGTTATTGGCTTTGGCAGCAAAAGAAGACTAGCTTGTACATCACTTAGATGTCAAGTCAGCCTTCTTAAATGGGGAACTCAATGAGGAGGTTTATGTAACTCAACCCTCCGGTTTCGAGGTGAAAGGAAAAGAGGAAATGGTCTATAGGTTGCACAAAGCTCTTTACGGGTTGCGACAAGCACCTTGGTCATGGAATGTGAAACTCGACAAGGCGTTAAAAGAATTGGGGTTCAAGAAATGTGCACATGAGCAAGCCGTGTACAAGTTGCAGTGTAAGAACTCAATCTTAATTATCGGTGTGTATGTTGATGATATGATTGTGACGGGGTCGAGTGAGAAACAAATTCAAGAATTCAAGGTTAGAATGAACACAATATTTGACATGAGTGACCTGGGGAAGTTGAATTACTATCTAGGGATAGAGGTGAATCAAGAGCAAGATAGTATCTCAATTAAGCAGGAAACTTATGCTGAAAAGATTTTGGAAGAAGCAGGAATGTCATAGTGCAACCCAGCAAAATGGCCAATGGATCCTAAATTGCAAATGACCAAGGATGAAGGTGGGAAGGCAGTCAACCCAACCAAGTACAGACGTATAATTGGAAGTCTCCGATATCTGATTAATACTCGTCCCGATCTCAGTTACTCGGTTGGGGTAGTAAGTAAATTCATGCAGTCACCGAAAGAAAGTCACTACGCAGCTGTAAAGCAGATTTTACGTTATCTCAGGGGTACAACTAGTTATGGTTTAAATTATCGAAAGGGTGGAAATGGGATGATTTGTGGATATAGTGACAGCAGCTACGGATTTGATATTGAGGACCGGAGAGGAACGACCGACATGGTGTTCTACTATTCAGAAAAACCGATCACATGGGCATCTCAAAAACAGCAAACAGTTGCATTAAGCTCATGTGAGGCTGAGTTTATGGCTGCGACAGCAGCAGCATGTCAAGCGTTGTGGCTAAGAAACATGGTTAGTTTTTTGACAGGAAAACAGGCTCAAAGGGTGAAACTTCTAGTCGACAATCAGTCAGCTATATCATTGATGAAAAATCCTGTGTTTCATGGGCGAAGCAAACACATCGACACTAAATTTCACTTCATACGGGAGTGTGTGGAGCGAGATCAAATTCATGTCGAACATGTTAGTGGCCATGTGCAGAAGGCGGATATCTTAACCAAAGCTTTACCTCGGATTAAGTTCACTAAGATGAGAAGGTTGATTGGGACTGAATATGTCAACATTAAAGGGGAGAATGTTGATTAATGTTGATTTTAATGTTGATGAGTTATTATGGATGGGTAACAGTCGACAGTTATCCATGATACTAGGGTGGTGGACCAATTTTTCAGCATTTTATTTACTCTATTGTAAGAATAAATAGGCCTGTTACAGCAGCCTTTCAAGTAGCTCCATTTTAGTTTCTGTTCTGTTTTTTGTTCATGTTTTTTTCCCTGTCAAGAAGTATTCAATAAAGCTTTGGTTGTGAAGCATTACAATAGTGACTCATCCTCTTTGTTATCACCAGTTTACTTGTAAGGCTTTGAATCCATCATTATCATTTTGCATATGCCAATGGTTGCTTAGATATATAAATACAATCTAGGTAGAACACGAGGATTGTCTATGTATATAAGTGTATGTAAATGTATTTAGGCTGCAAATAGTGAACAAAACTTGTTTCCTTGGGTTTGTGGATGTAATTTGAAAGTAGAGAGAAATATGGTTGGAGCGAAAACCGTTTTACTCCTAAACGGAAAAGCAACAACACTATTAAGAAAGCGATACATGTACATTATATAGAGAATTAATGGCGACATGGAATGACTTGCCACCTGTAACAACTTCATATAAAATGGGTGGTGATAAACATAAGGACTTACAAGTTCTATCTAATTTAAGAATGATGTTAATGTATTTCAATGTGATTAGTTGATTTGCCAAAACAATGTACTCCTATGGTAATGATACTAAAATGATCGATTACAATGATTATGGTGTTCTGTTGTGGAGATTATGAAGCGTCGTGTACATCCTAAAAAATTGATTGCATATTTGTAAAGTGCATCCATTGGGAAAATCCACATTAGACCCTTATGTCATTGTCATTAAAATTAATATCTTCAATTAATGTAAAGCATAAGTATGGAACCTAAGTTTCATTTAGGCAAGACTTAGGATATTTTCAAATCCCTGTTGTTCCAAAAGACAAGGAGAATACCACGTTTACATGTCCTTATGAGACATTTGCTTCCTGATGCATTTCATTTGGGTTATACAATTCACCGACCACTTTCCAAAGATGCATGAACCCAATCTTCTTATGACATGGTGGAGAAATATATGGTAGTCTTCATGGACGATTTCTCAGTTTTTTGTCACAGTTGTGATAATTCTTTATCTAGCATTAATCAAGGAAAAAGAAAGTGTGTTTGGAGTTTTGAAGAAATGGAAAAACACAATGATATGGAGAATCTACGAAGTTGAAGGAATAAGGCTTGCTCAAACAAGATCCTTATAGAAGATGATGTAAACCTGGTTGTACAACACCACAAAAGGCTAAACTCAAAAATACAATAGGTGGTCAAGAAAGTGATTCGGAAGCTAATGAATGTGGGATAATCTATTTCATTGCTGATACTCCTTGGGTGAGTCCAATTCACGTAGTTCCAAAGAAAAGAAGAATGACGATAGTCACCAACGATAATAACGAGCTAATTCCTACTAGGATGTTAACCGTTTGGCGAGTGTCCATCAATTAACTAAAGTTAAATGACGACACTTACAAGGACCACTTTCATGTACCTTTTACATATCAAATGCTTGAACAACTATCTGGTCATCTTTATTATTGTTTTTATATGGTTTTTAGGATACTTTCAATTCCCCATTGATCCAAGAGACGTAGAGAAGATCATGTTTACATGTCCTTATGGGACATTTTTTTACCGACACATGCGATTTGGGTTATGCAATGCACCAGCCAGTTTCCATAGACACATGACCGCAATCTTGCATGAAATGGTGGAGAAATTTATGGAAGTCTTCATGGACAATTTCTTGCTTTTTAGTCACACTTTTGATAATTGTTTAACTAACATTAATCTCATGCTTGCTAGGTACAAACGGACTAACTTGGTCCTTAATCGGGAGAAATGTCACTTTATGGTAAAAGAAGACATAGTTTTGGGACACAAAGTCTCTGAGTTGTGGATAGAAGTGGACCAGGTAAAAATTGACATAGTTTCCAAATTGCCACCTCCATCAAACAAGAAAGGGGTATGGAGTTTCTTAGGACAGACATGTTTTTTCTGCCAATTTATAAAGGACTTCTCAAAAATTACACTTCCTTTAACTCAACTGCTTTTAAAATATTCTAACTTTGATTTTTCTGATGATTGTTTAAAGGTTTTCAATGTATTAAACGAAAAGTTAACTACCACCATGATCATGATAGCCCCGAATTGGAACTTAACATTTGAATTTACTTTAGGAGGTGTCTTAGGACAAGAGCTGCAACCAATTTACTATGCAAGTAAAACACTCAACAAGGATCATGAGAATTACACTATGAATGAAAAAGAAATATTAGTTTTCGTATATGCCTTCGATAAATTCCATCCGTATTTGACATTATCTAAAACTGTTGTGTTTACTAACCATACTGGTTTGAAGTATTTGTTTAGAAAACATGATGCAAAAGAAGGTGAGATTGACGACATCTTTCCCGACAAGTACTTAATGGTGATAACCGGAGAAGAGACATGGTTTGCAGGTTTTGTAAACTTTCTAGCCAATGGTTATCTTCTTAAAGTCTTGACCAAGAAACAAAGAAGAAATTTTTCATTGATATGAAGTATAACTTTTGGAATGAGCCATGTCTATTCTAAGGTTCTGTCGACAACATTATCAAAAGATGCTTGTTTGGAAGAGATGCAAGGGTTATCTTGCAACATTGTCATAGTGGACCAAACAGTGGACATCATGGAGCAAAATATATAGCAAAGAAGGTGTTTGATGCAGTTTTGTTATTTGCCGAAGAATTTTACGGATGTAACATCATTTATCAAGGAATGTGACTCATGTCAACACTCTGGTAATATCTCTTCTCGTAAAGAAATGCCCCAAAATAGCATCCATGTTTGTGAAGCCTTTCACATATGGGACATTGACTACATGGGTCCATTTCTATCTTCAAAAGGTAATAAATCCATACTAGTAGTCGTCGACTATGTGTCGAAGTGTGCGGAAGCGCAAGATTTACCAACTAATGATGAATGTGTCGTTATATTTCTAAAAAAATATTTTATCATTTTGTTATGCCTAAAGCTTTAATTAGCGATAGAAGGAGTCAATTGTGTAATAAATTGGAAAGGTGTTACAAAAATATGGTTATCATTATAGGTTTGGAACACCTTATAAACCTCAAACAAGTGACCAAACCGAAATAACTAATAGTGCATTAAAAAGGGTTTTAGAAAGATCAGGAAAAAGCAATAAAAAGGAATGGTATGAAAAATAAGACAATACATTGTGGGAATTTCGAACCACTTTTAAAACCCTTATTCGCACTATACCATATAGCTTGGTCTTTGGTAAAAGTTGTCACTTACCTGTTGCAATTGAACACAAGGAATATTATTAGGCTCTTAAAGCTTGTAATTTTCAATTATTGGAATTGTGTATTAACCGTTTGATGCAGAGGAACGCCTTAGATGATTTAAGAAATGAATTATATTCTAACGCTTTCATCTATAAAGACAAAACAAAGAAATGGTATGATAGAAGGTTAAGAGGAAACAAGGAGACAATGGGGTATTTGATATGAGCTTCGTGTGTGAAAGTGTGATTCGCTCCCCGATTCACCATTTCATCCAATGTCTCATCACCTTTAATGAAAATCATAGAAAATGAGGAGACAAGGTCCCAAAATGGGATTTATTTCTCGTATGGTGCATTATCACGCCTATAGTGTTTTGTAACATTACTTATAACATTTCCCATTTCCTATCTCACACCGCTGCAAGAGCAAGAGAGGGATGTCCAATTTATGAGAAACACTTGGTAACAATTAGCTAGATCCTATGGGATTTTAAAGCAGCCATAGTCCTGCATGTATATGCTTATTCTGGTACAATAACTCACAATTAGTAACTTGGAAATAATCTAAATAGTAATCAATGTGGGCCATGGATATGCTATTCTGGTAGGTGAACTAGTTGAGCAGTTACGAGGTGTTGATGAAGAACCATGACCACGTTGGAACATTATGAGAATATACGGATGACCGGTATAGAGACATCCACATGTTATCGATTTACAATATGTTTGTACATTGAATTAGCGGTTATCCGAAAGGGTAAAGAACTTGGTTTGTATTTAGAAGATTTGTGGGGACATGATGCATGGGTCGAAGGCTCGTTGGAAGTTATTACGCAACACTTAGGATTAGCGCCGCCGTCACCATATGATGCCCATATGACATACGTTCGTAGCTGGAATGAATGTTTCCTAAGATATGACGATGTTGGACCTTTAGGGACTCATCACTCATCACTCAGAGGATGATAAGTGATTTTTGTTGGAAAATTAATTGATGAATTGAAACTAATCACTAAAGTTGAGGAGTTATAACCGAAAATTGATGTTCAATTTTCAGTTACAATTTAATTGTTTGTTAGTTATGGTTTGTAGGATAAATATAATCATTTATGACACACCAAGAAGGCAACCAAAAATCTCTTCTTCTCTATTTCATCTTCTTCATTTTCTTGTCATATCGAAGGTATAATCTAGACCTATTGAGGGTTAGGGTGGTCTTGAAGAGACACTTCTACTTGTTGTTTCCTGGGAAACAAACACTCAGTAGTGGGCGAATTTGTTTTAAGGACCATGTGTTAAACACATGCCTCTATTTTTCTATTTTCTTGTTTAATTTTGTACATTACCGTAATATTATTCCTACAATCTTAAAACAAATTCGTTTCTACGAAACGAACTAGAAATCGGAAACAATTTACTTCATTATTTTGATATTGTACTATTTTCATAAGGAAAACATGGATTTTTTTGTGATTTTGAAGCATCTTTGGTCATTAAGTCATTAAGACATGTATTTATTATTAAGTATCAAATTTTCCAGCTTTGGTACTGATTCTAGTAGGTACCTAATGGGTTAAGATGCTAGATTAAGTCAAAAACACAATTTATGTGCTGCTGTGAAAAGCTCTAATCTGTCCCAATATTTGAAAAAACATAACCTAAACATGGATGATCTTTTTTGGTTGAAACATATTCTCAAAGTTTGGTATATGAGTCTACTTTGTTTCATTAATTTTGGCTGAAAGCTGTAAACAACTCTAACTAGGGTGAAAAATACGATTTTCATTGATTGGTTAGATTTTAACAGCTATGATACATAGTTTTGTAAAATTCATAATAAATTGTAGACAAATCTAGTGCACTTGTGCAAGTAGTCCTTGGAAAGCTATGAGAAAGGGCTACTAGATTATGAGATTAGATTGCAACTTTGATAGGTTTTAATAGGGCTAAAGCAGTCTCGAACAAACTGCATGATTTTGAAAAAAAAATCTTTCTATAGTAAAAAGCAACTTTAGTTTTATATAAAACAACTTTGGAAATCAGAAAACAACATGGTATTTCTGAAAAGAAAAATTATAATTAAAAAAAAAAAAAAAAAAAAAAAAAAAAAAAAAAAAACAACTTCGAAAACTGAGAAAGCAGTTTGGTTCTACTTAAAATCATAACATTTTAAATAGTTTTGTTGAAAGTCAAGTTTTTAGAATTTCAGCTTTAGAAATCAAGTTTCATAATTGTTGAAATATAATTTTTTATTTTGTTGAGTTTTCTCCAAGCAAGAGGCAAACATATTTTTTGGAAATTATAATTCTAAAAATTTATATTTAGTGTATAAATGATTTCAGAAATGTCACCATCCAAAGTGGAATGATTTCCAAAGTAAACTCTATGGATACTAACTCCATTGAGTGATGGATTGATATGGGTGGTGCACACCATATGCTCAAAGAGGGAGTGACTCAAGAATTATAAGGTTATCCAATTTGAGGCAAAAATTTATTCTTGAAATTGTGATTCTAAACACTTAAATTTCGTGTTTAAAACATTCGAGAAATGGTATCACATAGAAAAGAGGCAACACTTAATTAGGGGTGTCGAACGGGTAAAATTTTCGGGTTTCGGGTAAAACGGGTATTTCCTTAAGAAATTAATACCCGATACCCGACCTATATTGTAATTCGGGTTTCGGGTATTCGGGTTTGAGGTCGGGTCGGGTAATTATCGGGTATACTCGAAAATTTCTTAAATTACACTTATTGATAATTTTTTTTTTTTTTATTTTTACATGTTGGTTGGTTTAATAAAGAATCGGGTAGGAAAATACTCCATACAATTAACAAGCACATATATAATAACAATACAAATCATTATAATATGTTATGTACTTTTTTAATTCAATTCCATGAGATAGTGAGAAATTGAGAATTGTGATGACGGTTTAGGACTTCAGCTTCAGCGTCGTATTCCCTTTGCAAGTTTGCATCGACTGTCGACTCGTCGTTCATAAGAAGGAAATGAAGGGTTTTGTTTTATTTGAAGTGTGCATACGTGACTGCATTGTATATTTGGTATTATTTAAAAAACGAATTCGGGTATACCCGAAAATAAATATTCATACCTAAAACCCGACCTATATTATTATCGGGTTAACCTATTACCCGAATGTTCATACCCGTTACCCGTTCTACCCGATCCATTCTACCCGAATTCGGAACGGGTCGGGTGGGTAGAATGGGTTTCAAGTTTTTTCGACATGCCTACACTTAATGATGTATTGTATGTTCTATTGATTTAGAAGAACTTGCTGTTTGGATAGTAGTTGAGCAAACATGGATTTTGTTTGGCGTTTGAGTGTAATAAGTATGTACTAATTTAAAATGGTATGTTTGTAGGCAAGTGTTATGTGGATGGTGGAATGTTTCCATGTAATAGCTAATAAGCCTAATTTTAGTGAATTGGATAACTTTTCTGCTTACTTGCTTAAATCCTCTAATATGTGGCATGATAGACATGGACATGTTAATTTAGACACAATAAGACGATTAATTAAAGTTGAACACATACCTCACTTTCATATAAATAAAAATATGGATGCAACACATGTGTTGAATCAAAGTTAATACACCAAGCATTCAATTCCATTGAAAGGAAAACTAAACCCTTTGGATTGATTAACACAAATGTGTGTGATGTGAAGTTGAATTCATGTAGAAGTCGAAATTAGTACTTTATCAATTTTATGACGATTGCACTACACTTTGTTGCATTAATTTAATTAAAAGGAAACATGAAAGGATAAACTACTTTAAAGTGTATAAAACTGGAGTTGACAATCAATTCAACGAAAAGATTAAAATACTAAAAAGTGCTTGTGGATGTGAATATATCACCATTTGAAGATTTTTTTGCAAATCTTGGTATAGGACATGAGATTATTTCCTCTTATTGACCACAATAAAAATGGTGTCACAGAAAGGAAAAATCGTATCCTAAAAAATATGCCGTGTTGATAAGTTATGTTTTCCCCGGTGAATGTGGGGGTAGTTATTGTAAGCTAACTACCTTTTATATAAGGTACACCAAAAGAAAGAAAATAAAACACAATACAAGTTATGGTCGGATATAAAACAATCTTACTTATACATTCACATGTGGGGGTGTCTTACAAAGGTTTTATACCTAACCCCAATGTTGTAAGGATAGGACACTAGATTGTTGGTTTGGTTATGCATAAAACAATAGTAGTTCTTATTGTTTTCCTTTATATGACTCTAAAATTTTGGAGATTCATAAAGGCATGCTAAAGGAATCAACAAATGAAAATGTGTTTTTTATGTTTTGATAAGTGCTCCAAAACAATTGGGCATAACATATTTTCTCATGAAGAAGAATTGGAGGAATAAATTTAGCCTCAACGGACTACAAGGGCACAATTTGAGAAATCATTTGGAAATGATTCTTATAATTATATGGTTGAAAAAGAGCCTCAAAATTTCAAAAAGAATTAATAGTGAAATATATTCATAAGAAATACCTTAATGGAGAGAGGGAATTAAAAGAGAAATGGATTTTGTCTTGCAAAATCCACATGGGAGCTAGTGGATATACATATAGGATGTAAACCACTAGCTTATAAATGGACATTCAACAGAAAAATGAAAGCACATAGATCCAAAGAATATGAGAATCGGTTAGAACATAATGGTCTACGATTTCAATAGAAATACGTGTTGATTCCTTTTTTGGAAATTTAGAATCAAATGATACTTCTATACTCCAAGAAGCTATTTCCATTAAATCCAATAATATTTGTTGGAATTCATAAAAAGAATATAAAGGTTTTGATGAATATTAAGAGATTCAACATGAAGTTGAAAGGAAAATGAATGGAAATATGAGTATTCTAAATTTGGAATGATATGATCGTTTCTTAGAAGATCATATTGGATTAATTTGTAAAAAATAATAATGGTTCTATCGGTTGAACTATTTAGCTTGAGAAATCACTACGGTTTAGTAGACTTCCAATGAGAAGGAAGAGCCGATGAAAATACATGTTTGGATTACAAATATAAAAATGTCTTAATTAATTTTCATTTGTATGCTCCTATAATTATATGTAGTTTAACTTCTCAAAATTTGGAAGCATATCATTCTGATATGAAACTAAAACTTCTAAATATAGATTTCGAAGTATAAATCTGTTGGATTAGTGTCTAAGTCCATAACTATTTTGGTATGTACTTGACCCGATGGTGCATGGTCCTTTTGGGTTGCCTTCACCAAAGCAACTTGATTGGAGAAATAAATAAAGAGAGAAAGGTTATTATGATTTATTAATATGTTATAAGAATAATATATTAAAGGAGAAGTCATATTTGTTTAATTAATATTGGTCAATAATTAATTAGGAATTAATTTTGTGATCAAGTGTAATTAATTAAACTAGAGGGGCTGATTTGTAATTATGTGATAGTTACAAAATAAGGTAAGGATTATCTTATATATATATATAGGGTGAACGAATTTAAGGAGATAATGCCTTAGAATTCGACTAGGATAAGGGTTTCTAAGACTTATCTTATGGTTACTTGGTGGGCAAGCAACTAGATAAGGATAAGGACTAAAACCCTATCTGAACACCTATATAAACACCCCTTGGCTCATGAATTCGTGTAAGACCTTCCCAAGGCTCCTTAGGGACGAATTCAATACCTCTCCTCTCTCTTTATACCTTCTCCATTTGCTCTTGGTGTTTGTAAACCATTAGAGGAGTGACACTTGTGACTCTAAGCATTCCAAAGTCAATTCAAGGAGGAATTGGGATTGTTATTACTACATAACAATCAAGGTATGATCTTAAACCCATTTATATGCTAATGTCGATTTCCATATGCTAGAATTAGGGTTTATAGTCTTGGATTCAAAGCATGTACAATAGAGAAACCTAGATCCAAGCATTAGGGTTTGTATGAGCACATAGGATGTCTTATGACCAAAACCCATCAAAATCTACATGGAACTGCCAAGTAGTTATCTTACCCGATGGAAAGTAACAAAGTGTATGAGTAGTAAAGTCATTATATGATTAAAGCAAGCCTTGGAACAACGGGCATCAAAACTTTGAATGTGTCATTCAACATCAATGGATGTGATGAAATAGATCCATATAAATGGAACATTAAAGTGCTATCCTATTTTATGACATGGTAGGATCCTTGAGAGAGGATGCCTAAAGACTTTTACATGTAGATGGTCAAAGCAAGTGTTTTGAATTTTGGTGGCAGTTGGGATACGTACCTTCCGTTAGCAGAATTTTCGTATAACAACAGTTACCACGCCAGCATAAACCGACCTCCCTTTGAGATAATTTATGGGGGGAAGTGTAGGACCCCAATCTGTTGGGGCGAGGTCGGTCAGAGATTCATGGGGAGTACTGAGGTAGTACTCAAGACTACGGAGAGGATTCAGCATGTCCGGAGCAGGCTCCAGACTGCTCAGAGTCGGCAGAAAAGCTATGCCGACAAATGTCGTTTAGACTTGGAGTTTCAGGTGGGAGACATGGTTCTCTTGAAGGTGTCACCTTGGAAAGTTGTCATTAGATTCAGGAAGCGGGGCAAGTTGGGCCCCGGATACATTGGACCACTTAGGGTTTTGGTCGGGTAGGACGGGTGGTGTATCGGCAGGATCTGTCAGCCGAGCTTAGTCAGATACACAATACCTTTCTTGTCTCTCAGCTGCGGAAGTGCTTGGTAGATGACTCCGCAGTGGTGCCTTTGGATGATATTTAGGTGGATGACAGCCTGAATTACATCGAGCGACCGGTAGCCATTCTCAATAGGATGAAGAAGGAATTGAGGAACAAGAGGGTAGAGTTTTTGAAGGTGTAGTGGCAGCACCGCAAGGGATCAGAGTGGACATGGGAGCTGGAGGACGAGACGATGGAACACTACCCCGAGCTATTCCTAGGCGCAACGGACTTCGAGGACGAAGTCTAAGATAAGTGGGGGAGATTTATAACACCCGGTTCCTAGTATGTATTTAAACTTATAAAATATTTGTTTTTGTACAGGAACTCAACGAGTTGGATGCCCCAAACTCATCGAGTAAGGAAGGACAATTGGATGTGGTTGGACGAGTCTACTCGACGAGGTTGTAGCCCCAACTCGACGAGTAGATCTGCGTGAGTGAAACCTTAATTTTTAGGGTTTGGCCCCTATTTAATCCCTTTAACCCTCATTCCTGGTCTCTCCTTTAACTCCTATTATCCTAAACCCTACCTAAGAAAACTCGAATCCATTATAGAGAGTTTTGAGCCATTTTATGTGTTCTTTGTGAAGTTGAAGAAGAAGACCCTTGAAGAAAGAATACATACCTAAAAGAGAAAAGTAGATCTAGAAGTTAAGCTCCATTTCTGGTTCAATAGAGGTAAAAGCTCCTAACTTGTTCATTGTCTGTTTAGATCTCTTCATCTCCATTTTTGCTATGTTTTGGTCCAAGTAGCTTGGTCCTTTGGAAATGGACGTCCCAAGTGATTTATCTTTCAGATCTGGGATCTAGAAGATGTTTCATGGCATAAAGGTGCCAACTTTATGGCCATGGAAGCCCCGTGTAAGCTTTGAAGTGTCATTTTGGCCTTTTAAGTCCCAAAAGGCCATGCTTGGAAGGAAATCTGAGACTTTACGTGTTCATTCGGTGTCTAAGGCCTAGATCTCAGTTTTCATGCTTTGGTTTGGAGTATTATGGCTTTTAGGCTAAGATCTAAGTCTTAAGGAACTAGGTTTTGAGCTAAACCCATTAAGAAGGACTATTAATGGCTAAAGTTGGAAACTTTACCCTTAAAAGGGCATTTCTAGTATGTAGATGAAGTATGGAGTTTGGATTTGAAGGATAGGAGCTTAATCTATTAAGATGGTTCAACAGACCGAAGAACTCGTCGAGTCCATAGAGGAACTCAACGAGTTGGATCGAAATGTCCTGATTCTGCAAAGAGGGAAAACTCAACGAGTTCAGGGATGACTCGACGAGTAGAATGGGGAAGTCTCGATATCATGGATACAAAGAATTAGACGAGTTGTGAAAGAACTCGACGAGTTGGATCGTGAGTCCAGAGTTTTTGGATTTATGGAACTCGGCAAGTTAGTCGGTCAACTCGGCGAGTTGAGTCAACTCGGAACATTGACTTTGACCTGATGTTGACTTTGGACAAGGTGTTGACGTTGACCTTGACTTTAACCAATGTTGACCCTAATGGGATTATGATTATGAAAAGGGTAACTGAAGGAAAGGTTTATGTGTAGGCGGTTGGGTGGATTGATTTATGAGCAGGAGACAGTTCATCTACTACGCAACTTTGAGGTGAGTTACCTTCAAGTAGAGGTGGGTCTAAGGCACCAATGTCGGCTCACCAGTAGGTGATAATGTTTGAGACGATTGTCTTTATGATAATTGTCTGGTTTCCACTATCCGGTATGCTCTATGTGCTAGGATGCTATGATATATGTGTTAGTAGTAGGAGGGGTGGAATAGTCCCCGGATACCGGTCGAAAGATACCGAAGGGGTAGACAGTACTCATTCATGCCTAGGAGTATGTTTATGATATGTTATTATGTGGTAGTGGTAGGGGTGAAGAAACTAAATATTTTTTTGTTCGCAGGTCAAATCCATAAAAACCTAAATATTTTTTTGTTCATTGTGTATTTACGTTAAGTGTAAATAAGGTACGCAGGGCGTACCTTGTGAGCCTTGGACACGGGGATAACCCTCCTGGTATGTTGGGCATATCTATAGTACACTGAGTGTACTCGAGCATGAGAAAAACCCTAAAGTTTAGGGTTTGGACCCTATTTAAACACTTTTTAACTCCACCCCAATACCTCTTTTATAACCAGCCTCCTTCGTCCCAAAGCAACTTCTATAAAACCCTAACCCTTTTTTAGAGGAAATTGAGTCTTGTGTGTGTTTTGGTGTGTGTTGGGTGCATCATGAAAAACAAGAGATCATTAAAGGAGGATTAGTTTTCTTGGAGCTTTAATGTTCATCACTCTCTTCACCTTTGCAAGCTTCAGGAGGTAAAAAGCTTCAAACTTTATGAGTCCTTAGCTTAGATCTAGACTTGGGATTATGTTTGGTATGCTTTTGGTCTTTTTGTATGTTTCTTGTAAGTAGAAGTTACTCTAGTACTTGTGTTGGTCATTTCCTGGTATTTCTAGAGTTGTATAATCATAAAGATGGCATCTTGATGGGTTAATCTCAACCATGCATGAGTTGATGGTCTTAATATGAAGTTAGATGTTCGAAATGCATGTTGGGACTCTTTGATCCATGAAAAGGCATCAAGTTGATGACTTTATCATTTAAGACGTTTCCCAAGAACCAGATCTTTGATTTGGATGTTTGGACTTAAGGCATTAAGTGCTTAATGGAGTTTTTGGCAATCAGGGGCATACTTTACGCGTATATAGGCGTACACTCAGTGTATCGTGT
The DNA here is from genome assembly GCF_051521515.1 of Lactuca serriola. Taxonomy (NCBI): domain Eukaryota; kingdom Viridiplantae; phylum Streptophyta; class Magnoliopsida; order Asterales; family Asteraceae; genus Lactuca; species Lactuca serriola. The sequence continues at coordinate 29,510,581 of NC_136409.1, forward strand.
TGTAGTCCCGTTTCCTTTGCTTTGAAAACTTCTACACTGGGAATAAAAAGGTGGTACATCAGGCATACTCACCAGATGGCCTTTTGGGCCTTAGATCTTTTGGTCTATTCTTGGGGCTTAGGTCTTTTGGGCCATTCTTTGGCCTTAGTTCTTTTGGGCCATTAGTAGGCCTTCGGTCATAGATTGTTGGGCATATAGTAGGAAGGATAAAAGGGACTTTTACCCTTTGTGATAGGAATTATCATTTGGACTTTCATTTGTTACCCTAAATAGTGATTAAGGTTGGTTTGAATATGTTCGGTGTGAGGAGCCGTGGTAGCAGCAACCAGAGAGTGTGATTTGTGCATCTTCAGATTTGGGTGAGTTTCCTCACTGTATTTGTGGATCTAAGGCACCAATGTCAGCCCATTAGATTATGTTATATAATGGTAGTGATCTTCGTTACACTTATTGATATGTTTGTATGTGCTTGTTGTCTTTGTGACTCTTTCTAGTATGAATGTATGTTTAGCTGTAGGGGTGAAATAGATCCGTACCGGTTGAAATATATCGCAGGAATCGGAAGGGACTTAGAGAGTCAGACTGTACTCAGGGGTGAAATGGACCTATTGTATGTTATGTATGATGTGTATGTATGATGTATGGTATGTGGTGGAGCTTGCTGCAAATTAGTGAGAACCACATTGTTTTCTCGAAGAAATCTGGCCAGCTTTCGGCACTCAGAGGTCATATGACCTGATATATTACAGAATTGACAAAACGTGGTGGATTTGGGCAGTCGATTACTACTAGTATTGGAGGACCAGTTGGGGCGATTTGTGGGTCCACGTTGCTGCTGAGTAGAGGAGCGATTTTTGAAGCTGCCACGTTGGTAGTTGGAGTTGTCTGATCTTCCATGGGAACAATTAGATTGGCGAGCAGTGTAATCAACAGTGGTGACTACCGGAGTAGTAGAGATTGTGTGCTCTTTTAGGGCTTGCTCAAAGTCTTGTAATTTATCAAATAGTTCGGAATAAGAAAGTGGGTTTTCTCTGATTTTAATGGCAGCTACGATGGTGTCGTATTCAGTTCCTAGTTGGGAGAGGATGTGAACCAGTAAGTCTTCCTCTGAAACAGGGCTTTGTGCGAGAGCTAAGTCATCAGCAATTGACCTCATATCTTGAAGAAACTCAACAATTGATCGATCCTCCTTTGGATTTTTAACAAGTTTCGATTTTAGGGATATAACCCTAGATCGAGAGGCGCTGGCAAAACTGGTAGTGAGGCGTTCCCAGACTTCTTTGGATGTGGTAGCAGATGAGATTAAAGGCTGAATTGAGTCTGAACAGCAGCCAAGAATGGCACTGATGATAGTCTGATCTTGACGATACCAGATGAGATACTCTGGATTCATTTTTTACGCGGAGCTGTCTTTGTCATTCAAGTGTTTGCTTGGAGGTGGCTGGTCACCAGTGATGAATGAATCGAGATGTAGTCCGATTAAAGTAGCTTCAACCTGTCATCGCCAGACAGGAAAATTGTTGGTGGTGAGTTTGATTGGAAAGTGAGTAGCAGCAGTGACTTGAATAATTGTTTTGGCTATCGTGTGTGTGAGACCGAGAGACAAGAAAAAGATGAGGCGGAAGTGTGGGATCAACTCGTGAGAGCAATTATGGGCTCTGATACCATATCAAGGTATACTGAATATGTATTTCAATTTCTGATAATTGAAATCAATGTTACAGAGATGGCTTTATAGCCAGAATACAACAATTAACTAGGAGCTAAAACAGGAGATAGAATCGGTAAACTATTGACTAGTTATTTACATATAAAATAAATACTATAAATTAAATGTAATTTATCCATGTGCCTTAATAGTTCTTTGGAATCCTTCTATTAGAAAATCCGTTGGTGTAGTTGTTCCTCGTGTGTCAGGGTGATACTGTTCTTTGTTTTGGGGTTTGTCCTATCACCAATGACCCTATGATTGCCAAGATTACAAATGTTAGCATGGAAATGAGAAGTAGTTCTAGAGTCCATTGGGCAGTTGAAGTTTATACATTAAGCACAGGTAGTTGGAGAATTCCTACAAGCAAACTGCCTGATAACCCGGTTACTATTAGATGGAATCCGGTTGTTATAGATAAGTTTATTTATTGGTTTGCTTTTTATGGGATTGAGGAATTTGTTAAATATGGGGTAGATGCAAATAAGCTTATTTTGTCATTTTATATGACTACTCAATAATTTACTTTGATAGACTTACCCAACTGTTTTGCACATCAATCTTCCATAGAATTTTCCATTTCTAAGGTAAAGGGGTCTCTTGTGTTGCTTGAATACAGTACAAACAATGAGAAACAAGATTGTGTCATATGGGTGATGAATAATGGTGTTGGGAACTTGTTTTCAAAGTTGTTTGCCATTAACGCACCATATGTATCTATAAAGATTTTGCGATTTATGAAGAATGGTGGTCCCATGATGGAAACACAAGATGAATTTGGAGAACCAGCTGCATTAGTATTCTATGATCTTTGTTCAAAAGACTTCAATCATACTGCTATTTATGCAAAAGGTGGTTCATTTTTTGTTGACTCATACATGGAAACCCTGCTTTTGCTTGATCACCTAGATTCTAGTGCTTTTTCTATCACTAACTGAAGACAAGCCGGTGGCTGCATTGAAAAATCTGCAGCAAATATGCCATCCGTTTATGAGCATGCAGCCAAGAAAGATAATACATAAAGTATTCTATTTCAGGAGTAAGAATCCAAGCTTCTAAAGTAGTAGCTAGTAACCGTTTTCTTTTTTGGTACCATTTTCTCAGTGTGTTAATGTTGAAGTTAAATTCCAGGTTGTAATTCATATGGATTACCATGCATCGATATGACAATTCAACAATAAATGCAACTTAATATATTATATATGATCTTACAGTTCATAAGTTTATATACAACTTCATAGTTTGTACCTGTTTGTCAGTTTCTTCCATAGATCCACCATCCTTTTGTTAACATACCTTAGGCTATCCATTATGCCCACCTCTAACTAATATAGTGGTGGGTGCTACATCTTCACCACTAACCACCACCAAACATATGGGATACCTATCACTAAAGAGATCACTCCACTTGATTTTTTTTAAATATATTTAAATGAAAAATACATAAAAATTGTTTTTTTTTTAATACTAGTTTTTCATTAATTTATAACACCAAATTACATTAATTAAAATAAAAAAAATAAAAATAACATTAAAAATAAAAGTTATAGTAATTAAAATGAAAAAATAAAAATAACATTAAAAATTAAAAACCTAAAAATACCAAACTTTTGATTTGTGTTTTAAGCAAGATTATTCCATTTTAGTAAATTCTTCAACCTTTGCCAAGCTTTGACATGTCCAAAATGTTCATGATTTGTGTTTTCATATTGCTCCATGGCCAAATTAACCGGATCGATATATGTTTCGTGTACGTTCTTTATAAGAAAGTTATAAATTTCATTTAACTCAGAACATTTGACCCACAGATCGTGGCACTTCGAGCATATTTCTTCAACATTTCGAATTGCACAACTCATTAAACCATGGAAGACACTTTCAACATTTCTCCAAAAAGAACCTGACGTTTGAGCAACGCCTTCTTCCGAAACCGTCATCAATGTTTGTGCTAATTTCTCTTCTTCTTCTGACCATTTCTTATTTTTAGGATGCATGGTTTTTAAAAGAACAAACAAAAAAAAGGTATGATGACTAAAGGGAGAAGAAATGTGTGAAAATTAAGAAGATGAGTTGTAATATTAGTAGGTAAATATTGAAGGAAAAAAAAAATTGAAAGTAGTTGTTATAGGAGGTCAAACGAGGTTTAAAGGAAGAAATGAATTGATTGGGTGTTTGAAATCATTGTTCGGAGCACGAAGGGCCACAACCACGAGCCACCGGGATGGTGTGCAGAGTTGTGGTTCATGGCCACCTAGACCACGACCTAGTTTGTGGCCACCATACTGGAAGGTCTTATGCTAATCTTGTAGATGATTGAGTGTTGTGATGGTTTTCTCCATTGGGTTTGCTGTAATTTTCTGATACAAAATCTTTCATATATACATATTTTTGCTCTTAGCGTTGTTGCTAACTTGTTATGTTGATTATAGTAGACGTAAGACATGTGTACTACATCGGTTTATTAAAATTAAAAGTTTAATATAATATTCTAAGCATTACATATTCTTTAAACTAATACTTTTATATAAATAAAAATGATATAATGAATAAAATAACTAATTCAATATATTCTAGCTAGGAGATTTGAAATAGGAAAGAAAGAAAATGGTTGTTGAGCATTTATTCTGGAATTTAATAGAATGATTCACCTTACATATATAAATCGTTAGTAAAATGTGGATTTTATGTTTAAGAAAACAGAAAATACAAGAAAATGACAAGTAGAAAATAATAATTTAAAAAAATTTTAGAAAATGACACGTGTCAAATTCAATAAGAACATGACATTTGGCAAAAATGATTTTCATTAATTAGGTTAGATATATTTGACTTTTTGCTATAATGCCTCTAGCTTTTTATAGACTGTGTGCCTAAAATAATAAATAGAGAAAATGACACAAACGACCTACGAAGTTTTTAGGTTTAATCTTTTTAATCCCTAAAATATTTTGGTTGCTTTATGGGGGTATAAAGTGAGTCATGACCTAGTCCCTTTCACCTCTAACCACCGGTACAGATAGCCACATGTAAAATCTTAACACAAGTTAACAATAACATGACATTTACTAATTACATGGCAACCTTCTTGGAAAGATAAATTATTTCTTGAAATTTGTTCATTTGTTCTTCAACATAACATTCACATATCATCATATTTCCTATTCATCCATTCTCATTGTCGATCTACATATATATTTATTCTTAATAATCGATTTATCTCAAATATTTTATTATCATCACTGATTTCAGTTGTTGGTTTAATCTATTTAGTGACGACGAATTTTAGGGTTTTTCTTCGTCATCCTATTCTTCACTCTACCATGTTTGATCCGAAAATAGTGTAGTTGTTCTTGGTGTTGTAAAGGTGGATTTAAAATTGAAGGAGTTGCGAGTTTTGTTGGTTTTCGGTAAGATGAAGATGTATCGAAACTGGAAATTTCGGTTGGATAACGATTCAAAATTAAGTGTCATTTTTATGGGTTTCATCAAGTAACTAATTTTCATAATGATTGTTTCAAATGACAGTTTATGTTTAGGTCATGGCTTTGAATCTGGGTAAATTATCAAATTTGTGTTGTCAATGGGTTTGAATGATATATGGGTTTATAGATATCGACAAGTTGGGGTATGTAGCCTGCACCTTTTTCGAGCTTCCATTTTATTTTGCAAATTTTTTCTACTTCCATCCATGATGAACGCAATGTGTTATGGGATTGGACCATATGAAATCACTCTGAAACAAGAATCGTGCTTTGAATCTAGGTAAATGATCAAATTTGGGTTGTCAATGGGTTTGAATGATATATAGGTTTACAGATATCGAAAAAGTTGGTGTATGTGGCATGCACCTTTTTCGACCTTCCATTTTATTTTTCAAATCCTCGATGTCCACGCATGATGAATGTGATGTTGTATGGTTTGAATTATGTAGTGAGGTTTCGAAGTACATTTAGGCTTGGGTAGTGTCGAATGTCGAGGTCATGTATTTCGAATGTACGTATTACACAACGCATTTTAGAGGTCGAAGCTTTAATGTTCAACTCTTATGTTTTTTTGTACGTGTCTGTATCTCCCTATAAATAGGGAAAGTATAGGAGTCGAGAGTACTTTTTAAGAGTTTGAGTGCTTGTACTCTTTAGTGTTACTGTACTCTTTCAGACATAATCAAAGTGCCAAACAGGTTCTATGTACATCTTTGATCTTAACGCCTTCAGTTCTTGATTTCATTCATAATACCTAATTCAAACAAACTTCATTTGGTATCAGAGCACGATACTGTGCCACCCCCAAACCGGAATTTTGGAAACGTTTGCGGGTGGATGACGTCATGTACAGTATCACAACAATTGAAAAATAGTAATCAAAGCAACAAAAATCATTGTATTGATAACATAGTATTTACATTGTATTCAAAACATCAATTGTTTAACATTAATACTACAACAAAAGATAAGACGACATACTTCTATACTTCGTCTTCGAAATGCCCGAGAGAGTACACGTCTACTAACTTTCCTGAGAAAACAAGTGTTTTGAAAATGTGTGTCAACATTTAAGTTGGTGAGTTCATAAGTATTTTGTTGGAAAAGTGTGTTCTTTGTTATTGAAAACGTTAATGTGTTCTTCCAGAAAATCCAGTATTTTCTTAGTAAATAAGTCATAGTCTTAGTACTTTTATACCAAAAAGTATAAGTTTCGTTTGTTTATAGTCTGTGATTGGAGGTTGTGATTCAAGTAATTGGTCTGAACCGTACTATTACCTCCTATGATTTCTTAGTGTATCCAAATTATATATAATTAAAATCGAACGAATAGTCGATTAGGTGATTCTGCCCTAAACCCACAACCAAACAAGGAATAGGAAGAAAGACAGAATTCACACATTCCACTGCCTCTCGGATCTTCATTGTATATAACCCTAACATAAACATAAAGTAATCATAGACTTTAGCAAAAAGAATACTCGATATGTGTTTTTCCATAAATCCTGTTCGTAACATATTAGTAAATAATATAAAGTATTTCTTTTCGTGTAACTGTGTGTAAGTCTAGAAATTTTATACTTGCAAATAATGTAATATTGTTTTATTATTTAAATAAAACCCTTGAAAGTATATTTGCCCTAAAATCCGAATGTAAAGTTAATATTCAAATAAAATTATTTGAAAATATATTAAACGTAAATATGTCGTTTTCTCCTTGTGAGTTCTTGTAACTATACTAACCCGGTTGTCCTAATCGCGTTGTTCTTCAGGCATCGAAATGTTAATGATATTTGTCACCCCAAGCCTGCCGGCCTGACTCTCGCTAACATTCGAGGTGTGGGATTGTCAGTCCAAAATAGATTTATACACAAATATCTCGCTCTCCCTGAAATACTCCAAAATACGACCCAATTTTTTTTTCGTTTTAACAATATTAAAAAACATCATATACCGAATGTTATCTCATAAAAACCATACGCCAATATCTCAAGCCATAAATAAGTATCATGATAAAAACCATATAAAACTATATCAAATCACATCTAAGGAAAAACTGAATAAACTCCCAGGAAGAAAAACTAAAGTTGTGGTGTGTGCGATGCCATTATCCCGAGCTCTTCACTTTATTTGCGGAAGTACCTGAAACCAAAACTGAAAATCGTAAGCACGAAACTTAGTCAGCTCCCCCAAACTACCACATACCATACAAACATATAACAACTACTGGGGCTTGCCCACTACATCGGACCGGAGTCCCGAAAATGCATCGAACTGAAGTCCGGAACTAACCAGGGTCTTGCCCTCTACATCGGACCGAAGTCCGGAACTATCTGGGGCCTTACCCCTGCATCGGACCGAGGTCCGGAAACTTCATCGGACCGAAGTCCGGAACTAACTGACTGAACATAGCATATCATAACATAGCAAGTAGCATAAACACTGATACTGCATACTGCATCGGACCAGGGTCCGGAACACATAACACAAAACATGCTTGAATCACAAAGACATCAAGCAATCTAACTACTTCATTGGACCGAGGTCCGAAACTACTGCTAACTAAACGATCCGGCATTGTGGCCGTAGACCCGTTCCTACTGAAAGGGAACTCGCCTCGTGATACTGACTGCTGAACTCCTAAATGAGAAATCCCTGACTGCTGTTCTGGCTGCTTCCCAGCTATCATGGGAAATAAAATACTAAATCAGAATAGGAATTCTCCTATGGGTAAAATGACCATTTTACCCCTGCTATGGCATGGCTCACAACATGGCCCAAAACCCTCAATTCCTTCTAAGTCCATCCATGGCCCCACTATAGGCCCACTAATGGCCCAATTTTCTAAATTAGGCCTATCTCCTCATTTGGGCCCTACTTAAGCCCATAATGAACTTGGCCCAAAATCTAACTTTTGGAGGTCCAATAACAAGATAGGCTTTCCAAGCAAACTATTGGCCCATTAATGGCCCAATTTGCTACATTGGGCCCAAAACCCTTTATTGATCCTTACTCAAGCCCAATACTAAATCCTTGGTCCTTAGCAACTAAATTCTGATGGGCTATTAAGGCCCAAGGACCCTAAGCCTGAAACTCAGCCCACACCGAGGCCCAAAAGACTCGAAGCCCAAACTGGCAGCGTAGGCGGGGCGTACACCAAGGTACGCTTAGCATACTGGCTATTGGCTTGTACGCGGTGCGTACCTCTTTGTACGCCCAGCGTATAACCCTGTTAAGCCAAAATCTCATTAAGTTCTTAATAATCCGATCCAGAAGCTAAAAATCCAGATCCTAAACTTGTTCCATGTCTTAAGCCATAAAGTTGCTTACTTGATGGCTTACAAGTCTCATAAAGGCTCAAACTTCCATAAATAACATTGTACTTCCATGTAGCTAACTAGATCTCATGCATGGTTCCATATAAGCCACAAAGATTGAAACTTTATTTCTAGGAAGATGTTTCTGAGCCTTAAGGATGGCAACCCAAGCTCCAAAACCGACTTACAAGATCAAGACTCAACCATTGGACCTAAAAAGGTCCAAACTTACATAACCTAGATCTAGAAGGAAAGAGGAAGAATGTTCAGAACTTTATACCTTCCTTTGATGACCAAGAGGGTGCTAAGTCCAAATCTTTGAGCTCAAGCTTCTTCTCCAACTTCTTCCCTTCCTTCTTCACTAATTCCTTTCCTTGAAACACTCACAAAAGCTTCTTCACACACAAAGAGAGGATGAGAACGAATTAGGGTTTTCTTGAGAGTAAGGAGGCTGATGGGGAAACAGGGAAGGAGGCTATAATGGGGTTTATATAGCCTTAAACCCCTAAAATTAGGGTTTTTCCTCCGACCGCGTATGTTGGGCGTACCATATGGTACGTTGCGCGTACGCTTCTCATCCCCATGTTTCATTTAGGCGCTACGCCCCGCGTACGGCTTATTGGCAACCTATGCCTCGGCCCAAAGCAAAGAGGCCCAATCTATAAAATACAATTCTATTATAGCCCAAAATAAAACATGAGAATTTAAATAAATTTATACCTCGGAAGATGATCGTTACAAATCTCCCCCACTTGAATCAGACTTCTTCCTCGAAGTCCGCTGCTACTGAATCTGAAAACAATTCCGGATAATGCTCCTGCATCTCCTCCTTTGATTCCCACGTCCACTCTGAACCCTTCCGGTGCTGCCACTGCACCTTCACTAGCTGAACTACCATGTTCCTCAAGGTCATTGTCTTCCGGTCAAAAATCGCGACCGGTCTCTCAATATAATTCAGGCTGCTGTCAACCTGAATGTCCTTTAAGGGTACAACCACTGACTCGTCCACTACACACTTCCGTAACTAAGAAACATGGAAGGTGTTGTGGATCTAACTGAGCTCTGCTGGAAGATCCAACCGATAAGTGACCCGACCCACCTGGGCCAAAACCCTAAAAGGACCGATGAACCTGGGGCCCAACTTTCCCCTCTTCCGAAACCTGATGACACCTTTCCAGGGTGATACCTTCAGGAGGACCATGTCGCCTACCTGAAACTCCAAGTCTGATCGCCTCCTGTCGGCGTAACTCTTCTGCCAACTCTACGCAGTCTGCAGTCTACTACGAACCTGTTGGATCAACTCTGTCGTCTTGAGCACCACTTTGGTGCTCCCAATGACACGCTGACGGACCTCGCCCCAACAAATCAAGGTCCTGCACTTCCTCCCATAGAGCATCTCGAAGGGAGGGCAGTCAATACTCGCATGATAACTGTTGTTATATGAAAATTCCACTAACGGAAGATACGTATCCCAACTGCCACCGAAATCTAGGACACATGCCCAGAGCATGTCCTCAAGAGTCTGAATCGTCCTCTCGCTCGGCCCGTCCGTCTGATGGTGGAAAGTGGTGCTGAAATGGAGACGAGTACCCATCTCGTCATGAAACCGCTTCTAGAATCTGGAAGTAAAACGAATATCTCGGTCTGACACCACTGAAACAGGCACCCCATGACGTGCCATAACCTCTCGCACATAAATATCGGCTAGCTTCTCAGCCGATATGCTCTCCTGGATCGGTATAAAATGAGTACTCTTCGTCAACCGATCCACTATAACCCAAATCGAATCCACTCCACGTGCGGTCCTGGGGAGCTTAGTGATAAAATCCATAGTGATATCCTCCCATTTCCACACTAGAATGTCTAACGTCTGCATCTTGCCGTGAGGCCTCTGGTGCTCCGCCTTAACCTTCCTGCAGGTCAGACACCTCTCCACATACCAGGCGACATCCCGCTTCATGCAAGGACACTAATAGTCGGGTCGAAGATCTCTATACGTCTTCATTGCCCCTAGGTGGATGGAAAATCGAGACATATGATCCTCGTCCATCAACACTTGTCGTACTCTGCCCCAGTACAGTACCCAAACTCTCCCATGAAGGGTCAACAATCCTCGACTGTCATAGTCGAAGGAAGCTACTCGACCCATAATCCTCTCACACTTTTGCCTCTCCTCCTTGAGGCCCTCAACCTCAGCCTCTCTGATTTGCTCCAATCATGGAGTAATTACTGTCATCCTCAAATATATGTCCCTGATCGGGGCTGCTTCCCCCTTGTGGCTCAGGGCGTTGGCCACTACGTTGGCCTTCCGTGGGTGATAAAGGATCTCACAATCATAATCCTTTAACACATCTAACCATCGCCTCTGCCTCATGTTCAGATTCGGCTGATCCATGAGGTACCTCAAGCTCTTGTGATCCATGTAAATGGTACAACGGACCCCATAGAGGTAATGTCTCCAAATCTTGAGGGAAAACACCACTACCCCCAACTCTAAATCATGCGTAGGATAGTTATCCTCGTGAGGCTTCAACTGTCTCGAAGCGTAAGCTATCACACGGCCTCGCTGCATCAACACTGCTCCCATACCTGTGATCGAAGCTTCACAGTAGACTACAAAATCCTCTACTCCCTCTGGCAGGGTAAGGATCGGTGCCTCGCACAATCTCTGCCTGAGGGTCCCAAATGTTGCCTACTGCTCAGACCCCCAGCGAAACACCACCGACTTATTAGTCAATTGGGTGAGCGGTACTGCTATCTTGGAGAAATCTTGGATGAATCTGCTATAGTACCCTACTAAACCTAGGAAGCTCCAAATCTCAGATGGAGATCTTGGGACCTCCCACTGCATCACGACCTCTATCTTGGCCGGATCTACCAAAATACCCTTCTGGTTGACAAGGTATCCAAGGAACTGCACCTCACGCAACCAGAACTCGCACTTGGAGAACTTTGCGAAAAGTCTCTCCCTCCTCAAAATCTCTAGCACCTCTCTCAGGTGTTCCTCGTGCTGCTCCTGAGTCTTGGAATAAACCAAGATGTCATCAATGAATACTATCACTGACTGATCCAACAACGGCCTACATAGGTGGTTCATGAGATCCATGAACGCGGCTAGAGCGTTGGTGACCCCAAACGGCATCACCACGAACTCATAATGATCATACCGGGTCCTAAAAGCAATCTTCTGCACATCCTCATCTCTGACTCGCATCTGATGATACACAGAGCGTAAATCGATCTTGGAAAACCAAGACGCTCCCTGCAACTGATCGAACAAATCATCTATCCTCAGGAGTGGGTAACGGTTCTTCACCATTACCTTATTCAACTCCCGATAATCTATACACATATGGTGTGACCCGTACTTCTTCTTCACAAACAAAATCGGTGCTCCCCAGGGCGAACTGCTCGGCCTGATAAAACCCTTGTTTAGCAGCTCATTCAGCTACGTAGACAACTCCTGCATCTCTGGGGGATCCAACCGATATGGTCCTTAGCTATCGGAGCCGCACCAGGGATCAGGTCAATCCTGAACTCGACCTGTCTCTCGGGAGGTATTCCAGGAAAATCCTCTGGAAATACATCCGGGTAGTCTCGCACTACCGGAACATCATCAATTGTCGTCTTTCCCTTCTCCCGGGCGTCTAAAACATAGGCAATATAACTGGCACAACCCTACTGGAAATAGCGCCTCGCTCTCGCTGCTGAACACAAAACTGGTCCGCGCTGTGGCCTCTTGCCCTGAATCACTAACTCTCCCCCACTGGGAGTGTGAACCCTCACTAACTGTAGCTCACAATCTATCACTGCCCCATTGGGGCTCAGCCAATCCATGCCTACTATGACCTTATTCCTTCACAGGGGAATAGGGACCAAGTCCACCAGAAACTGCTCATCGAATAACTGTAGAGAACATCCTCTGTGTACTCTCGCCACCCTAACGATCCTGCCAACTGCTATCTCAACCTCAAGTGGACAATATAACTCCCGTGGAGCTCTATTAAACCTCTTGCTAAGCGCAAGAGAGACGAATGATCGGGTAGCCTCCGAATCAAACAATATTGTGGCTGAAATGTCGTTCACTGAGAACGACCCTATACAAAACATATAACCATAAGAAACAATCAAAAATAAATGCAAAGATAAGGGAAAAATACATACCAGTCAGCACGTCAGGAGTCGCTCGCGCCTCCTGTGCTGTCAGCTGAAAAGCCCTACTCTTCGCCACCAGCGTCTCAACTCGGCCCTGACGACCATCTGTAATCCTCAAAGTAGCAGGAGAAGGTGCTGACACCTTCCCTGCAGCAACTAAACTCGGACACTGGGACTTTTTATGTCCCCTCTGATTGCACTGGAAGCAAATCAGATCTGAGGCCGCAACGACGGTAGTAGTGGTTGTACAATCTCTGCTCATATGCCCAGTCCGACCGCACTTGTAGCAGCCGGAACTCCCTGCCTTGCATGCCCCGTCGTGCAATCTCCCACACTTGCCACACCGACCGTGGCTCTGCTGACTCCTGGATCTGTGATCTGAAACCTTGGGCTTTTTGCCTGAACTCCCTGTTCCCGAAGCCGCCTCCGGCTTCCTCTTCATCTCCATCTCAAGGTCAATCTCTCTCTCCCGAGCCCTAGCAATCATGTCATCCAGCATTTTACAGCTGGACTGGCTCATAAACTGATGGATATCACTCCGCAGCATCTCATGATAACGAGCCTTCTTCATTTCCTCATCAGTTGCAAACTGAGGAATGAGAAGTGCCCTCTCCCTAAACTTGGCAGTAATCTCCGCCACTATCTCTGTAGTTTGGGTGAGGTCCTGAATCTCCCTAGCTAACTGATGTACCTCAATAACCGGTGCGAACTCAGCTCTGAACCTGGCAGTAAAGTCAGCCCAGGTCATAGCATCCAAAGCTGCATCATCTCCAATGACATGTCCGACCTCCTCCCACCAATCTCGTGCCCTATCCTTCAGAAGACAGGACGCCAATCTGACCTTGTCCCCCTCGGGACACCTGCTCGTGCGGAAGGCGTTGGCCATATCCGCCAACCCTCTAGTACTCGCTATGGGGTCCCGTACCCCATGATAATTTGGAGCTCCACATGCCCGGAACTCCTTGAATGTAAGCGTGCGTGACCCCATCATGGCCGCCACCTCAGCACGGAAAGTGCCCAACCTCTCATCCATCAGCTCTAGGATACCCTCCTTGATCGAACCGAAAATCACAAGAGTCTGCTCAAGTATGATACGAGTAATCTCTAAAGAGAGAAACTCCCTGGTCTGCTCATCTAGATGCTTGGCTCCCAAGCCTGATCCTGATCCCTCTCTGGCACCTGAACTGTTGGCTGCTGGCCTAGGTCGCAAAACCACCATTCTGAAAACATATCATGGCAAACGTCAGTACACTGAAATATCTCAAGGGATCGTTGCTACTACAAGCTTCCCGGTCTCATCTCAGCCTTCCTCGATTCGAGTACGGATCCTCTGCTTTCAGTAGTACGGGCCCATACTACCTTCCACATCTATCCGTACTTTCCTCAAGAACTGCCTTGACTCCACCAAGTCACTCTACTGCTACTGACTTCTGCTACTCACATCCTAGCCTTGCCCTAGGGAAACCTTTGACTCCACCCAAACCAGTCCTCAGCTGTTGAAGGCCTCCTTGTAATGCCAATTAGCCACCACCTGAATACCATCACATGCAATGAGGCTCGGATAATGCTTCGAGTAAAAGACTCATCCTTACAACGGTTAGACTTAAACGAGAGTTGCGCAATAGGGTCAAATCCGGCACTCTGAGATTATTCAACCCTGACCACATGTGAGGTGATGTATTCACCTAATGGCTAACTCCCATCACTCAAAGTCCCACAAAGCACAAAGCAAGTAGCATTCGGATAAAGGAAACATACTCATGCAAACTATTCTCATAACAAGAAACTGTACTAGCATACAATGCTAAGCTCAAACTATCAGGCATAACCTACACATACTATCCTACTACTGTCTACTCACTACTAGCATGCAATTCTCATCAAGCTGAAACACATAAGGCACGCACATAAGGCATCCTCCTAGATCCTTAGTCCTATACTAGCATGCTGTTCTACTGAAACTAAAACTGAACTGATCTGGAACTGAAACTGAAACTGATAATTTCTTTCTAAGTTCTTTTTCAGAAATCCTTTTCGAAAATGTTTTTCCTTTGAAAATCTTTTACCGTTTCCTTAGTTTGAGTTCAGACACACCCGAAAGTGTATCCGAATCCCTCAAACCAAGGCTCAGATACCAACTTGAAACACCCAAAAATACAACCCAAATTTTTTTTCGTTTTAACAATATTAAAAAAAATCATATACTGAATGTTATCTCATAAAAACCATACGTCAATATCTGAAGCCATAAAGAAGTATCATGATAAAAACTATATCAAATCACATATAAGGAAAAACTGAATAAACTCCCAGGAATAAAAGCTGAAGCTGTGGTGTGTGCGATGTCATCATCCCGAGCTCTTCACTTTATTTGCGGAAGTACCTGAAACCAAAACTGAAAACCGTAAGCACGAAGCTTAGTGAGCTCCCCCAAACTACCACATACCATACAAATATATAACAACTACTGGGCCTTGCCCACTGCATCAGACCGGAGTTCAGAAACTGCATCGGACCGAAGTCCGGAACTAACTGCATCGGGCCGAAGTCCGGAACTATCTAGGGCCTTGCCCCTGCATCAGACCGAAGTCCGGAACTAACTGGCTGAACATAGCATATCATAACATAGCAAATAGCATAAACACTGATACTGCATACTGCATCGGGCCAGGGTCCGGAACACATAACACAAAACATGCTTGAATCACAAAGACATCAAGTAATCTAACTACTGCATCGGACCGAGGTCCGGAACTACTTCTAACTAAACGAGCTAACATTGTGGCCGTAGACCCGTTTCTACTGAAAGGGAACTCACCTCGTGATGCTGATTGCTGAACTCCTGAATGAGAAATCCCTGACTGCTGTTCTGGCTGCTTCCCAGCTATCATGGGAAATAAAATACTAAATCAGAATAGGGATTCTCCTAGAGGTAAAATGACCATTTTACCCCTGCTATGGCATGAGTCATAACATGGCCCAAAACCCTCAATTCCTTCTAAATCCATCCATGGCCCCACTATAGGCCCACTAATGGCCCAATTTTCTAAATTGGGCCTATCTCCTCATTTGGGCCCTACTTAAGCCCACAATGAACTTGGCCCAAAATCTAACTTCTGGAGATCCAATAACAAAATAGGCTTTCCAAGCTTGTTATTGGCCCATTAAAGGCCCAATTTGCTATATTGGGCCCAAAACCCTTTATTGGGCCTTACTCAAGCCCAATACTAAATCCCTGTTCCTTAGCAACTGAATTATGATGGGCTATTAAGGCCCAAGGACCCAAAGCCTGAAACTTAGCCCATACCGAGGCCCAAAACACTCGAAGCCCAAACTGGCAGCGTATGCAGGGCGTACACCAAGGTGCGCTGAGCGTACTGGCTGTTGGCTTGTACGCGGTGCGTACCTCCTTGTACGCCCAGCGTATAGCCATGTAAAGCCAAAATCTCATTAAGTGCTTAATATTCCGATCCAGAAGCTAAAAATCCAGATCCTAAGCTTGTTCCATGTCTTAAACATATAGTTGCTTACTTGATGGCTTACAAGTCTCATAAAGGCTCAAACTTCCATAAATAACATTCTACTTCCATGTAGCTAACTAGATCTCATGCATGGTTCCATATAAGCCACAAAGATTGAAACTTTATTGCTAGGAAGATGTTTCTGAGCCTTAAGGATGGCAACCCAAGCTCCAAAACCGACTTACAAGATCAAGACTCAACCTTTTGACCTAGAAAGGTCCAAACTTCCATAACCTAGATCTAGAAGGAAAGAGGAAGAAATTTCAGAACTTTATACCTTCCTTTGATGACTAAGAGGGTGCTAAGTCCAGATCTCTGAGCTCAAGGTTCTTCTCCAACTTCTTCCCTTCCTTATTCACTACTTCCTTTCCTTGAAACACTCACAAAAGCTTCTTCACACACAAAGAGAGGATAAGAACGAATTAGGGTTTTCTTGAGAGTAAGGAGGCTGATGGGGAAACAGGGAAGGAGGCTATAATGGGGTTTATATAGCCTTAAACCCCTAAAATTAGGGTTTTTTCCTCCGACCGCGTATGCTAGACATACTATATGGTACGTTGCGCGTACGCTTCTCATCCCCACATTTCAATTAGGCGCTATGCCCCGCATACAATGGATTACGCCCTGCGTACGGCTTATGGCAGCCTATGCCTCGGCCCAAAGCAAAGAGGCCCAATCCATAAAATACAATTCTATTGTAGCCCAAAATAAAGCTTGAGAATTTAAATAAATTTATACCTCGGAAGACGATCGTTACACTCCCTACAAGAGATTATGGTTACAAGGCAAGACTTTTACCAGTACTTAGATAAGTACACGAAGACGTCTCACAAATTGCATCAACATTTTTACGAGTAACAACTGAAAATCCTTTTAGTTTATAGCATGTAACTTTGTAAAAATAGTTCATTTATTCCATAAACTATAGCTATTATAGTTTATAAGTTTGTTTCCGTGTTGTAACCTGAACTTTGTAAATCGGTATCTTTGTTCCATAAACTATACCTATTATAGTTTATAAGTTTATTTCCATGTTGTGACCTGAACTTTTTAAAATAGTATATTTGTTCCATAAACTATACATATTATAGTTTATAAGTTTTTTTTCGTGTTGTGACCAGAACTTGGTAAAATAGTATGTATATATATATATATATATATATATATATATATATATATATTGTTCCATAAACTATACCTATGATAGTTTATAGGTTTGTTTTCGTGTTGTATGAAAATTGTTGCATCTTAACATGTTCCGTAAACTATATTTATATAGTTTATCATAGGACTCAAGTTATACTTAATAACTATATATATATATATATATATATATATATATATATATATATATATATATATATATATAGTTGAATAAAACGAAATCTCTTGTATTTGTTTATCGTATCGTTATGTTTTACCAAAACTTTGCCCGTATCAATATATGAATTTGATAGTAAAATATTTGCATAAAAATAGAAAGATAAACATATTTGGATGTTTGTGTTTTAACGTAAATTTTCTTGTATATTACTTGTATTCCTCCTCCCCCCCCCTAAAAACATAGAAAATACTTGTAAAAATGTAAGGGTATGAACTCACTTGATAAGGTGGTGATTCGGACAGCACTTCAGTTCAAGAAATGATTTTCCTTGACGAAATCGTGAGTTTTCTGTTGAAAATCAGGCTTACGCAGGCCGACTTTCAAACCGAAAAACTCTTTTCTCGGGGACTTCCGGGTGCTCCGGGCTTTCTTCTAGTGTTAGGGAGGTTCCCTAAGAATGGGCGGGGGGGGGGGGGGGGGGGGTAGAGTGGTTTAAGAGGGTGTTTAGGGTGAAAGGTGTAGAATAGCAAAACAAACCGGGAGATCTCGCACCCTTTTATAGGTGGTCGAAGCCTCGTAGTACGCAGGGCGTAGTCTCACAGTACGTGGGGCGTATAAGACACCCGTCGGACTCTCGGTAGGGGGTACGTGGCTCGCTTCAGACGTGTCTTCTTATGCGAAGGAGGAGCGAATATGTGTCTAGATCCGGTTGAGTCTACGTGGTCAATCCGAGGCCATGCAACGCGAACGCTGGGCGTAACGCTCTACGCGGGGCGTACCCCTTCATACCAACTTCAGAATTTCGACCTTGAACTTCAAAAATTCACGACTTTCACATACAAGCTCCGTTTTCGATGTTCTTTATATCCACGCGTAGGTGAGACCGTACTCTACGACTTTCGTTTAGACTCAGTTGGCTAATTTTGAATTTAGTTTTAATGTTATATATTTAATAGACCAGGACACGAAAAGTCCGTTAAAAATTCATAACTTCTTCATACGAAGTCAGATTTGGACGTACTTTTTATGCACACTCTCGGTTTAAAGTATGTTACAACTTTCGTTTAGGTTGCTAAGGCTAAGAAACATTCGATTGTAAACTCACTTTTTACGTCACACAACGTTGTGTCGGTTCTATCGCGAAACTTCGATAGGTCATAACTTCTTCGTTATAACTCGGATTTCGGTGTTTTTTATATTTCCGAAATCCTTGTCACATCCACTACCACTTTATTTATACAAATCAACTTTATCTAACATTTATTTTTGACACTTATTTTCATCTTAATTATTTTTTATCTTTATTACCTCAAAACGAGTTACAATGGTTGGCCTAGACTATTTGTGAATTTACGGGTACATGGTTGTAGTTTGGACATTGGATGATCTAGAATTTTTCCAATTGTGACAATACAATCATTCAATTCAAGTTTTCTCATTTTTTTTCAAAAGTTATGAGTTGTTCTTTCTGATTCAAAAGATTTTTGCACTTTTGATTAAGAAAACTAGTTTTATTTGAGTGATTTGTTACCTTTCTGCAAATCGTTTGATTGTTTGAGTGTTTTCTGAACAATTTCAGAAAGATTTATCCGATAGGTCTTCTTTGTCTAAAGATTTTCATCAGTTTAGTCTACAACAATGGCGAATTTAACATGAACACAATGTCTAGTTTTTATCATCTACTTGGATCTTCAACTAAGATTCCAATGCTTTTTTCCAGAGTACTACGAACAATGGGCAAATCGCATGGAGGATTACCTCAATGGAATAGACAAAGATCTATGTCACTGTGTTACGAGTGGGAATTATCGTACAGGAAGGCTAGAACAAATGAGTCAAAGTTGAGTTAACAATAAGAATGATACCTAGTATGGTTCTATTAACTAAGCTTACTACTTTACTATTTTGTTCACGTGTTTGGAGATCTCCTCAAACAATATCGATTAGTGTCCCACAAAATATTGGCTGAAATGTAATAAAAACAAAATTATTTTGAGGGAGATGAAAAGATGTAGACATAAAATTAGGATACTTGATGTGGATGCAATCAACAAAGCGATAATACCAATAACCAATATTCATGCCTCTAGTTTTGCTTGTTAAGTGATTAATAAACAAATTAATATCTTCACACACAAAATATAATTCAACATTTGAAAGTCACAAACTGATGAAATAACATACACTTACCAGAGAGAGAACTTTGAAAAAACTTACATTTGTAGCCTGTTTGGATATTCATAGACGAAGTTAGAAAAACCTTAACATGATTTTCACTTAGGCATTATGTCAAATAATTGGGATGTAAATTGGAAGTGGAAAGAAACAATAAATTACCAACACTGCATCTCCAAGCTCAAGATCATTTTGCTTACCATTTGTCAATGGATTGTTTCTCATCAAACCCTAAGTTAATCACCAAAACAAAGAGCATAAACCCACATAAATTCGTAATAAGAAACTCCCCAATAAATAATACATATCTAAAATCATATGCATAAAAATCTAGAAATGGACAAATATAAACACACATTATACCTAAAAATATTATTTCAATGAAGTAACCATAACAATATAGAATGATTCAGAAGAGCCGTTGAATTTTAGTTCAAAAGGGTACAAAAATCAAAGTTGGATATACTAATGTAGAGCTCATGGAAACTTGTATTCCTATTTAGTTTATTATGGAATATGCAACTAAGGAGCATACATCAAACCAATGAAAACATATTACTCCCTCTGTCCCAAAGTAATTGTCCACTTTTGACTTTTAAAGTCTTTTTTTATAACTTTGACCTAAAATATTTGTATTTGTGTTATATATTACTTAATGAAACATATAACAATGAAAACAAATTAAAATACAATCCATTCATATATTTTGCATCAAGTATTATCAATCAAAAAGAAAAATATTTATGGTCAAAGTTGAAGAATAAACACTTTAAAAGTCAAATGTGGACAATTAATTTGGGACAGAGGTAGTAATATTTAGAGAAAGAGTGCTTCTAATCATCATTTATTGAGAAGACGACTATATGGCAATAAGGAAATGCCATGGCCAATTGTTGGCATTTTATGAGATTGAAAGCCAAATTAGATGAATGAATGAATGATAAGTCTGTGGGAAGAACCTAAAAACTTTTGTGGGATATGATATGATGAAATCTATGTTTTTGGAGATGTATGCGTGACAAACAATGAATGGGAGGATTGCTTGATTGAATCTCTATCCTCGTGCTTATCATATGAGGTATTATTATGTGTCTCTATCTAATGAAGAAGTACCTTTAAAGCTTGACGGCGAGGAGAAAAAAATTGGACTAGACACTTGAGAAATAACTGGAGGGAAGCTCAGAAACACCAGTCAAAGCTACATTTTACTACATAACCTGTTGAAATGAAGACAAACATAGTTAAAGCAACATTTAACTACAGAACCTGTTGAATTGGAGACAAACATTCAAGAGATGAAGGAAAATGTCAAGTTAGAAAATGAGATTCATGAGTCATAAATAGAGGTTTTAGTTACATGATGCAATCGTTTCAAGGTGATTCGTGTATGTAATGTTGAGGTATAAGAGGGATGATGATTAAAACAGAAAGAAGGGGAAATTAAACCCTAACGTAATATATTGTGTAACTAAACTAAACCCAACCTAATATATGACTAAAGAAAAGAAAATCAAGAGATTTACCTGAATCGGAAGTTAATGAAAACTACTTTTAGATTTTATGGAGGTTGCTGGAATAAAAAGCAACAATGGTGAGTTGTTTGGTCATTTGTTTGAACGGAGATGGTGATCTTAGGTAAACAGGGCGTAGGAACTTACTCTAGAGTGATAAACCAGATTTGGGAGGGAAGGAAACTTATAGCAATTTCGTGAAACTGGAATTGGTTTGTACTAATTTCGCCAGAGATCGGTGATCGTAAAACAAAAACATGCATACCCCAAATATAATTTTCGTTGGCGATCACTCGCTAAACGCATACCACATGGAAAAAATCGACAATTTCTCTGTCTGTCAATGAACCCTCATTGAAATGCCTTCATTTTCGACCGATTACCAAGGGATTGGGGTGCATCGATAAACAGTTGCAAGATTCGTAGTCGATCCCTCGATAAATCCCGGCTAATATGAAATAATTTGAATAAATAAAGTAAATATCTAAAATATCTCAGATCTTTTGTAAATCCCTAGCTATAAGCCTGAAACTTTGCTACAGAATTTATCCATCGCTAAATGTTGGGAAACAGTAATAACAAAGTGATACATACCAATGATATTGTTTTGTTAATAAATAAATAATACAATCATAAATAGCCTTAGGGATGGGCATGGGTCGGTTTGGTTCGGTTTTTGGCTAAAATCAAACCAAACCATAGAAAGTTGGTTTTTCGAATTTTAAACGCATATAGGTTCGGTTTTTGCATGGGTCGGTTTTTCGGTTTTCCGGGTTGGGTTTATGGGTTTTCGGTTTTAAACCGTGGGTTTATGAGCTCATGTTTTTTTCTAGTTTTTGGGTTCAAACCTAGTGAAAATACGTTGCGATAAATACTATTGTATCTACTTTAAATATAATAAAATAAAGAGTACGAATTCTAGTATTATAAAAGCATAAAAATGTTCAAAAGATCAAAGTTTAACATCATTAACAGTTTGTTGAAATTAAACATAAAGTATTAAAGAGATAAAGTCTAAAGTCTAAAACTAAAAGTTTAAATCATAATATAAATAATTTATATGTGGGTCGGTTCGGTTTTTATGGGCGTTTTTATGGGCGGTTTTATACGTCAAAACCGAACCAAACCGTTATTTTTCGGTTTTTGTAAAATTTAAACCTAAACCGTCGATTATTGCTTTGGTTTCGGTTTTTCGGTTTCAGTTATGTTGGTTTTTCAGTTTTCGGTTCGGTTTTTGCTCATCCTTAAATAGCCTAAGTTAACTTGTGAACATATACCAAACATAATACACACGTAATATTTTTAAATAATTTTATCCTCTCTAATAAATGAATTTTATTTCCAATTGTCACACTCTCATTCAATTTGCCAAATATCATTTTGTAGTTATTTTGAATTAATTTACTTTTCACATGTCATTTTATTAGTTTTTTTATTTTATTAAATTCCACATAACAGTTTAATATAATAATTGCAATGTAGTATTAAATGGATATCAATTTCATTAATGAATATACTTTTTAATTTCAAAATTCTTAAAATTAAAGCTTATTAATTTCTTTTATTTATTTTAATTATTTGTTTAAATTTAAAAATAAAAAACATTTCTATTATAATAACTCATTATTTTATTATTTTCTTATAATTTTAAAGTTCTCAAATATTTTGACCTTTATATATATATATATATATATATATATATATATATATATATATATATATATATATATATATATATATATATATATATATATATACTAGCCGTTTACCCGCGCAAAGCGGCGGACGACAAATAGTTTGTTTCGACAATTAATTTCTTTTCGATGGAGAATGATTATTTTCAATTCAATCATTAGTTTGTTTTAGGAAACATGTCATATTAAAAATAAAGAAAATTCATGAAATGACCAAATTATAGGGTGTTGAGTATTTATTTGGATGAAAAAAGATCTGGTCAAAACCTTGGAAGAGAAGATTTATAGGAGTTTGTTTAAATTTTAATATTATTTTATTAGTGATTAGTCGTACAATTAGCTTAATGATTTGGACGTCTTAAAAAAGTATTTTTATTTTATTCAATCTATTTTTAGAAATAGTAGAATTTGTTTTATAAGATATATATATATATATATATATATATATATATATATATATATATATATATATATATATATATATATATATATAAATTACATGGGCCTCACAACTAGTATTTATAATACTACTGTTATTTTGAAACATATGATTTTTAATAAGAAATTAAATTGCATCCTACCTTTTATTCCTACAATTATTCTTATCCACTAAAATTATGACAAATCACCATTCAATTTAATTGTATTTGATATATTCCTAATATAGTCTTAATGGTTTAGTTTAAAAAATATGGAAAGATAAAACTTGTCATAATTTTATTGGGTAGGAATATTTGTAGGCATAAAAAGTAAGAATCAATTTAATTTCTTATTTTAATATATTATACATAAATAATCTATTTTTAGAACATTACACAATCTACATAAAGAGTTAATGATGAATATAAATATGATTCGAAAAACAATCACATGCACTTCACGATCATTATCATATAAATATGATGAGAAAAACAATCACATGAATATGTTAATATATTAACATAGAAACCACTTCACGATCGTTACCATATAAATCATTGTTTTGAAAACCGGACCGGACCGGCTGGTTCAACCGGTTTAACCGGGAACCGGTAAGTCTACCGGTTCACTTAAGTCTAAAAACCATTTGTAAACAAACCGATAACGAACCAGCGGTTCAACCAAAAACCGGACTGATCAAACCGGACAAAAGCAGAAACCCAATAAAATATTATAAATTTTATACTAAAAAGAAGTTAAAGGGACCCTCTCTGTAATATGGGAGATCCGTTCCTTGGTCTTTAAAAACCCACTCACTCCATTCGTTTTATACACCTTTCCAAAGCCTCCATTTTAGTTTTTTGGGCGATGTGGGATAGACTTGAACAGTGACTTTGAGGATTCTTTTCTACATTCAATAAAATATTTTTTTTTTCTTTTGGCATTACCTTTTTTACAAGAGTTTAAGGAGTAAGTTTATAAATGATTTTAAGGAGTAAGCTTATAAATTATTTGAAGTTGAAATCGGAATGTGCCGTTTCATTTTAAATGTTCAAAAATCATGATATATATATATATATATATATATATATATATATATATATATATATATATATATATATATATATATATATCGTCCGGTTCATCCGGTTTTTAGGACCGGTTCGACCG
Source organism: Lactuca serriola (assembly GCF_051521515.1). Lineage (NCBI taxonomy): Eukaryota > Viridiplantae > Streptophyta > Magnoliopsida > Asterales > Asteraceae > Lactuca > Lactuca serriola. The sequence goes on from NC_136409.1 coordinate 29,535,058, forward strand.
GTCAAACCAGTTGAACCATCGAACCGGTAAGACGAGCGGTTCAATGTCCGGTCCGGTTTTCAAAACATTGATATAAATATGATGCGAAAAACAATCACATGCACCATTCATTTAAACATTTTACAAAAATAACGCCCACTTTCCAAGTAAACGGTTTCGGATGGAAAGAAATCTCAATTCCAGACAATTCATATAATCATCACTCCCGCCACCTGGAAAACGTTGCCGCGCTCCATTATTCAAAAACTGATATCTTTAAATCATCAATTACTGCTTGTCTCTCCATTCATATAAACCCTAGCAACTCAACTCCCTAACCATGTCCCAAAATCAAAATGTCAGACAACATACCTTACGAAATTCAAGCAGAAATCATCAAAAGACTTCCTGTGAAGTCACTGGTTCAATTCAGATCCGTCTCCAAACAATGGAAGTCTTTAATCGACAGCCGTGAGTTTCTTGCTGCTTACAATATCTACCACAATCATCCTCAGCGTTTAATCGTATGGTATGAATATCCAGTAGACACCGAGGAAAAGTATGTTTCATTTGTTGATGATGAAACTTTCACCAAAAAAAGGTTCGTTGTGACTCTTCCTGTGCTCGCTAAAGTACTTAACGACTCACGTGTGGTTGGTAGCTCTCAAGGATTGTTATGCTTGCATGGCTATTATCGAGTTCCACGTCATTCTCGTCACAATTCTGTAAGAGAGATGCTGTTCTTTGCACGGCCGGTCCTGAAAAATGAAATATTGTTAAAGGTCCAGGACGAACTAGCAAAAAAGGGCCCTTATCTTTATTATAACTTTATATTTTTAAATAAAAATATATAATGAAAAAAATTGGGCCATGTACAGCTGCCCACTTTGCCCCCCCCCCCCCCTCTAAGCCCACCATGGTTCTTTGGAATCCTTCGATTAGAAAGTCTGTTGGTGTAGCTGTGCCAGGTGTGTTACGTTGGGATCTTGAAACCATTCTTGGATTCGGGGTTTGTCCTATCAGAAGTGACCCTATGATTGTGAAGATTACACAGGTTAATGTAAACTGGGAAATGAGAAGTAGGGTTAGCGTCCCTTGGGTGGTTGAAGTTTTCTCATTGAGTCAAGGTAGTTGGAGAATTCTTTCTAGTAATCTGCCTAATAAATCGATTAAACTTAGGCCCTGTTTGATATACATCTAACCGAGTCAAGTCAGCCATTTTGGCTAACTCGGTCAGCTAAAAGTGTTTTATTAGCAAAATTTCGGTGGATGACTCGGTCAGCAAGGTCTGAGTGAGAAAGAGATGGAAGGATGGCTGACTCAGAAAGGAATAAAGGTTTTCCAGCACTACCCTTAAAAACTTGGTGCACAGCAAATCAAAAGAAGGCAGTAGGAATCGAACCTATCACCTTAGGTTTACAAAGTCATATCTTCTCCACTATGCTAGAAGATTTTTTGGTTATATTTGCTGAAATACTTTATATAATGTGTAACGTTGGTTATTATTATTAGTACTATTATTATTAGTAGTATTATTAGTATTATTATTATTACTAGTATTATTATTATTATTATTATTATTATTATTATTATCCTTATTATTATTATTATTATTAGTATTATTATTATTATTATTATTATTATTATTATTATTATTATTATTATTATTATTATATCGCATAAAAACAAATAGCACATCAGGGTAAAATAGTCATTTTGCATCGGTCAGCACGTTCAGTCAGATATAAAATCAAACAGTATAATTTCTTACTCAGACAGACATTTCTCAGTCAGCAATTTCTCAATCAGCAACTATCAAACGGGGCCTTACATGGTCTCAGGTAGTTATAGACAGGTTTATTTTTTGGTTTGCTTTTGACAAGATGGTTGCTGATGATGGTGGTTTTTCCACAAAAAATATGATAATGTCATTTGATATGACTACTGAAGAATTTAGAGTGGTAGATCTACCTGAGAATTTAGTAAACCAGTCTTACGTGAATTTGTCAATCTCTAAGGTATGGGAATCTCTAGCTGTTCTTGAATACGCTACAAACATGATGAATCAAGTTTGTAATGTATGGGTGAAGGATCATGGTGTTCAGAATTTATTTAAAAAGCTATTTACCATTAATGCACCATATGCGTCAATAAGGGCACTGGGATTTACGAAAAGTGGTTAACCTATGATGGAAGTGAAAGATTATTACAAAGAAGCAGCTGCACTTGTTATCTATGAACCCAACTTGGGATACATCAATAATATTGGGATTAGTGGAAATTATGGTTCATTCTTCGTTGGCTATTACATGGAAACCCTACTTCTGCTTGATCAGGCAGATTGTAGTGTTTATTCTAACATTCACAACTAACCCTGGCGACCAGAGATTGCAAGATGTGTAGCTTACAAGAGATGAATTATCGTGCTTTGGAAGGTAAAACAAAATGATATGAGATCTTATAATTTAGGGACCAATATTTTTGTAAGCAGGGGAACTAAACCACTTTCATTATAACAATAGAATAATCCATGTGAAAGGAAGACATATTTTGAATTCATTATAGTAAGCAACATGTTTTTAATATATAAACTTTGTAGCACGTTTTGCCCAATCTTTCCTTTTAGTGGTAGGAATTCAATTGTTGTTTGGTTCTCAAGTGCTTGAGTAGAGATCGAAAAATTCCCTTGACAGAGATCTCAATTGGTTGTTCATGTTAGAATCCTAAGTCTTGGGGTCCAAGCAATCTAATTTATGGAAACTTTAGTTTATTTAGTTTATTGTAAGTTGGTCATAAGTTTCCTAGTCTAATACAAGTTAGTTTGTTAGGCTGTATATACATGTCCATAATCGAGTTATGATTATAAGAATAGATTGTAAAAATATTGGTTTTGAGTGATTTTCCAATTAATCAAAGAGTGAAATCCGGTTATTTTTGCTTTTCATTCTTGTTTTCTAAACTTTAATTGGTATCAGAGCCAAGGAACCGAAGGCTATGAGATTGATTTTGTTACATGTTGACAATCGAGATCAACATGTCAAATGTTGAAGAGGATGCAGAGCCTCCTCCAATGAGAGCGAAGGAGATTGGGTCAACCACCGTAGCATATCCCATGCTGAACTCAACAAATTACATGGTCTGGTCACTAAGGATGAAAGTGGTATTGATAATTCACAAGGTCTAGACCATAATTGATCCAGGAACAAAAGAAAACAAAGAAAAAAATTACCTGGCAATTCGTGTTACACCCAAAAATTTTACGCCAAATTTAAACTTTTTCAATCATAAATAAAACCAAATAGTATTTGTTTACAAAATGTTTTCAAATCATTATTCATCAGAGTGTCCCAATAGCTAGGTCAAAAGGATGAGGAGCGGTACGGTCATGTCTTCGCCTTGCCATGATCTCCTGAAGTACCTGAAACAATAAACTGAAAATTGTAAGCCCGAAAGCTTAGTGAGTTACCCCCAAAATACCAATACCATGCTGATAATACCATATCAGTAACAGACAATCAATAACATGCATATTGGGCCATTAGCCTGACTGGACCGCCCTGCAGGGCCTTTAGTCTATCTAATCCTATCCCGAGCCTTCGGCATGACTGGACCACCACGTGGGCCTACAGTCTTCCCGGACCGCTCATAGGGTATGTTGGCCTTCAGCATAAAGCAGGACCGCCTCAACCCAACCAACAAGCAAATAACCATGTGAGCATAACTATTATATACTGGCATATACAAACATCAAACATATTTATCTCACTGATCATCAATCATAGAAATCTCTCGTAACTAGAGTACCGACCTAGCAGGTCACTAACATACCAATCCCTACGATCATAAGAGCATAATATATTGTCTATCCTGATTCCGATCTAACAGATCATAACCACATGTAGCACATCATAACAGTAACAACTTGAGGGCCGACCTTGGTGCAGTAGACCCTATTGATATAGTGAGGATAACTCACCTTGCAGATGTCAACTCAGTAGATGAACTCCAACTCGGATCACTGACAAAAACTCCACCACCTATTACCATAATATAATTATACCCATAAGTTCCCAACCTTTCAAGGTACCCCAAAATCCAACTAATCAAACCCTGGTCAAAATCAAAGTCATCAGTCAAGGTCAACAGTCCATGTTGACCCTAACTCGCCGAGTATCCTCAGCTACTCGCCGAGTTCCTTGAAGTAATTTCCCACTCGCCAAGTCACAGAGTGACTCGTCGAGTTCCTTTGGTTTACGGTTGAACTCTAAGGCCACTCGTTGAGTTTCCTTCTTGCAACTCGACGGTTACACACGCATACATAAATTGGGAAACCTCAACCGACTCGCCAAGTGGTTCATACAACTCGTCGGGTTCTATGGCAATCTTCATCGGACTCGTCAAGTTGTTCATCCAACTCGTCGGGTCCATGCCTATCTTCATATGAATCGCCGAGTCGACCTTGCGACTCACCGAGTTCCTTCAATCCTTATGCCATACAGACTCTTTTAAGCCATGTAGTGGCTCCAAATTACAGATCCAAGCTTTTAAGGCATGCATCTCACATAAAGTTGCAAACTTTACGTGCATGCATGGATAAAAAGGTTCTTAATGTCAAATCCAAGCTCACAATGGGGGGTTTCATACTCAAGGAGGCTTCATACATGACCAAGCTTAGAGCTTTATGACTCTAGAACCCAAGAAGGGTCCAGATCTAAAGTTACAACTTCAGATCTAGCTCATATCCCACACTATCATCTCAATCAAACCATAAAAACCCTAAATCTCAACCAAGTGAGGTCTAGAAGGAAAATGAAGTAAATGTGACGACTTGATACCTCCAAATGATGCTAACTGAGGTAGATTTCTGATTCCCACATCTTCCTTGCTCCTAGTCTCTTGCCCTCCAAGTTCTTCCTTTCCAAAAGCCTCCTTTCTAAAGCTTAAGACACACAAGGATGAAGCACCACACGAATTAGGGTTTTTCTGAGCTCTCAACGACTCTAAAGAGGCCAAAGGAGGCTTATGATTCCTTAAATATGGTGCAAAACCCTGGGATCTAGGGTTTCTTCTGCCAGCTCCTACTCGTCGAGTTCTTCATGGACTCGGCGAGTAGGCCACTAAACACACGATCTCACCCCGCTGCTACTCGACGAGTTGGGAAACTAACTCGTCGAGTATATCTTAAAACCAAATAAACTTTCATTTAAATCAATACCTGAGAATCGGGGTGTTACAATTCGATTGATCTACCAAGTGATACCAAAATCGCTGATTATGCAACTGAGAGATGTTGAATTAGCTAAAACCATCTGAATTCGATCAAAGCAAGGCACGCCGACACCGATCAGGTGAAAGAAGCCCGACTTCAAACCCTAAATTTCGATTTCTACAGGCTGAAGATGATCGAGACGGAATTAATCGACAATTTTGCCGGAAAATTGTCTGGAATTTTGTCACAATTGGCAACACTTGGTGAGACGATTGAAGAATCAAAGATGGTGAAGAAATTCCTCAAGTCGTTGCTAAGAAAATACATCCACATCGTGCCCTCCCTTGACCAGGTCCTTGATCTAAAGACAGTGGGCTTCGAGGATGTGGTTGGGCGGTCGAAAGCTTACGAGGAGACAGTAAATGAGTCTGATAATGCAGGAGAAGAACCGAAGGTTTTGTGGTCATCGAGCACTGCAAACAATGGTTCAGGTGGTGGCGATAGCTTATCTGGTGGAGCGAAGGAAAGATCGACAAAGGGAAAAAGGGTTGTCGACTGGTAATCATGGATCAAGAGGGTTTAATGGGTTTGACGGGTCAAGTGGGCCTAAATCATCTAATCGCGTATCACAAAGGGGTAAGCCCAATCACCACAAATCCAATTTTGATTTAACTCAACCCAATTCCACTATTTGCAAAAATTATAATTGTTGTTGTGACAAAAAACGGAAAAATAGAGAAAAAGACCTATCTGAGGTGATTTCTTTTCAGTGTGACAAAGCGGGTCACTTTGCCTCTAAATATCCGGAATGACTCCAAAAATTACAACAATGTGATTTTTCAGAATGTGATGACAACGACGAGCCCGTATTTTAAAATATAGATCGGGGTTGAAGAATTCTCTAGAAGAACATAGAGAGTCGGGGTGATAAAAGATGGTGGCAGAGTAAAGTTTGGAAACAACTTCACAGGGGAAATTAAAGGCTACATGATTATTATGAATGGCAAATTCTCCATTCGGAAGGTAGGGTATGTAGAAGGCCTACAACATAACCTAATAAGTGTTTCACAATTGGTTGTAGGTGCTAGACTGAAAGTGTCATTTGATGACGAGGGTTCTGAAATCATTGAGAAGAAAACAAAAGCAGTGCTTCTAAAATCCAAAAGAAAGGGGGAGATGTATCATTTGAACTTAAAACCGATCACAGGGAAGCCTTCCATTTGGCTTCTTATGAAAGCATCTTCGGATGATAGTTGGTTATGACACCGAACGCTCTCCCATCTAAAAAATCACCTTCTTGTAACTGGAAGTCAATCAAGTATTACAAATAGTATTGCTTCTCTCTATGGTGTTAGATGCATATTCTAGATCGACCTTCTATATACATATGCTTTGCCTCTAGATTCGTTTATGTGTTAATGATCCCTTATGTGGCTCTAGAATTAATGATTTTTATAGAAGCTAGACCTATAGTTTAGATATATTCTAGTGCGGCCAACATTTATTCTTTAAAGCTTTTTGTGGCACATGCAATGTGACAACCCTGAAAGTTTGGGTACTCAGACTCAAATCAAACTGATTCATACATTGTCGGTGTAGCACTCGGTTCCTGGTATGTAATTTATTTTTGTTGTATTTTGCATTTTTGGCCTGGGACTCGGCAAGATGAAAGCCCAACTCGTCGAGTAGGAGTGGGTTTGCACACAGGACTTAAGTGGCGGACTCGTCGAGTCGGTGGCCAGACTCGACGAGTAGGCTCTGACTAGATAAAACTTTAATATGAGGGTTTGCACCCTATTTAATAATCTCTTTCAGCCACCATTCATCCCTATTGCTCCCAAAGACTCTCCATAGAAAACCCTACGTGTTTTGGTGCAAGAACTAAGGCTTTTGAGTGATTTTTGTGGGTTTTGACCTCAAGGAAGAATGAAGAGCATAGAAGGATCAAGAGGAGACTGAAGGATTCGAGTTTGGTTCATCATTTGCAGTCTTTGAAAGGTATAAAGTTTGTACCTTGCTTGCTTGCTTGTTAGATCCCTTTATGGGGAAGATTTAGAGCTTTTAAGCCATATGAGGTGACCAACCATGATTTGAAAACATGGTTGGGGGTCAAGAATTCGGATCTAGCACTTGGGAAGAGTCACAAGGCAGATTTGGGTTGCTTTTGCACCTAAGGCCTCATGCAACAAAAGAGCCATTTTAGAGCCTTTTTGGCTCAAAAGTCCCATGCATTCACGTAAAGTTCGTAACTTTACGTGCTAGATCGAGCTTAGGGTCTTGGATCTATCATTTGGACAAGTATTGTACATCAGAAGTCGGGGATTTAGGGTGTGGACGTTATTGACTCGGCGAGTCCGTTCTTGGGACTCGACGAGTCCAAGGCTTTGAGTCCCATATATGTTGAGGGTCAAAAGAACTCAGTTAGGTGTTAGAAGGTTTGTAGCAGGACAGAAGGAGTGACCCAACGCATTGCACTTAGTTTTAGACTTGGAATTCATGGGACTCAACGAGTGCTAGAACACTCTCGGCGAGTCCAAGGCAATCTTCTTATGTTTGAAGATGAACTCGAAGAGTTGTTCATACAGCTCGGCGAGTCAAGGTCAGGACTTGTTCATCAGATGAAGGTGAACTCGACGAGTTGTTCATACAACTCGGCGAGTCGGATGAAGGTTCATTGATGTTTGTAAAGAAGGGGAACTCGTTGAGTCGTTGCCAAACTCGACAAGTCGAGTCATGGATAAGGAAGAGTAAAGGGTAGGGACTCGACGAGTTAACGGCCCAACTCGGCGAGTCAGGTCAACTGGAAGTTGACTTTGACTTGGACTTGGTTGGGGGTAAAATAGTCATTTTACCCTAAGAGTAGATATCAGATTTTGACTGAGTGTTTTGTGGGGATTATAGCCGGAGGATTTCCGGAGCAGCAGCAGACAGAGGTTTCCCGCGCAGATTATCAGCAGCTACTCGTACGAGGTGAGTTACCTTCCAGTAGGGGTGGGTCTAAGGCCACAATACGGCCAACCAAAGAGGAATATTTAGGAGATGATTGTCTTTGTGATCATTATCTTTTTCTGGTTATGTGCCTTGGTTATGAGATTTATCTGTGTGATATGTTATGTGTATAGTAGGGATCAGTGTCCCTGACAGTGGTCCTTAGGACCAAACGGTAGGTCAGTACCCAGATATGTCTGATTGTATGTTTACATCTTCATGTTGTATGCTAGTGGTAGGGGTGGAATAGTCCCCAGTTACTGGTTGAAAGATACCGATGATGGTTACCGGTTGAAAAGTACCGATGATGATTACCTGTTGAAAGATACCGATGGAAGTTACCGGTTAGAAGATACCGACGATGATTACCGGTTGAAAGATACCAATGATGATTACCGGTTGAAAGATACCGATGATATTGTATGGTATGTGGTATGATGGGGGGGACTCACTAAGCTTTGTGCTTATGGTTTCTGTTTTGGTTTCAAGTATCTCTTCATCTAAAGGGAAGGAGCCGGCGATGTAGCATCTCATCACTCACACACACATGATTCCGCATCATATTTTCTGGGATTGCACTCTGATTTTCATTATTTTGATGCCATGGTTTGGGACACAATATTATGATTTTGTAATGTGTTGCTTTATTGACGATGTTATGGTAAAATGTTTTAAAAATTATTAATTCAAAAATGAAATTTTTGGGCTTGAATTTTGGGATGTTACAAGTTGGTATTAGAGCCCTGGTTTGAGGGATTCGGACACACCCTCGGGGGTGTCTGGACTCAAACCGAGGGACTAAAATATTTTTACAAGGAAAATGGTTTTCTAAAATCTAAATGGAGGGATTTTAAGAAAGACGAAGTGTGTGATGCATGCGACCAGCCGGGCTCAAGTAAGTTTTCCCCAAGATACCCATACTTTCTATGTTATGTTATATGGTTTTGATTCGGAAAACTACATGCGAGAATAGGACTAAGGATCTAGGAGGATGCCTTATATGCCTATTGTATGAGCTGTATGCTAGGACTGTTTAGTTAGCAATAGGATGGCCTGTGCAGGTTATGCCTGATTTGGTTACCCAATGCACGAATGCTGCTTGCTTTTTGCTATGGGGGTTCTGGCCATCTTCAACTAGCTAAGGAACGGATATGTAACAGTATCCGCAAGCTAGTTAGGAGGAGGTGGTGGGGACTCCTAGTGTAGCTGATGGCGGAGGGTAGGTCGTAGAGTGCTCTAGGGAAGCCTAGGATGAGGTCAGTAGAAAGGTCATCGGTAAAAGGGACTTGGTGAAATAGAAGCAATCCTTGAGGAAAGTACAGGTATATGTGGAAGGTAGTATGGGCCCGTACTACTGGAAGCAGAGGATCCGTACTCGAATCAAGGAGGGCCTAGATGGAACCTGGAACCTTGGAAAGTGTGTGAGATCTCTAAAAAGTCTATGTGACCCTGACATTTGTATGTTTATTTTCGAGAATGGTGGTCACACGACATGGAGTGGGAGGTTCAGGATCTGGGTCAGGATCAGGCTCAGGTGCAGGATCCGAGCATGTAGATGATGGGTTACGCGAGTTCATCGCGTCTGAGATCATGAGAGGTATCCTTGATGCGACGCCGGTTATCTTCGGGTCGATCAAGGAAGGGATCATTGAGCTGATGGAGGATCGCCTCAGGGTGTTCAGGAGTGACTTAGCGGCCAGCCAGTCGGGATCACGCACACTATCCTTTAAGGACTTCAGAGGGAGTGGTGCGTCGGATTTCCATGGGGTGAAAGACCCCATTACTGCTAGGAGATGGATCGTAGACATCGATTCTGTGCAGCTGACGAGCTTCTGCGTGGAAGGGTCGACGGTCTGTTTCGCTGCAGGGTGTTTGAGAGACAGGGCCAGAGATTGGTAGGTGTCGGTTGGTGACTCTCTGGGAGCCTCGGCTGTTGAGGCTATGACCTGGCCAGAATTTGTGACCAGATTCAGGGCGGAGTTTGCGCCAGCTGTGGAGCTTCAGCAGCTGGCTAGGAAGTTCTTGGACATGACACAGACCATGGAGACTTTGGCGGAGATCACCTCCAAGTTTCGGGAGAGGGCATTGCTGGTGCCCCAGTATGGGTGATGAGGACATGAAGAGGACCTGCTACCATGACATGCTACGAGCTAACATCCAGGAGCATGTCAGCTTCTCAGCTTGCCCTACCCTAGATTCCATGATTGCCAGGGCTCGGCAGAGGGAGATTGATCTGGAGAACATCCGGAAGTGGAAGGCAGCGGAGGGGCTGACGGCGGGGGCTGACGGCGAAGAAGCCCAAGGGATCCGATGGTAGGCCGAAAGGCCAGTCAGGGCGGGACCACTGTGGGAAATGTGTTCGGTCACACGAGGGGGCTTGTCGCACTGGGCCGGGTTCAGGCTGCTATAAGTGTGGAAAGGTTGGGCATTTTGGCAGAGATTGTATTGCCCATACTCCTGCGATTTAGATATCAGACCTGATTTGCTTTCATTGCAATAAGAAGGGCCATAAAAAGGCCAATTTCCCTAGATTGACAGCAGCAGTGGCGCCGGCAGTGGCGCCGACTCCAGCGACAGCACGGGTTGTGGATGGTTGGAAGGCCAAGTTGGAGGCTCCAGTGGTTCGAAGCTGAGCATTTCAGCTGACAGCCGAGGAGGCACGCGCTGCACCCGATGTGGTGACGGGTATGATTTCCTATTTTATGCTTTTATGATATGTTGCTGTGATTTTGATATATTATGTGCCTTGCTTAGGATCGTTCCATGTGAACGGTATCCCTGTTCAGGTGTTGTTTGATTCGGGTGCCACTTGATCATTTATCTCTCTTGCGCTTAGCAAGAAGTTTCCAGTTTCTTCGAGCATGTTAGATTGCCTTCTAGAAGTCGAGCTTGCGGACGACCGGTCGGTACGAGCGTCAGAGGTCTACCGGGATTGTGTTTTGAGGATGTTCGAGGAACGTTACCTGGTGGACTTGGTTCCCATACCTTTGTGGAGGAACAAGGTTATTATTGTTACGGATTGGTTGAGCCCCAATGGGGCAGTGATTGACTACGCGCAACAGTCAATACATATTAAGACCCCTAGTGGGGGAGAGCTGGTGGTTCAGGGCGAAAGGCCACAGCAAGGACCAGCTTTATGTTCGGCAGCGAGGGCTAGGCGCTACCTCTAGCAGGGTTGCGCAGGTTATGTCGCCTATGTTATGGATACCCAGGAGGCGGGTAGGGCGACGGTGGGCGATGTGTCTGTAATGTAGGAGTTTGAGGACGTATTCCCTAAGGAGTTGCCCGGGGTACCTTCGGAGAGACAGGTGGAATTTAGAATAGACCTGGTCCCTGGTGCGGCTCCGATAGCCAAGGCACCGTATCGGTTGGCTCCTCCTGAGATGCAAGAGTTGTCTACACAGCTGTAGGAGCTGTTAGACAAGGGATTCATTAGACCGAGCAGTTCACCCTTGGGAGCCCCGATTCTGTTTGTGAAGAAGAAGGACGGGTCGCATTGGATGTGCATAGATTATCGGGAGCTGAATAAGGTGATGGTGAAGAACCGTTACCCACTCCTAAGGATCAATGATCTCTTTGACCAGCTGCAGGGAGCATCTTGGTTCTCCAAGATTGATTTGCATTCAGGGTATCACCAGATGAGGGTCAGAGAGGAGGATGTGCAGAAGACTGCCTTTCAGACCCGTTATGTTCACTATGAGTTTGTGGTGATGCCTTTCGGGCTCACCAATTCTGCTTCCGTGTTCATGGATCTCATGCACCGTGTGTGCAGGCCGATGTTGGATCAGTCTGTGATAGTTTTCATCGATGACATCTTGGTCTATTCCAAGACGCAGGAGGAGCACAAGGAGAATCTGCGAGAGGTTCTAGAGATTTTGAGAAGGGAGAACTTGTATGCTAAGTCCTCCAAGTATGAGTTCTGGTTGAGCGAGGTGCAGTTTCTTAGGCACCTTGTCAACCAGAACAGGATTTCGGTAGATCCAGCCAAAGTGGAGGTTGTGATGAGATGGGAGGCTCCGAGGTCTCCATCTGAGATTCGGAGTTTCCTAGGATTAACCGGCTACTATCGGATATTCATCCAGGATTTCTCCAAGATAGTCGTACCCCTGACCAAGCTAACGAGGAAGGCTGTGGACTTTCGTTGGGGGCCTGAGTAGTAGGCTGCATTCGAGACATTGAGACAGAGATTGTGCGAGGCGCCAATTTTAGCCCTGCTAGAGGGCATGGAGGATTTCGTCGTGTACTGTAATGTGTCCATCTCGGGTTTGGGCATAGTATTGATGCAGAGAGGGCATGCCATTGCTTACGCTTCGAGGCAGCTGAAGCCTCATGAAGTGAACTACCTGACACATGATTTGGAGCTGGGGGCTATTGTGTTCGCCTATTTGGCGTCATTACCTCTATGGAGTTCGTTGTACGATTTACACGGACCACAAGAGCCTGAGGTATCTCATGGACCAGCCAAATCTTAATATGAGGAAGCGTCGGTGGCTTGATGTGGTAAAGGATTATGACTGTGACATCTTCTACCACCCGGGAAAGGCCATTGTGGTGGCTGACCCGCTTAGCCGCAAGGCAGCGCCGATCAGGGATATCTATCTGAGGATGACAGTGGTGACTCCACTTTTGGAGCAGATTCGGGAGGCCCGGTAGGAGGCCATGAAGGAGGAACATCAGAAGAGCGAGCGGATTGTGGGACAGGTTTCCTCCTTCGACTATGACAGTCGAGGATTATTGACACTACACTGTAGGGTGTGGGTGCCATACCACGGGGGTGTATGCTAGGTTCTGATGGAGGAGGCGCATAAATCTCAATTCTCCATTCATCCCGGGGCGACGAAGATGTATAGGGATCTTCGCCTGTACTATTGGTGGCCCTACATGAAGCGGGATGTAGCATGGTACGTGAGCAGTGCTTGACCTGCAGGAAGGTCAAGGCTGAGCACCAGAGGCCACATGGCAATATGCAGTCGTTGGATATTCCGTTGTGGAAATGGGAGGACATTACGATGGATTTTATCACAAAGCTACCCATGACCGCGCGAGGGGTGGATTCGATTTGGGTCATCGTCGATCGATTAACCAAGAGCGCTCATTTTATTCCGATTCAAGAGAGCATCTCGGCCGAGAAGCTGGACGACATCTATATCAGGGAGGTGGTGGCGCGGCACGGGGTGCCAGTGTCGGTGATTTCAGACAGAGATGTTCGGTTCACTTCCAGGTTTTGGAAGAAGTTTCATGACGAGTTGGGTACTAGTATGCATTTTAGCACCGCCTTCCACCCGCAGACAGATGGTCTGAGTGAGAAAACCATCCAGACTTTGGAGGACATGTTGCGGGCGTGTGTCTTAGACTTCAAAGGTAGTTGGGATACTTACCTTCCATTGGTTGAATTCTCGTACAACAATAGTTATCACGTGAGTATCAATCTGTTGGGTTTTGAGCATTCTAACACTCCTAAGTGTACATGCAACCCTAAATACCTTGGATTTATGTTTTCTCTATTATACATGCAAATAATAACTTCCAAGGTATTATCCTAATCTAGCATACAAATCAATGAATGTAACAAGATAGAATACATACCTCTTTGATGTAGAAAGTCTTCATGAAGCTTGAGTGCCTAGTGCCCCAAGTGTGACACTTCAAATGGTTCACACAAGACCAAATACACTTGGAATAACTTGATATAATTCTACACTTCATGAAATCGGCTAGCCCTCTCTAGAATGATCCTAGTCGCCGATTTTGTCAAGAATAAGATGTTTATATAGTGTTACAATTAGTGTAAACCCTAATTGTCATGACTTTCCATTTCCTTGGATCCATGGGTTCAAATACACCATGGAGCATCCATGGACCATCCTATGGGTTTTAGCCCAACTTGATTATCCATGGAGCATTAGCCCACTATACAAGTATGGATGATTTACACCATCAACCCATATATTTAATTAGTCTTCTATTGATCACTTAATTAATCCTAGATTAATTCTTGATCAATACTAATTAAATAATCTTATTATTCTTATTATTAATATACTAGAACTTATAATATATTAATAACCATAAGTGTCTTATTTCTCTCATTTAGTCTATCCAAGTGCATGATGCCATGCAACCCAAATGGACCATCTCGGGTCGGGTCAAGTCTTACCAATTATAGTTATGGACTTAGACATTAATCCAACAGTCTCCCACTTGGATAAGTCTAAAACTATTATTGCGTATGACTTCAGGAACCGACTGGCAATCGTAGCTCTCAAAAGCTTCTGTCGAACTCTGACCTTGTAGATGAACTCTGACCTTTGTCAATGACTTGTCCATTAGATAAGGGATCATATATTCCTCCATTCTAGATATCATATGGACTGAGACATGGATTATAATCATTCTCTCTGTCCATTTGTTGTTTCCAGATTTCCGATTTATGACGACTGACTAATTGAACAAATCAAATTAGTCCTGGCCCGGCCGAGCACTTCCATTTGTCATCATCAAATCATTGAGGGGCCTACAGATATCGCTTTTATCCCGAAGGTAAAAGGAATGGATAAACTTCGACTCATATGGCTTGTTCTACTACTTGTTGAATCATACACAAAGGCACGTTTTATAACATCGAGTTACCAATGCGTTTTCATGCAATCAATGTACTATAAACGCATAGTAACAACTCATATCTCTAGGTTTGAAGAATATAAGATATTATCGTCTCATGATCACTCGTGATAAAATCCATGAAGTGATTCCAATGAGCACGGGTTGAATCCAATACTCAAAACTTATGAGCACTCATGAGTGTTGTAGCCCTTTGTCCAATACCTTAGAACTCTACAAGCCAACCCACGACAGTCTTAATTCATATCTACTTCCAACATATGACCGACTGTGGATGGTTTGAATAACTTAGTCATTCCGGAAGAATAACCTAGTTTATTCGGGAAGTCAAAACATGCAAAGTGAAACACAATAATAATTGAATCTAATATGGTATCAAAACCTATGAACATAAATAAAACACCTTTTATTTATCACCATATGATTACACATTATTCATTGTATACTATTTTAGCTATCAACTTTATTCTTGAATTTAAAACAATAGTTGTCCCATGCTCCAAGCATGTACACTATGTTTTCTAAACACTAGTCATGCCACACACCAAGTATGCATACTATGTTTGTCTATGATCTTTACTTTGTGAACTAGATCAATTGAACATAACTTCAATGATTCTCTTTTCGCACTCCCAAATCCTTACTGCAAATGCAAGAATTCCAAATTCATGCCATTTACTGAAATCTGTTAGATTCTAAACTTATATGCATTGATCCTCTTATAATGATTATGCACAAAGTCATAAAGACTTGACAACAAACATTACAGAGCATTCCAAAGGAGATCAACTCCTTTGGAAACATCCTTCTTGCATTAAGTTTCCTTAATCTTACACAGATTGAAAAAATTTCTAACTTTGAAACATTTCCAGATTCCATTTTGACTATCACTTCTGAACAAGAGTTGCCTCCTTCCAGATTATGTCAATATGGTCCTTCCAGAATTATCACTATACTTCCAACTATCCTTGAGCAACCAATCTTTGGTAAACCTTAGATTGTCCTCGACAGTTGTTTAATCCTTTTAGTCATATCCAGTTCTAAACCTTTTCCCTTCTTAATGCACCAGGCATCTGGAAAATTTTAGAATGGATGAATATAGCACATGTAATCGATCCTATATCCGAAGCATATGGGACACGATTCATGATGTCTCACATAAAGACTAAACCAGTCTTTTGCTATAACATTTCCATTTCAATTTGCCAAGTTCTCATAATTCAGATTATGAAAAGGGATGTCGTAATCATAATCGAATTTAAGAACGCAAATAATGGACCCATATACAGAATTTCCTTATGTTGAGCCATTGCAACATGAAATTCATATATATATCCATGACTAAATGATTAAAGCCTCATGATCTAAGCTTATAGATTTGAGATGAAGTATAGTTTCCTCTCCCTTAATTATAGCAAAACAACTTTTCCCAATTGAAACCTTTTGTTTTCTATAATTAACATTGCTAGCTTGCAATACTTATCATAATTATCATGCTCCCACTAACATGATGATTATTAGCATGACACTTATGCTCCCACTAGCTTTGACATGTACTCAGAAATCAGCTGGACTTCTAGAAATCAATACTTCATTGACTTTCTTACCAAAGTTCAGATTTCTGATGCTAGATTGTTTTGATAAAACTTTATCAAAATCATACACCTTCCCTTAGATAGCACACTTGTGTATCTAAAAAATTATGAAGAGGAATTCCGAAATCATAATAGTCAGACCTTTTTGCCAATTCTCACAAGTCCAGGTTAGTGTGCCGGTAAACCACACACGCTCCACTAACGACTTTGAGAATGCAAACATCACAGTTGCTATCTAGCTAAAATCTACTTAGTGAAAGTGTTTCCTCACCATCATTTTCATGAATCGGAGAGAAACCTTATAACACTTAGATTTAATGGTGTATCTGTTCTTATCCATGTGAATTATCAAAACCATAGTCACAAGACAAGGATAATGACAAATCCAAACTCATATGGACTGAACTCAATCTTAATTTCTTGCCACCTGGCAGCTCGAGGGCCTGCCATTGCTTCCAAGTTGTTTGTGCAACAAATTGAGAACTCTAAGAACTCATATGCAAATCCAAATTTAACTGGAATGGGCACAGAATATGTCAACACGATAGGTTATAAACCTCAAGTCGTGTGCTAGTGAAGAACTTCATGTTCTATTCTTGATTAGTTCTTGAGACTTTCAAGACCTTTAAGACTCCCACTGTCCTCTTGACCTATAAGAATCCCTTGTCAAATATCCAAGAGATAGTGTGGATTCTAATCAAGACAAACACTTCACACAATTGACCTAAGTTGGTCTTTGTTTTATCCAAAACATCACAACTTACCAATTTCAAATGTACAAGAGTAGAAAACTTTTACTCTTACATTTGACAAGTGTTTTAAACCTTCTTTAAGACATGTCACTCAAGTTACAATCTTGGAGTATAACTCTAAAAATTGTTTTGGAACGAAGTATGACTCATCTTCTTGATTTAACCATTTCAAAAATTCAAGATCCCTCTTCTTAGTCATAAGAATGCACTAAGATTTCCTTAGAGAACTAATTGTGCTATGGTTTCTTAATCATTAAGATGATCACAAAAACTGATACTAAAGTACTCTCCCATCTTTTCAGATTTGAGAAACTTTTATCCTTCTGCCTAATTCGATTCTTCTTATTCGCTCTGTCATACATTGGAACCTTTTTCCAATGTCTCAGAATTACACTTAAGCTTGTAAGTATAATCATATTTACTAAGCTTTAGTAAACTATGACGAATAGTTTTATCAATCTTTTGTGGTGGACTTGACAAGTGCATAAGAATGTGTACTCAATCCCTTAGTCCTTCTCATTACTCACACATCCATGTGAAAAGTAATTCGTCTTAATTTTCAATACTTGAAAGTTCTCATTCATCATGCTATACAACTTGCATGATTCCGAGTTCCGGTCCAATTGAAACTTGGGTGATGAGAATCTTTCCTTATTTGGTAAATTTTGACATTACCACAAATGAAAGAATCAATTTCATATTTCCACTCTTGCTATTAATGGAATCATATAAGCAACAACTTTTTCCTCAAATGCCATTGTAAGGATATTTTAAAATAAATAAAATCAAAAAATTTTCTTTTATTCTAAAACTTTGCGGAAAAACTTATCCTTACAATTCATATGAAAACTTGTTGTTATCTATTCCTAAGCAATATCTCATAACTCCTAAGAAGTAGCTCAAGAATCCGATCTACAAACTACGCAATAGAAATCCATCTACGCGATCAGATTCAACATATTCTTTCTTTAAGTTTCTTCACTTTTCCTTGATTCTTAAAACATCACCATGTGACCCAGTCACATCATGTATCAAGAATCTCAGAATAGAAACTTAACAGAGTTAGATAGTGGACTTTACCTGAAGTAGAGTCAAATTATTGACTTTAACATCCTTAGGTAAATTTGGCAGCTTCGCAACCAATTCCCCTTTCTTTGGCAATATAAACATATGGACCCTTTGATAATGGTACACGAGACTATCACAGACTTAACTTTTCTCTTTACCATTTGGTCAACCGAGTTGACTATGGCTGATCCCTTTCCACTGGGAAGAGAATGCTTTTCTGGATTTCCTATGTCACTATTGTCAATGTCCATCAAGTTTTATGGAAGTTGATCTTAACAAATAGATAAGATCATTAACGGTCTTGTCATAGTCTGTTTCATAGGTGTCCCAAAGGAACTCACTATGTGACTTAGAAAGTGATTGAACCACCAACTTTCTCAAGACTTTGACACCCAACTCTCCCGGCTTGTCAATATGTGACTACATCTCCAAGACGTGACCACACCTAGACCTTGCCTTGCCAATTGGGCTTGAGTGACCTTAAACTTTTCAAGAACTTGTGGGTTAGGGAGAATAATTGGAGAAGGTGAATTAAGTATGATTTCCATGGGACATCATCTTCATTTAGGAAAGCTTGTTTCAAGAGATTTGGGAAGATCATAAATGTCTAAACCAGACATCTTTTGGGAGATATTCAAGATAGTTGATTTTAAAGTCCTTAATATGACACCCAATATGAAATATTAAGGCTAGGACCCAACAAACTATTTTATAACTTAGAAGAGGTATGCCGTAATCCAAGCTATAAAATATTTGAAGGTAGGTGAATGACGATTCACCAATTTCCACCAAGATAAACGAAATGTATTATTAGGTTTTAATTTGTTTTTTTTTTTGAAACTCCTATATCTTTGAGATTCATTGAACTGTTCAATGGCATGTTTCAATCTCGAGTGTGCCCTTCAGGTTTTGTGACTGGGATGCCGATGATCACAAAACAAAGTGTGAAGTAACCATGCAAATTACTTGGTACCCTTAAGTGTTTACCCCTCAATCGATGTGCCGGTTAACCACACACGCTCCATCGATACTATGATAAACATTAAGTTACCCTTTGCCTACCTTCTTAAATACGAGTTAGTGTGCCGGTTAACCACACACGCTCCACTAACCGACTTAAACAAAGTGCAAAGTGTAATTTCATGGATTAGCACCTTATTCACATTTTCCTAAGTAACTAAGATTGGGAATTATTAAGAGTTAAGTTACTTAGTATTTATCATTAATACTTTTAATGAAGCAAGAATTATAGTCCTGTCAAACCCGTTCGGCTAACGACCCTCCACCGGTCAAGCAAGCGGTGGGTGAGAGTGGACACCCATTAAGTTGCCATTTTATAGGCAACAACCTTATACCCACCTTATAGACCGGCTTCGTGAATGATGCGTACTAGCGGTAAGACTGACTTTACTCTTATACATACATACATATATATATATATATATATATATATATATATATATATTTAACTTTTAAAATTCTAAGGGCTAACTTGGAATTAAAGTATTCATAAGAGAAAACTTTACAAATTCCAAAACTTGAGGGCAAGTTTTGAAACTATTCAAAACTAATTAATTCCATAACTTATGTGTTTAAAGTAGTTTTAATCCTAAAACTCTTCAAGTTCCATAACTTGAGGACAAGTTATGGAAGACTTTAAACTAATAAAAGAATTAACTTTTCTTTATTTTATAACTTATGGAATTAATTAGGGTTACATATTTTATTACTTAATGAAGTAACTCTTGAACCTCCATAACTTAAGGACAAGACTCTTCATCTTTTGTAACCATTGCCAACTTTTATGAGTTTTATGAAACTTAAATGTGACTTTTCATATAACTTGAGGACAAGTTACAAAAACACATTTTAGAATCAACTCTTAGATTAATTTGGATTGAAAACACATAATCAATTCACTTTTCTATTAATCTAAGCAACTCATAAGAACAAGATAACTCAAATCAAACTTTTTCATGTAATTAGCCTAATCACTAAACTAATTCAAAACATGAATCTATTGACAATTATCTTTGAAATTGGATTAGCATGAACATTACCACATCAAAAACAAGTTTATAAGTTCAAAAACAGCTTTGGGTAATGTTCCTAGTCCATTTCTAGCCAAAAACCTCGAAAATATGATGTCTGGGACTCCTACTCGGCGAGTGCATGAACCTACTCGGCGAGTAGGATGATTTTACTCATGGACTCGGCGATTTCATCAGTGGACTCGGCGAGTCCAGTGCCCAGAAAGCCAGAAAATCGAGTTTTTCAGCAATTTGCATCAAGTATAATAGAAAACAAGCCTAAGCTCTGATACCACTGTTGGGTTTTGAGCATTCTAACACTCCTAAGTGTACATGCAACCCTAAATACCTTGGATCTATGTTTTCTCTATTATACATGCAAATAATAACTTCCAAGGTATTATCCTAATCTAGCATACAAAACAATGAATATAACAAGATAGAATACATACCTCTTTGATGTAGAAAGTCTTCATGAAGTTTGAGTGCCTAGTGCCCCAAGTGTGACACCTCAAATGGTTCACACAACACCAAATACACTTGGAATAACTTGATAGAATTCTACACTTCATGAAATCGGCTAGCCCTCTCTAGAATGATCCTAGTCGCCGATTTTGTCAAGAATAAGATGTTTATATAGTGTTACAATTAGTGTAAACCCTAATTGTCATGACTTTCCATTTCCTTGGATCCATGGGTTCAAATACACCATGGAGCATCCATGGACCATCCTATGGGTTTTAGCCCAACTTGATTATCCATAGAGCATTAACCCACTATACAAGTATGGATGATTTACACCATCAACCCATATATTTAATTAGTCTTCTTTTGATCACTTAATTAATCCTAGATTAATTCTTGATCAATACTAATTAAATAATCTTATTATTCTTATTATTAATATACTAGAACTTATAATATATTAATAACCATAAGTGTATTATTTAGCTCATTTAGTCTATCCAAGTGCATGATGCCATGCAACCCAAATGGACCATGCCGGGTCGGGTCAGGTCTTACCAATTATAGTTATGGACTTAGACATTAATCCAACACAATCGTCCTCCCTTTGAGATGTTGTACGGGAGGAAGTGCAGAACCCCAATATGTTGGGGCGAGGTTGGCCAGAGGGTAATGGGGAGTACTGAAGTAGTGCTCAAGACGACATAGAGGATTCAGCAGGTCCGGTGCAGGCTTCAAACTGCTCAGAGCCGGCAGAAAAGTTATGTCGATAAGCGCTGATCAGACCTTGAGTTCCAGGTCGGGAATATGGTTCTCTGGAAGGTGTCGCCGTGGAAGGGCGTCATCCGATTCAGGAAACGGGGCAAGTTGGGCCCCAGGCACATTGGAACATTCAAGGACTTAGCCAGAGTGGGCAAGGTGGCGTATAGGTCTGATCTGCCAGCCGAACTCAACCAGATCCACAGCACTTTCCATGTCTCCCAGCTACGGAAGTTCCTAGTGGACGACTCGGAAATGGTACCCTTAGAGGATATTCAGGTCGATGACAACCTGAATTATATTGAGTGGCCAGTGGCGATCCTCGACCGGAAGTCGAAGGATCTGAGGAACAAGAGGGTGGAGCTAGTGAAGGTGCAATGGCAGCACCAGAAGGGTTCGGAGTGGACTTGGGAACCGGTGGATGAGATGATGAAGCATTACCCAAAACTTTTCCAGGAACGAGTAGTAGACTTCGAGGACAAAGTCTAAAATAAGCTGGTATGTAATTTATTTTTATTGTATTTTTCATTTTTGGCCTGGGACTCGGCGAGTTGAAAGCCCAATTTGTCGAGTATGAGTGGGTCTGGACACGGGACTTAAGTGGCTAACTCGTCAAGTCGGCAGCCAGACTCAACGAGTAGGCTCTGATCGGACAAAACCCTAATCTGACGGTTTGCACCCTATTTAATCATCTCTTTGAGCGACCACTCGTCCCTATTGCTCCCAAAGACACTCCATAGCAAACCCTAAGTGTTTTGGTGCAAGAACTAAGGCTTTTGAGTGATTTTTGTGGGTTTTGACCTCAACAAAGAAGGAAGAGCATAGAAGGGTCAATAGGAGACTGAAGGATTCGGGTTTGGTTCATCATTTGCAGTCTTTGAAAGGTATAAAGTTTTTACCTTGCTTGCTTGTTTGTTAGATCCTTTTTTGGGGAAGATTTAGGGCTTTTAAGCCATATGAGGTGACCAACCATGATTTGCAAACATGTTTGGGGGGTCAAGACTTCATATCTAGCACTTGGGAAGAGTCACAAGGAAGATTTGGGTTGCTTTTGCACCCAAGGAAGGCCCCATGCAACAAAACAGCCATTTTAGAGCCTTTTTGCCACAAAAGTCCCTTGAATGCACGTAAAGTTAGTAACTTTACGTGCTAGATCGAGCTTAGGGTCTTGGATCTATCATTTGGACAAGTGTTGTACATCAGAAATCGAGGATTTAGGGTGTGGATGTTATCGACTCGGCGAGTCTGTTCTTGGAACTCGACGAATCCAAGGCTTTGAGTCCCATATCTGTTGAGGGTCAAAAGAACTCAGTTGGGTGTTAGAAGGGTTATAGCAGGACAGAAGGAGTGACCCAGTGCATTGGAGACCTAGAGTTCATGGGACTCGACAAGTGCTAGAACAGACTTGGTGAGTCCAAGGCAATCTTCTTATGTTTGAAGATGAACTTGACAAGTTGTTCATACAACTCGGTGAGTCAAGGTCAGGACTTGTTCATACAACTAGGGGTAAAATAGTCATTTTATTGTCATAACTAGAAATTTTGGTGCCTTGTAACTACAACACTTATAACAACTATGAATCAATAACATGAAAGCATGCATGATGCTTATTCTATAACAACAAAACTTCACCAAATACTTCATTCTAGCCCTACAAATGGTCAGCAAAGAATTGGAAACCTTTGAAATTCCAATTTGAGTTCACTTTGGACTAGGATTTCCTTATTGGGCCTAATGGACTAATAAACTTCCAAATTATCCATCTTGAATCTAGAACTCTCTAATGGGCCCTAAATGGACCCATATACATGAAACATAATATTTTGAGCCTTAATGGGTCACAACCAAATTAATTTAGCCCTATTAGGTCATAAAAATTACACTTTGATTTATTTGGGCCCAAACATCATCTAAGTGAGTCATAATATGGGCTAAACACTCAAGACCCGATTCTTTCTCTTTCCCTGTCCATTCTCAGTCCAAGCCCACTAAGAAGGAAGAGTTGACTTTGTGTGTGCCAACTCATTTTTATTTAGTGGACTTCCATGCATACTCTCATACTTCCATGCACCTATCTCATCAACCTTCTCTCTTCTCTCCTCTCTTCTTCTCTCGGCCGAACACAACACACACACACTCAAAAAAATTCATTCCATTCACTCAAAACTCTCTAAAAGAAACTCTCTACATTCCTCTCCAAATTTTCGAGATCTAGTAAGCTTTCAAAGAGATCATTCCACAAAAACATCATCTAAGGTAAGTTGATGTTAAATCCATGATCTAGCTACTTCATCTCATCCAAAAATTTCTTCTAAATCCATTCAATCTTGTGATCTTGCACCTTAGCAGCATCTAAGTTCGAGGTCCTCCAAGATGACTTGCTAGGATCGAAATTTCTTCTTCTATTCTTCTTCAAAACCGAAACTACTCAAGGTGAGCTTCATACCCCTCTTTTTTCAGTTTTCATATGTTTTATGGGGGAGAATACATGAAAATGTGTAGATCTATGTGTATATGTATGCTATGTGTGATTTCATGGATGTATGTGTGTGATTTTATGTGTTTTTGTGATGAAAATGCAACCAAAAGGGGCATTAACTCGAGATCTATGACATGAGAAAGGAAAAAAAAACATAATCTAAGTTATTTTACACTAATCTAGTCAAGAAAAATAGCTTATAAGGTTATGAGGAACATATTCTAACATAAAACCCATTTTTGGGCTTAAATTGTCAAAAATACAAAACTTGGGTTAAAAACTATAAATTCACGGTTTCTTGAGGGTCAAAAGAGTCAAAAGAGTTTCTATAATCAATTTTCTGAATATTAGAATTTTCAAAGGACTTGAAATGCAAAATTTTAGCTTAATGGGCTAAATTTGGGCTTTTCGGCCCAATAAGCCCATAATTGCGAAATTTTGAAGTTTTAAGGGGCTGAATTGTAACATTCTACAAAAATGGGGATAAGAAGTAAAGTAGAACTATTTCAAAGGTCATAAATGCTTTTCAATTTAAAAAAGGATCAAAAATGTAAACTTTTTATATTTTGGGCCAAAACTATAAAAGTTGCGAAATAAGGGGCTTCTAACCGAGAAATTCCATTGTGGAAGGGCTAAAGTTGTTTACAAAATAAATTTTGGGTTAAAAATGTCTTTTCAACAAGTTTATGATACAAAAGTGTCAAGAAAAATGTTTTAAGGACTAAAAATGAAATTCTTTTATGTAAAGGACTAAAAGTGTTATTTTTATAAAAGAAAGGTAGTGAAAAGGTAAAAATCATACTTTTAAACAAATTAATTCATTCGTTAAGACAATACAAAAATCAGTAATCACGAATACATTTCAACATCGGAAAACATCGGGTTTTCCGGTGAATTCAATACTACTCGTTTGAAATTTTTATATCTATAATACAAAATTTATATATATATATATATATATATATATATATATATATATATGTATATATATATATATACATATATATATATATATGTATATATATATATATATATATATATATATATATATATATATATATATATATATGTTTTTAAAATCATTCATGCATCAACTTATGGATCTTCACACTTTGATAAACAAATGTCTTTTCAGAAAATATTGGATTTTCTGGGTTTTACAAAATACACAAATCATTTTATCACAACATTGCTTATGAACTCACCAACATTTCATATGTTGACGTTTTTCCAAAATAACTTGTATTCTCAGGTAACAGGTAAGCGAAAGAGTTATAAGAAGTAATGTTAGATGTTATGTTGTTAAATGTACTCAAACTATTTAGGTTATGAATGTGTAGTGTTAAAACAATGTACTTGATGTGAACAATTCCGGTTGAAATATATTGATG
Source organism: Lactuca serriola (assembly GCF_051521515.1). Taxonomy (NCBI): domain Eukaryota; kingdom Viridiplantae; phylum Streptophyta; class Magnoliopsida; order Asterales; family Asteraceae; genus Lactuca; species Lactuca serriola. The sequence goes on from NC_136409.1 coordinate 29,560,394, forward strand.
CATGGTGACGCTTATGTTATGATTCATGTATATTCATTGTGATGATATTTAATTAAAGTCACGCGAGCCCTCGGATGTTTCCGCCGTCTGGTTCGGGGGTGTGACAGGTTGGTTTCAGAGCATTGTTTATAGTGAACTAGCATATCTAACCAGACATTGATATGCAATTAGAAACCAAAAAGGGACTAACTCAACTCTGAACAAAACAAAACAAATAAGAACACAACTATAAAACATCTTTGCCTGTGTGAATTAGGAAACATAATATACTACCAAACAAAACAAGATAATGCTATCATCTCGGGTATGTCGGGACTATTCACGGTTGTATCAAGAAGAGGATGTAGCCTGATCAACTACATTTCCTCCAAGGTACAACTATCACGTGTCCCGAGGAAATCGTGATGGTAGGACAAACCTAAAAGCATACCCCTTTAGCACCAAAAAGAGAACAGCGACTCAATCTATATGTCTTAGGAATGATATTAGCATGTTTATACACTCTCGCAGATAGCATGGCTGGTTTCCATCACCCTGGAGATCCTTATTTCCCTAATCAGGGGAATAACGGATGGCTGGAAGAATCAGAGGAGGAACCTGAAGAGGACCCCGAGGAGGAGTCTGAAGAGGAACCCGAGGAAGACCCCGAGGAGGAATCCGAGGGGGAACCTGAGGCGGAAGCCGAAGGCGGGCCTGCCGAGCCAGTGGTGAACCAGGAGGAGGAGGAAGCCGAAGGAGATCTCGAGGAAGAACCCAACGAAGACGAAGATGGTGATTCGGATGCAAAGTCCGAAGTCATCAACCCCCCTTATCCGATTAGGGTGCCCGCTTATCGGGTAGGCCCCACTAGTCCTACACCCCCCTGGGGTATCGGCCTTTAGAGGTGGAGCAGGCAGCAAGGACAGCGACCCCCGTTCGGCATGTCACACGAGTTCTATGACCTAAGGGATGGAGGACTGGCCGATCGTGCTGTTCTGGTCACGGTGAGACGATTGCGGAACACCGGCGACCTAGCTCAGAGCACCGCCGATCAGATGCACCAGATGCGGACTAGGGTCGAGCGCGTAGAGCAGGAAACGCGAGAGGTTATCCGAGAGTTCCACATGAGACAGGTGAGGTGGGAGGCTCGACTCCAAGATTCAGAACGACAGGTGGCTCGTCTTCAGGGAGCGTCCACTTCCTCAGCACCACCCCTGGCACATCCCACCATGACTAGGACTAGTCATACCCGTCTTTAGTACTATGTCACTGGGATCTATGCTATGTACCCCGACTCTATGTTTAAGTGATTACACTACTCATAGAGCCGTTATGCTGCTGAAATTGCACCACTTATGTATGCTCTCTTGAGCAAAATTTTCATGTATCAAAAATGCGGATAATATTAATGAAAATTTTTATGTGTTCCACTGTGATGTTGTAACCTGCTATGTGTTATATATATCCATGATTGTATGCTAAATTGTGAAATTGCTTAAGTTCGTGCCACACACCTAGTTCATAGGATCACCATCTCACGAAACCATAGGCACTCAACATCTTTCCGTTCCATAACAGAAAAGATGCCTCAACGACCAACTCGCGGTAACCCTGGACCAACCCCTCCAGAGGTTGACTCAGCTGCATTCCAAGTAGCTGTGTCTGCTGCGGTCACCGCAGTAATGGCACAGATTCACCAAGGAAACAATGGAGGAGTCAATGGACAAGGGGCAGGAAGTTCGAACAACGGGATCAATCAAGGACTGACCAAAACATGCTCCTACAAGGATTTTACCAATGCCAAGCCGCGAACCTTTAATGGCACGGGTGGTGCGATAGCCCTGAAAAGGTGGATTGAGAAGGTGGAATCAGTGTTCGAGATATGTGAATGCCCCGAGGAATTGAAAGTGAAGTTTTCCGCGTGCACCTTTGTCGACCAGACTCTCACCTGGTGGAATGGACATATAGAGGCCATGAAGCTCCCTGTATCCAACTCGATGCCATAGACGGAGCTGAAGGAAATGATGATGGCTAAGTACTGCCCTCGTGGTGAAATTCAGAAGATGGAGCAAGATCTGTGGGATCTCACCATCCGAAACTCTGATATAGATGCATACATATCAAAGTTTAGCGAGCTATAATTATTGTGTCCTGAAATGATTACGTCTAAAGGAAAGAAAATCGAACGATTCATCTAGGGATTGACCTCCCCGATTCAAGGAAATGTGATCGCTGCCAAACCTGAAACGTTCGACAGCGCCAAGAGATTGGCCAAGAAGCTGTACGACCACAACAACAAAAAGGGCGAGAAGCCAGCAGAAATCGAGGGAAAGAAAAAGAATGACAACAAGAAAGGAAAGAACAACAAGAGAAAAGGGCGACAAGGCTCGGAATCGGCAAAGAAGCAATAAACGGTGACGGTCAATGTTGCAACCACTCAAGTACCCTTCACACCACATGCTCCAGCCTCAGCTAATCCAAGTGCTCCTAGGCATTATTCTAGGAATCTCCCAAAGTACAACAAGTGCAACTACCACCATAACGGCGAATGTAGGGAAATGCATTGCACCAGTTGCAATCGGAAGGTTCACACTGCAAAGTATTTCAGGACCTATCCTCCCCAAAATCAACCACAAGGAAACAACAACAACAATAGCAACCGCAACAACAATAACAACAGCACCAACAATAGCAGCAATAACACGGGATCAAGCCCCACTTGCTACGGATGTGGAAGGACAGGGCATATCCGTTGGAATTGCCACAACACCAACAACTCTGGGAACGCAGGAATAGGAAGGGTGCTAGGTATGGGTTAGAGAGAAGCGGTTCAGGATCCCACTGTTGTTACTAGTACGTTTCTCCTAAACCACACTTATGCATGCATCCTATTTGACACCAGAGCAAAACGGAGCTTTGTGAGTAATAAATTCAAACACTTGTTAAATCAACAACCCCAGAAGCTTCATGAAACCTTCACGGTAGAAATGGCTAATGGGAAGACATAATCCACTAGGGAAATCTATATCGGATGTACCCTAGCCTTAAATCACCATGTCTTTCAAATAAACTTAATGCTTGTTTCCATTAGGAGTTTTGATGTGATTATTGGCATGGATTGGTTAAGCCCCCACCATGCTGAAATTATGTGTCACGAGAAGGCCGTTCGCCTTCATCTTCCAAATCGCGAAACCCTAGTTGTTGACGGGGACAAACCCAGCATGAACCTTCATCTTATCTCGCGCATTAAGGCGTAGAAGCACCTACGAAAGGAGGACTTAACGTTCCTAGCTCACATAGTAGACAAATCCAAGAAAGAGGTCAACATTCAAGGGATTCCAGTAGCTTGTGAATTCCCAGATGTTTTCCTGATGATCTTCCGGGGATACCCCCAGAAAGACAAGTCGAGTTTCGAATTGACCTTGTACCAGGAGCTACCCCCATCGCTAAATCGCCCTACAGATTAGATCTTGTGGAGATGCAAGAGTTTTCCAGTCAACACATTGAGCTTTTGGATAAAGGATTCATCCGACCCAATTTCTCACCATGGGGAGCTCCAGTTCTCTTTGTCAAGAAGAAAGACGGTACATTCAGGATCTGTATCGACTACAGAGAACTTAACAAGCTTACTATCAAAAACCGATATCCACTTCCACGAATCGATGACCTATTCGATCAGCTCTAAGGAGCTAGTCACTTCTTAAAGATAGATCTACGATCTGGATACCACCAACTCAAGGTCCGGGAGGAGGATATTCCAAAAACCGCCTTCCGAACTCGTTACGTACATTATGAATTTGTTGTAATGCCCTTCGGTCTAGCGAATTCTATTACCATATTCATGGACCTAATGAATCGAATCTGCCGACCTTTTCTTGATAATTTCGTAATCATTTTCATCGATGATATCCTAGTATATTCCCGAAGCGAAGAAGAACACGGCCAACACCTTCGACAAATCCTGGAAACCCTGCGAACTGAAAAGTTGTACGCAAAACTCTCTAAGTGCGAGTTTTGGCTACAAAGCATGAACTTTTTGGGACATGTTGTTAGCCAGGAAGGAATTCATGTGGATCCTTCTAAAATCCAAGCTATCGAAGGATGGGCAATCCCAACAACACCCACAGAAATTTGCTAGTTTCTGGGTCTCGCAGGCTATTACAGGAGATTCCTCCAGAACTTCTCTAGGACGGCCAAACCGCTTACCATTCTTACGCAAAAGGGCATACCCATTGTATGGACAGACAAGCAGGAAGCTGCATTTCGATCTCTGAAGCAAGAACTCTGCAGTACGCCGGTGCTATCGCTACCCGAAGGAACGGATGAATTTATAGTCTACTGTGATCCGTCAAATCAGGGTTTAGGCTGTGTACTCATGCAGCGTGGAAAAGTGATAGCTTACGCGTCCCAGCAGCTAAAGACGCACGAAGTGAATTATACGACCAACGATCTGGAGCTGGGAGCAGTGGTCTTCGCCCTGAAGATTTGGAGACACTACCTGTACGGTACCAAGTGCACTATCTTCACTGACCACAAGAGTCTTCAGCACATCTTGAATCAAAAGGAGCTAAACATGAGGAACGAAGATGGGTCGAACTGCTAAATGACTATGAGTGCGAAATAAAGTATCATCCAGGCAAGGCTAACGTAGTAGCCGATGCCTTGATTCGGAAAGAATACTCAAGTCGTCGTGTGAAAACTCTCTCGATAACCATCCAATCCCACCTAACCTCGCAAATCAGAACGACCCAGTCAGATGCCATGAAGGCGGAAAACAAGACAAGTGAAGCGCTGCATGGAATGGAAAAGAACTTGGAGGTGAAGGAAAATGGAGCATACTACTTCATGAACCACATATGGGTCCCTACACTTGGGGGATTCAGAGAGGTAGTCATGAACGAAGCTCACAAGACGCGATACTCTATCCATCCGAGTTTAGACAAAATCTACTTGGATGTTAAGCAACATTATTGGTGGCCAAATATGAAGGCAGAGATTGCCACTTACGTGAGCAAGTACCTCACTTGCGCTAAAGTAAAGGTGGAATATCATAAGCCCTCTGGATTACTACAGCAGCCAGTAATTCCTGAGTGGAAATGGGAAAGGATCACCATGGATTTTGTGACCAAACTACCCAAGTCGACAGACGGTTTGGACACAATCTGGGTAATAGTTGATAGACTAACGAAATCCGCCCATTTCCTGCCAACAAAAGAATCCTACAAGATAGAGCGCCTGACAAGAATTTACATCAAAGAAATTGTGAGACTCCACAGAGTACCGGTATCTATCATCTCAGATAGAGATAGTAGATTTACTTCACGCTTTTGGCAGTCGCTTCAGAAATCTATGGGAACACAACTCGACATGATCACTGCCTACCACCCACAGATGGATGGCCAAAGCGAGCGAACCATCCAAACGCTAGAAGATATGCTTCGCACGTGCGTAATAGACTTTGGAAAATCGTGGGATACCCACTTGCCTTTGATCGAGTTCTCATATAATAACAGTTATCACTCGAGTATCAAAGTTGCTCCTTTCGAAGCATTATACGGGCGTAAATGTAGATCACCATTGTGCTGGGCTGAGGTAGGAGACACCCAGCTAGTGAGACGGAAAACGCCAAACAACGCCTTAACGGGACCGGAAATCATACGCGAGACGACCGAGAAGATAATTCAGATCAGAGCACGACTGCAATCGTCATAAGACAGACAGAAGAGCTACGCCGATAAATGACGAAAGCCCTTGGAATTCGAAGTCGGAGATAGGGTGTTACTAAAAGTCTCCTCTTGGAAAGGAGTGATTCGTTTTGGGAAGCTGGGCAAATTGAACCCTCGATACATTGGACCCTTCGAGATTCTTGCCCGAATCGGTCCAGTGGCTTATAAATTGCAACTACCCGCCGAGCTCAGCAGTGTACACCCTGTGTTCCACGTCTCCAACTTGAACAAGTGCTTATCCGACGAGACTCTCGTCATTCCATTAGAGGAAATCGAAATCAATGAGAACTTTCTGTTCATCGAAGAGCCGGTTGAAATCATGGACCGAGAGGTAAAGCGTACCAAGCAGAGCCGCATTCCAATTGTGAAAGTTCGATGGAACGCGAGATGCGGACTAGAATTCACATGGGAATGCGAAGATCAAATGAAGCAGAAGTACCCACATCTATTCTTGCATTCTCAAATCTAGCTTTCAAAAGAATTTCGGGACGAAATTCCCTCTAACGGGGGGATGATGTCACAAATAGAAATTTTGGTGCCTTGTAACTACAACACTTATAACAACTATGAATCAATAACATGAAAGCATGCATGATGCTTATTCTATAACAACAAAACTTCACCAATTACTTCATTCTAGCCCTACAAATGGTCAACAAAGAATTGGAAACCGTTGAAATTCCAATTTGAGTTCACCTTGGACTCGGATTTCCTTATTGGGCCTAATGGACTAATAAACTTCCAAATTATCCATCTTGAATCTAGAACTCTCTAATGGGCCCTAAATGGACCCATATACATGAAATATAATATTTTGGGCCTTAATGGGTCACAACCAAATTAATTTAGCCCTATTAGGTCATAAAAATTACACTTTGATTTATTTGGTCCCAAACATCATCTAAGTGAGTCATAATATGGGCTAAACACTCAAGACCCAATTCTTTCTCTTTCCCTCTCCATTCTCCGCCCAAGCCCACTAAGAAGGAAGAGTTGACTTTGTGTGTGCCAACTCATTTTTATTTAGTGGACTTCCATGCATACTCACATACTTCCATGCACCTATCTCATCAACCTTCTCTCTTCTCTGCTCTCTTCTTCTCTCAGCCGAACACAACACACACACTTACAAAAATTGATTCCATTCACTCAAAACTCTCTCAAAGAAACTCTCTACATTCCTCTCCAAATTTTCGAGATCTAGGAAGCTTTCAAAGAGATCATTCCACAAAAACATCATCTAAGGTAAGTTGATGTTAAATCCATGATCTAGCGATTTCATTTCATCCAAAAATCTCTTCTAAATCCATTCAATCTTGTGATCTTGCACCTTAGAAGCATCTAAGTTCGAGATCCTCCAACAAGACTCGCTAGGATCGAAATTTCTTCTTCTATTCTTCTTCAAAACCGAAACTACAACTCAAGGTGAGCTTCATACCCCTCTTTTTTCGGTTTTCATATGTTTAATGGGGGAGAATACAAGAAAATGTGTAGATCTATGTGTATATGTATGCTATGTGTGATTTCATGCATGTATGTGTGTGATTTTATGTGTTTTTGTGATGAAAATGCAACCAAAAGGGGTATTAACTCGAGATCTATGACATGAGAAAGGAAACAAACATAATCTAAGTTATTTTACACTAATCTAGTCAAGAAAAATAGCTTATAAGGTTATGAGGAACATATTCTAACATAAAACCCATTTTTGGGCTTAAATTGTCAAAAATACAAAACTTGGGTTAAAAACTATAAATTCATGGTTTCTTGAGGGTCAAAAGAGTCAAAACAGTTTCTATAATCAATTTTCTGAATATTAGAATTTTCAAAGGACTTGAAATGCAAAATTTTAGCTTAATGGGCTAAATTTGGGCTTTTCGGCCCAATAAGCCCATAATTGGGAAATTTTGAAGTTTTAAGGGGTTGAATCGTAACATTCTGGAAAAGAGGGGATAAGAAGTAAAATAGAACTATTTCAAAGGTCAAAAATGCTTTTCAATTTCAAAAAGGATCAAAAATGTAAACTTTTTATATTTTGGGCCAAAACTGTAAAAGTTGCGAAATAAGGGGGTTCTAACCGAGAAACTCCATTTTGGAAGGGCTAAAGTTGTTTACAAAATAAATTTTGGGTTAAAAATGTCTTTTCAACAAGTTTATGATACAAAAGTGTCAAGAAAAATGTTTTAAGGACTAAAAATGAAATTCTTTTATATAAAGGACTAAAAGTGTTATTTTTATAAAAGAAAGGTAGTGAAAAGGTAAAAATCATACTTTTAAACAAATTAATTCATTAAGACAAAATACAAGATACCCGACTAGCGACAAAACAGAAAACGAATACATCTTCAATACCAAATATTGTTATAAACGAATTGATTTGGTCTCGAATCAATACAAAACAACAAGCATCAAATTAAAAACACTTCAATAGATACGTGATGACTACAATGAGTAAATCTACAAACTTTGGGCTTATGAGTTTCAAATCATGCTTGTTGGGCCTTGCAAGCCTACCAACATGATCTTTGGGCCCAAAGGGATAACGCTTATATGCTATTGGGCCTTCAATGACCCAATATTTTATAAAAGGACTTTCAATAGCTTTTATGTGCTAGTGGGCCAAAGTGTCCCGTTAGAAAAGCTAGTAAGGTCACAATAATCAAGTGCGAGTTGGACCATCGTGTCTTTCACATCCACGACAACCTAAGGTACTTACGATGGTAGTGGGACATAATACTCCCCTTCTCTTCGTTTGTTAAGGCTTACGAGAAATCAAAGTAGACAAAATTAGGACGATATACAATATGGATTAATCAGTATTCATTCGTTAAAACAATACAAAAATTAGTAATCACGAATACATTTCAACATCGGAAAACATCGGGTTTTTCGGGGAATTCAATACTACTCGTTCGAAAATTTTATAACTATAATACAAAATACCCTTCATATATATGTTTTTAAAATCATTCATGCATCAACTTATGGATCTTCACACTTTTATAAACAAAAGTCTTTTTAGAAAATATCGGATTTTCTGGGTTTTACAAAATACACAAATCATTTTATCACAACATTGCTTATGAACTCACCAACATTTCATATGTTGATGTTTTTCCAAAATGTCACACCCCGGAAACGATGGCAGAAACGTTCCGGGGCGGAGGACGTCATGTAGTATCACAACCAATGTACATAGTAAGCGTAGTAAACACAACCATTACATTACATAGAAGTATTTACATTTGTTTGAAAACAAAGTTATACATGTTTATATATACATCCAAAATGAACAAAAGTAAAGACGAGACTGCTAAAATGCTCTGTCTTCTCCAAAAGATCGCGGGGTACCTGTCTAATGTGGACCTGAGAATACAAGCAGTTTTGAAAATATCAGCATAATGCTGGTGAGTTCATAAGCGGTTTGTTTTCTGAAAATGAACAAGTTCCCTTTAGTTTTCAGAAACAGTTGTTATCCAAGAAAATCCCATATTTTCTTATAAGAAAAGTCTAGTTATAATGTTACCCATTCAGTTAAGAACAGTTTAGTTATCCCAGGAAAAACCCTTATTTTCCTAAAAGTTGGTGGTTGGTTGTCGATCCGGAATGAAGTGTACAAGTATCTACCATCCTTGTAGCGTTAAGAGAAGTATTCTGAAAGCCTAGTTATCCTTGTAAAGTGCATTAGTTTTAACACGTATATAAAACAAATAAATAGGAAGTAAACCAATTACTAGGCTCATTATTATTAACAACTAAATCTCTGTTATCTAAATTGCGAGTTCCATAACCATACGATAGACTAGATATGGCAGTAAGAAGTCCAATATCATTTTATGACTTTTGTCACCCTTGGACCTTTCGGTCCGACTGTAGCTAGCAGCCATGTGCGGGGTAGTCAGCCCCGAGGACAAATCGAAAGTTCTAAGCTAATGCTTTGAACGAAAAAAGATATGGAAAATCATTTGTGAAATATAAAATATAACATTTTATAACGGGTTTCACAAACAGTTTGAAAACTAACTCTGCAATTTACACGGTTGGCTAATACGGATTCCAGTGTTAAAAGCATACGAAATATGAAACATTTCAAATGAAATAATAAGTTTGAGTACAAGATATTCTTGTACTTTTGCTTGCATTCTCCCCAAGAAAACATTGAAAACATGGAAAAAGGTGTAGGGGTATGAACTCACCAGTCGAGAAATGTGCCAGATAAGGTGCTAAGTGTCAGATCGGGGCTAGAAAACACGCGAGGTTCCTATGTAATATGAAGAGATACATAATTGTATCTAATTAGACTTTGAACTACTAATTAAGTATGACAATACACTCCAAGACGCGAAAACACTTTATTTCAATTGTTAGGATTGATCCGGGTAACATCTAAGGGTGTGCGGGGCTTAGATATGGAGTTTGCTCTTCAAGAGTAAACTCCTAAAGGAGATTACGGCCCATAGACCATATCCCCATGAGTTTACGGCCGTAAACTCATGGGTGATGTGTTCTTGGTTGCTTAATGGTCTTACAACACTTGAGGGATGATGCTAGGTTTAGTTCTGAGGCAAGGGAAGTGATTAAACTATCAAAGGGACCATTTAAAGGAGTTTACGACTGTAAACTAGGAGTTTATGGCCGTAAACTCTCACATACCCATTCCTTTTGTGTTTTGGTGATCCTAGGTTAATCACATGTGATTCTAACTCAATATACAAGCCATGGAAGGAAATTAGGGCACTATTTGACCATTATAGAGGCGTTTACGGCCCAAGAACCATTCCTTCGTGGGTTTACGGCCGTAATCTCCTAAGGGGGTGGTTTATTTCATGATTAAGGTCCCTAACACAATGGTGGTTGATTTTAGACATTATTCCAATGCTCAGGAGGTGTTTAAGGGGCATTTTAACACCTTAAATGGTGTTCACGGCCCATGAATGAGGGTTTACAGTCCAAGCATGTTCTTGGGCCGTAAACTCATGTTTACTCCTCATATGACAAGATTTTAGTGTTCTAAGTCCATTCATACAAGCCCTTAGGTCATATCTAAGCTCTAGAAGTGATTTGGGAGGGTTTTGGGGCTTCAAAACCCCATTTATGTGTGTTTACGGTTTGTGGCTGTTCCAGGGCCATAAACACATGTTTTTGGTCCTTTTGGATGATTTTGACACGAATTTGTAAGTTAAACAAGCTAATCTATAAGCTAGGATGGATTTCTTACCGATTTGGAGCTTGAAATGGGTGGTTTTGGATCAAAGATTTGGATTGAAGAGAGAGAGTAGTGAGAGAGAGTGGAAAAGTCTCAAATGTGATCCACTCAAATTTATATATGGTTTGAGTTTGAGACCCGGTGGAAATTTACCCGATACTGACGTTAAACGAGGCTTATGGTCGTACCCGATTTAGCTGTCGTAACCCGAAGGGATAAAACTAAAAAATTTCCAAGTGAATATTGGGGATGTTTTCACTTGTTTCTAATGGGTTTGGACACTCACGAGATTATAATAAAGGTCTCAATTTAATTAACTTAACCCACAAGTTAACAGAAAAATTGGAAATACAAACGGTTTTATTAACAGGAACGGGTTACAGTGACAAAATAAACTACGGGTTGTCACATTATCCCCCCGTTAGGGAAAATTTCATCCCGAAATTTAAAAATTAAGATACATATCATGGAATTGGAAAGAGATGCGGATATTTCTGCTTCATCGAGTCTTCGCGCTCCCAAGTGAAGTCGGTTCCCCGCTTGGCATTCCAGCGAACCTTCACTATCGGGATGCGGCTTTGTTTCGTACGTTTGATCTCTCAATCCATGATTTCAATGGGTTCTTCCACAAAATTCAGGTTTTCGTTGATCTCAATCTCGTCAAGAGGGATCACGAGGGTTTCATCGGATAGACACTTTTTAAGATTAGAGACGTGGAAGACAGGATAGATGTTGCTAAGTTCTTGAGGTAGTCAAAGTTTATAGGCTACGGGACCTATCCTAGCGAAGATCTCGAAAGGTCCTATGTACCTCGGGTTAAGTTTTCCGCGCTTTCCAAAGCGTATCATGCCCTTCCAGGGCGAGACCTTCAACAAGACACGGTCTCCAACCTGGAATTCCAAAGGTTTCCGTCATTAATCGGCGTAACTCTTCTGTCTGTCTCGTGAAGCTTTCAGTCGATCTCGGATTTGGATGATTTTCTCGGTGGTTTCACGGATGATTTCAGGACCAGTGAGAGCACTGTCGGGGACTCGACTCTTGGCTAGCTGTGTGTCCCCTACCTCGGCCCAGCACAGAGGGGATCTGCACTTGTGACCGTAGAGGGCTTTGAACGGGGTGGCCTTGATACTGGTATGGTAACTGTTGTTATACGAGAACTCGATCAAGGGTAAATGGGTGTCCCATGACTTTCCGAAATCAATGACACATGCTCTCAGCATGTCTTCTAGGGTCTGTATAGTTCTCTCGCTCTGTCCATCAGTCTGAGGATGATAAGTTGTACTCATGTCCAGCTTAGTTCCAAGAGCTTTCTGAAGGGATTGCCAAAACCTTGAGGTAAACCTGCTATCTCGATCGGAGATAATGGACATAGGTACACCGTGCAACCGGACTATCTCTTGGATGTAGGTTCGTGTAAGTCTTTCCATTTTGAATGATTCTTTGATCGGAAAGAAGTGAGCGGATTTTGTCAAACGGTCGACAATTACCCAAATGGTATCATACCCACTCGTAGATTTGGGTAACGTGGTGATGAAATCCATGGTAATCATCTCCCATTTCCACTCGGGTATCTCAGGCTGTTGGAGCAGACCCGAGGGCTTCTGATACTTGACCTTTACCTGGCACAAGTCAGATACTTGCCCACGAAGGTAGCGATCTCAGCTTTCATGTTTGGCCACCAGTATTGCTTCTTGAGATCCCGGTACATCTTGTCCGAGCCCGGGTGCACAAAGTATTTGGTTTTATGAGCTTCGTGTTGGATTAGTGTCTAAGCCTGTAACCATAGTTGGATTAGTGTCTAAGCCTGTAACCTAGGACACCGTAGTTGAATGGTGTGGTAGAAAGGTGTAATCGAACCTTGTTAAACATGGTCTGCTCTATGATGAGTCGTGCTTCACTACCTATCTCATTCTGGGGGTATGCCTTTGAGACTGCCGCCCATATCCTTAACCGAGTCCCTACTAAGAAGGTTGCCAAAACACCTCACGAAATGTGGACAAGGAAGGCTCCCTCGTTAGCACATATCAAGGTTTGGGGTTGCGAGGCTTCCGTAAGACGACATACTCACGACAAGCTCGAACCTCGTAGTGAGCGATGTATTTTCATCCGCTACCCGCAGAAATCCTTTAGAAATCTCTTCTATAGACCGAAGGACAATGTTGTCTTTGTTGCAAGGAGAAGAGTTTTCCGAGAGCGAGAACTCATAAGCCAAGGAGACAGTGGGAGGCAAATCGAGCTTGAAGAGATTCAAGAGTCGATTTATGAAGGAACCTCTACCGTTGGCACTCAACCCGAGAAGGAAACTCCGGTTGAACCGATTGACGAGTCCTTACCTCTTAGACGTTCCGAAAGAGTTAGAGTTCAACCCCATTTTTATGGTTTTCATATTACTACCGAAGCGTCGAAAGAGGCAGTATGGTTAAAGAACTTCATTGGTGATCTTGGAGTCGTACCTACCATAAAGGAGCCCATGGAGATTTTCTGTGATAATGAAGGAGCGGTTGCCTTGACCAAGGAACCGAGGGATCATGGTAGATCTCGACATATCTACAGAAAATATCATTTTATAAGACATCGTGTAGAAGAAGGACAACTCGTAGTGAAGAGGATATCATTAGAAGATAACCTAGCAGATCCGCTTACGAAGGGACTGAGTAGGGTTAAGCACTAGCAGCACGCTAGGAGCATTGGGCTAAAGGATGATACTAGTTTAGATTAGATAGTTTTAGAAACATATAATAGATAAATGTAATTGACATTTGATGATTAAATAAAGGAGTATTATTTATAAGTAAAGTTATTGTCTTGTGTTAATTGTTTAACTATTGTTTCAATTTGCATGTTTTGACTTCCTGAATAATTGAGTTATTAAGAATAATCAAATTATTCGAATGGTCCACAATCGTTCATATGTTGGAAGTAGGTATGAATGAAGATTCTCATGAATTGCTATGTAGAGTGTCTGAAAGGTATTAGACATAGCAAAGGTTTGCTGCAACATTCATGAGTGCTTATGAACAAGTTTTGAACATTGGAATAAACTCGCGCTTGCTGGAATCACTTTATGGAATGTGACAAAAGTGATCGCAAGATGATAATATCATATGGTCTTAAAACCTAGATATATGGTTTATTATTTACTAATTGATTGTGCATTGATAATGCGAAACTGCATCAGTAAATTGATGTTATAAAACGCATTGTTGTGTATAGTTGATTAGAGGATAAGTAAATGCATATAAGTCGAAGTTTATCTGTTACTTTTATCCTAAGAAGGTAAAAGCGATATCACGGCCGCTCGATGATTTGATTTGACTTATGTGCCGGGCCCAGTCAGGACTGAATTGATGTGTTCAATTAAGTTCCATGTCAAATGAATCTGAGATCGAGAAACCAACTGCTGGACAATTAGTTCCATGAGATTGTCTGCACAACATCTAAACAGAGGACTATACGATCCCTTATCTAGAGGACAGGATACTGATGAGATCAGAGTTCGACAGCGTCTTTGAGAGCTACGATTGCTAATCGAGTTGTACGTTACATTTGTGGTTACTAGACTTATCCAAGTGGGAGACTGTTGGATTAGTGTCTAAGCCCGTAACCATATTTGGTAAATACATGACCCGGTTGTGCATGGTCCTTTTGGGTTGCCTTCACCGAAGCAACTTGACTGGAGAAATAAATAGAGAAAGAGTTTATTATGATTTATTAATATGTTATAAGAATAATATATTAAAGGAGAAATCATATTTGTTTAATTAATATTGGTCAATAATTAATTAGGAATTAATTTTGTGATTAAGTGTAATTAATTAAACTAGAGGGGCTGAATTGTAATTATGTGATAGTTGCAAAATAGGGCAATGGTTATCCTTGTTAAAGGATGGACGAATTCAAGGATAGGATATCCTTAAAATCATCCAAGGTCCAAGAGATAAGGGTTTTCAACGCTTATCTTGTGGTTGCTTGGTGCACAAGTAACTGGATAAGGATAAGGACTGAAACCCTAATCCCAACCCTATATAAAGACCCCTAAGGCCTTAGGATTTCGTCCACTTGATCCCTAGAGCATCTAAGGGCGATTTCTACCTCCTCCCTTCTCTCTCTATAGCCTCTCCAATTGCTTGTGGTGTTTGTGAGCCATTAGAGGCACTACACTTGTGGTGCTTGCTTTCAAGACTAAGGGTTTGAAGATTTAAGTTGTTATTGCAATATAACAACAAGAGGTATGTGATCTAACCTTATATATGAATTTCGAAAATTGCATGCTACATTAGGGTTTTATCCATGTGTTCATAATGTTGTGTATCTAATAGTGAAAACATAGATCCAAATTAGGGTTGCATGCACACATAGGATTGTTTGTATAAAACCCATCACTTCGTTCATGACAACATCCCTGAAACCTCCGAACTTTGGGGTCAGATTCGATCCATGAAACAATAGACTCCGTCACTTCTGATCTCAAGTTTCTTATCCATTCCCCTCAAGGCTTCGCTCGACACATTTTCTGGTTTGAGGGCTTCTATCTGGGCTCCTCGGATCTGTACGGATAAGCAGGAATGGATAGTCATCGTTAATGTCTTCGCCTTGCGTCTCGAACTCTCCTTTCAGCTAAGGGCATCCGCTACCACATTGGCCTTACCGGGATGGTAGCGGATTTCTCACTCGTAATCACTGAGCAACTCTACCCATCGTCGTTGCGTCATGTTTAAGTTTTTCTGATTGAAGATGTGCTGCAAGCTTTTATGGTCAGTGAAGATTGTGCACTTGGTTCCGTAAAGATAATGCCTCCAAATCTTCAGTGCGAAGACCATTGCTCCTAACTCCAAGTCATGAGTCGTGTAGTTAACTTCGTGTACCTTCAGCTGTCTCGAGGCATAAACGATAACTTTTCCTCTCTGCATAAGCACACAACCTAAACCCTGATTGGACGCATCGCAGTAAACAACGAAGTCCTCTGTCCCTTCGGGAAGGGACAGGATAGGTGCGCTGCACAGGGCTCGCTTCAACGTTTGGAATGTTGTGTCTTGTTTCTCACTCCAACAAAAGGGTACACCTTTTTGTGTCAGAGTGGTTAGGGGTTTGGCGATTCTGGAAAAATTTTGTATGAATCTGCGATAGTAGCCGGCGAGACCCAAAAATTAACGGATTTCTGTGGGTGTCTTCGGTGCCGACCAATTTTCTATTGCTTTGATTTTGGAAGGGTCCACGTGTATACCCTCCTCACTTACCACGTGCCCAAGGAAATCTACCTTCCGAATCCAGAATTTGCACTTGGAGAATTTTGCGTACAACTTCTCCGTTCTAAGGGTTTCCAAAACTAATCTCAAGTGTTGTTTGTGATCTTCCTCGCTTCTGGATTAGACAAGTATGTCATCAATGAACACGATGACGAACTTGTCCAGAAAGGGGCGACACACCCGGTTCATCAGGTCCATGAACACATCCGGTGCATTGGTTAGACCGAAGGGCATCACTACGAACTCGTAGTGTCCATATTGAGTCCTGAATGTTGTCTTGGAAACATCATTCTCGTGAACTTGAAGCTGATGGTACCCTGATCTGAGGTCTATCTTCGAGAAGTAACTGGCTCCTTGAAGTTGATCGAAAAGGTCATCTATTCAAGGAAGAGGATATCGGTTCTTGACGGTCAACTTATTCAACTCGCGGTAGTCTATACACATCCGAAAGGATCCATCTTTCTTCTTTACAAACAATACCGGAGCTCTCCAGGGTGAGGAACTCGGTCTAATGAATCCTTTGTCGAGCAGCTCATTAAGCTAGCTGGATAACTCCTGCATTTCTGTTGGAGCTAAGCGATATGGAGACTTGGCTACAGGGTTAGCTCCAGGAATTAGGTCAATGCGAAACTCGACTTGACGTTAGGGAGGAATTCCTGGAAGCTCCTCGGGAAAGACATCAGGAAATTTGCAGACTTCGGGGATGCTCTCGAGGTCTTTAACTTCCTATTTCTCGTTGATTACATGAGCCAGGAATGCATGGCACTCCTTTCGCAAGAGTTTTTGAGCTTTGATGCAAGAAATGATACGAAGATTTGAACTAAGTTTATCGCCGTAGATCATAAGAGTTTGTTCAGAGGGGAGATTGAGACGGATGGCTTTTTCATAACAAAGGATATCAGCATGGTTGGGACTCAACCAATCCATGCCAATGATAACATCAAAGCTCTTTATGCAAACTGGCATTAGGTCAATAGGAAAATAATGATTATTCAGGGTTAGGGTACAGCCTAAGAATATATCGTTGGTGTTCTCTTTCTCACCGTTAGCCATCTCGACAGTAAATGTTTCAGTTAATGATTAGGGATTATGCTTAAGGAGATGTTTGAATGAATAGCTAACAAAACTTCGTTCAGCACCAGAATCGAAAAGGATACTAGCATAAGAGTTGTCGAGAAGGAACGTACCCGAGACAATGGTGGGATCGGCAACTGCCTCCTCTCGTCCCATAGCTAGGACTCTCCCGGTGTTGCCAGCTGTTGTCGCTTTAGGGCAGTTCCTCTTGAAATGCCCGACTTCACCACATCCGTAGCAGGCTTGACCGACACCCGCTCCGGAAGTTTGTGTTGTTGATTGGGTTGGTTCTTTGCAGAATCGAATCGTATGCCCCTTTTTACCACATTTGGAGCATGACAGTTCTCGGCATGGACCGGGCTTATGATGGAAGTTACACTTACCGCATTGGGGAAGGGTACCGGCATACCTACTGGTAGGTGCTTAAGCTGTAGAACCGACGACAGAAACGGCAGCAGGGGCAGTAGCAGTGTGGACTGCCATCGTTTGCTGCTTCTTCGAGGACTCCTGAGAAGGCTGACTCTTCTTCTTCTTCCAAAATTTCCTTTTCTCACCACTCCTCTTTGTCGGTTCAGGAGTGGTGGCCGCTTCCTCATGGTCATCACTATGGTCAATCAAAGTTTGCGCTAGGCATTTGGCGCTGTCGTAGGTATCTGGCTTCGCAGCTAAGACATTACCCTTGGTTGGCTGGGTCAACCCCCAGATGAACCTCTCAATCTTTTTACTCTCCGGGGTAACCATTCCCGGGCAGAGAAGCGCCAAATCATCAAATCTTGAAGTGTTAGCGGCGATATCGGAACCCTTCATCTTCAGGTTCCAGAGTTCATGCTCTAGCTTCTACATTTCGCCCCGAGGGCAGTACTCTGCAAGTAGAAGCTCCTTCAAGACCTCCCAACCCATAGCATTGGCTATAGGTAGGGTTAGGGATTTGACTCGGCCGTTCCACCAAGTCAGGGCTTTATCGGTGAAGGTGCAGGCGGCGAATTTCACCTTATCAGTTTCAGAGCAGGCACAGATTTTGAAAATAGATTCAATTTTCTCGAACCATTGAGTTAGGGTAATGACACCTCCAGTGCCATCAAAGGGTGTGGGTTTCGCGTTCATAAAGTCTTTGTAGGAACACTCTTTCCGGTGTCCCTGGCTACCTTCCTGGTTTTGGGGCTGAGTACCACCTCCTTACCCGCCTGAACCACCGGGGTTCATTTGCGACATGGTAGCTGCCACAGCAGCAGCAACAGCTGCTTGGAACATGGCGGGATCAAATGGAGAGGGAGGTGGTGGTGGAGTAGGATTGTTGTTCTTTGAGCTGGGTCTTTTCCTTGGAGGCATCTTGATCGAAAAATAGCCAGGAAGGAGAGGACTATAAGTCCTCTGAATTGAATCAAGAGATATGGAACAAGAGATATCTCATTATGACAGATATAGGGTTCTATAAGCGATAAGCAAGAAAGAGTTATCAAAGCAGATAAACTATCGCTAAAGAAGGAGTGAGTATCAACATGTCACACCCCCAAACCAAGGATGGCGGAAACGTTCGGGGGTGGAGGACTTCATGTATAGCATCACAACAACGAGTATAATAGTGCTCAAAGTAAATACAACCATCATAAATATAATTGAAAAATTTACACCAAAGTATATGTTTACATGATTCGAATCAATTACATTATGATACAAAATAAACTGTTTGACGATTTATCGTCCCATCCTCAAAACGTTGTTGATTTCCTGTTTCACTGAATTCCTGAGAATACAAGTAGTTTTGAAAAGTGTCAACACAACGGTTGGTGAGTTCATAAGCTTTTGACAGTAAGAGTTCGAAAATCGAGCTTTGTAAAGAGATGTATGTTACCAAGAAAAATCCAATATTTTCCTTATAAAAGTTGTGTGGTCCTAAATACCAGGACCAAAAATGAACAAGTATTTGTCATACTTAAAGATATAAAAGTGGTTTTAAATTGGCGTAAAACCCTTTCTGATTCGAGAAAAATCCCGTAATGAATGGTGTGTAGTCTTAAATACCAAGACTGAAAATATACCATAATATCTATAATTATTGATATAAAAAGTGATTTTAAATCGACATAAAACCCCTTATGATTTATGAAAATCCCCGTAAACTTTATGTTGTTAAATCCCTATGTGAGCCGCTATAACCATACTAATGACTGAATGAACCTGCCACGACGTTTCTCAGGCGTCATGAAACTGAAATGACACTTGTCACCACAGACCTGCCGGTCTAGCTGTTACATGCAGCTCAGGTGTGGGGTGTCAAACCCAATATAGATCTATACACAACTATCACGTTCTCCCTCCAGGAGACTCTGATTATAACTACCAGGAATTTAGATCTCGCACTCGGACGTACGGAAAGAGATTGTCTCACAATTTAGGTTAACAAGTTTACGTGTGGTGTGCGTGAGTGTAAAACCTTTTTCTGTGGGAATAAAACCTTCCTAAATGCGTATGTTGTGTTAATGGAAACATAAACCATACCTATTATATTTTATCCAAAACGTTTGTAATGTATAAGAACTCTTTTATGAAAACGCATTTGTGTTATGAATCCATAAACTATGCTTATTATAGCTTAATATACGTGTTCTAAATGAATGAATAATCTTATCATGAATGACTAGGTTTCAGTTTATGATGATAAACTAACAAGGAAACACATTCAATATTTAGAACTTATTGTTATACACTTTGCTCAACATAATACAAAGTGTTATGAAAGTTATAAGCTGTTAACTAGTTTTTAACCTTTCTGCGCTATTTTAGAAAAGTCATAGACAAATCATACAAAGTCGAAAACTAAATCCGTAAATTCTGAGAGTTCCCAAAATGTGTCTAGTTTACTCATAATTTTTATCGTGATTTTTAATGACCTCCAACTTGGGTGAAAAAGTCCATAATCACAGACTGGTCCGGATTGGTGTTTGAAATGATAGACAGTTTTGTAAAAATCACCATAAATTGTAGAAAAATCGTATGGAGATGTGAAAGTAGTCATTCTAAAGATAAGAACTTGAACTATTTGAACCTAATACAGTTTTAAAAACTAAAATGTTTAAGTTGTCCAAAACAGTCCGTGAATGGAGTCCAACTTTTCTGATGAAAGCTGTTAGAAAAGTTTAGTTATGTTCTTGGTGTTTTAACTTGTATTCCCCCCCCCCCCCCCCCCTAAAAACTTAAGAAAACATGAAAATGTAGTGGTATGAACTCAACTTATGTGATTTCAGTAGATGGATGATGGAGAAAAGAAGTGTTCAACTCAAGAACACTTGGGAGATGCTTGAAGATTTGAGGAGCTAACAACAAATATGACGATATTTGTGTAAGCAATCTATGATTTGGATGAAGGATAGTAGAATATCTAAGTGTAGGAGGAAGATACTTACCAAATGTAGAAGAAAAGATTGGAGTATAGTCTTGAATCTCGAATTTTAGAGAGAGAAAATGAGAGAGAATGAAGTTTGTTCTTGATGGAAGAATGAGAGGAAATGAAAGAAATGTGAGGAGAGAGGAGAGTTTTCTAGCCTTTGACCACTTGTGTGGTTGGAAAAAGGTGGGAAAGGTACAATGAAGTGACTAGGTATGGGATGATGGGCAATAGTGACATGGAGTGGGTATGGGAGGTTGCTTGTGTCATAGATTAAAGCAAAGTCAACACTCCACCTCTTGTACTTCACCCACTCTTCTTGGATAAGGATTATACTCTAAAATCGTGATTAATTAATAATTATGGGTCCTTATATGTTAAAATAAAGTTTTGGGTGAAAATCCCGCGTTAAAACAATTAAAAACGAAGCTAAAATGAAGTCGTAGTCGAAAACTGGGGAGAAATGCTCTTCCTGCGAGGCTTCTCGGATTGGGTCGGAGGTGGTCCTCCTAAGGCTAGGTGCGAGGCGAAACGAAGCGAAACAGCAAGGGGCAAAGAGCAGGCTCGGTCCGAAGCAGGCAAGCAGCAGGAGCAAAATAGACCGAAAGGCAATATGGAGCGAAATGGACCGAGGCTCGGGTTCGGGTCTTGTGCGAGGTTCGGGCCCGAAAGGGAGGTTCGCTTCTGACAAGTTCGGCTCCTTAAGAGGGTTCGGCTCCTTAAGAGGGGTTTCGGGTCCTTAAGCCTTTTTTATCCGTTCTTACCCCGTATTAAGCGGTTTTTGACCCGGTTAAGGGTCGGAATGACCTGAATGACTTCAAAAAGTTACGGGAACTTTTGAGAGAGATTTGAGAGAGATTTGGGAGAGATTTCACATTCTTGGAGTGATTTCTCATACAAAGAGAGATTTGGGAGAGATTTCACATTCTTGGAGAGATTTCTCATACAAAGAGAGTTTTGGAAGAGATTTCACATTCTTGGAGAGATTTCTCATACAAAGAGAGATTTGGGAGAGATTCTCGATAAAGAGAGATTTGGGAGAGATTTCACATACTTGGAGAGATTTGGGAGAGATTCTCGATAAAGAGAGATAGAGTGAAAACGATTGAGAGAGGTTTCATGTGTGACAAATGTGAGTGTCCAGCTTAGCAATGCAAGGTCCGTAAACCTTGTTAAGCCTTGTTTAAGGATCTTACACACACCCGATGAGTATGCTAACATTGTTTTATCGGTTTGGCTCGCCACTTACCACAGTTTTAGGTTAAGGAGATCTAGGTGTACGTACTTTTCGATTTATGATCTCTCATTAGAATAGCGAGTTGTTTAGAGATTACATAACGTAAACTCTAGTTACCATGGGCAAATTGAGTCGAACGGTTTGATTTGTTGACTTCAGTTGACTTTGACTTGACCGGAAATTGACGGTTGTCAAACAACACTCAAAATGAATTTCTACAACGTATTCGGCTTTGGCTAAAATACTCCCATAGTATTTTATGTTTCGCTGCGACGATGACTCATTGTTTGGATAATTGGTAAGTTTTAGGCATGCTGCACACCACAGTCACTCCCAAGCACATGTTGGCCGTGTCTTGAATGAATATAGTTGATCATGCTATATTGACCCTAGACACGACTACATAACTGCCCAGGTTTAACCGCAGCGTACAACACCTAATTATTTATGTTTTGTTCTACTTGTAGTTACGGATTCCGGTGGTTAGGTATACTTGTATACTTTTGAAAAATACTTATATTTTAAAGTATACTTTTAGTTTAAAGCACTTCGGCCCCTTAGTGTTTATAGTCTTATACCATGTAAGGTTCGATATACTAAGTTCACTATAAACAAGGACTCTGATACCAATCTGTCACACCCCGAAACCGATGGCGGAAACGTTCCAGGGCGGAGGACGTCATGTAGTATCACAACCAATGTACATAGTAAGCGTAGTAAACTCAACCATTACATTACATAGAAGTATTTACATTTGTTTGAAAACAAAGTTATACATGTTTATATATACATCCAAAATGAACAAAAGTAAAGACGACACTACTAAAATGCTCCGTCTTCTCCAAAAGATCGCGGGGTACCTGTCTAATGTGGACCTGAGAATACAAGCAGTTTTGAAAATATCAGCATAACGCTAGTGAGTTCATAAGCAGTTTGTTTTCTGAAAATGAACAGGTTCCATTTAGTTTTTTGAAACAGTTGTTATCTAAGAAAATACCATAATTTCTTATAAGAAAAGTCTAGTTATCCAATGTTACCCAGTTCAGTTAAGAACAGTTAAGTTATCCCAGGAAAAACCCTTATTTTCCTAAAAGTTGGTGGTTGGTTATCGATCCGGAATGAAGTGTACAAGTATCTACCATACTTGTAGCGTTAAGAGAAGTATTCTGAAAGCCTAGTTATCCTTGTAAAGTGCATTAGTTTTAACACGTATATAAAACAAATAAATAGGAAGTAAACCAATTACTAGGCTCATTATTATTAACAACTAAATCTCTGTTATCTAAATTGCGAGTTCCATAAGCATATGATAGACTAGATATGGCAATAAGAAGTCCAATATCATTTTATGACTTTTGTCACCCTTGGACCTTTCGGTCCGACTGTAGCTAGCAGCCAGGTGCGGGGTAGTCAGCCCCGTATAGATCTATACACTCAAGTCATGCTCTCCGTCCATGAGATTCTGGTTACAGGGGCGGTCCTCCACTCGCGTATCTCTGTGGAGTGTTTCAGAGGACGTGTCTCCAATTTATAATAATAACAAATTTACAAGTAATAATGCGGAAAATCTTGTTTTAGATTCTAGCTACAAAGGCGGTCCTCCGCTCGCATATCTCTGTGGAGTGTTACCGAGGACGAATCGAAAGTTCTAAGCTAATGCTTTTAACGAAAAAAGATATGGAAAATCATTTGTGAAATATAAAATATAACATTTTATAACGGGTTTCACAAACAGTTTGAAAACTAACTCTGCAATTTACACGGTTGGTTAATACGAATTCTAGTGTTAAAAGCATACGAAATATGAAACATTTCAAATGAAATAATAAGTTTGAGTACAAGATATTCTTGTACTTTTGCTTGCATTCTCCCCATGAAAACATTGAAAACATGTGTCTCAATCAGGAATTTTGTGCCTTGTAACTACAACACTTAAGTCAAATTATGAATCAAAATCATAAGAGCATGTATGATGCTTACTCTATGACAACAAAATTTCAATCAAACACCCCATGCAAACAATTCAAATAGTCGTTAAACAATTGGAAACCCTAGAAGTTCTTGTTTAAGTCCATTTTTGGACTAGGACTTCTTTATTGGGCCCAAAGGACCAATAAGCTTCCAATTTGGCTATCTTGGGCTTAGAACTCTTAACTGGGCTCTAATTGGACCCATTTCCATTTAATTCAATATTTTGGGCCATATTGGGCCTAGAATGAAATAGATTAATTATATGAACCATTTTGGACCATAATTAACCTAATCTAGCCTAATAAAGCATAAAAATCACATTTTATATTTTTTTGGGCCAAAAATCATCCAACCTAACTATAACATGGGCTTAAGGGCAAAAAGCCCAAAAACCTCCTCTCACCCTCCCCATTCTCGGCCCAAGCCCAAGAGAAAGAGGAGTTGACTTTGTGAGTGACACCTCACAATTGTTCATGGGACATCCATGCATGAAAACTCAAACATCCATGCACTCACATACTTCCAAGCTTAGCCACTCTTTTTCTCCCTCTCTCTCTTGCTCTCGGCCGAGTTCAAGCACACACACACACACATTTCACTCACTTTTCTCTCAAGAAAACTCTCTCATACCTCCTCCATATTTTCGAGATCTAAGAAGGATTCAAGGGGATTCTTACACAAATTCTTCATCTAAGGTAAGATAAAGTTTGGATCTATGATATAGGTTCTTTGTTTTATCAAAATCTCCTTCTAATCCATGTAAAAATCATGATCACTCTCTTAGAGACCCTCTAAGTTCGAGATCTTCCAAGGAGGGGTACTAAGGCCAAATTTTCTTCTCATTTTCTTCCAAAAACCGAAACCACACCCAAAGGTGAGCTTCATACCCCCTATTTTTCTGTTTTTATAAGTTTTTGTGGGGGAGAATACAAGCAAATGTGTAGATCTATGAGTTCATGTATGTCTTGTGTGATTTTATGCATGTATGTATGGTTTTTATGTGTTATGTGATGATTATGTTAGCTAAAAATACCTAAAAACCGAGATATACAACATGAAGAATGAAATAAACATAGCTTATACCATTCTACACTATTCAAGTCAATAAAAATGATTTATTTAGTTAGGATGAACATTTTTGGACACAAAACCCATTTTTGGGCTCAAAATGTCAAAAATACAAAACTAAGGGGCCCAAAACGACAAAACATAATTTCTGGAGGTTGAAACAAGTCCAAACAGTTTTTAAGATAATTTTGCTGAATAAAAACACTTTGGAGGGGCTTAAAATGTGAATTTTAAACCTAATGGGCTAAAAATTGGCTTTTCGGCCCAATAAGCCCCAAATTGCGAAAATCCGGAAATAGAGGGGCTGAAACTGCACATTTATGAAAAATAGGGCATTACTAGTGTAATAAAACTATTTCAAGGGTCAAAAATGTTTTCAAATTAAAAAGGGACTAAAAATGCAAAAATTTTCCATTTTGGGCCAAAATTGTAAAAGTTGCGAAAATGGGGGTTTCAACCGAGAAAATTTCATTTTTGAGGGACCTAAGCTGTTTATCAAGTAAATTTGGGCTGAAAATGTCTTCTCAACAAGTTTTGATACTAAAGTGTCAAGAAAAATGGTAAAAGGACTTTCAATAGCTTTTTGTGCTGTTGGGCCCCAAGGGTCCTTTGGTACTGCTAGCAAAGTCGAGAAGTCAAATGCGAGTCGGACCAAGGGCCTTTCGCATTCACGATAGCCTTGAAAGACTTACGGACATAACGGGGGCTTCACGCCCTCTTTTCTCCTCGGTCGTGGGGTTATGAGAAGTCAGGGTGGTTGGATTAAGTGAGAAGTACGGACGACGCCTAAGGGATCGTTTGTAAAGTTGTGAACTAGTCATTTTCATTAATGCGTGCTTATAACGACTCACAATCCATAATTAATCCAATGTCACCTGGAACTATAGAATACAACGTCGTATCGGAATAATAATAACTAAGCCACGTAATTTGATGTATTAGGAAAACATCGGGTTTTCCTAGGGAATTCAACACTTTCACCTATGTGATGCATACAAAGTCTAACAATCATTCACATTTACAGAAATCAACAAGCATACTTACGGATCTTCACACTTTTTCTTACTTACAATAATCTTTTCAGAAAATATCGGATTTTCTGGTGGTTTTCAAAATAATACAAATCACTACTTTTCAAACGTTACTTATGAACTCACCACCATTTCATATGTTGACGTTTTTCCAAAATACTTGTATTCTCAGGTAACAGGTAAATCGAAGAAAATGTATCCAGTGATATCATGATGTTTTGTTTAATTAATATCGAACGGTTTATGTTTTGGAATTGTAATGTGTAAAAACAATGTACTGAATGTAAACACTAATGGTTGTAATATTTCAATGCATGGTGACAAATGATGTTATGATTCATGTATATTCATTATGATGGTATTCAATTGAGTCACAATAGCCCTCGGACGTTTCCACCGTCTGGTTCGGGGGTGTGACAGGTTGGTATCATAGCTCTGTTTATAGTGAACTAGCATATCTAACCACACATTGATATGCAACTATAAACCTAAAGAGGGACTAACACAACTCTGAACAAAACAAGTAAATCACAACAATAAAACACCCTTGCTTGCATTAGGAATAAGAACATAACGCCGAACCAAACAAGATGATGCTAGTATCCCGGTTAATTCAGGACTGTTCTTAGTGGTATCAAGGAGCGGATATAGCCTGATCAACTACATTCTCTCCAAGGTATAACTAACACACATTCTGAGGAGATCGTGATAGCTAGGGAACCTAAAAATATACCCCTTTAGCACCAAAAAGAGAACGCCTGCTTAGTCTGTACAATAGTTGTAGCACCCTAGGAATAATGTTAGCATATTTACACACTCTCGCAGACAGCATGACTGGTTTCCATCACCCCGGAGATCCTTACTTCCCTAACCAGGGAAATAACTGATGGTTAGACGAGGAGCCTGAGCAAGAGCCAGAGGAAGACCCCGAAGAGGAATCTGACGGGGAACCAGAGGCAGGAGTCGAGGGCGAGCCTGCCGAACCAAAAGAGGAACAGGAGGAGGAAGAAGATGAAGGAAGCTTCGAGGAGGAACCCGATGACAGTGAAGGGGGTGATTCGGACGCGGAGTCCGAGGTCATCAACCCCCCTTACCCGATTAGGGTGCCTGCTTACCAGGTGGCCCCCACTGGTACTACACCTCCCTGGGGTATTGATCTTTGGAGATGGAGCAGACAGCAGGGACAACGACCCCCGTACGGCATGTCACGCGGGTTCTTTGACCTGAGGGACGGAGGACCGGCTGATCGAGCCCTTCTAGTCAGGGTGAGAAGCCAGCGGAGACTGAGGCCAAAAAGGAAAGTGATGGCAAGAAAGGGAAGAACAACAAAAAAAAAGGGGCGTCAAGGCTCCGAGACTTCCAAGAAGCAGCAGACAGTGGCGGTTAATGCTGCCACCACGTAAGTTCCAGCTACACTACATGCTCCAGCCTCAGCTGCTCCAAATGCTTCCAGACCTTATTCCGGTAATCTTCCAAAGTGCAACAAATGTTGTTTCCATCACAATGGAGAATGCAAGGAGTTGCAGTGCACCAGTTACAATCGGAAGGGGCACACGGCAAGGTACTGCAGGACTTACCCTCCTCAGAATCAACAACAGGGAAGCAACAACAACAACATCAATGTTGGCGGCAACAATGTCGGACCTAGCCACACCTGCTATGGGTGCGGAAGGACTGGGCATTTTCGTCGCGATTTCTTCAAGGTAAAACTACAAAGCTTCTTGAAGTAATTGTTCATCCCCTTAGCCGCTTTTCCGTTGGGTTTTTAGGTTGTTGTACAACCTGTTTATTTTTGAAACCCCCTTTGCCATTTCTCGAAACTTCGAATTCAGTTGATGTTTCATACGGTAATCGTAACCTTTTTCTAACTCCTCTCGAAACTGTTCTAAAATGTGTAACCAAAAATGGTCTCCCGGTTGTGCGTTTCCTTGAATCGAATCTTCAGAAATGTCAGCCCAAGATTTGACCAAAACTAGCTCTTCATGTGGAAGCCATGCAGTCGGCTTTTGTCTTCCCGGTTGTGCGACACCCTCACAAGCTAGTTTTTTTCCTTTACGTCTTTGTGGGGGTGGTGTGGATTGAGTTTCGGGAACCATCTCTTCTTCTTCCGAGTCATCCAACTCGTCGACAAGTTGGCGTTGTTGGTGGGTTTGAGTTTGAGTTTGAGTTTGGGTTTGAGGTTGAGGTTGATTTGGCGATTGTTGATCCGGAAACACAACAAAGTTTGAAAACATTTGCAACGAAACATTTGGAACTTGCATCGGGTAATATTGTCCAACATTTCATTTTGGTATCAATAGCAAACATGTTTCGAGAATGGATGTTTATACTCGAACCATGTCATTTTTTCCATCGATCGGAAGGTGGGGTTTAATTGTCGGGATCTTTTGTTTTTTGAGAAGAAAGTGGAGAGAGTAGAGGATTTTGTGAATTTTGTTTTATGGTAAATAGTTGCGTATTTATAGATGTGTAAAACGGTTTAAAAAAATACATTTAAATCCATTTAGCCGTTGCAGCCAATATATATATATATATATATATATATATATATATATATATATATATATATATATATATATATATATATATATTACCATTGAATAACAATTGAATTTCAAAATAAATAAATAAATAACACCCAATCACAGCAGGAAAGAGAACGCAAGAGATGTTTCACTCACCCATTCCGGCACCACCCTTCTCCGCACCAACGGTGCGGTGTTCCGCCGGGCAGGAACCTTCCCGCGACTCTTCCCTGCTCCCATACCGTCCGGTCTATTAAAAATTTAAATACAGAAGTCAATGATCAAATATGTCATAAATCACATCAAATAGGTAATCATCACAATTTTGGATGCAAATAAAATCCCCAGTGTGGGTGAATAAAAATCTTTTTTTTTTTTTTTTTCAATTTTAAAAGAAAAAAATGTCCGTTGGAATTGCATGGTTTTCAAATGGCAAACCTTTTTAGCGAAGGAAAGAAAAAAATGGAAAAAAGGATAACATCACGTTTAATACATAAGTATACCGTCTTGATGGGTTGTTATTATAAAAAGTCAAAAATCACGTTTTCATTCATGGTACCTTATGTTATACCTTATTTTTTATTTTGATCTTTTATATTTATTCATCATATATTAACAAACTTTATATATATGGTCCTATATTTTACATATTGGTTTTTATTCTAATCCCTTATATTATTAATATAAATAAATAGCTCGTACGATCCTTATTTTAATATTATTTTTCATATAATATAAATTAAATATTTATATTCATATAAAATAATATAATTATATATTAGTATTAAATAAAACGTATTACTTTTCAAAATACGAACCTTTTGATATTTTTTATTCATATTTAACCGGAAATGTATAACATCAATGTTAGTATTTGCTTGGGATTTAAACCCAATACCTCCTGGTTAGAAACTTATAGTTAGACACATTGTTAGCAAAGTGACTAATTTGTTGATTAAATGGAATGATATGTTGAAATATTACACTGATAACATCTTATTTACACTATTTAATGCGATACATTTATATTTTACGATAATATAATTAATTGTAAGGTTAGTTAGAAGCAGTTATATTTTACGACAATATACAAAAAGCATATTACAAAAAAGAATCCCTCCAAAATGTCTCTCCGAAATGGCTTATCCGGTATTCCGGAGTTGGTGGTTAATTTTTAAAAAGATAAAGAAAAGTGATTATGTTTTTCGAACACTTCATTTAGAATGGTTAGATTACTCAATTTTCCTAAAATCAATGGGTCTTAATGAATAAATCGTCAAAATTATATATATATTATACATGATTAAAATAAATAGGGGTTGGCTAAAAAAATAGCACATTTTACCATATAGATACCCTAATTAATTTTTGAAATATTTTTATTGGCTGAAATTGTATTATTTTCCAAAAAAAATTGATTATAAATAGTTAATTATAGGTTGATTTTTTATAAAAATGTCAATGATTTGTCTAAGAGATGTTTTTTTAGCAGCATCCTAAATATAAAGGAAATGACTAAGGGCAAATAGCTTTGGAATCAATACCTATAAAATTTGTTATAAAACAAACAGTTACAGAATTTGCTATGTAGCCCAATATTATGGAATTATCTATGGAAACTGTAGTTACAAAATTTGCTATGGAACTAACTACAATGGAAGTTGTTAAGGAACGTGTTGCTACAAAATATACTACATAAACTATAGCTATGGAATTTGCTATGGAAATATTGTTATGAAATTTGCCAATGTTCTAAATAACGTTTGACGATAATATCAAGTCTCAAGTTTTCACGAGTTGGGGTGAGTCACGCTGTTTGTATGACTATAAATAAATAAAAAATTGACAATCATAGTAAAACAACATAAGGGGCAAGGTTGCCAAGAATTTGAAATTTGCAATGGTGAATTTCCCCACGTAGGTTATCAAATTTGTACAACCGTCTTTAATTTCGATATCCCGCTTTCAATTTTCGATATTTTTTGATATCCTGCCATTTGATATATGTGATTCTGAAGCTATTAGTCGCTACTACTACCGATTAAACTTGCAAACAATGTGAAACAAGACGGTTTCAAAGCTCTATAGCAATTATATTAACCACAACGATCCTATGGAGGTAAACTTTCAACTGCAACTGTTCCTTTATATAAATCAAGTTTTGGAATCGATATAGATGACTCGTCAATCCTTTTTGTTGGTTTAATTTATGTTATGTTATGATTTAGGGTTCATTATTGGCATGATGGTCGTAGGTGTTTTTCTATCACTCCATTAATATCCCAGTTTTACGGCAATTCAGAAGAGGGTTCTGTGTCATTTGGGTATACTTGAGAAATTGATAATTGATAGTTTGAATCTTTTCATTGTTTTTTCACATTACCTATATGTGAAATCAGTGATTCATTTTTTTAAATTGGAAAATTAACAAGAACTTGCATAGAAAATTAACAAGAATTACATGCAAATGACACTTTTACCCTTGGTCCCATTTTTTCAGCCGTTAACAAATAATGGGGGACATAATTTCTTATTCATATGTCGATCTTATATTTTGAAACAAGCAAAAAGGCTTCTACTCTGTTTTGTTCATATGTTGAATGGCTTGAAAAGATAATGAGTATTAAACGCTAAATTTTTAAGATTGTCATATATTACAGAAAAAAAAATGGAAATGTTACTCTTTCTTGTTTTTTAATTACTCTTTGAAATTTTTTTTCACTATTTCAGCTTTCAATTCACAGAGTTTGAAGGATCAGATGATTTTTATGTCACGTTTTCTTCATTTTTTTCCCTCTCTTGGTAAGCATCAATTATGCCTCTTTCTTGGTAAGCTTTATTTTTGTGTCAAATTTGCAATGTTTTAATTGTGTTTGTTACATCTATTGGCAGGTAAAAAGTGAAAAGGTGAAATTGAGTACCAAGCCAAGCTTAATAAGAATCTATCCTAACTAGGCCTACTATTGCTTTATATAATTTTAAGGCTTTGTTGAGGTATGAAAAGATATATCAACTCCAGCAGGATGCATGCTTGTTCAGGTATAGATTTTGTAGTTTCCTTTCTCTAATTAATATTCACTTTCTATTACAATTTATGTGCAACCAACAACTCAGCATTTTCAAGCATTTCTAAGAGTAGACATTATTTAATGAGATGAATGTTTCATTTTGTGATGAACAGAAAATATGGATTCCTATGTAGAGAAAGTACTTTTCAAATATTTGTTCATTTTATTTTATTGTCTGGTAACCTATGGAATGACAACACTTATGTGGGCTAGAAATTTTCTGAATAATTGTGAGATATGGTCTTCTAAAAATGTGTCACACCCCCGAACCTGGACGACGGAAACGTCCGGGGGCGGATGACTTCGTGTACAGTATCATAACAATTGAATATGAATGAAACATAGCAACCAAACATCATACATTGAATATATACGCTTACATTGTTTACATATTGAATTTGTTCACCAGTTACACAAAAGTAAGAAAGTAAAATTTCTTGAAGTTGCATCACTTGACCTCTAGTCGAACTTATTACTTGCTACTAGATCCCTGAGAATACATGTCATTTTGGAAAGCGTCATGTGACATCCCCATTTTCACGTCTAGAAATGACCGATTTTGTTTATGCTTTATAAAAATCAGAGTACCTCTTTTTAATAAAAATGTGCGGAATTTGTTCCCAGTGAAACATGATAAATACGTTATCAAGGCATTTCCGAATAAAAGTATTTTTATTCATTTTAAAACATTTGGGATGTCATCGTTAATACAGAAACATAAGCATAAACAGAACTTACATTCATTATCACTAGTGATTTATATCTCCTTAATCTTTCAGTGTAATGTGACTTCATAACAACACATGTGATATAAATAAACTGAGTGGGTCAGGTTGGGAAACCTGGTGAGTACATAGGGTTTTCAACCCACAAAATCCCTGAGAATACACATCATTTTGGAAAGCGTCATGTGACATCCCCATTTTCACGTCCAGAAATGACCGATTTTGTTTATGCTTTATAAAAATCAGAGTACCTCTTTTTAATAAAAATGTGCGGAATTTGTTCCCAGTGAAACATGATAAATACGTTATCAAGGCATTTCCGAATAAAAGTATTTTTATTCATTTTAAAACATTTGGGATGTCATCGTTAATACAGAAACAATAAGCATAAACAAAACTTACATTCATTATCACTAGTGATTTATATCTCCTTAATCTTTCAGTGTAATGTGACTTCATAACAACACATGTGATATAAATAAACTGAGTGGGTCAGGTTGGGAAACCTGGTGAGTACATAGGGTTTTCAACCCACAATAATATAATTATTATGTTTAATCATCAAACAGTTAACCCAATTACTCATCTTCATTATCTTCTTTACTCTTACAGATCTACCCTAAGAATAAGCTATTTCTCATTCATT
The DNA here is from genome assembly GCF_051521515.1 of Lactuca serriola. Lineage (NCBI taxonomy): Eukaryota > Viridiplantae > Streptophyta > Magnoliopsida > Asterales > Asteraceae > Lactuca > Lactuca serriola. Next base: position 29,593,281 of record NC_136409.1, read on the forward strand.
CATTCCTAAGGATTATCCTAAGGAATAGGTACGAATTCCATCGTTGTCGATGACACAGCTGTCAAGCACAACTGCTAGTTCTATCACTTAGGCGCAACTGCCAAAATTGTGACATTCTATGTGAGGTGCAGCTGCCAGTATTGTCCTTCGAGCACAACTGCTAGGGTTATCTCGTTTATTGACAATATCATTTTCGAGAGTCCACTCGCAATACATGTAAATGGGTTTTTAGAGTACACCGGTGAACATATCGTTCACAACACCTACAGGTTGCGAGTCTGCTAGTGTTTTACTGGACTGTCTAGAATAGTCTGTGGTTATCATCCATACTCTGCTAGATGACGGGGCCAACATTTGGGAACAAGGTTTCTCACATCGTCCACCTCTCACCCTTACCTCATGGTCTATATCACCTCTCAACTCATCATCCAACTCATATTTCATCTACCCATGTTTTACCCAACATATTACGTAGATATAAATTCATATACAATTTAAATCATATAAAACTTGTATAAAATCGTTCATCCAGCATAGATAGAAAGTATACATATAATATGCACACATAACACATAGTTTATATAAAATATTTAATATCTATGTGTAAGATGAAAGGGACCATGCACTCACTTGAAAATGTGGTGATTCCAAACTCAGACAGCGCTTCACTTCTTAAAAATAATTTCCTTCGACGAAACCTAGTATTATTACCACTAGAGTTTAGTCTATTATTCGCCGAGACTAATTAATAGTCTAGCTATTATTACTATTATATAAGCGTTAAACAATACTTATATAACCCATAATAATAGCCCAAGTACTTATTATAAGTTCCTAATAACGTTACTATAATTAAATAAAAGCAATATTAAAAATAGCGTAGGCGTAGCTCATTTACAACGGGTTTTATAGAAAATCGGGCTTTGCTTGGACCAGCGTTCTCGAGCTGAAAAGCTCTTCTTCTCGGAGCTGTTGAGAACTTCGGTGCTTCCACCTCATGCTAGGGAGGTTCCCTAGGCTTTTCCGGGTGTTTCGGGGCTAAAGAGAGGTTCTAGAGAGAGAGTAAAGAGAAGAAAGAATGGGAAAGGTGTGAAGAAAATGAGGGTGGGAGAGGTTCTATTTATAGGGTGAAAATGGCTGAACTTGGTGCCATATGTCACCATCTGGTGGCAAGACTTAGGGAGAAAGCAATGACCAAGATTGTGCCACGTCACCCATTTTCGCACAGCACACTTCCGACTTCTAAAATCCGTAACTTTCACATCCGAGCTCCGTTTTTGACGTTCTTTATATCCACGCGTAGGTAAAAATAAGATCTACAACTGTCATTTTGACTCCGTCGGCTAATTATCAACCAATATTAAATTTAACAGTACGAGAAGATTATATTGTTAAATGTCTGCGTAAAATTCATAACTTTTACACACGGACTCTGTTTTCGTCTGTCTTTTTACCGTTGAGTTCCTATTAATGAGATCTTCAATTCTCATTTAGGTCGCATAGGCCAAAAACCGCTCGATCTAAAATTCGAGTTTCGGGTTGTGCACTGCTAAGCCAAATCTTAGAAAATTCATAACTTCCTCATACGAAGTCAGATTTGGGCGTTTTTCTTTTGTATGTTTTTGGTTTAACGTATACTAAAACTTTTGTTTATATTTTTAAGGCTAAAAAGTCCTCCATCATAAATTCACTATTTACGTCTCCCGGTGTCGTGCCGGTTTTGCCGTAAAACTTCGACAGACCATAACTTCTTCGTTATAACTCGGATTTCGGCGTGCTTTATATGTACGGAACCCTTGAGACGTATTCTAAAACTTGGTTAAGATTATTTATTCTAAATAATCTTTTGTCGAAAATTCGTTTTTGGCCCCTATTATTTCTAAATTGACTAGCTCGGATCGTCGGGCGTTACACGTCAACTAAAAAGTTGGTGAGTTCATAAGCATTTTTGTATAAAATGGTTTTGTACTTGTTTAGAGTAGTTCTCTTAGTGTTTTTAGTAAATCCAATATTTTCTATAAAATAGTTTGTAAGTCTCGTTCTAAAACTGTGAATATATGCATGTATGACCTTCGTTATCTTTTGTTTGTAAAAGTAAAGCGAACATTCCCAGAAAATCCGATATTTTCTAAAAAGTAATGGTTTGAAATGTTTGTGTCCGTTCTTATTGATGCATGTGTGTTAATGTTTGCGAATATAGAAAATGAATGATTCCAGACAGCCCGATGTTGTCTACGATAGATAATGCTGAAATCTCAACCCCCGTGGTTGAGTACCAGTGCGTATAGATTACCGTTTTATCAAAAAGAAGGTTTTCCCATTTCATCCCCCCCAAAAAAATAGAATGGTTTCCCGTAAATCTTATAACATTAATTCATCTAAGTGAGCCATTATAGCCATACTAAATAATGACAATTTCGTCTGTCTTGGCGTCTTTGGGATGCCGACGGAACAAGGTATAGTCAGTCACCCTAGACTAGCCGAGTCTAACTGTAGCGAACAACTCAGGTGTGGGGCGTCACCCCCGTATAGATCTATACACAAACTCACACTCTCCCTCCAAGAGACTTTGGTTATAACTACAGGCTACCATCATACACTCAATAGGTGTCAACCAACACGTATTTCTAGATCCTTAATCAAAGTTTACGCGGAAAAAGAAGAAAAACATATAAAACTCATTCCCAATCCGAATAAACATGTAAGTGGACCACTAAGATGATGGTTTTTATACAAACAATCCTATGTGTGCATGCAACCCTAGAGTTGGATCTATGTTTTCACTATTAGTTATACAACTTTATAAACACAAAAAGAAACCTGGCATGCTAGTACTATTTTCGAAATCCACATAGAAGAATGGAATACATACCTTTTGTTGTTATATAGTAATAAAAACTAGTTCCTTGAATCTCCTTAGCTTTGAAAGCAAGTACCACAAGTGTAGTACCCCTAATGGCTCACAAACACCAAGAGCAAGAGGATGACTTAGGAAAAGAGGAGAAGCACCCAAAAACATCTAGAAACCCTAAGGAAAATCTTGGCCACGTTTTTGCTGCTCTAGGGGTCCTTAAATAGTGAGGCTATTAGGGTTATCAAACAAGGAAACCCTAATTTGACTGCTTAGGCCCTAAGCATCCCATTGACTCCCTTCTTAGATGCCTTGGACGATTTCTAATGGGTTTCCCCATAAAATTCGTCCACCCCTCTAATGTAGAGTCCATTAGCCAATATTCAACTATCACACAATTGACAATTCTAGTCCCCTTTATTTAATTAATGTCTTTTAGCCACAAAATTAATTCTTATTAATTCTTGACTATTATTAATTAAACAATATGATTTCTCTTTTAATATATTATTCATATAATATATTAATAAATCATAATTAATCCTCTTTCTCCATAAATCATCCTATCAAGTTGCTTTGGTGAAGGCAACCCAAAAGGACCATGCACAATCGGGTCAAGTACATACCAAAATAGTTATGGACTTAGACACTAATCCAACAGTCTCCCACTTGGATAAGTCTAATAACTATTCTGCGTATGACTTCAGATCCTGATTAGCAATCGTAGCTTTCAAAAGCCGCTGTCAACTCTGATCTTATCAGAAGCGTTTCCTTTAGATAAGGGGTCATATATTCCTCCATTCTTGATATCGCATAGATGTGAGACACAGATTGAAATCATTCTCTCGGTCTATGTGTTGTTTCCCTATTTCTGATTTATGACGACTGACAACAGACTACAATTGAACACATCAAATTAGTCCCGGCTTGGCCAAGCACTTAGGGTGTCATCACTAAATCATCGAGGGGCCCACATATATCACTTTTATCCCACTTTAGGAAAACGGAACGGATAAACTTCGAATCAATGCTTGCTTGTATTCACTCATCGAATCACACACAACAATAAGTTTTATAACACCAAGTTACTGGTGCGTTTACTTATCATCAATGTGCAACCAACCAACAAATAACAACTCACACGTCTAGGTTTCGAGAATATACAATATCATCGACTCACAATCACTTGTGATAAAATCCATGAAGTGATTCTTGTGAGCGTGAGTTTAATCCAATGCTCAAAATCATATTCATAAGCACTCACGAACGTTGCAACAAACCTTTGCTATGTCTAATACATTTTAGACAATCTACAAACCAATTCATGACAGTCTTCATTCATACCTACTTCCAACATATGAACGACTGTGGACCATTCAAATAATTTGATTATTCTGAAATAATTAATTATTCAGGAAGTCAAAACATGCAAAGTAAAACACAAGAATAATACTAATCCTATATGGTCCAAAACCTTTGGGTATAAATAAAACACCTTTTATTTATCACCACATCGATTACTCATTATTTATTTTTTCGGTTAATTAACTTATTACTTGAATTATTACTACAATTATCCCATGCTCTTAGCATGCACACAATGTTTACTTATGGTCCTTACTTTGTGAAATAGATCAAATGAACACATTTCCAATCATACTCATTTCACAACTCCCAATCCTTATCATAAGTATAAGAATATCAAATTCTTGCCACTTATAGAATATGCTAGATTCTAACATTTTATGCAATGATCCTTTCGTAAAGTCATAGCTCAAAATCATCAAGACTTGGCCAATCTCTATCAGAAACAATTCTATAGATATGATGTCTCTCATTCAACGTACATTCCTTTGAACATCCTTCTTGCATAAAAGTTTCTAATCTAGACATAGATTCTCAATATCCAACTCCCAATATGGAAACATTTCCATATTTTCCGCCCATTCCTTTCTCCTCCACCACCATAACCGCCACCGCCACGACTACTACCACCACCTGTGACACTAGCTGACCTCACCACTGTCATCTCTATTACTTATATCACCGCCACCTCTGTCACAACCATCTTTTCTGCCATCAACTGTCATAATCATTTATAATTACTCAATCTGTGAACAGACATATATGTATAATAATTTATGATTAGGCATATACATATAAACATGTATAATCCTATATGATTATACCTCTCTACTATAGAATCATTTATGATTAGGCATACCCTATTACTCCCGGTACGCTGGAGAATTAGAGAGGCAAATGAGAAATATGTGACTAGGTATTTAAATTCATGCAATTAATGGTCACTAACTACACAGAATAAGAAGTTAAAGCAATCTAATATCAAATCAAGCAAGTAAGTCTCACATCGTGAACAGTAGATATCTGTGTTCGACAAGGATTCTTAATTTGCGATGTTTATCTTCTGGAATGTCCCAACACACGTTGTAAGCCTTTAATACTCACGTCGTGAGAGCGTGTTTTTGCTCGATTTTTATTCTTTCAAGTCTTCATCCTCCAAAGTTCCATTCTTTGACGCTTTTAGTCACTTTTCTTCAAAATGTCTTCTATTTGTGAAACATCCCAAAAAAAAAAATTCAATTCATTATTAAAATCATAAACCATCAAAAGTCATAAGTGCCTTAGACCCGTTCCTATTGAAGAGAAACTCACCTCGTATAACTGACTGTTGAAACTTGAGTGAGGAAATCCCTGTATGAAACTCAAAAAGAAACCACAGTATTAGCTTTATACCTTTAATAAGTCTAAGATGACCCAAGAACTCTAGATCTTCTGGCCTCCTTTGATGTCTTCACTCTTTGCCTTCCTTCTCCTAACTTCAAACCACACAAATGCAAGGAAGTATGGATCAAGAATGCATAAGATTGATTAGGGTTTCGAGAGTAGGGTTGAGATGTGATAAAACCGGAAGGGAGGCTGAATATGATGCTTAAATGGGGTGCAAGACCCCGAGAATAGGGTTTCCCTCTGGCAGACCTACTAGTCGAGTACATGCTTGGACTCGCCGAGTAGACTCTTTAAATCTCGCATCCTTTTTGCCATCTACTCGACGAGTTAGGGCTACCAACTTGTCGAGTAGCTCAACTAGAACTACAATAATTTAAATAATTGCATACCAGGAACGGAGCGTTACAATTTGGCTGCAAAATACAATTTAACCTTATAAGTATCATTATTCCATGCAAATAACCAAAATATTTAATTAAAATGTACTTAAATATTTCCTAAAAACATGTATAAATATGACAATATCACTACCCCTGCTACCACCCACCGCTATCCTTGCCACCACCTTCATCATCGTTTTCACTACCACCGCCACCTGATAGCTTATTTTACTTCCTTATTTTTATTAGTTTGTTTTATATTTTTAGCTCTTTTTATTAGTATTACATTGTATATTCTTTATTTTCTTTATCATGGATCGTATCGGGGACTTTTTATTTTGCATGAGGAATTTTGCAGGATTTTGGGGCTCATTGCGGTTGTGGTTTGATTGTAGTTGGGCTTAGTGGGCTTTCCGATGCATTATTGGGCTTGATGGATCCACCATGTTACATCCGAGATAAATAAAGGTATATCTTGGAACCTTTGAATAAGAATTTTTGGCATGAATGGTCCCTTAGTACGTTGGGCGTACTTAAGTGTATGCTTAGCGTACTACGTCCCTTTCTGGTCGCGGGTGTTTGGGGGTATGCTGGGCGTACCATGAGCTACGCAGGGCGTACGCGCCAGAGAAGCAAAACCCTAATTCTCGGACTTGAAGCCTATATAAACGACTTTAAGCTCCTTGGAGTGAACCTTAGAGAGCCTCCACTGCCCTTAAACGTTATTACACATCTGGAAACCTTGAGAGAGCATCTTTGAGCCTTATAAGTGTGTATGTGTGGTCTTTAGTGCCCATTTCAAGAGGAGGAGTAGGTGAAGAAAGCTTGGATCAAGTGGGTGCTTCTGGATCTTGCATCATAATCATCTTTCAGAGCTTTTGGAGGTAAAAAGCTTGCATCTTTCCTCTTATTTTTTTAGATCTTGCTAGGGTTTTTGTAGTTGGTCCCTTTGATGAGCCTTGGACCTCATTTGTTGGCTTGGTCATCCCTATTGGTTAAAAAGTCAGATCTGGGGTCCTTAAGCCATCTAGAAGCATAAAAATAGGATCTTGGTGGTAGTCTTGACCTTGAGCATGAGTTAAAGACCTTGGGAAGGTCTTGATGAGGGTTTTGGAAGTATAAGGGACATGAAAAGACATAAAGTTAGCAACTTTATGCCTTAGGACGTCTTAAAGAACTCAGATATAGCTTTTGGACGTAAAAGAATGGGATATTATGCACTTAATGGGGAAAGTGCTTAACTCGGGCGAACGTCGGGCGTACTCAGTGTACGCTACGCGTAGCCTTGGGAGCCCAGTACGCGGCGCGTACCAAAGAGGTACGCTGAGCATACGCAAGACAGATTGGGTCGTTCATGTTTTGGGGCTGGCGACTTTTGGGCCTCAACTTGGTATTTGGGCTGACTGCATTCTGTGAAATATGGTCTATATCTTTGGATTTGGGTCATGGACTTTTGGGAGGGCCTTATTGGGCCAAGAGGCCCATTAGTGATTTTGGACTTGGACTTTGGGCCCATTTTCAAAGAAAGATTAATTGGGCTGCATGAATAGGGTTGGGGCTTGGGTCTTTCTCTCCTGATTAATTTAAGGAGCTAATATTATTTAATACTATTATCCAGCCCGCGAGATTCCAGATTATTAGGAGAGCAGCTTTGGTTTCGGCAAACGGAGGTGAGTCTCCTCACCATACCCATGGGTCTAAGGCACCAAGGCCGACCCATTATATGAGATGTGTTACGTGTTAGTCATTCTTTGAAACTATGTGTTTGTGATTATGTTGGTATGAAAGACCTTGGGGGGTTCCCGGGGCACTTAGGTATAAGACCTGGGAGGGTTACCTTGGTGTCCTAGGTCGAAGACCTCGGGGGGTTCCCGAGGCATTGGGCTAAGACCATGAGGGGGTTCCTATGGCACCCGAAGTAAGACCCTAGATGGTTTCCAGGGCTTCCCTATGTGTTTGTTTGCAGGGTTTATATGTTTGTATGGCCGATTAGTATGTATGAGACACTTTCTGCTTATGTGTGGGTGTGCCCCTAGGGAACTCACTAAGCTTTCATGCTTACCGTTTGTGGATGTGTTTCAGGTACACTCGAGCCCAAGGGCAAGGGCAAGGCATGATGGCGCGGCGTGCACTCTATCTCTCTTTTATTACTACCTTTTGGGACACTCTGATGTTTTAAACAAAATGTAATAAAGGTGGATTTGAAAACATTTGTGATGAGATTTATGGTTAATGCAAGTATGTTCATTAATTAAAAATGAAAAAAAATTGGGTTGTTACACACCAAAGAAGAATTGGGCTTAAAAAGCTAAAGGCTTGGATGAAGTGGGCTTGTGAAGATGGATCTTGGACTTTTATTTTGGGCTTGGAGCATCCACATTTGAAGCTAAAAGATGATTGGTTAATTTAAATCATGTGACATATGGAGGAGACCAAAGGAATCTTTGGTAATGGAATGGTTAGTGGAGGAAAAATGAGCCAATAGCAGCCCAACAATACTTGCACGGGTGGAATTTCTGTCATGCGGGTACCCGCGCAACTGCCCAGTTTTAGGCATTTTGGTCATTTGGCTTGCCATTACCTTAGGGATCAGATCTATCAGCACAACTTCGATTTGACACCATTGGAGACTAGGAGAAGGTGATTTTGAAGCTCAAGACTCATTTTTTTTTCATCTTTCCAAGTTATTGGTAGTTTCTTTATGCAATTAGACTTTTGTGATTGTTGTTCTATTGCCATGAGTGGCTAAACTCTCTATTTTGGATGACCTTGGCTAAAACCTCTGAATGTTTGTGGGTTTTTGAAGGATTTATGCTTATTTATCATTTATCTTATGTATATGATTCTAGTTCATATTTCATATGCTTGTGTTAGTGCTTTGATCATGAGCTTGGTACTTTAATAAGCAATTGTTGGTTTATTTCTTTGGTTTAGCATTGAATCATTGGATTTACTTAGAACAAGAGCTTTATGATGGTAGAAATCATCTCTAATTTATGAATCATAACTCCTTTATGGATGTGTAAGCATTGACATCCTCTAGGAAATAGGGATTTCTTCATTCTTAAGGCTAATCAACTTCTTGGGTTCAATTGCTTCAATTGGATCTTTGATTTTGATTAAGAAGGTGTGTTGTGGGATTCCCCAACCTCCATACTACCTATGAGAAATCTTGGCATATCATGCTTCATGATTGCTATAACCAATTTGAGATGAATGATAAGCTTCATGTTAAATCCTAATGATAAACACACAAATGTTTGTTGTGTTGAATTGCCTTGGTTTACCAATTCTCTCCAATATTTGAGCATCTCACTTTCTTGCTTAATTGCAAGTTTTTAGTTATTCAAGTCTTTTAGTTTTCAAGCAATCATAACACCCCCCCTTTTAGTTTAATTGTAGTTAGTTAGTTTATTTACAATAGTTCTTTTAGATTTGCATTGCTGATTGAATACAACCATTTTCCTGAGGATCGATACCACTTTTTACAATTATATTACGTTTTATTTGCAAACAAAGGGTGTTAATTTGCTTGGTGGACTTGACATCCCACCACCACCACATCCGTCACCACATTCGTCACCTTGTCCACCACCGCGACCACCACAACCGTTGCCACCACTACCACCCCATGCTATAATTAAGAAAGATAATTTTGTTATTTCTTAGAAACCAGATAATTTTTATTTAATTAAACGGTGGGTAGATGGTAATTCAATAAAATTATTTAAGTTTTTTCTAGAACATCCTATGGCTATACGAGAAAATAGGTAGATATAATTTTAAAAAGATAAGGATTGAAACATTCTCCTTTGTTTTCACTTAATTTTTATATTTTTTATATTTATAATGTCACGATATGAACATGAATTTAAATTTTGTCTTTCATAGTGTCTATTATTTTGAACGCAATTACAAGAATTTTTTTACTTTAAAATTATTATTTATAAAAGGCTGTTAAAAATATATATTTTTAATATATTATTATAAATAAATAACTTTAACGATAAGGTTTGAAAGTAAAAGAATTAAAAAGTTTGAAGGTTTAATATATATATTATTATTATTATAAGTTGTGGATAAAAATAATTGATAAATACGTAGGTGAGGTGAGGTGATAGCACAAAATTCCAAAATTCCATGCAATAATCCAAGTTGAACCACATTGATTTGTTGACAAATGAAGTGACATTCATGTATATAGGACTTGGGTGTTGCTATTCGCTAAAGGGTCCTACTTTTGACATACCAACCTACCATTATCATATATTATTAGACTTAGGGTCTATCTTATTGCACACCTTACCATAATATCATAATTATTAGTTGTTATCTTGTTTTCCGAAAAAGTAATTTTCTTTCTTATCTTTTTCTTTTTCTCTCTTATATATATATATATATATATATATATATATATATATATATATATATATATATATATATATATATATATATATATATAAGTCAACGGATCAAACTAAAAAAAAAGTAGCAAATCGGATTAAATTCATTTGGAGTAGCAACCGAATGTAAAAACGAGAATAAGAAAAGAATAATAGTAAATAAATATTACAATAATGTGCCTACGTGACATTTTTTTAATTAATAATATATATTACATATATTTTATTGATCTCTATATATTGTCATAAACCAAACAGTGGTTAAAATTTTAAATATTATATAACAAAAATGTAATATATTTTGTTTTTTCTTATTATATCTTAAATTTATGTTTTTTCTTGAAAACAAACCTTGTTTTTATTTTACTTTTTTTTAATTTGACATTTTTAATTATTATTTTTCGAAAAAAACTTGGCAAATGTAAAATATTTTTTCAAAAAAAAATTTAAGATTGTTTTGGAAAAAACAAACGGTTAGCAGATTTTTGAAAAAAAAAATGAAAAATACAATATATTTTATGAAAATCGAAAAAAAATATAACATATAAAATCTTTTATTAAAAAAGTTAATAATAATAATAATAATAATAATAATAATAATAATAATAATAATAATAACATACATGTCAACTTATTACATTGTAAAAAATGAACAAAACCAAAAAATAACAAACCAGCTATTTGGTTTAAATTAGATAATTTCAAATTTAATTTTAATGTAAAATTTTAAAGGAACGAGAGCCTCATTATAATGGAGGGTGCTTTATGATATTTGTCTAAAAGTAAGGGGGCAAACGGTGGTGAATAAACAGAAAAAGTATAAGCACAGCGAAAATTGAAAAGGAAAAGAAATGGATTTACATGTTGTTGAGCGTTACAGTATTTTGTGCCAAAACATAGGAAATAACAAAACTAGATTGGTGTGGTAGGGAAAAATAGATTGGTGTGTAAAAAGAAATACCCTTCGCTAAATTCGAGTCAAAACCACCCATTATAAAAGTAAAAACCACTCCTTCGGTTACAAACCCAAATGTAACCCAAATTGAAAGGAAACTTATTATTATTTATATTATTGTTATTTGAATTGTATAATCGGATCCCATCAAACATTCATTTAATCAAATATTAAACAATTTTAGAACTTTGCTCCTTCTATTTAAAACGTAGTTTCAATTTATATCCTTTTGTATTTTAAAAACTTATTTTCAGTCCTTATTACTTTAGTTATATATATATTGTTTAAGTTTTTTTTTTTTTTTCGAAAGTATTTTCCAAGACTACGTAACTATACTAGGTAAAACCGTTGAGTTTTAAATAAATATACAAAATAACTTATTAAAAGGTTTTTATTCTTTTTATATATAAGAATATTTATAATAAAATAAAATATTATATATATATATATATATATATATATATATATATATATATATATATATATATATATATATATATATATATATATATATGATCAAACCAAAAGAAAATACAAAATAATATAACCATATTTACATTTATGGTCTTTTAATTTACCCTATATTTAAAATAAATATTCTATCTTTATTTTAATGTTGTCTAAATGAATATCACTACGATCAAATCAAATTTGTAGATGTCAACTGTATACTAGTCACGGGCTACCATGTGTGACGTCTATGTCAGATAATGGGTCTAATCGTTTGATTTAAACCAGAAACCAGACAGACACAATACATTTTCGTTTCAACAACCTTCAACATTTTCGTCTTTGTTTATAATGGTCATATGGGTGTTGTTATCGTCTTCATTTATAATCGTCGACCTGTCAAATATATGTGTTGTTATTGGCATCTAAATATTGGGTTAACACGACTGTTCTAAAAAATCAATACAACCATTCTATTTGAAACCCAAATTGGGTATTTACACAATATTATAATACTAAACTTTATTTTATATATTATTTATATACAGAATCTTTTATCACATTTTCTTTTTTCTTTTATATATATATATATATATTATTTTATATCTTATTTATTTTTTTTTATCTTTTGAGTATAAAGAAATGAAATATGGTATTTTTTGTAATTAGTTTTAAATAAGTATATAAAAAATAACTTATTAAATAGTTTTAAGTCTTTTTTAGAACGGAAATATTAATTTTCTTTTTCTTTTTAGAACGGAAATATTAATTTTTTTTTTAAAACAAAATATTAATATGATAAAAAGACTAACTTATCATTCTTTTTTTATTTTCTTTTATTTATTATTATTATTATTACTATTACTATTATTATTATTATTATAATTTTATTTTTTCTTTATTTTAATAGACGATATTAATAGTAGTTGTTATGATGGTATAATAGTTGTTTTTTCTTATATTTAAGATTATTCGTTTAAAAAGTAACAATAAAATCTCTTAAAACTGAATAAAAAAAGTAAAGAATATAAACAAATGATGTAAACGGAAAACAGATAAAAAAACATTAAATAATTATATTTGATGTTTAATAGTTATCCGGAGTTATATTTTAATTTGTTTATTTGAGGAAAAGATAAAAAAAAAATAAAAAAACATTGTATATTATGACCGAACAAGACGTAAAAAAAATATTAAATCGTATATTCGATTAAGACGTCAACAATATTATAAGATTTTTAAACTACACAAACAAATATGAATAAATAACAATATGATATATGTAATTTATATAATTCATTTAAAAAAATAAAAATAATTTTATAAAAAATCTATACAAATTCTATTAAAAATATAAAAAAAAAATATGTTATATAATAATAATAATAATAATAATAAATTGTTAAAAGAGAAAAAAAAAAAGAAATAATAAGTTATTCTTTTATATGAAACAAAGGACTAAAACCGTAATATTTAGAAACTACAGGGATATAACATATTTATTTGTAAATTTAGAAACCAAAACTATAAATCAGATCAAAACACAAGGACCATTTCTGTAATTTACTTAAAAAAGAAGTGAAAATAGTTTTGAAAAGGAAACGGTATAATCATTATATTTTTAATATTACTTTAATATTTACTGTCAATGGATTTATGCAGGTTGTTTTGACTTTTTTATCGGGCGTGTTTAAAATCCTCTCGTATCGGGTCGTAACCCTTAAATAAAAATAGTTGACAAATGAAATGGATTTGACGTACGTCAAGGTAAAACTGCTAGATTTTATGCTCTATACGAATTCATTCGTGTATTTTGGAGGATGACGCATCAATGACAATGTGGGCCTATAAGAACATGACGTGTATATATATGATTGGGAAATGACTGCCTTCACCGGGGCTGAATACCTTCACCCGCTGAATACCTTCACTCATACCTAAAAATCAAAGTAAAACGTATGAAGAAACTCTTTGCACAAAAATCAAACCTTTCAACGTCTAAAATGAAAATGAAAATTCATTGCATTATTTAGTATTTACACACTGTCCTATAAAGGTATATAAAACCTTTAATTAAACCTTTATATTATAATATTTTTATTATTAAACCTTAACATAAATATATTTATTTTAAGCTTAATAATTATGTATTTTCCAACTATTTTTTATTTAATTAATATAATATTAAAATAAAATACTTTATAATATCTAACAAACTTTTAAATAATATACCATTTAATATTTTTTAGTTTTTATTTTAGAATTATTCATTAAAATATAACGGTAAACAAACTGAACTCATATCTAAGTGTTTGTAAATTGTTTGATAAAGATTCATTTATTTTAGTTTATTAACAAATGAACGAATGTAAACATGATTTTTATTCATTTAACTAAGCAAACGAACATGAATAATAATCAAGACCAATCCTGAGGGCTTAAATATCCTCAAATGCCATGGATGAGCAATAAAAAAGAACATTTATCGTTATTTTCCGTTATAATTAATTTTTTAATATATATATATATATATATATATATATATATATATATATATATATATCGAATTATTTATTCCAGTTTAAATGACGGCGCATTTATTACTCTATTAATTGACATGATCGTTATGGGCAATTTGTTTGCTGTTCATTCAATTGGCCACCACTCTTTTATTGTTTCTCTGAAACTTTTTTTTTTGTCGTCTTTGACTACTCTTTCTTTGTTGTTTCTCATTTAGTGAAACTTTTTCTTTCGTCGTCTCTGACTACTCTTGGGGAATTTTATTCGCACACCTAAAATCAAATTATAGCACATTTGATCACAGTCAAATCCACCTAAAATCAAATTATAGCCCATTCTGATCAGTCAAAGTCAAATCCATGCGTCACGTCTACTTTACATTGACTTGTTTTTTATTTTTCATTTTATCCTTCTTATTTACAATAATTACAATATCAACCCTTACAACTTAATTTATTGTTTTTTTTTATTGTTGCTATTCAATAAATTACATTAAAAAAAACTCAATTACAAAACATCGCAAATAAAAAAAATTAAAATATTTAAAAAAAGTTGGTAAAAGTACTCATGAGATTTTACTAAATTATCATTTTAAAAAGTTGATTTTTTATTTGATGTTTGATTTAACCGATAACCTTGGTTGCCTAAAAATCTGAAAACATGTCGACGTATTTTGTTTGCTTTTAAAAATGAATGATTACCTTAGGAATGTTTGTTTTTTAATTTTCTTATTTCAAGATAAGTGGTTAGGATCACATCCTCATATCACACAAAATCAGTATGATTTCAAATGTGTATATATATATATATATATATATATATATATATATATATATATATATATATATATCAGTGTTGCAGAAATCGGCCTAACTGGCCGATTAATCGCTAATCGGACCTCCACCGATGAGATTTATTGCTAATCGGTCACTATAATCGGGTTTGGTCAATACAGGTCAAAGTCGGAAATTAATCGGACCTAATCGGGTTTTGTCAACACAGGTCAAAGTCGGACTTAATCCGCCCTAATCGAACTTAATCGGACCTAATCGCCGATTAATCACTTTTTTTGTAGGATTAAAATTAGATTTATAAATTTTTGATTAATTTTTTTTAATAATTAATGGTTCCCGATAAATCCCCCCCTAACCGATTAATCCCTAGTCGCTAGTCCACCGATTAGCGATTTCTACAACCATTATATATATATATATATATATATATATATATATATATATATATAGAGAGAGAGAGAGAGAGAGAGAGAGAGGTAGGTTCCGTTGATAATCAGATCCGACCCACACTAAGTGTTCAAACTAGGGTAAAAGACATTTTTACTTTTTTTCATAAATTGGCCCAAAGGCAAGGCGTAATCCAACAATCCAAAAGCCCAAATTCGCATTAATTACCTAAGGCCCAATTATGGGCCGTGGTAGCAACCATTTAGAGGTAAAAAAAATCTTTACCTTGATCTATTGTTTCTTAGATCTCCTCTTATGAAAGTTTAGTGTCTTTTTAGCTCATTTTGGAACCATTTTTGGAGTTGAGCATGATTTCAAGTTGTGAAATACTAGATGTGTGCCCACGCAAAGCAGTGGCGACAATGTCACACCCCAAAATAGGAACGGCGGAAATGTTCTGGAGTGGATGACGTCATGTCAAGTGTCATACCCCGCTAAAGCGGAAACGCAAGGTATGACAGCGATAACAGTTTCATTGCAAAAGATAAAGATACATCACCATAGTAGTATTTAAAAGTTTACAACCCATAGCTTCAAAAGAAACAAAATACAAGTTTTTCCAAAATAACATGGTTCAAAGATAACTTCATAAATAACTTCAACACGATGCAGCATGCTCTATGATGATGAATCTTTATACCCACTTACTAATTATTTCCTGAAAAAGCATGTAAAACGAGCGTCAACTATAAAAATAGTTGGTGAGTTCACAAGTTTATAAAATCGAGCTTGAAATAAGGCTTTTCGTAAATACAAGTACATTGCTTTAATGATAAACAAAGTTGATTGCTATTAATGAATACAAGTTTATTGCTATAACGAGAAACGAGTTTGTATGTATATGAGCAAACAATGAGTCTCAACCAAACCTATGACTGAAGCCCTATCGAGATCTATGCTTATCGTTCCATAGATGAATATGGTATCATGCACTCCAGCAATAGGGCGAGTGAGGAGTTGTCAATTCCTAATAGCGCTATCCATAATGACCATTGACTCAAAAAGTTAATGGTTAGAGATAAGGGAAGTGCCTTAGTACGATAAGTTCTCATGTTCTGTGTTGCATAGACATACATAGAGAAACATAGCAATACAATAGCAATCATGTTTGATACAAATCAATTTAAATACAACATGCAAACAGTAGTTTTTTTTGGACATGCTTTTCCACCCCAAAACATAAAAGCTGAAAATAGGGGAGTGCGTGAATACTCACAATGTTTCGAGTAGGTACAAGTGGTACTTCAGAATGCACCAACGTCTTACTACCGGGATCCTACGACATCAAACACACACTAGTGAGTTTCCATGTCGAAATCTAATGCTAATATACTAAACTCTACATATAGTGAAATGCCAATTTATGTTTTAGTATTTGATTTTATATTAATTGGTTACACTTTTTCTGAAATAATGAAATTCTACAAGTCGCGCGATTAATTACAACTTTGGAATATAAATTTTCCAAATTTTTAAGTCTTTATAACAACATAAATTCACGAAAATAGCATTCAAAGGATAAAAATTCTCAAACTTTTTATTTAACTGTTATTACACAATACTAAGCTGGGAAAAATATAAAAGTGGATTTCCAAGCTGTTTAATTATATTTTATGTTTTTTGAGCATTTATTCCAATAAAAATTGAAATAAATAGAAAACAGTTTCCAAAATCACCCAAACTATTTATTTAACTGTTATTATACATAACTAGGCTGGGAAAAATATAAAAGATATTTTTCAGTGGGTATTTCTATTCTTCCTTGTTTTATTCCTTTAAATAATCATTAATTGAAGAAATAATATTAAACAGTTAAAATAAACTACCAAAAATTTTTGTAACATCATTTATAGTATAAATAACCTGGGAAAAATACC
This sequence comes from Lactuca serriola, assembly GCF_051521515.1. NCBI lineage: Eukaryota > Viridiplantae > Streptophyta > Magnoliopsida > Asterales > Asteraceae > Lactuca > Lactuca serriola. The sequence goes on from NC_136409.1 coordinate 29,610,709, forward strand.
AAAAGTGGTTTTCATATTGTATAATCCGGTTTTGGGTATTTATGTGTGTTTAAGTGTAATTAACTTTAGAAATTAAGAGAAAAATAGTTTACAGTGGAGAAAAATCCTCAAAATTTTTATGTAACCTCCTACTGTACAACATGATGTTCTGGTAAATTTTCATGAATTTTGGATAATCAGAACTATTTTTCCTATTTTTAGACCATTATAATTACCAAAATTTGGGAAAAATAGTAAGGCATGATGAAAAATTCTGAAATTATTTTTCTGAGTCACCCATCATAGGTAAGGTATGCGAAAATTGTTAGATAAAATTTTCACACTATCTAAAGTGGTTTTGTGATTTATTATATCCTAACAAAAAGAAAATCGGAAATCATACCAAACAGCAACAAAAATTGATGAAATTTAGTGAGGAATCATTATTCATCATAAGGGTCATCCATGAATGTTTTCCGGATTTATTGACCTCTGGAAGTATTTATGTGATTTATGCCCTTGGTTTCTAGCAATAATTTTAATAAATCAAAGAAATAATAAAAGCTTTTGGTATTTTACAGATTATCACATGCATGTGAGGAATTTCAAAAGGAAAAATGTTCAAAATTTATTCAGAAGGGAAATAGGGGTATTGAACCCAAACAAGTTAAGAAATGTTGCATGCAATGGTGCATGAGATGTAAATGTGGCTGAAGTTCATGAATTTGTGTAGTCCATTCAGTGGGGTTTTAAGCCACGAAATTTCAGCCATCATTCACTGGATATGTTAAGTTTCTAAAGTATTTTTCCCCAGATTTATGGTTGGGTTTAAGGCCATTGATCATGCAAGGCAAAAATGGTGATCATAGAAAAAGAGCTGTTTGCGCAACCATTTTGTAAAAATTGCCAAAAATATGATATTTAATATTTTACAGTGAGACTAGTTGGGTTTGAAAGTTAACTCGTGGAACTATCCAATACAAAAAGAATATCATGATTTGGTTAAGTAATGACCGAGTTATGGTCGTTCAAAGTTGAACAAAGTAATCTGGCAGATTGCATGTTTGCTTTGAGTGCATTCTTAGGATATTTTGACAAGAACATCATGCATGCCTTTGTTAAGGTCTGATTTCTAGCACATGCATGGAGTGAATGAGCATCCAAGATATACTAGAAATGGTTTAAATGCTTTTGATCATGCAAGAACACAAAAGAAATGGAGAAGAAGATGTAATACTTGGTTTTGAAGTCACATGAACATATGTGCATCTTTTTCACTCCTTGCATGGGTTTGATCCCGGATTTTCACCATCTCAAACACATGCATTGTGTTATGTTGAGAATCTACAAACCACAAGGGAAAAAATGAGGATTTCTAGCCATGGAAAGGCATAGAATCCGAAAAGAAGAGAAAACTATGAAGAAGAGGAAGTAAAATCATGAAACTATGAGAGAGGATTTTGTTGTTTACCTTGGTTTTGATCTTGAGAGTGATGGGTTTTGGTCATAAGACATCCTATGTGCTCATACAAACCCTAATGCTTGGATCTAGGTTTATCTATTGTACATGCTTTGAATCCAAGACTATAAACCCTAATTCTAGTATATGAAATCGATATTAACATATGAATGGGTTTAAGAACATACCTTGATTGTTATATAGCAATAACAATCCTAATTCCACCTTTAATTGACTTTGGAAGGCTTAGAGTCACAAGTGTCACTCCTCTAATGGCTTACAAACACCAAGAGCAAATGGATAGGGTATAAAGAGAGAGGAGAGAGGTTAGAATTCGTCCTTAGGACTTCTTGGGAAGGGATACACGAATTCATGAGCCTTGGGGTCTTTATATAGGTGTAGAGATAGGGTTTCAGTCATTATCCTTATCTAGTTGCTTATCCACAAAGCAAACCATAAGATAATCCTTGAATCCTTATCATGGTCGAATTCTAAGGCCTTATCACCTCAAATTCGTTCACCCTATACTTAAGATAATCCTTACCTTATTTTGTAACTATCACATAATTACAAATCAGCCCCTCTAGTTTAACTAATTACACTTGATCACAAAATTAATTCCTAATTAATTATTGACCAATATTAATTAAACAAATATGATTTCTCCTTTAATATATTATTCTTATAACATATTAATAAATCATAATAACCTCTCTCTCTTTATTTATTTCTCCAATCAAGTTGCTTTGGTGAAGGCAACCCAAAAGGACCATGCACCATCGGGTCAAGTACATACCAAAATAGTTATGGACTTAGACACTAATCCAACAGTCTCTCACTTAGATAAGTCTAATAACTATTATGCGCATGACTTCAGATCCTGATCTGCAATCGTAGCTTTCCAAAGCCGCTGTCAACTCTGATCCTATCAGTTACGCGTGTCCTTAGATAAGGGATCATATATTCCTCCATTCTAGATGTCATATGAGATATGATTTCTAACCATTCTCTTTGTACTATTTCTCGATTTCTGATTTATGACGACAGACTAATTGAACAAATCAAATTAGCCCTAGCCCGGCCGAGCATTTACGTTTGTCATCACTAAACCATCGAGGGGCCCAAAGATATCGCTTTTATCCTTCTTTGGATAAAAGGAACGGATAAACTTTGATACAATGCTTGCTTGCACTCACTCACCGAATCACACACAACAATATGTTTTATAGCACTAAGTTACTAGTGCGTTTACATATTATCAATGTGCAACCGATTCGCAAGATACAACTCACACATCTCGGTTTCAAGAATATAAGATGTTATCGTCTCACCAATCACTTGTGATACAATTCATGGAGTGATCCAAGTGAGCGTGGGTTTAATCCAATGCTCAAATTCATATTCATAAGCACTCATGAATGTTGCAGCAAACATTTGCTTATGTCTAATACTCTTTTAGACAATCCACACACCAACTCACGACAGTCTTCATTCATATTTACTTCCAACATATGAACGACTGTGGCCCGTTTGAATAATTAGATTATTCTTAATAAACTCAATTATTCTGGAAGTCAAAACATGCAAAGTGAAACACAAGAATAATACTAATCCCATATGGCCTTAACCCTTTGAGCATAAATAAAACACTTTTTATTTATCACCATATCGATTACTCATTATTTGTCGTTTCGGGTAATCAACTTCTTACTTGAATTATTACACTTGTCCTATGCTCCTAGCATGCACACAATGTTTACCTATGGTTCTTACTTTGTGAAATAGATCACATTGGACACATTTCAAATCATTCTCATTTCATAACTCCAAATCCGTTTTTCATAAGTTTAAGAATATCAAATTCTTGCCACTTATAGAATATGCTAGATTCTAACATTTTATGCAATGATTCTTTCGTAATTTCACTGCACCAAAGTCACAAAGACTATTGCCAATGATATTACAAAGTTCTCTAACGGAGATCGTTACAAGACAATTCCTTAGATATGATGTCTCTCACTCAAAGTACATTTCTTTGAACATCCTTTTGCATAAAAGTTTCTAATCTAGTCATAGATTTTCAATATTTACTTCCTAATATGGACACGCTTCCATATTTTCCATATGACAACTTATTCTTAATATAATCTTTTCTATTCATAATAAGGTCGATATGGTCCATTCAATACCATGCTTCCAACTACTCACAAGCAACCAATCCTCGTCGAACTTTGGATTGTCCTTTGATAGTTGTTTAATTATTTTAGTCAAAACCGATTCTAGTCCCTTTTCCTCTAAATGTGCTAGACATTTGAAAAATTTTAGAATGGTCAAACATTAAAGCATTTGCAATCGATCCTATACCCGAAGCGTATGGGACCCGATGCATAATGTTTTATTTGCTATGTTCTCAAAATTCGAATTGTGAAAAGGAATGCCGTAATCATAATCGAAATTTTAAGAGACACTATGTACCTTTGACTAAATTTATTTTTATTTCTCAACCTAAGCCTTTAGATTTGAAATAAAGCATAATATTCTCTCCCTTAATTATAGCAAAACAACTATACAACCCTTACGACTTTGCAAGGTATAACTCTTGTTTTCTATAATTAATATTGCCAACTTGCAAAACTTTCCATAATAATCATACAATCATAACTTTTATGCTCCCACTATCATGATGATTATTATAAAACATAACACTTATGCTCCCACTAGCTTCGACATGTATTCATAAAGATCCTAACTTTCAGAAAAACAATACTTATTGAATTTCTTAAGTTCATGTTTCTAATACTTAGTGCTTTGATAATCTTTTATCAAGGCTTCTTGAACTTGTACACCTTTGCCTTCGATAGTTCATATGTATGTCTAAACAATTAAGACTAATTGCCAAACCTCACAATTCAAATTATGGAAAGGGATACCGTAACCATGATCGAATTCGAGAATGCAATTTTACAATCACTATTTTCTTAAAATCTTTCTTAGTGAAGGCATTTCCTCACAATCATTTTCATGAAGGAGGAAATCTTATGACACTTAGATTTAAATGGTGTATTTGTTCCTATCCATGTGAATTTGTTAAAACCAAGGTTTACGACAAATTCAAACTCATATGGAACGAACTTTCTTAATCTTGATTCCTTGCCTTATGGTAGCACAGCTGCCCATCACGTCTTCCAAGTAGTTAAGCATCTCACTTTTTCCTATCAATGTACCTTTCATTGATCAAGGTGCCTTGCCTTTTATGCATTCAAAATGAGAACTCATAGAACTCACATGCATAATTAACTCAATTGGAAACAGCACAGAAACAAAATAATGTTAACACGATAGGTTGTAAACCTCAACTCGTGTGCTAGTGATGATCGATAAGGTTTATTTGATTTGTTCTTGAAAACTTTCAAGACCATTAAGACTCCCACTGATTCCTTGACATATAAGATTCTCTTGTCAATAAACATTTGTTGACAACCAAATATTCAAGAGTTAGTGTAGCTTTTATCAAAACACTTCATAAATTGGTCCTAGTTGGTCTATGTGTTATCCAAGACATCACAACTTACCACATTTGATGAATGTTATAAACCTTTAATACTTTTCACTCATTGTCTCAATCTTAACTTTAAGACTTGTTATTGGAACGAAGTATGATTGACTTCTTGATTAAACCATTTCTTCAATCCTTGATTCCTCTTCTTAAACATACAGTTGTACTAAGACTCACTTAGAGGATCAATTGAGATATGGTTCTTAATCATTAAGACCTATCATAAAGCATAAAAGCTACTCTCCCTTCTTCTTAGAATAGAGAAACTTTTATCTTTCTGCCTACTTGATTCTTCTTATTCGTTTTGCTATTGATTTAAACCTTTTTAATCAATTCCTAATTACACTTAATCTTGTAAGTATAATCACATTTACTAAACTTTTAGTAAATCATGACGAATATCTTATTACTCTTATGGTGAACTTGATCAACACACAACTTTGTGTACTCGATCTCCTAGTCCTTCACTTGACACTTTGTCAATGAATTAGTGTAATTTCCAAATATGAAATTTCTCATTCATCATGCAACCAAGTTGCGTGATTCCAAATTTCTGTCCAATTGAAATTTCGGCGATGAGAAACTCTCCTTATTTGGTAAATTCTCGACCTTTCCATAAATAACATAATTAAGAATCATATCCATTCGTTGTAGAAATATGCAAACATCAATTTTCATAACGATTTCATTGCAAGGAAGTAAATAAATAAATAAGTCAAACAAAATTTATTTTATTTATAAAAGCAGCGGAAAAACATTTGTCCTTACAATGCAAAATCCATTGAAAACTATGTATTTCAAAAAGAAAATTTCTAACAACTCTATCATAACTATCTAAGCTCAAAATCTAATCTTCAAGTCCATGCGATCAAGATCCATTCCTTGTGATTAGATTCATCTTGCTCTTTCATCAAGCTTCCTTTCTTTTCATTGATCCTGCAAAACATTCAAATGCAATCTTATCACATCATGTATTAAGAATCAATGAATAGGAACTTAACAGAGTTAGATAGTGGATTTTACCTGAAGCGTAGTCATACTTTTGACTCTCCCATCTCTTAGATCTCTTAGGTAAATAGGGCAACTTCGTCTCCAATGCCCATTTTCTTGGCAATAAAAGCAAATTGACTCTTTTGGAACAACACATGGAACTACTTCAGACATCGCCTTTCTCTTATGATCAAACTTTTCGATCATTACATGTCTTTCATTGCCATTGTCTATATCCATAGAGGTCTTGAAGGCAGATTCACCAATCAACTTTGCTTTTCTATTGCGCCAAACCATTGCTGATTCAGCAGCAATAAGCATATAGGTGAGATCAATAAGGGTCACGTCGTGGTTCATCATATAGTACTCTCTTACGAACTCACTATACGAGTTAGGAAGCGACTGAAGAACCCAATCAACAACCATCTCTTCACCGACAACGGATCCCATCATTCTTAACCTATCAATGTGTGACTTCATTGTACTTATAATGGAAGGTTTCGTCCTATCCTACCCGTTCGGCTAACGATCCTCCACTAGTCAAGAGTGCGGTGGGTAAGAGTGGATACCCATTCAATCGCCATATTATAGGCAAATTCCTTAAACACCCCTTATAGACCAGCTTCGTGAATGAGGCCTACTAACGGTAAGACTGACTTTTACTCATATATATATATATATATATATATATATATATATATATATATATATATATATATATATATAATGTTATACTTTTAATGTTATATATAGTATAGGGTGTATTTTACACTTTTAAAATATTAGGCGGTCTAATTTAATAATTATACTTTTAATTCAATTAAATTGTAAACCAAACTTTATATGGATTCATTAAACTTTCTTTAATTATACACCTTAATTAATTAATAAAACCATAAGGGTGTGATTTGAACTTTTCAAAACAATAATAGGGTTTTAGAATTTAACACTCCTAATTAAACCTTTTTAATCAACTTTTAAAATTCAAAACTTGAGGGCAAGTTTTGAAACATTTCAAAACAATTTAGTTTTAATCTATCTTAAAATTTCGAATTTATGACATTTAAATTAAAATTTTAAATATTAAAACTCTTGATTTAATAATTATCTTGAATTAGACTATTAATTTAATTATTAAATCATAAGGGATTATCTAAATAATGAGGATAATTACCATTTATACATTTAAGTTATCCTAATCCCTTAAATATCTATATAGATTTCGAAAATATGGATGGATAATGCAAGATCTTGAATTACCATATATAACAATTAGAGGATAATTACAAGATATGGGATAATCCAAATCCCTAAAAATTAGGATCTTATCTTGGGGAGGAGGCAAATTTTGAAAATCAAGGGATTATAACAAACCCTAGATTTTGAAATTTAAGGGTTTAAGGAAAGGATTTGAAGATCTTATTCAAACTCTTGCAAATTAGGGTTTGCAAACCCTAATCTCAAAAAAACCCTAGCCTCCTAGGGTTTATTGGCAATAAACCCTAATATGTCAAGTTCATACAATTGAAACCAAACCTGGACTCTGATACCACTGATGGGTTTTGGTCATAAGACATCCTATGTGCTCATACAAACCCTAATGCTTGGATCTAGGTTTCTCTATTGTACATGCTTTGAATCCAAGACTATAAACCCTAATTCTAGTATATGAAATCGATATTAACATATGAATGGGTTTAAGAACATACCTTGATTGTTATATAGCAATAACAATCCTAATTCCACCTTGAATTGACTTTGGAAGGCTTAGAGTCACAAGTGTCACTCTAATGGCTTACAAACACCAAGAGCAGATGGAGAGGGTAAAAAGAGAGAGAAGAGAGGTTAGAATTCGTCCTTAGGACTTCTTGGGAAGGGATACACGAATTCATGAGCCTTGGGGTCTTTATATAGGTGTAGAGATAGGGTTTTAGTCATTATCCTTATCTAGTTGCTTATCCACAAAGCAAACCATAAGATAATCCTTGAATCCTTATCATGGTCGAATTCTAAGGCCTTATCACCTCAAATTCGTTCACCCTATACTTAAGATAATCCTTACCTTATTTTGTAACTATCAAATAATTACAAATCAGCCCCTCTAGTTTAATTAATTACACTTGATCACATTATTAATTCCTAATTAATTATTGACCAATATTAATTAAACAAATATGATTTCTCCTTTAATATATTATTCTTATAACATATTAATAAATCATAATAACCTCTCTCTCTTTATTTATTTCTCCAATCAAGTTGCTTTGGTGAAGGCAACCCAAAAGGACCATGCACCATCGGGTCAAGTACATACAAAAATAGTTATGGACTTAGACACTAATCCAACAGAGAGAAGCAAGAACACTTCAAGGTCTCCTAAATCTCGAAATTATGGCAGAGGAAGGGAGGATTTTCGTGGGTTAGAGAGAGAGAGAAAGAGAGTTTGTAAGTTAGGAGGGTGGAGTGTGAGAGAGTGAAGAGAGAAGAGGAAGTGTGAGGGAATGAGCTTAATGATTGCGTTTTGGGAAGAGAGAGGGCATGGGGAGGGGAGAATGGCCGGCTCTATCATGCATTAAACCTCCTATCTCCTAAATTCAAATTTTATAAAATTTCCTCCAACATTTTTATAAAAACCCTAATTTTTATAAAAGTGTTTATTAAGCAATTCTTGATTTATTTAAAAAATCTTGTTTTTAACTAATAAATTATGATTATTGCATGATAATTTAATTTCTATTTCATTGATTATAATCCATAATTTGATTAATAAAAATTTGATATTAGAAAGTTTATAGCTAAATTTTATAAAGTTTTTAAGCTTTATGATTTATAAATTTGGATTTTTAGCTCTTTAGGGTTTTTGGAATATTGTTTGATATTCATCATCATAATGAAGTATAATTAGAATATTTTAATTTATTTTTAGGGTTTTATACCCTTTTTCAATTATAACAAAGCTTGAAGTTTCATTCAAATTATAGCATTGGCATTTCCTATTGTAGTTAACCAACTTACTAGAATCGTAAGTGTCAAGTATATTAGTCCTAGGTTTTAGTTGGATCCTAGTTTATGCAAGATTTTGACTTAATTTATACTACTAGGCCATGGCATGTTGTGCATGAATGGTTTTTATAAAGATGCATGAGTTCGAGAATGACATGAATTGACAGTTGTCACAATATCCCCCATTTAAAAAGAATTTCGTCCCGAAATTCATTCTATGTCATCGCTTGTCATCGCATGGGAAAAGTTGTGGATACTTTTCCTTCATGAAGTCCTCACGCTCCCAGGTGTACTCTGGCCCGCGTTTTGAGTTCCATCGAACTTTCACAATCGGGATCTTACTCCGCTTAAGTTGTTTTACCTCCCTGTCAAGGATTTCTATCGGTTCCTCAACGAAGTTTAGCTTATCATTGATCTTAATTTCCTCCAGGGGTACTATCAATGCTTCGTCGGCTAGACATTTCTTAAGGTTGGAGACGTGGAATGTGTCTTGAATGGCGCTGAACTCTTGGGGCAATTGAAGTTTATAAGCTACCGGACCAATCCTTTCAATGATTTCAAAGGGTCCAACATATCTCGGGCTTAGTTTTGAACCACTGGAATCTCCTTGAGTTGCTTAGCTTCAGGTTCTCTTTCTAGCACGTGGGCCATGAATGCAATACAATTCTTCTTCAGGTATTTGTGAATCTTCACGCTTGATACTATGTTTAAACTTCTTCCTGGCTTCTCACTGTGTATGATAAGGGTTTCTCCATTAGGGAGAGGCACTCTAATGACTTTCTCGTAACAACTAATGTCCGCTCTATTTTTGGATAACCAATCCATCCCTACTATCACATCAAAACTACCTAGCTCTATACGAATTAGGTCAATGCTAAAGAGTTTATCAGCTAAATTCAGAGTACAACCAGGAATTATATCATTAGCCCTAATTTCATACCCATCAGCAAGTTCAATAGCATAAGCATTCCTCGTCTTTCTCGATTTCAAGCGAATTAACGGTCTAAATGCTAAAGAAACAAAACTTCTATCTGCTCCCGCATCGAATATTACTGATGCAAAATGGTTGTTCAGGAGAAATGTACCTGTTATCACTTCAGGGTTATGACGAGCTTCTTCTGCACCAATCACAAAGGCTACACCTCTTGGCCGTCCAACTTGATTTCCTTGGAAGTTTTTCCTGGCTTGGGCTTGTCCATTGTTACCAGGCCCTTTGTTCAATTTGGGACATGCTCTACGGAGATGATCAGTACTCCCGCACTCGTAACATGCCCTTTTTCTCTCCTTATTCACCTTACAATACTTCGAGTAATGGCCTGTTTGCTTACAGTTTTGGCACACTGGGCAAGCTCCCTTCTGATGGAAGTTACACTTATTGCACTTCGGAAGTGGTCCTGAGTACTGCTTTCGCTCCTGCACTTCCTGTTCTTGAGTTTTCACTGGTTCTTGCTACTGGGCTCTTACCATAAAGTTTCTTGAGACTTTCTGCTTCCTCCCTGACTTTCCTCCATACTTCTTCTCTCCCTGATTTGCTGGCTTCCTCTTGCTACTAGAGCTTTCCTTTGTCGATGCTCCCATCCTTATCACGTCATTGGTTAGTCGATTTGCTAGACTTACTGCACTCTGAATAGTAGTTGGATTTGATGAAGTAACCATTCCCCGAATTTCTAGTGCCAGACCCCAGATGTAACGATCTATCCGTTTCTCCTCAGGAGTAACCATGTGAGGTACCAGTTTTGCTAGTTCATGAAATCGGACTGTGTACTTCTCTATCTATGTTCCAACCATAGAATGGTTCCAGAATTCAGATTCAAGCTTCTGAAGTTCATCCTTGGGACAATACTCCTCTATCAACAGCTTCTTTAGGTCTTCCCAAGTTAGTTGATATGCTGCTGTACGGCCTCGGGTTTGCACTAGGGTATTCCACCAGGTTAATGCCCTATCTTGGAGTAGGCAAGATGCATACTCAACTTTGTTGCGCTCGAGGCATTTGCTAATGTGAAGGACCGACTCCATGCTGTCAATCCATTTCAGCAACCCGACCGCACCTTCCTTTCCATGGAACTCCTTAGGTTTACAGGCCATAAAGGACTTGTAGTTACATTCTCTTTCATTGTTTCCCTGGTTTTCTCCACTACTTCCTTGGTTAGCATTAAGTCCTGCAGTTACTTGAGTAACAATGTTTGGGATTGCTTCCATGAGTTGTTGTGCTACAATTTGAGCAACATCGGGTGTTTCGTTCTGTGGGCGCCTGCGATTAGGCCTTCCTGACATGGTTCTATTACACAGGAGAAGAAATACGTATAAATACATAAAATAATGTATAATATTTAGTTCACTACTATTTTGAAAACCGTAAGTGATGTCAAATCATTGGTTTGCATTAATACTAGGCATATATATTTTAGAAAGAAAAGAAAAGAAAAATCTCTTTATTCGACCATTTACCAAATAAATTCTAGGGTTTGACCTCATAGTAAAAGTTTTCAAACATAAAATAAAATTCTTCATTACCATTTGACATTGTCTTAAAACCAAACCAATACATCAATCCCAAAATAAAGTTTTAAATGTTTTTTCCCAAAAGACACCCAACATGTGTTCTCATTTCATGACAAAATAAAATAAAATACTGAAATCAGAACCAAACACTAATCGCTATCCCAACAAGAAACATCAACACCACAATCAGTAATAGCCCAACAAGCACATAATATGCGGTCATCGCACGACATGTCACTCGTCTAGCAGCACTAGCAGTGTCAGCAGCCTCCATCGAATGCTGAAACAAGATTTCCATCCTTGTCAAGACTTCATCCAAAACTTCCCGATGCCCAGCTATCACAGCGAGACTGTGACATAGGCCCGCTGCTATCGACTGCAATCTTCGAGACTCCTCCGGGGTCATACCTGGCTGCCTGACAGGTATCCCTATGACTCGCTGTGGTGAGGGTGCTCTCGGTCCTGCAACGCTGGGTCCTACCCCGCTAGGTCCTGCCGTGCCAAATCCTGCTGTGCTGGTGGCTATCCTTCCTGGAATAGGAACACTCTGCCTCGCCGTCCTCCGAATGCGAAGTCCATAAAGTGGTGGCTGTGGCAACACCGATGAAGGCGATGCCTCGCGTCGTTGACTCGGGGCGTTGTCATTGCTGATCTCCACCGAGTTCCATGTATCTTCCGTATCCTCTGATGGGTCTTCTTCTACCAAGGCGGGGGGATTACGTCGAGGGATAACAGTGATGTAGCCGGACTCATCGGCTGAGGCGGTAGCGCGGGAAGATGACGATGTTGACATAGTGGACTGAGACATAATTTCAATGAGATATGAAATAAATGACAATGTATACCTATAATATGCAATGCTTACACACACCAAAATTAACCATTTTGAATTTTTGAAATAAATGACAATGTATACCTATATATATATATATATATATATATATATATATATTGTTGAACATATTCCCATTATAATTAGTTCAAGCTTTGTATAAATCTTTCCTTAATTAAACATAGGTGATCAGGCTATGTTTAATCGAGGTCCAATGATACAACTCCCGACCTAATTATACTAGTAATATGTTTGATGTAAAAAGAATTTCTTTGTAAGTTTTAGTTATAGGTTGTGTTTTCTTAAAGAAAAACCGATGTTCTCTATAACTTTAGCTCTGATACCACTTCTGTCACACCCCGCTAAAGCGGAAACGTAAGGTATGACAGCGATAACAGTTTCATTGCAAAAGATAAAGATACATCACCATAGCAGTATTTAAAAGTTTACAACCCATAGCTTCAAAAGAAACAAAATACAACTTTTTCCAAAATAACACTGTTCAAAGATAACTTCATAAATAACTTCAACACGATGTAGCATGCTCTATGATGATGAATCTTTATATCCACTTACTAATTATTTCCTGAAAAAGCATGTAAAACGAGCGTCAACTATGAAAATAGTTGGTGAGTTCACAAGTTTATAAAATCGAGCTTGAAATAAGGCTTTTTCGTAAATACAAGTATATTGCTTTAATGATAAACAAAGTTGATTGCTATTAATGAATACAAGTTTATTGCTATAACGAGAAACGAGTTTGTATGTATATGAGCAAACAATGAGTCTCAACCAAACCTATGACTGAAGCCCTATCGAGATCTATGCTTATCGTTCCATAGATGAATATGGTATCATGCACTCCAACAATAGGGCGAGTGAGGAGTTGTCAATTCCTAATAGCGCTATCCATAATGACCATTGGCTCAAAGAGTTAATGGTTAGAGATAAGGGAAGGGCCTTAGTACGATAAGTTCTCATGTTCTGTGTTGCATAGACATACATAGAGAAACATAGCAATACAATAGCAATCATGTTTGATACAAATCAATTTAAATACAACATGTAAACAGTAGTTTTTCTGGACATGCTTTTCCACCCCAAAACATAAAAGCTGAAAATAGGGGAGTGCATGAATACTCACAATGTTTCGAGTAGGTACAAGTGGTACTTCGAAATCCACCAACGTCTTACTACCGGGATCCTACGACATCAAACACACACTAGTGAGTTTCCATGTCGAAATCTAATGCTAATATACTAAACTCTACATATAGTGAAATGCCAATTTATGTTTTAGTATTTGATTTTATATTAATTGGTTACACTTTTTCTGAAATAATGAAATTCTACAAGTCGCGCGATTAATTACAACTTTGGAATATAAATTTTCCAAATTTTTAAGTCTTTATAACAACATAAATTAACGAAAATAGCATTCAAAGGATAAAAATTCTCAAACTTTTTATTTAACTGTTATTACACAATACTAAGCTGGGAAAAATATAAAAATGGATTTTCAAGCTGTTTAATTATATTTTATGATTTTTGAGCATTTATTCCAATAAAAATTGAAATAAATAGAAAACAGTTTCCAAAATCACCCAAACTATTTATTTAACTGTTATTATACATAACTAGGATGGGAAAAATATAAAAGATATTTTTCAGTGGGTATTTCTATTCTTCCTTGTTTTATTCCTTTAAATAATCATTAATTGAAGAAATAATATTAAACAGTTAAAATAAACTACCAAAAATTTTTGTAACATCATTTATAGTATAAATAACCTGGGAAAAATACCAAAAGTGGTTTTCATATTGTATAATCCGGTTTTGGGTATTTATGTGTGTTTAAGTGTAATTAACTTTAGAAATTAAGAGAAAAATAGTTTACAGTGGAGAAAAATCCTCAAAATTTTTATGTAACCTCCTACTGTACAACATGATGTTCTGGTAAATTTTCATGAATTTTGGATAATCAGAACTATTTTTCCTATTTTTAGACCATTATAATTACCAAAATTTGGGAAAAATAGTAAGGCATGATGAAAAATTCTGAAATTATTTTTCTGAGTCACCCATCATAGGTAAGGTATGCGAAAATTGTTAGATAAAATTTTCACACTATCTAAAGTGGTTTTGTGATTTATTATATCCTAACAAAAAGAAAATCGGAAATCATACCAAACAGCAACAAAAATTGATGAAATTTAGTGAGGAATCATTATTCATCATAAGGGTCATCCATGAATGTTTTCCGGATTTATTGACCTCTGGAAGTATTTATGTGATTTATGCCCTTGGTTTCTAGCAATAATTTTAATAAATCAAAGAAATAATAAAAGCTTTTGGTATTTTACAGATTATCACATGCATGTGAGGAATTTCAAAAGGAAAAATGTTCAAAATTTATTCAGAAGGGAAATAGGGGTATTGAACCCAAACAAGTTAAGAAATGTTGCATGCAATGGTGCATGAGATGTAAATGTGGCTGAAGTTCATGAATTTGTGTAGCCCATTCAGTGGGGTTTTAAGCCACGAAATTTCAGCCATCATTCACTGGATATGTTAAGTTTCTAAAGTATTTTTCCCCAGATTTATGGTTGGGTTTAAGGCCATTGATCATGCAAGGCAAAAATGGTGATCATAGAAAAAGAGCTGTTTGCGCAACCATTTTGTAAAAATTGCCAAAAATATGATATTTAATATTTTACAGTGAGACTAGTTGGGTTTGAAAGTTAACTCGTGGAACTATCCAATACAAAAAGAATATCATGATTTGGTTAAGTAATGACCGAGTTATGGTCGTTCAAAGTTGAACAAAGTAATCTGGCAGATTGCATGTTTGCTTTGAGTGCATTCTTAGGATATTTTGACAAGAACATCATGCATGCCTTTGTTAAGGTCTGATTTCTAGCACATGCATGGAGTGAATGAGCATCCAAGATATACTAGAAATGGTTTAAATGCTTTTGATCATGCAAGAACACAAAAGAAATGGAGAAGAAGATGTAATACTTGGTTTTGAAGTCACATGAACATATGTGCATCTTTTTCACTCCTTGCATGGGTTTGATCCCGGATTTTCACCATCTCAAACACATGCATTGTGTTATGTTGAGAATCTACAAACCACAAGGGAAAAAATGAGGATTTCTAGCCATGGAAAGGCATAGAATCCGAAAAGAAGAGAAAACTATGAAGAAGAGGAAGTAAAATCATGAAACTATGAGAGAGGATTTTGTTGTTTACCTTGGTTTTGATCTTGAGAGTGATGGGTTTTGGTCATAAGACATCCTATGTGCTCATACAAACCCTAATGCTTGGATCTAGGTTTATCTATTGTACATGCTTTGAATCCAAGACTATAAACCCTAATTCTAGTATATGAAATCGATATTAACATATGAATGGGTTTAAGAACATACCTTGATTGTTATATAGCAATAACAATCCTAATTCCACCTTGAATTGACTTTGGAAGGCTTAGAGTCACAAGTGTCACTCCTCTAATGGCTTACAAACACCAAGAGCAAATGGAGAGGGTATAAAGAGAGAGGAGAGAGGTTAGAATTCGTCCTTAGGACTTCTTGGGAAGGGATACACGAATTCATGAGCTTTGGGGTCTTTATGTAGGTGTAGAGATAGGGTTTCAGTCATTATCCTTATCTAGTTGCTTATCCACAAAGCAAACCATAAGATAATCCTTGAATCCTTATCATGGTCGAATTCTAAGGCCTTATCACCTCAAATTCGTTCACCCTATACTTAAGATAATCCTTACCTTATTTTGTAACTATCACATAATTACAAATCAGCCCCTCTAGTTTAATTAATTACACTTGATCACAAAATTAATTCCTAATTAATTATTGACCAATATTAATTAAACAAATATGATTTCTCCTTTAATATATTATTCTTATAACATATTAATAAATCATAATAACCTCTCTCTCTCTTTATTTATTTCTCCAATCAAGTTGCTTTGGTGAAGACAACCCAAAAGGACCATGCACCATCGGGTCATGTACATACCAAAATAGTTATGGACTTAGACTCTAATCCAACGGTACTCGTATATACAGATACACGAATCAATACGTGTACTTTAAAGTTAATAAAATAATATTATAAAAAAGGTGATTGTTTTTTACTTACGCTCAAGAGTCAAACAAACTCACTTATTTTCTTTTTCCCCCATTTATTTTGAATAAAATATTCAAAATAGATACTTAATGTTTATAATATATTAATGTGTATAATATATATTTAATCTATTATTATTACTATAGAGAAATTACAAATAAATATTACATCTTAACCAAAAAAAAATAAGATCGTTCACATGCATAAAAATAACACTAGTATTGATAAAATGTTTTTAGTTGGTTTAATATTCGGTAAAGTTAAGTTTGATAAACTTGTTAAATATATCAAATATATTTCGAACTCATTACAATACTAAAATGAAAATCCTCATAACAAAAGTTGTAAACGTATCGAACAATTACGAACAAAAACTTGTTCATATTAGTTCGTTTATTTTTAACCGAACAAATAAACTATCATGACCGAATCAAGAACGTTAAATTCGTTTACAATATTATTTATAACTTCTCTTTCAAATTATTTTTGTTAATTATTATAAAAATTAATATTTGTTTTTTCCTTATTAGTTGCTAAAGCAACAACTGAACTATCACTTTACGGTTATACCTTGGGCTCCAAAGCGCCAACCGAACTCTCGGATCATCTAATCTACATTAGCCACATCTAAAGGAGTCTAAATCTCTCTTTCCCCAAAATCACCCCTTGGAACCCCTCGCAAGGTTTGGATTGATGCAGTTCAGCACCCCCTATCATCCCTAGGGGAGAAAGATCAGAAGAAGATGGTGGATATGTTGAACAGAAACAACGAGATACTTATCCGCCCCTTGATCCCCCTTAGACTGTTGTGCGTCGTCATAATGGATCACAACAACCGCCTCAGGCATGGAGGAGATTAGGTACAATAAACGAGTAAAATTGTGACTCGACTGAACTCGCCTCCTGATGTTAAAAACACCAGTGGAGGTCTCCCCCATGGCCAGGACGGCCTTCCTTTTAGCCATGGCTCGCCGAACGTCAGAAATGATTCCATCCTTGCTATCCTCGACAATCTCCGTATGGCCAACGCGAACAGCAGAAGATAGAGCAACCGTCATGATACACTGGGTAACCAGGGCCCACTTCCCAACAGTCACTGAGGACCTTTCTGCAACTGGCGACGCTTGAGGAGCAGTCATGGCGAGCCGATAGGCCCGGTGGGGCGGAGGAAGCATTTCAACCAGATTAGTTTCCCGGTGCTCCAGCTTCCCTCAATACCGTTTAGGCAGGACTTCGTCCATAGAAAGAGGGGATTCAGCGCCTGTAAAAGCAAAAGTAAGTCAAGATTATAGGAGCAAAATCAACATAGCCAAACATGAAACACTCCCATACTCTTTTTCTTTAAAAAAAAATAAAGGGGGGGGGGGGGAGGGAGAAAGTGAGAAGGAAGAATAGTAGAACCACTCACCATCAGTAATAGTGTAAAAAATGGGCACCTTCCCCCGACGCCTCCAAGCAGGGCTCATCCTAACACCAACAAGAAAAGCCTCCGAATATTCCTTAGGCACAACCTGAACAGTCTTCAGAAGATCAGCAACAACCTGGTTGTGAGGATATAGCTTAGGAGTAACATCATCAAAGTTGTTCGCCCGGTACCGCCGGCGACCAACCCTTATCCTGATTGACTCACAACCACTTGTCTTGCCAGTTCTTGGGGGTTTTGTAACATCCCAAAAATATGACTCAAAATTTTCATTTTTAAGTTTAACAGATCACAAACATAAAACATCACTGATTCCAAGATCACGAAAACATCCCAAAAATATGCCCGGTACCGCCCGCATACGCTGGCCTTGACCAGATATGGGTGGTTGACTCAGTACACGCAGCGTACTAAGGGTACGCCCAGCGTACTGGTCAGCCACCTTAAAAGCTTCTTTGTGACTTAATCATTTAGTCCTAACATGCAGAACATAGATCCAGGCCCTTAAAGACATCCTAAACCATAAAGTTATAAAGTTTATGATTTTGCATGCATGGATGGGGATTAAACTTTATGCTTTTGTTTGCATCTGGCTAGCTTACCCCCAAGGTATGCATGGGCTTCCCCCGATCTGTACCTCATCAAGGTACGTCGTGCGTACACTATGTATGCCCAACGTACGACCCCTCCCCTTCTTATATACATGTTATTATTATTATCATTAGAATAAGCAGCAAAAGAAATACCTGGCAACTCGAGCGTTACAACTCTCCCCCACTTGAATTAGTTTGCATCCTCGAAGTCTGCTGTTGCTGCTGGAAATAGCTTTGGTTAATGCTCCCTTATCTAGTCCTTTGGCTCCCACATCCATTCTGAGCCCTTATGGTGCTGCCACTGCACCTTCAGTAGCTCGACCTTTTTTTTCCTCAGATCCTTCGCATTCATGTCGAGAAGTGCTATTGGCCTCTACATGTAGTTCAGGCGGTCGTCCACCTGAGTGTCCACTAAAGGAATCACCGCAAAATTATCAACCAAGCACGTCCGTAGCTGCGAGACATGGAAAGTGTTGTACATCTGTCTGCGATACATGGAAAGTGTTGTAACATTTAACCCCTTGGAATCCATAAGCCATAACTTCTTACGAGTCTCTTCCACAGGAATATTTGTCTATAAACAATAAAAAACATTAAGAAAATAAATAATCTTATTATATTTATGTTTATTATTATGCTTAACCATAAAGTTGGTACCTTCGTTGATATCTCAAGAGCTATAAGCTCAGCTATACCAGTTCCCGCCTGAAATTTGGTATATTAAAGTAAAGAGATAATTTATGTGACGAATGTATATTAAAATTAAATCTTTTAATGTCAAAGAAAAGATTTTTGTGCACAATTGACAAAAATAACCACGAATTGTCCATTCACCAAATTCTCCCCACGAACTGTCACTCTCAATTAGCTACACAACAACATTTTCCTTAAAGATTCCATCTTGATTTTATATTTACAACTACAATACTATAAATGAATACACACACACACACACTTACCAGTGAGATTGGCTACTTAGCTCATTGGCATTGGTAGATCCAACAATTCTGACACGACTCCCGCTTTTGAGCAGTTCCCATACTTCATATGTATTTGTTGGGTCAAAATATGATTTATACTTTACTTTTCTGGGAATTGTACTTTTCTGTAATATTTTATGAATTTGTGGCCTAGTTTACGGCTGAGTTTACGGCCGTAAACACCTTACGGCCGTAAACTCATTTACGGCCCATTTGTTTTGTCCGGCCCATATTCCAAGTATAAATGGAGGTGTTAGGGTGAGGAGTAGAGATTGATGAACCCTAGAGAGTTTACGGCTAGAGAGAAACAGGAGCTTTTATGTGTGTGTGAATCTTTTGTATTCGGATCTTCATTCATATGAATACATACAAAGATTCATATTATTCTTCTTCTCCTTCTCTTCTATTTGATCTGACATTATCCGTTTGATTGAGATTCCGCACCATCAAACGGATTTGATTGATACACAGGCAAATTAGGGACTTACAATTGGTATCAGAGCCAAGTTGTATCAGTCAAAAGGATTTATTGTTTCATCCAAAAATCGAAGATTTTGTGTTCTCGGTCCAAGCTTATGGCCGTAAACACTGAGTTCACGGCCGCAAACTAGTCAAATTCTTCAACTGTGAAGTCTAAGATTCTTGGGCCGTAAACTCTATTTTGGAGCATTATTTGATCTTATTTTTGAATTTTTTTTACGTTTTTGGATAGATCTCGCAAAATTAAGGGGGGTTTGTTCTTCGTGTTTTTCATAAAAAAAGGTTTTTGATCGAGTTTTAGAGCTTCAAAGTCGAAAAATCACTGTTTTTCACGTAATCGTTGAAGGGTTTTCGGCTGGAGCTTACTGCCGGAAACAGTTCACGGAAAGGGGAGGGGGACGCGAAGTAAGGAGGAGGCGGGGATCGAACCCACGACGTTCCATTCATCAATCAACGCCTTAACCAACTCCACCATCAGATCCCTTGTGACTTATCCCCGAAATATTAAACTTAATCACTCCCAGTCGCACCAATTTTTGCATTTTAACTCTTTTAACCCCTAAAATCAATTTCGTTCATTTTTAAAGTTCTTTTTTAAACCAAAAATTTTAATTTTAATTCTTGAATTTTATTTTTGACTTTTTATTTCAAATTTTGATTTTGACTTCCAAGTTTGACCGTTGACTTTAAACCTTGACTTTTTCGTTTATTTTTTTTTTAAAATTTCAAATTTAACTTTTCGGTTTGACTTTCAAGTTTGATTTTTTTTTTCAAGTTTGACTTTTTCAAGGTTGACCTTTTCATGTTTGACTTTTGAGTTTAATTTTTTTAATTTTGACTTTTAAGTTTTATTTTAGCTTCTAGTTTTTTTTTTAATTGATTTTAAGGTCTACGAGGGAGTTGAAAACATGAAAGAAAGTCGTCAGGATATGTTAAGACAAAATTTCAACTTTTTCGATTATGTCCCTGGAGAAACGCTCGAAACTCAGTTGCAGCGATTTACTACACTCACTACTGAGATGAATATAACCAGAATCTTCTTGACTAAGTCCGAGATAAACAAAAAGCTGCTAAATTCACTTCCGAAATCGTGGGATATGAACGTAGCCATCATCAAGAAGACAAAAGATCTCAATCATCTTAGTCTTGCTGATGTTATTCAAGAACTTGATGCTTTGAAGTGTAGAGAAACAGTGAGTTCTGAAAACATTCCGGTCACTGGAGTTACATGTACTCCAGCTTGTGAAGCCACGATTAAATTTATTCGGGAACAAATTGATATATTTAAAAGAGAAGTTGAGGACCTGAGATATGAAGGATATCAACTCAGGAAAGGACAGAAACCCCTGAAGGCTGAGTTGGAAGCAAAAACCAAGGACTTTAGGAAACTTCAGGAAGAGTACAACAACAAGTGTGAAAATTATGATTATGTTAAGAGACAACTTGTTGCTGTAACTGAAGAACTTGACGCTTTAAAAATTATGTGTGGAAAAACTGATGTCAGTTTCAAAAATTATACTGCGTCAAGTCAGACAGTCGAGTCCTTATATGAAACCCAGTTAAGATTCAAAGAAAATCAAAACAAGGGTCTAGGGTATGATAGTGTACCTCCTCCTTATAATCATAACTACACATCCATCCCTATGATACAGGACGAAACTGACAGGGAGCCACATCTTCAATATGGAAAACGAGTTGGATTTGTGTCAGGATGAGTTATTAATATTGAAGATTCTAATGTTGCTACTTCTTGTGCAAGCAAAGTAACAGAGGATGAGAACAAGGAGAGTTCTTCTGAACAAACACACGACCCCTTGAACTCTAAATTTGTTGCTATTAATCAACCTGCCGTTGGTAAATACAGGCCACCATTTCAAGCTAAACAGAGTGCCTGTCGCAACTGTGTGTATGGGAAAAATAAAAGACAAGCCAAGGATACGCCACCAGGGGCAGGAAGAAACAATTTCCCAGTGAAGAAAAGGACATGTTTTCATTGTGGAACACCTGGACACATTGCCAGAAATTGTCCTAATCGCGCGTATGTTCCCTACTACGCACAAGGATGGAAAAATGCGCCAAGTGGGAGATACTTCAAAAGAAACCCTTCCAGGTCACGTTCAGACAATGATGACTGGAACGCGCAGAAGGCCAAGAATTCAACTCCCAAGGCCAAGCATTCAAATCCCAAGGGCAAGAAGGATATGTCAGCCAACAAGCCCAATCCAAGAGATGCTCCCGTGAAGCCAAAATCAAAGTCATCTCAACGGCCGACATCAAGTTCAAAAGCAAGTACTGAGCCACCCATCAGATCGAAAAAGAAATGGGTTAAACACAACTACAAATGGGTTTCGAAGGCTCAATGTCCCAAATCAACTAACGATTCTAATATTTCTATGTCTTCTGTTTGTGATAAACAGGATATGTCATGGGAGAGAATAACGTGCAAGGATGACAAAGGTCGACCCAGTTTTAAAATGGACTGGGTTCCAAAGACCAACTAATCCCACCCTGTGTTGGAGCAGCTATGGAGGCATATCATTAGACTTCAGTTTGTTGGTAGTAGCTGTTCCATGCACATGATTGGGACATCTCTCAACTGTACAACACTCAGAACATTATTTGAGAGTATGTGTCCTTTTGCGGGAAAGGAAGAAAAGAAGGGATCACATGGGGTTTGTGCTTAATGACATGAAGAATTTTCGGATCTGTTCTGAGATTATGCGTGGTATTCTCAGACCTTCTGGATGCAAATTCAATCGGTGTATTACAGTTTGCGTTTTCTTCTCTAATACTCCTAAGTTTTTCTTAAGCTGATTCGCTTTAAAGACTAATTTTTGTTTTAGGATAGTTTAAATTTGCACATTTATTTTCGTTTCTCTCCTATGCACAAATTTAGGGGGAGAAATAAAAACAAAACAAAAATTAGAAAATTTTCAAAAATCCAAAAACACTAGAAAATCAGAAAATTAAAAATTATGTTGGTTATGAAATGTGCTTGAGGGATATGTTTTGGGAAGTGATATTATCAAGTGATAACAGGCAACCTGAGTCTGCGTAACGTACCCAAAGTTGAAGGGTCTATGCTCTGACTTGATGCGTCGGTAGGCACGGAAAATTCTAAATGGACTTGACTAGGCAGAGTTGAACTTAGGAAATTTATAGACTTGACAAATTTTGACCTAGTTAGACCCGTTCATCCTGACAATACGACGCTCGGATAGGTTGAGCAGGGAGATATATATGGGAATCTACTCGTCACATTAATTGAACCCGTACTTGGAACCGTGGTTTAACTTTTCCTCGATGTGCGGATTCTGTCCTTAATTCCGGTTGGATGGGGCGACTGGTAAATTCCGATAAATTAGGTCTTTAGAATATCATTTTATTTCTTTCCGTTTGTTAGTCATATGTTGCACCCTTTGCGTGATTGGAAGAGATCCGACCTGGATTGAAACATATGCAACTCTATTTCTCTACAAGTTATATATATATATATATATATATATATATATATATATATATATATATATGAAATTCCTCTTATCTATTAGCCACATGCTGTCTCCTTTGCGTGACTTCTAATCCGACCTGGTACACAGCATATGCAACCTTCTTCTTCTCAACCCCTCTGAAGTAATAAGTAATAGAATTCTGAATCTATCCTCTCTCTGAATGGTTTTCTGCTCACCCGGTGTAAGGAGTACTCTGGAAGTTCTTGATGGTTGGGGCATATCAGGAAGCGGGAAACACGTTCCAGTACACTTAAAATTGAACACATACAGATTGTCTGTAGATCTCGCTACTCAATTTAGGTGGACAACAATATCCTTGGTCGTCATCAGATGAATGGTCCTTAAGATATAGTATCTAAGGAATTAGAATCAGATATAAATTTTAGGATTTTAAGTTCACCTTGTCTTGTAACAAATAGTATGTCCTAAATTTGTCACAATTTTTCGTGTTTAAGTGGACCACAATACCGACGATCGACCAGACAAAGATATGAATATGAAAGGTACCGACAGGTGGATAAAGACTGTCTAAAAACTTTGATCCCAAATCTCTCTTAAAGTTAGATATCATTTTATTTTTGTTAAATTTGTCATAGTTTCTTATAATTTAAATATTATGGGAGAATTAAAAATTATAAATAATGAAAAAAAGGAAAAATCAGAAAAACTAAAAATCCAAAAATAGTGTTATTTCTGTTTTATTTCTTGTTCAGAAAAATCAAAAAAAAATTATATATATATATATATATATATATATATATTTGTGTGCTAAGTTTTCTTTTAATTTGTTTTGTCTTGAAAAGTGTTTTCAGGTATAGATAAGACTTATGGAGTTTGTGTTGAAGATTTCTGAGCCAAAGCCTCGCCTGTGAGCGTCGAAGAATTCTCATTCGAAGGAGCAAGAAATGAAGATTATTCTTTCAAATTCAATCTTTCAACCCCAGAAGCAAGGTGAAGCAGAAATTGAAGATTATGTGACGGATTGCATTGAAGCCTCCTCAATCAGTCTGCTACTATCTATGAACCTGCTGAAGTGATCCAGAAGATTTGTTCTCTCTGATGTTCTCTCTGAAGATTCTCAAGCTGAATGCGTCATCTTTCAAGAATCAGTACGTCATTCCTTCTCACCCAATGTGCGTTCAATGCCAAATTCTGAAGAAAACCTCAAGTGCTCAAGATGAAGTCATTCATTGAAGATTCATATGTTCATCCTGATGCTATGAAGAAATCGAAGGTTAAAGCTGAAGCTAAGATCTCATTGAAGATTGACAAGAAGAGCCAGCTACTTTTTAGGGGGAGCTTTTTGGGTCTTTAAGAAAAGAAAGCTATAAACCAAGGGGGAGATTGTTGGGTCAAAATATGGTTTATACTTTACTTTTCTGGGAATTGTATTTTTCTGTAATATTTTATGAATTTATGGCCTAGTTTACGGCTGGGTTTACGACCGTAAACACCTTACGGTCGTAAACTCATTTACGGCCCATTTGTTTTGTCCGGCCCATATTCCAAGTATAAATAGAGGTGTTAGGGTGAGGAGTAGAGATTGATGAACCCTAGGGAGTTTACGGCTAGAGAGAAACAGGAGCTTTTATGTGTGTGTGAATCTTTTGTATCCGAATCTTCATTCATATCAATACATACAAAGATTCATATTCTTCTTCTTCTCCTTCTCTTCTATTTGATCTGATATTATCCGTTTGATTGGGATTCCGCACCATCAAACGGATTTGATTGATACACAGGCAAATTAGGGACTTACAGTCTTGTACACATGCACCTCAGAGAGTCTAGGAACTTCGTGTGTTCCTTCAGCTGTTTGCTTAATTTCCAACCTGGATTTGTATGTTTATGAATATATGTAGAAAACTAAGTAAGATAGTGTATGTCAAGATTCAAGAAAGCTTACTTTTTAGCAGGGTGTTCAGTGTCTTCAACTAAGAGGTCTTGTATTTTTTCATTGTAAGCTTCTAACATGCTGACAAAGAGTTCATATTTCATGATATCACTTCTTTTTTTAGATTATTTGAATAGTTGCTCCAGTGTTCGATAGTTGACTCCTCTGTGTTTAGGTGTTCCTTCCATTGTGAATGTTTTTCCAGTTCCAGTTTGTCCATATGCAAAAATGCGTACGTTAAAGCCATCCAGGACTGATACCACTAGAGGCAAAGTTTGTGTAAAAATAGCCTCTGCAAGTGATTGTGATAAGATATTTGGATGAAAATGAAAATGAAATGATCACTGGAATTTGTTGTTGTTTACCTTGGTGGTCCTCTGGTTTGAAAATATATATGGGTCAAGGTCCAACAACCCCTGTTTTTATGCCAAGAACAACAATGAAATCTTTGAGGATTTTCATCAAACAACTTGTGTGCGTCAATCTGAACTCAACCTTAACAGTAAAACAAATTCAAGTCGAAATCTGGAAGTGTGAATGTGTCAAGGGCAGAATCATCCAAGAGTAGAAACAAAATCAACTTAACTCAATTGACAATTTTCAACAATCAATAATCGATTTTAATCAAATTCTAAAAGCCTAAAACAAACACAACTTAACCCTCATATTCATCAGTAAATAAGACAAGTAGAAGTGGAGAGTAGAGACTAACCTTTAACAGGATTACGGAGGCCAAACGACAACATCGGAGGAGGAGAAGATGGCGTCGGAGGAAGCGACTGTTGTGGAAGCTTTAGATGACAACGACTGTTGTAGAAGCTTCAGAAGGCTAATATTGGTTTAGCTTGGAGGATGATGATTGACGAACTGCGACAACATGAATGGGAGAAAAAGACGATGTCGGAGGAGGGGCAGCTGGCATCGAAGAAGAAGATGGCATCGTTTTAGAAGCTTCAGTTCATGCTTTCATTCGTTCCTTCAGACTACAGAGAGAATTTCAAAAAAGAAATAAAACAAATGCGATGGAGTGAGAAGAACCCTAGCAGCAATTCCAACAATTTGACACTTTTGCCCTTAAAGTTTATGTTTTTCCCGTTGACCTTAGTTGACTGATTAGGGCGCCTAGACCCGATAATCTCCGTGTTTGACCGATTTTGACCACGTCCGATAGTAGGGTCCGATTAGCTATAAACGTCGACAGTGGAAGACCGCCAAGCGCCTAGGTACCGATTAATCGGCCGCTTAGGTCGATATTTGCAACACTTATATATATATATATATATATATATATATATATATATATATATATATATATATATATATATATAGTGACAACTGCTTTATGGTCACTAATTGTTTTTTTTCTTATAGTTCATCAGTGACCACTATTGGGTCGTCACTAATTGTTATTCCCCATTTAAAGAGTAGATGTATAGTTTTAAATAAGAGTAGTCAGTGACTACTATTTTTGGTAGCTAAACCTCCAATACAACGACCGTTTTTTTTGTCATTAAGTTTCTAACATATTGACGATTGTTCTTAGTCACTATATAGTTAACATAGTGACAATTATTTTTAGTCACTAAATAGTTGTTGTGATATGAAAGAAAAGTAGTTTAATTTTTTCGCGTTCTAGTGACAGTGACTGAGTTAGTGACCACCACGTATAATTCGTCATTAAATTTGTAGGTTTACCAAAATTCAGTGACCACTTAAATTCTAGTGACTAAAATATGCTTTCAGCAACGAAATTTTAGGTCGTCACTAATAAGGCCTTTTCTTGTAGTGCCTGCCATCAACAAAGTATAAAGAAAAAAAATGAAATTAAATAAAACAAGAGTTATATGACTATTAAGGGTATAAGCTTTGATTCAAATTTGATAGTATAAATGTCAAACCTCACTCCATAAGCTTGTTCAACATTACATTCGGATTGTGAGATTGTGATGTTGGGTTGGAAAAAGCAAGAATAACAGGTTTTTGCGAAACCACTAATTTAGAAGACTTAATCGGAGGGTAGTTTTGGTATAAAAAAAATGTTACCTTGACAAAATAGCTTCAGTAACTTCTTTGGTAAATGTATCTCCTGCCCTCGAAGATCCAATCAAATAACTATTTTTCCACCGCCGGAAGGGGGTACGGGAGATCACGTGAGATATCTCGTGTGAGGAAAAATTAGGTTTATTGTTGAGGCACGTGAGTTTTTGGCTGAAAACTTGTTTCTTCTAGCGTTTAATTTCGTTAATTATTACCCAATAAAGGAAGAATATCTAATTATCTATCTTGAAACACAGGAACAAAATCTTCCCAACTGTCGCTAGTCCACAGATCATGGACCTAGCTGCTTCAATTGGTGAGAACAAAAACAAAATAAAATAATCACTTTTATATACACTAATTAATATCACCGATTACAATACTCAAAAGTAAAAACATGATTTACAATAAAAGTTTATCTTATAAAACATTCTAGGAAAATTCAAACTAAAAGTGGCCCATTAATATCTTGTCTCACCTCCGTCGAAACTTGCTCTTGATCTAATTCCAGGACCTTCGAAATCGGTACTTGCATTTTCTTTGGTAGTGAATTCACATGCTCGATAGAGACGCATGCAATTATCGCTATAACAATTAAACCCATAGCTGCCTGGGCAATCCAAATGAACTTTGCAGGAAGAAGCAATACCAAAATAATGGAGAGAAGACCAGTAACCATCGAGAAAAAAGCAATACATACTAAGATCTTATGAATGACGTATGACTCATTCGTGTTGGAATTCTCGCATATATGGTACTCTAAAATCCAATAAGCCAGTGCAAAAACAGTCATTGCAACGACAGATAGTGTCATGAAGAACCTATGTGTTTCAAAGGCAGATTCGTCATGATACTTCAGTTGGAGTAGTCCGATCAATGAAGCATATGCTGCAAGAAGTATTTCAACGCGCACATGATGCAGCATCTTTGAACAAGCGCGATACCTGCCACCATGAAAATGAGATCACTTCATACATGAATTTGCAATATAGATATGATGTACAATGATTAATAAACTGACAATCAGGATCTCCGTGATCAAGTAAACATGAAATTACTGTAAGTAACCGACCAACATGGGGGCTGAGCTGCTGTTTCTGACGGTGCTCGTGGTGGCATTGAAACCGGCAGGATTGATGTTTTGGTGACGGTACTCGAAAGCATTTCCATGGAGAAAAGTAAGTTTTTTGTTAATTGTGTAAATTAGGGAAGCCTATGAGAACGAATGCAAATATTAAAATATATATATATATATATATATATATATATATATATATATATATATATATATATATATATATATATATATATATATATATATATATATATATATATATATATATATATATTTGATTCCATTCTCTCTCATAAGGTGTAACCATCAAAGATTCATTGACCAAGATCCCAAACACGGTTTAATTTATTCAATTAGAAGGATGGTTGTTGAAGTAATTTATGTGTTTAGTTTTTATTATTTATTTTTGTTGTCTGTTTGGTCTCTATTTTATCTAAGTATATTATTTTGCCATTGACTTTTTAATTTATTTTAATAAACACACCTCAACCTCACCCCATCTCACTTTATCTTACCTGAAAAAAAATGCATAATAGTTTTCTAGGTAAGAAACTAATCAAACGCGTAACAAAATCAACATTAGAAACATTCCGAATTTAAAAAATAAATTAATAATCAAACGTATAAATTACCGAAACTGTAGGAACCATTCATGAAATTTACTCAAAATAATATTTCAAAAAAACTTAAATATATGATTGTTTTTGACTGATGCTTAATAGTCAAACAATCTCATTTTGTTTTTGTCCCTTTTATTCTGAAGTGGACTTTTTTTTCTACAATTGCCATTTAGTACAAGGAACAAAAATAAAATAAAATAAATTGCGCTGATCAATAAGACAAAGAGAGAGAACGTCGCGGTTTAATTGAAGAATTTTAATCACACCCACATTTCTAATAATTACCCTATTTGACGACACAGTGTTAACTATAGCAAAGGTTAGAATTAATTTACCAATTTGAATTATATTGTATTTACATTTCAACCCCTTCTAGTTTATAGATGTACAAATTCGATTTTAATTTGACGAATAAAAGAAAGATTGACCATTTTATTAATTCCCAGTTGTTAATTTTTTGCATTATTTTTTATATTCGCATGGATTATACTGTTAATATTTTCCAACTTTATATTATTTAAAAACCATTTACGTATTCTTTAAACATAACAAACTTTTTCAGTTAGACCCCTTAAACTTATAAAAGTTCCAATAAATTTTCAACTAATACATTTTAGGTTTATAATTATTAACTTAAAATCAATATATTAATTTGAACAATTTCTTCAACTCTTAATATATATATATATATATATATATATATATATATATATATATAGAGAGAGAGAGAGAGAGAGAGAGAGAGAGAGAGAGAGAGGATTGATCATTTGAGAACCTATAGTTTCCCGAGAACCTGAGAACCAAACAACGACCGTTAGATTAAAATAATAGAAGGTTAAAATGATTTGTGGCATTATTGTAAAAACTTAAAAAAAAAAGAAAAAAAAAAGAAAGAAAGAAACACGGGGGCATCTGATATAAGTTAATTGGAAACCACTTGGGTTGTGGTGACTTGGTAAGGCATGTGGAAGATATGGTGGATAACCTATTGACCCATGTTCAAATCCTGGCACCACTCAACCCTTGTGGCCATGGAGGTTCGCCTGCAGTGACTCCAGGGCATGAAGCAAAGCTTTATGTTTGCAGCGGGGGATTAGTCGGTGCGCGAAAGCTGGCCCGGAAACCCTCGTTAGGGAAGTTCCCTTTTCAAAAAAAAAAAAAAAAGTTAATTGGAGGACATTTCAGGGATAAGAAGTTATTTGGTCAAACCATTTCCTTATCATCTTTCCCCTTCAACTCGTCTCTCTCATGTTCATCCAACTTTCAACTATCTCTCATCCAACCATCTGTGTTCCATAATATATGATCATCGACGAGGAATCAAAGAATCAATAGGTCGACGTTGTCTTATGGATCAATTGATCGGCGACATTCCGATCATTCCATCTCGATTGTCTACACCTTCCACCATGATAATGGATGTCATCATTGTACTCCTCACCTTTCCTATGCCATCGTTAGGATTTTCGCTGATCTTTCACGCAGCTATACGAATCTCATCTCGAAACCTTCTTACAAAGCTTTGTTCAACTCGGATGCAGAATCAACAGACGAAGTGATGCTCCTTAGTTCAAGAAAGAAGTGAAAAAGCGCATTAATGTAAATCATTCGGTGGTGGATCGACGAATCTACGTCACGCCATACTGAATCTACATCTACTGCATACTGCATCGGCCCGTAGCCCGGAACACATAACATATAACACATAGCACATAAATCCTGTCTGAGCCACGAAGGCATCAAACATACCAACTACTACATCGGATCGAAGTCCGGAAACTACTGCTAACTGGACGGGCCGGCATTGTGGCCTTAGACCCGTCCCTACTGGAAGGAAACTCACCTCGTAAGCTGGCTGATGAGTGTGTGGCTCGGGAAGCTAACGGCTGCTGCTCCTGAATCTCCTCGGCTACAAGTCCATAAACACACTCGATCAAATACTAACACTGCACTTGGGGTAAAATGACTCTTTTACCCTTGGTCAAAGTCAACTCTCTTTGGGCTGACTCGCCGAGTTAGGCCACCCAACTCGCCGAGTCCTACTCTCACTTCTCAGTTCTATACGCTGCTACTCGTCGAGTGTGGCATCGACTCGACGAGTACCCTCTTGATCCAAGAACTCAGACAATCTTCATCCGACTCGCCGAGCCGCAAGAACAAACTCGACGAGTTGTTCTTGATCCTAAGAAGATTGCCTTGGACTCGTCGAGTTGTATGAACAAACTCGCCGAGTCCCTCCGTCACTGAGTCTACTCTCAACTCGCTGAGTCCACTCCCTAACTCACCTCGTCCACTCGACACTGATAAACTGAAGGACTCGGGAACTCGCGACCCAACTCGTCGAGTCGTTCTTCCCGACTCGCCGAGTTGCCGCCATGCAACTGATTTTTACTCAATTTTGTTTGAATCCAATACATACAATTGATAGATCTGAGTCCAATAAGCTGTTTTACCACGTAAAGTTTCCAACTTTACGTGCACAACCTCATGAATAAGGGAAATAAGGCTAAAAGATGCATAAAATGGGTAGATCTATGGTTAACATGCAATATAACTCCAAAAAGACAGTAGATCTGGGCTCTACAACACCCCAACATTCAGATTAAAAGATATTTCGACTTATTAAGACGTTCATGCAAGTGTAAGGCTTGGAACAAGCATCAACTAGCTCTTAGGAGAGTTCTAATGGAAGTTTAAAGCATATAACAAGAAGGAACTCCGAAAATACCTCAATTAACTCAGATTTGCCCTTGGATCTTTGCACTACAACACTTCTCCTTGCTTCTTTATTCTTCTCCTTCTTCACACCTTCACAAAATGGCACCAAAACACATATAAGCTCTCAAGGGAGGATTAGGGTTCTTTCACTGTGTTCTCAGGGTGAGGGAGGCGAGAATGGGGGCTATAAGGTGGTTTAAATAGTGGGCAACCAGGGGATTTAGGGTTTCACCCAGACGGATGGACTCGCCGAGTCCATGATATGGACTCGCCGAGTCCCCGGCTCACGCGTGCTCGCAGACGCGACCCTACTCGGCGAGTCAGACTATGAACTCGCCGAGTCCCTCTTGTAAAACTCACTATAATTACCAATAAATCAACATACCGGGAACGGGTCGTTACAATATCATTTTCTTTCTTTCCGTCTGTTAGTCATATGTTGCACCCTTTGCGTGATTGGAAGAGATCCGACCTGGATTGAAACATATGCAACTCTATTTCTCTACAAGTTATATATATATATATATATATATATATATATATATATATATATATATATATATATATATGAAATTCCTCTTATCTGTTAGCCACATGCCGTCTCCTTTGCGTGACTTCTAATCCGACCTGGTACACAGCATATGCAACCTTCTTCTTCTTCTCAACCCCTCTGAAGTAATAAGTAATAGAATTCTGAATCTATCCTCTCTCTGAATGATTGTCTGCTCACCCGGTGTAAGGAGTACTCTGGAAGTTCTTGATGGCTGGGGAATATCAGGAAGCGGGAAATACGTTCCAGTACACTTAAAATTGAACACATACAGATTGTCTGTAGATCTCGCTGCTCAATTTAGGTGGACAACAATATCCTTGGTCGTCGTCAGATGAATGGTCCTTAAGATATAGTATCTAAGGAATTAGAATCAGATATAAATTTTAGGATTTTAAGTTCACCTTGTCTTGTAACAAATAGTATGTCCTAAATTTGTCACAATTTTTCGTGTTTAAGTGGACCACAATACCGACGATCGACCAAACAAAGATATGAATATGAAAGGTACCGACAAGTGGATAAAGACTGTCTAAAAACTTTGATCCCAAATCTCTCTTAAAGTTAGATATCATTTTATTTTTGTTAAATTTGTCATAGTTTCTTATAATTTAAATATTATGGGAGAATTAAAAATTATAAATAATGAAAAAAGGAAAAATCAGAAAAACTAAAAATCCAAAAATAGTGTTATTTCTGTTTTATTTCTTCTTCAGAAAAATTAAAAAAAAAAAAATATATATATATATATATACATATATATATATATATATATATATATATATATATATATATTTGTGTGCTAAGTTTTCTTTTAGTTTGTTTTGTCTTGAAAATTGTTTTCAGGTATAGATAAGACTTATGGAGTTTGTGTTGAAGATTTCTGAGCCAAAGCCTCGCCCGTGAGCGTCGAAGAATTCTCATTCGAAGGAGCAAGAAATGAAGATTATTCTTTCAAATTCAATCTTTCAACCCCAGAAGCAAGGTGAAGCAGAAATTGAAGATTATGTGACAGATTGCATTGAAGCCTCCTTAATCAGTCTGCTGCTATCTATGAACCTGCTGAAGTGATCCAGAAGATTTGTTCTCTCTGATGTTCTCTCTAAAGATTATCAAGCTGAATGCGTCATCTTTCAAGAATCAGTACGTCATTCCTTCTCACCCAATGTGCGTTCAATGCCAAATTCTGAAGAAAACCTCAAGTGCTCAAGATGAAGTCATTAATTGAAGATTCATATGTTCATCCTGATGCTGTGAAGAAATCGAAGGTTAAAGCTGAAGCCAAGCTCTCATTGAATATTGACAAGAAGAGCCAGCTACTTTTTAGGGGGAGCTTGTTGGGTCTTTAAGAAAAGAAAGCTATAAACCAAGGGGGAGATTGTTGGGTCAAAATATGGTTTATACTTTACTTTTCTGGGAATTGTATTTTTCTGTAATATTTTATGAATTTATGGCCTAGTTTACGGCTGGGTTTACGACCGTAAACACCTTACGGTCGTAAACTCATTTACGGCCCATTTGTTTTGTCCGGCCCATATTCCAAGTATAAATAGAGGTGTTAGGGTGAGGAGTAGAGATTGATGAACCCTAGGGAGTTTACGGCTAGAGAGAAACAGGAGCTTTTATGTGTGTGTGAATCTTTTGTATCCGAATCTTCATTCATATCAATACATACAAAGATTCATATTCTTCTTCTTCTCCTTCTCTTCTATTTGATCTGATATTATCCGTTTGATTGGGATTCCGCACCATCAAACGGATTTGATTGATACACAGGCAAATTAGGGACTTACAGTCTTGTACACATGCACCTCAGAGAGTCTAGGAACTTCGTGTGTTCCTTCAGCTGTTTGCTTAATTTCCAACCTGGATTTGTATGTTTATGAATATATGTAGAAAACTAAGTAAGATAGTGTATGTCAAGATTCAAGAAAGCTTACTTTTTAGCAGGGTGTTCAGTGTCTTCAACTAAGAGGTCTTGTATTTTTTCATTGTAAGCTTCTAACATGCTGACAAAGAGTTCATACTTCATGATATCACTTCTTTTTGTAGATTATTTGAATAGTTGCTCCAGTATTCGATAGTTGACTCCTCTGTGTTAAGGTGTTCCTTCCATTGTGAATGTTTTTCCAGTTCCAGTTTGTCCATATGCAAAAATGCATACGTTAAAGCCATCCAGGACTGATACCACTAGAGGCAAAGTTTGTGTAAAAATAGCCTCTGCAAGTGATTGTGATAAGATATTTGGATGAAAATGAAAATGAAATGATCACTGGAATTTGTTGTTGTTTACCTTGGTGGTCCTCTGGTTTGAAAATATATATGGGTCAAGGTCCAACAACCCCTGTTTTTATGCCAAGAACAACAATGAAATCTTTGAGGATTTTCATCAAACAACTTGTGTGCGTCAATCTGAACTCAACCTTAACAGTAAAACAAATTCAAGTCGAAATCTGGAAGTGTGAATGTGTCAAGGGCAGAATCATCCAAGAGTAGAAACAAAATCAACTTAACTCAATTGACAACTTTCAACCATCAATAATCGATTTTAATCAAATTCTAAAAGCCTAAAACAAACACAACTTAACCCTCATATTCATCAGTAAATAAGACAAGTAGAAGTGGAGAGTAGAGACTAACCTTTAACAGGATTACGGAGGCCAAACGACAACATCGGAGGAGGAGAAGATGGCGTCGGAGGAAGCGACTGTTGTGGAAGCTTTAGATGACAACGACTGTTGTAGAAGCTTCAGAAGGCTAATATTGGTTTAGCTTGGAGGATGATGATTGACGAACTGCGACAACATGAATGGGAGAAAAAGACGATGTCGGAGGAGGGGCAGCTGGCATCGAAGAAGAAGATGGCATCGTTTTAGAAGCTTCAGTTCATGCTTTCATTCGTTCCTTCAGACTACAGAGAGAATTTCAAAAAAGAAATAAAACAAATGCGATGGAGTGAGAAGAACCCTAGCAGCAATTCCAACAATTTGACACTTTTGCCCTTAAAGTTTATGTTTTTCCCGTTGACCTTAGTTGACTGATTAGGGCGCCTAGACCCGATAATCTCCGTGTTTGACCGATTTTGACCACGTCCGATAGTAGGGTCCGATTAGCTATAAACGTCGACAGTGGAAGACCGCCAAGCGCCTAGGTACCGATTAATCGGCCGCTTAGGTCGATATTTGCAACACTTATATATATATATATATATATATATATATATATATATATATATATATATATATATATATATATATATATATATATAGTGACAACTGCTTTATGGTCACTAATTGTTTTTTTTCTTATAGTTCATCAGTGACCACTATTGGGTCGTCACTAATTGTTATTCCCCATTTAAAGAGTAGATGTATAGTTTTAAATAAGAGTAGTCAGTGACTACTATTTTTGGTAGCTAAACCTCCAATACAACGACCGTTTTTTTTGTCATTAAGTTTCTAACATATTGACGATTGTTCTTAGTCACTATATAGTTAACATAGTGACAATTATTTTTAGTCACTAAATAGTTGTTGTGATATGAAAGAAAAGTAGTTTAATTTTTTCGCGTTCTAGTGACAGTGACTGAGTTAGTGACCACCACGTATAATTCGTCATTAAATTTGTAGGTTTACCAAAATTCAGTGACCACTTAAATTCTAGTGACTAAAATATGCTTTCAGCAACGAAATTTTAGGTCGTCACTAATAAGGCCTTTTCTTGTAGTGCCTGCCATCAACAAAGTATAAAGAAAAAAAATGAAATTAAATAAAACAAGAGTTATATGACTATTAAGGGTATAAGCTTTGATTCAAATTTGATAGTATAAATGTCAAACCTCACTCCATAAGCTTGTTCAACATTACATTCGGATTGTGAGATTGTGATGTTGGGTTGGAAAAAGCAAGAATAACAGGTTTTTGCGAAACCACTAATTTAGAAGACTTAATCGGAGGGTAGTTTTGGTATAAAAAAAATGTTACCTTGACAAAATAGCTTCAGTAACTTCTTTGGTAAATGTATCTCCTGCCCTCGAAGATCCAATCAAATAACTATTTTTCCACCGCCGGAAGGGGGTACGGGAGATCACGTGAGATATCTCGTGTGAGGAAAAATTAGGTTTATTGTTGAGGCACGTGAGTTTTTGGCTGAAAACTTGTTTCTTCTAGCGTTTAATTTCGTTAATTATTACCCAATAAAGGAAGAATATCTAATTATCTATCTTGAAACACAGGAACAAAATCTTCCCAACTGTCGCTAGTCCACAGATCATGGACCTAGCTGCTTCAATTGGTGAGAACAAAAACAAAATAAAATAATCACTTTTATATACACTAATTAATATCACCGATTACAATACTCAAAAGTAAAAACATGATTTACAATAAAAGTTTATCTTATAAAACATTCTAGGAAAATTCAAACTAAAAGTGGCCCATTAATATCTTGTCTCACCTCCGTCGAAACTTGCTCTTGATCTAATTCCAGGACCTTCGAAATCGGTACTTGCATTTTCTTTGGTAGTGAATTCACATGTTCGATAGAGACGCATGCAATTATCGCTATAACAATTAAACCCATAGCTGCCTGGGCAATCCAAATGAACTTTGCAGGAAGAAGCAATACCAAAATAATGGAGAGAAGACCAGTAACCATCGAGAAAAAAGCAATACATACTAAGATCTTATGAATGACGTATGACTCATTCGTGTTGGAATTCTCGCATATATGGTACTCTAAAATCCAATAAGCCAGTGCAAAAACAGTCATTGCAACGACAGATAGTGTCATGAAGAACCTATGTGTTTCAAAGGCAGATTCGTCATGATACTTCAGTTGGAGTAGTCCGATCAATGAAGCATATGCTGCAAGAAGTATTTCAACGCGCACATGATGCAGCATCTTTGAACAAGCGCGATACCTGCCACCATGAAAATGAGATCACTTCATACATGAATTTGCAATATAGATATGATGTACAATGATTAATAAACTGACAATCAGGATCTCCGTGATCAAGTAAACATGAAATTACTGTAAGTAACCGACCAACATGGGGGCTGAGCTGCTGTTTCTGACGGTGCTCGTGGTGGCATTGAAACCGGCAGGATTGATGTTTTGGTGACGGTACTCGAAAGCATTTCCATGGAGAAAAGTAAGTTTTTTGTTAATTGTGTAAATTAGGGAAGCCTATGAGAACGAATGCAAATATTAAAATATATATATATATATATATATATATATATATATATATATATATATATATATATATATATATTTGATTCCATTCTCTCTCATAAGGTGTAACCATCAAAGATTCATTGACCAAGATCCCAAACACGGTTTAATTTATTCAATTAGAAGGATGGTTGTTGAAGTAATTTATGTGTTTAGTTTTTATTATTTATTTTTGTTGTCTGTTTGGTCTCTATTTTATCTAAGTATATTATTTTGCCATTGACTTTTTAATTTATTTTAATAAACACACCTCAACCTCACCCCATCTCACTTTATCTTACCTGAAAAAAAATGCATAATAGTTTTCTAGGTAAGAAACTAATCAAACGCGTAACAAAATCAACATTAGAAACATTCCGAATTTAAAAAATAAATTAAGAATCAAACGTATAAATTACCGAAACTGTAGGAACCATTCATGAAATTTACTCAAAATAATATTTCAAAAAAACTTAAATATATGATTGTTTTTGACTGATGCTTAATAGTCAAACAATCTCATTTTGTTTTTGTCCCTTTTATTCTGAAGTGGACTTTTTTTTCTACAATTGCCATTTAGTACAAGGAACAAAAATAAAATAAAATAAATTGCGCTGATCAATAAGACAAAGAGAGAGAACGTCGCGGTTTAATTGAAGAATTTTAATCACACCCACATTTCTAATAATTACCCTATAGCAAAGGTTAGAATTAATTTACCAATTTGAATTATATTGTATTTACATTTCAACCCCTTCTAGTTTATAGATGTACAAATTCGATTTTAATTTGACGAATAAAAGAAAGATTGACCATTTTATTAATTCCCAGTTGTTATAAAAAGTCAAAAATCACGTTTTTTTCATTGTATTTATGTTATATCTAGGGGTGTTGAATGGGTGATTTTTTTTTCGGGTTTCGGGTAATTCGGGTTTTTCATGTTAGAAAAATTACCCGTTACCCTACCCAAACTAAATTCGGGTAATTCGGGTTTGGGTAATTCGGGTATCGGGTCGGGTTTGGGTAATTCGGGTATTACCTGAAATATATGATTTTTTTTAATTTCACCTAAAAATAAATTTAATGAAATAAATACGTCGTGCTTTATTAGTCTTGTTTATATAAACAAACGAGACATAAACGAAGTTACTCAAGCTTTGAACATTGAGATTTTCTACTCAATAATACATGAGATATCAAGTAATTTTTTAACGACTTAATCTAATCTAATAAGATGTTAAAAAAACAAATACCTAAAGATCTTAATTTAAAAGTTTAAAATGTTTAAGATAAATGTAGTCATAAGTTTTGCCATGTTCTAAAGTTTCATCAAGATAATGAGTTTGTTAGTTGTAATAAAAACTATAATCAAGAAAACAGTTAAATTTTAAAGAACGTGATGATATATAAAAATTATTTTTAATATTGTTAGTGTCGTATTGTCATAATAAATATATTTATGTTTTACAATAATGATAGTTAGTTTAAGCGTGATCAAATACTTGTTATATAGTACAAGCTCTACAAAAAAAAAAATTAAAATAATTTGGGTAATTCGGGTATACCCGAAACCCAAAAAATATACCCTTTACCCGAACCGAAAAAAATTCGGGTAACCCGATTACCCGGAAAAATTTACCCGATACCCGATTTACCTGACCCGTTTTATCCGATACCCGAAAAAATCGGGCGGGTAATTCGGGTATCGGGTATTTTCGACAGGGCTAGTTATATCTTATTTTAAACAAAATTATAAAAATGGTCCCTGTGATTTTTCAAAAGTCACGGTCTATGTTAATATTTTTTGATGCAAATGGTCCTTGTGGTTTGCAAAACTTGCAAAGCTGGCACTTTTTACTAACACCGTTAGTAAAATGTCGTTAGGGACTGAATCTATAAGGGTATTTTCGTCTTTTCAAGTATTAAGAGACTGAATTCGTGATATTTGATAAACTACAGGAATCATTTTTGAAATTTCATTAAAAAAAACAATTAAATTTCTAGGGGTAAGGATTGAACTTGTGACCACACCCTTCTGTAGTGCCCAACAACTTAACAACTTGAGCTAAAGACTCACTTGGTTTTACCTTTTAAAACATATTTATATAATAATAAATCAATAAAAATAAACAATAAAAAAATTTAAAAAACAGTTTTTTACATAGTTTTTTTAATAAAACAAAATATATTTTAGCGTATTATAAAAAAAATACGTTTAGAAAAAGTATTTATTTTTATGTATTTGTTTTACAAAAAATATTTTTTTAATAAAACATAAATAATAAATAAATTACAAAAAATATTTTTTTACATAATTTTTTTTAAATAAAATAAAACATGTTTTCCGTATTATTAAAAAACTAAGTAATTTACAAAAGACATTTAAGTAAAACAAAACGTATTTTTTTTTTTCTAAAACACATATATACAATAATAAAATCGATAAAACATAAACAATAAATAAAATGTATTTTTATGTATTTATTTAACATTAAATATGTTGTTTTATGTATTTCTAAAAATCATTTTTTTGTTATATGTATTTAAAAACACATATAAACCCTATTCGGTTATATGTCTTATTTAAAATACGTATTTCAACCTAACCGCTAGTTCTAAATCGTATGGTTAAAATGACGATGGAAAGAAATAAAGATATATATTTTTAAAAAATAACAATAACTAACACTAATTTGTTGGATTAGTGTCTAAGCCGATAACCATATTTGGTAAGTACTTGATCCGGTTGTGCATGGTCCTTTTGGGTTGCCTTCACCAAAGCAACTTGACTGGAGAAATAAATAGAGAAAGTGGTTATTATGATTTATTACTATATTATAAGATTAATATATTAAAGGAGAAATCATATTTGTTTAATTAATATTGGTCAATAATTAATTAAGAATTAATTTCATGATCAAATTTAATTAATTAAACTAGAGGGGCTGAACTGTAATTATATGATAGTTGCAAAGTAGGGCAATGGTTACCCTAGAGATGGGGTGGATGAAATTCAAGGGATAAGACTCCTTGAAATCGTCCAAGGATAGGGTTCTAGAGTTATCTTATGGGCTGCTTGGCGGGCATGCAATCAGATAAGGATAAGCACTTAAACCATAATCTCTACCCTATATAAAGACCCTTTAGGCTAAGGAAATCGGCCACTTGTTCCCTAGGGTTCCTAGATCCGATTTCATCCTCTCACCTCTCTCTCTTTTACTTCTCCATTTGCTCTTGGTGTTTGTGAGCCATTAGAGGTACTACACTTGTAGTACTTGCTTCCAAAGACAAGAAGATTGAAGATTTAGTTGTTATTACTATATAACAACAAGAGGTATGTAATCTATTCATCTTTGTAAATTCCAAAAATACTAGGAGCATGCTAGGGTTCTTCATGTGTTCATAATGTTGTGTATCTAATAGTGAAAACATAGATTCGTTTCTAGGGTTGCATGCACACATAGAGTTGTTTGTATAAAACCCATCAGTGGTATCAGAGCCTTTGGTTAAATTGTTTTCAATTAGAATTATACAATTATATGAATTTGACATTTTAGGGTTTATAGCCAATAAACCCTAGGAGGCAAGAACTTTCGAGGTTAGGGTTCTTGAACCCTAATTTGCGAAATTTTGATAAGGGTTTTCAAACACTTTTTCCTTCATGCCCAAGATTGCGAAATCTAGGGTTTGCAAACCCTAGGATTTTCGAAATATGCCTCCTCCGCAAGATAAGATCCTAAATTTTAGGGATTTGGATAATCCCATATCTTGTAATTATCTTTTAATGGTTAAATATGGTAATTAAAGATTTTGAATTATCTCATCCCTTGATTTTCGAAATTTAGAGAGATTAAAGGGATTATGATAAATTGATTGTTTAATTGATAATTATCCTTTATGATTTAATAATCCCTTATGATTTAATAATTTAAATTAATTGTTTAATATAAGATAATTATTAAATCAAGAGTTTTAATATTTAAAATTTTAATTTAAAAGTCTTAAATTTCGAAAATTTTAAATTGAAATTAAAACCCTAGTATTTTAAAATGTTTAAAATACAACCTATACTATTATATTATTACAAGATTAATAAATATATATATGTATAACTAAAATGCTAGTCTTACCGTTAGTAGGCCTCATTTACAAAGCCGATCAATAAGAGGGTATAAGGTTATGACCTATAAAATGGTCATTTAATGGGTATCTACTCTTACCCACCGCTTCCTTGATTGGTGGAGGGTCGTTAGCTGAACGGGTAGGATAGGACAATCTTCTCTTCATTAATAAGTATAATGAATCTATATAAAGTAACTAAACGTTTTTACAAATTCCCAATCCTAGTTACTTTAGGCAAAAGTGAATTGATGCAATCCCATGAAATTACACTTTGCACGCTTGCTAAGAAGTTAGTGGAGCGTGTGTGGTTAACCGGCACACTAATTGGTTCTAAGCAAAGGTGGCAAAGGGTGACTCATTGTTTGTCATAGTTCGATGGAGCGTGTGTGGTTAACCGGCACATCAAATAGTTGACTGTAACAATGAGGGCACCATGTACATTTGCATGGTTATTCACACCCACTTTGTGATAATCGGCATCCCAGTCACAAACGAGAGGGGCATATCGAGATTTAAACATGCCATTGAAAAGTTCAATGAATCTCAAAAGAAATCTAGGAATTCTCAATACATTTAAAACCTAATCCTTTATGTTTTTCATGGTGAAGAATTAGTGAATCGTCATTCACTTACCTCCAAATTATTTACATGTTGGATTACGGCATCCTTTTTCTAATGTGTAAATAATGTTGTTGGATCCTAGCCCTAATTTCTCATTTTGGGTGTTTAATTAGGCATTCAATTCTAATCGAACTTTGTTCCTTTCTATTTGCAGATGTATAACGCAAACACAAACAACGTTGCTGCTGGTTCATTCTCACTAATGAGCCTATGTTAAAAGGTGACATTTGACGGATCAAATTTCAACGAATGGATAAGATACATTCGCATGATTGTGCGTTACGAGGACAAAGAGTATGTCCTTGAGGAGAAGCTTGAAAAGATAAATCCGGAAATCGCTACTCCTAAAGAAATGGTCGTCTTTGAGATCCATGAGCGTGATGCAACGAAAGTTCATTGCATCATGCTAGCCACAATGAACCTTGAACTCCAAAAGTACTATGAGGACATGTATCCGTACGAAGTGCATCAAGACTTGCTGGAGAGATACCACCAAAGCGCAAGGCAAGAGCGCTACAAGATCATCACAAACATGATCACCGCTAAGATGGGAAGTGGAGAATCTCTAACCGTACATTTGCAAAAGATGTAAAGGTATGTTGATCGTTTTCTCAAGTTAAATGTTAACTTTCGGGAAGATTTGGCAATCGACATCATTCGTCATTCCTTGCCCTCGTGCTACCACCAATTTAGGATGACCTACCACATGAACAAGGAAGTGGTCACCTTAAGCAAACTCCAAGGGCTCCTAAGGACTGCTGAGAGCAACCTCAAGGACAAGTCTGTTGCATTAACTCCCACTCCACCCGCTACTCCTGTTTTGGCTATTGGGCAAGGGAGGGGCAAGAAAAGGAAGGCTCCTTCAAAGAGCCACCACAAGGGAAAGCCCCAAGATGGTGCCTCTTCTAGTGGGACTAAAGTTGGTTCTGCTAAGCCCAACTCAAACCCAAAGGAGGCAGAGTGCCACTACTGCCACAAAATAAGGCATTGGAAGTGAAGCTG
Source organism: Lactuca serriola (assembly GCF_051521515.1). NCBI lineage: Eukaryota > Viridiplantae > Streptophyta > Magnoliopsida > Asterales > Asteraceae > Lactuca > Lactuca serriola. Next base: position 29,654,026 of record NC_136409.1, read on the forward strand.
CCCGGAATATCTGCAAGCCATCAAGGATTGGAAGATCAAGCCATCCTTCGCTGGTATTTACACAATTAAATCTAATGATTCATCGCATGCTATTTCTTGGGTTCTTGATACAGGATGTCGTTTTCACATATGTTATGATTTGCAGGGACTAAGAAGAAATAGGGATGTGGAGCGTAGAAGAATAAATCTAATCATGGGGAACAGAAGATCGTCGCCTGTCACCAAGATTGGAGTGTATTCTTTAGCGCTTAGTAATGGATTAGGTTTAGATTTTAAATAATTGTTGCTACTCGCCAGATATGGCAAGAAACATCATTTCATTTCATTGTTTGTTTAGACAAGGATTTAGATATTCGTTTAATAATGAGAATGGTTCGATTTATGCTTATCTAAATGGTGTTTTATATTTTGAAGCATTGCCTTGTAATGTAATTTATGAAACTGTTATGGTTATAGATAACCTAGGAAATGATGTGTTGTGTGTGGATTCTTCCAATAGTATGGATAAAGCATGCTTGTGGGATTGTCGTCTTGGACGTGTCAACAAGAAACGCATAGCCCAACTCCAAAAGGATGGAGTGTTGGAGTCATTCAACCTTAGGGACAATGACATGTGCGAGTCTTGTCTACTTGGAAAGATGACCATGTCACCCTTCATTGGCACTTGTGAGAGGGGTGAGGGTTTATTGGATCTCATACACACCGATGTGTGTGGGCCCTTTAGATCCACCATAAGGGATGCGAACCGCTTCTATGTGACTTTCACCGATGATTACAGTAGATATGGGTATATTTACTTAATCAAGCACAAGTCAGAAACTTTTGAAAAGTTCAAAGTGTTCAAACAAGAAGTGGAGAATCAATTGGGCATGAAAATCAAGATGCTTCGATCTGATTGAGGAGGAGAGTACCTAAGTCTTGAATTCCACGACTATCTCAAAGAATGCGGAATAGTTTCGCAATTGACGCCACCTAGGACACCACAGTTGAATGGTGTGGCTGAGAGGCGTAATCGAACCCTGTTGGACATGGTTCGTTCCATGATGAGTCGTGCTTCACTACCTATCTCATTCTGGTGGTATGCCTTAGAGACTGCCACCCATATCCTTAACTTAGTCCCTACAAAGAAGGTTGCCAAAACACCTCACAAGATGTGGATAGGGAAGGCTCCCTCGTTGGCACATATCAAGGTTTGGGGATGCGAGGCTTCCGTAAGACGAGAGACTCACGACAAGCTCAAACCTCATAGTGAGCGATGTATTTTCATCGGCTACCCACATAAATCCATTGGATATCTCTTCTATAGACCAAGTGACAATGTTTTCTTCGTTGTGAGGAGAGGGGTTTTCAAAGAGCGAAAACTCATAAGCCAAGGAGACAGTGGGAGGCAAATCAATCTTGAAGAGATTCAAGAGTCGAGTGATGACGGAACCTCTATCGCTGGCGCTCAACTCGGGGAGGAAACTCCGGTTGAACCAATTGACGAGCCTTACCTCTTAGACGTTCCGAAATAGTTAGAGTTCAACCCCAGTTTTTGTTGGATTAGTGTCTAAGTCCATAACTATTTTGGTATGTACTTGACCCGATGGTGCATGGTCCTTTTGGATTGCCTTCACCAAAGCAACTTGATAGGATGAATTATGGAGAGAAAGGATTAAATATGATTTATTAATATATTATGAGAATAATATATTAAAGGAGAAATCATATTGTTTAATTAATATTAGTCAGGAATTAATAAGAATTAAGTTTGTGACTAAAAGAGATTAATTAAACTTAAGGGACTGGAATTGTAATTATAAGATAATTGCAACTTCACTAGGGATTGCCTTATATTATAAGGTTGGACGAATTCTATGGGGAAACCCATTAGAAATCGTCCAAGGCCTTTAAGGAAAGGAGTCCATGGGTTGCTTAGGGCTTAAGCATCCAAATTAGGGTTTCCTTGTTAGATAACCTTAATAGCCTCACTATATATAGTGTCGTTATGCCCCAAAAACGTGGTGAACTAATGGTCTAGCGTTTCCACACGTTTTGGGCAGCCTCCTTCTCCTCTCCTCTTCATCCTCTTGCTCTTGGTGTTTGTGAACCATTAGAGGAGTGACATTTGTGACTCTAATCTTTCTAAAGTCAATACAAGAAGGATTTGAGATTGTTATTGCTACATAACAATCAAGGTATGATCTAAACCCTAATTGATATGTTATATTGATTATCATGTACTAGATCTAGGGTTTATAGTCTTGGATGAATTGCATGTACAATAGAGAAACCTAGATCCAAGCATTAGGGTTTGTATGAGCACATAGGATGTTCTTATGACCAAAACCCATCAGTGGTATCAGAGCCTTGATTGGTTTCTATTGTATTGATGTCTTGTATGTTTGTTCAAGTTGCAAAATCGAGTTTTGAGCCATCAGCCTGATGAACTCGGTGAGTACCACAGTGTACTCGGCGAGTAGGCCTCAACTCGGCGAGTACAGTGTGGTATTCGGCGAGTTCGAGCATCAGATGGAGCTATTTTCGAGATTTCTTGTTGTTTATCTTTGAGATACTTGCCTTTATCATATTAGATCAATATAAATCTGATTTTATGATATATATGAGTATATTCTTGATCTAATTGAAGATATTTATCAATTAATAAAATATTTATTTCCTTATGTGATAATTGATTAATTATTTTGATTAAATTGGTAAATTGTTTTGCAAGAAATTATTAAATAAATCAAATATGGATAATTATGTGATTAAATGTTAATTTAGATTATTTGTTATTTGATCCTTGTGTTGTGAAAAGTTTCATTTTTTCCCCTTTAGGTTTTATAGTTTAAATTTGAACTCAAAAGTTTAGTTTTGAAATTTAAATAGTTGAAACCCTAATGTTTTGAAAAGGTTTCAAAACTTGCCCTCAAGTTTTGGAATTTAAATTTTGATTAAAAGTTTAATTTTGATGTATATTTAAATTCTAAACCCTAATGTTTTGAAATGTTTCAAAACTTGTCCTCAAGTTTTGGAATTTAAAAGTTGATTAAAAGGTTTAATTTAGGAATGTTAAATTCTAAAAGCCTAGCATTGCTTTGAAAAGTTCAAATCACACCCTTATGGTTTTATTAATTAATTAAGGTGTATAATTAAAAGAGGTTTAATAAATCCATAAAAATTTTGGTTTACAATTTAATTGAATTAAAAGTATAATTGTTAAATTAGACCACCTAGTATTTTAAAAGTGTAAAATACACCCTATACTATATATAACATTAAAAGTCTAACATTATATATATGTATGAGTAAAGTCAGTCTTACCGTTAGTAGGCCTCATTCACGAAGCTGGTCTATGAGGGGTGTTTAAGGAAATTGCCTATAAAATGGCGATTGAATGGGTATACACTCTTACCCACCGCACTCTTGACTAGTGGAGGGTCGTTATCCGAACGAGTAGGATAGGACAAAACCTTCAACTATAAGTATAATGAAGTACAAAAGTAACTAAATGTTTTACAAATTCCTAATCTTAGTTACTTAGGCAAAAGTGAATTGATGCAATTCCATGAAATTACACTTTGTGCCCTTGCGAAGACGTTAGTGGAGCGTGTGTGGTTTACCGGCACACTAAATGGTTCTAAGCAAAGGTAGCAAAGGGTGACTCAATGTTTTTCATAGTTCGGTGGAGCGTTTGTGGTTTACCGGCACATCGAATAGGTGACTATAACATGTGAGGGCACCATGTAAGTTTGCATGGTTATTCACACCCGCTTTGTGATCCTTAGCATCCCAGTCACAAACTAGAGGGGCATATCGAGATTTAAACATGCCATTGAAATGTTCAATGAATCTCAAAGGATCTAGGAGTTTTCATAGATTTAAAACTTAAATTTCTTTTTCGTTTTTAATGGTGGAAATTAGTGAATCGTCATTCACTTACCTTCAAATATTCTGCAACTAGATTACGACATCCCTTTTCTAGGTTGTAGCGTGTTGTGTTGGGTCCTAGCCTTAGTATCTCATTTGGGTGATTTACTAAGGACTCAATCAATCAACTAACTTGAATTCGTTTTCTCCCGTTTTGTAGATGTTAAAGTACGACAACTATGGTCTTCCCAAATCCCGTGGAACAAGCATTCCACATGAAGATGATATTCCACGATTCGATCGAGGAACAAGAGATCATGCTTCATTTCCTCCACCTCCTCCAATTATTCTCCCTAACCCACAAGTTTGAAGGCTTGAAAAGTTCAAGCTCACTGAAACCCTTTTTGCAAGTAAACATAAAGAAGGAAAGTCGGTGTGTGCACACGTCCTAGGGATGAAGTCACACATTGATAGGTTAAGAATGTTAGGATCCGTTGTCTGTGAGGAGGTGGCTGTTGATTGGGTTCTTCAGTCACTTCCTAACTCGTATAGTGAGTTCGTAAGAGAGTACTATATGATGAACCATGACGTGACCCTTATAGATCTCACTTATATGCTTATTGCTGCTTAATCAGCAATGGTTTGGCGCAATATAAAAAGCAAAGTTGATTGGTGAATCTGCCTTCAAGACCTCTAGGGATATAGACAATGGTAACGAAAGACATGCTATGATCGAAAGGTTTGATCATAAGAGAAAGGCAATGTCTGAACTAGTTCCATGTCCTGTTCCAAAAGAGTCAATTTGCTTTTATTGCCAAGAGAAGGGGCATTGGAGACGAGGCTGTCCTATTTACCTAAGAGATCTAAGAGATGGGAGAGTCAAAATGTATGGCTCTGCTTTAGGTAAAATCCATTGACTAACTCTTTTAAGCTTCTATTCTAGATTCTTAATATATAATGTGATAAGATTACAATTGATGTTTTGTAGGATCGAAGAAAAGAAAGGAAGCTTAAGGGAAGAAGTGAGCAGAATCTAACCGTGAAGAAATGAATTTCGATCGCATTGCTTGAAAATTAGATTCTTGAGCTACTACTTAGAGTTAGAATTAGATGGCTAAGAAATATGTATTAGCATATTTTTTCAATGAATTGCATTGTAAGGACAAATTTTTCCGCAATAAAATAAATTTTGATTTTATATTATTTATTTATTTATCCTTGCAATGGCATGCATGAAAATTGATGTTTGAGGGTTTCTATTATTAGCAATAATGGATTTGATTCTTAATTATATTATTTGTGGAAATGTCGAGAATTTACCAAATAGGGAGAGTTTCTCATCGCGCAAGTTTCAATTGGACAGAAACTTGGAATCATGCAACTTGGTTGCACGATGAATGAGAAATTTCATATCTGGAAATTAGACTAATTCGTTGACAAAGTGTCAAGTGAAGGACTAGGAGATCGAGCACACAAAGTTGTGTGTTGATCAAGTCCACCATAAGAGTAACAAAGATATTCGTCATGATTTACTAAAGGCTTAGTAAATATGATTATACTTACAAGATTAAGTGTAATTCTGAATTGAATGAAAAAAAGTTTAAATCAATAGCAGAACGAATAAGAAGAATCAAGTAGGCAGAAAGATAAAATTTTCTCCATTCTAAGAAGAAGGGAGAGTACCTTTTATGCTTTAAGATAGGTCTTAATGATTAAGAACCATATCTCAATTGATCCTCTAAGTGAGTCTTAGTACAATTGTATATCTAAGAAGAGGAATCAAGAATTGAAGAAATGGTTAAATCAAGAAGTCAATCATACTTCGTTCCAAAACAAGTCTTAGAGTTAAGATTGTGACATTGAGTGAAGAGTATTAAGAAGTTTTATAACATTCATCAAATGTGAAAAGTTGTGATGTCTTGGATAAGACAAATACCAACTAGGACCAGTTTATGAAGTGTGTTGATAAAAACTACACTAACTCTTGAATATTTGTTTGTCAAGAAATGTTTTTTGACAAGAGAATCTTATATGTCAAGGAGTCAGTGGGAGTCTTAATGGTGTTGAAAGGTTTCAAGAACAAATCAAAATAAACCTTATCGATCATCACTAGTACACGAGTTGAGGTTTACAACCTATCGTGTTGAAACTGTTTGTTTCTGAGCCGTTCCAATTGTGTTAATTATGCATGTGAGTCCTATGAGTTCTCATTTGAATGTATAAAAGGCAAGGACATAGATCAATGAAAGGTACATTCATAGGAAAAGGTGAGGTGCTTAACTACTTGGAAGACATGGTGGGCAGCTATGCTACCATAAGGCAAGAAATCAAGATTAAGAAAGTTCGATCCATATGAGTTTGAATTTGTCGTAAACTTTGTTTTTGACAAATTCACATGGATAGGAACAAATACACCATTAAAATCTAAGTGTCATAAGATTCCCTCCTTCATGAAAATGAATGTGAGGAAATGCTTTCACTAAGAGAGATTTTAAGAAGATAGTGATTGTGAAATTGAATTCTCGAATTCGATTATGGTTACGGTATCCCTTTCCATGATTCGAATTGTGAGATTTGGCAATTAGTCTGAATTGTTCAGACACACATATAAGCTATCTAAGACAAAGGTGTAGAAGCCTTGATAAAAGATTATCAAAGCATTAGGTATTAGAAACATGAACTTAAGAAATTCAATAAGTATTGTTCTTCTGGAAGTTAAGTTGGTTTCTGAATACATGTCAAAGCTAGTGGGAGCATAAGTGTTATGTTTATAATAATCATCATGATAGTGGGAGCATAAATGTTATGGTTGCATGATTATTATGGAAAGTATTGCAAGTTAGCAATATTAATTATAGGAAACAATAGTTAGACTTTGCAAAGTTGTTTTGCTATAATTAAGGGAGAGAATATTATGCTTCATTTCAAATCTAAAGGCTTAGGTTGTGGAATGTCAATATTTTAGTCAAGGAAACAAGGTGTGTTCTCAAATTTTGATTATGATTACGGCATTCCTCTTCATAGTTCGAATTTTTAGAACGTAGCACATAAAATATTATGGCAGAAGATTGATAAAGTATCAAATCTTTATGTAAGACATTATGCATCGTGTCCCATACGCTTCGGGTATAGGATCGATTGCAAATGCTATAATATTTGACCATTCTAAAATTTTCCAAATGTCTAGTGCATTTAGAGGTAAAAAGGACAATAATCGGTTTTGACTAAGATAATTAAACAACTATCAAAAGACAATCCAAAGTTCGCCTAAGATTGATCGCTTGTGAGTAGTTGGAAGTATAGTATTGGACGGACCATATCGACATTATTATGAATAGATAAGATTCTATTAAGAATGAGTTGTCATATGGAAAATATGGAAACGCTTCCATATTGGGAATTGAATATTGAAAATCTATGTCTAGATTAGAAACTTTTATGCAAAAGGATGTTCAAAGGAAAGTACTTTGAGTGAGAGACATCACATCTATGGAATTTTCTTGTAACAATAGCTGATAGAGGACTTTGTAATTTCATTTGCAATAGTCTTTGTGACTTTAGTGCAGTGACATTACAAAAGGATCATTGCATAAAATGTTAGAATCTAGCATATTCTATAAGTAGCAAGAATTTGATATTCTTTCACTTATAGAAAAGGATTTGGAGTTGTGAAATGAGTATGATTGGAAATGTGTTCATTTGATCTATTTCACAAAGTAAGAACCATAGGTAAACATTGTGTGCATGCTAAGATCATGGGACAAGTGTAATAATTCAAGTAAGAAGTTGATTACCCGAAACAACAAATAATGAGTAATCCATATGGTGATAAATAAAAGGTGTTTTATTTATGCTCAATGGTTTGAGACCATATGGGATTAGTATTATTCTTGTGTTTCACTTTGCATGTTTTGACTTCCTGAATAATTTAATTGGTTAAGAACAGTCAAATTATTCGAACAGACCACAGTCGTTCATATATTGGAAGTAGATATGAATGAAGACTGTCGTGAATTGGTGTGTGGATTGTCTAAAGAGCATTAGACATAAGCAAATGTTTGTTGCAACGTTCATTAGTGCTTATGAATATGATTTGAGCATTGGATTAAACCCACGCTCACTTGGATCACTCCATGAATTGTATCACATGTGATTCGTGAGACGATAACATCTTATATTCTTGAAACCGAGATGTGTGAGTTGTATCTTGCAAATCGGTTGCACATTGATAATATGTAAATGCACCAGTAACTTGGTGTTATAAAACATATTGTTGTGTGTGATTTGGTGAGTGAGTGCAAGCAAGCATTGAATCAAAGTTTATCCGTTCCTTTTATTCAAAGTAGGATAAAAGCGATATCTTTGGGCCCCTCGATGATTTGGTGATGACAAACGTAAATGCTCGGCCGGGCTAGGGCTAATTTGATTTGTTCAATTAGTCAGTCGTCATAAATTGGAAGTCGAGAAATAGTATAGAGAGAATGATTAGAAATCATGTCTTACGATATCTAGAATGGAGGAATATATTATCCCTTATCTAAAGGACACGCGTATCTGATAGGATCAGAGTTGACAACGGCTTTGGAAAGCTACGATTGCAGATCAGGATCTGAAGTCATACGCAAAATAGTTATTAGACTTATCTAAGTGGGAGACTGTTGGATTAGTGTCTAAGTCCATAACTATTTTGGTATGTACTTGACCCGATGGTGCATGGTCCTTTTGGGTTGCCTTCACCAAAGCAACTTGATAGGATGAATTATGGAGAGAAAGGATTAAATATGATTTATTAATATATTATGAGAATAATATATTAAAGGAGAAATCATATTGTTTAATTATTATTAGTCAGGAATTAATAAGAATTAAGTTTGTGACTAAAAGAGATTAATTAAACTTAAGGGACTGGAATTGTAATTATAAGATAATTGCAACTGCACTAGGGATTGCCTTATATTATAAGGTTGGACGAATTCTATGGGGAAACCCATTAGAAATCGTCCAAGGCCTTTAAGGAAAGGAGTCCATGGGTTGCTTAGGGCTTAAGCATCCAAATTAGGGTTTCCTTGTTAGATAACCTTAATAGCCTCACTATATATAGTGTCGTTATGCCCCAAAAACGTGGTGAACTAATGGTCTAGCGTTTCCACACGTTTTGGGCAGCCTCCTTCTCCTCTCCTCTTCATCCTCTTGCTCTTGGTGTTTGTGAACCATTAGAGGAGTGACATTTGTGACTCTAATCTTTCTAAAGTCAATACAAGAAGGATTTGAGATTGTTATTGCTACATAACAATCAAGGTATGATCTAAACCCTAATTGATATGTTATATTGATTATCATGTACTAGATCTAGGGTTTATAGTCTTGGATGAATTGCATTTACAATAGAGAAACCTAGATCCAAGCATTAGGGTTTGTATGAGCACATAGGATGTTCTTATGACCAAAACCCATCAGTTTTATGGTTTTCATATTACTACCGAAGGGGACACGTATATTAGTGATGGTACACTAGTAAATCTAGATGAACCTAACAGCTATAAGGAAGCCATGGCAGGCCCAGAGTCTGTAAAATGGAAAGAGGCGATGAACAACGAGATTCAGTCCATGTATGACAACCAAGTTTGGAATTTGGTTGACCATGTGCCCAGACGTAAGACGGTTAGGTGCAAATGGATCTTCAAGAAGAAGACATATATGGATGGGAATGTGCACACGTATAAGGCGCGATTGGTTGCGAAGGGCTTTACTCAAACTCCCGGAGTCGACTATGATGAGACCTTCTCGCCAGTTGCTAAAATAAAGTCTATTAGGGTGATGCTAGCTATTGATACATTTCATGATTATGAAATATGGCAGATTGATATCAAGACCGCTTTCCTTAATCGGAAGTTGGTTGAGGATGTTTACATGGCTCAGCCAGAGGGTTTTTTCGATACAAATCATCCCAAAAGAGTGTGCAAGCTTGAGAAGTCCATTTATGGACTTAAGCAAGCATCTCGTAGATGGAATCTTTGCTTCGATGAGAAAGTCAAAGAGTTTGGATTTGTATGAAGTGAAGATGAATCATGTGTATATGTCAAGGCCAGTGGGAGTATAGTTAGCTTCCTCGTTTTGTATGTCGATGACATACTACTCATAGGAAACGACATCCCGACTCTGCAGGAGGTTAAGTCCTGGCTCGGGAAGTGCTTTGCTATGAAGGACCTCGGAGACGCTTCTTATATTTTGGGAATAAGGATAGTAAGAGCATGAAGTAAGAGACTAATAGGACTTAGTCAGAATACTTACTTGGACAAGGTACTAAAACGTTTTAGTATGGAAAAATCAAAGATGGGAGAATTGCCGATACAAAGTAATGCCAAGTTGACTAAGACTCAAAGTCCGAGTACCGAAGCCGAGAAAGCAGAGATGAGCTGAGTACCTTACACTTCTGCATTTGGCTCAATCATGTATGATATGACTTGTACTCGCCCTGATGTGGCCTTCGATTTTAGCATGGTCAGTAGATATCATGGGATCCCTGGCAGAGCACATTGGACCATAGTCAAGAATATCCTTAAGTACCTTCGGAGGACCAAGGAATTGTTTTTGGTCCTCGAAAGGAGTGATGGCTTAAAGGTGCGAGGGTATAGTGATGCCAGCTTCCAGACCGATAGGGATAACTACCGTTCGCAGTCGGGGTTGGGTTTTTACTCTTAATGGAGGAGCAGTGACTTGGAAAAGTTCCAAGCAAGAAATCGTAGCTGATTCAACGTGCGAATCAGAGTACATTGCAGCGAGCGAAGCATCAAAGGAGGCGATATGGTTAAAGAACTTCATTGGAGACCTTGGAGTTGTACCTGCCATAAAGGAACCTGGGGAAATTTTCTATAATAATGAAGGAGCAGTTGCCTTGACCAAGGAACCGAGGGATCATGGTAGATCTCGACATATCGATAGAAAATATCACTTTGTTAGACATCGAGTAGAAGAAGGACTCCTTGTAGTTAAGAGGATATCGTTAGAGGTTAACCCAACAGATCTGCTTATGAAAGGACTGAGTAGGGTTAAGAACTTGCAGCACGCTAGGAGCATTGGGCTAAAGGACGATATTAGTTTGGATTAGATAGTTTGGAAACATGTAATAGATAAATGTAATTGACGTTTGATGATTAAATAAAGGAGTATTATTTAAAGTTTTTGTCTTATGTTAATTATTTAACTATTGTTTCACTTTGCATGTTTTGACTTCCTGAATAGGTGAGTTAGTTAAGAATAATCAAATTATTCAAACAGTCCACAGACGTTCATATGTTGGAAGTAGGTATGAATGAAGATTGTCATGAATTGGTGTGTAGATTGTCTAAAAGGTATTATACATAACAAAGGTTTGTTACAACATTCATGAGTGCTTATGAAAAGGTTTTGAGCATTGGAATAAACCCGCACTTGCTGGAATCACTTCATGGAATTTACCACAAGTGATCGCAAGACGAAAATATCATCTGGTCTTAAAACCAAGATATATGGTTTATTGTCTACTAATTAATTGTGCATTGATAATGCGAAACCGCATTAGTAAATTGATGTCATAAAACACATTGTTGTGTATAATTGATTAGTGAATAGTACATGCATATAATTTGAAGTTTATCTGTTTCTTTTATCCTAAGAGGGTAAAAGCGATATCAGGGCCCGTCGATGATTTGATTTGACTTATGTATCGGGCCCGGTCAGGACTGAATTGATGTGTTCAATTAAGTTCTATGTCAAATGAATCTGAGATCGAGAAACAAACTGCTGGATAATAAGTGTGACAATGTTTCATGAGATTCTCCGCGCGATAACTAAAGTAGAGGATTATACGATCCCTTATCTAAAGGACAGGATACAGATAAGATCAGAGTTCGACAGCGTCTTTGATCGAGTTATACTTGCATTTGTGGTTACTAGACTTATCCAAGTGGGAGACTATTGGATTAGTGTCTAAGCCTGTAACATATTTGGTAAGTACTTGACCCGGTTGTGCGTGGTCCTTTTGGGTTGCCTTCACCAAAGCAACTTGATTGGAGAAATAAATAGAGAAAGAGGTTAATATGATTTATTAATATATTATAAGAGTAATATATTAAAGGAGAAATCATATTTGTTTAATTAATATTGGTCAATAATTAATTAGGAATTAATTCCGTGATCAAATGTAATTAATTAAACTAGAGGGGCTGAATTGTAATTATATGATAGTTGCAAAGTAGGGCAATGGTTACCCTAGAGATGGGGTGGACGAAATTCAAGGGATAAGACTCCTTGAAATCGTCCAAGGATAGGGTTCTAGAGTTATCTTATGGGCTGCTTGGTGGGCAAGCAATCAGATAAGGATAAGCACTTAAACCCTAATCTCCACCCTATATAAAGACCCCTTAGGCTAAGGAAATCAGCCACTTGTTCCCCAGGGTTCCTAGAGCCAATTTCATCCTCTTTCCTTTCTCTCTTTTGCTTCTCCATTTGCTGTAACAACGTAATTTTTCAAAACAATTTTTCATTTTAAAATGTAACTTCATTCAAGACAAAACCATAAAATCCAATGTAACATTATCATTATACAAAACATATCAAATCCCAAGATCAAAGTATATCCAAATCCGTCTGTGTGTACGAGTCAAGCCGGCGCCTTCCCGCGATCGTCATTGGCACCTGAAACACATTCCACATAAACACTGTAAGCATACAACTTAGTGAGGTCCCTAAAATAGCATATACCACAAATACGCCTTTCCAGGCCATGCTCTATGGGGTCTTCCGATCCAGGTGTCTCAGGGGACTTCCGTCCCAAGTTCCGGTAGACCTTCCGGTCCTACCCGTATCGACCTTCCGGTCCGTATCCTCTTGACCTTCCGGTCCTTACCATACCTATCATACATAGCACATATATATCACATAACAACATATAACACATATATCATATCATACAAGACCTTCTGGTTGCACAAAAGTACCCATCCAGGTACAGTACAGTGAGAAGACTACCTCGGATATCTCGGATAGTATCTCACTCGCATATACACTGATCTAGCCTCAGCCTAAAACATAACAATCATCTCAATTAATATCAGCTCTCCAGGCTAGACTAGACTCCCATATGTCCTCTAAGAAGGCTAAAAGACCATTTTACCCTTCAAATAGTCCACTAGTCCAAATGTTAACCAAACCCTAAAAGTCGACAAAGTCAACGGTCAAACTTTGACTAGACTCGTCGAGTGCACCAATGTGACTCGGCGAGTGCATGCGTGTCCTTCATAATCCTAGCACTCACTGAGTCAATCCCCACTCTTCAACTCGTCACTAACCGTGAATCGTGGGACAACCCATCCCAACTCGTCGAGTCCAGCTCTTGACTCGGCGAGTTCAGTCGTGAACTCAAGTCCCCTAAATCCCCTCTGACTCACCGAGTCATTCCCTCAACTTAGCGAGTCATCAACTTTGTGATCCTCGGGGAAACCCGCTCCTACTCGTCGAGTCTGTTCATGGACTCGACGAGTTCATGCCATGCTCAAACTCAAGAGACCTCCTGAGGTCAGATCTGTCCCTCTAATCCTTATATCTAACCTCCATAGCTCAATAATCACGTAAAATCTCTATCATGATGCACATGCAACGTTTATATGACCATATATGATGATTTAGCCCCAATTACTTCAACCCAAGGTCCTAATATTCATTGCTCTTCATAAATCTTGATGAGTAAGGCTCCCTGGACCTCTATGGATCCAGATCTAAAGCCTCCTCGCCATAAGGGACTATTTGGACATCAATTCAACCCAAAAAAGGGCATAAGAAACCCTAAATCCATATGTGCTTCATAAATCCAAAGATGGATCGAAATAGTACCTCAAATGTGATGATCTTAGCTTCAAATCCACAGAATAGCAACCTTCTATGCTTCCTCTTGGCTAGAACCTCCTTCTTCTTGCTAAACAACACCACAAAGGTCAAGAATGGCTTCCTTTCTCTATCAAAACATTCACACACTCTAGGGTTTCTCTCTATGAACTGGTAGCCAGAAATGAACGCCATAAGGGCCTTTAAATAGGTCCCAAACCCAAGAAATTAGGGTTTCTTCCGTCAGCTCTGACTCGGCGAGTTGCTCCCCTGACTCGTCGAGTCCCCTCATTAACCATGTCATCCAGTCGCGACCAGACTCGACGAGTCTAAGCACCAACTCGTCGAGCCACCTCACATAATTAAAGAAATATAACATTAATCAATATACCTGGAAAACCGGATGTTACATTTGCTCTTGGTGTTTGTGAGCCATTAGAGGTACTACACTTGTGGTACTTGCTTCCAAAGACAAGAAGATTGAAGATTTAGTTGTTATTACTATATAACAACAAGAGATATGTAATCTATTCATCTTTGTAAATTTCGAAAATACTAGGAGCATGCTACGGTTCTTCATGTGTTCATAATGTTGTGTATCTAATAGTGAAAACATAGATCCGTTTCTAGGGTTGCATGCACACATAGGATTGTTTGTATAAAACCCATCATAATTGTGACATAAAAAAATTATTAATTGCTTAAATACATATAGCAAAATTGTTGTTAAGTTTTTTTTAACCGAAAAACGGTTTTAGAAAACCGATTTGGCCAAAAACAGAACCAATTCGGCCGATTTTGGCTTTCATTACTGTTGGATATAGTGTCTAAGTCCCTAACTATATTTGGTATGTACTTGACCCGACCCGACATGGTCCATTTGGGTTGCACTTCACCCGAACAATTTATGGATAATATTTGAGAATAGTACAAGTTATGATTTATTAATATATTATAGGTTCTAATATATTAATATAAGATCATATTATTTAATTAGTAGTGATCTATAATTAATCTAGGATTAATTTAGTGATCAAATATATTACTAATTAAATATGGGCTTCTATATTTATATAGTGTGGGCTTATGCTTATTTGGAATGGGCTAGGCTTGGATGGAGAAGTCCATGGATACTCCATGGAGCTTTAACCCATGGATCTCATGGAAATGAAGAGACATGGGTATTAGGGTTTACATGGATATAACCCTAATCCACCACACTATATAAAGGAGGCTTTGGTTCTTGAAATCATACTAGTTGACACATGTTGAGGTGAGGGCCGATTTCAAGAGAAGTGGTGACTATTCTCTCAAAGTTCCAAGTTTGTGGTGATTTGTGACTTTCATTTGAGGCATCCACATTATTGGTGCTAGGCTCTAAAACTCCAAGCAATCAACTACAACTACAAGGTAAGTGTTTCTACTAGCTTTATTTGATTCAAGTTCCCCATGCCATGCTAGTTAGGATATAAGCCTTGGAAAAATAATTATTTGCATGTATCTTAGACAAACATAGATCCAAGGTTTATTAGGGTTGCATGTACACTTAGGAAGTGTTAGAATGCTCAAAGCCCAACAATGGTATCAGAGCCTAGGCTTGTTTGTTTGATACTTGTTGCAATATGCTTGAAAAAGTCAAAATCCTGCTGTCTGACTGCTGAACTCGCCGAGTCCATGGGGGGACTCGTCGAGTTCACTTGTATCTTCAACCTACTCGCCAAGTAGGTTCATGCACTCGGCGAGTAGGTCGACAGAGTGCAGATTTTCGACTTTAGTTGCTGGAAATGGATTAGAAACATTACCCTAAACTGTTTTGGTACTTGAAAACTTGTTTTAGAAGGTGTAATGTCTTTTCTAACTCATTTACAACAACTAGTTATCAAAATTACAAAGATTAAGTGTGATTCTGATATATGAAAGTGTTCATGTTCATGATCTTGTTCTTATCATGTTTAGATGATCATAGGAATTATTTGTAACCTATGTGGTAGATTAATTCATGATCATAATGTGATTTAATGGAGTCTATAACTTGTCCTCAAGTTATGGAAAACCAAAAGTCTCTTGGATTGAAAACCATTAAAAGAACACAAGAGTTAGAAAAGTGAAGAGTCTTCATTTTATTACTCTATTAAACTCATAAGTTACAAAATATGAAAAGTTTTGAAAGTTTACAAAGCTTGCCCTCAAGTTTTGGAACAAGTAAAGTTAAGTTAAAACTTTAGTTCCAATCCTTAGAATTTTAAAAGTTAAAATTCAACCCTTATACTTGTATTATTATGATTTAATAATTATATATATATATATATATATATATATATATATATATATATATGTATGTATGTATGTATAAGAACAAAGTCGTCTTATCGCTAGTACGCCTCATTCACGAAGCCGGTCTATAAGGTGGGTATAAGGTTGTTGCCTATAAAATGGTGACTTAATGGGTGTCCACTCTCACCCACCGCTTGCTTGACTGGTGGAGGGTCGTTAGCCGAACGGGTAAGACAAGGACTTATAAATTCTCATTTAAAGTATGATGAATATTATAAAGTAACTAAATGTTTTATTAAATTCCCAATCTTAGTTACTTTAGGAAAAATGTGAATAAGGTGCTAATCCATGAAATTACACTTTACACTTTGATTAAGTCGTTGGTGGAGCGTGTGTGGTTAACCGACACACTAACTTGGACTTAACAAGGTAGGTAAAGGGTGACTTAGGGTTTATTATAGTATCGATGGAGCGTGTGTGGTTTACTGGCACATCGATTGAGTGATAAACCTTAAGGGTACCAAGTGATTTGCATGGTTACTTCACACCTCGTTTTGTGATCCTCGGCATCCCAGTCACAAAACTTGGAGGGCACACTTGAGATTGAAACATGCCTTTGAAAAAGTTCATTGAATCTCAAAGAATCTAGGAATTTCTAAGAACCAATCAAAAACCTAATATTTAACATTTGGGTTTTCGTGGTGGAAATTGGTGAATCGTCATTCACCTACCTTTCAAATATGGTATAGCTTAGATTACGGCATACCTCTTCTAAGTTATATTATATTGTGATTGGATCCTAGCCTTAATATTACATTTGGGCGTTTTATTAAGGACTCTCTTATATCTAAACTAATCTTGGTCTCTTCTTTTCAGATGTCTTCAAACAATGCTGGGTCTAATCCTAATGGCTCCTTTATTCTTATGAACTTGTGTGGGAAAGTCACCTTTGATGGATCCAACTTCAATGAGTGGATCAGAAACATCAGGATGATTACCCGCTACGAGGACAAAGAATATGTCCATGACAAGGAGCTTAAGGAGATTGATGAGACCACTGCAACTCCTCAGGAGATCGCTGACTTTCGGGCACATGAAAGGGATGCTACGAAAGTGGCTTGCATCATGATGGCCACGATGACAGCGGAACTCCAAAAGTCTTATGAGGATTTCTACCCTTATGAAATGCACCAAGATTTGATGGAAAGATACCATCAAAGTGCAAGGCAAGAGAGGTATGAAATCATCTGCTCCATGATAACAACCATGATGAAGGACGGGGAATCCGTCACGAGTCACATGCAGAAAATGCAAAGGTATGTGGATCGTTTGCTGAAGCTTAATGTGAACTTCCCTGAGGATCTTGCAATAGATATCATTTTGCACTCCTTACCATCGTGCTATGATCAATTCTGCATGACATATCACATGAATAAGGAAGAGGTCACACTCAGCAAACTTCAGGGACTTCTCAAGACCGCAGAATCAGGTCTTAAGGGGAAGTCGGTTGCTATCACTCCTACTCCAAACTCAACTCCGGTTTTGGCAATTAGGAAAAGTTGATGGAGGAAGAGAAAGAGATCCTCGAAGGGTACCAAGGCTCGGACCCTTGATGGCTCTTCTTCAAGTGGAACCAAGAAAGGTTTCGTCACTCCTTCTTCTGACCCAAAAGAGGCTGAATGCTTCTATTGCCATGAAAAGTCTCATTGGAAGCGGAACTGCCCAAAGTACCAGCAGGATGTGAAGGATGGGAAAGTCAAACCCAACCATGCAGGTATTTACACTATCATTTCTAATAACTCACCCCATTCTAAATCTTGGGTCCTTGATACCGGTTGTGGTATTCATATTTGTTGTGACTTGCAGGGACTAAGAAGAAGTGAGAATGTGGAGCAAGGAAGAATAAACTTGATCATGGGGAATAGGAAAGCTTCACCTGTCACCAAGATTAGAGTTTATACTTTATCGCTAAGTAGTGGGTTTAATTTAGAATTGAATAAATGTTGTTATTCGCCAGGAATGGCAAGAAATATTATTTCCTTTCATGCTTTGTACAAACAAGGGTTTACCTTTTCATTTAATAATGAAGTTGGTTCTATTGATGTTTTCTATAATAATATCTTTTATTTTAAAGCATTACCTTGTGATGGTGTGTATGAAGCTGTATCTGTTGTAGATAACTTAGGAACTAATGTTTTGTGTATTGATTCTACTAATCATAATAACTTGGATAAAGCATCATTATGGCATTGTCGTCTTGGACATATAAGCAAGAAACGCATAGGCCAACTCCAAAAGGATGGAGTCTTGGAGTCATTTGACCTAAAGTCAGATGATACTTGCGAATCATGCTTACTTGGAAGAATGACAAAGTCACCATTCACAAGCTCGTGTGAGAGGGGTAAAGGTTTGTTGGACCTTGTACACACGGATGTGTGTGGACCATTCAAACATGCCACAAGGGATGCTAATCGTTATTATTTGACTTTTACTGATGATTACAGTAGATATGGATATGTCTACTTAATCAAGCATAAGTCAGAGACTTTCGAGAGGTTTAAGGAATTTAAACAGGAAGTCGAGAATCAATTGGGTAGGAACATTAAGATGCTTCGATCCGATCGAGGAGGTGAGTATCTTAGTTCAGAGTTCCTCGACTATCTTAGGGAATGTGGGATTGTCTCACAATTGACACCTCCTAGGACACCTCAGTTGAATGGTGTGGCTGAGAGGCGTAATCGAACCTTGTTGGACATGGTTCGTTCTATGATGAGTCGAGCTACGCTACCAATCTCATTCTGGGGGTATGCCTTAGAGACTGCCGCCCATATTCTTAATCTTGTCCCTAAAAAGAAAGTTGCCAAAACTCCTCACGAGATGTGGAATGGTAAAGTACCTAAGCTAGACCACATCAAGATTTGGGGTTGCGAGGCTTTCGTGAGACGCGAGACTCATGATAAGCTCGAACCTCGAAGCGAGAGGTGTATTTTCATCGGCTACCCATAGCAATCCTTTGGTTACCTCTTCTACAGACCTTGTGATAATGTGGTCTTTGTAGCAAGAAGAGGAGTTTTCCGAGAGAGAGAATTTATAAGCCAAGGAGACAGTGGGAGGCAAATTGATCTTGAAGAAATTCACGAGTCAAGCGGTGAAGGAACTTCAAACACTAGCCCTCAACTTGAGGAGGAGACTCCTGTTGAGCCAGTTGATGTGCCTGTACCTCTTAGGCGTTCCACGAGAGTTAGGAATGCACCTGAGCATTATTATGGCTTTCATATTACTGCGGAAGGTGAGACACTTATTAGTGATGAGACACTAGTAGGTCTGGATGAACCTAACAGCTACACGGAAGCCATGGCAGGCCCTGAGGCTGCTAAATGGAAAGAGGCCATGGATAGCGAGATACAATCCATGTATGACAATCAAGTTTGGAACTTGGTTGAGAATGTACCTGGTCGTAAGACTGTAGGGTGCAAATGGGTCTTCAAGAAGAAGACCGACATGGATGGTAATGTACACACTTATAAGGCTAGACTGGTTGCAAAGGGCTTCTCTCAAATTCTTGGAGTGGACTATGATGAGACCTTTTATCCAGTAGCCAAGATTAAGTCTATTCGGGTTCTGTTGGCCATAGCTGCATTTCATGATTATTAAATATGGCAAATGGATGTCAAAACCGCTTTCCTTAATGGAAAGTTGGCTGAAGATGTTTACATGAGTCAGCCAGAGGGTTTTGTCAGCAACGAGTACCCTAATAGAGTGTGTAAGCTCGAGAAATCCATTTATGGATTGAAACAGGCACCTCGCAGGTGGAATCTTTGCTTTGATGAGAAAGTCAAGGAATTTGGTTTTTCAAGGAGTGAAGATGAATCTTGCGTCTATATCAAGGCTAGTGGGAGCATAGTTAGTTTTTTGGTACTGTATGTGGATGACATACTACTCATAGGAAATGACATCCCAACCCTGCAGGAAGTAAAGTCCTGGCTTCGGAAGTGTTTCTCTATGAAGGACCTTGGTGAAGCTGCCTATATCCTAGGGATAAAGATTTTGAGAAACAGGAGTAAAAGGCTAATTGGACTTAGTCAAAGTACGTACTTGGAAAAAGTGTTGAAAAGATTCAACATGCATAACTCCAAGAAAGGAGAGTTACCCATTTAGTGTAACGCCAGATTGAGTAAGACACAAAGCCCTAGTACTGAGGCTGAGATAGCAGAAATGAGTCGACTTCCTTATGCTTCAGCTGTAGGATCGATCATGTATGCCATGACGTGTACTCGGCCTGATGTAGCCTTTGCTTTGAGCATGGTTAGCAGGTATCAGGCGAACCCTGGCAAGGAACACTGGACTGCGGTAAAGAATATCCTCACGTACCTGCGAAGGACTAAGGACTGGGTCCTTACCTTCGGTGGGAGTGATGACTTGAGAGCTGTAGGGTATAGTGATGCTAGCTTCCAGACTGATAGGGATAATTTCCGTTCTTAGTCAGGCTGGGTCTTTACCCTAAACGGAGGAGCAATCTCTTGGAAGAGTTCTAAGCAGGAGACAGTGGCTGATTCTACTTGTGAATCAGAGTATATAGCGGCAAGCGAGGCAGAAAAGGAGGTGATATGGCTAAAGAACTTCATCGGAGACTTTGGAGTTGTACCAGCTATAAAAGAGCCAATGGAGATTTTCTGTGATAGCAATAGTGCGGTTGCCTTAGCCAAGGAACCAAGGGATCACGGGAGATCCAGAGACATCGACAGAAAATACCATTTTATCAGACATCGAATCGAAGAAGGACTCCTCGTGGCGAAGAGGGTATCATCGGATGAGAACCCAGTAGATCCCCTCACGAAAGGACTGAGTAGGGTTAAGCATCTCCAGCATGCTCGGAGCATAGGACTAAAGGATGATATAAGTTTTAGTAGTTAGATAAATTATGAAATTTGTAAAGTGTAATTGACATTTGATGATGAATAAAAGGTGTTTTATTTATGAGTAAAGTGTTGCTATCTCTTGTCGATCTTTTACTATATTTCTTTTGCATGTTTTGACTTCCAGAATAATTATGTTTGGTATATCATATTATTCAAACCTCCACAGTCGGTCATATGTCGGAAGTAGGTATGAATCAAGACTGTCATGATTGGTTACAGAGGTCTAAGGTGTTGGACATGGCTACAACAATCATGAGTGCTCATAAGTTCTGAGCATTGGACTCAACCCACGCTCACTGGAATCACTTCATGGAATTTTATCTCGAGTGATCGTGAGACGGTAATATCATATAAGTCTTCAAACCTAGAGATATGATTTGTTACTTACGAGTTGGTTATGCATTGATTGTACGTAAACGTATTAGTAACTCGATGTTATAAAACGTGCCTTTATGTGTACTTCAATGAGTGGTAGAACAAACATATGAGTCGAAGTTTATCTGTTCCTTCTTGGATTAGAAGCTAATATCTGGGCCCCTCGATGATTTTGGTTTGACCTATGTACCGGGCCCGGTCAGAACTAAATTGATGTGTTCAGTTGAGTTCTATGTCAAACAAATCGGAAATCGGGAAACAAATGTTGGACAATAAGTAAGACAATGTTCCACGTATTTGTCCGGCTGATATCTAGAACAGAGGATTATATGATCACTTATCTAAATGGCGCGTTCTAGTTCAATAGAGTTTAAAGAGCTACGAGTGTTGATCGGTTCCTGAAGTTATACTTGCAAATATAGTTACTAGACTTATCCAAGTGGGAGACTGTTGGATATAGTGTCTAAGTCCATAACTATATTTGGTATGTACTTGAACCGACCCGACATGGTCCATTTGGGTTGCACTTCACCCGAACAATTTATGGATAATATTTGAGAATAGTACAAGTTATGATTTATTAATATATTATAAGTTCTAATATATTAATATAAGATCATATTATTTAATTAGTAGTGATCTATAATTAATCTAGGATTAATTTAGTGATCAAAGATATTACTAATTAAATATGGGCTTCTATATTTATATAGTGTGGGCTTATGCTTATTTGGAATGGGCTAGGCTTGGATGGAGAAGTCCATGGATACTCCATGGAGCTTTAACCCATGGATCTCATGGAAATGAAGAGACATGGGTATTAGGGTTTACATGGATATAACCCTAATCCACCACACTATATAAAGGTGGCTTTGGTTCTTGAAATCATACTAGTTGACACATGTTGAGGTGAGGGCCGATTTCAAGAGAAGTGGTGACTATTCTCTCATAGTTCCAAGTTTATGGTGATTTGTGACTTTCATTTGAGGCATCCACATTATTGGTGCTAGGCTCTAAAACTCCAAGCAATCAACTACAACTACACGGTAAGTGTTTCTACTAGCTTTATTTGATTCAAGTTCCCCATGCCATGCTAGTTAGGATATAAGCCTTGGAAAAATAATTATTTGCATGTATCTTAGACAAACATAGATCCAATGTTTATTAGGGTTGCATGTACACTTAGGAAGTGTTAGAATGCTCAAAACCCAACAATTACAACGTAATAACATATTATATGAAAACATATTTTTTAAAGACATAAAAAAAAAAAATTTATGTAAAATAAATTCATAAAAATAAATATGTAAAAAAAAATTATTAAAAAACATTTTATGTAAAATAAATACATAAAAATAAATACGTTTTCTAAACGTATTTTTTTATAATACAGTAAAATACATTTTGTTTTATTAAAAAAAATTATGTAAAAAATGTTTTCTTAGTTTATGTTTTATCGATTTATTATTATATAAATGAGTTTTAGAAGGTAAAAACCAAGTTGGTTTTTAGCTCAAGTGTTTAAGGCCTCGGGCTTTATTGAAGAGTGGAGGTCACAAGTTCAATCCATTCCCCTTGCATTTTAATTGTCTTTTTCAAAAAGATTTCAAAAATGGTCCCTGTGGGTTGTCAAATGTAACCAATTTAATATATTTATACTTTAAAAGACAAAAATGTCCTTACAGATTCAGTCCCTAACAGCGTTTTATTGACGGTGTTAGTAAAAAGGGCCAACTTTGCAAGTTTTGCAAACCAGAAGGACCGTTTGCACAAAAAAAATTAGCAGGGACTGACTTTGTGATTTTTGGCAAACCACAGGGACCACTTTTTTTTTTTTTTTTTTTTTTTTTTTTAATTTTTAATTTTTTCTATTTTTTATTTTGATCTTTTATATTTATTCATCATATATTAACAAACTTTACATATATGGTCCTATATTTTACATATTGGTTTTTATTCCAATCCCTAATATTATTTAATATAAATAAATTACATGTAAGATCTTTATTTTAATATTATTTTTCATATAATATAAATTAAATATTTATATTCATATAAAATAAAATAACTATATACTAGTATTAAATAAAACGTATTACTTTTCAAAATATGAATCTTTTGATATTTTTTATTCATATTTAGCTGGAAATGTAGTTTGCTGATTAAATGCAATGATATGTTGAAATATTACACTCATAACCATCTTATTTACATGCAATCCATTTATATTTACGATAATACAATTAATTGTAAGGTTAGTTAGAAGCGGTTATATTTCACGACAATATACAAATAGAATATTACAAAATAAAAACCCTCCAAAATGTCACTCCGAAATGGTTTATCTGGACTTACGGACTGAATTCCAGAATAGACTACTGTATAATGCGGTATTCCGAAGTGGATGGTCAATATTTAAAAAGATAAAGAAAAGTGATTATGTTTTTCATACACTTCATTTAGAATAGTTAGATTACTCAATTTTTCTAAAATCAATGGATATTAATAAATAAATCGATAAAATTATATATATATATATATATATATATATATATATATATATATATATATATATATATATATATATATATATATATATTCTAGAGAATTAAAAAATAATGTAAGGGTTGACTAAAAATATATCTCATTTTACCATGTAGACACTCTAATTAATTTTTGAAATTTTTTTATTGATTGAAATTGGATTGTTTTTCAAAAAAAGTTGATAATAAATAGTTAATTGTAGATTGACTTTTTTATAAAATAGCAATGAGATGTCTAAGGGGCGTCTTATTAGCAGCACCTAAATATAAAAGAAATGACTAAGGGCAAATAGCAACGGAACCAATAGCAAAAAAAATTGTTATAAAACAAACAGTTACGTAATTTGATATGGGGTTAATACCTTAAAAATCATTATTTATATATATCCGTTTTGATTTAAACCCAATATTTTTTTTGTTACTTATTTATCACCGTTAATGAGATGATGTTCTATTTATTAAACCTTATCCAGTTAACAACCGGTAATCAAGTCCATGTCAGTTGTCTTTTTTCACTCGAGTACTAATTCTTGGGAGTGTGCATAGTAGCCAACACCTTTCCCCTCGTTTGACTAACAAAGGGGTTATTAGATACGATCATCGTCAAAAGAGGCTTTTGCAAGAGGGTTTTGGAAGAGGGTTTCTGAAGGTTTTCAAGGGTTTGATGGCAGAATCATCACGGACAATGAAAAGTAAAGAATCAAAGATGACAAAGAAGACAAAGTTGAGATACGTACGTAATGAAGAGTCTGATGATGATATTCTTGAGTTAGGATTGTTAGATGTTGAACCAGATAACTTCAATCCTACATCTAACTTGTGTGACGACCCTTTTCTTAACATTTTATGTGATGATAAAATGTTAAAGAATAATCAATTTGTAGGGTATGATGAAGCTGATGTTAAAGATATTCACCAGGAAGAGCATGAGCATGAACACCTTGAAGATGAAAATGACTTGGAACTGGGTGTCGAGTTCAGGGTGCATAATCCTGCCGTTAAGTGGAACCAAATGAAGCCTACGGTTGGTGAGTTATACGAGTCTCCTTCTCGGTTAAGGTTTGTACTCACTAATTACGCTATAGCTAATGGATACCAACTTTGGTTCATGAAAAGTAATAAAAGCAAGGTAACTGTTAGGTGTGGCAAAAAATGCAAAAAAAACCATGTCCTTTTAGGATCCATGCTTCATGGAAGTATAATGAACGTACTTTTCAGATAAAATCTATGGTTGAAACACATCTTTGTGCAAGGAATTATAATTTTGGACATTTGGTTAGTTGTAATTGGTTAACAAAACACTACATTAAGGACATAATTAGGAAGCCTAAACTGACATTGCTTAATGTAACATCTCGTTTATTGATTAAATATGTATATAATGATTTATAAATGGATAATAGTACCGAATTAAAT
The DNA here is from genome assembly GCF_051521515.1 of Lactuca serriola. NCBI lineage: Eukaryota > Viridiplantae > Streptophyta > Magnoliopsida > Asterales > Asteraceae > Lactuca > Lactuca serriola. Next base: position 29,679,266 of record NC_136409.1, read on the forward strand.
AATATTGAGCGGGGTGTTGGTGTTGGGGGGCAAATTGATTTAATTATGGATTTCAAGGGTTAAAGTGTAATTTTCGGGCCTCTTTGTAAATATTTCTAGAGGCGGGGGCTGGTTGGTAATTGATGGGAATTGTATTGTAATTAATTATTAAATATGGGGGTTGATTGGTAAATATGGTACTTAAGTTGAAAATGTTTTGAGGAGGAGGGACCAAATTGGGAGAATTGGCACAAGTTAGAAATGAGATACGGGACTAACCCGTATCCCTTCGCCACATCCTATTCCATTGAAACAACCCTAAACCTAGAGCGATGCACTACAGCCGCTACCCCTCCTTCTTGTTTGTTTCCAATTGGATGAAGCCGCCAACAGCTACCTCGCTAATGTAGCACCGCCACAACGACGCTGCCGACTGGAGACGTCATGGGCGACTGGAAGGACCACCATGATCAAAGCGAAGCTGGCTCGTCATTCGTGGGTTTAGAGCGACTGGGGAGCCATCGGTAAGTCAATGCAACCAACCTTCTTTTCTCTCCCTCGCTGTTTCTATGGGTGCGACGCTGGAAGCGTCATGGCCAACGCCGACGGCCGTGGGGCTGCTGTTGCATTTTCCGGCGACGTGTGATGCCAAGTGGTGGCTGATTGTGCTTATATTTGATTGTAATGATTGTTTTCGGAATTTATGGTGTGGATTGTGTGCATTTGTGGCCAAGAACCTACTGCCACCACCGTGAGGTGGTGGCTGCCACCCGTTGTCATTTTTCTGCCACTCTTGGATGACACCAGCCACCACGGGAGGTGGTTGTGGGTGTGTGTTTATTGTATGTGAAGTGGTATGTGTGATTTTTGGGCAGGAACCACCACCACCACCACCATTGGAAATGGTGGTTTCCGCCACCCGCTGCCATGAGTCGCCGCCGATCACCATCGCCCGAGGTGGCGGTGGGTGGTGCCTGACCTAGTGGAACCCTAATGGGCCTAGACACTTAATGTTGGACTGGGCTACTTTGTGATTGGGCTAGAAACCCTAATTAGGGTTTAGAAAGCCTTAATTTTGGGTTTGTTAGTTTGGATTTTACCGAGACCCGCGGTTGGACTGTTAGATTGATACTGTGAATTATGTTTGACTTCATTATGTGAATGTCCTAGTGGAGTGATGGACTTAATGTGTTAAGTCCTTAATGGGTTAAGTGAGAAAAACTTAACCCTAATCGTCATTTTATGTGAAAACCCTAATTTTGCTTAGACCTTGAGTTAGGCCTTTCTATTTGGTTTTGGTGATTGGGGGCTATTGATGGGCCATCCAAGAGCAATCATGTGGACTAGAATATTTAAATGGGCTTTAGGGTATGGCCCATATAATGGTTGGGCCCAATTTGGAAAATTGGGCCAAAGTTGGGTTATTAGTGGACTTTTGTGGATCCTTTTGGTATTGGGCCCAATGGCCTTCTATTATTTATGGACCAAGTTGGTAGACAATATTTAGACCTAATATGTGAAGGTTTGGTCTTAGATCCTAATGGGGTTAAATGTGGGATTGGCACAATGATATAGGCCGGAGTGCAACAACATCACTTATAGGATCTGCTCGCCAGCGAGGTGAGTCTTCTCACTATACTTACCTGTGAGGTAATTTATGTGTGACCGGAGGGTCTTATTCTTGTTACTGATCGGAGGGTCTTATTTACACTATTGACCGGAAGGTCTTAGTACATTCTTAACCGGAGGGTCTTAGTATATTGTAGACCGGAGGGTCTTAGTACATTATTGACCGGATGGTCTTATTTGTTTATAATGTGATATGTCTTATTATGCATACTATCTTTGTGACTTATGATGTTATAGCACTCTGTGTATTATTCAGATAGGACCAAAGGGTCCATCCGTGTTGTGGGACCAGAGGGTCCCACTAAGACACATTGACTAGATGGTCTTATTTGAGTATAGCCATGAGAGGCATATGAGATGTGTGTGGTATTTTGGGGAACTCACTAAGCTTCATGCTTACCGTGTTACGTGTTATGTGTTTCAGGTACTTCTTAGGATCATGGGAAGGCTCCAGCTTGATTGTAAGAAAGGAAAAACATATTTGATTAGTAAGAAAATATTTAATAAGTGTAAAATTCAATAGATATAAAATATATTGTATACTTACCTCTAGCTCGGGATATAAATCATTTTTGTACTTGGTAGGAACATGACACCAAGTATGATAATGCAACGGTACTTGTGATCCCACCAGATTTGAGATCAATCTGACAAACATTTGCCTATTGTCCCCTATAAATCAATGCGTCCGCCCAGAGATATCAATTGTCAAATCCAAAGGCCTACACTTGTTTTTTACATACTCATCGTACAAATTTATGTTTCTCCCTTTGCCACGCACATTCACATTCACCTTCGCTTGTGCTATATTTACATATACAATTGGAAATTTAGAAATTTGTAACTTTAATATATCTAATACTTAAAAATTTCATATAGCTTACAAGATTGGCAACCCGATGGTACACCGCATGCAACCCCGTGTGGAGGTCTATCCCCACCGTCTCCTCAGTGTCCCCTCGCAACTTCTGCCATTTGTTTAAAAAATATTATAAACATTCAAACTATATAATAAAGCTACAAATAAGAAACATTTCAAAATTTAACAAATATGATAAGCAATCAGGATATATAATCACAATAACATACTGTCAATCAGATTCATCACTAGAACAATATACATGTACAACATCATCATTGTTAGAACAAAGTTCTATCAGGATCGATTAATTCTAAGTATGCAAACAAGAAAGAATGTAAAGTGAAAGAGAATATGGCTTGAATATGTCGTATGATTAATGCTTCAACACCTCAGAAGAGCTCGATTAAGAACTTCGACTTTAGAGGTGTTTAGGGTTACAAAACTCAAGCGTAAAATAATAAGACGTGTAAAATATAATCCATACATGCATGCATATATATAGTCTAACCCTAAGAGATAATCACGGATGGACAGGCCCAATCTGGATATATACAAAAAGTCCTAAGACGCAACATAATAAGCCTAACAATCTCCCCCTTTGCGTCTTCGGGACTGAGACTTCAACTCTTAGGAAGCGAGGGCTTTTTCACCGTCTTAAACACTCTCGGTATGATAGCTAACAGATGGTACCGAAAGGTGATATACCACCGAAGCATATCAGCAAAAAATTTCTTATCAGCATCCGAGTTCTGCTTGCACCGATGTATTAGATTGATGATGTGCTCTAAGCAGTCAGTAGAAAACAGATGTTTATCTACCAAAGCGAACAAGAACTTATGTGCATCACCCTTCATAAACATGACCGTCAAATGAGTTGAATCTATTTGCCCAATCTTCATCTTATTCACATCACCGGGCTTTTGGGTCGGCTTGACTGTCGGCTTCTTATTCATAACCCTTGCTATCTCCTGATCCATTGTAGCAACTTCATGGATATAGGATCCCAACATTCTTTTCAGATGTTCTATAATCGGTTCGTACTCCTTGGAATCATTGAGCAGAATGTTGACTAGGAAAATCCAATCGTGTGGATTGAGATTGGGAAGGTCAGCCAATGATATCATCGAGACAGATTTTGTAATACCTCTTGTAACTTTGAAATGGACATTCACAAACTTGCCAGCTGGAGTTGGCTTCAAAACTTTGACAGTTGTAATCTTTTGAGCACTCCATGTAAGATATTGAGGTTGACCATATTTCAAATACCATTCAATAAGCTCTCGGTCAAACCTTTGGACTTGGAAATGGAACGTTAACAATTGAATCAAAACAATGAAAAGTAAATGCCTTCCGTGTAATCGGCATGTCAAACTGTGAGTCCTTGGAATTGTCGCAGTCAAACGAAGAAATCGGTTCTAACCAGTAGAAGCTCGGTGATTCAATTGCCCGACTGATCAACACATCCCTAGTTCATTCAGGAAATAAAGCCTTCTTACATTGTAAGGTATCTTCAGTTTCTTTGTTTTGTCGCTCTATCTCCTCAGCCACTTTTGTAATCTTCAAATTTTCATCCAGCTCTTTATCTCTTTTCTTTCTTTACAGAGCCTTGGCAATAGTTTCATCTGTATCACTATCGCTGTCATGAATGACTTGTTTCAGCTTCTCTTTTGGACCATAACCTGAAGCTACATTATCCTTCAATTCTTTGGTGATAACTGCTTTCTGAGATTCTTCTCCCCCTTGTTTTGGAGTAACGAAAGGCTTCGAAACACCTTTCATTTCATGAAGAATAGCAAGGACTGGAAGTAGTTTTGTTGTGAGATGATTGCGAATGGTGAGAGTCAGAATCAGATCATGAGCACCAAGTATGTTGGTCAACATGTCCTTAACATCGTTGGCACAGCTACAAAAGACAGCTCTTTCGGTTTTTAACAAGGAAATCTCCTTCTCTCCCTGAGCAAGTTGGACTTGCTGAACTGCAATGGTAGAGGCTTGTTTTGTAATTTATTATTTTAAAGCACCCTCTTTGGCAATATCCGCATGTAGAGAGTCCAGTTTGGAGGAAACCGAACTTATGAGAGAGGCATTATCGGTTTTCATTGAGGAACGAAATTCTTCAAACTTCGTTTGTTCTTCCTTTAAAGTCTGAGAAAGAGAATCAACCGAGGCATGAATTTTAGCTACATTTGTATCTGCATGCCCTTTCAAATAATCCAGAAAGATCTGTGTTGTGCGAACAACTTTAGTAACATCAGCAGTAGCTTTCTTGCAAAGTGAAGTTGATTCTTTGACGACAACAGTTGATTTATCCAATGCTTTTGTATATTGCTCTATGGCTGTCTCCACAAAGGCTTTATGAACAACCCCTCCATAGGCTTTCGTATCAGCAAGCAATTTATCCAGCTTCTCATGAATACTGTCTAAGTGTTGTCGGTTGATTGGAGCTTCAGTATCTTCATCAAATTGCAACCGATAGGGACTAAAGTATGTGGACTCATACTCATCATTGTCACCTCCGAGTGTAGCACTGGAATCGGTTGATTTGGTTGGTGAGTGAGGTATAGTGATGACTGGAGTTTCAGATACAGTAGGTGCCTCCGTATGAGATACGTTGACCCTTGCTGTTTCTTCAGGTTTGGTAGTGGTTGTTGTAATTGGGGTAATGATTAGAGTAGTTAAAGATGTTTTAGAAATAGAAACCGAAGAAACTGGTGGAGGTGGTAAAGAGGTTTCGGTTGTAGAAATTGGAACAACCGAAACTGGTACTTTCGGTGTCGGTGTTGGAGTTGGCTGTTTTGGTGGTGTTTGTTTTGGGGATGGGGGTGGAGTTGGAATTTTAATGTCTTCTGTTTTAGTGGGTGATGGTTTCAGTGATGGAGGTAGGGTTGGAATCTCTTCTTCGTCAGTTGGGGTAGGAGATCGAGGTGGAGTGTGACCTCTTGGGGACACATGTGGAGATTCGGCTTCTTGATCCTCATCGTTGTCAGATTGTGAAGGAGATGGACCCTTAGGTCTTCGGGCCATTCGCTTGATCTTCTTGGGCTTAGAAGAACTTCTGGTGTCGGACTTTTGCTTCTTGCTTTTGGAAGGCTTGGAAGGTTTAGTCTCAGTTGTCTCCTTCTTTGTAGTTACTCGTTTGCCTTGGTTACTCGGTTTGTCAAGAGCATCTAGAGCAGCTTGTTGTTCGGGTGTGAGAACTCTCGGCTCTGTGGGATGAAGCTTGCTGTAGTCGGCCATCACCTTGCTTTGCGGAGTAACACTTCGATACATTGTCTCCGGTATTGAAACATAGTGACGAAATTTGACCGGGTCTGAGATGATGATCTTCTTCGTATGGAAGGTTGGAATTGACGCAATGAGAGCATCTTTCATCAAAGGTATCTCCAAGGTATCAATAGCTCTGTGATTAATGATGGTCCAAAACCTTCCACAAGAGATTTCGGATTGACGAGTAGATGTGTTCAGACTCTGCACAACCTGAGACCATATGATTGTCCCATAGTCTAGGTTCAACCCATTATACAAACCGTATAGAATAGCCAAAAACCCCTTGCTGGTGCCATCAGATCCAGCACTCCTTTCTGCTAAGCCCTTTATCAGCAAAGTGAGAAGACCATTCCACTGAGATGGTAGACAGGACTTCTTGACTTTGGCAATGGTGGTCAAGACATCAGTGTAGCCCATCTCATGCATCATGGAGAATAGTTGTGCGGTGGTGATAAAATCAGGAGAAACCACCGATGAATCCACTGCGAGATGCAATAAAGAACAAAACCTCCCTTTTGAAATTGAAGCCTTCTTGTTGTGGATTTGGAAATGGATGTGTTCCTTGTTCTTGTCATATGATGCAGATGAATAAACTTGAGATAATAAGGAAATCGGAACCGCCTCGTACCAGGTTAGGGCAACAACGAGTGGAGAATATTTCAAACACTCCACAACATGCAACATATAGGAATCATACATGAATGGAGTGAGGTCAATAATCATGTTTTGATTAGGTTTGATGGTAAGAAAAGTAGATGAAGCGGTTTGATCTTGTGCAGAAGAAGAAGTCGCCATTGTTGAACAAAGGAAGAAGATGAACAGTGTAAATCGCCGTTACAATTTAGAATTCTTTGAAGCGGTAGAAGACAAAGAATCATGCAATCCCTTTATATACTGTTGGTTGGAGAGAGAAAATCATGACGATTGTGACATTATCTTCTAAAAAGTAGCCTGAAAAAGCGTGATTTGACAGGTTGGATGTTCCTAGGTAGGCGTCAGCACGCGTGCGTATGGCGACCGTTCAAATTCACGTGCCTAAAAGATTTCATCAATCTTCATTTGAATTAGAATGTACCACCGAAACCTGAATTGCCCTTGATTCACTAAATGACAAATATACTCAAACATATCATCAATAGAATGTGGAAAATTAAAAATTTTCATGCATTAGAGTGACAAACGATAAAGTAATAAAACAAATATGTTTGGGTTGTGAGTGATGTCTGACAATTAGACGAAAAACAGAGGATTCCAGGCAAGAATCGCTTCCTTTGAAGTCAAGAGAGACTCAAAGTGCTTTTGTGGATTCCCGAGAATACGATCAAGTGTTTGTTAATAAACATTGAAAGGCTTCTTTTCATGACATAGGCTTAGGGTGGCTTATCTTCAATCGAACATCAATACTTAAAATAAGACCGAGTGTCGGAAGAAGTACTTGTGAGACCGATGTGGTCTGTTGAACAAGTAGGCAGGTGTTATTTTGTAATGACAAGAGAGTGTATAGAAATCTGAAAAAAAAACCAATAAAATTGGATCTTTATGGGAAGAATAGTCTTGGTATTAGACATATTCATAAAAGACCTCACAGAAAAAAAAAGACTTCATTCGGTACAAAGTAAGATCTTGAATATAGAAATTCACCGTTAACTCATTATGGGTGTTGAATTTTGGGTTTCACTTAGCATGGGGTATACGTATCTAAGATCATAAACACAAATGTTGTGCAACCATAAACCTCAGTGGTAAGAACCGAGAGTCTCAAGGGTTACATAAGTGAACCGATAGTAGATGGAGAATGGTTTGGGGATGGTGAAAGAAACGAAGGTACCTTCTGATATATAATAGGACAAAGTAGAGAAACTCTTAACTCATGTGAGAAGAGTAAGGTAGCTCTAGACCGAGTAAATAAGAATTGCCTGATTGGGAAGAAACGATAGGTTAAATTGAATCATTAAGGCGTTGCTCTTGGTCGTAGAGGCTTGAGTCAACATGCAGTAGCATGCTTCTAGGGACCCTTAACTAGTTCATAAAATACACTTAATACCTGTACCAGCTCCATTTTCTGTTCTTCGTGTATCCTTGGGACCGAAATGAGACAAAAACAAACCAATATACCACACACACACACAAAAAAAATTGAGTTTTTAAATTTTTCTGAAAAAGAATAAAAACAAAAAAAAGAAAATGTTTTTGGATTTTTGAGATTTTCTGAAAAAGAATAAAAATAGAAAAAGAAAATATTTTTGGATTTTTGAGATTTTCTGAAAAAGAATAAAAACAGAAAAAGAAAATATTTTTGGATTTTGAGATTTTCTGAAAAAGAATAAAAACAGAAAAAGAAAATTTAAATAAGCATTAAAGAAACGTAAAGAATTTACAACCGAGACCTTATCTTAGTTGAATGAAGTGAGATAGACCGAGCGGTCGGTTCATTTCGGTTTTCAAAAATTTGAGGAGCCGAAATAGACCGAGCGGTCGGTGAATTTCGGTTCCCAAAATTTAAGGAGCCGAAATAGACCGAGTGGTCACTCCATTTCGCTTGTCTAATTTTTAACAAGAGGTTTAAGGATTCGGTACCGACTCTACTTCCATCATACCAAGGCCTTGTAAGATTCTGTTAAAGAGTGCTTCAGGTAATGCCTTATGAATATGCCGACCAGTTGATCATTAGATCGAACAAAGTGTACTTCATTGTTCCCATCTTCCACATGATCTTTAATGAAGTGGTATCTAAGTGCAATATGCTTAGTCTTTGAATGTTGCACCGGGTTGTAACAAATCCTTATCGCACTTTCTGAGTCACAATAAAGAGGTATCTTCTTCATGCTTAGCCCATAGTCTCTCAGTTGACTTTGAATCCAGATGACTTGAGAAGTACAAGAGGCTGCAGCAATATACTCAGCTTCAGCTGTGGATAACGACACACAAGTTTGCTTCTTGGACTGCTAGCTAACAAGTTTTCCATTGAGAAATTGGCATCCACCTGTGGTACTCTTTCTGTCCAGTCCACATCCTCCAAGATCAGCATCGGAATAAGATTGAATGAAGAATCCAGATCTTGCAGGATACCAGAGACCGAGAGAAAAAGTTCGCTTTAGGTAACGGAATATGTTCTTCACTGCAACCATGTGAGGTTCTCTTGGATTAGCTTGAAACCTGTCACAATAACACACAGAAAACATAATGTCTGGTCTACTAGCCGTTAAATACATAAGTGAACCTATCATTTGACAATATTTTGTTATGTCAACAGCAGGTTTTTCCAGAGATGGTGTTAGTTTAGTGCCAAATGCCATTGGAACCTTTACTTTTGAGTCGCCCGTCATACCGAATTTTGTCAGTAAGGTTTTTGTATAAGCCTCCTGGTTGATGAATATACCTTCTGTTCCCTGTCTAATGTTTAAACCAAGAAAGAAATTAATTGGACCCATTGCGCTCATTTCAAATTTAGCCTCATCAACTTTTTGAATTCAACTGTTAAGCAAGGATTCGTAGAGCCGAAGATGATATCATCAACATAAATTTGAACGATCATTAAATGTTCGCCTTCTTTCTTTCGAAAGAAGGCAGGGTCAACCGAACCTTGCTTAAATTTTGACATTTTTAGAAAACGAGTTAAGGTTTCATAGCAGGCTCTCGGTGTTTGCTTTAATCCATACACTGCTTTATCTAGCACATAACAATGATCAAGGAATTTCTCATTTACAAACCCAGGTGGTTGTTCCACGTAGACTGTTTCTTCTAATTCTCCATTCAAGAAGGCACATTTGACATCCATTTGGAACACTTCGAAGTTTTTATGAGCTGCATATGCCAAGAAGATCCTTACTGATTCCAGCCTAGCTACCGGAGCGAAGGTTTCTTCATAATCTATCCCTTCTTCTTGACAATATCCGTTCACAACCAACCGAGCCTTGTTGCGAATGACATTCCCTTCTTTATCCAACTTATTTCTAAAAACCCACTTCAATCCAACTACAGAGGCATCCTTTGGTGTAGGTATCCATCTCGAAAATCGGTTTCGTTCAAACTCATGAAGTTCATCTTGCATTGCCTGGACCCAATCTGAATGTTCAAGTGCAACATTTACCATTTTTGGTTCGATCTTTGAAACAAATGAATTAAACATACAAAATTCAACTTTAGAGAATAATGTAGTTTGTTTCGCCTTTATTTTGAGACCGAGTGAGAACGTTTTCAGATGTTTTACCAATTATTTGTTCTTTGGGATGGTCTCTGTTCCATTTCACCAATGGAGGATAATTTGGGTCATCCACTGGATCCAATTCAGCATTCACTTCTACTTCAGCTTCTGATGTATTACCTTCGCCTTCAACAGTTGTGCTTTCGGTCTCTTTTTCCCCTTCGACTGGTGAAGTATAACCTGTGTCTTCACTCAAGGTTGCATTCGCTGTGGGAGTAGAGTTCTCCCCCTCAGTTGAACTACCAATAGGTGGACTTTGAGCCAAACTTTCCTCTTTTTCTGAGCCTTTAAAAGATGGCGACGAAGCTGAATTCTCCCCCTCGAAAGATGCTTTGTTTGTTTCAGTTGGAGTTGAACTTTCCCCATGTAATGATGGTTGATTGCTCTTAGCATTTGGAGGTTCATTTTCCATCTCTTTAGCAGCTTCATCTATGATTTTCTGAAGATTTTCAACTTTGTTATCTGTGGCTCTCACTTCCGAGGTTGCTGCCTTTTCTGGTTCATCAAACAGCCGCATGTATTCTTCAAAAGTTGGCTATAGGAACCGAGACTTGTCCTGATTCTGGAAAAATGTCTCCCAGATCACTTTCTTTCCTTTGGACTTTCTTCATGTAACTGTCTTCGAAGGTAACATAGTAAGCTTCTTCAATTCGTTTTGAGCGTTTGTTCAATACTCTGTATGTTTTCGACGTTAGTGAGTATCCCAGAAAGATTCCTTCATCGGCTTTGACATCAAACTTATTTTGGTTTTCTTTCGAGTTGAAAATGAAACACCTTGAACCGAAAATGTGGAAGAACTTGACATTCAGCTTTCTGTTGTTCAGTGCTCATATGGAGTAATTGAGAATCTCTTGTTCAGTAAGGACCAATTTTGAGCATAGCACGCAGTTGCAACAACATCAGCCCAGAAGTATAATGGAAGTGAAGCAAAACTTAGCATGGTTCTGGCTGCTACACACAAGGAACCGTTTCGTCTTTCAACAATGTCATTATGTTGTGGTGTATAAGGTGCCGAGAAATTATGAGATATTCCCTTATCAGCCGGAAAACTATCCAAATCATTATTCTTGAATTCCAGACTGTAACAACCGAAAAATCCAACCAATTTAAAATTTTCAAAAACCACCCGATTCCATTAATTTATTACAAAAAGGTTTTCAATACAAATCATTTAGAGTATTCCCAGAATCACACTACTACAAAATCATGAGGAGCGGTACGATCACGCCTTCGCCTTGCCACATTCTCCTGAAGTACCTGAAAAACATAAAACCACAACTGTAAGCCTGAAAGCTTAGTGAGATATCCCCAAAATACCAACCACATATACCATACACGCATAACATGCCATACATATCCGATCACATAATAGCCATGCACTTCGGGTCTACTGTGTGACTGGTCTGCCGCACCGGCCAACAGTCCACCTGGTCCAACCTCCAAGTGTATCCATATACCTCGAGTCTGCAGTGTGATTGGTCCGCCTTCACCGGGCCTTCAATCCACCTGGTCCACTCTCTGAGTCTACAGTATGATTGGTCCGCCCGCACCGGGCCTTCAGTTTGCCTGGTCCACTCTCCGAGTCTACAGTCTGACTGGTCCACCCGCACCGGGCCTTCAGTCAGGTTGGTCCACTCTCTGAGCCTCGGTATGTCTGGTCTGCCCTCTTGGGGCCTACAGCCTATCCGAACCGCTCGCTGGGCCTTTGGGACGACCGGTCCGCCCTGGGTATCTTGGCCTACAGCACAAAGCAGGACCCGCCTCAACCCAACTCTAGTCAAAACAACCATGCGCACATAAACATACAGGCATATAACAAATAACAGTCAACAAGCCGATCAAGCAGATCACATAACATATCATCCTCCTAATCAGGAATACCGACCTAACCGGTCACTAGCATAGCATCTCCCTATAGAACAGGATACCAACCTCACCCGGGTCTCTAACATATACCATCCTAACTACCAGGATGCAAACATATCAAAAACAGTCACGTAACAATAACTACCTGGATCTCAATCCGATAAAGGGCCGGCCTTGGTGCCGTAGACCCTGTTGATATAGTGAGGATAACTCACCTCGAAACTGCCGGCTGAAAGGATAAGATCCCGCTGCTCCAAACTCCGACACGAACTCTTCCACTGAACACCAAAACACTCAACTCAATAAATACCCTTGATTACCAAAATACCCCTGGAAGACAACTGGTCAACCCTTGGACAAGGTCAAAGTCAACCCCTGACTGACTCTACTCGCCGAGTCAACCCGATGACTCGCCGAGTCCCCAAGCTCAGAACTTCCCTCAATCCGTGACCTAACTCGCCGAGTCACCCCGAGACTCGTCGAGTCCAACAACTCTGAGTCCACTCGCACACAACTCACCGAGTCATCCCTTAACTCGCCGATTCTCGACTCAACCAGGAAATATTGGGACTCTTCGAAAAGACTCGCCGAGTCCAAGAACATACTCGCCGAGTCTAAGGCTATCTTCAACCTACTCGCCGAGTTGCTCATACAACTCGCCGAGTTCTAGGCCATCTTCATCCAACTCGCCGAGTTGTTCTTCCAACTCGTCGAGTTCCAGCTCATCTTGAAGCAACTCGTCGAGTCTACCCATGTGACTCGTTGAGTACCACCGGTCTGAATCCATACAGAAGCATTCCAGGCCATGCAATTGATCCCAAGCATAGATCTAACCTCCTATAACCCATCCATCACGTAAAGTGGCAAACTTTACGTGAATCCAAATAGATCTAGGCCTTTTACACTCTAGGGCTAAGGTTTGGGACATGATGGCTTCACTAAGCATTCAAACACAGGGACTTTAATGCAATCTAGACCTTCCCCATTCCAGATCTGAGGTAGCAACCTCAGATCTAACCTCCAAACTCCAAAACATCCCAAGATAAGCTCCCCATAAACCCCAAAATGAAGAATCTATATAAGTAACAGCCCAAGAACGAGATATTACCTCAAAAGAACGCCCCAACTGCAATGAAACTCGAATCCAAGCAAAGCCCCTTGCTCCAAGCCTCCAAACTTCCAAGATTCCTTCAACAAATACTTCTTCAAGCTCCCAATGCACTTTGATCCACTCACACACGAATGCTAAGGGTTTCTGGACTTGAGGATGAGTAAAGAGGCTGGGGGAATGGATGTTATGTTCTTTATACAGGGCTCAACCCTGAGAATTAGGGTTTTCTCCACTCAGCGCCTACTCGCCGAGTCCAGCCTTGGACTCGCCGAGTCGGCCACTTAACACGCGACCCTACTTGCCGAGTCCACCCATGGACTCGCCGAGTTCCCTTTTTCAATTTACTCTTTTAGCCCTTCAACTCTACTCTTGATATTTTGAGATGTTACAATTCTCCCCCACTTAAATTAGGCTTCATCCTTGAAGTCTACGGCAACTCAACTCCAAAAATACTCTCACAACGCGCCACCTGGCCTTAACCGGACCAGGTCCCTCAAGGCATAACCATCGAAACTCGAACTCAGTTCCTCTTTCCTTGCGGTGTCCTGACCACTGTCTCAAGCCGGGCACCGGCTGTACCCTCTGATAATCACACTCAACAACCGAGAATTACCCATGATGCATCACTGCTCCAAATCTCAAGAATCACTCGACCCATATGCGCTAGAAAACCATGAACCACCGGATCCCCGATCCGAATCCCACTCTATCCATTCCATGTTGTCAGGAAGACCTACTTTTCAATCTCAGAGCAACTCCCACGAGTTCTCTTCTTGCAATCACATGCACATGTTGAACCAGCCCTAGCACTCTCGGGTTGGGAAAACCCGTCACACTGACGACATCTCCAACATCCCCAGGAGGAACCACCACTACATACACAACTCCTTGATCAGAATCAAGCTGGGAGTCCCAGACTCCATCCTTGCATCCATCCTGAGACTCTTGGCTCTACACCCGCGGAATCCCTTTTGCGTCCTCAGTAGACATCCCATCATGATGTCATTCCAAACCAGCACCGCAATCACGCTGCTCGATGACCACCGTCGAACCACTCCGATCATAACTCTACACTGCCGCTTTCACTTCCGTGAATTTACTCTTCCTCTCGGAGCTACACTCCTCTCTTCCTCTTTCCTTACCAACGAAATCCACTTGGCTGCCTTGTCACCACGACAAGTGCCACAGTGCTCACCCAACGTTGCACCACCCCCTTTATAGCATAACCGCTATCCATGCAACACACATGCCCTGAATCTGCTCGCAAGGACTCTCGAGTCCATGCACCATCTCCACTAATCAAGATTAATAACCGGGGCCAGAACTTCTGATGCTAACACATCACAACATACTCAATCCATCTCCTCAACCGGACTAACAATACCTGAAGAGTCTTCAACATGACTGGACCACCTTACCAGGCCTTCAGCCAATCTGGACCACTCTCAGAACCTTCAGCCAATCTGGACCGCCCTCCCGGGCCTTCAGCCTGGCTGGACCGTTTTCCGAGCCTTCGGACTGATTGGTACGCCTACCCGCCTTCAGTCTATCCGGACCGCTCAACTAACATTCATCATTCCGAGCTATCTCTCCCGGAAATCCTCCCATGCATACTGTTCTAGCCCTTTAAGGGTTCCGAACACTATCTCAATCGCACATGCTCGATCCCAGCCTGATCCCAGGCCCTCCACAATCAAATGCCCTAGGTCTGTATCCTGCCCCGCATGCCTGCCACTTACTCATACCAGCCTATACTCTTGACTGACAGAACCACTGCTGAAACCCAAGCAGCTAATCAACCTCTCATGTTCATCGACCTTCCGGAGAATTCCCAATTCTCCCCCACTTAAAGCACTAACTATCAATCACCGGTCACCATCACTGACCTCGCTAAACAACCTTACACAACACAATCACTTGCACGCGAACTGCGTCCCACAAGCACGAGTAACCTTCCCAAAAGCACATATCGACGCTGATCCAACCGAGCTCAAAAGAAACTCAATCTGCAGCTAACTACTCCTCTGAAAACAATACTATCCAATCCTCAAATCCGGCGCCAGATTACCACTAAGATACCCCCAAGAAAAATAACCAGCGCAATTCGCAATACTAAACCCATAACCATACCATAACCCATAAAGAACAACGAATACCACACCGAAAGCCACACAAATAGACTAGCAGCTACACAATAATGAAGGCATCAAGAAAGAGACATACCCGCGGCTGCATCCGGTACTGCTCTGACCTCCTCTGCTGTAAGCTGAAAAGCGCGACCCTGAGCCCTTGGGGGCTCCGCTCCACCCTGACCTCCACCCGTGATCCTCAAAGTGGCCGGTGCTGGAGCCTGCACCGGTCCTGCAGCAATCTGTGGACAGTTGACCCTCAATTGTCCCACCTGATGACAATGATAACAAATCCTCAAATCCCGAGCCTGCGATGACTGTCGACAATCCCTCGCATAGTGCCCCTCCTTTCCGTACTTGCGGCATGCGCCACCGGACCAACAAACTATGGTGTGACCCCTCCTACACTTCCCACAAGTGTGACTACTCTATTCTCCTACCCTGGAATCAACGGTCTTGGACCGTTTCGGCGCTAGCTGCGACTGCACCGGAGCCTGCCTCAACTCACGCAATTGCAACTCAATCTCTAACTCACGCCGCCTGGCAGCCTCCTGCAACTCCAAAAAGGTCTCGCACCTCTTCGTAGACACAAACTGCCTGATATCCCTCTTGAGCATACTCAGATATCGGGGCATCTGATCCAGCTCCGAAGCGAACTCAGGGCAAAACATCGCCCTCTCAGTGAACATCCTGGTGATCTCCGTCACCGACTCCGAACCCTGCTTTAGCTCAAGGAACTCCTGAGCCAATCTTTATCTCTCAACTCGCGGAACATAACGAGTGCTGAACATCTCTTGAACTGATCCCATGAAACCGTAGCCCTCTGCGCATCCAAAAATGACCCCGTGGTCAATCTCCACCAATCCTTTGCCCCGAGACTAAACAGGTTCAGAGCACACCTCACCCTCTGATCAGCAGGGCATGAACACGTAAAGAAACACCCCTCCACGTCCGATAACCATCTCATTGCAACAATCGGGTCCTGAACTCCATCAAAGGTGGGAGGCTTCATATTATCGAAGTCCCGATACTGAAAACCCCGACCAACTCCTCCCTCTGCCGTTGCTACAGCCGTTGTAGCCGCCGCGGCAACCGTCTCTGTGAGAGGTGCATAGCGCTCATCAAAGTACTTGATCATGGCGGTCTTGATCGACCCAAACAGTTCCGGCAACTCGGCCCGGAACAACGCAGCAACCTCATCCTGCAGGATCTCACGAATCCTCGCATCCAACTCGCACATGCTCATCTGACCAATAACCTCGGGCGGCACTAACCCGTCCGGTACACCCTCTCCTACTCCCGATCCTGACCCGTATCCACTCCCAGCATGCATCGGAATCTCCATACTGAAAGGAACACCACAAAATCTCAGATACTTCCCACTATCCCGGGAACCAACTCTCAACCCAGCCCTAGGGGTCATGGTTTCCCTGATACGCGTACGGGTCCTATGCTTTCAGTAGTACGGGCCCACACTACCTTCCACACCTACCCATATTTGTATGAAGTACTACCACAACGCCCTAGAGAAAACATGCAAACAAGCGCTCAACCCTCACCTCTGGAAATCTCCCACAAGAAACCCTAGGCTACATGCATCACAAATCAGGCAGCATTAACATGAAATCCTGAAGATCCCTAGCCTAGCACTAGCATGCTGTTCTAATCAATGCTCAAAAACAATTATCATGTATGGTATTTTGGGGTTACT
The DNA here is from genome assembly GCF_051521515.1 of Lactuca serriola. Classification (NCBI taxonomy): domain Eukaryota; kingdom Viridiplantae; phylum Streptophyta; class Magnoliopsida; order Asterales; family Asteraceae; genus Lactuca; species Lactuca serriola. The sequence goes on from NC_136409.1 coordinate 29,696,024, forward strand.
TACTGGCTCCGGCTGATCGTACCTCCGCGTCCTCCTTTACTCGTTTTTGACCTCCATTTTAAATTCTCTTTTGAAAACTCTCCTCGATTTGAGACTGGAGTCACACGAGTGTTCCTCCAATTCACTCAAACCAAGGCTCTGATACCAACTTGTAACAACCGAAAAATCCAACCAATTTAAATTTTTCAAAAACCACCCGATTCCATTAATTTATTACAAAAAGGTTTTCAATACAAATCATTTAGAGTATTCCCAGAATCACATTACTACAAAATCATGAGGAGCGGTACGATCACGCCTTTGCCTTGCCACGTTCTCCTGAAGTACCTGAAAAACATAAAACCACAACTGTAAGCCCAAAAGCTTAGTGAGATATCCCCAAAATACCAACCACATATACCATACACGCATAACATGCCATACATATCCGATCACAGAACATGCCATGCACTTCGGGTCTACTGTGTGACTGGTCCGCCGCACCGGCCAACAGTCCACCTGGTCCACCCTCCAAGTCTATCCATATACCTCGAGTTTGCAGTGTGATTGGTCTGCCCTCACCGGGCCTTCAATCCACCTGGTCCACTCTCTGAGTCTACAGTATGACTGGTCCGCCCGCACCGGGCCTTCAGTCGGCCTGGTCCACTCTACGAGTCTACAATCTGACTGGTCCGCCTGCACCAGGCCTTCAGTTAGGCTGGTCCACTCTCCGAGCCTCGGTATGTCTAGTCCGCCCTCTTGGGGCCTACAACCTATCCTGACCGCTTGCTGGGCCTTCGGGACGACCAGTCCGCCCTGGGTATCTTGGCCTACAGCACAAAGCAGGACCCGCCTCAACCCAACTCCAGTCAAAACAACCATGCACACATAAACATACAGGCGTATAACAAATAACAGTCAACAAGCCGATCAAGCAGATCACATAACATATCATCCTCCTAATCAGGAATACCGACCTAACCGGTCACTAGCATAGCATCTCCCTATAGAACAGGATACCGACCTCACCCAGGTCTCTAACATATACCATCCTAACTACCAGGATGCAAACATATCAAAACAGTCACGTAACAATAACTACCTGGATCTCAATCCGATAAAGGGCCGGCCTTGGTGCCGTAGACCTTGTTGATATAGTGAGGATAACTCACCTCGAAACTGCCGGCTGAAAGGATAAGATCCCGCTGCTCCAAACTCCGACACGAACTCTTCCACTGAACACCAAAACACTCAACTCAATAAATACCCTTGATTACCAAAATACCCCTGGAAGACAACTGGTCAACCCTTGGACAAGGTCAAAGTCAACCCCTGACTGACTCTACTCGCCGAGTCAACCCGATGACTCGCCGAGTCCCCAAGCTCAGAACTTCCCTCAATCCGCGACCTAACTCGCCGAGTCACCTCGAGACTCGTCGAGTCCAACAACTCTGAGTCCAATCGCACACAACTCACCGAGTCATCCCTTAACTCGCCGATTCTCGACTCAACCAAGAAATATTGGGACTCTTCGAAAAGACTCGCCGAGTCCAAGAACAGACTCGCCGAGTCTAAGGCTATCTTCAACCTACTCGCCGAGTTGCTCATACAACTCACCGAGTTCCAGGCCAGCTGCATCCAACTCGCCGAGTTGTTCTTCCAACTCGTCGAGTTCCAGCTCATCTTGAAGCAACTTGTCGAGTCTACCCATGTGACTCGCCGAGTACCACCGGTCTGAATCCATACAGAAGCATTCCAGGCCATGCAATTGATCCCAAGCATAAATCTAACCTCCTATAACCCATCCATCACGTAAAGTGGCAAACTTTACGTGAATCCAAATAGATCTAGGCCTTTTACACTCTAGGGCTAAGGTTTGGGACATGATGGCTTCACTAAGCACTCAAACACAGGGACTTTAATGCAATCTAGACCTTCCCCATTCCAGATCTGAGGTAGCAACCTCAGATCTAACCTCCAAACTCCAAAACATCCCAAGATAAGCTCCCCATAAACCCCAAAATGAAGAATCTATATAAGTAACAGCCCAAGAACGAGATATTACCTCAAAAGAACGCCCCAACTGCAATGAAACTCGAATCCAAGCAAAGCCCCTTGCTCCAAGCCTCCAAACTTCCAAGATTCCTTCAACAAATACTTCTTCAAGCTCCCAATGCACTTTGATCCACTCACACACGAATGCTAAGGGTTTCTGGACTTGAGGATGAGTAAAGAGGCTGGGGGAACGGATGTTATGTTCTTTATATAGGGCTCAACCCCGAGAATTAGGGTTTTCTCCACTCAGCGCCTACTCGCCGAGTCCAGCCTCAGACTCGCCGAATCGGCTACTTAACACGCGACCAAATCGCGACCCTACTCGCCGAGTCCACCCATGGACTCACCGAGTTCCCTTTTTCAATTTACTCTTTTAGCCCTTCAACTTTACTCTTGATATTTCGGGATGTTACACAGACCGTTGTTGCTTCTGATATTCCTAACTGTTTTCCTCAATTGTACTTCGATTTGCTTGATGAATGTTTTCAGCTTGGGAGTTGCATCTGATTTCTGTTTAAGAGAGAACCCAGGTGAAGCGTGAAAAGTCATCAACAATTACAAGAATATACTTACTTCCACCAAAGCTTTCAATAGCCGAAGGCCCATATAAGTCGATGTGCAAGAGTTCAAGAGCTTCAGCTATCTTCGTGTTGATCCGTGTAGGGTGGATCTTTCTGCTTTGTTTCCCCATTTCACATGTTGCACACAGATGGTCCTTGACAAATTTAAGAAGAGGAAGTCCACATACATGATCACCGAGCACCAACTTATTAATGTCTTTAAAGTTCAGGTGCGAAAGTCGTCTATGCCATAACCAGCTATCATCCGTATTTGCCTTCGTTAGCAAGCATATTGCCGGTTTTCCTCATAGGGGATTGAGATTTAATGGGTACATCTCTCCCTTACATTCAGATTTCAGCAGAACCTTCTTGGATTGTTTCTCGATTATCTCTGAGCCCTCATCATCAGATGACACTTTTAAGCCTATGCCCACAACTAATTGTGACACACTAATGAGGTTGTGTTGTAATCCTTCTACGTAAGCCACTTTTCAAATCGTGAAGTCAGCGTTTGTTATCATACCATATCCCTTGATTGTTCCAAAAGATTTATTCCCATATTTCACACAGCCACCGTTTTTCAGAGAACAAAATTCTCTAAGTTCTTCCTTCCTCCCTGTCATGTGACGTGGGCAACCACTATCTATTTACCATTCTTCGTCGAACAGCTCGTCACTCATTACCTGCAAATTTAAGCAGATTTAGGAACCCAAAGTTTCTTGGGTCCTTGTGAGTTTTTCACAGAGAAAGGAATTACGGTAGAAATATCAGCCAAGTATGTTCTTTTTACTAATGTGGTTTGATCTTTTCTTTTGATTGTATACACCTTAATTTTTGTTTTATCTTGTTTAAATTTGAATTTGTTGGTTAGTTTGTTTGATGGCCTAGGATTCGTTGATGATTGCTTATTGTTGCTCCTAGTATCAGCAGTTAGCTTTTCTTTTCCTTTGAAAGTTGCTTTGGTTTGCGGTTTGTTGTAGCCGAAACTAGATGGAGAGCCGAAACTGGGTTTGTATCTATTAGGGGGACCGAAACCCGACTTAGGACCGAAACTGGATTGAGGACTGAAAGTGGATTTTTTGTTCTCAGACTTGGAATAGTAAGACCTTGGGCTGAATTTGTCTGTTACTTTTTCTTTTCCTTTGTCCACTGAGATCTTCTTTAGAGGCACATAGTTGGAATTTTGTGAATTCCAGTAACTTTTTAGCTCATTCAAATTCTTAGCATATCTTGGATTCCTTAACCGTTTTGCTCAGCTAGTTCCTTCTGCGATTTATGCATATTGAAGCTTGCCTTTTGCTTCTCTCTTTGGGTTTCGATTGTTTTGGCTAGAGCTTTCGGTTCTTCGCTCTGTTCTATAGGAATGCCCTTGGTTCCACTCGTGTTCGGTTTGTCAGAACCTGAGGGTTTATTTAAGGGTTCAGCCATGTATGTTCCTTTAACTTTCCAGGAGGTCTGCTCAGATAAGCCTAGAGTTTCGTCTGCATTATCTATGGGAGCCGACGAAAAGAACTCTTCGCATACTTCTACATTATCTTTTTCTACCATGACTCTTAGTTCTTCTGTTTTTCTATGAGTAACTCCTTCAGTTGCGTACACTTGATTTGGCACAGTTTGAACCTTTTGATAAACCACAACTTTTTCTTTGAGCTCCTTTTCCTTTTCCTTTTGCTAGACGAGCAAATTCAACCGAATCTTCTGAGATCAATGGTTTCTCATTCTTAGTTTCACTCTTTGTGAACTCAAAGCAATCAACTACATCTTCTATGGATATCTCACTCATTTCATCAAATTCAGATGCGTTGTCTAAGTCTATTTTATTTTCAGAAGTTAGTTTGGCATTGGATTGATCAAATGAATGAATAGTGTCCGATTTGATTTTCAATTTATCATTTTCATCTAAAACATATTTTCGCATACATTTGTGTTCTTTTGAATCTATGAAGGTTTCTATTTTGTCCAGACCAATTTTGTATGACATTCACGTCTCTTCTGATGACACTACTGATTCTCATTCTGGTATAACCTCATCTTCCTTGAATTCAAGAAATGGCAAAATCATCCTATGTATTTTCTTACCTATCTCACAACTTAAATGCAATTGGGAGATGTTAGTGTATAAACGCTTAGCAATTAAACAAAAAACATTTTTCTGTTTCAAAATTTTCAAATTTTCTTTTTGTAAATAAAAACTTTCGTCCCTAGCTTTCAATAATTCTGCATCCTTCAACTCGATCCACATCCTTCTCTCCTCACTCTTTGAAGGCACCCTGTTGAGTTGGTCAGTTAGGTTAAAATTCGCTAAGCGAGTTTGCATGAGACTACCACTTAAGTTAGAGAATTTAAAATTTAATTCATTTAATTAATTCTTCATCATAATTTGTTAATGGAATTTTAAGTGATTCGAGGATGGTTTGTACCTTTTTGATCAACCGATCGCAGTCGTTGATCTGCTCACTGACAGGCTTTGCCGTAAAGCATTTGTCTTCATTTAGGTTCGGTTCTTTATATACACTTTCGGTTGATGATCCAACGGTGACCATCAAGCATTTCCCGGCCGAACCTGATTCCTTTGCCACATAAGCCCTTCCATGAGTGGGCTTTCTTACTTCTTCATCCTCAGAGTCAGTCGACCACACTTCCACTCCATCGAACTCATCATCATCAGCCTTTTCCTGCACAATTAAAGCGTTCATCGTACCTTTTGCACTGTTAGTTGTCTTCTTGATCTTGATCTCTTCCAGCTTTCGCATGTAATATGCCTCATCATCTTCACTATCTCTCTTCTCAGCCAATTTCCTTAGAATACAGTCCTTGGCAAAGTGGTTCTTGCCATGGCAGTAGTTGCAGTTGTATCCCGAGTCTCCTGCAAGTTTGCTCTCACTCTTGTCTTCAGTCTTTTAAGAGGCGATCTTCGCTTCATCCTTCGCCTTCTCGGAACTATACCTTCCTTGCCAGTTTCGGTTCTTGTTGACAGGAAAATTTCTTCTAGAAAACTTCTTCGGATTGGTGACCATCATAGCATATTCTTCGCTTGAAAGGTCATATTTAGACGTATCTGAATCTTCTTCTTCTTCTGCAACACCCTTTCCTTTTGAGATAAGAGCCAGTGATCCCATACCAGAGACCACTTTCGCTTCTTTGGTTACTTCACTTTCATGGGACTTAAGGATTCCCACAAGTTTTGCAAGCGAGTAAGATTTGAACTGCTCATGCGCTTTTATGGTAGAGACCACAACCATCCATTCGGTTCTTAGTCCATTCATGAAAGTCACCTTTTGCTCAATCATCTTTCTTTCTATTCCATGCTTGACCATTCTACTGAGAAGATGATTGAACCGATCAAACTTCTGTACAAGTTTCTCCTCTGGTTTCTGTTTCAAAGCTCTAAATTTTGACAGCAACAAGGTTTGAGTTGAGTATTCCAGATCTTCATCAGTTGAATAGAGTTCTTTCAATCTGTCCCAGATTTGTTTAGCAGTCGTACACGAACCAACTAACCGAAAGGTGTCGGATTGAAAGGCGAATCTTATCATTCGCATGGCTTTCACATTACATAGCAATTTGTCTTTCTCATCCTGTGGCATCTTCTGTTCGTCTGCCACCAGCTTGTTGTACTCCTGTTGAGTCTTGATAGTAGTGTTCGTTCCCAAATGAACAAACGGTCCAAGAGTGATGGCTTCCCAGATGAGATAGCCATGATCTTTAGAGCCGATCACGTAGTCTTCAAAGTGAAGTGCCCATACTTCATAGTCTTGAGTATAGAGTATGGGTATCCTAGTTGTAGATCCGATGTTGTTTGAGATGTTAATGGGATTTGTTTGCGAATCATCGTGAGACATGTTGAGTTTTTAGAATCAGACTTTTAAACTCGAGATTAGAGTTTTATCTAAAACAAAGTTGCCTACGAAATGAATAAGATGACTTTATATATTCGATAAAAGCGATAACCCTAAGGAATTCTGAATACAGAAGGAATGTGTATTGATCACACAGACTCTTACTCTGATTCCAATTGTTAGAACAAAGTTCTATCAGGATCGATTAATTCTAAGTATGCAAACAAGAAAGAACGTAAAGTGAAAGAGAATATGGCTTGAGTACGTCGTATGATTAATACTTCAACACCTCAGAAGAGCTTGATTAAGAACTTCGACTGTAGAGGTGTTTAGGGTTACAAAACTTAAGCGTAAAATAATAAGACGTGTAAAATATAATGCATACATGCATGCATATATATAGTCTAACCCTAAGAGATAATCACGGATGGACAAGCCCAAGCCGGATATATACAAAAAGTCCTAAGACACAACATAATAAGCCCAACAATCATCACTGTCATAGTTTTCATTATTTATTTCTTCAACTGAAGAGTACGTATCATCATCATCATTATCATCATTAATGAAATCGTCATCGTTTATAGTAGGAGCAACATTCCTCCTAGCAACTACACTTGATTCACCAACTTCACCTAAAGTCGTCTACATAGGTAAGGTGCCTAAGTCGATAACCAAGATAAAATCAGTTGATTGAGTGTTTTTCATGACATCTATCTCATTCACAACACTGATACATGGATGATTCCAAAGTTTTCGATGATGAACTTCTTCCACAACTCTCATGTTATTGTTTTGAGTAGGATCTTGGAGATAAAATACTTGTTTAGCTTGTGTGGCTAAGATGTATTGTTGATCATCATACAATGTTTTACCGACTTACCATTCATGACTGGTATCGATATGAATCATATTATCTATAGTCTTTAAACTTCCATTACGTAATGACGCATTGAACCATTTACCACGAACGAGTACAACTGATTTTATCATATAAATAATGTAACTCTATGATCTCCACTAATTGGCCATAGAATGGTGTACTGCCTTCTCCGAATGTAACAACACCACTATTTTGAGTAGTGCGTTAGAGATCACGACTGTTCATGACAAATCGGACACCATTTACTATGCACGCAACAGACCATATGCCAACGCCTTTAATTCGTCGGTACAGTCCAAAGGCATATCTTTTTGGAGACAATAAATCTTTAAGGAAATATAAGATTGTATGTTTAAGTAACAAATTAGTTTTACATTATAAATATATAACATACTTACCTTTTCTTTGAACCATGAAGGAAATTCCTTTTTGAAATCACATTAAGGCAATTCTGATTTGAATCCACTGAATATGGGACAAAATAATTAGAATAGTTAAAACACTATCGAAAAGGTAATTAATGTTGGATTAATGTCTAAGTCCATAATTATAATTGGTGAGACTTGACCCGACCCGGCATGGTCCATTTGGGTTGCACTTCACCGACACAATTTATATGGATAATCTTTTGAGAATAGTATATTTATGATTGATATTAATATATTATAAGTTCTAATATATTAATATGGAATCATATTATTTAATTAGTATTGATCAAGAATTAATTTAGAATTAATTAAGTGATCAAAAGGAACTAATTAAATATGGACTCTTGTATATATGGAATGGGCCAAGTTCATTTAGGTTGGGCTAAGCTTTCATGGATAGTCCATGGAGTGTTTAACCCATGGATCCTAGGAACTAAAAGGTCATGGGTATTAGGGTTTAACCCTAATCCTCCACACTATATAAAGATGTCCTTGTTTGGTGAAATTGGCACTAGTGTGGTACACTATGAAGGGCTAGCCGATTTCACTAGAGAGAACCAAGTATCCATATTCTCTAAAGTATTTCAAGGTGTTTTGGTGATTTGTGATTCCACTTGAGGCTTCCACACTATTGGGGCTAAGCTCTTAAAGCTTGAAGACATCAAGCTACATCAAAAGGTATGTATTCTATCTTGTTACATTCATTGATTTGTATGCTAGATTAGGATAATACCTTGGAAGTTCTTATTTGCATGTATAATAGAGAAAACATAGATCCAAGGTATTTAGGGTTGCATGTACACTTAGGAGTGTTAGAATGCTCAAAACCCAATAGTTAATAGATCAGATACTTACGATTTGTAGCTTCTCATCTGATCCTCATCGCAATTGTTTAGTACAAACCAATGCAATGATGTTTTGGCCTCTTTAGAAAGTTCAGTGATTTTATTAGCCGACGTTCTTCATCTTCTTGACTTTCTCTTTTGGCCATTGATTTGGTCTAATGCCCATATTTTCAAAGTCAATTCTTGCTTTATTTTTGTCTTTGCTTTTATTGTTCATCAGTGCAGTACTCAACACACTCTCATTCACATTCTTTGAAAAATGCATAACATCGAAATTATGTTTTAGGTCAAGGGAAGTGTAACATCCCGGAATTCAGGTATATTTCTGCGATCCTTTTCTTTCCTCAGGTTGTCAAAGTTGACCCTTGAAAAGAATTCTTGGCTTTTGAGTACGCTGCACGTACTCGTGGGCGTATTCTTAATGCGGAGACTACCCAGTACGCTGGGCGTACCATAGTGTACGTTGGGCGTACTAGGTTCAGATTGAAACACTAATTGTGGGGGTGAGCCCTATATAAGGAACATATTAGCCTCACTTTTAGCCACCATTTCCAGAGAGTAAAGCCCTAAGAGAGCAAACCCTCGTTCTAGAGCTTGTGTGCTTGTGGTTGAACTTGATAGTGTTCTTGTGTGCTTTAGAAGAGAAGAAGGTGACATTGAAGAAGCTAGAGTTGGAGTGCAAACCATGGATCTGATCTTTCCAGAGGTTGAAGCATCAGTTTAAGGTAAAAAGCTCAAAGCTTTCCTAGCCTTTTTGGATTTGTGCTTTATTGACCATTTCTAGGGGTTTAACCCCAAAGGTGGAGACTTTATGAGTAAAGGAGCTCCATAGACCTTGATCTACCCATATCTAGTGTATAAAGTGTTATAAATCCATAAAAATCAAATCTTGGATGTTAGGAGTGATCCATACATGAGATATGAGCTCTTTAGTGAAGGAAGTGGTGTGTTTTGGTTGATGATGACCTTTAGAGCCATGCAAAGGCATAAAGTCTTCAACTTTATTGATTAGGAGGCTGTATGGGGTCCATATATGTATTTCGAGCCAAGGTCTTAAATGATGAAGACCATCAGTGAGTTAATAGTGAAACTGGGACTTATGTTGAGCATAAATCCCAGTACGCGGAGCGTAGGGTTCAATCAGCCCGATATCAGTGTAGTGGTCGAGTACGCCCATCGTAGGGATCTGATAAGCGCTGCGTACTCCTTAGGGTTGACTTTCATTGAATTTTAGGGTTTAGTCAACAAGTAGACTTTTGGACCATTGGAGGGGTTGAATGGTCTTTTACCCTTCTAAGAGAGCATAGGAAGGGAGTACCCTAGTGTTTGAGAGCCATTATTAATTAGAGATGATTTCTGTATATGTTTAAGCGGAGGCTAGATCAATGTTTTGCGTTCGAGATCATCCGAGTTTACCCGAGGTGAGTCTTCTCACTATACATTACCTAGGGTGGTATCTATTTGTGCACCGGAAGGTCATATGTGTTTGTTTGAGATTATGTGTATTGTGATTATATATGCTATGTGATATTCTGACCGGACCGGAGGGTTCAACGATTTATGAGACCATACATTTCTCAACCAGACCGAACCGGAGGGTCCAACGAGCTAGATCGGACCAGGGGGTCCAACGAGCTACCAGACTGGAGGGTCCCGTTGAGACACACTGACCAGAGGGTCGTACAGAGTATAGCCTCGAGTGGCAAATTGTTGTGTGTGGTATTTTGGGGAAGTCACTAAGCATTAGTGCTTACTGTGTTGTGTGTTATGTGTTTCAGGTACCTGGAGGATCGCGGGAAGGCACCGACATGATTGTACACACACTTGAGATTTGGAGTTATGTTTGTGGATCCTGGATTTAAACAATTGTTTTCAAAACTTGTTGTTGATTTTGAGAATTAATGTTGAGACATGTGTTTATATGAATATTGAAAATAAAAATTTGGTTTGAAAAATCCTGTTTTTACAAGTTGGTATCAGAGCCTTGGTTTGAGGGATTCGGATACACCTTCGGGCATATCTGAACTTAAACTGGGATTTGAGAAAAGTTTTCAAAAAGAATCGATTTTTCTAAAAAGAGTAAAGGATTCAAAAGAGCAGAAAAGAGAAGTGTGTACAATCAGCTAACCCCCGAACGGTGATTTCCCAAAATACACTTACATTATGTGTAATAGATATTATGAAATGTGTTATGCATGCTAGAGTAGGCAAGGTATTCATACTTAGGACTAGAGTGGCCTGATTTGTGATGCCTTAGCCTAGGAGTTACTGCTACTGTGAATTACTTCGAGTGTGAGTAGGTAGCAGAAAGGAGCTTATGAGAGGTCTAGTGGAGGTAGCCTGCATTCAGGAAGATATAAAGTACTTGTGATCTGGGATCCTAGGAGGAGGACATGGGGTGAACGCTGATGTGGTGTGGAAGGTAGTATAGGGCCCGTACTACTGGAAACACCAGGTCACTGAGAAGTCCAAGTAAGAATCCTTAGGGTACTAAGGAACAAGTAGGGTTAAGTGATCGAGTGCGAGAATACTCGAGCGAGTCTTTAATTTCTTTTGTGTTGTGTTTCAGAGACATCATGATGAGTACGCGCCACACTCCAGAGAGCACCAATGTTAGCGATGATGAGAGTCGCAGGATGATTCATGATGAGGTGGCTGCAGCCATTCGAGCTGAGATACCAGAGATAATTGGGTCTATCAAGACCACGCTGATTGAGACATTTAATAAGCAGTATGCTACTTTTACCGATGTTGTTGTTGTTGCAGCCACCGCAGCCGTCGCCGCTGCTAGGCCACAGGGGGTGACTCTTTGTTTTACCGGGAGTTCAGCAACACGAAGCCACCAGAGTTTAATGGGACTCAGGATACGATAGCAGCGATGAGATGGATCGTTGTGATTGATGGATGTTTCTACACATGTTCTTGTCCGGAGCATCTGAGAGTATGGTTCGTGCTGAACCAGCTTCGCTTGTGAGCGAAGGACTAGAAGAAGTTTGTGACAACTGACTTTTCTACTGCAGAGGTTTCCGCGGAAACTTAGGAGAGGTTCACCGCTATGTTCCGAGATTAGTGCATTCCCCCGATGGAGAGGGAACGATTGGCGCAGGAGTTCTTTTCCCTCAAGTAGGGAATTGAGTCTGTGATTGTGATCACCCAGATGTTTCATGAGAGGGCATTGTTTTGCCCAGAGCACGTGTCTACGGAGCAGGCACGTATGAGCCGATATTTGAGTATCTTGAGGAGAGACATTCTTGAGTTCGTGGCGAACTCGACATACCAAACATTTGCCAAGCTCCAGGAAACTGCTCGGAAGAGGGAGATTGAGCTGGAGACTCAGACCAGGGAGGAGGCGGAGTCTAAGGGGAGGGATAGGCGGCTAACACAGTCTCAGCCAGCGGCCAGGCAGGCAAAGCCCGCTGATTCGAGATCAGGAAGTCAGAAGGGCTGTACTTGTGGGAAGTGCGGCAAGAGCCATGATGGAGTTAGCAAATCAGGTGTGTGCTACAAGCGCGGGAAGGAGGGGCATATTGCGAGGGATTTCCCCATTAGACTTTCGGTTTGCTTCCATTGCAACCAGACTGGCTATCGGAAGGCCGAGTACCCACAGTTACTTCAGGGAATAGCACAGGGATCTGCGCCTCCTACCACTCGAGCTATAGAGTGTCGGCCCGTGAAGACCGAGGCAACGAAGGCTCGCGGAAAAGCCTTCCAGTTGACAGAAGAGGAGGTCCGTGCAGCACCCGATGTTGTGGTTGGTATGTGATCTTTTGCTTATTCTATTGTTTATATATGGTGCCTAATTGTGATATGTTTAAGTGCGTTTCTTGTGAGTTCTATACCTGCTTTGGTGTTGTTTGACTCGGGTGCGAGTCGATCTTTCGTGTCGCTAGCATTTAGTCGCCACATCAGTATCCGACACGAGGCGTTGATTCGACCTTGGAGAGTCTCCATAGCTAATGAGCATGTTGTTTTTGCGATTGATGTGATCCGGGGATGCGTGCTTGAGATTTTTAGAGTCGGGTTTCCGATAGATTTGGTACCTATCGCAATGGGTTATGTTTGTGTCGTTGTGGGCATGGACTGGTTGAGCCGGTTCGGAGCCATAATCGAGTGTAAGCGACAACTGGTGACCATCCGAAACCCTAGTGAGGGAGTACTTACTGTGTTCGGTGAGGGTACTCGATCTGGGTCAACATTTTGTTCGGCTGCCCGAGCAAGGCAAAGCTTGCAGTACGGTGGCATGGGTTTTCTTGGCATACGTGTTGGATACACAGGATGTTTCGGAGAGACTGAGTACTGTCACTAAGGTTCCGGTGGTTAACGAGTTCCCGAACGTTTTCCACAAGGAGTTACCGAGTGTGCCTCCTGAGAGGCAGGTGGAGTTTCGCATTGATTTGCTCCTAGAGGCGGCACTAATCGCCAAGGCACCCTATCACCTTGCACCGCCAGAAATGCAGGAGTTACTCTCGCAGCTTCAGGAGCTGTTGGGAAAGGTATTTATCCGGCCGAGTAGTTCGCCGCGGGAAGCACCTATCCTTTTTTTTCAAGAAAAGGGATGGTTCACACCGGATGTGCATTGATTACCGAGAGTTGAACAAGCCGACGGTCAAGAACTGTTACCCACTCCCAAGGATCAACGACTTATTCGATCAGTTACAGGGTGCATCTTGGTTTTCCAAGATTGATTGGATGTATGGTTATCATCAGATGAGGGTTCATGAGGAGGATATCCAAAAAACGGCGTTTAGCACTTGTTATGGGCATTAAGAGTTCGTGGTGATGCCTTTCGGGCTCACCAATGCACCAACAGCGTTCATGGATCTCATGAACCGGGTATGCAGGCCTATGTTGGATCGTTCGGTGATCGTGTTCATTGACGATATTTTGGTGTATTCGAGGTCTAGAGAGCAGCATGAGTAGAATTTGAGAGAGGTTCTCGGAGTATTGAGACCAGAGAGGCTTTATGCCAAATTCTCCAAGTGTGATTTTTGGTTACGAAAGGTCCAGTTCCTGGGACACCTCGTTAATCAGAATGGGATTTTGGTCGACCCGACCAAGATTGATGTGGTTATGCTGTAACAGCCCGAATTCCCAGGTATTATTTATTCATTTATTTTGGTAAATTGTGAGGAGACTCGGCGACTTAGAGCCTAGACTCGCCGAGTATGATCGCGGATTTGGACGTGGGTTCGCGCCCGGACTCGGCAAGTCCAAGAGTGGACTCGGCGAGTCCACGCTGTTTAATGAAACCCTAATTTCCCGGCCTTGAGCTCTATTTAAAGGACCTTATAGCCCTTCATTGCGGCTACCTTCGACCTTGAGAGAACCAGAGCAGCTGAGAGTCCTTGTGAGTGAGAAAAGAGGCCATTATTCACCATCTTTGTGTGTGCTAGCTAGAAGAGAAGAGGAAGGCCAAGCTAGGAGAGTTGGGGAGCTTGGATCTACCATCATTTCGTCAGAGGAAGCTGGTTGAGGTATTATTCAGAGCTTATTCTCGTGTTTTAATGGATATAGTCAAATCTAGGGTTTCTTCATGCCTTATTTGCCTTGTATTTGGAGTGTGAGAGGTCCCATGGAGAAATGGTACCTAGATCTGGACCTTATTAGGTCCAGAGAGTCCCAAATGCCATGCTTTATGCCCTTCCTTTTCAGTTGTGGACTTAGGTTAACATTTTAGATGTCATTTCCCCAAAAGAAGCCTTGTAGGCATTGCATGGTAGCCAAGTCAGTAACTTTATGTGATGAATGCGCTTGGAAGGACCGGATCTATGATCCTTTGGAACGAATCTGACCTCAGAAGCGAGTTTGAGTTGTTGCATGGCATGGACTCGCCAAGTCCGAAGAACAGACTCGGCGAGTAGCATGAAGATTGCCCAGAACCACTCAGCGAGTGGTCTTGCCGAGTTAAGGGATTGACTCAGTGAGTCAGGGAGAGTCAGAGCGGGTGGACAGGTGGACCGAGTCAAGCTGGAACTCGCCGAGTTGTCCTTGAGACTCGGCGAGTTGAGTCGTGGTGGCCCCACAACTCATGCCAGGTGGAACTTGTCGAGTTAGGAGAATACTCGACGTGTCGAGAGAGGATCCAAGGGAGTTCGTGGGCACGCATAGACTCGCCGAGTCGCTCGAGCGCACTCGCCGAGTCCAGTCAAAGATTGATCGTTGACCATTGACCAGAGTTGACCTATGTTGACTTGATAGAGCTAGTCAACCTTAGTGGTGAAAGTGTTAATTAGAGATATATTGTGTTATAGGACTATAGCTCGGGAGAGTGATTTCAGGGATTTGCGAATTACCGAGATACACGAGGTGAGTCTTCTCACTATACTTTACCTTGAGTAGGTAACTAGAGTTATGTGCTAGAGTATTTGTATGCTATGTATGTGTTGCACTGCATTATTTCTATGTGATTTATGCTATGCATGTTATCAGAGTTAAAACGTGAGGGTTCACAGTGTTTGGGTTCACGGACCCACAAAGTTATAGCCTCGAGTGGCTAATATGTGTTATATATGGTATTTTGGGAAACTCACTAAGCTTTGTGCTTACAGTGTTTGGTGTTACTGTTTCAGGTACTAGTGATGACCGTGGGAAGGCGCCGGCTTGATCAGTACACACACAGGATATTTTATGCTATGTGATCTTGGGATTATTATATGATATGTATTTGAGTTTCAAACACTTATGTTTTATGAAAATTAAATGAATTATGTTTTTTATAAATTGCGAAAAATTGTTTTGAAATTCTCGGTGTTACATATGCGTTGGGAGGTGCCGAGATCCCCCACCGAGATCAGGAGTTTTCTGGGGTTGTCCGGCTACTACCGAAGGTTTATCAGAGATTTCTCCAAGATTGTTATTCCCCTCACCAAGTTGACCCGGAAGGGTGTTGCTTTTGTTTGGGGTCCCGATCAACAGACCTCGTTTGAGATTCTTCTCCAAAGGTTGTGCGAAGCTCCAGTGTTAGCTCTTCCTGAGGGAATGGAGGACTTCGTGGTTTACTATGATGCATCTGTATCAGGGTTAAGTATAGTGCTTATGCAGAGGGTCACATGATAACATATGCATCGAGGCAGTTGAAGCCTCACGAGACGAGGTATCCCACCCACCACCTAGAGTTGGGGGTAGTAGTATTCGTTCTCAAGATCTGACACCACTACTTGTATGTGGTTCGGTGTACTATTTACACGGACCACAAGAGCTTGAAGTACCTAATGGATCAGCTTAACCTAAATGTGCGCCAGAGAAGATGATTGGTCATGGTTAAAGATTACGATTGTGAGATTCTGTATCACCCGGGGAATGCTAATGTGGTAGCCGATGCCCTGAGCCGCAGGGTAGAGAGTGCCCCGATTCGGGATATATGAATGAGGATGATAGTGATGACTCTGGTATTGGATACCCTTCGAGAGGCCTAAGCGGAGGCCATGAGACCAGAGAACTGCAAGAAGAAGCGGGTGATCGGCTAGATATCCAAGTTTGTGATGGATAGCCAGGGGCTCATGAACTTTCGAGGTCTGATTTGGGTGCCTTATACAGGCAGAGCTCGTAGCACTCTGATGGAGGAGGCATAGAGGTCGAGATTTTCGATCCACACCGGGGCTAGTAAGATGTAATTGGATCTAAAAAGAGATTTGGTGGCCCTTCATGAAGAGGGATGTCGTGTGGGTAGTAGAGAGGTGCTTGACCTGCCGTCGGTTCAAGGTAGAGCACCAGCGTCCACATGGTCCATTGTAGCCTTTTGAGATTCCCCAGTGGAAGTGAGAGCAGATCTCGATGGACTTTATCACCAAACTATCGAGAACGGCACGTGGGGTTGACGCAATCTGGGGGATTGTGGATCGGTTGATGAAGAGTGCTCACTTCCTTGCTATTAGTGAAGGCTCTTCTGCAGAGAAGCTGGCCGAGATTTATGTGAGAGAGGTGGTATCTCGGCATGGAGTACCAATCTCGATTGTGTCAGATTGAGACGTGCATTTTACTTCCCGGTTTTGGAGGAAATTTCATGAGGAGTTAGGCATGCGTTTGCATTTTAGCACCGCATACCATCCGCAGACAGAAGGGCAGAGCGAGCGGACGATCCAGATGCTTGAGGATATGCTTCGAGCATGCGTTATGGATTTCGGTGGGAGTTGGGATTCATACCTACCCTTGGCTGAGTTTTCCTATAACAACAGCCATCACTCGAGCATCGGTATGCCTCCCTTTAAGCTTCTTTATGGGATGAGATGTCGTACTCCCATCTACTGGGGAGAGGTGGGGAAAGGAGTTATAGGCGGCACTGAGATAGTGTTGAAGACGACCGAGCAGATTCAGCAGGTCTGACAGAGGTTGCAAATGGCTTAGAGTCTTCAGAAGAGTTACGCAGACCGACGGCGATTCGAGCTTGAGTTCCAGGTTGAAGATTTTGTGCTTCTGAAAGTTTCCCCTTGGAAAAGGAGTAATTCGGTTAGGAAGCGGGGCAAGTTAGGGCCTCGATATATTGGACCTTTCAAGGTGATTGCCAGGGCAGGCAAGGTAGCATATCAGCTGGAGCCACCTAAGGAGTTGAGACAGATCCATAACACCTTCCACGTGTCCCAGTTGCAGAAGTGTGTGGCTGATGAGACAAAAGTAGTACCATTAGAGGACATTCATGAGGATGCGAGCCTGAATTACATCGAGAGGTCGATCGCGATCCTATATCGGAAGGTGAAGGTTCTGAGGAACAAGAAAGTGCCTCTGGTTCAGGTCCAATGGCAGCATCGGAGGGGGTCCGAGTTGACTTGGGAACCGGATTCGGAGATGCGGGAGCAGTACCCCGAGTTATTTGCAGAGCAAGACTTAGAGGGCGAAGTCTGATTCTAGTGGGGGAGAATTATAACATCGTAGAATTCAGGTATATTCCTTTGATCCTTTTCTTTCCTCAAGTTGTCAAAGACAGCCCTTGAAAACAATGCTTGGCTTTTGAGTATGTTGGGCGTAAGGGAGAGTACGCTACGCGTACTCGTGGGCGTATTCTAGACGCGGAGACTACCCAATACACTGGGTATACCATAGTCTACATTGGGCGTACTAGGTTCAGATTGAAACCCTAAATGTGGGGATGAGCCCTATATAAGGAACATATTGGCCTCACATTTAGCCAGCATTTCCAGAGAGTAAAGCCCTAAGAGAGCAAACCCTTGTTCTAGAGCTTGTGTGCTTGTGGTTGAGCTTGATAGTTTTCTTGTGTGCTTTGGAAGAGAAGAAGGTGACATTCAAGAAGCTAGAGTTGGAGTGCAAACCTTGGATTTGAGCTTTCCAGAGGTTGGAGCATCAATTTAAGGTAAAAAGCTCAAAGCTTTCCTAGCCTTTTTATATTTGTGCTTTATGGACCATTTCTAGGGTTTTTGTCCCAAAGGTGGAGACTTTATGAGTAAAGGAGCTCCATAGACCATGATCTGCCCATATACAGTGTATAAAGTGTCATAGATCCATAAAAATCGAATCTTGGACGTTAGGAGTGAGCCATGCATGATATATGAGCTCTTTAGTGAAGGAAGCGGTGTGTTTTGGTTGATGATGACCTTTAGAGCCATGCAAAGGCGTAAAGTCTTCGACTTTATGGATTAGGAGGGTGTAGGGGGTCAAGATCTGTATTTTGAGCCACGGTCTTAACTGATTTAGACCATAAGTGAGTTAATATTGAAACCGGGACATATGCTGAGCGTAAATCCCAATACGCGGGGCGTAGGGTTCAATCAGCCTGATATCAGTGTAGTGGTCAAGTATGCCCATCATAGGGATCTGATATGCGCCGCGTACTTCTTAGGGTTAACTTTCATTGACTTTTATGGTTTAGTCAACAAGTGGACTTTTGGACCATTGGAGGGGTAGAATGGTATTTTACCCTTCTAAGAGAGCATAGGAAGGGAGTACTCTAGCGTTTGAGAGCCATTATTAATTAGATATGGTTTCTGTATATGTTTAGGCGGAGGCTAGATCAGTGTTTTGAGTTCGAGATCATTCGATTTTACCCAAGGCGAGTCTTCTCACTATACATTACCTAGGGTGGTATTTATATGTGGACCAGAAGGTCATATGTGTTTGTTTGAGATTATGTGTATTGTGATTATATATGCTATGTGCTATTTTGACCGAACCGGAGGGTTCAACAATTTACGAGACCATAGATTTCTCAACCAGACCGAACCGGAGGGTCCAACGAGCTTGACCAGACCAGAGGGTCCAACGAGCTTCAAGACTAGAGGGTTCCACTGAGACACACTGACCAGAGGTTCATACAAAGTATAGCCTCGAGTGGCGAATTGTTGTATGTGGTATTTTGGGGAAGTCACTAAGCATTAGTGCTTACTGTGTTGTTTGTTATGTGTTTTAGGTACCCGGAGGATCGCGGGAAGGCACCGACGTGATTGTACGTACACTCGAGATCTGGAGTTATGTTTGTGGATCCTGTATTTAAACAATTGTTTTGAAAACTTGTTGATTTTGAGAATTAATGTTGAGACATGTGTTTTTATGAATATTAAAAATGAAAATTTGGTTTGAAAGATCCTGTTGTTACAAGTTGGTATCAGAGCCTTGGTTTGAGGCATTCGAATACACCTTCGGGCACATCTGAACTTAAACTGAGGATTTGAGAAAAGTTTTCAAACAGAAACGATTTTTCTAAAAAGAGTAAAGGATTCAAAAGAGCAGAAAGGAGCAGTGTGTATAATTAGCCAGTGCCCGAACGGTGATTTCCCAAAATACCCTTACATTATGTGTTATGAGATATTATAAAATATGTTATGCATGCTAGAGTAGGCTAGGTATTCATACTTAGGACTAGAGTGGCCTGATTTGTGTCGCCTTAGCCTAGGAGTTACTGCTACTTTGAATTACTTCGAGTGTGAGTAGGTAGCAGAGAGGAGCTTATGAGAGGTCTACTCGAGGTAGCCTGCATTCATCAAGATATAGAGTACTTGTGATCCGGGATCCTAGGAAGAGGACTTGGGGTGAACGCTGATGTGGTGTGGAAGGTAGTATAAGGCCTATACTACTAGAAACACCGGGTCAGTGAGCAGTACAAGTAAGAATCCTTAGGGTACTAAGGAACAAGTAGGGTTGAGTGATCGAGTGCAGCGAGTCTCTGATTTCTTTTGTGTTGTTTTTCAGAGACATCATGGTGAGTACACGCCACACTCTAGAGAGCAGTAGTGTTAGCGATGATGAGATTCGCATGATGATTCATGATGAGGTGGCTGCAGCCATTCGAGCTGAGATACCAGAGATATTTGGGTCTATCAAGACCACGCTGATTGAGACATTTAATGAGTAGTATGCTGCTCTTACCAATGTTGTTGTTGCTGCAGCCAACGCAGCCGTCGCCGCTGCTAGGCCACAGGGGGTGACTCGTTGCTGTACCGGGAGTTCAGCAACACGAAGCCACCAGAGTTTGATGGGACTGAGGATTCGATAGAAGCGATGAGCTAGATCGCTGACATTGAGGGATGTTTCTTCACATGTTCTTGTCGGAGCATATGAGAGTATGGTTCGTGCTGAACCAGCTTCGGTTGGGAGCGAAGGACTGGAAGGAGTTTGTGATAGCTGACTTTTCTACTGCAGAGCTTACAGCGGTAACTTGGGAGAGGTTCACCGCTTTGTTCCGAGACGAGTATGTTCCCCCGGTGGACAGGGAACGGTTGGCCTAGGAGTTCTTGTCCCTCAAGTAGGGAATTGAGTCTTTGACTGTGATCACCTAGATGTTTCATGAGAGGGCGTTGTTTTGCCCTGAGCACGTATCTACCGAGCAGGCACGTATGAGTCGATATCTGAGTATCTTGAGGAGATACATTCGTGAGTTTGTGGTGAAATCGACATACCGAACATTTTCCGAGCTCCAGGAAAATGCTCAGAAGAGGGAGATTGAGCTGGAGTCTTAGGCCAGGGAGGAGGCGGAGTCTCATAGGAGGGATAGGTGGCTGACACAGTCCTAACCGGCGGCCAAGCGGGCAAAACCCGCTGATTCGAGATCAGGAAGTCAGAAGGGCCGCACTTGTGGGAAGTACGGCAAGAGCCATGATGGAGTTTGCAGATCAGGTGTGTGTTACAAGTGCGGGAAGGAGGGGCATATTGCGAGGGATTGCCCCAAGGGACTTTCGGTTTGCTTCCATTGAAACCAGACTGGCCATCGGAAGGCCCAGTGCCTGTAGTTACTTCAGGGAATAACGTAGGGATATGTGCCTCCTACAACTCGAGCTATAGAGTGTCGGCCCGTGAAGACCGAGGCAACGAAGGCTCGCGACAAAGCCTTCTAGTTGACAACAGAGGATGTCCGTGCATAACCCGATGTTGTGGCTGGTATGTGATCTTTTGCTTATTCTCTTGTTTATATATTATGTTTAATTGTGATATGTTTAAGTATGTTTCTTGTGAGTTATGTACCTGCTTTGGTGTTGTTTGACTCGGGTGCGAGTCGATCTTTCGTGTCTCTAAAATTTAGTCGCCACATCAGTATCCGACCTGAGGCGTTGAGTCGTCCTTGGAGAGTCTCCATAGCTGATGAGCATGCTGTTTTTGTGACTGATGTGATCCGGGGATGCATGCTTTAGATTTTTGGAGTCGGGTTTTCGATAGATTTGGTACCTATCGCGATGGGCTATGTCTGTTTCATTGTGGGCATGGACTGGTTGAGTCGATTCGGAGCCATGATCGAGTATGAGCGACAACTGGTGACCATCCGACACCCTAGTGGGGGAGTACTTACTGTGTTCCATGAGGGTACCCGATCTAGGTCAACATTTTGTTTGGCTGCCCGAGCAAGGCAAAGCTTGCAGCAGGGTTGCATGGGTTTTCTTGGCGTACGTGTCGGATACACAGGATGTTTCAGAGAGATCGAGTACTGTTGTTGAGGTTCGGGTGGTTAGAGAGTTCCCGGACGTTTTCCCCGAGGAGTTACTGGGTGTGCCTCTCGAGAAGCAGGTGGAGTTTCGCATTGATTTTCTCCGAGAGGCGGCACCTATCGCCAAGCCACCCTATCGCCTTGCGCCACCAGAAATGCAGGAGTTATTCTCGCAGCTTCAGGAGCTGTTGGGAAAGGGATTTATTTGGCCGAGTAGTTCGTCGTGGGGAGCACCTATCCTTTTTGTCAAGAAAAGGGATGTTTCACACTGGATGTGAAGTGATTATCGGGAGTTGAACAAGCTGACGGTCAAGAACCGTTACACATATACACAAGTATGGGTAATTTCACATACTAGGCACAAATACACAATTTTTTGTAAATAATCTTGAAATTAAGGTGAAAGGTACCTATGGTTGCCGAAAATCAACAATGGTGACCGGAAAATCATGCCAGAGTCAAAAACGCCAAAAACTGGAAAATATCATTATTTAGAAATTAATGCCGAATATAAGTTGAAAATCGAAGTTAAATGAGAAAAAAAAAATAGAGAAATGATGAAAGAGATGCTCACCGTTGCAGGTGAAGCTTTCAAATCGCCGATAGTAGCCGAAATTAGGTGGCAAACACCGGTTGTGGTTGCTGACCGATAGTTGAAGGCGAAGGAAGGGAGAAGTTTATACTAAGCAACGATCGCCGGTGGGAGCTCGAGAAAGAACATGCGAATCTGAAGGAACAAGCAAGAAGAAAGAAAGGGATACTGATGATGGGTCTTATTTCATCGACCTTTAGTTGCGCCGATTTGTTATTAGCGGCGACAATTTTGTATTAGCAGCGACATCAAATGAGGGAATTGATCCCGCTTCTTTTTTTCATGAGTTTTAGCGGCGACAAAATGTCGCCGGTATTGAAGTTGTGCGAGAAGATAACCACAAATTCGGATCTTAGAGCATTACCACCAACGCTATTAGCGGAAGCACAGAGCTTTAGTTGTGACTCAAGCTTGAGTCGCCGTTAAAGTTCCGTGTCGCCGCTATTAGCGTCGCCGGTAATGACTAGATTTCTTGTAGTGTGGTAAATCATAGTGATGAATATACCGTCGCTTTCATCATCGGGCGAGTCGAAAGGATCCATAATTTTTTTCCTTTCATCATCGGGCGAGTCGAAAGGATCCATAATTTTTATTTTGAAAAATGTAAAAAATATATAAGAACGAAATATATTTATAGGTAAATATTTTGATATATTTTTTTTAAACATGTAAAAAAATGTATGAGAATGAAATACATTTATAGGTAATTTTTTTTTTTAAAATAGTGTGACCGTTTGTCAACGGTCAATGACTTGAGCGTTCTTTTGCTCGTTTCCTCCGTTGGTAATGGCAACGAGATTCAATGGCAACCGGATCTAACGTGAAGGAGAGGGGGAGGTGTTCTCCCGTTACAACGCCGTTTTTGATGCTCCACGTCGGCAATGACAGCGTTATTAGGCCCATACCGTATCGTTTTACAAAAATATTTATAACGCTAAACAAAAAAATAAAAAAGCAATGATGATGATTATAAAAAAGAATACTTTTAAATGTAAAAAAATAGTTCACCTTTCTAAAGATACGAGTAGAAACAAAACCAATAACGTACACTACTTATTTTTGACGTTTTACAAAAACAAAGACCAGAAGGCAACAGTCCATCTGTGGCCAAATTAATTTCATAATCAATGAGTCATTGTTTTGACAGGAAACAAAAACGTTTCAACGATCCAAGTGCCCGATGATGGTATCATAAATCTCCCTTTCACGCTTGTGTCCCCCTTGATATAATACCTAGCCATATCTGAACCTCCCGAAACCAAAATGCCAGACTACTTACCTTTTGAAATCCAAGTTGAAATCATTAAAAGACTTCCAGTTAAGCCATTGCTTCAATTCAGATCTGTCTCAAAACGATGGAAAATTTTGATCGATAGTTCCAAGTTTATTGCTGCTCACACCGTTGGCCAGACTCATTTAAACCGTCTTCTTGTATGGTATGAAGATTGCTACGTAGATCTTGGAAAAACTGGGAAAAAATTGTTTCATTTGTTGATGATGAGACTTTAGAGTCGATTTCTATTCGCCAGGAGATTGATCCGACTACTCTTGGGCTTTCTAAACAATTTAAGGATTTAAGAGTTGTTGGCAGCTCTCATGGATTGTTGTGTTTGTACTATTCTGATCGAGATCGTTCTTGTTACAAATCTGGAACAACGATGGTTGTTCTTTGGAATCCTTCCATTAGAAAATCCCTTGGCATAGTTGTGCCTCGTGTGTTAGGTTGGGATTGAAGAATTTGGTGAATATGGGTCAGATGCAAATAAGCTGATTGTGTCATTTGATATAAATACCCAAGAAATTAGTCTGATAGACTTACCTGATTGTTTTGCACATCAATCTTCCATGGAATTTTCCATTTCTAAGGTAAAGGGTTCTCTTGTGCTGCTTCAATACAGTACAAACAATGAGAAACAAGAGTGTCATATGGATGATGAATACTGGTGTTCCGATTTTATTTACAATGTTGTTTACCATTAACGCACCATATGGAACTATGAACATTTTGGGATTTATGAAGAATGGTGGAGCTATGATGGAAGTGCATGAAGAATTTGGAGAACCAGCTCTATTTGTATTCTATGATCTCTGTTACAAAGACTTGAAGCATACTACTTTTGAAGCAAAATATGGATCATTTTTTGTTGACTCATACACGGAAACGCTACTTTTGCTTAATCACCCAGATTCTAGTGTTTTATCTATCGTTAACTAAAGACGAGCCAGTGGCTGCATTGAAAAATCTGCAGCAAATAAGCAATCTGTTTAGGAGAAGAATAAAATAAGTATTCTATTTCATGAGGAAGAGGCCAAGCTTTTAAACTAGTAGTAACCACTTTCGTTTTTTGTACCTGTTCGTCAATGTGTTAATGTTGAAGACATCCCAGTTTTGAATTCATAGTTGCATCGATGTGACAATTCCACAATATATGGAAATTATTATTTTATATTTACTCTTATATATGACAAGATTATACGCAACTTAATATTTTCTAGCAACCAGTTTGTTCCGTTGACAGAATATCGTTTTGTTAACGTTAAGCTAATCTTGTAGATGATTGACTAAAAGTGTTGGGTTTTTTCCATTGGGTTTGCTGTAGTTTTTTAGTAAAAATATTTCGTATATACATATTTTTGCTCTTTGAGCTATTTCTGTATAACTTGCTATGTTGATTGCTTTTAATGCCTGCAGGGTTTTATGGACTGTGTACGGTGTACCTATAATTATGTGAATTTTACTATTTTCTTATATTGCATTAAGGCTTATTCTTGAACAGTTGTCACTCATAGAATCTTTGGTAACATCATCGATAAGTTCTGATTATCTAACAATCAGCAACATAATTCTAACTTATCAGTGATGGAATTGGCAAATTTAGCAATACTAGAGCGATGAAATGTCAGTAGAGGGTTGTTATGTAGTAGTGTATGAAGCAAGTTCTTTAGAATTAACCAGGTGTATCAGAGACAAAACCACCTGACATATATTTATGTAGAAGTTTGTTATGTTGTAGTGTCTGAAGTAACTTCTTATTAGCCATATGTATCATAGACAAAACCACTTGACATATTTTGCGACTATTGTAGCTAATCAGTTGATATTTAAGGGTTAAATAATGTCACTGTCTATCTGATGGGTTTTCTAGGTTCCAAAATAATAAATGAAATGTGATTTGCACAGTGGAACTTCACATAAACAATTATGCACTCATTCAACCTAAAGATCTATGGATTTTCTCATAATAGCAACATACTTTGAAAAACCTAAACTAATCTATGTAAATCGAAAATCACATAGAAAAAACACATACATTTTACTAGAATCCAATGTAGCAACCAATTCTCTTGAGTTCTACAAATGCTCCATGGAAAGCAAACTTCGGTAATGCGACCGCCTCTAATGGTTCAAGAGGAGAAAGGATGAAGGAATAAAATTTTGTTCTCTATTTCATAGATAGAGAGAGCCACGAAAATTAGATACCCAAGGGTTCTATTTATATTTTAAATAACTTGCAGACATAACAAAGATTTCAATAATTAAATAATATATTTAATTACAAGTTCAAATCCTCTTCTTATATGCTATCATGAGGCTTCCAGAAACCCTAGAAGGTCCTCCAAAAGCATTATTGAATTGGGTCTTTTGTTCAACTATTGAACAATTACAATTCACCAATTGCACATTTAATTAATCCTAATTTATCATGAATTAGTTTCAGATTAATTCAGATTAATAATTAATTAATTCCAATCATTTCTAATTATTCAAAATTAATTATTAATTTACTATTTCAAATTAGTATATTAATTATATAATATATTAAAAACTCATTTTATCTTTCTTCTAATATTAATTCTAGTTATTTTTGGTTATGATAGCAACCCAAAAAGAACTTTATTTTTATTCATTAAGTTTACACCAATTTAATTAAGACCTTAGAGGCCTTAATCCAACACTACCATCTTTTAGTTTTGATTTTATTTGAAAAGAGATAGATAACCTTTTTTCCCGGGTTGCACTTATTAAACATCACACGTTGGATTGAGAATATCCACCTAGAATCCACATGTATATTTTAGTTTTACTTTTTTGTTAAATTAAGAAAATTAAAACTTAAAAATTAAAATAACCTAAGTATCTTCATCTTCCTCTACATGATTCCTTGTGTTCTATTTTACGCCTTCTCTTCCTTACGTGCACCTGATGTTTGACCATTGGAGTGTGAACGGTGGTTCTTTCGCAAATGGTGGATTGATTTCAGATAAAGGTTGCTTCATCCATTACTTTTTCTTTCTAGAATGTCTCAAAATGTCTCTCTCCTCCAAGAGCATCTCTTGGATTTCGAGGGTCCTGTGCGGAAAAAATGGACACTATATATATATATATATATATATATATATATATATATATATATATATATATATATATATATATATATGCCAAATTTGTTAATACTGTGATAAATCCATAAATATTATAAAAACAATCAAAATAAAATAATGATAATACAATATTTAATCTCACATAGTTACATAAATCATAAGGATCTCATGACATTATTAATGTCAAAGTTGTTCTCTAACTCTTCATAATCAATACTATTCAACATATAATTCTTAATAACTACCCTTCTCGATCCAATAAATCTTTTTTGTTACATTGTGGACAACAAGTAGTACAATTACAACCTATGAATGCAGGTAATAAGTTTTAACTTTCGATATGCTATAATAGACTTATTTATATTTAAATTAAGTATACGGGTTTACTTATTATTTAAAAATCATGTTTTATGATTAAATTAAATAGATGGGTGTTAAATGTCATAAGAAAACTAAATTGCGAATGAAATTGATTAAAATTATCAAAAGATGTATTTGGAGTCTTGAAAGGAGGGGGGGGGAGTTTTTATAGGAAACTACAATCGAAAAGAAAATAAGAGACATTGTGTTGTAAGGAAACAAAGCATTACTTTAGGTTTAAATAATGTTACTTCACTTTGAAAAGAAAATGATGACTAACATCCTTTGTATCAGCAAAGAAATGACGACGGAAGGTGATTGTACATGACTTGATCACATCAATTGGAAATAAAAGGATTAAGGGTGAAACTCCTAACAATGTGAACTAAAAAATGTTTTTTTTATTATTTACATAAAATATTATATCTATTGTATATTGCGTTGAGACACATGACTTACTGGTCAAAGTCAAAGCCCTCAGTCAAGGTCAACAGTCTATGTTGACCCCAACTCGCCGAGCACCATTGGCTACTCGCCGAGTTCCTTGAAGTACAATCCAACTCGCTGAGTCATCGAGGTGACTCGTCGAGTTCTTTTGATTCTCGTTCGAACTTTAAGGCCACTCGTCGAGTTCCCTCCTTGCAACTTGATGGATACACACTCATAATATCCAAGAGGAAACCCATCCGACTCACCGAGTTGTTCTTTAACTCGCCAAGTCTTATGGCGATCTTCATTGGACTCACCGAGTTATTCATCCAGCTCGTCGAGTTCACGGCCATCTTCATGTGACTCGTCGAGTCAACCTTGCAACTCGCCAAGTCCAATTAGTCCTTTTATCATGCAGACAACTTTTAAGCCATGGCAAGGCCCAAAATTGTAGATCCAGCTTCCTTAGGCCTGCTTATCACGTAAAGTTGCAAACTTTACGTGCAAGCAAGGCTCCAATGACTCAAAAAGCCCAAAGTATGCTTGAAATGGGGTTTTACACTTAGGGAGAGGCTCAAACTTGCCAAAGCTAAGAACTTTATGGTCCTTCAATCCATAGAGAGTTCAGATATGAAGTTACAACTTCAGATCTTGGCTCATACACCAGGAAATGACTTTACAACCCAACCAAGAACCCTAATCTCCAACCAAGGAGGTCTAGAACGAAGAAGAAAGGAAGATAACAGCTTGATACCTTCCAAAGAGATGACAACTGAAGTAGATCCGGATTTTGCCCAAGCTCCTTGCATCAAACCACTTGCTTCTCTAGCTATTTTCACCAAAAATCCTCTTCCAAGGCTTCAAACACACACAATGGGCACATACACACATATTAGGATTTGCTAAGAGACTACAAAGAGTCTGAAAGAGGTTTATGTTCCCTTAAATAGGGTGCATAACCCTAGGATTTAGTGTTTCAGCTGCCAGCTCCTACTCACCGAGTCCCAATATGGACACGTCGACTAGGTTACTTAACCCCCAATCCTTCCCGCTACTACTCGACGAGTAGATCGACCGACTCGTCGAGTAGGGCTTAACCCAATAACTCATATTTAGACAATACCTGAGAATCGGGGCATTACAACTCTCCCCCACTTAAACAAGACTTTGCCCTGGAAGTCCGCTGGAATAAACAATGTCAGGTAATGCTCGCGCATCTCCGCCTCCGGCTCCCATGTCCACTCAGATCCCTTCCGATGTTCCCACAGTACCTTTACTAAAGGTATTTTCTTGTTCCGCAGAATCTTCTTCTTCCTTTCCAAAATAGCCACTGGCCTCTCCACATAGTTCATGTAACACCCAAAGTTTCGAAGACCAAGAAAGGAAAGAAAACCCTAAGTTTAGGGGTCGACTCGGCGAGTCTAAGGAGGGACTCGGTGAGTCCGAGCGGGATCCGGGTCGGGGAGTAAGTGACCGACTCGGCGAGTCGACCAGGGTGACTCGGCGAGTCTGGTTTGTGCGTGGAAAACCCTAAATTCGGGACTTAGGGCCTATATAAATGTCTTAATCTTCTTCCCAGGGTTCCTTACTGCCTCTTTAGCCCTGGATATCAAACCCTAGCCGTCATATCTCCTAGTTGAGCCTTGGAAGGTGCTTTAAAGCTTGGAAAAGGAAGAAGGAACTTGGAGGAGCAAGAAGGAGCTATAGATCTGGGATTGTGAGTTCATTTTGAGCACTTGGAGATAATAAACTAGTTCCTGGACCCTTTTTGCACCTAGATCTATGTGTGGTTGTTGGGGCTCTTTTGCCATAATGTTATTATTTTGGGTTAGAAGCCGGATCTGGAGTTGCTACTTCAGATTCAAGTGTTTTAGGGCCTGGGGAAGCATAAAGTATCAGTTATTGTGTTGATTTTGAAGTCCCTTGGCCTTACACCCTAGTTAATGGCGTATCTTGCCTAGATCTCCTTCTCTACACGTAAAGTTTGCAACTTTACGTAAGGAATAGACCTTAAAAGAGTGGATCTACAGTTTGGAGTCCATGCATGACTCAAAGGTCCTCTGCTTGTATGTAGAACCGAATGGACTCGGCGAGTCCTTCGAGTGGACTCGGTGAGTAGCTTGAAGATGAGGAGGAACTCGACGAGTAGGATGAACAACTCGTCGAGTCGGATGAAGTTAGGCATGGACTCGGCGAGTTGGATGAGCAACTCGGCGAGTTGGTTGAAGATTGTCTAGGACTCGGCGAGTCTGTTCTTGGACTCGGCGAGTCAGATCGCGAAAACCCTGAACCCTTCGAGTCGAGACCCGAATCAGTGAGTCGGGTGGTGACTTAGCGAGTTGGACAGGACAGGACTTGGAACTGGTTGGACTCGGCGAGTCATGGACTGACTCGGCGAGTCGGGTCGCGAATAAGAAAGACCCTGAGTTTATGAACTCGGCGAGTCTTTAGGAAGACTCGGCGAGTAGGGTTGACCTGGAAGGTTGACTTTGACCAGAGTTGACTTAGTTGACTGTCAGACTAAGTGTTATATGTATATTGATAGCTCGGAGAGCTGGAGGAGCAGCGGATCAGGGGATTGTCGAGTAGCAGCCAGAGATTTATCAGTAGGGTTCAGCAGTCTCAGGTGAGTTTCCTTCCAGTAGGGACGGGTCTAAGGCCACAATGCCGGCCCGTCCAGTTAGCAGTAGTTTCCGGACTTTGGCCCGATGCAGTAGTTAGTATGTTTGATGCCTTCGTGGCTCAGACAGGATTTATGTGCTATGTTTTATGTGTTATGTGTTATGTGTTCCGGGCTACGGTCCGATGTGGTATGCAGTATACGTGTTCATGCTAGTTGATATGTTATGCTATGCTATGTTCAGTCAGTTAGCCCGGACTTCGGTCCGATGCAGGGGGCAAGGCCCCAGTTAGCCCGGACTTCGGTCCGATGCAGGGGACAAGGTCCCAGTCAGTCTCCGGACTTCGGTCCGATGCAGGGGGCAAGGCCCCAGTTAGCCCGGACTTCGGTCCGATGCAGGGGACAAGGTCCTAGTCAGTCTCCGGACTTCAGTCCGATGTAGGGGGCAAGGCCCTAGTTAGTCCGGACTTCGGTCCGATGCAGGGGACAAGGTCCCAGTCAGTTTCCGGACTTCGGTTCGATGTAGGGGGCAAGGCCCCAGTTAGTCCGGAAACTGGTCCGATGCAGTGGGCAAGGCCCAGTATGTGCTTTATATGTTTTTGTATGGTATGTGTTAGATTGGGGGAGCTCACTAAGCTTCGTGCTTACGGTTTTCAGTTTTGGTTTCAGGTACCCAGTTTTCAAAAGAGGAGCTCGGGGAGATTGCAGTGCACACACCGTAGTCAGTTAGCCTGGGAATGTTCGACTCTGATAATGATATTATGTTTTGAATTAATACTCGAGAATTTATGTTATGACTTATGATACAGTTTTTATAAATACGATTCTAGTAATGCTTTTAAAGAAATTTTTGGTCGTGATTTTTGGGTCGTTACAAGTTGGTATCAGAGCCTTGGTTTGAGGGATTCAGATATGCATTCGAGTGTATTTGAACTCAAACTAAGGACACGATAAAGGATTTTCAAAAGAAAAACATTTTTGAAAAAGGGTTTTGGAAAAAGAACATAGAAAGAAAAGATTTTTGAAAACGAGAAAAGGGTGTGGTGCATGCAATCAGCCGAGCTCAAGTAACTACTCCCAATTTACCCATACAAGTTATGTTATTATTTTCAATATCAGTTTCAGTATCAGTTTCAGTTCAGTTTCAGTTCTAGCTTCAGTAGAACAGCATGCTAGAATAGGACTAAGGATCTAGGATGATGCCTTATGTGCCTGCTTTATGTGTTCCAGCTTGATGAGAATTGCATGTTAGTAATGAGTAGGCAGTAGTAGGATAGCCTGTGCAGGTTATGCCTGATAGCATGAGCTTAGCATTGTATGCTAGTGCAGTTTCTTGTTATGAGAATTGTTTTGCCTGAGTATGTTTCCTTTATCCGAATGCTGCTTGCTTTGTGCTTTGTGGGACTCTGAGTGATGGGAGTTAGCCAATAGGTGAATACGTCGCATCACATGTGATTAGGGTTGGATAATCTAAGAGTGCTAGATTTGGCCCTACTGCGCAGCTCTTGTCTGAGTCCAACCGTTGTAGGGACGAGACTTTTACTCGAAGGATTATCCGAGCCTCATCACATGTGATGGTATTCAGGTGGTGGCTAATTGGCATTACAAGGAGGCCTTCAGCAGCTGAGGACTGTTTAGGTAGAGTTAGAGGTTCCCTAGGGCAAGCCTAGGATGAGAGTAGCAAAGATCAGTAGAAGAGTAAAGGGGACTTGGTGGAGTTAAGGTAACTCTTGAGGAAAGTACGGATAGATGTGGAAGGTAGTAGGGGCCCATACTACTGAAAGCAGAGGATCCGTACTCGATTCAAGAGGGGCCGAGGCGAAACCAAGGAACTAGTAGAGTATGTGAGAGATCCCTCAGCAGTAGTATGTAATTGATCAGGGATTGTTATATTTTCAGCATGGTGACGTTGCGCGAGATATCAGTTGGCAGTTCAGGTGCAGGGGAGGGGTCTGGCTCGGGCTTTAGAGCCGGGCAGCTTGATGATCAGATGAGGGATTTCATTTCCGCAGAGATTATGCACAACATCATCGATCAGACTCCAGTGATTTTCGGTTCAGTTAGAGAGGCTATTGTGGAGCTCATGGACAGTCATCTTGAGGCCTTTAGGGCCGGGTTAGTTTCAGGACAGATTGGGGCTCGTCTAGGTCCCGAATCTTATGGAGTTCAGGGATCCATCAGGGAGGGAGATCCCATTTCTAGTTTCTGCTATCGGGGGGCAGGGGTGTGTGGGGCATTCTGTCTCCATGAGAAACCATTGCATGATTGGATAGTTGAGGAAGTTTCGCGAGCCATTCGCGAGGGTCTGCCAGACATGGTCGTGAGGATCACTGATAGATTGATAGTGAGGCTTCAGGATCAGACATCTGTTGTTCAGTCAGCAGACGTTACCGTTGGGGTAACACAGGAGCGAGAGTCGGGCAGGGAGTCGGAAGGGAAGAGGAAAATGGATGAGACTCAGGTTGCCACAGGTTCGAGTAAGAGGCCCAAGAGTTCAGATTTGAGAACGAGGAACTATCAGAGCCGCAGTCGATGCGGAAAGTGCGGAAGGACGCACATGGGTGTGTGTAGGCGTAGAAGTGGTGGCGATGCTGGGTGTTTCAATTGCGGCCAAATTGGTCATTTTAGCAGAGACTGTGTTGTTACCATCGCCCAGGGACTTGATCCGTTGTGTTTCCATTGCAGTCAGAGGGGCCACAAGAAGGCCCACTGTCCGAGTTTGTATTCAGCAGGGCAGGCGCCAGCTCCTGCCCTTGGAACTTCAAGTACCGTCAGTGGTTGTCAAGGCCGGGCAAGGGTGCCTACGGCTCGGAGCCAAGTTTCTCCGGTAGATTTTAGCAGGGATTCGAGCAGCATTGAGTAATGGAGGTATGTAACTTTGTGTTTGTCAGCTTATGTTATGATTATATTGTTATGGTTTCTGCATCAATTGTGGTATAAGTGTTGTGTTATGGAGTGGCTTGCTTGTGATTACGTCATATGCCATTTTCATACCTCGGATAATTGGTTGGTAGTTAGGGGATGTGCTCATATGGAGAAGTTTCGGGGATGCAGTAACTGTAGCATGGTAGGGAGAGATCTGGATCGTTTCGCTAGTTCGGAGTGGATAGTGGTTTGGATGGAATGGTCAAATTCCTACCTGGCGGGCTTGGGTTCCCCAGTAGAAGTTTTGGAATGGTAGTAAAGGTCGGGATCTCTTTTGAATGTGAAGCAGCAAGGGGTAAGCAGGATCGAAGTGGGGGAGAACCCTCCGGGTATACATGGATAAGAGTCACTCAGGATGAGTGCGCGGCCTCTGAGAAGAAGTGGTAGTAGCACAGTGCTGGATGGATTGAGAAGTTCAGAATTGAGAGTTCGAGAACTTTTACCAGCAGTGGGTTCATGTAATGGAGATGGTTAGAAACTGGTTAGGAATCCAGGATTTGAGGACCACCTGTAAAGACTCAAGTGAGTGGAATGAGGAACCCGAGAGCGGGCAACAAGAGATGTTTTGTATTAGTAGCCAGTGTATGAGGCAGCATGCAGGTTGCGTAGATTCAGGAGTTGGGAGGTTGGAAACTTCCCAACAATAGCTTCTTGTATCCGGATTAGTAGACAGTTGGGTTGGGAACCAAGTCGGAGAATTCCTCGACGAAGCACTAAGTATATCAAGGATATAAGATGTCGAGGATGATGCAGAATTCAAAGACTGAGGGCTGGTTTGAGAAATCGGGATGAAGAATCACTAGCGGGACTAGGGATAGTCAGGATGTCCTCGGGATGGTAGTAGTAGTGTTGTAAGCCTGCGGAGGTAGCCGTAGCATTCACTAGCAGTCAGATAGTAGTAGAGTGTTGTAAGTCTGCGGGGGTAGCCGTAGCGTTCACTAGTAGTCAGATAGTAGTAGAGTGTTGTAAGCCTGCGGGGGTAGCCGTAGCATTCACTAGTAGTCAGATAGTAGTAGAGTGTTGTAAGTCTGCGGGGGTAGCCGTAGCATTCACTAGTAGTCAGATAGTAGTAGAGTGTTGTAAGCCTGCGGGGGTAGCCGTAGCGTTCATTAGCAGCCAGATAGTATTTGAGACTTGTGAATCCGCGGGTGTAGCCGTGGCTTTTATCAGATTGGTAGCAGCATGAGCGCGTGGCTGAACGCGGGAATGTAGTAATTCCCACCCGTTCGGGTGCAACGGTGGGAATATGGGAATCCACGGATTAGATTCGGATTTCCCAAATGGTTCAGTTATGGCTAAGTCAGCGAATCTTGGCTATAGATCGTCACATCAGTTATGAGATCAGAGTAGCAGTGGACCGTTGAGGTTCGGGTATGTTAAGGGCTACCGTCAGTCTGGGAGCCATCATGTTATTAGTCATAGAATGGATGATGTTAGGATGCGAAATATGGACCCGATCGGTTGGATCGGAAGGTTGTTAGAGCCACAGTGACAGGATAACTAGTGGAAACTAGTCCTTGAGGAAGATTTCATTCAGAAGTCGTGGAAGCAACTAAGGGAGGAGTCCCTTGACTCCACAGTTGGACTTGAGTTTAGTGTTTCAGGCAGCTCAGTGTTTCAGCCAGTTTAGTGTTTCAGGCAGCTCAGTGTTTCGGCCAACTCAGTGTCTCAGACAGCTCAGTGATTCAGCCAGATCAGCGTTTCAGGCAGTTTAGTGTTTCAGGCAGGTTCGGTATTGCAGACAATTCAGTGTTTGAAAGGTTTCGGAGTTTTGGGTCAGTATTGTATTTGAGTTGGAATACTAGTGTTGACGGTATAGTTGGTTGATGTGGAAATGGCAAGTCTCTCTCAGCAGGATCAGTTGAGCCTTCGGCCGAGTATAAGTGACATGTAAAGATAGCTAGGCAAGTAGCTTTTCTTCGGGATGAAAGACTCGAGTTAGTAGGAGTTGAGTAATCAGATGGGATATAAGCAAGCTATTCCCAGCAACATCGTTTCAGTATGAGCGGAAGAATGGATAGAACAGTTATAGATAGTCGAAGTATTTTCAGGAGTCGCTGGAAGCGACTAGGAGATTGCGAAGGGGTGTAGTAACCGGTAGGGTTCGGTAACCCAAATATGGAGACGTCAGTAAGGACCGGGGGTGCTCGGCACCAAGTTATGTCAGATAGGGGCGTCGGTGGTTGTTGGTGGTATTGACCCGTACTGGAATTGGCGGGGGTGATGGAGTTGGTGAAGTATAGGACCTTCACAGTTACAGAGAAATAGTTGGTTATAGAACCTTGCCTTGGGAAGGCAAGGGATTTGCGCAAGGACAGGAAGGGGCGAACCCCTATAGGTTCAGTTCAGTACTCGGTGAGTACCAGAAGGATTGCTGGTTGAGTAAGTTGGGTCTCTAGGATGTTCAGGGTCAGGGTTGACCCGAGGTGTTATCTGCAGGGATTAAGGTTAGTCGGAAGGATCGAGCAAAAGCCAGCAAGGGTAGGCAGCTGGTGTTGGTATAGTTGGTTGGGTTTAGAGGCAGCTCGCTGGCAGTGGGCCATAGCAGACTTCGAGGACGAAGTTTAGTTTAAGTGGGGGAGAGTTGTAACACCCAAAGTTTCGAAGACCAAGAAAGGAAAGAAAACCCTAAGTTTAGGGGTCGACTTGGCGAGTCTAAGGAGGGACTCGGCGAGTCCGAGCGGGATCCGGGTCGGGGAGTAAGTGACCGACTCGGCGAGTCGACCAGGGTGACTCGGCGAGTCTGGTCTGTGCGTGGAAAACCCTAAATTCAGGACTTAGGGCCTATATAAATGTCTTAATCTTCTTCCCAGGGTTCCTTACTGCCTCTTTAGCCCTGGATATCAAACCCTAGCCGTCATATCTCCTAGTTGAGCCTTGGAAGGTGCTTTAAAGCTTGGAAAAGGAAGAAGGAACTTGGAGGAGCAAGAAGGAGCTATAGATTTGGGATTGTGAGTTCATTTTGAGCACTTGGAGATAATAAACTAGTTCCTGGACCCTTTTTGCACCTAGATCTATGTGTGGTTGTTGGGGCTCTTTTGCCATAATGTTATTATTTTGGGTTAGAAGCCGGATCTGGAGTTGCTACTTCAGATTCAAGTGTTTTAGGGCCTGGGGAAGCATAAAGTATCAGTCATTGTGTTGATTTTGAAGTCCCTTGGCCTTACACCCTAGTTAATGGCATATCTTGCCTAGATCTCCTTCTCTACACGTAAAGTTTGCAACTTTACGTAAGGAATATACCTTAAAAGAGTGGATCTACAGTTTGGAGTCCATGCATGACTCAAAGGTCCTCTGCATGTATGTAGAACCGAATGGACTCGGTGAGTCCTTCGAGTGGACTCGGCGAGTAGCTTGAAGATGAGGAGGAACTCGACGAGTAGGATGAACAACTCGTCGAGTCGGATGAAGTTAGGCATGGACTCGGCGAGTTGGATGAGCAACTCGGCGAGTTGGTTGAAGATTGTCTAGGACTCGGCGAGTCAGATCGCGAAAACCCTGAACCCTTCGAGTCGAGACCCGAATCAGTGAGTCGGGTGGTGAATTAGCGAGTTGGACAGGACAGGACTTGGAACTGGTTGGACTCGGCGAGTCATGGACTGACTCGGCGAGTCGGGTCGCGAATAAGAAAGACCCTGAGTTTATGAACTCGGCGAGTCTTTAGGAAGACTCGGCGAGTAGGGTTGACCTGGAAGGTTGACTTTGACCAGAGTTGACTTAGTTGACTGTTAGACTAAGTGTTATATGTATATTGATAGCTCGGAGAGCTGGAGGAGCAACGGATCAGGGGATTGTCGAGTAGCAGCCAGAGATTTATCAGTAGGGTTCAGCAGTCTCAGGTGAGTTTCCTTCCAGTAGGGACGGGTCTAAGGCCACAATGTCGGCCCGTCCAGTTAGCAGTAGTTTCCGGACTTCGGCCCGATGCAGTAGTTAGTATGTTTGATGCCTTCGTGGCTCAGACAGGATTTATGTGCTATGTTTTATGTGTTATGTGTTATGTGTTCAGGGCTACGGTCCGATGTGGTATGCAATATACGTGTTCATGCTAGTTGATATGTTATGCTATGCTATGTTCAGTCAGTTAGCCCGGACTTCGGTCCGATGCAGGGGGTAAGGCCCCAGTTAGCCCGGACTTCGGTCTGATGCAGGGGACAAGGTCCCAGTCAGTCTCCGGACTTCGGTCCAATGCAGGGGGCAAGGCCCCAGTTAGCCCGGACTTCGGTCCGATGCAGGGGACAAGGTCCCAGTCAGTCTCCGGACTTCGGTCCGATGCAGGGGGCAAGGCCCCAGTTAGCCCGGACTTCGGTCCGATGCAGGGGACAAGGTCCTAGTCAGTCTCCGGACTTCAGTCCGATGTAGGGGGCAAGGCCCTAGTTAGTCCGGACTTCGGTCCGATGCAGGGGACAAGGTCCCAGTCAGTTTCCGGACTTCGGTTCGATGTAGGGGGCAAGGCCCCAGTTAGTCCGGAAACTGGTCCGATGCAGTGGGCAAGGCCCAGTATGTGCTTTATATGTTTTTGTATGGTATGTGTTAGATTGGGGGAGCTCACTAAGCTTCGTGCTTACGGTTTTCAGTTTTGGTTTCAGGTACCCAGTTTTCAAAAGAGGAGCTCGGGGAGATTGCAGTGCACACACCGTAGTCAGTTAGCCTGGGAATGTTTGACTCTGATAATGATATTATGTTTTGAATTAATACTCGAGAATTTATGTTATGACTTATGATACAGTTTTTATAAATACGATTCTAGTAATGCTTTTAAAGAAATTTTTGGTCGTGATTTTTGGGTCGTTACAGTTCAGGTGCTCATCGACCTGAATGTCATCGAACGATACCACTTCCTCCTGGTCCATAATGCATTTTCGTGATTGCGAAACATGAAATGTACTATGGATTCGACTAATTTCCTCCGGAAGCTCGAGTCTATAAGCCACCCTGCCAACCCTGGCGATAATCCTGAACGACCCAATGTAACGGGGACCTAATTTTTCCCCCTCTTCCTGAAGTGAATCACACCCTTCCAGGGTGAGACCTTCAGAAGCACCATGTCACCCACCTGAAATTCCATCTCAGATCGGCATCGGTCGGTATAACTTTTCTGCCGACTCTGAGCGGTATGCAGTCGCTGTCTAATCTGCTGTATCATTTCGGTAGTTTGCAGAAATACCTCTGTCCGACCCATCACTCTGTACCCAACCTCGCCCCAGCAGACTGGGTCCTACACTTCTGCCCATACAATAGCTCGAAAGGCAGGGCGCCAATATTGGAATGGTAGCTGTTGTTGTAGGCGAACTATCCAAGCGGTAGGTGGGAATCCCAACTCCCACCGAAATCAATAACGCATGCCCTTAACATATCCTCGAGGGTCTGAATGGTCCGCTCACTCTATCCATCAGTCTGAGGATGGAACGTTGTGCTAAAATGCAGTCTCATACCCAGTTCCTCGTGGAACTTCTGCCAAAAACGGGAAGTAAACCTAACATCTCGATCGGAAACGATAGAAACTGGAACCCCATGGCAAGAAACAATCTCTCTGACGTACAGGTCGGCCAACTTCTCTGCCGACGAACTCTCCCGTATGGCTAGAAAATAGGCACTCTTGGTCAATCAGTCCACGATGACCCATATAGCATCGAACCTCCTTGCCGTTTTCAGCAACTTCGTGATGAAATCCATCGCGATCCGTTCCCATTTCCACATAGGAATCTCCAGAGGCTGTAGCTTACCATGCGGCCTCTGATGCTCGGCCTTGACCATCCTACAGGTCAAGCACCTCTCAACAAACCAAGCGATATCTCGCTTCATGCCAGGCCACCAATAATTTGAACTCAAATCACGGTACATCTTGGTGGCTCCCGGGTGGATCGAAAAACGAAACTTATGAGCCTCCTCCATCACTATCTGTCGGACTCCTCCGGAAATCGGAACCCAAACCCGACCGTAACGGGTCAACAATCCGCGACTATCCTGAACAAACCGGGCGCTTTCGCCCTTAATCCTCTCCAACTTCTAGTTCTCTGGCTGCATGCCCTCAATCTGAGCATCTCTGATAAAACCCACCAATGGGGAATCCACTGCTATCCTCATACACCTGGCTGGAGTCGAGGACCCAGCTGACTTGCGGCTTAGAGCATCCGCCACCACATTCACTTTACCAGGATGGTAAAGGATCTCGCAATCATAGTCCTTGACCACATCCAACCACCTGCGATGCCTCATGTTCAGGTTCGGCTGATCCATGATGTGTCTCAAACTCTTGTGATTCGTGTATATAGTACAACGGACCCTATACAGATAGTGCCTCCAAATCTTGAGAGCGAAAACCACCGCTCCCAACTCAAGATCGTGCGTAGTGTATCTCGTCTCATGCGGATTCAACTGTCGCGACACGTAGGCTACCACTCATCCCCTCTGCATGAGGACTGCCCCCAAGCCTGTGATGGATGCATCACAAAATACCAAAAAATCCTCCACTCTCTCAGGGAGTGTCAACACTGGCGCCTCACATAAACACTTCCGGAGGGTCTCAAACGCCCTCTACTGCTCGGGGCCCCACCGAAAATCCAGCCCTTTCCTCGTTAGACGAGTGAGGGGTACGGAAATCTTGGAGAAATCACGAATGAATATCTGATAATACCCTGCTAAACCTAAGAAACTCCTAATGTCTGAGGGAGATTTCGGAGTCTCCTGCTGCATTACCGCCTCCACCTTGGCCGGATCGACCAAAATTCCCTCCTGGTTAATGAGATGTCCGAGGAACTGGACCTCTCGTACCCAAAACTCGCATTTCGAGAACTTGGCATACAGCCGTTCTCGCCTCAGAACCCCCAGCAGCTCCCTAAGATGCTCCTCATGCTGCTCTCGAGTCTTGGAATACACCAAGATATCATCTATGAACACAATGACCGAATGATCGAGCATCGGTCTGCAGACTTTGTTCATCAGATGCATGAACACCACTGGCGCGTTGGTGAGCCCAAACGGCATCACCACGAACTCATAATGACCATAACGAGTCCAAAACACGGTCTTTTCCAC
The DNA here is from genome assembly GCF_051521515.1 of Lactuca serriola. Lineage (NCBI taxonomy): Eukaryota > Viridiplantae > Streptophyta > Magnoliopsida > Asterales > Asteraceae > Lactuca > Lactuca serriola. Next base: position 29,735,819 of record NC_136409.1, read on the forward strand.
GTCTTCCTCCCTCACCCTGACCTAATGATATCCTGATCTAAAATCAATCTTGGAAAACCAAGACGCCCCTATAGCTGATCAAAAAGATCATCTATCCTCGGGAGTGGATAACAGTTCTTCATCGTTAACTTGTTCAGCTCCCTATAGTCAATGCACATCATGTACGAAACATCCTTCTTCCTGACGAAAAGGATCGGTGCTCCCCAGGGTGAACTACTCGGGACGGAAAACTGCTTACGCAGTAGTTCTTGCAACTGAGTTGACAACTCCTGCATCTCTGGCGGTGCCAGTCAGTACGACGCCTTAGTGATAGGGGCCACACCTGACACTAGGTCAATCCTGAACTCAACTTGCCTCTCAGGAGGCACTCCAGGTAACTCCTCCAGAAACACATCAGCAAACTCCCTCACCACTAGGACCTCAGAAACTGAGAGCTGCTCTTTAACCCCCGTATCTACAACATACGCCAAATAACTGGCACACCCGTGCTGAATATACTGTCGAGCCCTGGCTGCCAAACAAAACCCTGATCCCAACCTGGTGCCCTCCCCATGTACTACAAGCTCTCCCCTACTTGGGGTTCGAACCACTACCCACTTTCCCTCACAGTCGATCATGGCGCCAAAATGGCTAAGCCAATCCATCCCTACAATCATGCACACTTCCCCCATGGGGATAGGAATCAAATCTATCGGGAAGGACACCCCGAAAATCTCCAAGTCTCATCCCTGATGGACCGAAGAAACAGAAACCCCATGTTCGTTGGCGATCGATACTCGCAACGGACACTCAAGATCATCTATCGGCACACTGAACCCTCTAGAGAAGATCTGAGATACAAATGACCGACTCGCCCCCGAGTAAAATAATACCAAAGCGGGCAAAGAATTCACTAAAAACGTACCTAATCACAGGTACAATCAATAAGCGTAACACAAAAACAATAACTGAGACAGAGAATAGAAACGTACCAGCAACCACATCTAGTGCTGACTTGAACTCCTCGGTTGTGAGCTGGAAGGCGCAACCCTAGGCCTTCGGAGGCTCCACCTTCATTGGCCTCTCATCTCCAATCCTCGCAGCAGCTGGCGCGAAACCCTATGCCGGCTTGGCGGCGAGCTGCGGACAGTTAGTCTTCACATGACCAACCTGATGATAATGGTAACAAATCTGCATATCTGCGGGAGGGGCGGACTGATGGCAGTCCCTGGCATAGTGCCCCTCCTTGCCACATTTGCGGCACCCACCTCCTACTGTACAAACTCCCGAATGAGCTCTACCACACTTTCCATAATTGCGGCCCTGTTGACCCCCAGACCGTGTATCAGCGGTCTTAGACCGCTTAGGCACCGGATGAGACTGTGCCGGTGCCTGATGTTGCTCCTTCAGTTGCAGCTATATCTCCAACTCACACCGCCTCGCGGCTTCCTGAAGGTCCAGGAAGGTATCACATCGCTGTGTAGACACGAACTGTTGAATATCAGTCTTGAGCATACTCAGATAACGAGTCATCTGAGACTACTCTGAAGCGAACTTCGGGCAAAACATAGCCCTCTCCATGAACATACGGGTAATCTCCATCACAGACTCCCCATCCTATCTCAAAGTCAAAAACTCTTGAGCAAGCCGCTCCCGTTCCACTTGTGGAACGTAGCGGGGGCGAAACATGTCCCGGAACTGCTCCCAAGTAATAGCAGCCCACTGATCATCAGAATATGAACTTGTCGTCAATCTCCACCAGTTCTTTTCCCCGAGCCTAAGCAAGTTCAGAGCACACTTGACCTTCTGGTCATCAGAAACAGCCCTCCACGTCAGACAACCATCGCATAGCCCTGATCGCATCTTCTGTACCATCAAATGTAGGGGGCTTCGTATTATCAAAGTCCCGGTACTGGAAAGCCCTGTCGGCTCCTCCTCCAACCCTGCCATAGTTACAGCCGAAGTGGCTGCAGCAGAAGCTGTCTCTGCTAGAGCTGCATATCGCTCATCAAAATACTTAACCGTCGCGGTCTTAATCGACCCAAACATCTCGGTCAGCTGTGCTCGGAACACAGCAGCAATCTCGTCGTGCATGATCTCCCGAATCCTAGCATCCAACTCCTCAGTCCATATCTGAGCCATGGACTCAGGTGCTACCGGCACCTCCAACCCTCCGTCTCCCGACCCCGATCCTAATCCTGATTCGGATCCCGAAGCAACACGTCTCGTCACCACCATACTGAAATACATACATACATACATACATATATATATATATATATATATATATATATATATATATATATATATATATATATATATATAAGTCATCAGATAAATAACGTAATGTCGGGAGACCAAAACCCAAGAACCCTAGGGGTTGTGATTTCTTGCTACGCGTATGGGTCCTGTGCTTTCAGTAGTACGGGCCCATACTACCTTCCACACCTACCCATATTTGTCTCAAGTATCACCACAACGCCTAACAATATCATCAGGATAAAAATGCGCCCAACCCTCACTTCTAGAGGAATATCAACTATCTCGCATCTAATCTCACCACTTCTCCTGAATCGTATATCCATGAAACCCATCATCCCCTGCAGCGCTAGTGTATACTAGCTGCACATAACATTGGACCCAATAGACTTTCGAATATCCAATCCTACCCGAAGGCCGAATCAATATTCTCAGGCTATAAGGTCTTTATTATGCACAACCGTGATGCATACAATAAACATCTACAGTTATGATGTCAATTCCACATACAAGAAACCCTAGGCTAATGGGCATCATGCAATCAGGCAAGTCTATCATGTGTGTCACACCCCCAAACCGGAACGGTGGAAACGTTCGGGGGCGGATGACTTCATGTGGTAACGTAACAAATGAATACATAGTAAAGAAAGCAATACAACCATCATATATATAATTGAAAGTTTACATTGTTAAAAGGTACATGTTCAAAACCAAATACAATATGATGCCAAAATATGAATTTAAATTGGTGCTGCAGCGTCCCTTCTGCTAAAGCTGTTTGTTACCGGTAATTACTGAATCCCTGGGACATACAAGTAGTTTTGAAAGAGTAGATCAGCATTTAAGCTGGTGAGTTTCATAAGTATTAAATGACAATGTTTGTATGAGATGAAATGTTTTGATTTTGTTTGTTTGTTCCTAGAAAATCCCATATTTTCTACTAGCATAAATGTAGCCTTCTATCAAGACCAATGTTTGTTTCTAGAAAATGTATGTACGTATAAAATTGCCAATACGTCTGCAAAACCCCATAAATCAATGTATTTTTAATACTCCATGTGAGTTTTATAACCATGCTATTGACTAGAAATGCCTATACACAACGTTCTTCAGGCGTTGGAATGTTCTGACGTTTGTCACCCCAAATGGTGTACTGTAGCTAACAGTCAGGGCGCGGGGTTGTCAAGCCCGTATAGATCTATACACAAACACCATGCTCCCCCTCCAAGGGATTCTGGTATATAATACAGGACTTGAAATGTGTACTCGAACGTATGTGAAGTTAATGTCTCACAAAACTTAGTATAAAAACAGATTTACGTGTAAAAATGTTTGTTTGTTCTTGTATGTGAAAGTGACTTCTTGAAAATAGTGTTTCTAGTATGTAAAAGTTTGTAATGTTCTCATAAAACTATACCTATTATAGTTTTCTTTTAGTGTGTCTCGTTTGTATAGTAATCCCTAGTAAAATGCTCACTTGTTATAAAAAGTATAATTTTTATAGTGTCTAAGATGCACACATATACATACAGTATAAGCAGAGTGTTTGATTTATACATATATAACAACATTTTTCATTTCAAAAGATATAATGTTATCGTGATATATTTTGCATACGAAAATTTGCCTATAATAGTTATAAATCACATATGATTTCGTTGATAAAAAAGGTGTATAATGAAACTTTATATAACACACGATAATAATCGTGTGTTTTACTTGTATTCCCCCCCCCCCCCTTAAAAGCATATAAAAGCATTTATAAAACATTTAAAAGTGTGGATTATAAGGGTATGAACTCACGTGAAAGATCGGAAAAAGGCGAGATGAAAACCGAGTAGAATTTCGACTCGAGAAAGCGGATTTTCTCGGGATTCTCAGGAATCTCGGGAGCACAAACGACCTTCGGGACTTGAGCAAGGAAACTGGGGCTACGGGATAGTACGTGCATGGAAAACGAGGCAAAAACACAAGAAAGATGAGAGGAAATGGCTCTTCTCTTCGAAACTCGCGCATCCCTTTTATAGGGGGTGGGAACCGCCTCCGTACGCGGGGCGTACTCGAGTACGCTGGGCGTACTCGTGCGTCACACATGAGCACATCCTCGACTACTTCGGACTCCGGATGGGACTAGACATAGGCTCGCATAGGGCGCGACGTGAACGATCCGAGGCCTAGGCCTTGAGTACGCTGGGCGTACGAGCGTACACTGGGCGTAACTCGGATCGACTTGGTGATTCCTCCTTCGGATAATACCAAGGTTAAATAATAAAATTTATATTTTAATTATTTAATAAACTTCAAAAATTTATATCTTCTTCATACGAACTCCGTTTTCGACGTTCTTTATATCCACGCGTAGGTGAGACTACGTTCTACAACTTTCGTTTAGATTCCATCGGCAAATTTTGATATTATTTTTATTATTTGTTTTTAAAAGGTCGCGGTAAGAAAATATCTTTAGAATTTCATAACTCCATTATCTGACGTCTGTTTTTACCATACTTTTGACCGTTGTAATAACATTGTCTGGACCTTCGATTCTCATTTAGGTCATTCCGGCCAAATGTCGCTCGATCTCCGATTCGAGTTTTTAGCTGTCTGTCGCTAAGCCGAACTTGGAAAAATCATAACTTTATTATACAAAGTCGGATTTGGGCGTTCTTTTTACGTACGATCACGGTTTAATGACATCTAACATAGTAGGTAATTAATTAAAGACTTTTTGGACATTTTATTTTCGAATTTAATTTCATTATATCAAAAGTGGTTACAATACTTGACTTTTTAGGTCATTACATAGAGTTGAAATGTCGGGTTGTCACATCATCCCCCCGTTAGAGGGAATTTCATCCCAAAATTTAAAGTAAGAAAGATACTTGTTAATCAGAGAAAAAGATGAGGGTACTTTTGTTTCATCTGATCTTTGCGTTCCCATGTGAATTTAGGTCCTCGCTTGGCGTTCCAGCGAACCTTCACGATGGGTATGCGACTTTGTTTCGTTTGTTTGACCTCTCAATCCATGATTTCTATCGGTTCTTCCACAAAGTTGAGGCTCTCGTTTATCTCGATCTCGTCGAGTGGAATAGCAAGAATCTCATCGGACAGACACTTTTTCAAGTTCGAGACATGGAAGTATGGATGTATGTTACTAAGTTCACGTGGTAGATTAAGCTTGTAAGCTACAGGGCCGATTCTGGCGAGAATATCGAAAGGCCCTACGTATCTTGGATTTAGCTTTCCATGCTTTCCAAAGCGTATTAAGCCTTTCCACGGTGAGACCTTCAATAGAACACGGTCTCCTACCTGGAATTCCAAAGGTTTCCTCCTTTGGTCAGCATAGCTTTTCTGACGGTCTCTAGAGGCTTTCAACCGTTCACGAATCTGAACGATCTTCTCTGTCGTTTCCTGTATGATTTCCGGACCGGTGAGAGTGCTTTCAGGAACTCGTCCTTTAGCTAACTGGGTGTCGCCAAATTTAGTCCAGCACAGAAAGGACCTGCACTTACGGGCATAGAGTGCTTCAAATGGAGCAGCCTTTATGCTCGTATGATAACTATTGTTGTACAAAAATTCGACAAGGGGTAAATGGATATCCCATGCCTTTCCAAAGTCAATCACACAGGCTCTCAGCATATCTTCTAAGGTTTGTATCGTTCTCTCACTTTGCCTGTCTGTTTGTGGATGGTAGGCTGTACTCATGTCTAGCCTAGTCCCCAGGGAACTTTGTAGTGACTGCCAGAACCTTGAAGTGAATCTACTATCTCTATCGGAGATAATGGATATCGGAACACCATGCAGTCGCACTATTTCCCTTATGTAAGTTCTTGTAAGCCTTTCCATCTTGTCAGCCTCCTTGATTGGTAGGAAATGCACGGATTTGGTCAATCTGTCGACGATGACCCATATGGTATCGAGTCTAGCTGTCGTCTTGGGAAACTTGGTTATGAAGTCCAAAGTAATCCGTTCCTATTTCCATTCCGGTATCTCCGGTTGTTGTAGTAATCCTGACGGTTTCTGATACTCGACCTTAACCTTAGTGCAAGTAAGGCATTTACTTACGAAGGTAGCAATTTCTGCTTTCATGTTAGGCCACCAGTACAGTTTCTTAAGATCCAGATACATTTTATCTGAACCTAGGTGAACGTAATATCTCGTGTTGTGTGCTTCGGCCATGACTACGTCTCTGAAACCACCATGTTTCGGTGTCCAGATACGGTCCATGAGATAATATTCTCCACCACCCTTGATTTCTATATTCTTTTCCATTCCTCTCAGGGATTCACCCCGCCATATTTTCAGGTTGCAAAGCTTCCAGTTGAGCCTCCTTAATTTGTGTGGATAAGTGGGAATGGATAGTCATAGTCAGAGATTTGAATCTCCGACCAGTGTATTCTTTTCGATTGAGGGCGTCAGCTACCACATTGGCCTTGCCAGGATGATAACGAATTTCACATTCATAGTCATTGAGTAGCTCGACCCATCGTCCCTGTCGCATGTTGAGCTCCTTCTGATTAAAAATGTGTTGAAGGATCTAGTGGTCGGTGAAGATAGTGCTCTTTGTTCCGTACAGATAGTGTCTCTAGATCTTCAGAGCAAATACCACTGCTCCTAACTCAAGATCGTGTGTCGTATAGTTTACTTCGTGTGTCTTAAGCTGACGGGAGGCATAAGAAATAACCTTCCCTCTTTGCATAAGAACACAACCAAGTCCTTGGTTTGATGCATCGCAATACACTACAAAATCTTCTATCCCTTCCGGGAGGGATAGTATCGGCGCGGTGCACAAAGCCTGTTTCAGTGTTTGGAACACCTTCTCTTGTTTTGCTTCTCAGTCAAAGGCCACGCCTTTCTGGGTCAATGTAGTAGGTTTCACAATGCTAGAGAAGTTCTTCATGAACCTGCGATAATAGCCAGCGAGACCTAGAAATTGTCGAATCTCTGTAGGTGTCTTCGGTGCCGACTAGTTCTCAATGGCCTTAATTTTGGAGGGGTCCACGTGTATCCCCTTCTCGCTAACAACGTGGCCCAAAAATTCGACTCTTCAAATCCAAAATTCGCATTTAGAGAACTTCGCATAGAGCTTCTCCGATCGTAATGTTTCTAAGACTTTTCGTAGGTGCTGACTATGCTCTTCCTTACTTCGGGAGTAGATAAGTATATCATCGATGAAGACGATGACGAACTGATCCAAGTAAGGAACGCACACCCTATTCATTAGGTCCATGAATACCGCTGGTGTGTTGGTTAATCTGAATGGCATCACTACAAACTCGTAGTGTCCATAACGAGTTCGGAAGGCTGTCTTGGGAATATCCTCCTCTAGTACTCGTAATTGGTGATATCCAGATCGTAGATCTATCTTCGAGAAGTAGTTTGCTCCTTGAAGTTGATCAAATAGGTTGTCAATGCGGGGCAGAGGGTAACGATTTTTGACAGTAAGTTTGTTCAGTTCTCTGTAGTCAATGCACATACAGAACGATCCGTCTTTCTTCATTACAAACAAGACCGGTGCTCCCCAAGGTGAAAAGCTTGGTCTAATAGATCCCTTTTTGGTGGAGTTCGTTGAGCTGACTGGAAAGTTATTGCATCTCTGCTGGTGCCAGGCGATAAAGCGATTTCGCTACTGGGGTAGCCCATGGAACTAAGTAGATTCTGAACTCGACTTGGCGTTGTGGTGGTAATCCCTGTAGTTCTTCTGGAAAGATATCGGGAAAGTCGCGTACTTCTGGAATGCTCTTGATGTCCTTTAATTCTTGACTCGTATCGACGATGTGTGCAAGAAATGCATGACAATCCTTCCGCAAACACTTTCGCGCTTGGATGTACGAAATGATGCGAAGGTTTGTACTTGATTTGTCACCGTAAATCACTAATGTTTCGTCGTTAGGCAGACTAAGATGAACTGCTTTCTCAAAGCACATGATGTCGGCGTGAAGAAGACTTAACCAATCCATGCCGACTATGACGTCGAAACTTTTAATTTGTAACGGCGTGAGGTTGATTGGGAAAGAATGACCGTCTAAAGTTAATGTACAGCCCATGTATATACAGTTAGTGTTTTCCGTTTTTTCATTTGCCATTTCTATAGTGAATGGTTTTTCTAACTTGCTAGGTTTATGTTTAAGTAAGTGAATAAAGTTTTGACTCACGAAGCTTCTCTCTGTTCCACTATCAAACAGTATGCATGCATATGAATTATCGAGAAGAAACGTACCAGCAACTACTATAGGATCAGCTACGGCTTCTTCGTGGCCTATAGCCAAAACTCGTCCCACCCCGCTGGTATTTGCTGCCTTTGGGCAGTTTCTCTTGTAGTGGCCCACCTCGCCACAACCGTAGCAAGCTTGGCCTACACTAGCGTTGAGAACTTGAGTGATCGGCTTTATGAGGGCTCTGTAGAAACGGACAATGTGTCCCTTTCTGTTGTAGTTGGAGCACTGCATTTCCCGACAAGTTCCATTGTGGTGGTAAGTGCATTTGGTGCACTTTGGAAAGTTACCCACATAAGGCTTTGTTGGGTATGGATTTGTAGGAATGGTAGTAGGTACAGTAGCAGCATTTACTGCAACTAGTTGTTGTTTCTTCGAGGATTCTTGGGAAGACCCACCCTTCCCTTTATTCCATCCTCTCTTCCTGTTATTGTTGTTGTTGTTGTTTCCCTTTTGTGGTTCTGGTGTAGAAATTGTCAAGTTCTGATGACTTCCGTGATCAATAAGAGATTGTGCCAGCTCTTTGGCACTTTCAAAAGTGTCAGGTTTTGAAGCTAACACGCTCGACTGAATTTGGGGTGACAGTCCCCAAATGTATCTCTCTATTTTCATGCTCTCAGGAGCAATCATATCTGGGAAAAGGATTGTCAGATCGAAGAATCTGTTGGTATACGTTGCTATGTTGGTACCAAACATTTCAAGAGTCCAGAGTTCATGCTCGAGTTTTTGAATCTCTCCTTGTGGACAGTACTCTCTCACCAGCATGATTATTAAGCTCTCCTGCTTATTGAATTCACCACTATCAGAGTAAGTACCTTAATGTGGCCATTCCACCAAGTTAAAGCTCTATCGGTAAGCATGTAGGTTGCAAACTTGACTTTGTTGTGCTCGGGATAGGAGCAGATTTCAAAGACTGATTCTGTCCTTTCGATCCACTGCCTCAGAATCATCACACCACCAATTCCATTAAACATCCGGGGTTTGGCGTTCGTAAAGTCCTTATAGGTGCATTCTCGGGGTTGCCCATGACTATCACCATGGTTGGAAGGATGTGTGCCAGTTCTCGAGCCAGTAGTAACAGGGGTATTGATATGTGACATGGCAGCCGCTACAGCTGCGGTGACTGCTGCTTGGAACATGACAGCATAGAAAATGAACGTGTCTCACCGTTGTTTCGTCTCGGGTTTCTACGTGGAGGCATCCTTCAACTATAGGTTGAAAAGATAAAGATAAGAATTCCATAGCATAGAAAATGAACGTGTCTCATGAACTAAATCGTTATAGTTCAACAACAGATGATAGTATGAGTCTCGAAGATAGAAGAATGAATGTTATTCGTAAGACCGAATATATGAAACAAACTTATGGTTTCTCCATAATATTTTAAGGATTGAACGAAATACACAATGTAGTAGTAATAGCATGCCAATTATATTAACATAATAGTTGATACAACGATCATGAAAATTTGACCCCTACAAGGGTCTCTGATTACAAAGTTAAAGAAAATAAAACTTTTAGCCGAGGTCCTAATTTATAACAAAATTTGGGATTTTGGCAAGCACTACTTGCGTCATAGGTTGTGTTTGGAGCTTGACTCCGCATCTGATTGCTTTGATTCCATAAGACGCATGTCGAAGGCGGCTTGTTGTTCCCTCAATTCGGAGAGGGCTGCAATCATTTGCGCTTGGAATGCCTCGGTTTGGAGTTGGGCATTGTCATGAGCTCTGTCCAGCCTACGGATGTCGGAAGTGTGAACCTGTACTTCCACGTTGACTTCCCGAATCCGGCTAGCTTGAACTCCGGATTGGTAGGACTGGTTGGCTAGTTTGCCCACCATGACTGGGAGTGCCCGATCGGTTGATCCTCCGCCGCGGACATCGTAGAAGTCTCGGCACATGCCGTAGGGAGGGCGTAGACTTTATTGTTGGCTCCAATGGTGGAGGTGACTTCCCCAGACGGGAGTCGGTCCTTGAAATTTTCTCACGAAGATGGGAGGTTCTGCGGGTGGTGGGTTGATTACTTCCGGCTCTGAGTCGGTACCGGAGTCATCCTCTTCATCCAATTCTATGGGTTCTTCGTCCTCCTCGGGATCCTCTTCGATCCATCCTCCGTTTCCTTGGTTAGGATAGTAGGGGTCGCCGGGGTGATGAAATCCAGCCATTTGACTGTACGAGAATAGTGTTATAAGAATTGAATAAAATTTGGAACATGTAAGACTAAACATGTAAGTTAAGCTATTTTATGTAGCAAATACTCCTATAGTATTTAAATTCGTGTGTTTGATCCTTGTGATGCTTTGGTAAGTTTTGACTTGTTGCTCACTACGAGCATTCCTCGATATACATTGGTCCGATCTCGGGCAAATATAGTTGATCATGCTATATTTGTCCCAAATCTGATTACATATATCGAGTCTTAATCGTAGTGTCCAACTTTTCTAAATACTTCTTGTATAGTTATAATCATGAAAATAAGTTGTTGTATGCATGTATTTGCACTTAAATGAACTAACAATTTAAGTTAAACGAAACGCAGCTTAGGCATAAAACAAAAAAAAATGTTTTGTCAGAGAGTATTAGTCCTTTAAGCATTTATAGCTTGTATATCTTATGTGGTTCGATATACTTAGTTCACTATAAACATTGCTCTGATACCAATCTGTCACACCCCCAAACCGGAATGGCAGAAACGTTCGGGGGCGGATGACTTCATGTGGTAACGTAACAAATGAATACATAGTAAAGAAAGCAATACAACCATCATATATATAATTGAAAGTTTACATTGTTAAAAGGTACATGTTCAAAACCAATTTCAATATGATGCTAAAATATGAATTTAAACTGGTGCCGCAGCGTCCCTTCTTCAAAAGCTGTTTGTTACCTGTAATTACTGAATCCTTGGGACATACAAGTAGTTTTGAAAGAGTAGATCAACATTTAAGCTGGTGAGTTTCATAAGTATTAAATGACAATGTTTGTATGAAATGAAATGTTTTGATTTTGTTTGTTTGTTCCTAGAAAATCCCATATTTTCTACTAGCATAAATGTAGCCTTCTATCAAGACCAATGTTTGTTTCTAGAAAATGTATGTACATATAAAATTGCCAATACGTCAGCAAAACCCCGTAAATCAATGAATTTTTAATACTCCATGTGAGTTTTATAACCATGCTATTGACTAGAAATGCCTATACACAACGTTCTTCAGGCGTTGGAATGTTCTGATGTTTGTCACCCCAAATGGTGTACTGTAGCTAACAGTCAGGGCGCGGGGTTGTCAAGCCTGTATAGATCTATACACAAACACCATGCTCTCCCTCCAAGGGATTCTGGTATATAATACAGGACTTGAAATGTGTACTCGAACGTACGTGAAGTTAATGTCTCACAAAACTTAGTATAAAAACAGATTTACGTGTAAAAATGTTCGTTTGTTCTTGTATGTGAAAGTGACTTCTTGAAAATAGTGTTTCTAGTATGTAGAAGTTCGTAATGTTCTCGTAAAACTATACCTATTATAGTTTTCTTTTAGTGTGTCTCGTTTGTATAGTAATCCCTAGTAAAATGCTCACTTGTTATGAAAAGTATAATTTTTATAGTGTCTAAGATGGACACATATACATACAGTATAAGCAGAGTGTTTGTTTTATACATATATAACAACATTTTTCATTTCAAAAGATATAATGTTATCGTGATATATTTTGCATACGAAAATTTCCCTATAATAGTTATAAATCACATATGATTTCGTTGATAAAAAGGTGTATAATGAAAATTTATATAACACACGATAATAATCGTGTGTTTTACTTGTATTTCCCCCCTTAAAAGCATATAAAAGCATTTATATAACATTTAAAAGTGTGGATTATAAGGGTATGAACTCACTTGAAAGATCGTAAAAGGGCGAGATGAAAACCGAGCAGAATTTCGACTCAAGAAAGCGGATTTTCTCGGGATTCTCGGGAATCTCGGGAGCACAAACGACCTTCGGGACTTGAGCAAGGAAACCGGGGCTTCGGGATAGTACGTGCACGGAAAACGAGGCAAAAACGCAAGAAAGATGAGAGAAATGGTTCTTCTCTTCGGAACTCTCGCATCCCTTTTATAGGGGGTTGGAACCGCCTCCGTACGCGGGGCGTACTCGAGTATGCTGGGCGTACTCGTGCGTCACGCATGAGCGCATCCTCGACTGCTTCGTACTCCAGATGGGACTAGACATAGGCTCGCATAGGGCGCGACATGGACGATCCGAGGCCTAGGCCTTGAGTACGCTGGGCGTAACTCGGATCGACTTGGTGACTCCTCCTTCGGATAATACCAAGGTTAAATAATAAAATTTATATTTTAATTATTTATTAAACCTCAAAAATTCATATCTTCTTCATACGAACTCCGTTTTAGATGTTCTTTTTATTCACGCGTAGGTGAGACGACGCTCTACAACTTTTGTTTAGATTCCATCGGCAAATTTTGAAATTATTTTTCTTATTTATTTTTAAAAGATCGTAGTAAGAAAATTTCGTTAGAAATTCATAACTCCATGATCTGACGTCTGTTTTTACCAGACTTTTTACCGTTGTAATACCATTGTCTGGATCTTCGATTCTCATTTAGGTAATTCCGGCCAAAAGTCGCTCGATCTCCGATTCGAGTTTTTAGCTGTCTGTCGCTAAGCCGAACTTGGAAAAATCATAACTTCATTATACGAAGTCAGAATTGGGTGTTCTTTTTACGTACGATCATGGTTTAATGACATCTAACATAGTAGGTAATTAATTAAAGAAGTTTTGGATATTTTCTTTTCGAAGTTAATTTCATTATATCAAAAGTGGTTACAATACTTGACTTTTTAGGTCATTACATAGAGTTGAAATGTCGGGTTGTCACAATGTGATTCCTGAAGATCCCTAGCCTAGCACTAGCATGCTGTTCTAACATATCAGAATATCAAATAATTGCATGGTATTTTGGGGTTTACTTATAGGCTCCGGCTAATCGTACCCTCTGCATCCTCCATCCTTTATTTTGAAAACCATTTTAAAACTTATTTCCAAAAATCTCCTTGATTTGAGACTGGATTCACACGAGTGTTCCTCCAATTCACTCAAACCAAGGCTCTGATACCAACTTGTAACAACCATAACTTTTACATCAAATTTAAACTTTTTAAATCATACATAAAAACCAAATAGCATTGTTTACAAAATGTTTTCAAATCATTTCCCATCAGAGTGTCCCAAAAATCATAACATAAGGATGAGTAGTGGTACGGTCATGCCTTCACCTTTCCATGACTTCCTGAAGTACCTGAAACAATAACTAAAAACTGAAAGCCTGAGGGCTTAGTGAGCTACCCTCAAAATACCAATACCACACTAACAATATCATATCAGTAATGATCAATCCATCAACATGCATACTGGGCCATCGGCCTGACTGGACCACCCTTCCGGGACTATAGTCTGTCTGAATCTATCCCAAGCCTTCCGCATGACCGGTCCGCCACGTGGGCCTACATTATTCCCGGACCGCTCATAGGGTATATTGGCCTTCAGCACAAAGCAGGACCGCCTCAACCCAACCACAAGAAAACAACCACGTACACATAAAATAGGTAATCACATAACAGTCCATAGACAAACAAATCGATCTAGCAAATCGTAAGGCATAACAACATCCTAACCAGGATACCGACCTAAACCAGGTCACTAACATAATACTATCCTAATTATCAGGATGCCGATCTAATCAAATCAATAAGGACATCAACCCGTACATGTACAATTATTAGATATAACTATCTCACAGATCATCGATCATAGTAATGTCTCATAACCAAAACACCAACCTAACTAGGTCACTAACATATCAATCCTTTCGGATCATAAGAGCATGACAACATATTGTCTATCTGGATACCGATCTAACATATCATAACCACATGTAGCATACCGTAACAATAACAACTAAAAGGGTCGGCCTTTGTGCCGTAGACCCTATCGATATAGTGAGGATAACTCACCTCGCAGATGTCGACACGAAAGGTAAACTCCAACTCTCGGACCACTTGACACAGGCTTCACCACCTATCATCAGTACGTCATACTCATAAGTCCTTAACCTTATAAGGTACCCCATAACCCGCTAGTCAACCCCTAGTCAAAGTCAAAGCCCTTAGTCAAGGTCAACAATTCATGTTGACCCCAACTTGCCGAGCACCATTGGCTACTCGCCGAGTTCCTTGAAATACAATCCAACTCGCCAAGTCATCGAGGTGACTCATCGAGTTCCTTTGATTCTCGTTCGAACTTTAAGGCCACCCGTCGAGTTCGCTCCTTGCAACTCGACGGATACACACTCATACATATCGAAGAGGAAACCCATCCGACTCACCGAGTTGTTCTTCAACTCGCCGAGTCTTATGGCGATCTTGATCGGACTCACCGAGTTGTTCATCCAACTAGTCGAGTTCACGGCCATCTTCATGTGACTCGCCGAGTCAACCTTGCGACTCGCCGAGTCCATTCAGTCCTTTTATCATGCAGACAACTTTTAAGCCATGGCAAGGCTCCAAATTGTAGATCCAACTTCCTTAGCCCTGGTTATCACGTAAAGTTTCAAACTTTACGTGCAAGCAAGGCTCCAATGACTCAAAGAGCCCAAACTATGCTTGAAATGGGGTTTTACACTTAGGGAGGGGCTCAAAATTGCCAAAGCTCAGAACTTTATGGTCCTTCAATCCATAGAGAGTTCAAATCTGAAGTTACAACTTCAGATCTTGGCTCATACTCCAGGAAATGACTTTATAACCCAACCAAGAACCCTAATCTCCAACCAAGGAGGTCTAGAACGAAGAAGAAAGGAAGATAACAACTTGATACCTTCCCAAGAGATGACAACTGAAGTGGATCCGGATTTTCCCCAAGCTCCTTGCTTCTCCAGCTCTTTTCACCAAAAATCCTCTTCCAAGGCTTCAAACACACATAATGGGCACACACACACGTATTAGGGTTTGCTAAGAGACTGCAAAGAGGATGAAAGAGGTTTATGTTCCCTTAAATAGGGTGCACAACCCTGGATTTAGGGTTTCAGCTGCCAGCTCCTACTCGCAGAGTCCCAATATGGACTCGTCGAGTAGGTTACTTAACCCGCGATCCTTCCCGTTGCTACTCAACGAGTAGATCGACCGACTCGTCGAGTAGGGATTAACCCAATAACTCATATATAGACAATACCTAAGAATCGGGGCGTTGCATGTTCTCTAACGCTTCATAATCAATACTATTCAACATATAGTTCTTAATAACTACCATTGTCAATCCAATAAATCTTTTTTGTTACATTGTGGACAACGAGTAGTACAATTACAACCTATGAATGCAGGTTGTAAGTTTTTAACTTTCGATCGGCTATAATAGACTTATTTATATTTAAATTAAGTATGCGGGTTTACTTAATATTTAAAAAGCATGTTTTATGATTAAATTCAATAGATGGGTGTTAAATGTCATAAGAAAAATAAATTACGATTGAAATTGATTAAAATTATCAAAAGATGTATTTGGAGTCTTGAAAAGGGGGGGGGAGAGAGAGTTTTTATAGGAAACTACAATCGAAAAGAAAATAAGAGACATTGTGTTGTAAGGAAACAAACCATTACTTTAGGTTTAAATAATGTTACTTCACTTTGAAAAGAACATGATGACTCACATCCTTTGTATCAACAAAGAAATGACGGAAGGTGATTGTACATGACTTGATCACATCAATTGGAAATAAAAGGATTAAGGGTGAAACTCCTAACAATGTGAACTAAAAAATGTTTTTTTTTATTATTTACATAAAATATTATATCTATTGTATATTGATTAGTTAATTTCATAAAAAATCAGGGACCAATTTTTCCAGTCCTGTTTGGTTGCATCTCTAGTACACCCTCATGTTTTCCCCTACTCTCCTCTCCCATTAGTTTCTTATAGATCAAATGTGCATATCAAAGATGGTGGTGGTGGAAGGTAGGATGTGGTGGTTGGAGGTGTAGATCGAGCATGGTGAAAGAAAGAATGGGAAGAAGGTGCATATCAAAGTTGAGTGTTTATAGAATTTGATCTATTTTTAACTCAGCAAAAAAATCGGATTTTGTTGTAATTTTGTATTTTTGAAGAAACTCGCATGAAATGCAACGTCCCAAATATGACCAAAAATTTCAATTTTTAATTTAAATAAAACAGTATTCCTAAAAGCAGTGTTCATACAACCCAATGAAAGATGAGAATATAAAATATCATAATAATCAGAGTATGTGATAAAAGCGGAATCTGTATGGTGTGTGCGATACAGTCAACCCTAAGCTCTTCCCTTTGAAACTAGAAGTACCTGAAACAAAACTAAAAACCATAAGCATAAATCTTAGTGAGTTCCCCAACATACCACATACAAAAAAATAAGCACATAATGGGCCCGCCTTATCATCCGGCCCCACCTGACATTAAGCCCCGCTCGGTAGATAGATCGGGCCCCGCCCAAAATATATATAGCGTATATCAAGTAAAAACATATACATGAAATAATCACAAAGATACAAAACATACAAAATGGTCAACGGGCTGCTCCCAGTAGGATATAAGTACATAACACATGCAAGAGTCACGCAGACAACTAGCATACTAACATAGAATAAGCATGAGCCAAAACTGGTGCCTTCAACCTGCTAAAACCAGTGAGGAAACTCACCTTGAAATGTTGAATCAATCAGATAATCCCTTGTTGTTGGTCCGGCAACTTAGTCCAATACTAAAGCCCAATTTCACAATCTCATAGGTCCAAAAGTCAAGCAGTCCATCGAGGCCCAATTATGGCCCAAATTCCAATTGGGGCGAACCCCTTATCATGGCCTTAACCCAAGGTCCAATAATGATCCTGGCCAAAAACTCCCAAATTCAGATGGCCCAACTAAGCCCTACCCTTCTAAGCCCAAAACATGGCCTAAAACTAATGCCCAACATCGAAATACCACCTAACTATGTACATGGTGTGTACTCAGCTTGTACGCTAAGCGTACTATCTTGAGGGTTTGTATGTTGAGCGTACAGGCTCATACGCCCCGCGTACTCTTCCAATTTAGCCATCTTCTAGTTTTAGCTCTTAACCCATTAAGACTTCACTCCAGAATGTAGATCTGACCTCCTTGAGTTGGTTTACCAAGTAAAGTTGCTAACTTTACGTCCGTGCAAGGCTACATGATGCTCTTAAGCTCCACAAGGGCTTAATAAATGACTTAATGCTTGCATGAGGCCCTAAATTCCATAAATTTGGAACCTTTATGCTTAAGGAGCCCATAATAAACCTTGATCTGAAAGGATAAATCCTTAGGACACCTTAACTCAACAATTCACCCAATAAATGGCCAAAAGCATGACAAATTATCGATCTAAACATTTAGAGATTAAGATGAGAACTTGATACCTCAAAAGCTTTGCAAAGTGGGTGGTGATTTTGGATCCAAGACCAAGCTTAGCAACTTCAAGCTCTTCAAACTCTTTCAAGATGCACAAAATGAACACCAAAATCTCTTCAAATGCTCAAATACTCAATAATGGAGGTTAAGAATGGATTTTAGGGTATTGGGGCTTTAGAGGCTAGTAATGAGGCCAACCCTAATGAATAAGGTTGATTATATAGGGTGTAAGACCCTAATTTGGGTTTCATTAAAGTCCACATACGCCCAATGTATGCATACGTATGCCCACCGTACATGACTTGGGTCCAGACTCACCATCAACTCAGTACCGCTAAGCGTAACAAGTAGTACGCCCGCATACTCGATTTTCAACTAGTACGCTAAGCATACCAAGTGGTACGCCTTGCGTACTACTTTAGGGACCAAAAGTGAATAACTTAAAAAATAGAAGGTACATAATGTACATACTAGGGTACTAGTGTTACAGTTCACCCTTACTTAAATCAAACTTCATCCTCAAAGTCTGCTGCATGCTCCCTTATTTCATCCTCAGGCTCCCAAGTCCATTCTGAACCCTTGCGGTGTTACCATTGCATCTTCACCAACTCCACTACCTTCTTCCTCAAGGTTTTCGTCTTTTGATCTAGAATACCCACTGGTCTCCCAATATAATTCAGGCGGTCATCCACCTGAATATCCTCCAATGGCACTACTGTGGACCAGACACTTCCACAGCTAAGCGACATGAAACATGTTATGAAACTAACTGAGCTCGGCTGGAATATCTAAACGATACGCAACCCGACCCACATGGAACTCTAAGTCTGACCGGCGTTGGTCGACATAGCTCTTAGGCCGACTCTGAGCTTTCTGGAGCCTACTCTGAACCTGCTCAATCAACTCAGTGGTCTTGAGAACTACCTCGGTACTCCCCATAACCCGTTGACCAACCTCGCCTCAACAAATCAGAGTCCTGCGTTTCCTCCCATAGAGCATATTAAATGGAGGTCGATAAATGCTAGCATGATAATTGTTGTTATACGAAAAATCCGCTAACGGAAGATACGTATCCCAACTCCCACCAAAGTCCAACACACAGGGATGCCACATATCCTCAAGGGTCTGAATGGTTCACTCGCTCTGACCATCTATCCATGGAGGAAATTTTGTATTGAAATGAAGATGAGTGCCCAACTCATTGTGAAACCTCTTCCAGAACCTGGAAGTAAACCGGACATCTCTGGTAGAAACCACTGATACTGACATCCCACAACATGCCACAACCGCTTTGATGTAAATCTCGGCTAACTTCTCTGCAGATATACTCTCCTGAAGCAGAATGAAATGCATGCTCTTGGTCAAATGGTCCATGATAACCCAAATCGAATTTACACCATGCCCAGTCTTCGGAAGCTTTGTGATGAAATCCATGGTAATATCTTCCCATTTCCATATGGGAATCTCCAATGGTTGCATCTTCTCGTGAGGACGTTGATGCTCGGTCTTGAATTTCCTTTAAGTCAAGCACCGCCCCACGTACAAAGCTACATTTCGCTTTATGCAGGGCCACCAATGATCATAGAGAAGATCCTTGTACATCTTCTTCACCTCGGGATAAATGGAGAACTGATACTTGTGGGCCTCCTTCATCATAACTTGGTGTACACCGCCCTAATATGGAACCCAGACTTGTCGATGCAGAGTAAACAACCCCGCTACTATCGTAATCGAAGGAAGTCACATGACCCACAATATGCTCATTTTTCCGGTGTTATTCCTTCATAGCCTTAATTTATGCCTCCCTAATATGCTCTAGTAACGGAGTAATCACGGTCATCCTCAAACATATATCTCTGATCGGAGCCGCGACCGCCTTGCGGCTGAGAGCATCGGCCACTACATTGGCTTTCCCTGGGTGATAAAGGATCCCACATGCATAATCCTTCACCACATCCAATCATCGATATTGCCTCGTATTTAGATTCGATTGATCCATCAAGTACCTCAGGCTCTTGTGATCTGTGTAAATGTTACATCGGACCCCATATACTGTTGAGGGGAAAAAAACCATGACCCCCAACTCCAAATCATGTGTCGTGGAATTCGCCTCGTGAGGCTTCAGTTGCCTCGAGGCGTAAGCTATCATGCGACCCCTATGCATCAGTACTGCCCATAATCCTATAATCGAAGCATCACGATAAAATACAAAATGATCGACACACTTTGGCAGGGTCAAGATTGGCACCTCACACAACCGTTGTCTCACCGTATCAAAAGCATCCTGCTGCTCATGGACCAGAAAAATGTGACCGAATTTATAGTTAGTCGGGTCAATGGAACCGCTATCTCGGAGAAATCATGGACGAATGTATGATAGTAATCCACTAAACCAAGAAAACTCTGAATCTCGGATGGAGACTTTAGAACCTCCCACTGCATCATGGACTCAACCTTGGCCAGATCGACCAGAATACCCTTCAGGTTTACAAGGTGTCCTAGAAACCGCACCTCGCACAATCAGAAATCTCACTTGGTGAACTTTGTGAAAATTCTTTCCTTCCTCAGTGTCTCCAGCACCTCCCTCAGGTGATCCTTGTGTTACTTCTAAGGCTTGGAGTAAACAAAGATATCATAATTGAACACTATCACAGACCGATCCAACATCGGTATGCACACGTGGTTCATGAGGTCCATGAACACCGATAAAGCATTGGTGAGCCTAAAATGCATGACCACAAACTCATAATGACCATATCGAGTATAAAAGGTTGTCTTCTACACATCCTCATCCCTGATCCGCATCTGATGATAACCTGTTTGCAAATCAATCTTGGAGAACCAACATACGCCCAGAAGCTGGTCAAAGAGATCGTTTATCCTCCGGAGTGGATAACGGTTCTTCACTGCTACCTTATTTAGCTCCCGCTAATCGATACACATATGGTGAGACCCTTCCTTCTTCTTCACAAACAAGATCGGTGACCCCGACAGCGAACTGCTCGGCCGAATAAATCCCCTGTCTAACAGCTCATGTAGCTGTGTAGACAACTCCTACATATCAGGAGGATCCAACCGATACGGTGCTTTGGCTATCGGAGTTGCACTTAGAACCCGATCAATCCAAAAGTAGACCTGCCTCTCCTGAGGCACCCCAGGAAAGTCCTCCGGAAATACATCCAGGTAATCTTCTACAATCAGCACGTCATCCACGGTCGCCTTACCTATATACCGAGTATCACGGACTTAGGCGACATAACCAGAGTAACCCAGCTGAAGATATTGTCTAGCCCTTGCTGTAGGACACAAAATCGGACCACACAGCGGTCTCTCCCCACAAATCACCAACTCTGCCCTATTAGGGCTCAACCAATCCATGATCATAATGACCTTGTTCCCACGCAATGCAATGGGAACCAAATCCACCAAATACTACTCACTAAAAAACTGAAGAGTACCCCAGATGAACCCTCGCATTTCAAACCGTCCTATCATCTGCAATCTCAACATCAAAAGGGCAATCCAGCTCCTCTGGAACTCCAGCAAATCTCTTGCCCAACGCAAGCGATACAAACGATCGGGTAGCTCCCGAATCAAAAAACACCAAAATAGAAATACCATTCACAAGGAACGATCCAAAAATAAAACATATAAACATAAGCATGCAATTCAATATAAATAAAGAGACAAGGAGAAGATACATACCCGTCACCACATCGAGAGTTGCATGCACCTCCTCTACTGTCAGCTAGAAAGCCCTACTCTTTGCCATAGGTGCATCTGCCTGGCGCTAGCAGCCGTCAATAATCCAGAGAGTTACAGGAGCAGGTGTTGATACCGGTCCTGATGTAGCTAAACTCGGACAATGGGCTTCTTGTGACTCGCTGATTGCAATGAAAGCATATCAGGTCGGATACTGGGGTGGTGGTGGTGGTAGGAGTATAATCCATGCTAATATGACCAGTCTGGCTGCAGTTGAAGTAGCCAAAACCACCCACCCTGTACATCCCCCTCGTGCACCTTGCCGCACTTGACACAACGGATACGACCCTGATGGCCCCTCGATCTAGAATCAGATAACCTTGGCCTTTTTCTCGAACCCTCAGCACTCGACCCAAAATCTTGCTTCCTCTTCTTTTCCATCCTAAGATCTATCTCCCTCTCTCTCTCTCTCGCTATCTCTATCATATCCTACAGCGTCTTCCAGCTGGATCGGCTCACAAACCTCCTAATGTCACTCCTCAACATCTCAAGATACCACGACTTCTTCATCTCTTCGTCCGCCACATAATGTGTGACTAGAAGCGCCCTCTCCCTTAAAATAGCAGTGGTCTCAGCTACCATCTCAATAGTCTGGCGGAGATCCTAAAACGCTCGCGCCAATTGCTACACCTCAATCACCGGCGTAAACTCAGCTCGGAACCTAGTCGAGAAATCATCTCATAACATCACATCCACTGCATCACCAGCCACAACACTCCCCACCTCCTCCCATCAGTCTCGTGCCCTGTCCTTCAGAAGGCATGAGGCCAGTCTGACCTTGTCCTCCTCTGGACAACGGTTAGTGCGGAAGGCATTAGCAAAATCCGCTACCACCTCCTACAAGCTATCAGGGCCTTCGCCCCGTGATAATCCGGAGCTCCATATGCCCAGAACTCCCTGAAGGTCAAAGAACATGTCCCCATTAAGGCCACCGTCTTTGCGCGAAAGGAATCCAATCGTTCATACATAATCTCCAGTATACCCTACTTGACGATGTCAAATATCACAAGAGTCTACTCAAGGATACTGCATGTAATCTCAAACGAGATGAAATCCTTCATCTGATCATCTAATTGTCTGGCTCAGGATCCTAAGCCTAAACCCTCACCAGCTCGAGAACTGCCAATAGGTCTGCCCATCAATGTCACCATACTGAAAATGGACCAAATAAACCGTCAAACTACATATCAAAATATACATATATCAGGGAATCAAAAACTCCACAAGCTCCCTGGTTTCAATCGTAACCCTCCGTGAATTGAGCATGGATCCTCTACGTCTAGTAGTACGGGCCCATACTACCTTCCACATCTATCCGTGCTTTCCCTAAGGATTTTCTTGGCTCCCCTAAGTCACTATATATCCATACAAATATCATTCTCAGATAAGGCTCCTAGCACTAGTCCTTATACTAGGGTTTCCTAGTGAAAACTCAACACCACTCTCAGACGTCAACTACAGAAGGAACTTCTGGTAACTTCCTCTAACTAGTTCACGAATACAATTGCATATTACTAAAACCAGATAATTCTTCGAATGAGAGGTCTCAGACTACAACGGTTGGACTCAAACAATAGCTATGCAATATAATTAAAACCTACCCTTCTTAAAGTATCTAGTTCCCATAATATGTAACTTAGCATATTCATTTACTAGTTAGCTGAAATTAGTTAGAACTCCTAAAACCACAAACCAAGCAACATTCGAGCATCAAGTAACCAAAATCAAGCATAACCTAATCAGGCCATCCTATCACTGACTGATCAGTACTAACATGAAAGTCTACAAGCTCATACAACGGACATACAAAAGCATCTCTCCTAGCATTCTATCATGCAAAAACTAAGAAGAGCCTTAGCCCTAACTAGCATGTGATTCACAAAATCACAATTCAAAGCAGAACATATAACATGTATGGGTATTTTGGGAAAACTTACTTGAGCTTAGCCGATTGCATACACGATACCCCGTCTTATTTTAGAAAAACCCTTTTTCATAAAAATATATTTCCTTTTGAAAAACTTTACCAAATCCTCAATTTGAGTCCAGACACACCCGAGAGTGTGCACAAATCCCTAAAACCAATGCTCTAATACCAACTTGCAACATCTCATAAAATGACCAAGAATTTCTATTTTTAATTTAAATAAAACAGTATTCCTAAAAGTCGTGTTCATACAACCCAATGAAAGATAAGAATATCAAATATCATAATAATCAGAGTATGTCTTAAAAGCGGAATCCATATGATGTGTGCAATGCAGTCAACCTGAGCGCTTCCCTTGGGAAGTAGAAGTACCTAAAACAAAACTAAAAACCATAAACATAAAGCTTAGTGAGTTCCCCAACATACCACATACCATCGGTCTAGGGGTGGTAAGTTGTACAGAAATGTAGCTGAGTGGTAACTCATAAAACTTTCTCCAAAACCTAAGGGTGAACCGAACATCCAAGTCTGTGACCACATATACCGGCACTCCGTGCCTGACCACCACCTCCTGAACATAGATATCCACTAATTTCTCGACAGATAACTCTAAGCCTCGTGACATCCTGGGCAATTTATTAATAAAATCCATGGTGATCTCCTCCTACTTCCTCATGCGGATGGGTAATGATTAGACCTTGTCGTTGGGCCTCTGATTCTCAGCTTTGACCTTCCTACAGGTCAAACACCGCTCAACAAACCAAGCAACTTCCCCCTTCATACAGGGCCTCTAGTAGCTAAAACTCAGGTCTCGATACATATTTATGGCCTGTACATGGATGAATAGAAAACTTGTACTTATGTGCCTCCTCCAAGATCTTCTGCCTCACCCCACAAAATGTTGGAACCCACCACTTACCACACTGAGTCAACAATCCCCGACTGTCTCTAACAAACAACAGAATATGCCCCCTAATCTGCTCAGTCTTCCAATTTTCCTTTTTCAATATTGCTATATGAGCCTCCTTAGTCATATCCATCAATGGTGAGGTAACCGTCATCCTCAAAAAAATATCACGGATCAGAGTACATGCCGCCTTACGGCTCAACATATCAGACACCACATTGGCCTTCCTGGGAAGATACAAAATCTCGCAACCATAATCCTTCATCATGTCTAACGACCTCCTCTACCGCATATTCAAGTTTGGTTGATCAATCAAATACTTCAAACTCTTAATGATCGGTGTAAATAGTGCACTGGACCCCGTACAAGTAATGCCTCTAGATCTTGAGGGCAAACACCACCGCCCCCAATTCCAAATCATGAGTAGGTAATTTTCCTCATGAGGCTTCAGCTACCTATATGCGTAAGCAATCACATGTCCCCTATGCATAAGGACATCTCCCAAGCCCAAAATAGAAGCGTCGCAATACACCATAAAATCATCCATTCCCTCGAGTAGCGCAATAATCAGGGCCTCGCACAATTTCTATCTCAAAGTCTCGAAGGCCAAGTGCTGATCTGGACCCCACTGAAAGGTCACATTCTTCTTGGTTGGGCAAGTCAACGACACCACGATCTTTGAGAAGTCCTAAATAAACCTCCGATAATACCCCGCAAGACCCAAGAAACTCCGAATCTCTGATGCGTTCTTCGGAACCTCCCTATGCATCACAACCTCAATTTTGGTTGGGTCTACCAAGATACCTCCATGGTTGATGGTGTGCCTCAAAAACTGCACCCCACGTAACTAAAAATTGCATTTTGAGAACTTGACAAAAAGCCTCTCCCTCCTCAAGGTCTCCAATACCTCTTTTAAATGTTACTCATGTTGCTCCTTGGTCTTAGAGTATACTAGGATGTCATCAGTAAAAGAAATCACAGACCGATCCAGCATCGGTTTGCATACCCGGTTCATGAGATCCATCAACATTGTCGGAGCATTGGTGAGCCCGAATGGCATCACCACGAACTCGTAATGACCATAACGAGT
The DNA here is from genome assembly GCF_051521515.1 of Lactuca serriola. Classification (NCBI taxonomy): domain Eukaryota; kingdom Viridiplantae; phylum Streptophyta; class Magnoliopsida; order Asterales; family Asteraceae; genus Lactuca; species Lactuca serriola. The sequence goes on from NC_136409.1 coordinate 29,761,424, forward strand.
TCTGAAGGCCATCTTATATATCCTCATCAAATGATATCCTGACCGAAGATCAATCTCAGAAAACCAAAATGCACCCTAAAGCTCATCGAATAATTCTTCGATTCTCGAAAGAGGGTAACAGTTCTTCACCATTAGCTTGTTCAGTTCCCAATAATCGATACACATCATGTGTGTCCCATCCTTCTTTTTCACAAATAGGATCGGCGCTCCCCACAGGGAACTACTCGGGTAAATAAAACCTTGTCTAGCTGCTCTTGTAGCTGCATAGATGACTCCTATATCTAAAGCGCAGCTAGGCAATACAGCGCCTTGGCTATCGGAGCAGCACCAGGCATCAAATCAATCTAAAACTCGAATTGCCTCTCGGGAGGAAGTCCTGGCATTTCCTTGGGAAAACATTCGGAAAGTCCCACATAATAGGTATCTCTCTCAAATCTGTTGTGGTCTCCACCCTCGACTCCAAAGCATAAGCCAGAAACCCAGAACAACCCTACTAAAGAAGTCTCCTAGCCTCACTGCTAAATAGAGAGTTGGCCCATATGAAGCTCTCTCACTAGGTATGACTAGTTCTCCGCCACTTGGGGTTCAAACTCTCACCAAATCCTACTCGCAAACAATTACGGCCCCATTGGGCCCCAACCAATCCATCCCAATGATCTCCTTCAATCCCCTCAAGGGAATCGGTACCAGGTCGATATGAAACCACTCACCGAACATGTTAAAAATACTCGTACGGAATATCCTTACAGCACTCACAGTACGATCATCAGCGATCTCCACCTTCAAAGGGACTCTAAAGTCCCCAGAGTGTCTTGAAGCTTCTTGCTGAGAGCAAGAGATACAAATAAGGTAGCCCCCAAATCGAAGAGAACATGAGCTGACAAACCATTGACCAAAGAGGTCCCTATACAAGATCATAGCAACGTAAGCATAATAATAGAACAATAAAGATAGAGATAAGACACATACCAATCACAATATCTGACGCTGCTCAGGCCTCATCTGTGGTCAGATGAAATGCTCTGCTCTTCACCGCAGGAGCCTCCACCTTGACCTAGCAACCATTTGTAATCCTCAATGTGTTGGGTGTAGGCGTCGCTACTGATTCTCCATAAAATCTCAAGCAATCGGCCTTTTTATGACCATTTTGGTTGCAATGAAAACAAATCAAGGCCCTCTTAAGGAAGTCGATGCTCATATGGCCCACCCGATTACAACCAAAGCATTCTGATCCCACTGATAGACAAGGTCCACTATGCAGCTTGCCATACTTGGTGCATCGTCCCCAACCTTACTGGTCTCTGCTGTGAACATTGGTGGTCTTGGGCTTCTTACCCTAACCCACTACCGTCTGATCCTGCTCCAACTTCCGCTTCGTGCGAAGCTCTAATTCGATTTTCCGCTCACGGGCCTTCTCAATCATGTCATTTAGGGTTTTGCACCCTGAGAAACTCACAAACTCTTGGATATCATCCCTCAGCATAGCATGATATCTCATTATCCTCATCTCCTTATTTACACCATACTGCATGACAAAATAGTGCCTTCTCCCTAAACTTGCTGGTATTCTCCACCACCGTCTCAGTAGTCTGGTGAAGGACCTGGAACTCCCTCACCGACTACTTCACCTCAATGGCTGGTGCAAACTGCCGATCAAATCTCCATAAAAGTCCTCCCATGTCATCTTAGTTACACCCACTATCCCTAACTCGTGGGTAACCTCCTCCCACAAGTCCGCGCTCTGTCCCTCAGGATACAGGACATGAATCCCACCTTTGCTACATCGCGGAAAAAGCTCGTACGTTGAGCTTTCTCAACGTTAGCGATCTAGCGGCGACTAGCGATGGGGTCCTTAAGCCCAAAGAACTCACTTTGAACTCCTGGAATGAGGGAGTTCGATTCCCAATCTGAGCCACAACAATCTCAGCTCGAAAGTACCTACCCCGTTCTTCGGTGGGGTAGCGTCAAGGATGCTATGAGTAACCTCAATTGTGATTAGTTCATGCATCCTCTCATCAATCGGCTCTACACCAGAGCCTGAACCTAATCTTGAACCTGATCTCGAACCCGAATCTCCTCGTGTAATCATCAGCATCCTCAACTGAAAATACAACATGGAAAATAATTGATAAGGAAGTTCGAAGGGATTCCTTCCCACCAAACTCCTTAGAGCTTCCAGGTCTTTCCTTGTCTTGGGTACAGGTCCTATACTTTCAATAGTACAGGCCCAATACTACCTTCCATGCCTACCTATACCTTCCTCAAGGCCATACTTGATACCTATAATTCACCCAACCATAGACAAAACAAGACCTACAAAACATAGCACCCACGTATATCGTATATTCTTCTAAGATTTCTCAATCCTCACAGATATAGAAGCCCCAATCAACACTGCAGGTTGCCTTATACACGCTATTTATACATATATAGAATCACATAGAATATCAGATAAGGCTTACGCTAAGACCACAACCATAAAAGGAATAGGAAATGAGGCAAAATCGATCATTCTAGGGCTATGCAATCCTAAACATATACAACTCTGAAAGCATACACTTAGCAAATAACTGAGTTAACATCGATTCCAACAAATATATTCATAGAATGGTTAAAATTTGGGAAACACTTACTTGAGCTCGGCCGATCTCCTACATTGCACTCTCCTTTTTACTTAAGAAAACCGTTTTTCAGGAAAAACTTGACTTTTATTTCTTTTGAAAAGGTTTACTATTCCCTTAGTTTAATTTATGACACACCCGAGGGTGTGCCCGAATCCCTCAAACCAAGGCTCTATTACCAACTTGTATCAACCCGAAAAACAGATAAAAATATTCATTTTTTTCGTTAAAATAGAAATTTCATTCATAATTCGTTTAAAAGAAACCCATTACATCAATTCATGAAAAAATATTTGAGTAGCCAAAATAATAAATGCAGAAAATGTTGGAGAGTGAATGTTGCGCCATGAATCCGGGCCCTTCCCCTTAGTACCAGAAGAACCTGAAAGCACCCAAATAAATTGTAAGAAAAAGCTTAGTGAGTTTCCGAAAATAACATATACCAATCATACAAATGGGCCCCACCCTGGGGTTCATTTCCAGCCCAACACAAATATGGGCCCCCACCATGGGGCTTTTCCCCGGGGTATATTTAAACCCAACATATTAATATGGACCCCACCTTGGGGTATATTTCAACCTGACATATCACAGTGGGCCCTGCCCAGGGGTATATTTCAACCCGATCACAACACATAATACACAACTAACATTTCGCATAAATAGATAATGGGTCGGCCTTGGTGCCTTCGACCCATGGTTATAGTGAGAAGGCTCACCTCAGTCTGCTGAAAACGATAGTTGCTCGGCTACCAGTCCAAAATCTCACACAGTATAAATATACATATTACCCTAATTAGGATTATGACACAACCTAGACAATGATCCAAAATTATAAATCCAAATTCCTCCAATATGGGCCAAAAACCTTTCTTCCTAATTGGACCTAACATCCAAGTTCCAAAACAATAATAGGCCACAAGGCCCAATAGGACTAACCATGCCACCTATACTCCAAAACAAGTATAAAGGCCCAAAATCGTTTATTATGTCCCGACTCAAGGCTGATTGGGGCCCAATTAGCTCAAAAGCCCAACGAATCCTAAACTCCACTAGGGAGCGTACGCGTAGCGTACCTCTTCAGTGTGCTTAGTGTACTAATCTCTTGAGTAGTACATGCAATGTACAGACTAGTACGCCCAACATACAAGCTAGCTTTGCACAAAAGGCCATTAAGTGCTTAATATCTGGAGACTCTTCGTCTAATTCTTGATTTTGGTCATTCTAAAGATCCTAGGGCATAAAGTTGGTAACTTTATGCCTTTGCATGCCATATAGGATCCCAACACCTCATTTTATCCATTAATACTTCCTTTAAGACCTTAAACTTTTGCATGGTGCCCTAACGACCATCGAGTTAACATTTTTATGCTTTTAACATGCCAAACGATCTCATATCTAACATTCCTAACCTCTAGGGTAGCTCAAACCCACAAGAGAGGATTCATGGACCAAAAGTGGACTTATTACTAAACTCTAACTCAAAGTAAGAAAAGGATTATCAAAATATGAATTTTTTACCTCTTAGGGTTCTTCCAGAAGTTCTAGATGCAGGATGTACAAGCTTTCCTATGTCTAAGACTTGCTCACCACTCCCTTCTTCTTGTTAAACATCAAAAGGGGTTACTTTTGGCACTTTCAAGCTCAAGAATTACTCTCAGAGGAACTAGGATTTTAGGTACGCTCAAAGGCTATGGAGGTTGGTAAGGAAAATGGTCTGAGGTTATAAATAAGCTTAAATATGGCTCAAGTCCGAGAATTAGGGTTTTTAGCTTTTCGCCTCATACGCCCCGCATACATGCATGTATGCTCTACATACGAGCCTCAGCCTCCCGATGCTTCCATTCATGTATGCTAAGCGTACATACATGTACGCCCAGTGTATAGAGGGTTCTGATTTGCAACCTTAAAATTATCAAGGTCTAAATTGGAATACCTGGATTTTTGATATTACAATTCAAACAATAGAAGATATGTTAAGAGCATGTACCTTAGAATTTCACAGTAACTGGGATGAGCATTTTCCCTTGGTAGAGTTTTCCTACAAAAATAACCATCATTCGAGTATCAAGATGGCACCTTATAAAGCCTTGTAAATACAAAAGTGTCGTACGACGTCTTGTTGGCTTGAGGCTGGAGAAAGGCAGCATATGGGACCCAAAATAGTCCATCAGATTACTAAAAATCTAAAAGTGATTAGAGAAAGGATGTTAGGAGCTCAAGATCGCCAAAGGAGCTATGCTGAGAAGAAACGACGACCAATGACATTCGAAGTTGGAGATTCAATATTAATCAAAGTCTCACCGTGGAAGGGACTTATAATATTTGGAAAGAGAGGAAAGTTGAGTCCAAGATTTATTGGGAAATTCAAGGTTCTTAAGAGGATTAGGAACCAAGCTTACAAGCTGGAATTACCAGAAGAACTGGATGGTATTCATAACACTTTCCATGTGTGTTATTTGAGAAAGCTCACATGAGAAGTTCCCGATATAATTCCACTTTCGGAGTTAACGATTGACGAAGATAAGAGGTTAATCGAAGAGCCTGAAGAAATTATTGACCATAAGACGAAGAAGTTGTGACACAAGATAGTCGAATTAGTGCTAGTGAGATAGAAACATTCGAATGGGCGAAACCTCATTTAGGAGACAGATAGTCACATGATAAGTCGCTATCCACATCTGTTTATTGATGCATGATTTCAGGACGGAATCATCCTCAGGGAGAGAGAATTGTAACCCCCGCATTTCTGGCTATGCATTATTAGGTTGATGTAATAGTTAGGGTCAACAGACTGTAACCTATCCTGAAGTACTGACCATGAATTATTTGAGTATTATGTGATTTATGTGTAATATATGTGCTTGTAAGGATATAATAAAATAGGAATAAAATACACCTCTAAAATAAAATAATAATTACACACAATATATTTAAAGAAGTTGAAGTAGTCGTAACAACGATTCCAGAGTTATAAGGAACGTTGAAATACGACTTATAACGAAGAAGTTATGACCCTTCGAAGTTTTGCAATTAAACCGGCATGGCTCTGCGTATCGTTAAAGTAAATTTTTGATGAAATACTTTTAGCTTTAGTGATCTAAAAAAAGTCGCAGTAAACTTTAAACCGAGAGTGTGCATTTAAAGAACGTCCAAATCTAACTTCGTTAGAGGAAGTTATGATTTCTCTAAGATTCAGCATAGCAGTACACAACCCAGAAATCGAATTTTAGATCGATCATTTATTAGCCAACACAATCTAAATGAGAATTGAAGATCTCGTTAATAGGAGCTCAACAATATAAAGACAGTCGAAATCAGACGTCGAATGACAAAGTTATGAAAATTTAGCAGACTTTAACTGTCTAAGCCTGTTAAAATATAACTTTAAAAATAAATTCAAAATTAGCCAAAGAAGTCTTAACGAAATATGTAGATCACGTCAATACCTATGCGTGGATATAAATAACGTCCAAAATAGATATTGTATGCAAAAGTTATGAATTTTAGATGATTATTAATTTTTGGATTAACCAGTGAGTGACACGTGGCAGGATCTAGGTCGTACCTTCTTCCCCATGGCTTGGCACCGGATCGCGACACCTGGACTTGGTACGCCCAACATAGCTTTGTGTAATTCTCACGTACTATAGTATGCCCAGTGTAATGCTGGAGTACGGCCAGCAAATGCGACTCATTCAGCCTATAAATAGAGCTTGTTTTTCACTCTTTACTTCACACCTCCTTAACCAACTCTCTGCCAAACACCCCCAAAGCCTATAAGATTTTATCTATCACCTCCTAGGTGTTATTAGTGAAGCCCAGAGCATCGGAAAGCCCCGAGAAGTAGAACTTTTGGCTCAGAAGTTCTGCCCGCGTAGAGTCTGTTTCTCGCTAAACCACTTATTAGTTGAGTTATGCTTACCGTACTTTAAGTATAACTTATGTTTAAGTTTAGTATCGTTATTATGAACCTATAAACAAAATTTATCAATGATTCCAAGTCGTTATACTGATTGATCTACTTACGGCGATGATGTCTAGGCTGGATTTGGTAAGGTGTTTAAAGTGGAATTCCAAACAGTATACTTCGTATACCAAATGGACCCTACCTCCGATATGATCCTACCTGGTTGTTCCTTACTTGATAGATCTTGAAGTAGAAATTGAATTAATTATGAATCTAGACTAATAACTAGCCACAATAAATATTAAACTAAGACTTAGTGATAATGATACTAGGTTACGTCAAAGGAAAAGACAGTTACTAGAAGCGAAGCGCTGCCTGAATTTTGAGTCGTCACATTAACAAGTTAGTGCATAGTTACTTTCGTCTTACACATAAATATGAAGTATTTTATATAAATTACATGGTATATGTGCTTATTATATGTGTTCCTTATATCTATGCTAGATGAACAATTTAAACATGTTTTACTCGATTTAAACTGTATATATATTTTATATTTATAATTATGTTTGGTAAAGATAGGTAGATGGTATAGATGAAGAAAGAATAAATAAATGATGAGAGGCCTTGATGTTAAAGACGATCCAATCATCTAGCGGAGTGTATATGACGACCACAGACTATTCTAGACAATCCAATGGAACGATGGCAGGCTCGCAGCCAGTAGGAGTTTTCGAACGACGTGTTCACCAGGCATACTCCATTCCTCTCATGGTTGCCTTAATGACATACATTTCTGAGGAATCCCCTAAGATTTATTGTCAATACCGAAGATAATCCTTAGGCTAGATCCCTTAAATTGGATGCTTTAAGGACAAAAGGTGAAGATAACAGGAACGGGTAATCGGGTTGAATGATTTGATGAAATTAAATAACTTAATTATTGTGGGTTGAAAACCCTATGTGCTCACCAGGCTCCCAAGCCTGACCCGCTCAGTTTCTTGTATTATTGGTAGTGACACAAGAGCACTGGTGTGATGAACAGAAGAGAGAATTATGGATTATATATCAGTAGAATAACAAATGTCGTAAGGCCTATGTTATTTTCCATTTATGCTTATGTACTGTATTGACGATGATATCCCAACATTTTTAATATAATTAAAATACATTTCTTCGAAAATTCTTTGATAATATTTTTATCATATTTTGGGAACAAATTTCACAATGTTTTTCTTCAAAAGATACTCTCGTTTTTAAATAAAGCATAAACGAATAGGTTTTTTCTGACAGTGAAATTGGGGATGTCACATCAGTTATGCATGAAATCTTAATATGCCCCAGCTCTTGGCACTTTCCACACCTCACAGTCCTAGGCACCTTCAACTTTTGTGTGGGGTATGTGGCATCGTGTGATTTATATGTTTGCGTCACTCTCTTTACTTTGGGTCTTCTAGGAATCCTTCCAACTAGGGGTGGTAATGGCTTAATAAATTCAGTCCTTGGCCATAAGTTGCTTCCAAAAATAGGTAGTATGTTCTTTGTGTATGTTGAAACATACTTGTCCTTATGGAACCATGAAGAAATGAACTAAATTGGATCGTGGTGGATGAAGTTGATTGCATCTTGACCATGAACACATGGTATGCTAGAAAACATCCACAAGTTGCATGTGCAAGTCTAAGCGCGTAAATCGACCTTGTATCCTTTAAATCCATATCTTGTCTCAAAGACATCACCTCTACCTAGCACCACTACCTAAAAACTACACATAAAACAAACAAATTACACACAGAAAAAATAAATACATAATACATTTGGATACATGCCCATAAAAACAAACATTACCTCATATCTTTCCCAAATTCCTCAATCTTCAGTTGTATGTTAGGCCCACAATTACCCTTCCATTTGGATACCTCTAAACCTTGATGATCAAAAATTTCATAAGGATAATCCTTATTTCCTTAAACACTGTAAGTAGAGGATTCTTCCTCATTTCTTTGATCATCCCATGGAAACATTTTGAGACACCATTCTCTACTGCTTCACAAGCATACCCATGAGAAAGAACGCTTTGCACCAGGTTTTGAGGTTTCCTTGCCATGAGATAGTTGTATCATGTTTATTTTATCTTCTTTATCTTCACCATTGTAGCAGGAAAGTCCCTGTAATGTCCCGATTGCAGGAATGAAATTCTAGGGATTTTGGGCACTTTAGGAAGCCTACTCGACGAGTTGGAAGGCCCAACTCGTCGTTTAGGGACTTTTATGGCCGAGCAGATTATGGGACCAACTCGACGACTTGGAGGACCCAACTTAACGAGTTGGAGCTGGGAAGTGAAACCCTAATTTTTAGGATTTGCCACCCTATTTAATCACCTTAACTCTCATTGCTGGTCTCATTTGTTGCCTCCATAGTCTCAAACTCTAGCCAAGTAACCCAAATCCATTTTTGAGGAGTTTTGAGCCATTCTTTGTGATTTTGAAGCTTGTGAAGGAAAGAAGGAGCTAGAGCTTGCAAGAGAGTGGTAGATTGATATTGTCATATTTATACATATTTTTAGGCAATATTTAAGTACATTTATATATATATATATATATATATATATATATATATATATATATATATTGGTCATTTGCATAGAATAATGATAATTATAAGGTTAAATTATATTTTGCAGCCAAAAAGAAGGCATTTTGAAGAAAGGGACTAAAAGCATTAAAGGATGGAACTTTGGAGGTTGAAGGCTTGAAAGACAAGAAAAAAACCCAAAAAAGATGTACTCACGACGTGAACAGTTGATGGTTCACGACGTGGGTGGAAAGAATGAGAAGATAAGTATCCGGGTGAAGGAATCCTTTACGATCACGATTTCCTCGAGTTCACGACGTGAGTTTTTAATGCTCAGGACGTGAACAGTGATTTTTGAGAAGATATATATACCCTTCTCCATTACGATTAAAAAGACTTTTGGCTGAAGGAAGAGGTTCCAGGAGGCAATTTATAGCAAAAGAAAGGTCCTAGAAAAGGGTTTTGAACACCAAAAGAGTAAAAGTTCATAATTTGTTTATTTGTTAATACTTATGAACATATTTTCTTATTTCAATTGTGTTTATGTGTTAGTTGCTACTATGAGCAGCTAAATCTAGCTACTCTTATCTAGCTAGATGAAGCTTCTAACTTATGAATAGCATAATTTTATATGGATTTATTTAGTTGGTGAATTGCTTGTGTTTGATTTATTGTTACCTAGCATGCTCATGTTATTACTTTAAGTTGCCTTAATTTATGTTGTGTGTAGCATAATGACCATTAACTGCATGAACATGATAACCTAGTAATTTAGTGAACATTGAATTGCTAGAGCTAGGATCAACCATAATCTTAGTTAGTAATTGAAGTAATTAACTTTGTTGTGCTAGAGAACATAAATGATGACCATAATTGTGTTTGCATGATAAATCTTACATAGCATATTCATAACATAATTGGTTATGTGTTTAATTGTGTGAGACCATACATAGTTATACATGAATTAATTAACTATTGGTAAATTTAGACCTAAATTACTAATATAATAACAACCAACTTAATAATCCATAATCATTAGCTAGCCATAAGGACAAAGTGGATTCGAACTAGATAGGAGTGTTTTTAACTATAGATTGAATTTGAATTAAGTTCATCTAAACTTGCAAAATTAGATAAAAACCCCTTTTAGCTTATTAATAGTTAGATTAATTTAGTAGTGAATAGATTAATTAATAACACCGTTCCCTGTGATCGACACCCGACTTACCTAAGTTATACTGTAATCTAACTTGGTACACTGCCTACAAGTGCATAGTTAGTTTAAGTTTGTTAGGTTATAAATATTAAAATTAGTGGGTACTTCTGTGCACATCATAGATCCAGAAGTTGAGCTTCATTTCTGGTCCATCTAAGGTATAAAGCTCCAACCTTGACCATGATATGCATAGATCTAGCTTTATGGTGTTTTACTCTTTATTTTGGGTCCAAACTTTTGATTTTCGAGCTTTGGACGTTTCATGGATCAAACCCTTTAGATCTAGGGTCTTAAGGGACTTCATGGCATAAAGGTGCCAACTTTATGGCCATGGAAGCCCCATTCAACATTTAGACCTTCATTTAAGCTTTTTGAGTCACTTTAGGTCATGCATGAGGATAAAAATGGGACCTTTACGTGTCCAATTAACCTTTAGGGTCCATATCTATGTTCTGGAGCATGGGTTTGGAAAGAACAAGGACTTTGAAAGGAAATCTAGGTCTTTAGAATTAGAGTTTGGACTCTAGACCTTGGGAAAGGTCCTTAATGGGTAAAGAGGAAAGTTTACCCTTCTAGACGTGTTTCCAGTCTATAACCAGAAGATGGAGCCTTAATTTGAAGAATAGTGACTTAATTCTTTAAGGAGGAACAAATAGACCAAGGAACTCAAAAAGTTTAGGGAATAACTCGACGAGTTGGTTCGAAAAACCCGACTCTACTTTATGGTAAAACTCGTCGGGTTGGAGGGTAACTCGACGAGTTGGATCATGATTCCAGGGTTTTCTGATTTATGGAACTCGGTGAGTTGATGGACCAACTCGGCGAGTTGAGTCAACAAGAATGTTAACTTTGACCATGATGTTGACTTTGACTTTGACCAAAGTTGACCCGTAAAGGGGATTATGAATATGAAAGGGTAATTAAAGGAAACCTTTTATGTATAGGAGGTTGAGTGGATTGATTTCAGAGTCGAGGACAGTTCAGCTACTACACAACATTTGAGGTGAGTTACCTTCCTATAGAACTGGGTCTAAGGCGCCAAGGCCAACCTACTAGTAGGAGTTGTAGTTGAATGATTGTCTATGTTATAATTATCTGGTATGTCACTATCTTTTATGTTTATGTGCTAGTATGCATTGATAATTGTCTGGAATGTCCTTTCATTGTACTTCCATCCAACTGCAACCCTAAATGGACACTATATTTTTTTATTGTCACTGCTTCCACTACCACAGTTATCTATAACCCTCACTCTATCGCTTTTTTCAAAATAAAGTTGGTATCCTCCATGGACAGCATAGTTTGTTAAAGCAAACCTGATTTGACCAGGGGATTCATAATAGTCTACTAATCGGGGCCTCATCTCTTTCTCGTCAATATTGGGATCATGTAATATATACTTGATGCCAACGTCTTCATCATCCTCATCTAAGTGGGCATGCTCATTTTGTTAGCAACTAGGATTGTCTCCATCATCTACCATTACATCAATACTCTTTCTTGATATGTTTTTGTCATATAATAAGTTAATAAAAGGATCATCACATAGTTTTGAGGGGGCTTTGAAAGTTTTTTTTAGAAAAATCCTAGAAGCTAAAGTCAAATGCTTCATCATCAAAGTCGGAGTCTGGAAGCCATGTCTTCTTAGGGACCTTAGGACCTTTAAGCTTCTTAGTTCTAGAAGTAGAAGCCATCTGTTTCATAAAATAAATAAATAAACTTGTTAGTTCAAACTTGGAACTCCATAGGCACAGATAACCACCCTCAAAAGCATCAATTTCTTGCTTCCATACATGTATCTTCCTACTTCACCAACGATTTAGAAGATTTAAAATGAGAAATCAGGGACTGTGAAACCCTTCTCAGCGTCAAACCCTTCTCAAACGCATGAAACCCTTTATCAATGATGGTTCATGAAAGGTGGTGGCTAGGGAATAGGTCAGTGGTGACCGGATAGTACAGGTAACTTGCTCGTCACCGATTATTAGCTCTCAAGTGATAATTCCACGAAAATATCTTCTCCACAGTCAACGAACATTAAAATCAGGGCTTTTACCAATTTAGTGGCAAAAATGTAAGACTTTTATGATATTAGTCCTCAATTCTTTTCAAAATCTAGTGATTTTGTAAGTTTTATCGATTTATTTATATTATATTGTTATCTATAAATTTTCTATATCTGTAAATTCATATACTAAAATTAGTAACCATAATAAATTATTAAATCAGTAGTCATTGTAAGTTGATTGCATCATATAGGAAGAATTTCATCTGTTGTTGTAAACTTTTATAATTAACTAAGCGAATGCCCGCACGTTGCGTAGAAACACCTATATAGTTGAAGTCTTTACAAACATATGCTTTTTTTAAATATAACAAAAATGTTGCTGTTAAATTTGATATAATATTTCGTATAGTAAATTGATATAATATATTGATTATTTTGAATTATATGATAATAAATATATCTGTTATAACTGCATAATCTCAATCGTTTAAATGAATTCTACCCGCAAGTTACACATGAATAAAATTAAATATAATATATAGTTTAATGTTATTTATAGTTGTAGTTATTGTTAATTGATTTTTTTAAAATTATTTGCTTAATGTTTTAATTTCTAGCATTATAAATATTTAAAACATCAAACATTGTTTTTTGATTTTAAATGTAACAATGTAATCATTTATATAGAGTTATTTTTAACTATTGTTGTTGTAAGGTCTTTTAAGCTACTTATATGTAAACTTTTAACGATTATAAAAATATCTTTAGGAAATATTTTACTTAAATTGATATTACAATTTAATTTTTGCATTTATTACTATAATTTATCATTTTCAACTATTTAAAAAATATTCTTTGGTTTTTTAAGTGGAACTGAAATTTATATTTAAGTTGACAATATAATGTTATATTTAAATTAACAATTTAAGTATATTATCAAAACTATTCAAAAGTTGTAACTTTAAACCGATAATAGTTTACATACAACAACATTTTAAATCTAATAAATTAAGTATAATATGTTAAAAGTTAAAGACATAATTTTATAAGTAGAAGTAAAAATATTATTTTAAAGTTGAAATTTAGTTTATTTATGATTACACTTTAGATTTGATATTTATTTAACCTTATTAACAAACTTATAATCATTATTAGAAAAACACTATAATTTATCACTTTTGACTATTTGCAAAATATTTTTTGGGTTCTTTAAAGTTAAACTAAACTGTATATTTAAGTTCACCCTGTAATGTGATACTTAAACTAATAATTTAAGTATTTTATACAAAATGTTCAAAAGTTATATATTTAAAATGATAATCGTTTACGTCCAACAATATATTAAAACTAATAAATTAAGTATAATATTTTAAAAGTTAAAAAACATAACTTTATAAAGTAGAAGTAAATATATTATTTTAATATTGAAATTTTGTTTATATATAATTATACTTTAGGTTTGATATTTATTTAACCTTACTAACCAACTTATAATTATTATTAGAAAGAAATTGAAAGTAATGGGAGTTTCAAATGAATGTGGTGAAAGAAAAAAATGCATGGGAGTTTCAAATGAATGCGGTGAAAGGAAAAATGCTTCCTTTATAATATAGTATGATGATTATTACTTTCTCTGTCCCAAATTAATTGTTCACTTTTGACTTTTAAAGTTTTTTCTTCAACTTTTACCTTCAATGTTTTTATTTGTATTATATATTACTTGATGAAACTTATAACAATGAAAAGACATTTAAAATACAATCAATTTATATATTTTTCATCAAGTATTATCAATCAAAAACAAAAATATTTAAGGTCAAAGTTGAAGAACAAAGACTTTAAAAGTCAAATGTGGACAATTAATTTGGGAAGGAGATAGTATAATATACTCAATTAATAATTATAGATGAAAAAATTGAACCAAATGTACAAGACCACCATCGAGATAAATGCCGAATATATACCCGAACCATGCAAACAATCCAAAGTTTCAAACTAGTCTAAAGAGTTTTGGCTTCAGGCTTCTTGAACTGTGTTGCGTAGTTCTTTTGAAGAAACCAAAATTTCTTATGATGAATCTTCATGTCAACTAGAGATATATAACACAAACCATTATTTAATATATCTAATCCAAAAGAGGTTTTGTTGAAAATTAGTTTTGGTTTGATTTGATCTAATCCAATCCAATGGGAATTAAGTATGAACCAGTGTCGGATTAAGAATCAAGACCAACCTGGACCATCATATATAAAGGATAAATATAATCAAAATTAAATAAAAAATATGAGATTTTTAGGTTTTGTCGTTTTATCAGCGATGGGTGACAAAAAAAATCAAATGGGGGACAATTATACAATTTCATAATTTTTCTTCTTTTTTTGCTAAAATACTATATGGAGGATATTTTTAAGATGGGCCATACACCCCACTTGTGATACACTTGGCTTCGCTACTTAATGAATCAAACCCTAAACCCTAAACCTAATCATATCCTAGATGTTGGAAACTAAATTAGGGTTGAATGGCTAAAACCAAAGTTGTAAAAATCGTTCGGCGTTAGCTAGTCGATGGACTGGGGTTAAGGGATTAATCGGCTAGACGGAGATTAATCGGGGACCATTAATTACTAATTTGTTAGATTTTAAAAAATTAAATATGACTAATATCATATAAAAGTTCATAAATGTCACTAATATCATAACAAAATATGATAATATGATAAATACAACACTAATCATACCTCAAATAGTTTTTATAGACATATAAATTCTTCAAAGTGTTAAAATTTCATCGGGTTCTACTGTTTCAGTCATTGTGTATGCATAGATTATTCGCTAGGCGCTCTCTAATCGGTCGAGTAGCGCATAGGGATTAATCGGAGATTAATCGGAACCTAATCAGGATTTTTACAACATTGGCTGAAACTGGTTAACGAATAGATTCGGTGAAAAACTAAAAAAAAACGTATCAATGGTAAAAGCGGTTCTTCGTTTTTGTAAAAAAAAAAAAAAAAGCTATTAAAAACCAAACCTAAGAGCTAAACCTATTCAGAGATAACCCGATTTTTGTATATAGCTTAGAAACCCGAACCAGAAAATCGCCCAAATTGATTTAAAACCCGATTTTGTGTACCTCTAGGGCATAGGTAAGTTGTGTACCTAACCAAATTTATCTTCGCCACAAATTCCAGTTCCTTCAAAATTTCCAACCAACATGATTCAAAACTCATTAAATAGAATCTTCAATTCTATTCTACCACATTCTTAATTCTATCATATTAAAATGAACCAAACGTCTAATGAGTTTTATCCCCCTTTCTTTGCAATCTTTATATCTATTGTTAATTTCAAAAGACAAAACAAATAAATGCGCACATTTATATATACCCTTTTCCTCTCATTCTTTAACATTTAAATCGTGTATTATCAATTCCTTTAAAAACTCGTTAAGGCATTTCGAACACAAATCTCATGTCTCTATAACAATACTGAATTTGAATCAAAAACTTTTATATACATTTGTACACCCCCTTCAACACTCTCTATATCATTGATCTATAAGTCATTTAACCAATTCCTATCACTCCCAAGATGTTCATTGCATCTTAACTTTAGTATTGGAGAGTTATCAACAAGAAACAAACTTCCATTTTCCTTGGATCCTAATACATTTACCAATGAAGGTTGTATGTGATTTGAGACCAAGTGATGTGGCATTCTTTCATGTCCACCTTTTTGCCAATTTTGATAGCAAGATCCCGCCAAAAACGGATTCATCAACATTTGGTCTTTAGGTGGTCTCAGCCATTGTGAAGGGTCATAAAGCGAATTACCAAAATACGGAGGCACCGATACCTAATATCACAAAAAAAAAAAAGTATTAGGGGATTACACAAAAAACCAAATCAAAATCCTCAAAATAAAGAACCCAAAAGATCGAATTGTTGACCTGAGGGTTTCAAGTGTGGTATACTTGCAGAACTGGTTAAGGGTTCGAGTTTTAACAGTTGAATTTCAGAGTTTCAATTTCATTGTAAACTCGGACTCTTTATAGACCCTTATTGAGCCTCTTTGTACCTCATTTACTACAAATTGTGGCAATGTCTTATGTATTCATGTGGGCCAAGTTTAGGATGGTTGATAGAAGAATAATAAACATTTTTGCCAAACAAACAAGCAGTTTTTAAAAACTATTTGTTTTGTTTATTTCTAGAAAACCAAAATATTCGGTTCTTTTTTGGTTTTTTGTTTAAGCAACAAATAAAAACCAAATTAAACCATATCTAATTATGACATTGTTTTATTACATATACAAGTTTCTTATATGATTAATTAATTAAAATATTTTTAATTTCCATTCCGCTGTTTTTAATGTCCTTAAATGAAAATATATGAAAAGTTTTTTACTATTATATATTGCCAAAATTCAAAAAACATCTTCTTCATACTTTCTTTGATATTTGATTCAACAAGTCCATATATTCAATTGTACTTAAGACTTCAATATTAAATAAGCTTTCAACATCAGTTAACAACATCACCTGATTAGATTTAGCAGCAAGAAAACTTGTCTGCTCGGTTGCCTCGTTCATGACACTTTCTTTGATTGTTTTCGTTTCCGATTCTTCGTGTGAATTTACCGTTTTACCCTCCGTAACTTTCAATCTCTCGATGATTCGACATATATAAACATGACGAGAGCATATCTTTCGTGACACATTTCCATCCCTGAAATCCTTACAATCCTGAGAAAAAAAAAACCCACGAATAAATAAAAAAACACAAGAATTGTAAAGGGTAACATAAGAACACAAAAAGCTTTTTACCTTTTTAACATCAACTGTGTTTGTTGATTTATTCAAATCTTCAATCACGAGACCATTTTCAACCAAATCTTCTTCAGAGTTTGAAGCTTCTGTTTTTAAATTAAATTCAAATCTTTTATTATTTCCAGCCAATAAAAGCAAACCCACAATTGCTTCTTCTTCATCTTTCGTTATTTGTTCTGAAATCGACTCTGAAATTGAGTGTTGTCTTTCATCCTACAATGCATATAAAAAAAAAAATTTGGTGATTGAGAGCTTTGACACTAGTCTCCTTAGGACAACGAGGGCATTTACGTCTTTTTACATGTCAAACACAGTTGAATAATCCGCAAAAAGGTTAAAATTTTAAGAATTATAAAAGTACTAACCTTATTAACTTTGAGCTTCTTATTATGACTTTCTAATGGCAATTCGAGTATAAGAATTCCGTCTTTTGGATTTGGAAAAGAAGGAGAAAGAGAGTCGTAGTGACGTTGCTTGATTGCTGTAAAAGGAATGATAAACCAACTTTATTACAATTTTGCCATTCGTTTTATTTTAAAAAGAAAATTATTTAATTATTTAACATAAATTATATAACAACTATCTGTTTTCAATTTCAAAACCTTACTCTGCAAATCGCTCTAACACAAATACGAATCTTGGTAACCCAATTAAAATCACGTTTTCTTATCAAGATTTAACCGAATAAATTTTAAAAAATAGGAAATTTACGCATTAAAAACCACGAAATTTAAGGACAATAAAAGATTCAATACTTCATTCACAAAGGACTATGTCAAATTATACCGACCTGATCGCAATTTTCTTGGAATAGGTGCGTGATTAACCGTATAACATTCATCGAAAAACTGTAAATTCGAAAGGGGAAGAATAGACCTCATGATTAATGAATTAACCCAAATCGGATTATGAGAAATCAAGTTTTTATATGTGTTACTAATTACCTTTTTCGGAAGCTTTACTCTTTTGCTATTCATAGATTCACCGATTTTATTCACAGAAGTCAACTTTTTAAACTTCTTTGAGGGTTTATGCGATATTCCATCACTATCCTTGCCTTCTGTTACAAAACGAAATTACGAAATCCATCAAGAAAGAGAAGAAACAGAGGAAGCCATTAACGGGATGAATTAAAGAACAATTGGGGATGGATAAAGAATAGAAAAGGCCGAATTTTGTTGGATTTTTGGTAAATTAGATCAAAAGGCAGGGGTAGTAAAGTAAATTGAATTAGTAGATGTAAATGTCACCTGATTGTCGCATCGTTGCTGAGAATCGAGTGTTTTCTTTCCCCATTTCTGCAAAATTCAAGATAATTCACGTAAATCAACTAAAAATAGTTCAGATTCTAAAACCAAAATGCCGAAACAAGTAATGATTTCACAAAAATTGGGAGTTTTGATTCATTCTCAATACATTTCCATCATGTATGTATGAAGAATGAATTTTTGCAGATATCTCTGCGTATCTTTCTTCTGACAAGTAACAAAACTCACTCTCAAAATCTCTTTCTTTCTCTCTCACACAGTAGCACTAATTCAAGAATTTGAGAAACTGGAGTTGGTTTCTTTCTTTCGTGCTCAGAGAATTGAGTTCTTCGCAAAATGAAGCTTTTTAATAGATAACCCTATTTCTCTCTCACACAATGAACACAAAGTGATACCATAGGCAGACGAACAGATTCCAAACAGATAATAAGCATAGAAGTATCAAAAAGAAAAGTTCTTAAAAGAACCGACTCGATCCCACAATCTCACATTCCGTAATAAAATTGTAGGAGTCGATCAAAAAGTTAAAGGAATAACCAATTCAGATGAGATTCGACTGATACGTTTAAGATCAAATTGAAGACATAAAAGCTTGGAATTGTCTGAAGATATGAAAGGATGGGAGAAATTACGAACGAAGAAGAGGAATTACTGAAATTTTAGAGTGCGAGAAGTGTTTGTTGGAATGCAATGAGAGCATTAATGGAAGATTTCTCACACACGAAAATTCACGATAGAGAATCTCTCTCTCTTTCGGAATCTGTAACAGACAACGAAGGAATAAAATGAGAAAAGGAACGAGAAGCTGCAAAAAGGAAAACGGTCTCTCTCTCTCTCTCTCTCTCTCTCTCTCTCTCTCTCTCTCTCTCTCTCTCTCTCTCTCTCTCTCTCTCTCTCTCTCTCTCTCTCTCTCTCTCTCTCTCTCTCTCTCTCTCTCTCTCTCTCTCTCTCTCTCTCTCTCTCTCTCTCTCTCTCTCTCTCTCTCTCTCTCCAAATTTACAAAATTGATCCTTATCATTTTATGTGGGGTAACCTGAAAAGTTTCAGATTTTATCCTTTCGCTTACTTTTATTGTGGATTAGGTCAAAACTCCAAATATCAATTTTACATTTTAATTTATATATTTATTACATTAGTTGTTTTAACATTTTTTTATTAATAAGTAGATAAAATAAATCATTCTCTCTCATGTCGACCGTTTTTACTCCATTAATATGACTTATGGGTAGGTGAACAAAACTAAGAACATCAAGTCTATATTATCCGTCAACACCACCACTATTACGACAATCTGCTACCACCGTAGAAATCCAAACGAAGAAGATGAGGTCTAGACTGGGGAAGAAGACCATCAAATTCGAATTCTTTGGACATAGATCCATTGAAGACAATGCAAGCGGTAACATTTCATATTTGATGAACCATCTGAAACAAGAACCCACAATTTTTGTTTGAGATTCTTTAACAACCTATGTCACTTTTAAGCAAGCACCAACTTTTTTTTCCGGAACTTGATCTTCATTTGAAGTTTAATCATTAACTTGTCATCTATTTTCAATAAAACCCCCATCTATTAAACTTCAATATTAACTTGAGGCCTTCATTTGAAGTCGAATTATGAAAACCTCCATTTGGTTTGGGTTTGGAATAGAGGCTTAGGGTTGGGTTCAGTTTACCTCAACAAGGTCGTCTCTTTTGTGTCTTTTTGTATCCCCCATATAAATCGATAACCCTCCAGGTAGTAATGATAAACATCAAATCCTTCATTGAACTCGATTTTCATGTCTCGTTGCAAAAAAATGATGAACTTTACATCCCTTTTATATGAATTGATTTGTTATAGATTTGATGGGATTGAATTTCATGTTTATAGAATGTGATGAGATTGATTTCAAAGTTAGTTTCTAATAAAGGAAATAACTAGTGGGTTCGGTTGATAGGTGGCGACTTTATAGTAGGTTGTATGGTTTCTAGCATGTAAGGGGGTCATGTTAATACATTAAAGTGACCATTTAGGCTATCTGAAGTTAATGATGTTTCAAGATGTGTTGACTGTCCAAGGTAGTGAAGTTTCAAAGAATGTTGAGTTTCCAACGTTAAGAGAATGATAGAAAAACTGAAGACTAGTACTATTTTGTCTTGATGTATTTGTCTTGTTCTATGTAATACTTGTAGGAGATAAGATCAACCACAATGCATTCTCATGAGGTTGATCTGCAGTCAGTATTTTTCTTTATTGTATTGTCTTGTTCTATGTAATACTTGTAGGATATAAGATCAACCACAATGCATTCTCATACGGTTGATCTGCAGCCAGTATTTGTCTTTATTTTCTCCTTTGTCCTTTATGCTCCTAGTAATATAAATAGGAGTACCATTACATGTAATCACTAAGCCTTTATCAATACAAGAATCACATCTGTCATTCTATCATTCTCTTTGTGCATTATTTTTACTTTACTTTAATATTATCTTGTATTGGATCTAATCCAGGCTTGACTGGAAATCTGTTATGTAACACCCTGTTTCGAGTTGTTTCATAATATGGGATCGTGACATGAAGATCAATTATCACAAGGATTTGGGCCTTGGGGAAAGAGGGGTTTAGACCTATTTGGATGAGGATAATGTAGATTATATGATCCAAGAGTTAAGTTGTGCTTTAGAGCCCTAGGGTATAAGGGTATAAAGGAGAAGGAGAGTTAATGGGAGTGTAGTGCTTCTCATTACCGTTTCGAGCATATAAAGAACACCGAAATCGGACTTGGGATGTGGAAGTTATGGCCTTTGGATGTTTGAATGGTAAAGGATTTTCCCAATACACTGGGCGTACAAGGAATATTCGTTGGGCGTGCTTGGCCTTTTGATCGCAGGACCATACCCTAGTACGTTGGGTATACCTGGAGTATGTTGGTCGTATGCCAGTTAAATGCAAACCAAAATTTATGGTCTTAGAGCCTATTTAAGGTCCTTAACTACTTCCTAACCCTTCTTATCTTCAGCCTCCATTCCCTCTAACCCTAAATTCAAAACCCTAGCCCCATTTGGAAGGATATTTAGTCTTTGAGTGATTTTGGTGGTTTTTTGGTGCATTTGGAAGAAAAAGAACTCCTTAAAGAAGTATTGGTTTTCTTGGAGCTTGTAGATCTAGGCCTTGTTCATTTTGATCTCGCTTCTGGAGGTATAAAGTTTTAATCTTGATGTTCTTCTCAAGTGGATCTAGTTTGGGTTATGAATTGTCATGTTTTGGTCCCATGGTTGTGGTTCTTGTGAGTAGAAGTTACTCCAGAACCTTTGAGCTGTATTTCTGGTCTTTGTTGAGGTCATTAAGTCATAAAAATTTGATCATGATGAGTATTATCCTCCCATGCATGAGCTAGTGAACTTTTGATGAAGTTATGAATGTAAGGCTTTGGTTTGGACCCCATTAAGCAAAACAAAGTCATAAAGTCAGGAACCTTATGACTTAAGACATCCCTAAAAGGTTAGATTTGTGTTTCGGATGTTTTGGTCTTAAGAACTAAGTGCTAAAAAATGAGAATTTGGTCACCAAGGGAGTACGTTGAGCATACATATGCATACACTCAACGTAATGTACAAATTTCCCTCGTTGTGTAGGGTTGTACGCTAGGCCTAAGCATGCAGTACAAAGGGTGTACTAGACTGGTATGCAGGGCGTACTCGCAAGATACCCTTATTGGGCCTTTTGGGCCTTGGGTCTTTTGGGAAATTGGTCCATGAGTTGTTGGGTCAGATATGGGAAGTGTAAAATGGTCTTTTACCCATTGGAATGATAGAATACGAATTGGACCTTGGATTATGGGAAATTGCCTTAATTATTAATTAGGGATAATTTGGTTCTGTTTAGTGTGATGAGCCCGATAGCAACAACAACATGTGACTCAGTTATCTCGGATTGAGGTAAGTCTCCTTACTGTACTCGTAGGTCGAAGGCACCAATGTCAGACCACTAGGATCTATTATATACTAGCTATCTTTGTGACACCTACATGGTATGTTGGGCTATGCCCATTTTATGACGAGAAAGGCCCATTTGTATGACGGGCTAGTGAAACATCCCAAAAATATGGTCCAAAAATTTCATTTTAAATCATTAATAAAAACCATAAGTATCATTTATCATATAAAATTCATAAATCGTGTATCTCAAAAATATCATAACATCTGTCAATATATCAAAATCATATGTCAAAACATCATAGTAAATCATCCCACACTAAGCGTTGTGGTGTGTGCCATGCAATCAGCCCAAACTCTTCCCCTTACTAGCGGAAGTACCTGAAACCAAAACTAAAAACTGTAAGCACAGAGCTTAGTTAGTCTCCCCAAACTACCACATACCATACATATAACCACATAATAGCATACATTGGGCCTTGCCCACTACATCGGGCCCCACCCGACATCGGACGAATCCAGTATCGGGCCGAAGTCTGGCAGCAAGCTCCGCCCGGCATCAGACTGAATTCTGGTATACATATAACATATCATCAAGCATATAAACATAAAATATAAGCTAAACATTCCTCAGGCCTGCCCTGGCATCAGAGCGAAGCCCGGAACACATAAACAAACACATGCAAGAATCACGAAGACATCGAGCATACAAACATTCCTCGGGCTTTCTCCGGTGTCGGACCGAAGTTCGGAAGCATATAACATCCATCAAGCTAACCCCGACATCGTACCTAAGTCTGGCATATGCTAACATACATAAACAGGCCGACATTGGTGCCTTCGGCGCGTTCTTACCGGAGGAAAACTCACCTCACAAAGTTGGCTGCTAAATCTCTCGGTAAGGAATCTCTATCGGCTGCTCCCACGACTCCCCGAGCTATCAT
This sequence comes from Lactuca serriola, assembly GCF_051521515.1. NCBI lineage: Eukaryota > Viridiplantae > Streptophyta > Magnoliopsida > Asterales > Asteraceae > Lactuca > Lactuca serriola. The sequence continues at coordinate 29,784,711 of NC_136409.1, forward strand.
TACCAAATAACACTTAGTCAAAATCCAAATGATCCTTCTTAGGTTAAAATGACCATTCTACCCCTGATCTAAATGGACCCATGACCTAGGCCCAAATCCATAACGTGAAGGCCCAAATCCATATATTCTCATCAAGCCTACTAATAATCCAATTTTCTAAATTAGGCCCAACTTCTAAAATGGGACTTCCCTCAAATCCAATATGTAATAAAATCCATTATCAGCCCAAAAGAATAATCCAATAAGGCCCATTGTCATCTAGTCCAAGGAAATGGCCCAAAAAGGCCCACTGATGCAACGAACGAGGGGCGTTCCCTTGTGGAACGTTGGGCATTCCTCCTTGGTTCAGATTGTGAGCCCCAGTGGGAACACAGTGCATTCGCAAGACCTACGCAGATCGTTCGCGTCTAGTTGTCAAAAACGGGCCATTAAGCACTTAATGCTTAAGGCATGTTATCCAATCAAAGATCCAAGCTATCTGGGACCTCTAGAATCATAAAGTCGCAGACTTGGTGACTTTGCATGTCCCCATAATTCCAAATCTCAATAAATAGCAATCAACTTCCATAAATGTGGTCCTAACTCTTGCATGAACCCATTAAGACTTCAAAGATCGAAACTTTATTGATTTAGGGACACCATTAGCATCAATGGTGGCAACCCTAGGCCTAGAAACGCATTTGAGTCATAAAGATCCATTCTTGGGACTAAAAAGGTCCAAAACATCATTACACTAGACCTAATCATACTTGAGGAAAGTTGTGAACTTTATACCATCAAAGAGTCCCAAATGATGATGCTATCCCGAATCTATGAGCTCAAGATACTCAAGTTCCTTTTCTCTAGCTTCTCATTCCTTCGTTCAAGCTTTTATGCTCCAAAAAAAGATTCACAAGGCCAATCACACACACAAGAATGAGAAAAGGAGACTATCTAGGGTTTATGAGGTTGAGAGGCTGGTAAGGAGGCCAGGTCTTGAGTCATAATGTTGTTTATATAGGTCCCAAACCCTAAAAATTAGGGTTTGCATTCAGAGCGGGAAGGCAGCGCGTTCCTCAGGGGAACGCCCTGCGTTTGGGCTCCGCCTCCAAAATCCAAAGTTGGCAGAAATGGTCACTCCTTCCTCCAAATTCCATAATAATAAAGTGCAAAAACAATAATTCAATATATAAGGGGCCAAAATTTAAATAATACCTGGACTGGGTGTTACAATTCTCCCCTAGTTGAATCAGACTTCGTCCTCAAAGTTTGTTACATCTGGAAATAACTCTGGGTAATGCTCCTGCATCTCCTCCTCGGGCTCCCAAGTCTATTCCGAGCCCTTGCGGTGCTGCCATTATACCTTCACCAGCTCTACTCTCTTGTTCCTCAGCTCCTTCGTCTTCCTGTAGAGAATGGCTACTGGTCTCACGATGTAGTTCAGGCTGTCATCCACCTTTTATATCCTCTAAAGGCACAACTGCACAGTCATCCACTAAGCACTTCCACAGCTGAGAGACATGAAAAGTGTTGTGTATCTGGATCAGCTCTGATGGAAGATCCAAACAGTAAGCAACTCGGCCCACCCGAATCAAAAACCTGAACGGACCAATGTACCTGCGGCCCAGCTTGCCCCGCTTCCTGAACCGTATGACACCTTCCCCATGGTGACACCTTCAAGAGGACCATGTCGCCCACCTGAAACTCCAAGTCAGAACGGCGCTTGTAAGCATAGCTTTTCTGCTGACTCTGAGCATTCTAAAGCCTGCTCCGGACCTACTGGATCCTCTCAGTGGTTTTGATTACTACCTTAGTGTTGGATTAGTGTCTAAGTCAGTAACTGTTTTGGTATGTACTTGACCCGATTATGAGCATGGTCCTTTTGGGTTGCCTTCACCAAAGCAATATGTAGGATGAAGCAAGGAGACAAAGGCATAATTATGATTTATTAATATATTATGAGAATAATATATTAAAGGAGAAATCATATTTTTTAATTAATATTAGTCAAGAATTAATTAAGAATTAATTTTGTGGCTAAAAGATATTAATTAAACTTAGGGGACTAGAGTTATAATTATAAGATAATTGTAATTGGGCTATGGATCACCTAATAAAATATAGGTTGGCCGAATTATATGGGAAGCCCATTTTAAATCGTCCAAGGGATATGTTAAAGGAGTCCATGGGCTGCTTAGGGCTTAAGCAGCCAGATTAGGGCTTCCTAGTTGTAAACCCTAATAGCCTACATGTATATAAAGGACCCTTAAGCCCTAAAAACGTGGACAACACTTCCCTTAGGGTTTCCAGCCGTTTTTGGTGCCTCCCTTCTCTTCCCTCTTCATCCAAGTTGATTAGTGGTGTTTGTGACTCCATTAGAGGTGCATCACTTGAGGCACTAAGCTTTCTGAAGCCAATCAAAGAAAGGAATTGATTGTTATTGCAATATAACAATCAAAGGTAATTACTAAACCCTTATTTCAGTTCTTATTTGATAGATCTAGGGTTTATAGCTTTGGATATTCAAGTGCATGTTCATTAGATAAACTAGATCCAAATGCTATTAAGGTTTGCATGTACACCATAAGATTGATGTTTTGCTTAAAACCCATCAGTGTTATCAGAGACTAGGGCTGTTTGTTAATGAATTTGATGCTTAATTGATCGTTTTTTTGCTTGGAAAACGAAGTTTTTTGGCTTCTGCTTGTCCGAATCGGCGAGTCAGTAGATGAACTCGGCGAGTCAGGCTGACTCGAGGAGTCCAGTCTCTGACTCGGCAAGTCTGAGGATCTGGCAGCGTTTTTTGGCGATTTTCTTGCTGTTTTGGCTTGGGATACTTACCCTAAACGTTTTTAATTAATAAAATTCGATTTTTATTGATTTTGGGTGAATATCTTTACCAAAATAGTAGATAATTACCATTTAATCAAATATTTGTTACCTTATAAGATAATGTTTAATTATTTGAGTTATTTGATGAATTATCCTGCAAGATTTTTGACTAGGTCAAAATTAGATAATTTCCTTATTTGAATAGTTTCAAATTGCACCCTTTAGGTTTTATAGTTTAAATTTGAACTTAAAAGTTTTGTTTTTGAAATTTAAATAAGTTAAACCCTAATGTTTTGAAAAGTTTCAAAACTTGCCCTCATGTTTTGGAATTTAAATTTTTGATTAAAAGTTTAATTTTGAAATATTTAAATTCTAAACCCTAATGTTTTGAAATGTTTCAAAACTTGCCCTCAAGTTTTGGAATTTAAAAGTTGATTAAAAGTTTAATTTTGAAATGTTAAATTCTAAAACCCTAGTAATTTGAAAAGTTCAAATCACACCGTTATGGTTTTATTAATTAATTAAAGTGTATAATTAAAAGAGATTTAATAAACATAAAGTTTTGGTTTACATTTAATTAAATTAAAAGTATAATTTACTAAATTAAACCGCCTAGTATTTTAAAAGTGTAAAATACACCCTATACTATATATAACATTAAAAGTCTAATATTATATATGTATGAGTAAAGAGTCAATTTTACTGTTAGTAGGCCTCATTCAAGAAGCTGGTTTATAAGGGGTGTTTAAGGAAATTGCCAATAAAATGACGATTGAATGGGTATCCACTCTTACCCACCGCACTATTGACTAGTGGAGGGTCGTTAGTCGAACGGGTAGGATAGGACAAAAACCTTCCATTATAAGTATAATGAAGTACAAAGTAACTACATGCTTTTACAAATTCCCAAATTCTAGTTACTTTAGGCAAAATGTGAAATTGTATGCTAATCCATGGAATTACACTTCGTACCCTTGTCAAACGTTAGTGGAGCGTGTGTGGTTAACCGGCACACTAATTTGGGGATGACATTGGTAGCGAAGGGTGGCTCCATGCTTATCATAGATCAATGGAGTGTGTGTGGCTAACCGGCACATTGATTAGGTGATAGTAGCATTGTGTGCACCACGTGATTCGTATGGTTATTCACACCTTGTTTGTGATCCTCGGCATCCCAGTCACAAATAGTAGCGCATAATCGAGATTAAACATGCCATTGAAAAGTTCAATGAATCTCATAAGATCTAGGAGTTTCAATTCATTTAAAACTTAAACTTCCTTTTCGTTTTTCATGGTGGAAATTGGTAAATCGTCATTTACCTACCTTCAAATATTATGCAACTAGATTACGGCATTCCTCTTCTAGGTTGTAGAATATTGTGTTGGATCCTAGCCTTAATAACTCATTTGGGTGTTTTATTAAGGACTCAATCAACTTAACTTGAATTTTCTCCCGTTTTGTAGATGTCTGAATCTTACAATTGTCCTCCCAAATCCTTTGGAACAAGCTTTCCAAATGAAGATGACGTTCCGAGATACGATCAAGGAATTGAGAGTCATACTTCACTTCCTCCACCTCCTCCAATTGTTCTCCCTGACCCACAAGTTCAAAGGCTTGAAAAGTTCAAGCTCACTCAAGCCCTTTTGGCAAGTAAACATGAAGATGGGAAACCTGTGTGTGCACACGTCTTAGAGATGAAGTCACACATTGATAGGTTAAGTATGTTGGGTGTCGAGTTTTCAAGTGAGTTGGCTGTTGACTGGGTTCTTCAGTTACTTACTGAATCATATAGTGAGTTCGTTAGAGAGTAATATATGATGGATCACGACGTGACCCTCATTGATCTCACCTATTTGCTTATAGCTGCTGAATCAACAATGATTTGGCGTGCTGGTCTAGCAAATTTGTCTGGTGAATCAAACTCCTAAACTTCAATGGACACTGGCAACATTGGAAGTCTAGAAAGAACTATGTCTGTGATTGTCTGATGTGCTGTGCCAAATGAGTCCATTTGCTTTTTTTGCTAAGAGAAGGGGCATTGGAGACAAAGCTGCCCTGTTTACCTGAGAGATCAAAGAGATGGGAGAGTCAAGACATATGGCTCTGCTTCAGGTAAACTCCATTAACTAACTCTGTAAGTTCCTATTTTTGATTCTTAATACATGATGTGATAAGATTACATTTTGATGTTTTGCAGGATCGAAGAAAAGAAAGGAAGCTTAATGAAGAAGTTGTTGAATCTGATCACGAAGAAATGGATTTCGATCGCATGGATTCAAAGATCGGATTTTTGAGCTGCTACTTTAAAGTTAGGGTAGATTGCTAAGAAATATGTAATAACATAGTTTTTCAGTTGAATTGCATTGTAAGGACAAGTTTTTCCGCAATAAAATAAATTTTGATTTTATCTTCTTTATTTATCTTTGCAATGGTGTGTATGAAAAATTTATGTTTGAAGGTTTCTATTATTAGCAATAATGGATTTGATTCTTAATTATGTTATTTTTGGAAATGTCGAGAATTTACCAAATAGGGAGAGTTTCTCATCGTCCAAGTTTCAATTGGACAGAAACTTGGAATCATACAACTTGGTTACGTGATGAATGAGAAATTTCATACTGGGAAATTAGAATAAGTTTTTGACAAAGTGTCAATTGAAGGACTAGGAGATCGAGTACACTAGGTCGTACGTTAATCAAGTCTGCCACAAGAGTGACAAAGATATTCGTCATAATTTACTAAAGTTTAATAAATATGGTTATGCTTATAAGATTGAGTATAATTCTAAGTTGATTGAAAGAGTTTCAATCAATAGCAGAACGAATAAGAAGAATCAAGAAGGAAGAAAGATAAAAGTTTCTCTATTCTAAGAAGAAGGGAGAGTACCTTTTATTGTGTTTTATGATAAGTCTTAATGATTAAGAACCATATCTCAATTAATCCTCTAAGTGAGTCTTAGTGCATTTGTATGTCTAAGAAGAGGAATCAATAATTATGGAAATGGTTAAATCAAGAAGTCAATCATACTTCGTTCCAATATTGAGTCTTAGAGTCATACTCCAAGATTGCAAATTGAGTGACAAGCCTTAAGTAGGTTTATAACACTTATCAAATGTGGAATTTGGAAAAGTTTTCTTATTCTTGCACATTTGAAATGGGTAAGTTGTGTTGTCTTGGATAAGACAAAGACCAACTAGGACCAATTATGTGAAGTGTTTTGTCTTGATAAGAACTACACTAACTCTTGAATATTTTTTTTGTCTAAGAAAGTTTCTTGACAAGAGAATCATATATGTCAAGAGGTCAGTGGGAGTTTTAATGATCTCGAAAAAGCTTTCAAGAACAAATCAAGAACAAACCTTATTGATCATCACTAGCACACAACTTGAGGTTTACAACCTATCGTTTCTGTGCCATTCCAATTGAGTTAATTATGCATGTGAGTTCTATGAGTTCTCATTTGAATGCATAAAGACAAAGTACCTTGATCGATGGAAAGTACACTGATATGTAAGGATAAGCTGCTAAACTACTTGGAAGACATGGTGGGCACTCGTGTTACCATAAGGCAAGAAATCAAGATTAAGAAAGTTCAGTCCACATGAGTTTGTATTTGTCGCAAACTTTGGTTTTGGCTAATTCACATGGATTGGAACTCATACACCATAAAATATAAGTGTCATAAGATTCTCTCCTTCATGAAAATGACTGTGAGGAAATGATTTCAGTAAGATAGATTTTAAGAAGATAGCAATTGTGAAAATTGTATTCTCAAATTCGATTATGGTTACGACATCCCTTTCCATAGTTCGAATTGTGAGATTTGGCAATTAGTCTAACATTAGGGACTTATTAATATAAGTTCTGAATTGTTTAGACACACATATGAGCTATCTAAGGCAAAGGTTCATAAGTTTAAGAAGCTTAGATAAAGGCTTATCGAAGCATCTGGTATTAGAAATATGAATTTCAGAAATTCAATAGGCATTGTTTTCTGGAAGTTCAGTTGTTTTCTGATTACATGTCAAAGCTAGTGGGAGCGTAAGTGTTATGTTTATATGATAATAATATCATGATAGTGGGAGCATAAGTGTTATGCTTATATGATTATTATGGCAAGTATTGCCAGTTAGCAATATTAATTATAGAAAAACAAAGATTCAATTTGCAAAGTTGCATGGGTTGAAAAGTTGTTTTTGCTATAATTAAGGGAGATAATATTATACTTCGTTTCAAAATCTAAAGCTTAGATTGAGAAATTTTAATAAATATAGTCAAAGGATACATAGTGTGTTCTAAAATTTCGATTATGATTACGGTATCCCTCTTCATAGTTCGAATTGTGAGAACGTGACACATAAAATATTATGGCAGAAGATTGATAAAGTATCATATCTTTATGTCAGACATTATGCATCGTGTCCCATGCGCTTCGGGTATAGGATCGTTTGCAAATGCTATAATATTTGACCATTCTAAAATTTTCCAAATGTCTAGCTCATTAAGAGGGAAAAGGACTAGAATCGGTTTTGACTAAAATAATTAAATGACTATCAAAGGACGATCCAATGTTCGCTGAGGATTGATCGCTTGTGAGTAGTTGGAAGTATGGTATTGGATGGACCATATCAACATTATTATGAATATATAAGATTCTATTAATAATGAGTTGTCATATGGAAAATATGGAAATGTTTCCATATTGGGAGTTCGATATTGAGAGTTTATGTCTAGAAGATTGAAAATTTTATGCAAGAAGGATGTTCAAAGGAATATACGTTGAATGTGAGACTTCATGTCTATGGAATTGTCTTGTAACTATTTCCGATAGAGTACTTTGTAATTTCATTGGCCAAGTCTTGGTGACTTTTGCGCTATGACTTTGCGAAAGGATCGTTGCATAAAATATTAGAATCTAGCATATTCTAGCAGTGGCAAGAACCTTGTATTCTAACACTAATGATAAGGATTGGAAATTGTGAAATAAGCATCATTGGAAAAGTTTTTCAATTGAACTATTTCACAAAGTAAGGACCATAGGAAACATAGTGTGCATGCTTTGTGCATGGGATAGCTATTGTTGTAATTTGAGTAATAAGTTGATTTTTTGAAATAGTAAACGATGAATAATGAGTAATCAATATGGTGGTTAAATAGAAGTGTTTTATTTACTCCCACAAGTTTAGGGCCATATAGGATTAAATATTATTGTTGTGTTTCAGTTTGCATGTTTTGACTTTCAGAATAACTGGGTAATTCGAACCTCCACAGTCGGTCATACGTTGGAAGTAAGTTTGAAGGAAGATTGTCAGGAAGAGTCTGTAGATTGTCCGAAGAGTTTAGACATAGCACAAGTATGCTGCAGGGTTCATGAGTACTTTAATAATATTAGAGTATTGGATGAAACCCACGCTCACTTGGATCACTTCATGGATTTATCACGAGTGATTAGTGAGACAATAACATTATATATTCTTGAAACCGAGACGAGTGAGTTGTTATTTGTTGGTCGGTTGCATATTGATAATAAGTAAACGCACCAGTAACTTGGTGTTATAAAACCTATTGTTGTGTGTGATTCGATCAGTAAATGCAAGAGAGCATTTGAGTCGAAGTTTATCCATTCCTTTTACCCAAAGTGGGATAAAAGCGATATTTGTGGGCCTCTCGATGATTTAGTGATGACACCTAAGCGCTTGGCCAAGCCGGGACTAAGGAGATGTGTTTAATTGTAGTCTGTTGTCAGTCGTCATAAATCGGAAGTCAGGAAACAGTATATAGAGAATGATTGAAATTCATGTCTTATGTCTATACAATATCTTGAGAATGGAGGAATATATAATTCCTTATCTAAAGGACACGCGTATCTGATAAGATCAGAGTTGACAGCGGATTTTGAAAGCTACGATTGCTGATCAGGTTTTGAAGTCATATGGAAAATAGTTATTAGACTTATCTAAGTGGGAGACTGTTGGATTAGTGTCTAAGTCCATAACTATTTTGGTATGTACTTGACCTGATTATGAGCATGGTCTTTTTGGGTTTCCTTCACCATAGCAATATGTAGGATGAATTAAGGAGACAAAGGTTTAATTATGATTTATTAATATATTATGAGAATAATATATTAAAGGATAAATCATATTGTTTAATTAATATTAGTCAAGAATTAATTAAGAATTAATTTTGTGGCTAAAAGAGATTAATTAAACTTAGGGGACTGGAGTTGTAATTATAAGATAATTATAATTGGGCTATGGACCACCTAATAAAATATAGGTTGGACGAATTCTATGGGAAGCCTATTAGAAATCGTCCAAGGGATATGTTAAAGGAGTCCATGGGCTGCTTAGGGCTTAAGCAGCCAAATTAGGGTTTCCTAGTTGTAAACCCTAATAGCCTACATGTATATAAAGGACCCTTAAGCCCCAAAAACGTGGACAACACTTCCCTTAGGGTTTCCAGCCATTTTTGGTGCCTCCCCTCTCTTATCCAAGTTGCTTAGTGGTGTTTGTGACTCCATTAGAGGTGCAGCACTTGAGGCACTAAGATTTCTGAAGCCAATCAAAGCAAGGAATTGATTGTTATTGCAATATAACAATCAAAGGTAATTACTAAACCCTTATTTCAGTTCTTATTTGATAGATCTAGGGTTTATAGCTTTGGATATTCAATTGCATGTTCATTAGAAAAACTAGATCCAAATGCTATTAGGGTTTGCATGTACACCATAGGGTTGATGTTTTGCTTAAAACCCATCACTTAGTACTCCCCATGACCCTCTGTCCGGCCTCGCCCCAATAGATTAGGGTCATACACTTCCTGCTGTAGAGCATCTCGAAGGGAGGTCGGTTTATGATGGCGTGGTAGTTGTTGTTATATGAAAATTCCGCTAACGGAAGATACGTATCCTAACTGCCATCGAAATCCAAAAAACATACGTGCATCATGTCCTCGAGAGTCTGAATCATCCTCTTGCTCTGCACATCCGTCTGAGGGTGGAAAGCGGTGTTGAAGTGGAGACGAGTACCCATCTTGTCGTGAAACTGCTTCCAAAATCTAGAAGTGAAACGAACATCTCGGTCTGACACCACCGAAATGGGAACCTCATGACGTGCCACCACCTCGCGAACGTAGATCTCGGCTAGCTTCTCAGCCGATATACTCTCCTGGATCGGGATAAAATGAGTGCTCTTGGTCAACCGATCCATGATGACCCATATCGAATCTACTCCACGTGTGATATTGGGAAGCTTGGTGATGAAATCCATTGCTATATCTTCCCATTTCCACACGGAAATATCCAACGGCTGCATCTTGTCGTGTGGTCTCTGGTGCTCTGCCTTGACCTTCTTGCAGGTCAAAAACCGCTCTACATACCATGCTACATCCCGTTTCATGCAGGGCCACCAGTAATTAGGGCGAAGATCCTGATACATCTTCGTCGCCCCGGGATGGATGGAGAACCTCGACTTATGGGCCTCATCCATCAGAATCTGTCGTACTCCACCCCAGTACGGAACCCAGACCCTCCCATGCAGGGTCAACAATCCACGGCTATCGTAATCAAACGAGGCCACCTGGCCTATGATCCGCTCACACTTTCGGTGCTCCTCCTTCATACCCTCAACTTGCGCCTCTCAGATATGCTCCGACAGCAGAGTAATCACTATCATCCTCAAACATCTTTCTCGAATTAGTGCCGCCACTGTCTTGCGGCTAAGAGCATCAACCACCACATTGGCCTTTCCCGGGTGGTAAAGGATCTCATAGTCATAATCCTTCACCACATATAACCACCAACGCTGCCTCATGTTCAGATTTGGCTGATCCATGAGGTACCTCAAACTCTTGTGGTCCGTGTAAATAGTACAACGAACCCCATAGAGGTAATGCCACTAAATCTTGAGGGCGAAAACCACAGCCCCCAGCTCTAAATCATGCATCAAATAGCTTGCCTCGTGAGGCTTCAACTGCCTCGAAGCGTATGCTATCACATGACTCCACTGCATCAGTACCGCACCCATGCTCGCGATCGAAGCGTCATAGTAAACCATGAAGTCGTCGACGCCCTCCGACAAAGTCAAAACCGGTTCCTCGCATAACCGCTTTTTGAGAGTCTCAAAGGCTGCCTGCTGTTCAGGCCCCCAACAAAATGTCACCGACTTCTTGGTTAGTCGGGTCAAAGGAACAATGATCTTGGAGAAATTTTGGATGAATATCTAGTAATAAACCGCTAGACCAAAGAAACTCTGAATATCAGTTGGAGAACTCGGAGCCTTCCACTACATAGCAATCTCTATCTAGGCCGGATCGACTAGAATACCCTTCTGGTTGACAAGGTTCCCCAGAAACTGCACCTCGTGCAACCAAAATTCACACTTGGAGAACTTTGCAAAAATCTCTCCCTCCTCAATGTCTCCAGCACCTCCCTCAGGTGCTCCTCATGATGCCCCTGAGTCTTGGAATAAACCAAGATGTCATCAATGAAGACTATCATAGACTGGTCCAGTATCGGCCTGCACACATGGTTCATGAGATCCATGAACGTAGCTGGAGCATTGGTGAGCTCAAACGATATCACCACGAACTCATAGTGACCATAGCAAGTCTAAAAGGCTGTCTTCGGCACGTCGTCGTCCCTGACTCGCATATGGTGGTAACCCGATCGCAAATTAATCTTGGAGAACCAAGATGCACCCTGTAGCTGGTCAAACAAATCATTGATCCTCAGGAGGGGATAATGGTTCTTCACCGTGACCTTATTCAGCTACTAGTAGTCTATGTACATCCGATGTGACCCGTCCTTCAACTTCACAAACAGGATCGGGGCTCCCCATGGTGAACTGCTCGGTTTGATAAATCCCTTGTCTAACAGCTCCTGCAGCTGTGTAGACAACTCCTACATTTCGGGAGGAGCCAACCGATATGGTGCCTTGGCTATCGGAGCCACACCAGAGACTAGGTCAATCCTGAACTCAACTTGTCTCTCCGAAGGTATCTCAGGCAAATCCTCCAAGAATACATCCATGTCAATTGGGCAATCCAGCTCCCCCGATTCCACTACGAATCACTTGCTGAGCGCGAGCGACATAGAAGATCGGGTAGTCCCCGAATCAAACAATACCAGAGCAGATATACCATTCACAAGGAATGATCCTATAATGAAACAAAGAAACATAAGCAATAATCAATATAAATAAAGAGATAAGGAGAAAATACATACCCGTCACCATGTCGGGAGCTGCTAGTACCTCTTCTGTTGTTAACTGAAAGGCCCTGCTCCACGCCACATGCACCTCTGCCCGGCCCTGACGGCCATCTGTAATCCTCAACATAGCAAGAGTGGGTGTTGCCACCTTCCCTTTCACTGCTAAACTCGGACACTTGGACCGCTTGTGTCCCCTCTGATTGCACTGAAAATAAACCAGATTTGATATTGTCATGGTGGTGGTAGTAGTTGTACAGTCTCTACTCATGTGACCAGTTCGGCTGCACTTGAACCAGCCTGAATTGTCACAACTAGAAATTTTTGGTGCCTTGTAACTACAACACTTATGTCAACTATGAATCAAAAACATGAAAGCATGCATGATGCTTACTCTATGACAACAGAATTTCAATCAAACACTTCATACAAGCACTACAAATAGTCAACAAATAATTGGAAACCCTAGAAGTCCTTATTTAAGTCCATTTTGGACTAGGACTTTCTTATTGGGCCCAATGGACCAATAAGCTTCCAACTGGAATAACATGGGCTTAGAACTCTTGAATGGGCTCTAATTGGACCCACTTTCATTTATTTTAATATTTTGGGCCATATTGGGCCTAGAATGAAACAAAATATTTAAATGAATCTCATTGGGCCATAACTAACCTAATTAGCCCTAATGGGCCATAAAAATCATTACTTGATTTATTTTGGGCCAATAGTTATCTAAATTAGCTATGATTTGGACTTAGGCATTTAAGGGCCTAATTCCTTCCTTTTTCTCTCCAAATCTCGGCCCAAGCCTAAGGGAAAGGGAAGAGTTGACTTCTTGCATGCCACATCATTTTTGTATGGGGGATAACTAGGCATTACACTTCAAACATCCATGCACTTCTCATCTTTCCATGCAATCTCACTCTCTCTTCTTCTCCCTCTCTCCCTCTCGACCGAATCCAAAGAAACACACACACACTTCACTCACAATTCTCTCAAGAAAACTCTCTCCACTCCTCTCCATATTTTCGAGATTAAGGAAGCTTTCAAGGAGATTTAACCCATAAACACATCATCTAAGGTAAGTTGATGTTAGATCCATAATCTAGCTATTTCCTTTCATTCAAGAATCATCTCTTAATTCATTCAAACTCATGATCTTTCACCTTAGAAGCATCCAAGTTCGAGATCCTCCAAGAAAGGTTGCTAGGATCGAATTCTTCTTCATATTTTCCTTCCAAAACCGAAACCACACCCAAGGTGAGTTTCATACCCCTTCCTTTTTGGATTTTATGAGTTTTATGGGGGAGAATACAAGAAAATGTGTAGATCTATGTGTAAATGTATGCTATGTGTGATTTGATGCATGTATGTGTGTGATATCATGTGTTTTGTGATGAATATGTTATCAAAAAGTGTGTAAAAACCGAGATCTAAGGCATGAGAAAGGAAATAAACATATCTTAAGTTATTATACACTAATCAAGTCAACAAAAATAGTTTATGAGGTTAGGATGAACATATCCTAACATAAAACACATTTTAGGGCTTAAAATGTCAAAAATACAAAACTTAGGGTACAAACCGACAAATTTATAGTTTTTGGAGGGTCAAAAGGTTCCAAACAGTTTCTATAATAATTTTTCTAAACAACAACATTTTTAAGGGACTGAAAGTGTAAATTTTGAACCTAATGGGCTAGATTTGGGCTTTTCGGCCCAATAAGCCTCAAAATGCGAGATTTATAAGTTTGAGGGGCTGAAAATGCAATTTTCTGTTAAACAGGGGATTTGAAGTGTATTAAAACTATTTCAAAGGTCAAAAATGCTTTTCAAATTCAAAAAGGATCAAAAATGTAAAAATTTTCTATTTTGGGCCAAAACTGTAAAAGTTGCGAAACTAGGGGTTTTAACCGAGAAAACATCATTCTGGAAGGGCTAAAGCTGTTTACAAAATAAATTTGGGCTAAAAATGTCTTTTCAACAAGTTTATGATACAAAAGTGTCAAAATAATGTTTTAAGGACTAAAATGAAATTCTTTTATATAAAGGACTAAAAGTGCTATTTTTATAAAAGAAAGGTTGTGAAAAGGTAAAAATCTTACTTTTAAACAAATTAATTCACTAATACAAAATACAAAATCCACGACTACCGACGAAACGGAAAAACAAATACACTCTCAACAACAAATATCGTTACAAAACGAATTGATTCGGTCTCGAATCAATAACAAAACAAAAATCAATAAACCAAAGTATTTCAATAAACATGCGATAACTATGATGAGTCAACATTCAAACTTTGGGCTTGAAAGTTTCAAATCATGCTTGTTAGGCCTTGCTAGCCCAATAACCTGATCTTTGGGCCCGAAGGGAACGCGCTTACATGTTAATGGGCCTCCTATGACCTAATTCCATGTAAAAGGACTTTCAATAGCTCTATTGTGCTATTGGGCCCTAATGGTCCATTAGTACTGCTAGTGAGGTCAAGAAGTCAAATGCGAGTTGGGCCAAGTGCCTTTCGCATTCCCGATAGCCTTGAATAACTTATGGAAATAAAGGGGGCTTCGTACCCTCCTTTCTCGGTTGACCGGCTTATGAGAATTCAAGTAAACATATTCGTGGCGTTAATCAAGAGAAGTCAGGGTGGTTGGATTATGTGAGTAGTACGGACGACGCCTTAAGGATCGTTCGTAACCTGTAGTTATAAACTAGTCATTTTCATTAATGCGTGATTGCAACAACTCACAAACCCTAGTTAATCCAATGTCACCTGGGTAATGAAAAACATTCGTCGTATCGGTATAACAATAAACAAGTCATGTAATTTGCGTATTGGGAAAACATCGGGTTTTCCCGGAAAGTTCAACATTTTCACCTATGTGATGTATACAAAGTTCAACAATTATACATGTTTTCAAAATCGACAAGCATATTTACGGATCTTCACACTTTTTATAAACAAATACTCTTTTCAGAAAATATCGGATTTTCTGGGTTTTTCAAACTTCAGAAAAATCATTTTTCCATAACATTACTTATGAACTCACCAACATTTCATATGTTGACGTTTTTCCAAAATAACTTGTATTCTCAGGTAACAGGTAAGCCGAAGAATAAGTATCAGGAAATGCCATGGTGTTTTGCTTAAATTATCTATCAGACAGTCTATATTATGGAAATGCAATGTTTAAAACAATGTACTGAATGTAAACAATATCCGTTGTAATATTCCAATGCATGGTGATGATTTGTGTTATGATTCATGTATATTCATTATGATGGTATTCAATTTGAGTCACAAGAGCCCTCGGACGTTTCCGCCGTTCGGTTCGGGGATGTGACAGGTTGGTATCAGAGCTCTGTTTATAGTGAACTAGCATATCTAACCACACATTGATATGCAACTATAAACCAAAAAGAGGGACTAACATAACTCTGAACAAAACAAGTAAAACATAACAATAAAAACACCCTTACTTGTATTAGGAAAAAGAACATAATACCGAACCAAACAAGATAATGCTAGTATCCCAGTTAAGCCAGGATTGTTCTTAGTCGTATCAAGGAGTGGATGTGGCCTAATCAACTACATTTCCTCCAAGGTACAACTATCACATATCCCGAGGAAATCGTGATGACTAGGGAACCTAAAAACATACCCCTTTATCACCAAGAAGATAACATCCGTTCAATCTATACAATAGTTGTAGCGTCTTAGGAATAATATTAGCATATTTACAACCTCTCGCAGACAGCATGGCTGGTTTCCATCACCCCGGAGATCCTTACTTCCCTAACCAGGGAAATAACGGATGGTTGGACGAAGAGCCTGAAGAAGAGCCTGAGGAAGACCCCGAGGAGGAATGTGACGGGGAACCGGAGGCAGAAGTCGAGAGCGAACCTGTTGAACCAGTAGAAGAACAGGAGGAGGAAGAAGATGAAGGAAGCCTCGAGGAGGAACCCAGCGATAACGAAGGGGGTGATTCGGACGCGGAGTCCGAAGTCATCAACCCCCCTTACCCGATTAGGGTGCCCGCTTACCGGGTGGGCCCCACTGGTCCTACACCCCCCTGGGGTATTGATCTTTGGAGATGGAGCAGGCAGTAGGGACATCGACCCCCGTTCGGCATGTCACGCGAATTCTTTGACCTGAGGGATGGAGGATCGGCCGATCGAGCCCTTCCGGTCATGGTGAGATGATTACGGAACACCGGCGATCTAGCTCAGAGCACCGCCGACCAGGTACGTCAGATGTGGACTAGGGTCGAGCGTGCAGAGCAGGAGACACGATACGTCCTTCGAGAGTTCCACATGAGGCAGGCGAGGTAGGAGTCCTGACTCCGGGACGCAGAACGACAGGTGGCTCGTCTTCATGGAGCATCCACTTCCTCAGCACCACCCCCGGGCACATCTCACCGCGATTAGGAATTAGTCGTATCAGTTTTTAGTACTATGTCATTAGGATCTATGCTATGTACCCCGACTCTATGTTTAAGTGACTACACTACTCATAGAGCCGTTATGCTGTCAAACTAGTACCGCTTATGTATGCTCTTTAGAGCAAAATTGTCATGTATCAAAGTGCGGGTAATAGTAATGAAAAATTTTACATGTTTTATTGTGACGTTATAATCTGCTATGTGTTACGTATCCATGATTTTATGCTAAATTGTAGAATTACTTAAGGTTGTGCCACATACCTAGTCTATAGGATCACAACCTCACAAAAACCACAGCTACTCGCCATGGGGAGCTCCGGTTTTCTTTGTCAAAAAGAAGGACGGATCTTTTAGGATGTGCATCGATTATAGGGAGCTGAACAAGCTCACTGTCAAAAATTGCTATCCACTCCCACGAATCGATGATCTATTTGACCAGCTCCAAGGAGCCAGTTACTTTTCTAAGATAGATCTACGATCTGGGTACCATCAACTCAAGGTCCGGGAAGAGGATATTCCCAAAACCACTTTTCTAACTCGTTACGGACATTATGAATTTGTCGTAATGTCCTTCGGTCTAACGAATGCCCCTGCCGCATTCATGGACCTAATGAATCGAATATGTCGACCATTCCTCGACAACTTTGTTATCGTTTTCATTGACGACATTCTAGTCTATTCCCGAAGCGAAGAAGAGCATGGCCAACATCTCCGACAAATCCTGGAAACCCTGCGAACGGAGAAGCTATACGCAAAACTCTCCAAGTGTGAGTTCTGGCTCCGTAGCGTGAACTTTTTGGGTCATGTTGTTAGTCAGGAAGGAATACATGTGGATCTGTCTAAGGTCAAAGCCATCGTAGGATGGGCAGTTCTGACAACACCCACAGAAATTCGCCAATTCTTAGGCCTAGAAGGATACTACAGGAGGTTCATTCTGGACTTCTCTAAGATCACCAAGCCACTTACCTCGCTTACAAAAAAGGGCGTACCATTCAAATGGACGGACAAACAAGAAGTTGCATTCCGAACTCTAAAGCGAGCACTCTACAGTGCCCCGGTACTATCTCTACCAGAGGGAACGGAAGATTTTGTGGTCTACTGTGACGCGTCAAATCAGGGTTTAGGTTGCGTTCTCATGCAGCGTGGAAAAGTGATAGCTTACGCATCCCACCAACTAAAGACACACGAAGTGAATTATACTATCCACGATCTGGAATTGGGAGCAGTGGTCTACGCTCTAAAGATTTGGAGGCATTACCTCTATGGTACGAAGTGCACCATCTTCATGGACCACAAGAGTCTCCAGCACATCTTGAATCAAAAAGATCTGAATATGAGGCAACGAAGATGGGTTGAACTATTAAACGATTACGAGTGTGAAATCAAGTACCACCCAGGCAAGGCCAACGTGGTAGCTGATGCCTTGAGCCGGAATGAGTACTCTAATCGTCGTGTGAAAACTCTCTCAATAACCATCCAATCTCACCTAACCACTCAGATCAGGGCAGCCCAATCAGATGCCATGAAGGCGGAAAACAGAACAAGCAAAGCATTACGCGGAACGGAGAAGCATCTCGAGGTGAAAGAGGACGGAGTATACTATTTCATGAACCGTATTTGGGTCCCTAAACTTTGAGGATTTAGGGAGGTAGTCATGAATGAAGCTCACAAGACGCGATACTCCATCCATCCAGGTTCGGAAAAAATGTACTTGGATATTAAACAACACTATTGGTGGCCTAACATGAAGGCAGAAATTGCCACCTATGTAAGCAAATGCCTTACTTGCGCCAAAGTAAAGGTGGAATACCAGAAGCCCTCGGGGTTATTACAGCAACCAATAATTCCCGAGTGGAAATGGGAAGGGAATTCTATGGACTTTGCGACCAAGCTACCCAAGACGTCAGATGGATTAGACACTATATCGGTAATAGTTGACCGACTGACGAAATCCACTCATTTCCTGCCAAGAAAAGAATCCTACAAGATGGAGAGACTGAGAAGAATATACATTCGAGAAATTGTGAGGCTTCATGGAGTTCCAGTGTCTATTATCTCAGATAGAGATAGTAGGTTCACTTCACATTTTTGGCAATCACTTCAGAAAGCACTGGGAACCCATCTCGACATGAGCACTGCTTATCACCCACAAACGGACGGTCAAAGCGAATGAACTATCCAGACGCTCGAAGACATGCTACATGCATGTGTGATAGACTTTGGGAAGTCCTGGGATACCCACTTACCCTTAGTTGAATTATCGTATAACAACGGTTACCATTCGAGCATCAAAGCCGCACCTTTCGAAGCGCTATATGGACATAATTGTAGATCACCGTTGTGTTGGGCTGAGGTGGGCGACACCCAGCTAGCAAAGGAACTAGCATCAGACAAGACATTAACGGGACCGGAGATCATACGTGAAACCACAGAAAAGATAGTTTAAATCAGAGCTTGACTACAAGCATCACACGACCGACAAAAGAGTTATGCTGATAGACGGCGAAAGCCATTCGAGTTTCAGGTCGGGGATCGAGTACTGTTAAAAGTTTCACCCTGGAAAGGGGTCATTCGTTTTGGAAAACGGGGAAAACTGAACCCATGATACATTGGACCTTTCAAGATCCTTGCCCGAATTGGTCCAGTGGCGTACATATAAAGAACGCCGAAATTCGAGTTATAATGAAGAAGTTATGGCCTGTCGAAGTTTTTCAGCAAAACCGGCACGGCACTAGGAGACGTAAATAGTGAATTTACGTTAGAGGACTTTTTAGCCTTAGTGATCTAAACAAAAATTGTAGTATACATTAAATCGATAACATACAAAAAAAAGAACGCCCAAATCTGACTTCGTATGAGGAAGTTATGAATTTTCTAAGATTTGGCATAGCAGTGCACGACCCGAAACTCGAATTTTAGCTCGAGTGGTTTTTGGCCTATGCAACCTAAATGAGAGTTGAATATCTCATTAATAGGAACTCAACGATAAAAAGACAGACGAAAACGGAGTATGTATGAAGGAGTTATGAATTCTTCGCGGTCATTTAACAGTCTAATCTCCTCCTACTGTTAAATTTATGATCGGTCGAAAATTAGCCGATGGAGTCTAAATGAAAGTTTAAGATCTTATTTTTACCTACGCGTGGATATAAAGAACGTCAAAAACGGAGCTTGTATGCGAAAGTTACGGGGTTTAGAATTCGGCAAGATGTTGTGCGAAATCAGGTGACGTGGCTGAATATGGGCCAAGGCTTTCTCCCCAAGGCAAACCAGGTGGTGACACCTGGCCATGGACTCGACGAGTAGAGCAGGACTCCAACCTATAAATAGAGGTGTCGGGTTCCCTCATTCTTCACACCATCCCAACTTCACTTTCTCTCTCTATACTCTCTCTCTCTCTCTCTCTCTCTCTAGCCTCTCTTTAGCCCCCTAAAGTCTAGGTAAAACCCCTAGCACCCGAAGGAAGCCCCGAGGCTCCTGGAGTCCCAAGAAAAGGAGCCTTTCGGCTCGGGAACACTTCTCCGACGAAGCCCGGTTTTGCGAAAAACCCGCTGTAAGTGAGCTATGCCTACCCTATCCTTAGTATAGCTTATGTTTTAATATCGTAACATTATTAGGACCTTAAAATAATTATTTGGGCTATTATTATGAGTTATATAAGAGTGTGGATTAACGCTTATATAATATTAATAATAGCTAGACTATTAATTAGTCGCGGTTAACGTTAGACTAAACTCTAGTGGTAATGATACTAGGTTTTGCCCAAGGGAAATTGTTTTAAGATTAACGAAGCGTTTTCCGAGTACCGAGTGACCAACTTATCAGGTGAGTGCATAGTTACTTTCATCTTACACATATATATGAAGTATTTAATATAAATTACGTGCTATGTGTGAGTATTATCTGTATACTTGATATCTATGTCGGATGAACAATTTTATACATGTTTTAAATGATTTAAACTGTATATATATTTTATATCTACATAATATGTTGGGTAAAACATGGGTAGATGAAATATGAGTTGGATGATGAGTTCAGAGGTGATATATACCATGAGGTAAGGGTGAGAGGTGGACGATGTGAGAAGCCTTGTTCCCAAATGTTGTCCCCGTCATCTAGCATAGTATGGATGACAACCACAGACTATTCTAGACAGTCTAAGGGAACACTAGCAGGCTCGCAACATGTAGGTGTTGTGAACGATGTGTTCACTGGTGTACTCTAAAAACCCATTGACATGTATTGCGAGTGGACTCTCGAAAACGATACTGTCAATAAACGAGATAACCCTCATCGACTATGGAGTTAGCTCCTATTGAGTAAACTCCGACGACTATGGAGTTAGCGCCTGTTGAGCAAACCTTGGTAACTATGGATTTAGTGCCCATTGAGAAAACCCTGGAAATGATGGATTTCTTGTCGATTCCTTAGGATAATCCTTAGGAATAAATGAACAAGGAATAGCTGATTCTTAGGGTAGATCCTTAAGAGTAAAGAAGATAATGGGGATGGGTAATTGGGTTGATTGTCTGATGTTTAAACATAATAACTATATTATTGTGGGTTGAAAACCCTATGTACTCACCAGGTTTCCCAACCTGAGCCACTCAATTTATTTGAATCACTTGTGTCGAGATGAAGTTACATTACACTGAGAGATTAAGGAGATATAAATCACTAGTGAAAATGAATGTAAGTTCAGTTTATGCTTATGTTTCTGTATTGACGATGACATCCCAATGTTTTAAAACGAATAAAATGCATTTCTTCGAAAATGCCTTGATAACGTACTATCATGTTTTTCTGGGAACAAATTCCGCAACATTTTTATTAAAAATGGTACTTTGATTTTTATAAAGCATAAACACAATCGGTCTTTTCTGGCCGTGAAAATGGGGATGCCACATGAACTGCTGACTGGCCTAGTGCGTAGCGTCACCATACTGAAAATACACCATAACAAACATCAGTATACATGTCATCACTTGAGGGATCTCACATACTACAAGTTTCCTGGGTTCATCTCAGCCTTCCTTGATTCAAGTACGGATCCTCTGCTTTCAGTAGTACGGACTCATACTACCTTCCACATCTATCTGTACTTTCCTCAATAACTGTCTTGACTCCACCAAGTCCCTTCTACTATGACTGTTGTCCTCATGCTAATCTCATCCTAGGATTTCCCTAGGGTAATCACCAACCCACTATCCGCTATCACCTGCATAAGAAGTCGCTGCTATCTCCCCCTAAATAGCTCGCGAATACCATTACATATCACTAAGACTAGATAATTTTTTGAATGAGAGATCCTACCCTACAACGGTTGGACTCAAATAAGAGCTGTGAAATAGAGCTAGACCTAACCTTATGAAATTATCTAGTCCTTGCAATATGTAAGTTAACATGTTCATTTACTAGTTAGTAAAAGATAACTAGAACTCCTAAAAGCACAAAGCAAGCAGCATTCAGGCATTGAGTAAACATAATCAAGCATATCTCATTCAGGCCATCACTGACTAATCTGTACTAGCATGCAGTTCATAAAGCTGATATACATATAACAGGCACACCAGACATCCTTCCTACATCCTTAGCCCTAATCTAGCATGCAGTTCTCATAAACTTAGCATAACATAAACTTGTATGAGTAATTTGGGAGTACTTAATTAAGCTCCGCTGATTACATGCACCACACCCTTCAAATTTCTTTTTCTCTTTTCAAAATTATTTTCTCTTTTCAAAATTCTTTTCTATTTTCAAAATTCTTTTTATAAAAATGATTTTCTTTTGAAAATTTTTATACCAAGTCCTCAGTTTGAGTCCAAACACACCCGTGAGTGTGCCCGAACCCCTCAAACCAAGGCTCTGATACCAACTTGAAACATCCAAAAATACGGTCCAAAATTTTCATTTTAAATCATTAATAAAAACCATAAGTATCATTCATCGTATAAAAGTCATAAATCGTGTATCTCAAAAACATCTTAACATCTGTCAATATATCAAAATCATATGTCAAAACATCAGAGTAAATCATCCCAGGATACACGTTGTACTGTGTGCCATGCAGTCATCCCGAGCTCTTCCCCTTACTAACGGAAGTATCTGAAACCAAAACTGAAAACTGTAAGCACGAAGCTTAGTGAGTCTCCTCAAACTACCACATACCATACACATAACCACAATATAGCATACATTGGGCCTTTCCCACTACATCGGTCCCCACCCGACATCGGACCGAAGTCCGATATACATATAACATATCATCAAGCATATAACATAAACACATACATAAACATATAAACATTCCTCGGGCTTTCCCCGGAATCGGACCGAAGCCCGGAACATATAAACATAATATATAAGCTAAACGTTCCTCTTTCCCCGACATCAGACCGAAGCCCTGAACACATAAACAAACACATGCAAGAATCACGAAGACATTGAGCATACAACCATTCCACAGGCTTTCCCCGACATCGGACCGAAGTCTGGAAACATATAACCTACATCGGGCTAACCCCGACATCGAACCTAAGTCCGACATATGCTAACGTACATAAACGGGCCAGCATTGGTGCCTTCGACCCGTTCCTACTGGAGGAAAACTCACCTCACAAAGCTAGTTGCTGAATCTCTTGGTAAGGAATCTCTATCGGCTGCTCCCACGACTTAGTCAAAATCCAAACAAACCTTCTTAGGGTAAAATGACCATTTTACCCCTGATCTAAATGGGCCCATGACCTAGGCCCAAATCCATAACCTGAAGGCCCAAATCAATATATTCTCATCAAGCCCTAAATTGGACCCAACTTCACAAATGGGCCTTTCCTCAAATCCAATATGCAATAAAATCCATTATCAGCCCAAAAGAATAATCCACTAAGGCCCATTATCATCTAGTCCAAGGAAATAGCCCAAAAAGGCCCACTCATGCAACGAACGCAAGATGTTCCCTTGTGGAGTATTGGGCATTCCTCCTTGGTTCAGATTATGAGCCCTAGTGGGAACGCAACACGTTCCCAAGACCTACGCAGAGCGTTCGTGTCTAGTTGTTAAAAACGGGCCATTAAGCACTTAATGCTTAAGCCATGCTATCCAATCATAGATCCAAGCTATCTAGGACCTTTAGGATCATAAAGTCATGAACTTGGTGACTTTGCATGTCCTTATAATTCCAAATCTCAAGAAATAGCAATCAACTTCCATAAATGTGGTCCTAACTCTTGCATGAATCCATTAAGACCTCAAAGATCGAAACTTTATTGATGTAAGGACACCATTAGCATCAAGGGTGGAAACCTTAGGCCTAGAAACGCATTTGTGTCATCAAGATCCATTCTTGGGACTAAAAAGGTCCAAAACATCATTACATTAGACCTAAGCATACTTGAGGAAAGTTGTGAACTTTATACCTTCAAAGAGTCTCAAATGATGATGTCATCCCAGATCTATGATCTCAAGATACTCAAGTTCCTCTTCTCTAGCTTCTCCTTCCTTCTTTCAAGCTTCTAAGCTTCAAAACAAGCTTCACAAGGCCAAACACACACAAGAATGAGAAAAGGAGGCTATCTAGGGTTTCTGAGGTTGAGAGGCTGGTAAGGAGGCCAGGGCTTGAGTCATCATGTTGTTTATATTGTCCCAAACCCTAGAAATTAGGGTTTGCATTCAGCGTGGGAACGTAGCGCGTTCCTCAGGGGAACGCCCCACGTTCGGGCTCTGCCTCCAAAATCCAAAGTTGGCAGAAATGGTCCCTCCTTCCTCTAAATTCCATAATAACAAGGTCCAAAAGCAGTAATTCAATATATAAGGAGCCAAAATGTAAATAATACCTGGACTGGGTGTTACAGCTAGGCTCATTTGTATGCTAGGCTGGGCCCATGGATCAGGAAGGGTTAGGCTAAATGTATTTTATGTCAGATGTTAGTTGTAATTGAGACTCTTGTATTTATATGCGAGGCTGGGACCATTGATTAGGAAGGGCTAGGCCCATTATTATGTGTTGGGCCCAATGTGAGGGCTAGACCCAATGATATGTATGGTATGCGGTATTTTGGGGAACTCACTAAGCTTTGTGCTTATAGTTTTATGGTTATTGTTTTAGGTACATCCAGATCAAAAGGGAATGGCCCGACTTGATCGCAGCGCACCCATGTTTTCGCACTTTATGATTTTGGGATTGGACTCTGATAACTATTTTTTTTACTCTGACACGCTTTTAAATAGTTGATAATAATAAATGTTGTTTATGGGTTGAATTAATAATGAAATTTTTACCTTATAATTTTTGGGTCGTTACATGTGACATCCCCAATTTCATGGACAGAAAAGGCCGGCTTAATTTATGCTTTTAAAATAATTTCAGAGTAATTGTTTGATTAAAAGTGTTGCTGTAACGTCCCAAAATTAAAGACTAAAAATTTCTTTTAATAAAACATTATTTTAAAGCAAAGTCATCATTCCAAAACATAGTCAGAGTATTAATTTCCAAAACACATGTTTGTTATCAGAGTAAACCTTCCTAGGCTGTCTAATCTATGGTGTGTGCCATGCGATCACCCCGAGCTCTTCCCTCCGCTACCGGAAGCACCTTAAACCAAAACTGAAAACCGTAAGCACGAAGCTTAGTGAGTTCCCCACCCTACCACATACCATGCATAACCAGATACTGCACATACTAGGCCACGCCCGCTATCCTGGGCCTCACCCCTACCTCGGGCCTCGCTCGCTACAACGGCCCCGCCGCTCCAGGCCCCGCCTGGCTTCAAGCCCCGCCTGGATACAGATCTGTTTCACTTAGGCCTCGCCTGTCACAGGGCCCCGCCCGCTAGCATATAATAGAACATAAACATATCACATTACATAAGCTAAACACATACTAACGAATCTTGTCCTAAGGCCTCGCTTGGAACTGGGCCTCGCCCTTGTCCTGCTACTGATGAATCATGGACCCCGTCCATGCTCCTACTGATTGTGAGATACGGGCCCAACCCACACTCACTCTCTTCCTAACTCGGGCCTCGCCCCTGATCTGCTGCTAATGAGATGTGGAACACCATCCACACTCTGCTATTGGTGAGTTATGGGACCTCGCCCACACTCACCTCCCTACCAAGCACATATAACTATCACACAGACAACAAGTATAAACTATTACATAAACCATTCTTTGGGCACCCGCCCGCTATCATTGGACCTCGTCCTGAATAACATACTAGCATACTGTCCCTAGGGCTAACCCCTGGGTCTTCTACTCAAAACTACATGGGCCGGCATTGTGGCCGTAGACCCATTCACACAAAGGGAAACTCACCTACACTGGCTGAAATTGCTGATGAACCCACTAGCTGCTGCCCGTCAACTCTCTGAACTCCTGCTCCACTCGCTCCCCGAGCTACCAATTCAATGCAACACTGAGTCTAACTGACCCCCGAAAGACAACCAAGTCAACTCTGATCAAATTCAAAGTCCTGGTCAAAGTCAACCTTCCAGGTCAACCCTACTCGCCGAGTCACCCTATTGACTCGGCGAGTTCATATGTTTAGAGTCCTTCCATTCGCAACTCGACTCGCCGAGTCAGTCCATGACTCGCCGAGTCTACCGATTTCCGAGTCCTGACCTGTTCAACTCACCGAGTCTCCACTTGACTCATTGATTCGAGTCTCAACTTGAAGGGTTTGGGGTTTCGTGACCTGACTCGCCGAGTCCAAGACAACCTTCAACAGACTTGCGAAGTTGTTCTTCCAACTCGCCGAGTTCCTGCCCAACTTCATCCGACTCGACGAGCTGTTCATCCCACTCGTCGAGTTCCTCCAAATCCTCATGCTACTCGCCGAGTCCACTCCAAGGACTCGCTGAGTCCGTTCAGATCTTCATACATGCAGAGGACTTTTGAGTCATGCATGGACTCGAAACTGTTGATCTACCCTTCCCAAGCCTATTCCTCACGTAAAGTTGCAAACTTTACGTGTAGAAAAGGAGATCTAGGCAAAATACACCATAAACTAGGGTTTAAGGAAAAGAGGCTCCATAATCATCTCAAGGACATATACTATATGCTTCTCAAGAGCATAATATGCTTAGATCCGAAGTAGCAACTTCAGATCTGGCTTCTAACTCAAAAGGGGTAGCTAATCATGGCTAAAAAGCCCCAAAACTCACAACCAAAATAGATCTAAAGGAGGGAAACGACTTAATACCTTCAATAACTCAGAAAGTTTCCCCAATCTTCAGATCTAAGGCCAATCCTTGAAGCTTCAATGATTCCCCTTCTTCTTCTTCCTTCAAATCACTCAAAAAATGGCTTGGAAGCTTGAATGTGCAACAATGGGGCTTAGGGTTCGATGTTCTGGGTGAAAGAGGCAGTAAAGGAACCATAGGGGAGATAATGAGACGTTTAAATAGGCTCCAAGTCTCGAATTTAGGGTTTTCCTCGCACAGACCAGACTCGCCGAGTCTCCTTGGCCGACTCGCCGAGTCGGTCACTTACTCCTCGACCCGGATCTCGCTCGGACTCGCCGAGTTCCTCCTTGGAGTCGTCGAGTCGTCCCTTAAAATTAGGGTTTTCATTCCTTTCTTGGCCTTGCTGACTTTGGGTGTTACAACTCTCCCCCACTTAAACTAAACTTCGTCCTCGAAGTTTGCTATGGCCCACCGCCTGCGATCTGCGCCCCATACCCGACTAATTACCCCAACGCCAACTGCCTACCTTCACTGGTCTTCCGCCCGGTCATTCTGACTTACATGAATCCTTGCGGAAAATAATATCGGGTCAAATCTGACCCTGAACATCCTGGAAACACCACTTACTCAACCTAAAATCCTTCTGGTACTCTCCGAGTACTGCAACTGAATCCGTAAGGGTTCACCCCCTCTTTCCTTGTGCGATTTCTGCCCTTTCCAGGGCATCCTTCCATAACCAACTACTTCCTCTGCCACTGTAAAGATCCTATCTTCACCAAATCTATTACTCCCGCTACTTCCAGTACGGGTCATTATCGCCAATATCCACTTGGCATTTCTTTCTACTATAGTTTGGTGTTGAGCACCCCACAATCAACTAACTGAATTCCACCATACGTTGCATACCCGCACTGCTACTGACTGGAAATTCTGCTATTCCTCATCTGAATTCCGCATGAACTGAGACCAACCTGGTCCTTACCAATCTACCAATATCTGGATTACCGGCTCCCACCGGTAATTAGACCCAACACAACTCCTAGTCGCTTCCAGCGACTTTCGAAGAACTTCAACCACCTATAACCGCTCAATCTATTCTGCCATACAGGCATTACAATTCTTGGGATCCCCGATCCCCTATCTTGACACTAAGGTCCCTACCAGGTCCCACCTGTGCTGCTAAAACTCACGGGCCTCGCCCACGGGTCTCACCCGCCTCTATCCTTCTAGTCCTACTTGTCTAGCCATTCTCGCTCGGGCCTCGCCCACGGGTCTCACCCAACCATACTACTGAGCAACCCTACTCTAAGGTCTCACCTATACTGCTATTCTCATACGGGCCTCGCCCATGGGTCTCACCCAACTATATCCTGGAGCGGCCTCTCCCAATGTCTCACCTCTCTAGGGCTATATAGGCAAACTCCCTATCATTCTCATCCACTACCCCTTCCTGATCCCTATCTGATCACTAGGAGACAAGGGCCTCGCCCCAACTCTGCCAACGAAGCTACTATGGTATGCTACGGCTTACCCGCGGTCTTACATCACCTTCTATCACTGACTGCTAGTGAATGCTACGGCTGCTCCGTAGTCTTACAACACTTTCCACCACTGACTGCTAGTGAATGCTACGGCTGCCCCGTAGTCTTACAACACCTTCCACCACTGACTGCTAATACGAAAGCACCCCGTGCTATTAGTTCTCAAGATCCTCCTTATGACTCACTCGAGTCCTACAGGTGATCCTCCCACCTGAATCTCCAACCACATACTAACCAACACCAATACACGCACTGGCTAAGGGGGAGTTTCTCAAACTCCTAACCCTGAACTCCTCAATCCATCAACGCTGTACCACTTCTTTTCCTTCTCGGAGGCTGCACACTCATTCTGGATCTGCATGCTCTTACCTCTGCACGCTCGGAGGATTCTCCCCCACTTCGATCCTGCTTAACCCTTGCTGCTCAATGCTCGAAAAGAAATCCCAATCCTCACTACTATTCTATAATCAACCTGCTGACGAACCCCAAGCTTACCATAGCTAGGGATCTAACCAATCCATTTACAAAATTTTACGGCTCCGAACTAGCGAGACATACCAAGTTCCTCCTAGGCATGCTACAGTTACTGCATCCTAAGCAACCTTCCCCAATAGAGCACATCCCTTAACTATCATTCAAATATCCAAGGTATGCAGATGGCATATAACTCGATCACAAGCAAGCCACACAAAAATAAAATACTCATACCGATAATGATGCAGAACCATAACAATATAATCATGCACGTATAAAAGAACTGAAAACGGAAATCGCATACCTGCAACGTCCGATGCTGCTCGCGCCTCCAAAGTAGTCATCTAAAAATCCCTGCCTCCTACCGCAGGCGCCTCTGCACAGACCTGACGGCTGTATGTGATCCTCAAAGTTACAGGGGTAGGTGTCATCACCCGTCCTGCTGAAAACAAACTGGGGCACTGGGCCTTCTTGTGGCCCCGTCGATTGCAGTGAAAACATATCAAGTCTGATCCCTGTGTGGTGGTAGCAGTACAATCCCTGCTGAAATGACCAGTCCGACCGCACTTGAAGCAGCCAGACTCACCACCGCTACCACTCCTGCACACACCCCCGTGCGCCCTGCCACACTTCCCGCATCTGCTGTGGTCCTGATAATCCCTCGATCTCGAATCCGATCCCTAGGGCCTTTTGCCCGAACTTGCGGCTACATGAACCACATCCGACTTCCTCTTCCGGATCTGCTCCAAATCAATTTCCCTCTCTCTGGACCGAGAAATCATATCTTCCAACGTTTTATAGTCGGACCTACTCACGAACTCCCTGATGTCCGTCCTCAACATCTCGTGATATCGGACCTTCTTCATCTCCTCATCTGCGACATACTGCGGTACAAGAAGAGCCCTCTCCCTGAACTTGGCGGTGATCTCCGCCACAGTCTCAGTGGTCTGCGTCAAATCCTGAAACTCCCGTGCCAATTGTTGCACCTCAATATTTGGCGAAAACTCCGCCCTGAACCTAGACGGGAAATCGCTCCAAGTCATCGCGTACAACGCGGCATCATCCCCCAGAGCATGACCAATCTCCTCCCACCAATCCCTCGCTCTGTCCTTCTGAAGACAGGAAGCGAGTCTGACCTTGTCCTCCTTAGGACACCGGCTCGTACGGAACGCGTTGGCAACATCAGCCAACCATCTGCTGCTAGCGATGGGGTCCCTAGCCCCATGATAATCTGGTGCCCCGCAAGCCTTGAACTCTCGAAATGTCAAGGTACGTGCTCCCATCAAAGCCATCATCTCGGTACGGAAGGCTCCCAGCCTCTCATCCAAAATCTCCAGTATACCCTCCTTGACCGTGCCAAAGATCACAGGAGTCTGATCTAGAATATTGTGCGTAACCTCGGGAGATATCAACTCCCTCGTTCGCTCCTCGAGCTGCTCGGCCCCTGAACCCGAGCCTGATCCCTCTCCAGCGCCTGATCCGCCCGCTGGTCTCTCTCGCAACGTCACCATGCTGAAAGAAAATATAATACATCCTTTATCATAATACTTATCACTGCTGCGAGACCAAACACACACCCTACCAGGTTTCTGATCTTGTCTCGGCCTTTCCCGAATCGAGTACGGATCCTCTACTTTCAAGAGTACGGGCCCATACTACCTTCCACATCCATCCGTACTTTCCTCAGGAATTGCTTCGACTCCACTAGGTCCCTTATCCACTACTATTGCTCCCAGCACTATCTCATCCTAGGCTTACCCTAGGGCCTAGGGAAACCTCTGACTCAACTTAAACCAGTCCTCAGCTGCTGAAGGTATCCTTGTGATGCCAATTAGCCATCACCTGGATACCATCACATGTGACGAGGCTCAGATAATCCTTCAAGTAAAAGACTCGTCCCTACAACGGTTGGACTCAAACAAGAGCTGCGCAATAGGACCAAATCCAGCACTCTGAGATTATTCAACCCTGATCACATGTGACATGTCGTATCCACCTAATGGCTAACTCCCATCACTCAGAATCCCACAATGCACAAAACAAGCAGCATTCAGACAAGGGAAAATCTAACCATAACATACTCAAGCAATCATATCCACATAGCAAGAATCTGAACTAGTATGCAACACAAACTCATAGACTCAGGCATAACCTAAACAGGCTATCCTACTACTGTCTAATCAACACTATCATGCAGCTCAAAAGCACATATAACAGACGCATAAGGCATCATCCCTAGATCCTTAGTCCTAATCTAGCATGTTGTTCTATTCACTGATAATCATAACATAAACTGGTATTGGTATTTTGGGGTACTTACTTGAGCTCGGCTGATTGCATGCACTACACCCCTTTTCACTTTTCAAAGTTCTTTTCTTTCTGAATTCTTTTGCTTTTCTAAAACTGTTTCATTCTAAAAACCTCCTTTTTACAAAACTGTCTTCTCATTTTTGAAAACTTTTTATCGAACCCCTCATTTTGAGTTCAGGCACACCCGAGAGTATATCCGAATCCCTCAAACCAAGGCTCTGATACCAACTTGTAACTTCCCAAAATTCAAGACTAACAATTTCTTTTAATAAAACATTATTTTAAAGCAAAGTCATCATTCCAAAACATAGTCAAAGTATTAATTTCCAAAACACATGTTCGTTATCAGAGTAAACCTTCCCAGGATGTCTAATCTATGGTGTGTGCCCTGCGATCACCCCGAGCTCTTCCCTCCGCTACCGGAAGCACCTGAAACCAAAACTGAAAACCGTAAGCACGAAGCTTAGTGAGTTCCCCACCCTACCACATACCATGCATAACCACATACTGCACATACTGTGTCACGCCCGCTCTCCTGGGCCTCGCCCCCGACCTCGGGCCTCACCCGCTACAACGGCCCCGCCGCTCCAGGCCCCGCCTGGCTTCGAGCCCCACTCGGATACAGATCTGTTTCACTTAGGCCTCTCCTGTCACAGGGCCCCGCCCGCTAACATATAATAGCACATAAACATATCACATCACATAAGCTAAACACATACTAACAAATCTTGTCCTAAGGCCTCGCCTGGCACTAAGCCTCGCCCTTGTCTTGCTACTGATGAGTCATGGACCCCATCTATGCTCATACTGATTGTGAGATACGGGCCCAGCCCACACTCACTCTCTTCCTAACTCGGGCCTCACCCCTGATCTGCTGCTAATGAGATGTGGAACACCATCCACACTCTGCTATTGGTGAGTTACGGGACCTCGCCCACACTCACCTCCCTACCAAGCACATATAAGTATCACACAGACAACAAGTATAAACTATTACATAAACCATTCCTTGGGCACCCGCCCGTTATTATTGGACCTCATCCTGAAAAACATACTAGCATACTATGCCTAGGGCTAACCCCCGGGTCCTCTACTCAAAACTACATGGGCCGACATTGTGGCCGTAGACCCATTCACACAAAGGGAAACACACCTGCACTGGCTGAACTTGCTGATGAACCCACTAGCTGCTGCCCGTCAACTCTCTGAATTCCTGCTCCACTCGCTCCCCGAGCTACCAATATCAATGCAACACTGAGTCTAACTGACCCCCGAAAGACAACCAAGTCAACTCTGGTCAAAGTCAAAGTCCTAGTCAAAGTCAACCTTCCAGGTCAACCCTACTCGCCGAGTCACCCTATTGACTCGGTGAGTTCATATGTTCAGAGTCCTTCCATTCGCGACTCGACTCGCCGAGTCAGTCCATGACTCGCTGAGTCTACCGATTTCCGAGTCCTGACCTGTCCAACTCACCGAGTCTCCACTCGACTCACAGATTCGAGTCTCAACTCGAAGGGTTTGGGGTTTCGCGACCTGACTCGCTGAGTCCCAGAACAGACTTGCCGAGTCCAAGACAACCTTCAACAGACTCACCGAGTTGTTCTTCCAACTCGCCGAGTTCCTGCCCAACTTCATCCGACTCGACGAGCTGTTCATCCGACTCGTCGAGTTCCTCCAAATATTCATGCTACTCGCCGAGTCCATTCAGATCTTCATACATGCAGAGGACTTTTGAGTCATGCATGGACTCCAAACTGTAGATCTACCCTTCCCAAGCCTATTCCTCACGTAAAGTTGCAAACTTTACGTGTAGAGAAGGAGATCTAGGAAAAATACACCATAAACTAGGGTTTAAGGCAAAAAGGCTCCATAATAATCTCAAGGACATATACTTTATGCTTCTCAAGACCATAATATGCTTAGATCCGCAGTAGCAACTTCAGATCTGGCTTCTAACTCAAAAGGGGTAGCTAATCATGGCTAAAAAAAACCCAAAACTCACAACCAAAATAGATCTAAAGGAGGGAAACGACTTAATACCTTCAATAACTCATAACGTTTCCCCAATCTTCAGATCTAAGGACAATCCTTGAAGCTTCAATGATTCCCCTTCTTCTTCTTCCTTCAAATCACTCAAAAAATGGCTTGGAAGCTAGAATGTGCAACAATGGGGCTTAGGGTTCGATGTTCTGGGTGAAAGAGGCAGTAAAGGAACCCTAGGGGAGAGAATGAGATGTTTAAATAGGCTCCAAGTCCCGAATTTAGGGTTTTCCTCGCACATACCAGACTCGCCGAGTCTCCTTGGCCGACTCGCCGAGTCGGTCACTTACTTCTCGACCCGGATCCCGCTCGGACTCGCCGAGTCGTCCCTTAAAATTTGGGTTTTCTTTCCTTTCTTGGCCTTCCTGACTTTGGGTGTTATAGTTGCGGAATTTGTTCCCAAAACAAAACATGATAAAAGTTTTTCAAAACCTTTCTTTAAGAAATGTATATTTTCATTTCATATCAAACCTCGGGATGTCATGTTTCGATACAGATCAAAAGCATAAACAAGACATTATAAGCCTTACAACAGTTATTTACAACTACTGGCCTATAATCCAAATGTCACTCATCATCATCCGACTATGCTCGGGGTCCACTACCTGTAATATAAAAAGCTGAGTGGGTCAGGCTTTGGAGCCTGGTGAGCATATAAGGTTTTCAACCCACAATAAATAATAAACTTATTAAGTTCTCAATCAACAATAAATTTATTAATTTCATTAACCAAAATAACCCTAATTAATCATTCCCATTATCCTCGCTTTACGTCCCTAAAACAACTATCACAAGGGACCTAGCCTAAGGATTTTCACTAGGGGTGACTACATTGCTTTCCTAAGCAATTTATGTTAAACAAGACATCCTAACATAAAACAACCAATATGGTGACAACATTACTTTCCTCTGCAAATTATGTCCAATAAGACAAACATCAGGGTGACAACATTGCTTTCCTTCAGCAATTTATGTCAAATAGGCACGAAGTCACATCGTCGCCATGTGCTAAGTCCATAGCTCTTATTTATCGACACTATTTCCCATGAGAGCCCCCACCCCCCCCCCTCGCGCAATACATGTCAATGGGTTTTTAGAGTACAACTGATGAACATATAGTTCACACACTTACAGGTTGCAAGCCTGCTAGTGTTCCACATATCATCTAGAATAGTCCATGGTTGTCATCCATACTCTACTGAATGACGTACGCCAACGTTTGGGTAAGGGCTTTTCTCATATTGCACCACTCACGCCAACGTTTGGGTAAGGCTTTTCTCATGTTTCACCACTCAGTCTCAACTCATGATCTATATCAATGATCATCTCATCTATCCAACTCACCTTTCATCACACACCCACTGTTTAACTCATGATCTATATCACTGATCATCTCATCTATCCAACTCGCCTTTCATCACACACCCACTATTTTATCTACCCATGTTTTACCCGACATTTTTGTAGATAAAATACATATACAGTTTAAAATTATTTAAAAACATGTATAAATCATTCCTTCAATATCCATCTCAAATAAACAAACAATATATATTCACACAGCATGTATTTTATATAAAATACTTCATATCTATGTGTAAGGTGAAAGTAACTACACACTCACTTGATTTAACGGTAATCGGGCAGCACTTCGTTGCATAAAACGATCGTTTTTAATAAAACCGAGAGTTTTATTGAGAAATCGGGCTCTGCAAGGGTCAGGCTTCGAAACCGAAAAAATAAATTTCCCGGGTTTCCCAGGCACTCCGGGACGAGTTCCGGGCATTTGGTATAGTACTGGGCCCTTGGGGGAAGTGAAAATAGCTAAAATATTGAAAAGGGGGTCAAAATTGCTAATTTCCTAAAAGTACTCGAGCAATCTCGCATGCCTTCTATTTATAGGGGGAGGGTGCTGATCGGATGGCTGAAGAGAAGCCACGCAGTAGCAGATCCAAAGGGGCAACACATGAATCGCACGTGCGAGGGCCTCGCTGCTGATCGCTGATTGGACCGAAGTCCGGGTCCGAGGAGGAGGGGTTTCGTGGCACCTGCGAAGCTCGGATGGATCACAGTGACACGGGGTGCGCATGCAGGGTTTCAACGCATCGAAGACATATCGACTTCGAACACCTTAGCGACACGCGTCGCTTCTCGGACGCGCCATGCAGCTGCTTCAGATATATGGCCAGCTCGGAGCGAGGGTGACGTGGCTGGCACTATTCATGCGGAAATTCGTGAATATTGTGCCCAATCTTGTAAAATCCATAACTTTCGCATACGAGCTCCGTTTTTGACGTTCTTTATATGCACGCGTAGGTAAAATTACGCTCTACAACTTTTGTTTAGACTTCGTTGGCTAATTTTAACTTTAATTTTTATATTATCATTTTTAACAGACCCGGACAGGAAATCCGTTAAAAATTCATAACTTCTTCATCCGACGTCCGTTTTCTTTTCTTTTTACAGGTGTGCTACTATTGACGAGACCTTCGATTCTCGTTTAGGTCGTGTCAGCTAAAAATCACTTGATCTAAAATTTGAGTTTTCAGTTGTCTACTACTAAGCCGAAACTTCGAAAAATCATAATTTCCTCATACGAAGTCAGATTTGGACGTTCTTTTTATACATACTCAACGAACACTACGACTTTCGTTTAGATCACCATTGCTAAAAAGTAGTTTATCAAAAACTCACTTTTTACGACATTCGGCACCGTGCCGATTTTGTCGCGAAACTTCCACAGGTCATAACTTCTTCGTTATAACTCGGATTTCGACATTCTTTATATATCCGTAATCCTTGTCACGATCACTACAAATTTCTTAATAGATATCTGCTTTATCTAATATTTATTTTTGACACTCATTTTTATTCTTAATTAATTAAACCCTAATAATTAAGCATAAAACACATAATTCCTTTTTATTTCTTCTAAATGAGTTACAAAGGTTAACCTAGAACATTATGTCAATATTAATGTCTAGCCTAGAAACACGGGCGTTACATTACATGTTACCAGCCTTCATTATTGTTGTTCAATCAACGTTTAAGAAATTGAACCTTGTCATGCAATATCCTGAAGAGATCCTTTCTTATCAATTGGTACCATAGCTTGTATGGTTTTACGTTGAATCCACATGATAAGATTATCATTGATTAAGAATACGTTGGTTTCTTAATCATTTTTGTATCTGGATAAAAGTTCTTCTATATACCACATGTGCTAAAAACGACACAACAATGGCTGCTCTTAACCTAATCAACCACTAAATTCAGTTCAAATCGCCAAAAGTGTGGGTTTCCCACCAAGAGCCCCATTGTTGATTGTTGAAGAATATGATCATTTGAAGACGAGAATGGAGAGATTCTTGAAAGGAAAAGATAAAGATTCTGAAATTAAGAGAACAACCACTGATGGTCTTTATGTTCCTACTCGACAAGCTATGAGAGATATTACTGCAAATCTCACAGGTCAAGAAGTTCCGCCTGCTCCACCAACTTTAATGGACAAAGAAAATATGTGTGCAGACAACGTTGCGTTTTCCGAACTAGTCTTTGTTATCCCTCCATCTCTCTTTGAACACATTAAGTTGTGTAAATTTGTTAAGGATATATGGGATACACTTAAATATTTGTTTGAGGGTTCAGAAAATGTCAAAGACAAGAGGATGACATTTGTGATGAATGATTATGACACGTTTAGAACTTCTCCTGGTGAATCGGTGGGTTCTTCAGCAAATCGCTACCGAATTCTGGTGAAAAACATGACAACCCATGATATAACGAGAAATCCAATCAAGCATAATCTAAAGTTCATCAACAACCTTGGAAAAAGGCTGGAGCAATGTTTAGTCATGTCTCCAAAGTAATTGTTCGCTTCATAAGTTGACTCTATTTAGGATAGCTAAATATCACTTGGGGGAGAGTA
Organism: Lactuca serriola; assembly: GCF_051521515.1. NCBI lineage: Eukaryota > Viridiplantae > Streptophyta > Magnoliopsida > Asterales > Asteraceae > Lactuca > Lactuca serriola. The sequence continues at coordinate 29,821,650 of NC_136409.1, forward strand.
TTAATACATTAAAGTAACCCTTTAGGCTATAAAAAGTGATCATAAGTACGGATTTTGAAATAAAGAAAAACAAAAGAAAGTCAATATATTCTTACAATTATGGTCAATCCCACTACTTCTTTGGTTTTCGCCCCCTATTTGATCATTCATGTTTCATACGATAAAAGAAGCCGCGAGTGAAAACAATATGGTTCAATGCCATGGTCGTATGTTCTTACATAGTGATGTAGTAGAGGTTGTATCACGTCTCTAATGTTACTTTCTCTAAATATCTAACAACCCAATACGATATTATTAAAATTCTAATCATTTTGAGTTTCTTTCAAATATTTTCTTTGAAGAAAATTGATTTAAATTCCATTTCCTGAATTTTAAATATGTTGAAGATGTGAATAACGAAAATTTGGACTAACTGAAATAACTGAATATATATATATATATATATATATATATATATATATATATATATATAAAGCTTTTATCTAAATGGATTTCAAATTTTGCATACGAATGTCATATTCAAATTGCGATACTATTTTAACAAACCATCATAAATGGTTTTTATGGTTTTCCAAAAGCTGTGTTTTAATCCCTAACTTCAAAAAACTTCATGTTCCTATAGTTTTCAATTTCTATCTTAGTTTTTAGCACTATTAAAACAAACATGTATATAATAGCTACACCTATAGATCCTCCTAGTAGCCTTATCAAATATGGTGATCGTTTCTCCGATCTGAAACTTTATCGACAAGTTGTAGGCTCTTTACAATATGCAACTATCTCAAAACCAGACATAGCTTATTCGGTCAACCGTGTCTTCCAATTCATGCACTCTCCCACAAATCGCCATTGACAAACTATCTAACACATTCTTCGATATATTAATGGGACACTAACTTATTGTTTTCATTTCAAACCTACCAAAGCAAAAGCTCTGCATGCAATTTCTGATTCTGGCTGGAACTCAGACCTTGATGATAGTCGCTCTTAATACGGATTTTCAATCGTTCATATCTAAAATCTAATCAGTTGGACCTCTCACAAGCAAATAGCTGTTTCTCGTTCAAGCACTGAAGTAGAATATCGAGCATTAGCGTATACCACCATTGACTGCTATGGATTAAGCAATTAATTGTTGATCTTCAAGCTTCTATTCATTGTCCTCCTCTGTTATTATGTGATAATTTTGGCGCCATCTTCATGACCAAGAATCTTGTCATCAGTACACGTTCAAAGCATATTGCTTTGGATTTTCACTTCATTAAAAAGCAAGTTGAATCTGGTCAATTAAAAATCTATCATGTCTCGTCTACGGACCAACTCGCAGACATATTTACAAAACCATTGGGAAAGGAGACACTACTATTTATTCGATCCAAGCTTCAAATTCATCCCATCCTCCAGCTTGTTAGGGGGGGGGGGTAATAGCACTAGTAAAATAAATATGTATATAATAAACATGTATATTATCACATTTGAGAAAGTCTTAGTCAATAGCATTAGCATAGGTATAGGAGAGAATATCTCACATCCAGTTCTATTCCTCTTGTATTTAAACTCTGTATGCATATACATCAAGATACAATTCAATTCACTTTACTATATGGTGCGTACCTAAACAGACTTATTTATCCTTTTTTTAATTTTCTTTATTTAAATTTAGTTTGAAAAAAAAGAAAAATAAATAAATAAATAAAAACTTTACCCCCTATTATTCTCCAAAACAAAACCTCACTATCGCCCCTTTTGTGTCTCTGTATCACCGAGGCTTCAGGGGTGTTTGGGATTACTTTGTAATCTTAAAAGTTATTTTTGTAAAAAATATTTTTGACTTTAGCTTTTGAGAAGGCCAAAACCAAAAGTTGTTTTTAAAAAGTGTTTCGGTTGCATTTCTTGACATTTGAGTGTAACTTAGCTTTTAAAAGTCTAAAAGTCACATTTTTCTGACTTTTAAAAACCCATCTTCTTCTTTACAAAAAATTATTTTGAAAAAAACTTTTGTATTCCCCAAACATCTTTTAGCACTTTTTGACTTTTTGGGAAAGTTAAAAGTCAAAAAGTCATTTCAAATACACCATCTTCATTTTCTGAGCAAAACACCACCAAATCAAGGTAACGTCAAAAACTACAAGAACCTAACATTATTTATGATGCATCAGATATGAAAACTTGAAGCAAGCACTAGAGACCACCATCGAATGCCCCTAACACACCGATTACCAAAATTTTATTTAAGAAATTAGGGAACCATATTTGAGATGTTGAGGTGCAATAGACAAGTGTAAAAATCATGCCACCGAAATTAGGGCACTTGACCTCGGATGCCAACGAAGGAGCAAAGGATTAGCAAAGAAGAAGTTGTTGAGGGCACAGGAGATAATGGAACATTACGAGTCTCAAGGGATGCAACCACGGGAAGCCTCTCTCAAAGTCATCGATGATCTGCAGAATCGAAGTTGGATTCAAAGCCTGGATTCCCTAAAAACCTATCCATCAGTGTATTATCGGACAAAGTCCTTCATGTCTTCTTTCAAGTGGTTTCTTCTATTTCTCATATCTAGAATTTTGCTCGGTCATCTACTTCTTCAACCTGATGCACTCGTATATGTTTTGTTTGATTGAATCCAAAAGGTGATTATAATTGTTGCTTAATATGGAAAATGTTTGAAATGTTAAAGACGTGATGATGTTTTTGATTTAGAAAATAGTTGAAGGATATTAATTTGGAAGCCATGGAAAATGGACTAGTTCAACAACATAACTCGTGTTTCAGTAGGTCTTGGATTTGCAGGTATGATCAAATAAAGAAAGGGAAGAACATGGGATAGCCACTTGGTATGAGTTTGTGTATATTTTGTAGCAAAAGCTTGTTTTTTTCCTTTGTATTGATCACCATGTGGGTTTAAAGATGGTGGTGATGGAAGAAGGAAGAAGGAAAAAAGGTGTGATCAAATAAAGACGGTGGTAGTTAGTGGTGGAAGAAGGGAGAGTGAAAAAGGTGGGAAATAATGGATACTTATGGTGTAGAAAGTGGTGTGAATGGTGGAACCCTTTTTTGATTTAATAATAATATCAATATCAATAAAAATTCTAAACTACTCGTAAAGAAAAATATAAAAAGAAATGAAAAGGCTAAATAATGTTTTTTTAGATCGGTAAATGACCAACAACAACCATAAAAATTGAAAACCACATGGATCTTTAATGAAGATTTTTAATGCCTAGATTTAAAAAAAAAAAAAAAAAAAAAAACATCATTTATGAAGTTTTATCTATTATTTTAATTACATCAATTTTTGTAGATTCCTTTTTCTCTTATCATTTTTCATTTTTTGATGAACAAGTCGTTCATGGAAACAATCATGTGATCACTATTTCCTTCATGTTTTTTTATGTAGTATATATATAACTTTTTTTTATGTACCTCCAAAATTTTTATTTTTATCATTCTTTTTGTCTTTTTGCTGTTTTTCTTGTTTTGTTTTTTTAATGTTTTTTTTTGTTTTTAATATTTTTAATAAACACATAATATTATTTTTTTTTCGTTTGGATTATCCTTATGTTTTATTTATTTATTTTATTTATTTTGCTTATTTTTTGATTTCATTATTTTTAATAAATACATATTATTATTATTATATTTTTTTCGTTCGGATTATTTTTGTGTTATTTTTATTTTCATTTAGGCTATCAGTGTGTTATTTTTTTTTCGTTCTAACTATCCTTGTATTGTTTTTCTATTCCGATTATCTATGTGTTATTTTGTCGTTCAGACTATTCATATATTATTTTTTTTCATTGAGACTTTCTTTGTGTTATTTTTTCATTAAGACTATCATTTTGTTATTTTTTTTTTCATTCAGACTATTGAAGAGATATATAATCAAATCAATTTTTCTACAATAATAATAATAATAGTAATACTAATAATAATAATTAGATGGGTTTCCCATGCGTTGCGTGAGTTAGAAGGGCACATTATTTTTAATTTGTTGTCATAGTAATTAAGTAAAGTACGTTGGTATTTCATTTCTTATACTTAATTGCTTGCAGATATGGTGAAATCAACGACTAAAGATAGAGAACGGAGAAAAAATTCAAATTTGTGTTGTACTTCATGTTAGAAGTTTACAAATGGTACAGGCCTATGCACCAGAAGTAGAGTAGAAAACAAAATTATAAGCCCTAATTATTATAGCCTTCAACCCGATGAATTATGATATTATTATCGTCCGAACCCAATAAACGGGCTTCAAATTTTTGCCATGAACCTCTCCATACAACCACATTCTGCCATCGGGGGATTGCACCAACTTCATGTTCTGTTGAACAACCTGGTTAGGGATCAAATACATCCACTGAAATAATCAAAATCCTGAAAATTTATTTCTTAAAAAATTAGAGAAAATATTACAAACAATAGAGAATTAATAAGAAAACTACCTGAATCAGCCCCTGGTCCAGATAACTTCAATTGTCATTTTTTCAGTCGTGTTAGTATATGAAAACATTTGTTGATTTTTTTTCTATATGTGTACGCATGTTAGATAACTCATTGGTTGTTTTTTATAAAGAAAATGATAAATGCTAAATGCAAGAAACAACAATGAACTTCAATTTATTTATCAATCATAAAAAGGAAAGAAATCATGAATGTTGCTATAATATTGAAAGATAAGAAAGTATATTGCCATTTGGTGGATGTTGTCCTAATATCCAAATCTAATTCACCAGGATACAAGATACAGTGCATACATGGGCTCTAAAACTCTCGCCAGATTCCTTGACCCAGAAAGATGCCCAAGGGGTGAGCATAAATCATGACGGATGCCCGAAAAAAAAAAAAAAAAAAAAAAAAAAAAAAAAAAAAACAAACAAACAAACAGGGCTCTAGAATCTTTGTACCAAATTTGGATCAACAATTGTTTAATTGGATTATTGGTCTTTTCAAATAAAGATATGGTTATTGTCAAAGTTAAGAATGAGACAATTGTCATTAAATAGTCAAACCTGGGCCTAGATTGTACATAAAGCTGAAACAACTTGGAAAACTATTCCTTACCAAAGAACCCTCCTAGCAGTACAAGTAATGGTTTTGGCTGGAACTTTATGTATGAATTGTCAATTATACCCCTGACCTCAATTAAATCGCATACTCATCACTATCAACCATTACACCAACACCCTTGCGGCTTAACTTATTTCCTGAGACATTCAACAATAGGATATTTATCTCTGTAGCAAAAAAAATGACAAAAATAATCAATTGTCATCTTAGTAAGTAGAATGAGGAAACAACTTTAAAATGTGACATAATTATTCAAGTTTTTTTATATTTTAGTCTCAATCAATTGTCTTAATAATTAAACGACTATTTTACCCTTATAACGTATAGGTCTATTATTCGTACAATTTAATGAATATGTGATTGTGACACAATTTGTACCAAAACCTCATTCAAAATCATTATGGACTATAATCTTCTTTATCCCGGTATTAAGTACAATTCATTATTAAAAAAATTAATGTAAACATACCAACGTATTTCTATTTTACAACATTGCACTATAAACTCCCATGTATATGGGTATTTATGATCCTCAAAATAGATCAAACATAGAATAAAAAAACATATTTAAGTAATGTTGAAGTTAAGTATATTTTTTAACATTTAAATTACCCAGGTTGTCCAACGTACTACAAGCGTTGTGATATAGAAAATGTTGCATTTATTTAGTTAGAGCTCCATTTGTCTAAAACAACATGTAAATAAAGAGTATAAAAACAGTTAATAAACATATTGAAAAAAGAAAAATTAATAAATAAAAGAGCATTTGCAACAAAATTAGACTTACTTTAAGCAAAAAAAAGAGGTTTTATTCAAGTCCAAATCTTGAAATCATGAAACAAAAGGAAGAGTCAAGGCTTGAGGTTGACTTTGTCATGGTATAATGAAAACTACTCTCATTAGATATAGCACATTAGCAGCCCACCTTATGGTAACAAAAAAAATATAACATCATAGTTATATACAATATAAATGCAGAAAAAAAAATAGTAAGTTGATATTGATAAAAAAACATTTATATACCACATTAATAGGAAATAGCTTCAACATGATAAACCACATCAAATCTATATAGACAGGAAACAGAGAGTGGTTAGTACAACATATCAGGTGAATACTCTGAACCATGAAACCCTTCAAATCAGTTAAACATGCCCACTCAATCATCTCTCCTAAGCCTCAATGTAAAAAAAAAAGTGTCCTTGTCTCCACGCAAAAATCAGAGCAAGAAATAACTTGAAAATTTGTTTAAACCAAAAAAACGACATAATTGCTTAGCCATCAAATTAACATGAAGCTAAAAGAAACGACATAATTGCTTAGCCATAAAGCCTTATCATAATCTCTATAAGATTAAAAGGATCAAAGGGCAGATTAACTGTTTCTTTAAGTACCTAATTGGCTTTTGAAGAAACAAAGTAACCACAGAAAAAAATGAATGTCTGGATGAGTGTGTCCTTAGTTGTTTCTTTTGGACAAAAAAGGGACAGATATAGAAGGTCAGAACTTAGTAAGACCATTCACCAGTTCACTCTTTAGCAAATGACTTTAATCAGAAATCGTAAATGAGTTAACAGGCCTTTAAAACTTCAAACAAAAGCTAGATATTAACTTAAAAAGTTAGGTTTTTTACCTCAAGGATGGGGAATAAGAAAAGTAGGAAGAATTGTGTGTGACAACCGGACAAATTTGAGGATTAAAGAAAAAAATAACCTGAATGAAAACAGGGGCATTGAAGCGATGGTAGCTGGAAAGATGGTGTTCACTCTGCATTTTACAATACAAATTGGTTGAAAATTGTTAACCTCTTCAACATGAACTATCTGAAACAGAGGATTAAATAATTAAAGTATATAAGAAGAGTAGATTTGTAATCTTGTAACAATAAAAATTCAAAAGGTTATTTCCATAGGCAGACAACAAAACCCAAGTAATTTTAGAATTTATACATAGGGTTTACAACTTACCTCTCAAAAGTTTGTTAAGCTGAACGAAAGACTTGAAGAAATTAGGATTGAACAGTATCAAACACATGTGTATCAAACGCAAACAATCGATGTAATTAGACGGGAATTCACTGTTTATGGAGTGCGACGTTGCAATCGTAATAGAAATATAAAATTAAAAAAATACTTGTATCCTACCTGATTTGTTGCACCGGAGATTCCACACCCAGTGAAAAAACACATCGATACAACCCTCTTACCTTATCAAAAGTCGGTGACTATTCCCACCTTGTAGAGATGTTGTCACGACCAACAAAGTGGAGTTAGTTGTCGGCGCTTGGAGTTGTTGTGCTTTGTAACCTCCTTCAAAGTGGCCATTATAAACCACCTGGAAAAAAAAATTCAATCATATATGACGAATATCACAAATTTTAGGATCTCAATAGAAACCATCAATTCTAGGGTTTCAAGTTTACCTTCAAAATCGAGTCCAGTACAAAATTGGTGGTTCCTGCTTCACTGGACTAAAATCCGACCACCACGGTCCTCTACCTAAACCGCCATGGAAGGAGTAGTATGTGTCGATCTCATCGGTCGATTAGAAGGTAATCGGAGGCATCGATCTAGAAGCATAAGGCCATAAGTTGCGACAATTGTGAGAGAGACGGTGGAATGGTCTACCACCCAATAGAAACCGATTGAAAGAAGGTTTAAAAGCGAGGAACTCTTAAACGGTGGAAAAGGTGTAGACATCTGATTAGAAGTCGGGGAAGTGAAAGAGAGACTTGACACGTGTTCTTCACACTAATCAACTCCTCCCACTTTTAATATGAAAAAGCAAACTTTGACCTTTAATTAACAGCCATCAATCAACACATGGGACAAACTGCAATTCTTAAAAAGAGGAGGGCAATCAGCGACCAAAACAGAGCAAAACTGCAATTCTTAAAGAAGTACAGGGACCGGATATGTAAATCAAGGGACTGGACAAAATATGTCAATTTTACTGTTCCTTTCGTCCACAAATTTAATATATATATATATATATATATATATATATATATATATATATATATATATATATAATAACTTTAATAATAATAATAATAATAAAAGACAATAAAAAAGACAAAAGACAAAAAAGACAAAACAAAAAACAACAAAATGACAAAATATATCTAATCAAAAAATGTATTAAAGACAACAAAACACACAAAAAAAAGGATGCATGAAATAATTTTAATAAATTAAGGGTACATAAAACATGGTTGTTTTATAAGTACCCATTTAACCAATTTTACCCCTAACATAAATCTAATCAATCTTTTACTTTTAAATTGACATTATTTTTTTTTTCTTTTTTTCTTTTTTCTTTTTTTCTTTTATTTATTATTATTATTATTATTATTATAAATTTCGATAACCATATAAAATCCGGAAAACATTTTAAAATTCGAACAACACTATAAATTCGGAAGACATTATAAAATTCGAACGTTTTAGATAGTTGTTCGCAAGAACGTTTTAAAATTCGGAAGACCACGCAAATGTAATACCAAACCAATTAATATATCTGTGATAAATAAAGACAAACTTTGTTTTTGTTCCGTTTTATATAGTCGTTCGAATTTTATTATGTCGTTTAAATTTTTAATGTCGTCCAAATTTTAAAATTTCATCCGAAATTTTAGGATGTTGTCAGAATTTATACGGTTATCGAAATTTATAATAATAATAATAATAATAATAATAATAATAATAATTAAAAAAAAAAACAAAAAACAAAATAAGGAAACAACAAAAAAAGGTAACGAAAAAAAGTCCAAGGTGAGATTGGAAAAACATGAACATACTTATAGCATTAGCTTAAAACAACACCCATATAATAATCTATATCTGCCGAAAAACAATGATTTCTTCTTTGTTTGACGGCTTTAAACTGGACTCATAGCAAGAACCGATGTAAGAAAATTTATTCGCATAAAACTTATTGCTTTTACACTATAAAAACACATAAAATAGGCCTATAGAAACATTGGACTCAAATAAATTATAATAATAAGCTCTTATTTTCCCTCCTCTTCCAATTCTATTAATCTAAAAGCCACCAAATGACATCCTGCATCGACTATTTCCTTTGTGTTTTAGCGGTAATATATAATAATCCGACATTAATTTGTCGAAAAACTATAATACCATTATTCTCATCCACCTATTTTTCAAGGCTTCAAGATTGAATTATAGCCCGTTTTGGATTTAGAATAGCCCATCTGTAAATTTCAGACTTCCGAATTAGCCGGACTTATGGGCCTGTGTCTCCAACCCAATGGTAAGTTTCTGATTTTGTGCTATACATGGGGTGGAACAAGAGCCCTAAAAACAATAGAACTTTTTTATTTTATTTTATAAAACCCATCAATATTAAATTGTCTTTATGTGAATATACACCACCAAACAAAATTAATTAACAATTAACAAATAACTAATAACTAATAAATTAATAATCTTTTAATTTTTTTTGATAAACAACTAGAGATTAAAATACCAAACTAATTATATAATAAATTAATCTTACAAAATAAAATAACGAATTATAGTTAATAAATAGATTTGGACATTTCCAAATAATCTCTCCCCTACTGAAATGTAATTTTTATATCACTTTTTTAATGCTTAATAAATATCTAAAATAATAACTTTATTATAAAGGAATCATATTGTAATGACTAAAGAGATAGATTGTGATCATAAATAATATATTAGTAGATCATTCATATAACTTATTATTTTATTATTAATATAGAAGATATATAACCATTGTTTGGGAAATAATAAATGGTTGTACGATGAGAAGTTTTACAGGTTACTATTTTACTTAGCTTTACTTTTACTTCGTGCAATTAACTTTAGGTCATAGAACTAACAATAATCTTCTGGTCCTACTGCTACTAGGATTCAAGAAGGCAATATTTTTGAGTTTAATATTGTTGTCAAGATTGAAGAAGCGGGTTAATAGCTCGTTTTTTGTTATTTTTATTGAGGTAATTAGTTAGTTTAAGCTTCTAAGTTTTCTAATTAAACAATGTTGGCTTTGATATTTTAAAGTTTAAGTTATATCGCTATTAGTATTTAGTAGATAAATAACCACAGGGGCCGGTTTGTTATGATAATTAATCAATCAAAATTTGTAATTATTGATATGAAATTATAGGTATTTAATACAGAAAAAACCTGGGGGCCATGGCCCCCCTATCCCCTTTTATGTTCTGCCCCTAATTGGTACATCCATAAACTTTTTAAAAATTAATACATTTTTAATAGGTTATTATTGGTAGAAAAGTCCTTCATTATTTTAGCATAGATTATGGAAATGTTAAGTTTTTTTTTAATAGAAAAGTCATTATTACCGGATAAAATTTTTGAATCAACAATTTTGTACGATTTCGCATATTTTAACCAATAATCGATACTTTCTCCGTTAAAAACAAAGTAAGAATTTTTCGGTTAATTTGATCAAATATTTTTGAGACTTTTCTAAATATAATCCAACATAATTGTATATAAATTCTTATAAAAAAACAACTCTTTTATATATACCTCATTCTTTCATTTTCTCTTTACATACGTGTAAGATGGGAACATATAATTAATTGATTTTGATTTTAAGACTTTTTTTAAGATAACTCAATATAATGAAATGTACATTTGAAATATAATAATGTGTTTCTAAAAATAACCACTATATAATATCAAACTTTTCCCTTTTCCCTTTTAATCAGAGCACAACTTAATGAATATCAATTTAGTAAAAGGAGATGATCCGTACATAATAATTTTTTTCCATACATAACAATTGGTGCTTTAAAATGTTGTATTGTACAACTATATAATGCATAAATTGTTGTGTATGAAAAAAAAAAAAAAAAAAAACTGTTATGTACGAATCACTTCTTTTTAGTAAAATTTCGGAGTCTTTTATCCAGATGCTCTTTTGAGACTTTTCAATAAATTAGGTCGAACTTTTCTAACGACAACCCTATATAAATCTTACATATGTCGACACCCTTTTATATATTTGTCCTAGAAGGCTAGAACTATAGTCACAATTGTAGAACCGTAATTGACATCATGTACATGTTACTTTAAGCAAAAACAAGTCGTTTTCCTGTACCACTACAATAAAGATGTATGTAGCTTTTGACAAAAAACATATTATGTCCATAACAAAACCTTCCAACTCGTACTTACATCAAATTCAATTTATTATACAACTTTTATTGCACAAAAATATAATATCATTACAAAACAATTATTCTGGATTTGACCTTATTAAGTATCGATCATACATATGGATAAATAACACTCACCATACAAGAATCCATGGAAAAAAAATATACAATACAATACATATGTAATGAAGGCATCACATCAAAGTTGCACAATTCACAAGTAGTAGAAGCATCATGGACACTTTCTTTTGCCACCATGAGTGGTCATGTTGTAGTAACAAGGGCAGACCTTTTGGTTACCGGAAGTTCCCGGTGGCACACAGCTACAACGAGCACAACATGTCCCACAAGCCCTGTGGCACAAATTCGGCCTTGATGATAACCGACACCTGGCCTTACATGCTGCTCCACAATCTGAATAAAGATTTCACAAAAACATATTTAACTATGCATACTAGAAGTTTCTAAATTAAACGAGTGTTTTTTATGATATATGTACATCAATTAGAAAACAAGAAAATTTCAACAATTTCAATTTGGTTTTATGTGTTTTTAAAAGAAACCAACTTACTGATTTTGGAAGCGGTGATATTACTTTTTCCATGAAGCTCATTCACCTGTGTCATAAAAAGTATGTATAAGAACATTTACAAAAGTATCCAACATATACATATTGTCTCACTACTCAATATGGTTTTCCCAACTTTCAAAAACAATTATTCCAAAAGATTTTATTGTTACCATCTTTATGCTTGCTATACATAGGAATTATTGTTATAGAAGATTAAGAACTTGCTAACATGGTGTTTCATAATGCGTATGTGAAAATCATTTCGATTATCAATTGTAAACATTCATGTTCTTTAATAACAATTGCATGAATTTCTTCTTCCCGTAAATAGAAAAAGGTAAAAGATACTCATGCAATTATGTTAGCAAATTCTGTAAATTAGTTAAAGATGAGATGATTAAACAACTATATAATTAAATGGTCTTCCGATAGAAATCCCATATGTATATACCAAAAATGAAATGAAAGGTAAAATAATAGCGAAGGTGGATCAAATACCAATTCATTAGCTTGAACAAGAAGAATCATAGAGAGAAGAGCAAGAGCAAGAAAAGGCTTGGAGATGGCCATGGCTACGTGAAATCTCTTTGCTTTGTGTTTTGGTTGGTGTCTAAGGTTGGAGACTAGCTTCCTATTTATAGATAAAGAAAAATAACAAACAATAATTAGAAAATAAAAATCCACTTTTTTAAAAATATATATAAAAAAAAACGATCATTTACGTAAAGACATTGACATTGATATAGCCTATAAGTCATTTTACTTCGAAGATATCTTACTAGACCTTATCTGCTAATACTTTGATCGTCACACGTTTGTTACTTTTTTCCACTTTTTCACTAGAAGTAAGCCATGAACCATATTGGTTAACGTATGATCTTTACATATACATGATACACGTTGGGCATATTAAGGATTAGTATTAGATTTTAAATTACAAGATAAAAACCTTTGACTAATATAATAAGATACATTTATGTCTTTTCATTAAATATTTTTGGTTAGGTTAGGAACCACATATGATGCTTGGAATCCATAAAAAGATGATGGTATAAGATGGATGCTTTTGGGTTGTCAACATATATGACAACTATTATTGAGCTATTCCTTTTCTTTTCTTCTAGCCCATTCGTATTGGGTGGTAATAAATAATTAAATAATATAATAAAACAAACGAATACGTGAATGATATTTGGAAGATACTTGGAAACCGACTTTGAGTAGATAAAATATGTCTTGTTCACTTACTAGAAATTCACTTATAAATTAATTGATATATTATTAGTTTTCCTTTTTTAAAACTTAAATACGTGTAATAGTTTTTTTCTTTTAATATGTAACTAGTTGATTAAGCATATAAATTGGAATACATTAATTAAAAAGTGTTCAATAAAATATTTTGAATACAACAACACAGGAGTTGGATTCCTCTCCTCCCACCCACATATAGGATTTCCCAAGTGTTACAAATTTAATAGGAAGATTTTATGCATGACACAATAAGTCCCAGCCAAGTGTGTTCACTTTTAGGATGAGATAAATAGTTAGCTTATCCATGCACTGAATCCTTTTTAATAAAAAATAAGAAAGTTCATATTATTAGAATTAAAAAATAATAATATTAATAATAATAAGATTACCTTTAAACTATTTAAATGGAACAATTACTAATCTAGCTAAATTAAAGAAGTGATTAACAATTTTTAACCAAAAATTAGGATTTGTCCCAAACTAGTCCACGAAACCGTATATGGTTAAAAATAATCTACTGTTTCGTCCAAAACCTACGATTTTAAGTTTTTTTCTTTTTTTTTTTAATGAAAAAAACACTAACTTTTACTGTAAAAGAGATTTTTCTTTTAATATATAGTAGGTATGATATAGTAGTTAAAAAATTAATGTTTTTTTCATTTAAAAAAAAAACCCAAAACCGTAGTTTTTTTAGAGGAAACAGTAGATTATTTTTAATCTACTATTTGGGAAACAGTAGACTTCTCAAAGGAAACAGTAAACCATTTTTTCGTCTATGGTTTCGTAGTGAAAAATGAAAAAAAAAAATTTTATATACAAAAATCAAAACAGTAGGTAAATAGGCGAAACAACAGACCATTTTAACCACCTAGGGCTAGTTTAGGACAAATCCTAATTTTTGTCTAAATAGTGATAAGTCATTAATGAAATTCGTTACATTATTAATTTTCCTTATTTAAATGGATAATTGTTCAAAAGTAAAATAAAGTATAGTCAATTACAGCTATGGTGTATGCGGTTTATATATTTATGCAGATTTGGTCCTAATTTTAGAAATGTGATTTCAAAGTTCCATATGCTTCCCAATTCCATCAGCTATGGTCCCTCTTAGACTCAAAAATGATCCGTTAAATACTTGTAAAAAGACGAAAGTACCCTTTTTTGTCTTCTTACTTATTTTAAACCATATTCTATTAGAGACCTCAATGGTTTCGTACATTTCCACCTTACGTCCTTGAGCCACAAACTCAACAATTCGACCCTTAAATGAGCTTGTAAGAACTAGAAAGGATATTGGTGAATTGCATTTTTATAGTTGTATCAAGTTATAACTAAAAACTTTAAAATTTGATATTATTTTACTTGATTTCCTTTTTTATAAACTTTAATGTTTGACAGAGAGACAATGTAGAATTAAGATAAACTTTCAAAAAAAAAAAGAATAATATCCATTAAATATCTGAAAATGTCGGCTTCAAGTAAATAGTTCCTTATTTTAGCAAGTTAGTCTCCTATGCACATCATATAGCTCAATAATGAATATTGAATTACTTATTTTTCTGTAAATTAATTAACACGAATTAGGTATTATTAGTTCATAACCATTGGAATCTTGTACAAAAGAAGAAAGAGTAAATTGCATGAATTGTTTATATGTTAATGGTATAGTGAAACTATATACAATCTTATTTACATTAAATATATCATAGAAATAACTGGTAAAATGAACTTTGTATATAGTTTTTCTATATACCATTTAACTTAACAATAAGTGGAAGTTTTGCCTTTATTTTCCTCAACCTCCAAAATCAAAAAAATCAAAAACAAAATAACGATACAGGCAGGAACAATTTATGTCATTTACAAAAAGAAAACGTACTACAACTATAAAATGAATAGAATAACGATAAAAAGAAATTAAAGCAAAAATAAGTTCTCATAGATGGATGGCGCACACGTTTGGCAGGTATCTATAGGTCGTTGTACTAGCCAGAAGGGAACAGCAAAAAAGTACGAGCTTTGCTTGATTGCTTCTAATGTATTTAATATCATTATTTTATTTGGTTTTATCTTTGATTTTTCATTATCTCTCGTAAATTTTCACGGGAGTTATGCGAATTATTCAAATAGAAAATGATTGAATTAGAGTAGTTTTCATTGGTCTATGTTTCGGGTTTAGTATAATTTATTTTATTTTAGGGAGATTTTCAAAAAAATCCAATTATTTTGGGAAAAGTTACATCTAAGTCCTAGATTTCTTTTAAATAAAAAAATCCAAGAAACTAGATAAATCTTCCCTTATGTGCATGCCAAGTTGGAAGGGAATGCTGATGTGTCATCTGATTTGGCATGCCTTGTCGCCATAAATCAATTTTTAGAGGGAGAAAGGTTTCGAACACGGGACCTCTCCCACCAAACAAACGCATGTTACCAATTAAGCTAGAAGTCACATATATATTATATCCTTCAGATCTATATATAATCTTTATTTATTTTCATTGTGCAAAAGATTTTTTCTAGGAGAAAAAGAAGCGAAGGTGAATCAAACCAAACGACCCACCCCTCACAAAACACGTCTGCAACCAACTAAGCTAAAACCATTTTATGATTTACTCTCTTCACAGTGGTATATATCTATTAAACTCTTAAGAAATAACTCCATTTATTATTAAAACGCAAACGTTTATATAGTGATTATATGTATTTTGTAAAATAAAAACGAGTATATATATAGGGTTAGGTTCATGTGAGACGGCTTAATTTTGTGAGACCGTGAGACACATTTTTTTATTTTTTTTAGTAAATTCAAGTTCCGAAAATAATATTTAAAAAAAGAATTTTTGGATCTTTCCATTTATTTTGCATTTTAAAATTGTTTTTTAGAATATGTACAGTGTAATATTCTATTAGAATATTTCACGTATTTTTAAAAAAAAAAAACGGGATTTTTTTTTCATTTTTTTTATTTATTTTTAGTTAATTCAAGTTCCGAAAATAATATTTAAAAAAAGAATTTTTAGATTTTTGCATTTATTTTGCATTTTAAAATTATTTTTAGATTTGGTCTCACGGTCTCACAAAATTAGAATGGTCTCAAATTAACCTTAACCTATATATATATATATATATATATATATATATATATATATATATATATATATATATATATATATATATATATATATATGTGAATAATAAATGTAATTCTTTTTTTGAAGTTTAGATATATATTACTGTTTTTTTCGAAGTTTATATATATTTACATTTTTAGATATAATTATAATAATAATAATAATAATAATAATAATAATATATGCTTCAGCATTTTGAGCATTATATGTAATGTTGAGGAGAGTAATTAATAAAAAGTTGATAGCCTAGCGAAAAGTGGTTGACATTGTTAGTGGAAGGTTGTAGGTTTGACTCCCATTTTTCTCATTTTCAATGAAAAGATTCAGCATTTAATACATTGTATACAAACTTTAAGAGAAGAAAGCAAGAAATGACGTCTAGCCTAGTGGAAAATGTGTTTGGTTGTATGTATGAGGTTGTGGGTTTGAATCCTACTCCCCTTACTTTCTCATTAAAGTCCGATTTTTGCATTTCAAAGAACCATATTTTGATGTGGAATGCCACATCAGCATCCATATCAGCCATTGTCTAGCTGGCATGCCATGTGGCATAGGTGACCTTCTCAACATGTCAAAAAGGATTAAAGTGTAAGGTTTATCTGGTTTTTTAAGTTTTTCTATTAAAAAAAATTAGGACTTAAATGTAACTTTTCCCAAAATAATGAGACTTGTCTGAAGATTTCCCTTTATTTTATTTTATTTTTCATTTTGAACACTAAAACCGTAGGTTATTTTATAACCTGCGATTTTCTCTCGACGATCTATGGTTTTCTAAACCGTAGCCTACAGTTAGGCTAAAGTCCACGTTTTTTTTCTCAAATGGATGGAGAGTAGTTTTTTGAAAATTATTTTGATAAAAAATATTGTTTGTAAAAATTTAGAGTAGTTTTTTTGACAATTATTTTGTTAAATTTTTTTTGTAAAATACATAATAGTTTTTTAACAATTATTTTGATAAAATTAATTTTTGCTAAAATATATATTACGTTTTTTAATTTGTTGACTCCTTTTTTTTTGGTAAATTTAACTACTTTTTGGGTAAAGTTGACTACTTTTTTACTAAATTTGATTACTTTCTTGCTAAATTTGACTATTTTTTTTGTCAGAGTTAACTACTGTTTTGAACATAATGTATATGATAACTATTTCATATTTGTGGAATTATTTCATATTTGGGAAGTTTTCTTCTTCATCTTTTTTTCTCAAAATTAACATAATGAGTTGTAACGAGTATTTTGTATTGCTTATTACGAATGAAAGATGTGAGTTTGTTAATTCCCAACTATCATATGTTTGGCCACCGATATATAATCCGAGAATATTTTATTTAGGTGTTGAATTTTACAAAACCATCACGTTCACTGAATTTGTTTATTTGGTGAAGTGCAAGATGAGTCTTCCCAAAGAATCAAAATCAGTATGGCTTATCAACATCCCGAACAACTCTATTATTGTGGCATTGTTGATGATCGTTATATTATAAAACCGATCAAGGTAAAAAAAATGTCATTGCAGATAAATCTGTGTCTATCTATGTGGTGGTTAAATAAGACGTTGGAGGTAACGAAGTGGTTGATAGAGGAAAGGCATATGCAACTAATTTATCAAGCGGAAAAGGGAGTCCACCCCAATAGGTAATTTTAAAAGTCCAAGTAAAATTCAATATCATAGTGTCGCTGAAAATGTAAACGTAGTGCCAAAACCGATTAGGTATGTGGCACTCAAGAATTATAAGTATATCAGTGATAATGAAGTTGGTACATATGTTAATGTTGTGGGTGCAAATCATTACTTTGACCAACAACCTCTAGCCATGGTCAATAAGGTTGGTAATGAATCTGGAAAACAAGAAGTTTCATTTTAGCATGATGGTGAACTAAAAAGATACGATGAGTTTGCAGATGGTGACAAGTTGTATATATCCAACCTAGAGAGTGATTCTAACGGAGAAGAATTTGATGATGAACCTAAACTTATATATTCAGATACCATGTTTCATGGTATGCCCCCATTGTCATCGTGTCCTGTAAATGATGATGTGAACATTCCATGTCAGACGGTGGATATAAATAAAGAGATTAAACTTCTAGAAATTTTTTATAACAAAGAGTTGCTCAAGATTGTAATTGGAAAACAATGGATGGGACAAGGTAAGTAGTATAAGACTACCAGATCGAGAAAAGAAAGGTTCAAGGTGGTTTGTTTGGTAGAAAATTGTTCTTGGATGGTTAGGGCAAGGGGAATCAAATCGACTACTGCTTTCCAAGTAACAAAAGTTGTTGACCAACACATATTTTGTGCAACAAAATTGTAGTCTAATCATCGAAAATAAAAAAAGGTTCTCGGCCACTTTATCGCTGGAGTATTGGCCGAAGATTATAAGAGATTTTATCGGGGTAATGAAATTGTAAGGGACATCAATTTGGAATTTCCAATCAATATCACATACCAACAAACATGGCGGGCAAAACAATATGCGTTGTTGATGTTAAGAGGTACCAAAGAGGATTCATTCACCAAACTACTAACGTATGTGGACAACTTGGTCAAGCATAATCCAAGAACTATTACTCAAATAAGAACAAACGATGATGATCAGTTTGAGTTCGTGTATATTATGCTGGGTTACTCGGTAAGCAGTGATATTTTTTATAACAATATATAACATATGAATTATAATTGGTATTTGTTAATGAAATTACAAATAATTGTAGGTTTAAGCGTTCATCAAATATTGTAAGCTGACCTTAATAATTGAGGCTGGTCACCTAAAGGGTGAATTCAAGGGTATGATGTTGCTTGCAGTGACAATGGACGGTCAAAACCAAATCATATATGTTGCTTATGCCATATGTAAAAGTTAATGTACAGAAACATGGTCTTGGTTCCTTCGAAAACTACGTGAATGTATAGGCAACGTGGAGGACCTTACATTCATATCTGATAGAGCTCCATCCATAGTGACGTCAATTGCAAATATATTTCCTCACCCCTATCATGGAATATGTGGTATCCATTTGTATTTCAACATTTCAACAAAATTTGGAAGCATCGATACAATACACTCATTATTTTAGGAGACATGCAAAACCTATACTATTAGAAAATTTGATAATGGGATGAAAAAAATTAAAAGGTAAATGTTGGTGTATGGGAATACCTACAAAACATCAAGCCAGAAAGATGGGCCAAGGCACATTTTCATGGCAATCGGTATTTTCTTATGACATTTGTCACACCCCCAAACCAGAATGGCGGAAACATTCGGGGGTGGATGATTTCACGTAGTATCATAACAATTGAATATTGTAAAGAAAGTAACACAACCATCATATATATATATATATATATATATATATATATATATATATATATATATAATAAAAACATACATTGTTGCGTTATACATGTTTCCAAAAGAATATTACAATATGATGAGGTAAAATGTTTGATAATAAACGCCTTTAGCGTTCCTTCTTCAAAGGCTAGTAGTTACCTGTATTACTGATTCCCTGAGAAATACAAGTGGTTTCGAAAAAGTGTCAACAATAAAATTGGTGAGTTCATAAGTGTTTTGTATTGAAAAGTATGTCTTTTTGGTAGAAAATCGATGAACGTGGTTTTCGGAAAATCCAATATTTTCTATATACAGTTTGAAAAGTTCCCAAAGTTGGAGTGCGTTAGTATTTTTCGTACTTGAATGATAAAGATAAACTTTGTGCTCAAAATAGTGTAAATACTGAATGCATATATGGATCTCGTAAATCAAACTTCTTTTTATACGTTCATGTGAGTCTTATAACCATACTATTGACACAGACTGCCTATAACAACATTCTTCAGGTGTTGTAGTGTTATGACATTTGTCACCCCAGACTTGCCGGTCTAACTGTAGCTAACAATTTAGGTGCGGGGTTGTCAATCCCGTATAGATCTATACACAAGTATCACGCTCTCCCTCCAAGAGATTATGGTATATAATACAGGAGTTGAAATGCATACATAAGAGTACGTTGAAGTTCAAATATCTCACATCAATTAGTATAAATAGATTTACGATAAGGAAGACTTTACTTCATTTTTGTTGAAAGTATTTCGTTTTTCAAGATGTATACATAAGAATGTATGAATAACTTGCTAACTATACCCATTATAGTTTTTCAGAAAGTATGTTCCATTTGATGAAAATAACTTGATGATATACTAACCCTTATACGTAAAGTAAGATGTTGGTATCGATAATTAATAAGATAGATGTTACATTTATGTTCATAAAACGATACGTTTACTTGTATTCTACTTGTATTCCCCCCCTAAAACATGAAAAGACTTGAAAAGTAGGGGTATGAACTCACTTGTTTGGTTTGAAGAGAGTGGGACTAGAGTCGAGCAGAACTTCAACCGCGGAAAGTTGCGTCTTCGAGCTCCTCGGGGATCTCGGTAGCGTAGAACCTTCGTCGGGGGCTCGGGTGTGGAAATCGAGGGTGTCGGGATGGCTTTTGGGGCTTACAAGTGTGTGAGAGTGAGTGGAAGTTTGAGAATGTGTGCCACAAATCCGTAGCTTATGCCTTCCATTTATAGTGCTGGAAAGGCGAGTACGCTGGGCGTACTTCGGTTACGCTGGGCGTAACTTTGCATCATGGCTTACGACTCGAGTCTAGCTAGGCGTAGAGCTGTAGCCGATGGGACTCGACCCTGCACCTGAGTACGCTGGGCGTACTCCTACATTACGCTGGGCGTAATCCTGGCTTCCGTCTTCTAAATTTCGTAACTTTCGCGTACGGGCTCCGTTTTTTGCGTTCTTTATATCCACGCGTAGGTGAGATTATGCTCTACAACTTTCATTTAGACTCCGTCGGCTAGTTTTGATTTATTTTTAATGCTATGTTTTTAATAGGCCGGGACTGCTAAAGTCCGTTAAAAATTCATAGTTTCTTTATTCGACGTCGGTTTTTGTTTGTCTTTTTATCATTTTACTCCTATTGTGGAGACCTTCAACTTTTTTTTAGGTTGCGATAACTAATTAACGCTCGATCTTCAATTTGAGTTTTTAGCCCTCTACTACTGTTACGAAACTTAGAAAATTCGTAACTTCTTCATACGAGGTCCAAATTGGGTGATCTTTTTATGTATGTTTACAGTTTAACGAGCTCTACAACTTTTGTTTAGATACTTAAGGCTAAAATGCACTTTATTGTAATTTCACTTTTTACGTTAAATCGTCTTTTACCGGGTGTGTCATAAATATTTGAGTGGTTATAGTTTCCTCCATATAACCCGGTTGCGAATGTTCTTTATGTTTTTGGAAACCTTGGCACGATATCTAACATTTGATGTATCCCAATTTAGGTATTTAAACACTTTATTTTTGAGGTTAATTTCGTTAGTTCCAAATAGTTTTCGTTGTATTTGACTTTTGAGCGTTACATTGCTTTTTGGAAAAATATAGGGTCGTCACAACATCAAATAGTGCAGAGTCGATACATTTAATGTCAAGATTTTCAAGAAAGATGCCAATATTGATGTTGATTGAGTTTTTTTGTGCAACAATGCAACAATGGACTTTTCAGAAGCGTAATTTTGCAGGTACTAATATTATATATATATATATATATATATATATATATATATATATGTAAAATAGTACTTGAAATGTTATTTTACTACTTATATGACATTATGAAATTATGTCTACTTTTTTAGCTGAAGCAAAAACAACACTCACCCCATGGGTTAATATGATTATACAAGCAAATAAGAATGCTTGTAATAATTGGATTGTGTACCCTATCTCAAATAGTATACTTGAAGTGAAAATCTCTACTTAAAAAAGTGTCATTGTTGATTTCCAACAAAGAACATGTACATGTAGGCGGTGACATATAGATGACTCACCTTGTGGGCATGTCATAAAAGTCCTCACAATGAAATATTATGAAGATTGTTTGGAATTTTCTTTAAAAGCTTACTTTATAGAGACATCGAGGAAAACTTACGAGGAGTGTGTGAACCCTCTGCCAAGTCCATTTGAGTGGGATATCCCCGATGATTTGAGGATTGTGAAGCCACCCATAATGGAGAGACGTCAGCCGAGTAGGCCAAGAAACATTGGCCGTATTTCATCGCAAGGTGAGCGTCACATATGACAAGAACGTCCTACAAACAATCAATTTGGATGCACGAGGAATGATTGTATGGGTAGGGGTTCCGGGAGCGGATCTAAGGGGGGAAATTTGAAACAAAAGGGGATAACGACTGATGAATTGTTATCCATAAGCATGTCACAAAACAAAAGCGTGTACCGTACTGTTGATTTCGACAACACATTTGATTTAAAATGTCCTTAGATTAATGTAGGAAAGTAATGAATTCTCGTATTTCTAATTTGTATTGCGTGTATTAAACTACACTTCTGAGATTATTAATTAAATCTAGTACCCAACTTATTATCTACTTTATTCCATGAAAAATAAAACACAAACATAAAGCACTATAGAAAACGAGATACACCAATAGCAAACATTATATAAGACATTTCACATAAGAGAGCATTCTACATGAAATATTGGTTATTTTTAACTAGAATCCAAGCGTCCTCATACTCGAAGTCACTTCCCTCATGCTAAAAAACGTAATGATCTTTTACAATTTCTAAAAGATCTTACACGTGTTTGTAATAATAGTTACTATTTTTAAGATGATGATACCATCAACAGAACCATGTGATTTTTTTCCTTTAAATCCATCCACTTACCAACAATATCTTCTTGACCCTGGTGTTTTCCTGCTCCTAACGAGAGGTTAAACATAACTGTTATGCGGGTCCATTCATCACCTTCAAAGCAATTAGGGGTAACCATGGTTGTTACACCCTCGTAAACGTTCACCTAACATTGTATTACGATCATCACCTCTCTTATCATCCATGGACGTGGAGTATTGGACAGAGCAGTTGCATTGGAAGAAGTTGTTTGATTGGAGGTCATTTTTGAATTTGGTTGTTAGACTATTTAATATTAAAGGAGTACTTAAATAAGAAAAAAGGACTAACAAACAATTATGTGGATTCCCATAAATACTATTTGAAATGACAAATCTACTGTTCAAAATGGCAATACATTATACAAGCTACAAAGTAGTAGTCGAAGTATATGAAATGTAATCAAATAATGTCAAAGAGTAGTCCAATTGTCAAATACATGACTCAAAAATACTGTTTGAAATGACAATATATTATGTAGGATAAAAAAATGTAGTCAAAGTATATCAAATAGTAGTTAATTAATGTCAAAGAGTAGTCAAATTGTCATATACCTGACATAGAAATACGGTTTGAAATGACAAATCTACTGTTCGAAATGACAATACGTTATGCAGGCTAGAAAATAGTAGTTAAAGTCTATGAAACTGTAGTCAAATAATGTCAAGGATTACTCAGATTTTCATATACCTTACACATAAATTGTCACACCCCAAAACCAAGAACGGCGGAAACGTTTAGGGGTGGAGGACGTCATGTGAAGTATCATAACAGTCTAAAGTAGTAAACAAGCAACAACATCATCCATTGCATTAAAAAGTAAAGTTTTAATACATGTGTGTTCTTTGATTGTAATAAGACACCAAAATTTGTAATCAAAATAAAAGACGAGTCTTGTCTGTGCTCCGTCTTCTCAAAACCTGGTCATCGTACCTGTCTACTGGTGACCTGAGAATACAAGTTATTTTGAAAGCGAGTATCAGCATAAAGCTGGTGAATTAATAAGTATTTAAGTGTCATTACCCTGTTTTGGAAAGCTGTTATGAATGCCATGTAAATCTTCGAAGGAAACATTTGATATAAGTATGAAAACCCTAGAAAATCCCATATTTCCTATTAGTATAAGAGTAGTCTTCTACCAAGACCCAAATGTTTTGAAAGTAGTCTTCTACCAAGACTTGTATGTTTTGCTGTAACAAAGATGGTTTTTCCCGCAAAGGACTACTATTTAACAATATATAGTCTACCTCATCGTTTATGTGAATGTATCACAAAGTAAAAGTAATGGGGAAAATATAGCCATAAAATTATTATCCTTTTGCATTAGGATAAACACGACATCGCGACTGCCGAAACGTATTAACCTTGAGCATTCGTAGATGTTCATTCTCCTCTATAGCTAACAGCAGGGTGTAGGAATGGTTAGTCCCATAAAGATACCCCTAATATAAGTATTAACCGTAGGCATCCGTAGATGTTCATTACCTCTGTTGCTAACAGGTGGGTGCCGGAATGGTTAGTCCCGCATAGTATCCTTTTGTACTAGGATAGACAGAACTAAACTACACGTATGATATGTAATAGTATCTAGGTACAAGTATCCATGTAAGTGTATCCATGTAAGTGTATCCATGTAAGTGTATTCATGTAAGTGTATCCATGTAAGTGTATCTCTTCATATAACATTTAGTATAGACTCATGAATGAACTGACTTTGGTGTAATTCCTTGTAATAGAAATAATGTTTTGCATCTCCTAACTATCCCTATAATAGTTTTCGGGAAGGTAATTAATGTCCAAGAAGGTTTATACACCCTTGCTACACAAGAGTGTGGGAAAACTGAATGAAGGATGAAAACTATCATATCAATACATATATAATATAACATAATTGTATAGTTATAGTTTTGATCAAGAAGATGAAAAATGGTTTTGTAAGACATTTAAGAGTTTTGAACAATAGATAACAATGACTTGATGCTATTTTAATAAACATTTCAAAAGTAATACATTTGATAACAAAGTATTTATATGATAGAAAACCATTTTATGCATCACATTTTGAAGTATGTGAAATCAGCTGGATGAAAGCATAGTTATAAATCACATGTGATTGATTCATTAACATGCTGTTTTCTACTTGTATTCCCCCCATTAAAGCATTTAAAATCATTTAAAATATTGATTAATGGGTATGAACTCACCTGTAGATGGTGGTTTGGATGAACTGAATGATTTAGGATTGCTAAGTGTCAAGTGAAGACTTGTACACACTCGAAGATCCTAGTTAACATATAATCACACATATATGTATCCAATTAGTCTTTAAACTACTAATTGACAATGTTAAGACATCCTAGAACATGCTAAACACCTTATATAAGTGTTATAATCCCTAAGGATTGCATCTAAGTTGTTGTAGGACAAAGCTATTGGGTTTAGGGTTTCCAAAGAACCCCTTTCTTGAGTTTACTCCCCAAGGACCATAAAACAATGAGTTTACGGCTGTAATCTCCTATGATTTTGGTCATTTGTTGTTTTGAAGCCTTAAATGTCCCTTAGAAGTGTTTCCACTTGATGGATTAGTCCTTGGAAGAGATTAGGGCACCCTTTACCTCTATTTGAGGAGTTCACGGCCCTAAGACCAATTCCCTTAGGGATTGCGGCCGTAATCTCTCATGGACATGGTATTTTTGCACTTTCAAGTCCTATACACATTAATGTATGAGTCTAGTCTAGTTTCACAAGGAAGGGAAGGGACTAGGGCACACTTTTGGCCCTTAAAGAAGGGTTTACGGTCCAAGGTGTTCTTGGGCCGTAAACTCTTTGATCTTGATGTTTCCTTATGATTTCTTGATGCTAAGACACATAACAAGCCCTATAACACTCTTAGATAGAAGGACTTAAGATTTGGAATGAAAAGTTGAAGATCCTTGAGAGAGAATCGGGTTTTTCTCTAGTTGGAAATGGAACAAATGAATAAATATGACTAAGGACCATATATATACCCCTTGGGTTTTGGACTGCAAACTCCATGTTTGGGTCATATATTTCCAATTTCTTGAAGTATGAAATGTTATTGTTGCAGAATAAACCCTAGGACATCCCCTCTCCTGGCATCTCCTAAAGTGTTAATCACAGAATACCCAAACTTATCCCAAATAGTCTGAAAATTAACAATAACTGTTTTGACTTCTATTGACTTGGTATGTAGTACAGAATGGAAATTTCGGGTTGTCACATCATCCCCCCGTTAGAAGGAATTTCGTCTCAAAATTAGAATTTAAGCAATTAAGTAGTTACAAATAACTAAGCAAAAAGATGAGGATATTTCAGTTTAATCTGATCCTCTCGCTCCCAAGTGAATTCCGGTCCTCGCTTGGCGTTCCAGCGAACCTTCACTATCGGGATACGACTTCGCTTCGTTCGCTTGACCTCTCGGTCCATGATCTCTACTGGTTCTTCCACGAAGTTGAGACTCTCGTTAATCTCGATCTCGTCGAGTGGGATTACCAGTGTCTCATCAGATAGACACTTTTTCAAGTTCGAGACGTGGAAGGTAGAATGTACGTTACTGAGTTCGCGTGATAGATTGAGTTTGTAAGCTACGGGGCCGATTCAGGCAAGAATCTCGAAAGGCCCTATGTATCTTGGATTGAGCTTCCCACGCTTTCCGAAGCGTATCAAGCCCTTACAGGGTGAGACCTTCATTAGAACCCGGTCGCCCACCTGGAATTCCAACGGTTTCCTTCGCTTGTCAGCGTAGCTTTTCTGTCGGTCTCTAGAAGCTTTCAATCGTTCACGAATTTGAACAATCTTCTCTGTCATTTCCCGAATGATCTCCGGACCCGTGAGAGTGCTTTTGGGAACTCGTCCCTTAGCTAACTAGGTATCACCCACCTCAGCCCAGCATAGAGGGGATCTGCACTTTCGCCCATAAAGGGCTTCGAAAGGAGCTGCCTTTATGCTCGTGTGATAACTGTTGTTGTAGGAAAATTTGACACAGGCTCGCAACATATCTTCTAAGGTTTGGATAGTTCTCTCACTTTGTCCGTCGGTATGTGGATGGTAGGCTATACTCATGTCCAGCCTAGTTCCTAGGGAACTTTGTAGTGACTGCCAGAACCTAGAAGTGAATATACTATCTCTATCTGAGATAATGGATATGGGAACACTGTGCAGTCGTACAATCTCCCTAATGTAGGTTCTCGTAAGTTTCTCCATTTTGTCGGTTTCTTTGATGGGTAGGAAGTGTGCAGACTTGGTCAATCTGTCGATGATGACCCATATGGTATCAAGTCCACCCGTTGTCTTGGGCAACTTGGTTATGAAGTCCGTAGTTATCCACTCCCACTTCCATTCTGGTATCTCCGGTTGTTACAGAAGACTGGAGGGTTTCTGGTATTCGACCTTTACCTTCGCGCAAGTAAGGCATTTACTTACGAAGGTAGCAATATCAACTTTCATGTTAGGCCGCCAATATAACTTTTTAAGATCCGAATACATCTTATCTGAACTTGGATGGGTGGAATAACGGGTGTTGTGTACCTCTGTCATGACCAAGTCTCTGAAGCCACCTTGTTTCGGTGTCCAGATCCGATCCATGAGGTATAAGGCTCCGCCACCCTTGACTTCCAAGTTCTTATCCATCCCTCTCAGGGATTCACTTGCCACATTTTCAGGTTTCAAAGCGTCTAGCCGAGCCTCCTTAATTTGCGTGGACAAGTGTGAATGGATAGTTAGAGTCAAAGATTTGACTCTACGACCAGAGTATTCTTTCCGACTTAGGGTGTCAGCTACTACGTTAGCTTTACTCGGATGATAATGAATTTCGCATTCGTAATCACTGAGTAGTTCAAACCACCGTCGTTGTCTCATGTTGAGCTCCTTCTGGTCGAAAATATGTTGTAGACTTTTGTGGTCGGTAAAGATCGTGATTTTTGTACTATACAGGTAGTGTCTCCAGATCTTCAGAGCAAACACAACTGCTCCTAGTTCAAGATCGTGGGTGGTGTAGTTAACCTCATGTGTCTTTAGCTTCCTCGAGGCATAGGCATTGACCTTACCTCGTTGCATCAGGACACATCTGAGTCCTTGATTTGACGCATCGCAATAGACAACGAAGTCTTCTATTCTTTCGGGGAGGGATAGTATTGGTGCGGTGCACAAGGCTCGCTTGAGCGTTTGGAATGCTCTTTCATGTTTCTCTTCCCAGTCAAAGGCCACGCCCTTCTGGGTCAATGTCGTAAGAGGTTTCACTATGCGGGAGAAGTTCTGAATGAACCTGCAATAGTAGACAGCGAGACCTAGAAATTGACGAATTTCTATAGGTGTCTTCGGTGCCGACCAGTTCTTAATGGCCTTGATTTTGGAAGGGTCCACGTGTATTTCCTCTTCACTAACAACGTGACCCAAGAATTCGACTCTTCGAATCCAAAATTCGCACTTAGAGAATTTCGCGTAGAGCTTCTCCAATTGTAATGTTTCCAAGACTCTTCAGTGATGTTGACTATGTTCTTACTTACTTCTAGAGTAGATGAGTATGTCATCGATGAAAAGAATGACAAACTGATCCAAGTAAGGACGACACACCCTATTCATTAAATCCATGAATACTGCGGGCGCGTTAGTTAATCCGAACGGCATCACTACGAATTCGTAGTGCCTATAACGAGTTCAGAAGGCTGTTTTGGGAACATCCTCCTCTAACACTTGTAGTTGGTGATATCCGGATCGCAGATGTATCTTCGAGAAGTAGTTGGCTCCTTGAAGTTGATCAAATAAATCGTCTATGCGGGGCAAGGGATAACGATTTTTAATGGTAAGCTTGTTGACTTCCCTATAGTCGATGCACATACGAAACGATCCATCTTTCTTCTTGACAAACAAGACCGGTGCTCCCCATGGTGAGAAGCTTGGCCTAATGAATCCCTTCTTGAGAAGTTCGTTAAGTTGACTGGAAAGTTCCTGCATGTCCGCCGGTGCTAGACGGTAAGGAGATTTGGCTACGGGAGTAGCCCCTGGCACAAAGTCGATTCTGAACTCGACTTGGCGTTGTGGTGATAATCCGGGAAGTTCTTCTGGAAAGATGTCGGGAAAGTCGCGTACTTCGGGGATGTTCTTAATGTCTTTTACTTCTTGACTTGTATCGACGAAGTGTGCGAGGAATGCATGATATTCCTTTCGCAAGCACTTCTGAGCTTGGATGAACGAAATGATGCGAAGGCTCGTACTAGGTTTGTCGCCATAGATAACTAAGGTTTCGCTGTTAGGAAGGTTAAGACGAACTGCTTTTTCAAAGCACATGATGTCGGCGCGAAGAAGACTCAACCAATCCATGCCGATAATAACATCGAAACATTTAGTTGGGACCGGCATGAGGTCTATCTTGAAAGTATGACCATCTAAAGTCAAAGTACAACCTATGTATATGCAGTTAGTACTTTCCGTTTTCCCGTTTGCCATTTCTACTGTGAATGATTTATCTAATGCACATGTTTTTTGTTTAAGTAGGTGTGCAAATTTATGACTTACGAAACTTTTCTCTGCTCCACTGTCGAAAAGTATGCAAGCATATGAGTTATCGAGGAGAAACGTACCAGTAACTATCGTAGGATCAGCTACTACTTCCTCGTGGCCCATGGCCATAACTCTTCCTACTCTGCCAGCCATCCCCGCCTTAGGGCGGTTCCTCTTGTAGTGGCCTACCTCGCCACAACCGTAGCAAGCTTAGCCCACACTGGCGTTAGGAACTTGGGCGGTCGGCCCTGCTGGAGTCTTGTAGAAACGAGCTGTATGCCCCTTCCTGTTGCAGTTAGAGCACTGCATCTCCTTGCAAGGTCCATGGTGATGGAAGTTGCATTTGTTGCACTTCGGAAGATTTCCAGCATAACTTTTTGCTGGTAAGGGGTTTGTAGGGACAACATGGGTTACTGTGGCAGCATTGATTGCCACAAGTTGTTGTCTCTTTGAGGACTCTTGCGAAGCTCCTCTTTTCCTCTTGTTCCACCCCTTCTTCTTGTTGTCATTGTTGTCTCCCTTTTGTGGCTGGGGTGTTGGGATTGTCGGGTTCTGGTGTTTCCCGTGATCTATTAGAGATTGTGCCAGCTCCTTGGCGCTGTCAAAAGTGATAGGCTTGGATGCTAACATACTTGAATGGATCGGGGGCGACAGTCCCCAGATGTATCTCTCTATTTTCTTGGTCTCGAGAGCAACCATATCAGGGCATAGAATTGCCAGATCACAGAACCTATTCGTATAGGTTGATATGTCGGAACCAACCATTTCTAGACCCAAGAGTTCCTGTTCGAGTTTTTGTATTTCCCCTCGAGAACAGTACTCTCTCATCAGCATGGCTTTCAAGTTTTCCCAGCTGATAGAATTTGCCACCACAATAGTCAGAGACTTAACATGGCCATTCCACCAAGTTAGTGCTCTGTCAGAAAAGGTACAAGTAGCAAACTTGACCTTGTTGCCCTCCGGGCAGGCGCATATTTCAAAGACCGCTTCCGTCTTTTCAATCCATTGCCTTAAGACCATAACCCCACCAGTTCCATTAAAGTTCCGGGGTTTAGCATTCGTAAAGTCCTTGTAGGTGCATTTCCTGGGATGCCCATGGCTCTCGCCGTGGTTGGAGGGATGCACACCTGATCCCGATCCACTAGGGCAGGAGTATTGATGGTTGACACAGAAGCTGCTACGGCTGCTGTGAAGGCTGCCTGGAACATAGTGGCATCGAAAGGAGGAGGTGGTTGGGGTGGTTGAGGAGGTGGTGGAGGTGGTGGTATCGGTGTTTCGTTATTTAGGTTACACCTTGGGTTTCTGCGTGGCAACATCTTTTAACTATATGTTTAAAAAGATGGCAACATTGATAAGAATAAATGAATAATGAGAGTGAGTCATGGACTAACTCTCCATAGTCCAACAGCACAATGAATAGTATGTTTGAATGAAGATGATAG
The DNA here is from genome assembly GCF_051521515.1 of Lactuca serriola. Lineage (NCBI taxonomy): Eukaryota > Viridiplantae > Streptophyta > Magnoliopsida > Asterales > Asteraceae > Lactuca > Lactuca serriola. Next base: position 29,852,567 of record NC_136409.1, read on the forward strand.
CATTTGGATAATAATTTCCATATGATTAGATATCTGTCAATAATACTGGAATTACAGATGTAACAAGTTTGGGAAAAGTGGCCTAGAAGTAGGCCTTACATTAACCAAGATAGGAAAATTTTGATAGAACTATGACTAGATCAAGACCTAACGGGTCTAAGATTTACAAGGATAGGAAATTAGACCAAAGTTTTTACATAAACTAGGTTATATCCAAAAGATGAGTCGATGATATTCTATCGGCGACGAGAACTGCTAGCATGAGTTCTTGATCCTGACAGTAGGCGTTCTATGTCCCTTATACACCTGTCAGCTCTCACTTGTTGAGCTCAAAGTTCCCTAACTTCAGCTTGGGTTTCAGTAAGTTCTCTCTGAAGAGCAGTATTGCGGACCAGAGTCCTTTCCTGAGCAGACTCTAGTTGGCGAATGCAGACAGTGTTAACGCCAGAGTTGGCGTCAATCTCTAGGACTCAATTGATAGTTGATTGACCCAATATCGTGTTCCGAGAAATCCTACGAACCATGATGGGTATGACCCTGTCAGCAGAACCTCCCTCAGTGAGGTTGTAGAAGCTTCTGTCTCTATTGTAAGGGATAGGTTGACCCTGTTACTGACTCCACCTATTCAAGTTTGTGGCCCACAGAGGTGTGGGTCCTTGAAATGCGGGACGGGGGTTCAGCTTTGGGTTTTGAGTAGCTGGAGGTAGGTTGTTGACTTCAGGCTCCGAGTCAGAACTATCAGAAAAACCCTCAGCATGGTGATCATCCAAAGGGATTGGGTGATCATCTTCTGGTTCTTCCTCTAGCCATCCAGCGTTGCCTTGGTTTGGGAAGTACGGGTCGCTGTGGTGAAATCAAGCCATTAAAATCTACGCGAGAAAAGGGATATAAGAAATAACTAAATAGACGAACTAACTAAGATAATTACAATAAGACCAAATACCCCTATGGTATTTCTCTATGGTTGTGTTGGTAAGTTTTTAGACTTGTTGCCACATCACAACCATTCTTGGGCATATGCTAGTCACTCCTTGGACCAGCATAGTTGATCAGGCTATGCCACTCCCAAGACTGACCATATATCCCCAGGCGTAATTGTGATATTCAACAATCGTAATACTTTTGTTCTTGTCGTTGTGACACCGATTTTAGTATGAATACATGCACGTATACTTACTTAAATATTTTAGTATTTAAAAGTATAAACTCTTAGTCAGAGTGTTTTAATCCCAATGTATTTATAGTTAGTATATCTTTTATGTGTTGATATACTATATTCACTATAAACAAAGCTCTGATACCAATCTGTCACACCCCAAAACCAAGAACGGCGGAAACAATCAGGGGTGCAGGACGTCATGTGAAGTATCATAACAGTGTAAAGTAGTAAACAAGCAATAACATCATCCATTGCATTAAAAGTAAAGTTTTAATACAAGTGTGTTCTTTAATGGTAATAAGACACCAAAATATGTAATCAAAATAAAAGACGAGTCTTGTCTGTGCTCCATCTTCTCAAAACCTGGTCATCGTACCTGCTACTGGTGACCTGAGAATACAAGTTATTTTGAAGGCGAGTATCAGCATAAAGCTGGTGAATTCATAAGTATTTAAGTGTCATTACCCTATTTTGGAAAGCTGTTATGAATGCCATGTAAATCTTTGAATGAAACATTTGATATAAGTATGAAAACCCTAGAAAATCCCATATTTCCTATTAGTATAAGAGTAGTCTTCTACCAAGACCCAAATGTTTTGAAAGTAGTCTTCTACCAAGACTTGTATGTTTTGAAAGTAGTGTTCTACCAACACTTGTATGTTTTGTTGTAACAAAGATGGTTTTTCCCGCGAAGGACTACTATTTAACAATATATAGTCTACCTCGTCGTTTATGTGAATGTATCACAAAGTAAAAGTAATAGGGAAAATATAGCCATAAAAGTATCATCCTTTTGCATTAGGATAAACACGACATCACGACCTCCGAAACGTATTAACCTTGAGCATCCGTAGATGTTCATTCTCCTCTGTAGCTATCAGTAGGGTGTAGGAATGGTTAGTCCCGTAAAGGTACCCCTAGTATAAGTATTAATCGTAGGCATCCGTAGATGTTCATTACCTCTGTTGCTAACAGGTGGGTGCCGAAATGGTTAGTCCCGCATAGTATCCTTTTGTACTAGGATAGACAGAACTAAACTACACGTATGATATGTAATAGTATTTAGGTACAGGTATCCATGTAAGTGTATTCATGTAAGTGTATCCATGTAAGTGTATATCTTCATATAACATTTAGTATAGACTCATGAATGAACTAACTCTGGTGTAATTCCTTGTAATAGAAATAATGTTTTGCATCTCCTAACTATCCCTATAATAGTTTTCGGGAAGGTAATTAATGTCCAAGAAGGTTTATACACCCTTGCTACACAAGAGTGTGGGAAAACTGAATGAAGGATGAAAACTATCATATCAATACATATATAATATAACATAATTGTATAGTTATTGTTTTGATCAAGAAGATGAAAAATGGTTTTGTAAGACATTTAAGAGTTTTGAACAATAGATAACAATGACTTGATGTCATTTTAATAAACATTTCAAAAGTAATACATTTGATAACAAAGTATTTATATGATAGAAAACCATTTTATGCATCACATTTTGAAGTATGTGAAATCAGCTGGATGAAAGCATAGTTATAAATCACATGTGATTGATTCATTAACATGTTGTTTTCTACTTGTATTCCTCCCATTAAAGCATTTAAAATCATTTAAAATATTGATTAAGGGGTATGAACTCACCTGTAGATGGTGGTTTGGATGAACTGAATGATGTAGGATTGCTAGGTGTCAAGTGAAGACTTGTACACACTAGAAGATCCTAGTTAACATATAGTCACACATATATGTATCCAATTAGTCTTTAAACTACTAATTGAAATTGTTAAGACATCCTAGAACATGCTAAACACCTTATATAAGTGTTATAAGCCCTAAGGATTGCATCTAAGTTGTTGTAGGACAAAGCTATTGGGTTTAGGGTTTCCAAAGAACCCCTTTCTTGAGTTTACTCCCCAAGGACCATAACACAATGAGTTGATGATCGTAAACTCTTGAGTTTATGGCCGTAATCTCCTAAGGTTTTGGTAATTTGATGTTTTGAAGCCTTACATGTCCCTTAGAAGTGTTTCCACTTGATGGATTAGTCCTTGGAAGAGATTAGGGCACCCTTTACCTCCATTTGAGGAGTTCACGGCCCTAAGACCAATTCCCTTTGGGATTGCGGCCGTAATCTCTCATGGACATGGTATTTTTGTGCTTTCAAGTCCTATACACATTAAGGTATGAGTCTAGGCTAGTTTCACAAGGAAGGGAAGGGACTAGGGCACACTTTTGGCCCTTAAAGAAGGGTTTACAGTCCAAGGTGTTCTTGGGCCGTAAACTCTTTGATCTTGATGTTTCCTTGTGATTTCTTGATGCTAAGACACATAACAAGCCCTATAACACTCTTAGATAGAAGTACTTACGATTTGGAATGAAAATCTAAAGATCCTTGAGAGAGAATCAGGTTTTTCTCTAGTTGGAAATGGAACAAATGAATAAATATGGCTAAGGACCATATATATACCCCTTGGGTTTTGGACCGGAAACTCCATGTTTGGGTCATATATTTCCAATTTCTTGAAGTATGAAATGTTATTGTTGCACAATAAACCCTAGGACATCCCCTCTCCTGGCATCTCCTAAAGTGTTAATCTCAGAATACCCAAACTTATCCCAAATAGTCTTAAAATTAACAGTAACTATTCTGACTTCTATTGACTTGGTATGTAGTACATAATGGAAATTTCGGGTTGTCACATAAATACTATTTGAAATGACAATTCTACAGTTCGAAATGACAATACATTATCAACCTTGCATTTCAGATTTTAATCTAATTTTCCGGCTCCTACATATATATATGTGTCCGCATGTGGTAAGACCCTTACCTTCACAATCTTAGGCGCACAAATTAATTGGTAACTGTCTCTTATAACTGATTCGAAATGAGTTTCTCTGACTCTGAGAATGAAAAAAGCTTTAACCACTTGCCTGTTTACCTTCATAACCTAAGGCGAAGCAACCCTCATACTCACATTCACATCAAAACGGATTTGATGGATCGTTTCCTAGCTTGTTTTCTAGCTATTGGATGGGTGATACATTTTTTTTCCAATTTTATATTGTTTCTTTACATTTGATAACGTTTCTACATTTAAACTAATTGGTTTGCACTCCCAAATAAATACAGGTCCATGCATTCATAAACGGTTTCGTGCCTATCATCTTCCTAGGTAGTCTCTGTCTTAGAGGGGACTACCTAAAAACAATGTTTGTAGCGGTAGCTAAAGACGGGAACAATCAGACCTTCCCTATAGCATTTAGTATGGCGGTTGAAAATAATCTCGACAATTGTACCTGGTTCCTTATGAGTTTAAAAGAAAGTTTTGGAAATGGTAGGGAAGTAGCGTTCATATCCAATATGGACGATGTCGTTAGTTCTTGCATAAATATTGTTTTCACTGATTCTTATCATGGGTACACTTGTAATAGCGTCCACAAATATATACGTACAAGAGTATCCTATGGAAGATCATTGGAACCTTTGTTTTGGATGACATTAAAAGCATACACTCTGTCTATTTTTGAACAAAATTTCGCTCGGCTAAGCTGTGATGCTCATGAACTGCTTGCGAACATCAGTCATCTAAAATGGGCAAGAGACTATTTCCCTAACATCCGTTGGAATGTACTCGACATGGAAGTTTCTCAAATTTTTTAGTCTTATCGCTCAATCAACATAATGTATCGATAATAACACTTATCGAAGAAATTCGTGAGTACATGCAACGAACTTTTGTTGAACGAAGTTTAACGGCAGGTAAATTTTCGGGTGCAATATAAAGTATTAAATTACTTGTACAACAACCTTTTATGACCATATTTACTTTTTAGGGAGTTTAACTACCGTACTCACACCACATGCTGAAATGGTGCTTCATAAAAGGATACAAAAGTCTGTTCGGTGGCAAGCAACACATATACCCTAACGGATCTTTCCGCCATATATTTATCTAGTTTGTGATTTAAAAAAATGTGTTGTAAACCTTAACGGTCATACATGTTCATGTGGCAAATGACGCAGTCTTGGTATTGCATGTGGTCATGCTATCACGACAGTACGTCATTCAAACATGCATGAATTAGTTGATATGGTTAAGGTATTTTACCATGCTGATGTATTTCAAATCGTCTACCAGACACAAACCATTCACCCTGTTCCCCCTCAATCTGAATGGGAAATACCGGACCCTTTGATGGTTGTTTTATTGCCAATGTAATCTTAATTCCCTTTAATTAATTATATGTGTAATATATTTGCCATTGTGTAATGGAAAATATTATTATGTTTGTAATTTATTTGGCAATTGTTAGTGTAATGAGAAATCAATTATGTTTGTAATATATTTTCCAGTGTGTAATGGAAAATATCCGGGTTTCAAATCTCATATGGTTACATCATTGCTTTTACCCTCCAAAGTAGGCTTCATGTAGTTAAAAACGACTTAAAAAAGACTAAAAATTGTCATTTTTAGACTACCATAAAAGTATGTTTTTAAGTCCGATTTTCATGTTTTATATGTTGATTATGTTGTTTCTACATAGTTGTTCTTCGGAAAATATATGGGTTTTAAATCCCATATCGTTACCTCATTGCTTTTACCCTCCAAAGTAGGATTCGTGCTTTTAAAAACGACATAAAATAACATAAATTGTCATTTTTAGGCTACCATAAAAGTATGTTTTTAAGTCCGATTTTCATATTTTATATGTTGATTATGCTGTTTCTACATACTTCTTCATCAAAAATATCCGGATTTTAAATCCGATATCGTAACCTCATTGCTTTTACCTTCCAAAGTAGGCTTTTTGTTGTTAAAAACGACATAAAACAACATAAATTGCCATTTTTAGCCAACCATAAAATTATGTTTTTAAGTCTGATTTTCATGTTTTATATGTTGATTATGTTGTTTGTACATAGTTGTTCGTCGGAAAATATCCGAATTTCAAACCCGATATCGTTACCTCATTGTTTTACCCTCCAAAGTAGACTTCATTCTGTTAAAAATGACAAAAATTACACAAATTGCCATTTTTAGCCTACCATAAAAGTATGGTTTTAAGTCTAATTTTCATTTTTATATGTTGATTACTTTTTTTGTTGATATTTGTTCGTCGGAAAATATCCAGATTTTAAATCCGATACCGTTACGTCATTGCTTTTACCCTCCAAAGTTGGCTTTGTGCTGTTAAATATACATAAAATAACATACATCATCATTTTTAGCCTACCATAAAAGTATGTTTTTAAGTCCGTTTTTCATGTTTTATATGTTGATTACGTTGTTTCTATATACTTCTTCATCGAACACATTACAAATACACATAACATAAAATTGAAAAGAAATTACAATTACAAATAAACATAACATTACTAATAAACATAACATAACATTCTACTAACGTGAAAACGGTGGTAAGACAAGCATACGTTCAATTGGAATTTCCCAATGCAGAAGGATTGGAATAAGATTGATCATCTCAGCTTAGAACGCATTTCGATACATCGTAGAAGTCAACTTATAATTTACCATTTGCTATATTTCTTCAATTGTAAGCCTTCTTAGTGATGTTATACTGTGTTCACAAGGTATACCGCATTTTTTCCATTTGCCGCAAGTACAAATACCACGCTCAACTTGTACCGTTTCAGTGGTGAAATTTAAACTCACTTCAAATTTGTCACTACCAATATGTGTAACCTCATAACCATTAGACTACTTCATTATTCTTTCAAGAACATGTTGTGAATAAGGGGTAAGATGACCATGCATTCCCCCTGTGAAATAAATTGAGTTACTATTAAAACAAATATTAAGGGAAAAGTTAAATAAAAATTATTCATTACCTCCAAATTCAGCTCGTTAGGTGTACACTCTTTGTATCGACTGATGGACCACGTCAATGATTGATGTTATTGGTAAATCATGCATGTTTTTTGTTAGCCAATTCAGTCCAATCGGAATGCTAATGTATTTCACATTGAAACAGACTTTATGAAAAAAGGCTCGAGCCCATTTTGCAATTGCAATATTTTCAAGCCAGTGAAGATCATTCCCATTAACCTCATTTCTTAATTTGTTCGATTAAACGTAAAATTCATACACACTATACGTTTTGCATGTCTTCCAAAACAACCGTTCCACAATAGTACTTCCTGCGGAAGCCAGAATTTTCTCGTCTATATTTTTACAACAATATCCATGATACGAATATGGGTATACTTGCCAAATGACATAGTCTACGGAATCAGACATCTGGCTTATGAAACCAACTTCAATAGTGTCACCTTAACATTCTTTTAAACTTCTCATGAACCAAGTCCAAGCCTCGTCATAGTCTGTGCTTACCAATGTGAATGCTATGATCAGTGGTTCATGGTTACCGTCCAGAGCAAGAGCAATGTACATTGTCGTTATGTTGGCCCCAATAAGAGGTACACGAGTAACAAATATTGTCGGTATCATGGATGTAAGAAAGGTAGTAATCTGCAAGAAATGATACAAACATTAGACAAATATAAACTTGAAATAAAAAATAACTTACAATAGAGAAGGATTTACCATGCACCCCAATGCGACAAAACAACCGGTCTATCACATCTTTCTTAATGATTGTAAAAGAATTACAATTTGTTCTTTCAAGATTATGAAAGAATATCAGTATGTTGGAATTTTTTTGTATACCTCATTGAATCCACTCATTTTGACAATTGGTATGTTTCAATGAATAAGTTATCGAATATAATTGGATTGCATTTCAAATTGAATGCAATGGTAGTTATTCTTTATTAGAGTAGTCATTTCGAAATGACAATACATTATGCAGGGTAGAAAGTAGTCAAAGTCTATAAAACAGTAGTTAAATAATGTCAAAGAATAGTCAAATTGTCATATCACTTACAGAAAAATACTGTTTGAAATGACAAATCTACTATTCGAAATGACAATACAATATGCAGACTAGAAAGTGGTAGTCAAAATATATAATACCGTAGTGAAATAATGTCAAAGAGTAGTTAAATTGTCATATACTTTATACAAAAATACTGTTTGAAAAGACAAATTTTTTGCTCGAAATGACGGTACATTATGCAGCCTAGGGTTTAAAGTATTAAGCCTACATTTTTTTTAGTGTTACCTTGTCTTGCACATGTTAATTTTTGTTAAACAAGAATAGCTATTTCATTTATCTAAATATAACTTTAAAAAAATAAAGTGTAATGTAATATAATCAGTAGCTTTTTATAAAATGGAAATATTTTTTTATTAAAGGAGCGGCTCACAACCTATTACATACTTAAATCGGTCTCCACAAATTAGGAAACTGTTTTGGATACAAATTTTGTTCATGGTCGATAAAATCCCCTCTAATTTTAACATCATCTGGTAGACGGTCCCATTACTACTTGAAGCTTATCAAACACCGTATTTTCATTTTGAGTCCACTTGTTAGCCTTTTTTTTTTGTAGTTTTAGCAATCCATTTTTCTTTTTCAATTACCTGATCTGCTAGCTTGTTTACACGTTGGTTGAGTTTGCGACTAATTTGAGAGTACATTTTGTTGGCTTCTTCGGCGGCCTTCATAGTTTGGAAAATGTCGTCAGGCATGTAATCTGGGAGTGGGAAATCTGGGTCTTCCGAAATTGGGTTGTTATCGGAATAAACATAGCAATCTTCTTCTTCACAATGCCAAACACCAAACTCGGATGAATTCATTCTCAAATTTTGAATTTTGTAATGTATTACGTTTAAAATGTAAGTTAGTATCATATTAATAGTGTGAAACCAACACAAAAGTGCTGCTTGAAATGACAAATCTACAGTTCGAAATGACAATAGATTATGCTGACTAGAAACTAGTAGTCAAAGTCTATGAAACCGTAGTGAAATAATGTGAAGGAGTAGTCAAATTGTCATATAACTTATAAAAAATTATTTTTTGAATTTTATAAATACTATATATTCCAGATGCTATTATTTAAACAATGTCGGTTAATTCCTTGTTGTTTGTATAACGTGCTATAGCAATAGCATGACCACATGCTATACCCAGACTGCGCCATTTTCCACATGAACATGTGTGTCGGTTCAGATCTACAACACATCTTCTTTTTAGATCAAAAACTTGGAAAATATCCGAGGGGAACGGATAAGGGATCTCGGGTGGGATTTTAGTTTCTTTCCATCATAGAGACTTTTGCATCCTCTTATGAAGGACCATCTCTCCGTAAGGGGTGAGTACGATGCTCAACATCCCTGAAATTTAAAAGGATAATAAACTATGAATATTTTATTGTTTTAAAAAATTTCTACATTACCTCCCATGACGATGTGTTCTGCAAACATCTGTTGGATGCACTGAACAATTGCATCAATTAGCGTTATTATCGGTACATTGCATTGACTAACCGATAACACCAATAAGAATTATGGAATATTAATGTTTAGTACATTCCAACGTATATTAGGGAAATAGGCCTGTTCCCATTTCACATTTCCGATGTTGGGAAGAAACTCACGTGCAACATGACTTAACTTACAAAATGATTGTTGGAAATCTTACTTGGTATATGCTTTGCATACACGGAAGAACAAATAGTCTAAATATATGTTTTAACAAATTCTTATGCGACAATAAATCAACACACTCTTAGACGAATAACCATGATAAGCATCAGGGAATACTTGACCCACACAAGAAGAAATGGTATCTTCCATATTGGTTATGAACGCAACTTCATTACCCTCTCTGGATAGAATCCTTCAACCTCGTAAGGAACCAGGTACAAGTTACCCTCTCTGGATAGAATCCTTCAACCTCGTAAGGAACCAGGTACAAGAGTTAACATCACCCTAATACCAAATGCTATTGGCATAATGCTGTTGTTTTCGTCCATAGCAACTCCTACGAACATTGCAATAAGATACTCTCCTCTAATACGCACACTACCTATGAAGATGACCAGAAGCATGCATCCTAAGAATGCGTTGATATCTTTAATATTTTGTACAACACAACTGTTAGTTTTTTAACTAATATAAATCTTTTTAGCACAAAAAATAAAAAATTTAAAGTACATTACCACACATCGAATAGTGACCAAACATAGTTCGAACCGATCCAAAACATTGGTTTCGATGTAAGTGTAACTATGGGGATTTGTATGTTGAATGTTGTAGAGGTAAATAGGTAACTTCGTAAAGCTTTCTTCATGGTCATTGTATGAGAAACTCGTCATTAATTTTGAGGATTTAAACAGGAAACTTGGTAAAATATAGCGATAAGGATGATTTAAATCACAACACATAAAGTAGTAGTCAAATGCTAGTAGACAGTAGTCAAGACCTATAAGATAGTAGTTTAATTACAATCATGTGTCTTAAATTTACTATACGATAAGACAAAACATAAAGTAGTAGTCAAATGCTAGTAGACAGTAATCAATACCTATAACTGTAACACCTGTTCCAAGTATGCATTTAATCAAGTCAACTTTATAATTTTACCTTTGGACTCGGCGAGTTGAAGGCCCAACTCGTCGAGTAAGATCGAATCTGGGGGGGGGGGGGAAGTAAGTAGTCTACTCGACGAGTCGGAAGACCGACTCGGTGAGTAGGTGTTGTCTGATGAAAACCCTAATTTCAAGGGTTCGTCCCCCTATTTAAAGAACATAAAGCCCCTATGACCTTCCTTATCACTCCCTCAACGTCCAGAAAACCCTAACTCGCCACCTTGAGCCTTGTGAGTGTTCGAGTGCCATTTTTAAGTAAACTTGTGTGGTTTGAAGCTAGTGTGAAGAAGAGGAAGAAGAAGGACTTCAAGAGAAGTTTGTAGATCCAAGAACAACATCAATTTCTCCTCACTTTCTGGTAATCGAGTTTTATACTTGACTTGTAGTTTTTTAGATCTCCTTGTGGTCATTTTTTTAATGAAGTTTTGGGTCCAAGAAGCTTGATCATTGCGTATTCGATGTCCCAAGTTAATATAACTTTAGATCTGGAACCTTAGAGGGCTCTCATGGCATAAAGGTGCCATCTTCATGGCCATGAGAACCCCATGTGTGAAATAAACCCTATTTTTGGTCCTTTGAGCTTAAAAGTCCCCCTATTTTTGGTCCTTTGAGCTTAAAAGTCCCATGCATGTACGTAAAGTTCATGACTTTACGTGTTATATCTACTTAGGGAGCCTATATCTACCTACTGGACGAGTTTTGCCCATCATAAATCGAATTATTTGACTTAGACACGCATGGACTCGGCGAGTCGTTCTTGAGACTCGGTGAGTCGTGAGTTGGTTCCCAAAAACAGTTAATGCTCCGAGGAACCCATTTTAGTTTAGAAGGGATTTGGATGAGTCCGGGGAAGGGACTCGATGAAATGGACAAAGCCATGGATCTGGAAACCATGGGACTCGACGAGTGCAGGAACGTACTCGGTGAGTCCAAATCCATCTCCCAACTCATGAAGACAGACTCGACGAGTTGTTCATACAACTCAGCGAGTCACAGACTGGACACGTTCTTAATTTGAAGATAAACTCGACGAGTTCAGGAAGAACTCGACGAGTCAGATGAAGATTGTCTCGATGTTATCATTGAAGGTGAACTCGTCGAGTTCTTGCTAAACTCGATGAGTAGAGTCGAGTTGGGGGTAGTTGAGAAGATCGGGACGCGGCGAGTTGACGAGCCAACTCGGCGAGTCTAGTCAACTGGGAAGTTGACTTTGACCATGATGTTGACTTTAGCCAGGGGTAAAATGGTCATTTTACCCTAAGACTAGTTATTAGCTTCTGATTAAGTACCTTTGTGGGATTTTATAGCCGGAGAGTCGCCAGAGCAGCAGACATAGATTCCCTACCTAGAGTTACAACAGTCAGTCACACGAGGTGAGTTTCTTTCTAGTAGGAATGGGTCTATGGCCACAATGCCGACCCGTTTAAGTAGTTGTAGTATGCCTGGGTAAGCCCGATGCAACTTATATGTTTTCGGACTTCAGTCCAATGTCGGGACGGTCCCGAGAAGTAGTTATGTATGCTTGATGTCTTTGTGATTCATGCATGTTTATGTGTTATGTGTTATATCTTCCGGACTCCGGTCCGATGTTGAGGCAAGGCCGAGGCAGTATGTGTGATTATGTTATATGCTATGTGTTCCGGGGTAAGCCCGATATATGTTAGTGATTATGCCATGAAATATATGTTTTGGGGTAAGCCTGATGTATGCTAGTTTATATGTTTATGATATATGCTATGTATGTTCCGGGGGTAAGCCCGATGCAGGGGGGAGCCCAATGCCCGATGCGGTCGGATGTCGGGTGAGCCCGATGCCGGACAGGACGCCGATGTCAGGCTAGCCGATGTCGGGATTCGTCTCGATGCAGTTGGGAGTAGTCTCATAGTTATGTTATTTGTGGTATGTGCTTTGTATGGTATGTGGTAGTTTGGGGGAGCTTACTAAGCTTCGTGCTTACAGTTTCAGTTTGGTTTCAGGTACTTCCGGTAGCAAAGGGAAGAGCTTGGGATAATCGCATGGCACACACCACCTTCTTCAGCCTGGGAGTTTACTCTGATATGTTATATGAGATTGTGATATGATGACAGATTTTATGAGACTTTGAGATACATGTTTTATGATTTTATACTATGTCAATGATATTTATGTTTGTTAAATGATTTGAAAACAAAATTTTTGGCTAGTATTTTGGGATGTTTCAAGTTGGTATCAGAGCGTTGGTTTGAGGGATTCAGGCACACTCTCGGGTGTGTCTGAACTCAAACTAAGGAAGTAGTATGAAAATTTCAAAATAAAATCATTTTTTTTCAAAAGGATTTTAAAATAGGAAAGAACTTTGAAAAGAGAAAAGGGTGTGGTGCATGTAATCATCCGAGCTGAAGCAAGTACTCCCAAATTACCCATACAAGATCATGCTATAATTATCAGCTTTATTAGAACAACATGCTAGATTTGGAATAAGGATCTAGGAAGGATGCCTTATGTGCCTGTTATATGTATTCAGCTTTATGAGAACTGCATGCTAGTACAGATTAGACAGTATGATAGCCAGAGTAGCATATGCTTGATTATGTGTACTCAATGCTCGAATGTTGCTTGCTTTGTGCTTTTAGGAGTTCTAGTTGTCTTTCATTAACTAGTAAACGAATATGTTAAATTACATATTGAAAGGACTAAATAATTTTAGAATGTTAGGTCTAGCACTATTTTGCAGCTCTTATTTGAGTCTAACCGTTGTGGGGTAGGATCTCTCATTCGAAGAATTACCTAGTCTGAGTAATATGTAATAGTATTCGTAAGCTACTTAGGGGAAGAAAGCAGGGACTTCTTATGCAGCTGATGGCGGAGAGTGGATAAGTGATTTCGCTAGGGCCAACCTAGGATGAGATTAGCATGAGATCAACAGTAGTAGTAGAAGGGACTTGGTGGAGTCGAGGCAGTACTTAAGGAAAGTACAGATAGATGTGGAAGGTAATATGGGCCCGTACTACTGGAAGCAGAGGATCCGTACTCAAATCAATGAAGGATGAGATAAGACCAGGAAACTTGTGATATATGTGATCCCTCGAGTTATAGTAGTATTCTGATGTTTGTCATTATGTGTTTTCAGAATGGTGGTTTTACGCACGAGACCAACAGTTGGCAGTTCAGGTGTCGGGGAGGGATCAGGTTCAGGCTCTGGAGATGAGTGCTTGGATGAGAAGACTATGGAGTTTATCTCCTCAGAGATCATGCATAGCATACTTGAGCAGACTCATGTGATCTTTGGTTTGATCAAGGAGGGTATCCTAGAGCTTATGGATGAGAGGTTGGTTGTGTTTCGCACTGAGGTGGTGACCATGATGGGGTCTCACACGCTCACATTCAGAGAGCTTAGAGCATGTGGAGCCCCTGATTATGAGGGGGCTCGAGACCCCATTGCTAGTACCCGATGGTTGGCAGATGTAACTAACACATCCTACACCAACACATGTCCCGAGGGGGACAAGGTTAGGCTCACGTCCTGTCTTCTGAAGGGTCGGGCATGTGATTGGTGGGAGGAGGTCGAGAGAGCCATTGGAGATGAGACTGTGTTGGATGCTATGACCTGGAGTGATTTTACGACCAGGTTCAGAGCCGAGTTCACACCTGTTATTGAGGTGCAACAGCTTGCCAGGGATTTCCAGGATCTCCAGCAGATGACAAAGACTATGGCAGAGATTACTGCTAAGTTTAGGGAGAGGGCCCTCCTTGTTTTGCAGTATGCGGCGGACGAGGAGATGATGAAGTCCCAATATCATGTGATGTTGTGGAGTGACATCCGCCAGTTTGTGAGCCGATCCAATTACAAGACGCTGGAAGATATGATAGTGAGGGTGCGTGAGAGGGAGTTGGATTTAGAGATGGAGAGGAAGAGGAAGCCAGAGGGGGTTCAGTTAGGAGGTTCGGGCAAGAAGCCCAAAGTACCAGATCACAGATCTTGGAGCCAGTAGAGCCACGGTCGTTGTGGCAAATGCGACAGGATGCACAAGGGGGCGTGCAAGGCAGGGAGTTCGGGCTGCTACAAGTGCGGCCGAGTGGGTGATTTGAGTTGAGATTGTACAACCACCACCACCACACCAGCATCATACTTGATTTGCTTCCAGTGAAATCAGAGGGGACACAAGCGGTCCCAGTGCCCAAGTTTAGCAGCAGCAGGGAAGGTGGCAGCACCTTCTCCTGCCACCTTGAGGATTACAGATGGCCGTCAGGGCCGGGATGAGGCGCCTATGGCGCAGAGCAGGGCTTTTCAGCTTACTGCATAGGAGCCTCAAGCAGCTCCTGACGTGGTGACGGGTATGTATTTCCCCTCATCTCTGTTTTATTTTGATATTGTTGTTCCTCATATGTATGTGTTGTGTATAGGTTCGTTCTTAGTGAACGACATTTCAGCTATGGTATTGTTTGATTCGGGGGCTACCCGATCATTTTTGTTGCTCGCTTGTAGCAAGCGATTTAGTAGAGCTCCGGGGAAGCTAGATTGCCCGCTTGACGTCGAGATAGCAGATGATAGGACCGTCAAGGTCGTGAGAGTTCATAGAGGTTGTACACTGCGGTTATTTGATGAGCAGTTCCCAGTAGATTTGATCCCTATTCCCATGCGAGGGAACAAGGCTATAGTGGGTATGGATTGGCTGAGTTCCAATGGAGCAGTGATTGATTGTGAGCTACAGTTGGTGAGGGTTCGCACTCTTAGTGGGGGAAATTTAGTGATTCAGGGCGAGGGACCACAACGCGGACCGATTCTTTGTTCAACAGCGAGAGCGAGGCGCTGTTTCCAGCAGGGTTGCCTAGGGTACGTCGCCTATGTAATGGATACCCGGGATAAGGGTAAGGCGACAGTTGATGATGTACCGGTGGTACGAGAGTACCCTGATGTATTCCCGGAGGATTTGCCCGGGATACCTCCTGAGAGACAGGTTGTGTTTCGAATTGACCTGGTTCCTGGTGCGGCTCCGATAGCCAAGGCACCGTATGGTTGGCTCCTCTCGAGATGTAGGAGTTGCCTATGTAGCTGCAAGAGCTATTAGACAAGGGTTTTATCAGGCCGAGCAATTCACCATGGGGTGCCCCGATCCTGTTTGTGAAGAAGAAGGACGGATCACACCGTATGTGCATAGACTACAGGGAGCTGAACAAGGTGACGGTGAAGAACCATTACCCACTTCCGAGGATAAATGATTTGTTCGACCAACTTTAGGGAGCATCTTGGTTTTCCAAGATTGATCTACGGTCCGAGTATCACCAGATGCGGGTCAGAGATGACGATGTGCAGAAGACCGCTTTTAGGACCCGCTATAGTCATTATGAGTTTGTTGTGATGCCGTTTGGGATCACCAATGCTCCAGCCACATTCATGGATCTCATGAACCGTGTGTGCAGACCGATTCTAGATTGGTCTGTGATAGTATTTATTGATGATATCTTGGTTTATTCCAAGACCGAGGAGCAGCATGAGGAACACCTAAGGGAGGTGCTTGAGGCCTTGAGGAGGGAGAGACTTTTTGCAAAGTTCTCCAAGTGCGAGTTCTGGTTACGCGGGGTGTAGTTTCTGGGGCACCTTGTTAACCAGAAGGGTATATTAGTAGATCCGGCCAAAATTGAGGTCGTGATGCAGTGGGAGGTCCTGAGGTCTCCATTCGAGATTCGGAGCTTCCTGGGTTTGGCAGGGTACTACAGGAGATTCATCCAGGATTTCTCCAAGATAGCAGTTCTGCTGACCCGACTGACCAAGAAGTCAGTGGTGTTTCGCTGGGGTCCTGAGCAACAGACAACCTTTGAGACACTCATGCAGCGACTATGCGAGGCGCCGATTCTTACCTTGCCAGAGGGTATGGATGACTTTGTAGTCTACTGTGGTGTTTCGATCACAAGTATGGGAGCAATGCTGATGCAGCAGAGACATGTGATAGCTTATGCCTTGAGCAGTTGAAGCCTCACGAAGCTAACTACCCGACGCATGATTTAGAGCTGGGGGCGGTAGTGTTCGCCTTCAAGATTTGGAGGCATTACCTCTATGGGGTTCGGTGTAGTATTTACACGGACCACAAGAGTCTGAAGTGTTGGGTTTTGAGCATTCTAACACTCCTATGGTGTACATGCAACCTTAAGTACCTTGGATCTATGTTTTCTCTAATATACATGCAAATACTAATATTCCAAGGTATTACCCTATCTAGCATACAATCATAGATACTTGGGTAATAATATAAATAGAATACATACCTCTTGTAGTGTAGCTTGACTCTATGGGGATTGATTTCCTAGTGCCTCAAATTTGACACCTCAAATGGCTCACACAACATCAAATGCTCTTGGAATAACTTAGAGAGAAATCCACACTTTATGAAATCGCCTAGCCCATCTTTTACACACACTAGTGGCCGATTTTGGTGAATAATATGATGCTTATATAGTATGTTACAATTAGGGTTACACCATGTAAACCCTAATTGTCATGACCTTTCATTTCTATGACCCATGGGTTATGTAACCTCCATGGAGCATCCTATGGGTTTAACCCAACTTGATTATCCATGGAGCTTTGGCCCACTATATAAGTTATGGATGATTTATACAATCAACCCATATATTTAATCAGTTTTCTTTTGATCACATAATTAATTCTAAATTAATTCTTGATCAATACTAATTAAATATTATTATTCTTATTATTAATATATTAGAACTTATAATATATTAATAACCATAAGTGTCTTATTTCTCTAATTTACTCTATCCAAGTGCATGATGCCATGCAACCCAAATGGACCATGCCGGGTCGGGTCAAGTACATACCAAATGTAGTTATGGACTTAGACATTAATCCAACAGTCTCCCACTTGGATAAGTCTAAAACTGTTATTGCGTATGACTTCGAAACCCAACTAGAAATCGTAGCTCTTAAAAGCCGCTGTCGAACTCTGACCTTGTAACTGAACTCTGACCTTGTCAATGACTTGTCCATTAGACAAGGGATCATATATTCCTCCATTCAAGATATCATATGGACTGAGACATGGATTAATAATCATTCTCTCTGTCCATTTGTTGTTTCCCGATTTTCGACTTATGACGATTGACTGATTGAACAAATCACATTAGTCCTGGCTTGGCCAAGCATTTACATGTGTCATCACTAAATCATCGAGGGGCCCACAGATATCACTTTTATCCCGAAGGTAAAAGGAATGGATAAACTTCGACTCATATGGCTTCTTATACTACTTGTTGAGTCATACACAAAGGCACGTTTTATAACATCGAGTTAGCAATGCGTTTTCGTGCAATCAATGTACTATCAACTCATAGTAATAACTAATATCTCTAGGTTTGAAGCATATAAGATATTATCCTGTCATGATCACTCGTGATAAAATCCATGAAGTGATTAAAATGAACGCGAGCAACACTTTGTCCACCAACTTGGACCTCTACAAGCCAACCCATGACAGTCTTGATTCATATCTACTTCCAACATATGACCGACTGTGGATGGTTTGAATAACCTAGTCATTCAGGAAGAATAACGTAGCTTATTCTGGAAGTCAAAACATGCAAAGTGAAACACAAGAATAAATGAAACTAATAAGGTATCAAAACTATGAATATAAATAAAACAACTTTTATTTATCACCATACTGATTACTCATTATTCATTGTTTCGGATTTATCAACTTTATACTTGAATTTAAAAACACTAGTTGGCCCACGCTCCAAGCATGTACACTATGTTTTCTAAACAATTGCTTTGCAATACATCAAGTATGCACTCTATGTTTGTCTATGATCCTTACTTTGTGAAATAGATCGATTGAACGTACATTCAATGATTCTCTTTTCACACTCCCAAATCCTTATCGAAAAATTTAAGAATTCCAAATTTCTAACATTTACCAAAATCTATTTAGGTTTTAAACTTATATGCACAGATCCTCTTGTAATGAATATGTACAAAGTCACAATGACTTGTCAACAGTCATTACAGGTTATTCCAATGGAGATCAATTCCATGGAGACGAAGTATCAAAGCACATTGCTTTAAATATCCTTCTTGCATTAATTTTTTCTAATCTTACACATATAACTTCCACCTATTTTGACTACTACTTCTAAACACGAGTTGTCTCTTTTCCAAAATATGTCAATATGGTCCTTCAAATATTAACAATATATTTCCAACTGTCCTTGAGCAACCAATCTTCGGTAAAACCTTAGATTGTCCTCGACAATTGCTTAATCACTTTAGTCATATCTAATTCTAGACCTTTTTCCCCTTAATGCCCCAAGGCATTTGTAAAATTTAGAAAGGATAAATATTATAGCACATGCAATCGATCTTGTACCCAAAGCAAATGGGACACGATTCATGATGTCTCACATAAAGACATGATTCTAGATCAGTCCTTTGCTACAATATTTTTATTTGCAATCTTCTCAAGATTTGACTATGAAGAGGGATGCCGTAATCATAATCGAAATTTGAGAGTGTAATATATAGAATTTTCTTAAGTTGAAGCAAACCAACATAAAATTCATATATATATATATATATATATATATATATATATATATATATATATATATATATTCTTTACTAATATGATTAAAATCTCTATCTAAGCCTTTTAGAATTGAAATGAAGTATAATTTCCTCTCCCTTAATTATAGCAAAACAACTTTTTCAACCCTTGCAACCTCACGAGTTGAACTTTTGTTTTCTATAATTAACATTGCTAACTTGCAATACTTATCATAATTATCGTGCTCCCACTAACATGATGATTATTATAATAACACTTATGCTCCCACTAGCTTTGACATGTATCCAGAAATTACAGGACTTCTAGAAATCAATACTTTATTGACTTTCTTACCAAAGTTCAGATTTCTGATACTAGATTGCTTTGATAAGCTTTATCAAAATTATACACCTTATCTTAGATAGCTCATAGGTGTGTCTAAACAATTTTAGAACTATGAAAAGGGATACTGTAATCATAGTCTCAATTGTTTAGACCTTTTGCCATTTCTCTTAAGTCAATGTTAGTGTGTCGGTTAACCATGCATGCTCCACTAACGACTTTGAGAACTGGAAATATCACAATTGCTATCTACTTAAAATCTACTTAGTGAAAGAATTTCCTCACAATCATTTTCATGAATCAGAGAGAAACCTTATGACACTTAGATTTTATGGTGTATGTGTTCTTATCCATGTGAATTTGTCAAAACCATAATCACAAGACTAGGTTAGTGAAAAATCTTAATTCATATGGATTGAACTAGTGCAATCTTAAGTTCTTGCCACCTGGCAGCTCAAGGGCCCGCCATTGCTTCCAAGTAGCTATGTAAGCAATTGAGAACATGTAGAACTCAAATGTATAGCCAACTGCACTGGAATGAGCACAGAAATGTCAACACGATAGGTTATAAACCTTTAATTGTGTGCTAGTGATGAAATACAAGTTTTTTATTCTTGATTGAAACCCTTTTTGGATCTTTTAGACTCCTACTGTCTCCTTGCCCTATAAGACTTTGTTGCCAAATATTCAAGAGATATTGTGGATTCTAATCAAGACAGACACTTAACACAATTGGTCTAAGTTGGTCTCTGTTTTATCCAAAACATCACAACTTACCAATTTCAAATGTACAAGAGTAGATAACCTTTTACTCTTACATTTGACTAGTGTTAATAAACCTTCTTTAAGATATGTCACTCAAGTTACAATCTTGGAGTATGACTCTAAGAATTGTTTTGGAACGAAGTATGACTCATCTTTTTGATTTAACCATTTCAACAATTCATGACTCCTCTTCTTAGTCATAAGAATGCACTAAGATGACCTTAGAGGATCAATTGTGAAATGGTATCTTAATCATTAAGATGATCATAAACATGATACTAAACTACTCCCTCATCTTTTCAGATTTGAGAAACTTTTATCTTTCTGTCTAAGTTGATTCTTCTCTTTCGTTCTGACATACATCGAAATTTTCCAATGTATCAGAATTACACTTAAACTTGTAAGTGTAACCATATTTACTAAACTTTAGTAAAACATGACGAATAGTTTTATCGATCTTTTGTGGTGGACTTGACCAGTGCACAAGAATCTGTACTCGATCCCTTAGTCCTTCACTTGACTCACACATCCATGTGAACAAGTAGTTAGTCTTAATTTTCCAATGCTTGAAAGTTCTCATTCATCATGCTATACAACTTGCATGATTCCAAGTTTCTTTCCAACTGAAACTTGGGTGATGAGAATCTTTCCTTATTTGGTAAATTTAGACACTACCACAAATGAAAGAATCAAATTCATATTTCCACTCTTGCTATTAATGGAATCATATAAGTAACAAAATTTTCACAAATGCCAGTGCAAGGATATTTTAAAATAAAATAAAAATTTTCCCTTTTATTTTAAGAACCTTGCAGAAAAACTATCCTTACTGTGCAAAAACACATGAAAACTTTGTTGTTATCTATTCCTAAGCAATATATCATAACTCCTAAGAAGTAGCTCAAGAATCCGATCTTCAAACTATGCGATAGACATCCATCTACGTGAGCAGATTCAACATATTCTTTCTTTAAGTTTCTTCACCTTTCATTGATTCATAAAACATCAGCATATGACCCATTCAGATCATGTATCAAGAATCTCATAATAGAAACTTAGCAGAGTTAGATAGTAGAAATTACCTGAAGTAGAGTCAAACTTATTGACTTTAGCATCCTTAGGAAAAATTGGCTGCTTCGCAATCAATGCTCCTTACTTTGGCAATATAACCATATGGACCCTTTGGTAATGGTATGTGGGACTATTTCAGACTTAGCCTTTCTCTTTACCATTTGGTCAACTGAGTTGACTATGGCCGATCCCTTTCCATTAGGAAAAGAATGTTTTTTCTGGACTTCCAGTGTCATCATTGTCCATGTCCATAAAGTTTTGGGAAGTTGATCTTAGAAAATAGATAAGATCATTAAGGGTCTTGTCATAGTTTGTTTCATAGGATTCCCAAAGGAACTCACTATGTGACTTAGAAAGTGATTGGACATCCAACTTTCTCAAGACTTTGAAACCCAACTCTCCCGGCTTGTCAATATGTGACTTCATCTCCAAGATGTGAGCACACATAGACTTTGCTTGCTAATAGGGCTTGAGTGACCTTGAACTTGCGGGTTAGGGAGAATAATTGGAGGAAGTGAAGTTCCAAGAGATTTGGGAAGATCATAGATGTCTGAATTAGAAATCTTTTGGGAGATATTCAAGATAGTTGATTTAAAGTCTTTAATATCACACCCAATATGAAATATTAAGGATAGGAACCAACAAACTATTTTATAACTTAGAAGAGGGATGTCATAATCCAAGCTATAAAATATTTGAAGGTAGGTGAATGACGATTCACCAATTTCCACCAAGATAAACGAAATGTATTATTAGGTTTTAATTGAATTTGAAACTCCTAGATCTTTTGAGATTCATTGAAATTTTCAATGGCATGTTTCAATCTCAAGTGTGCCCTTCAGGTTTTGTGACCAGGATGCCGAGGATCACAAACAAGGTGTGAAGTAACCATGCAAATTACTTGGTACCCTTAAGTTTTTACCCCTCAATCGATGTGCCGATTAACCACA
Source organism: Lactuca serriola (assembly GCF_051521515.1). Lineage (NCBI taxonomy): Eukaryota > Viridiplantae > Streptophyta > Magnoliopsida > Asterales > Asteraceae > Lactuca > Lactuca serriola. The sequence goes on from NC_136409.1 coordinate 29,874,924, forward strand.
CACGCTCCATCGATACTATGATAAACATTAAGTTACCCTTTGCCTACCTTGTTAAATATGAGTTAGTGTGCCGATTAACCACACATGCTCCACTAACCGACTTAAACAAAGTGCAAAGTGTAATTTCATGGATTAGCACCTTATTCACATTTTCCTAAGTAACTATGATTGGGTATTTATAAGAGTTTAGTGACTTAGTATTTATCATTAATACTATTAATGGAGGGATAATTTATAGTCTTTGTCCTACCCGTTCGGCTAACGACCCTCCACCAGTCAAGGAATCGGTGGGTGAGAGTGGACACCCTTTAAACTGCCATTTTATAGGCAGTAACCTTATACCCCCCTTATAGACCGGCTTCGTGAATGAGGCCTACTAACGGTAAGACTGACTTTACTCTTATACATATATATAAATATTATTAACTTATAATATTATAAAGTATAAGGGTTGAATTTTAACTTTTAAAATTATAAGGGCTAACTTGGAATTAAAGTATTCATAAGTGAAAACTTTTTCAAATTCCAAAACTTGAGGGCAAGTTTTGAAACTATTCAAAACTAATTAATTCCATAACTTATGAGTTTAAAGTAGTTTTAATTACAAGACTCTTCAAGTTCCATAACTTGAGGACAAGTTATGGAAGACTTTAAACTAATAAAAGAATGTACCTTTTCTTTATTTTGTAACTTATGGAATTAATTAAGGTTACACTTTTTATTACTTAATGAAGTGACTCTTGAACCTCCAATACTTGAGGACAAGTTATGGAGTCATAAAACCATTTAATGAAAACAAGACTCTTCATTTTGTAACCTTTGCCATCTTTTATGAGTTTTAAGAAACTTAAATGTGACCTTTCATGTAACTTGAGGACAAGTTACAAAAACACATTTTATGAACTACCTCTACATTAATTAGGATTGAAAACAAATAAAACATAATTTTTTTCATTAATCTATACTAACTCATAAATCAAGGAAACATAAAACTTTTGGTAATCTATAACTTATGGAGTTAAATGCTTGTTTTATGATAAAACTTTTCATGTTCCATAACTTAAGAATAAGTTATGGAATTCTTTAAAACATTAACACCAAATTTTGTAACTCCATAAAAACTTTGAATCAATTTTTTTAAAACCTTTTCATATCCATAACTTATGGAGGTTTAAAAAAAACACTCTTTAGATCAAATTTTAAAACTAATAAAATAATCATATCATTTTATCTTTTACTAAATTTGACCTAATTCAACTCATATAACAAATGATTCAAATTTTACAAATAATTAGTTTTTCACAAAAACAAGTAATTATTTTAAAATTTGATAAATGTCATGTTTTTTTTTCTTTTTTTTTTTCTCAACTTCGAAAATAAAACATTTGCATCAATATAAACAGAAAACAACCCATGGCTCTGATACCACTGTTGGGTTTTGAGCATTCTAACACTCCTATGGTGTACATGCAACCCTAAATACCTTGGATCTATGTTTTCTCTAATATACATGCAAATACCAATATTCCAAGGTATTACCCTATCTAGTAGGGCTGTTAATCGGGTCAACCCGATCGGGTTTCGGGTTAAATGGGTCGGGTTAGTCGGGTTTTTTATAAAAATAATTTCACCCGGAACCCGACCCTATTAAGGTACGGGTTATCCGGGTTCGGGTTATTCGGGTTTCGGGTTTATAGGGTCGGGTTAGTCGAGTTAATCGGGTTACAATGTAAGACAAAAATATTGTGTCATATTTATAATAATGTTTATTTTCAGAAGGTTAAATTAGGATGTGTTAAATCCAAATGACTTTGAGTGCATATGGTTTATTTTTCTTGTTTATACTATACAAGTAAAAAGCATTATTCATTTGATTTGTGACTGTGTATTTTTTATTTTAGGCCATGATAAACTACCACTGCATATTATTTTACTATGCTACATATTAATTTCCATTTGTACAAATCAATATTTTGTTCTACAATTGTGTTGCATCTTATTTTCCTCTTTTTTAGGCCACATAATGTACAAAAATAGAAGATGTGAGGTGGAATAAAATACATAAATATTGTAGTATATTTTTATTCGGGTTAATTGGGTTAACCCAAAACCCGACTTTTATAAAAAAATCAACCCTAAACCCGACCCTAACTATAGTTTGGGTTTGTCGGGTTAACCCGAATAACCCGATTAAGAATTTTGACCCTATAAAACCCGAACCTAAATGCCTTAATCGGGTTAGGGTCGGGTCGGGTTAATCCGGTTTGGGTTTTTTTGACAGCCCTACTATCTAGCATACAATCATAGATACTTGGGTAATAATATAGATAGAATACATACCTCTTGTAGTGTAGCTTGACTCCATGGGGCTTGAGTGTCTAGTGCCTCAAATGTGACACCTCAAATGGCTCACATAACATCAAATGCTCTTGGAATAACTTAGAGAGAAATCCACGCTTTATGAAATCGGGTAGCCCTTCTTTTACACACGCTAGTGGCCGATTTTGGTGAATAATATGATGCTTATATAGTATGTTACAATTAGGGTTACACCATGTAAACCCTAATTGTCATGACCTTTCATTTCCATGACCCATGGGTTATGTAACCTCCATGGAGCATCCTATGGGTTTAAGCCAACTTGATTATCCATGGAGCTTTGGCTCACTATATAAGTTATGGATGATTTACACAATCAACCCATATATTTAATTAGTCTTCTTTTGATCACATAATTAATTCTAAATTAATTCTTGATTAATACTAATTAAATATTATTATTCTTATTGTTAATATATTAGAACTTATAATATATTAATAACCATAAGTGTCTTATTTCTCTCATTTAGTCTATCCAGGTGCATGATCCCATGCAACCCAAATGGATCATGCCAGGTCGGGTCAAATACATACCAAATATAGTTATGGACTTTAACATTAATCCAACATGAAGTACCTCATGGATCAGTCGAACTTGAACATGAGGCAGCATCGGTGGTTAGATGTGGTAAAGGACTACGATTGTGAGATCCTTTACCATCCGGGCAAGGCCAACGTAGTGGCCGACGCCCTGAGCCGCAAGGCCGTAGCGGCTCCGATCCGGGATATATGTCTGAAGATGACAATGATTAATCAACTGCTGGAGCAAATTAAAGCGGCGCAGGTCGAGGGCCAGAAGGAGAAGCGCCAGAAGTGCGGAAGGATAGTGGGTCGAGTAGCATCGTTTGATTACGAAAGTCGAGGATTTTTGACCCTGAATGGGAGGGTCTGGGTACCGTACTGGGGAGGAGTACGACAGGTGTTGATGGATGAGGCCCACAAGTCTCGGTTCTCCATCCATCCAGGGGCGACGAAGATGTATAGAGATCTTCAACCCGATTACTGGTGGCCTTGCATGAAGTGGGACATAGCTTGGTATGTGGAGAGATGCCTGACCTGTAGGTAGATAACGCAGAGTACCAGAGGCCACACGACAAGATGCATCCGTTAGAAATTCCTATGTGGAAATGGGAGGATATCACTATGGACTTCATTACGAAGCTTCTCGGGACCGCATGTGGGGTTGATTTGATATAGGTCATCATGGATCGGTTGACCAAGAGCGCCCATTTTATACTGATCCAGGAGAGCATCTCGGCCGAGAACCTGACCGAGATTTATGTGCGAGATGTTGTGGCACGTCATGGAGTGCCTGTCTCAGTGTTGTCAGACCGAGACGTCTGGTTCACTTTCAGGTTTTGGAAGCGGTTTCACGACGAGATGGGTACTCGTCTCCATTTCAGCACCGCTTTCCACCCTCAGACAGACGGACAGAGCGAGAGGACGATCCAAACTCTCGAGGACATGCTTTGGGCATGTGTGCTATATTTCGGTGGCAGTTGGGATACGTATCTTCCATTAGTGGAGTTTTTGTATAACAACAGCTATCACTCCAGTATAAACCGGCCTCCCTTCGAGATGCGCTATGGGAGGAAGTGTAGGACCCCAATCTGATGGGGTGAGGTTGGTCAGTGAGTCATGGGGAGTATAGAGGTGGTACTCAAGACTACGAAGTGGATTCAGCAAGTCTGGAGCAGACTCCAAACTACTCAAAGTCAGCAGAAGAGTTACGCCGACAAGCGGCGTTCGGACTTGGAGTTTCAGGTGGGCGATATGGTCCTCCTGAAAGTGTCACCCTAGAAGGGTGTTATCAGTTTTCGTAAGCGGGGCAAGTTGGGCCCCAGGTTCATTGGTCTATTTAAGGTTTTGGCCTGGGTGGGTCGGGTTGCATATCAGTTAGATCTTCTAGCAGAGCTTAGCCAGGTCCACAACACGTTCCATGTTTCTCAGCTGCGGAAGTGCTTAGTGGATGATTCAGCAGTAGTACCCCTAGAGGACATTCAGGTTGACGATAACCTGAAGTACATCGAGAGGCCCGTAGCGATTTTAGATCGCAAGGCGAAGGAACTGAGGAACAAGAGGGTACAGTTAGTGAATGTGCAGTGGTAGCACCGCAAGGGCTCGGAGTGGACATGGGAGCTCGAGGAGGAAATGAGAGAGCACTACCCCGAGTTATTTGTAGAGACATCAGACTTCGAGGACGAAGTCTAAGACAAGTGGTTTAGAGTTATAACACTTGGTTCCAGGTATGCATTTAATCAAGTCAACTTTATAATTTTACCCTTGGACTCGACAAGTTAAAGGCCCAATTCGTCGAGTACGATCGAATCCGGGGGGGGGGGGGACAAAGTAGTCTACTCGACGAGTCGGAAGACTGACTCAACGACTAGGCGCTGTCTGATGAAAACCCTAATTTTAAGGGTTCGTCCCCCTATTTAAAGAACATAACACCCCTATGACCTTCCTTATCACTCCCTCAACGTCTAGAAAACCCTAACTCGCCACCTTGTGCCTTGTGAGTGTTTGAGTGCCATTTTGAGTAAACTTGTGTGGTTTGAAGCTAATGTGAAGAAGAGGAAGATGGATGATTTCAAGAGAAGTTTGTAGATCCAAGAACAACAACAATTTCTCCTCACTTTCTGGTAATCAAGCTTTATACTTGACTTGTAGTTTCTTAGATCTCATTGTGGTCATTTGTTTTATGAAGTCTTGGGTCCATGAAGCTTGATCTTTTGTATTCGATGTCCCAAGTTAATATAACTTCAGGTCTGGAACCTTAGAGGTCTATCATGGCATAAAGGTGCCATCTTCATGGCCATGAGAACCCTTGTATGAAATAAACCCTATTTTTGGTCCATTGAGCATAAATGTCCCATGCATGTACGTAAAGTTCATGCTTTTACATGTTATATCTACTTAGGGAGCCCAGATATACCTATTGGACGAGTTTTGCCCATCAGAAATCGAATTATTAGACTTGGACATGCATGGACTCGGCAAGTCGTTCTTGGGACTCGGCGAGTCGTGAGTTGGTTACCAAAAACTGTTATGGCTCCTTGGAACCCATTTTAGTTTAGAAGGGATTTGGATGAGTCCAGGGAGGGGAGTCAATGAAATGCACAAAGCCATGGATCTAGAAACCATGGGACTTGACGAGTGCAGGAACGTACTCAGGGAGTCCAAGGCCATCTCCCAAATCATGAAGACGGACTCGACGAGTTGTTCATACAACTCGGCGAGTCACAGACTGGACACGTTCTTAATATGAAGATAAACTCGATGAGTTCTGTAACACAGTAAAAACTTGAAACAATTTTTCACTTTTGAAAACCATAAAATATCATTCACATTCATTCTAAAAACATTGTATCAACATTGTATCAGTACAAAACCCCAAGATCAGAATATATATATAAACTCCAATGTGTGTGTGTACGAATCATGTCAGCGCCTTCCCGCGCTCATCACTGGTACCTGAAACACATAACACAACAACTGTAAGCATAAATGTTTAGTTAGTTCCCCAAAATACCGCATACAACACATACGCCACTCGAGGCTATAATACGACCCTCCGGTCGATGTGTCTCAGCGGGACCCTCCAATCATGTAGCTCGTTGGACCCTCTGGTCCGGTCATAGCTCGTTGGACCCTCCGGTCCGGTCTATATCATCATACAACATACATATATCACATAGCACATAATCTTATACATAACACATAAGACCCTCTGGTCATCGCATAATACCACTCTAGGTAACGTATAGTTAGAAGACTCACCTCAGTGTCTCGGTAAATATCTGACTCGGAAGAAATGTGATCTAGCCTCCGCCTAATCACATAAAGTAATACTCTCATAAATACAACTGTACTCAACCCTAAAAGTCAACAAGGTCAACGGTCAAAATTTGACCCGACTCGTCGAGTGCACTAGGGCGACTCGGCGAGTCTACACGTGTCCACTGACTCTCTTAGTCCCTCTCTTGGCACGTCGAGTACTTCCACTTACTCGACGAGTTCCACCTAGCATGAATCGCGGGGCCACCCCGACTTAACTCGCCGAGTCTCAAGAACAACTCGGTGACTTCCGCCTTGAACTCCAGTTCCCCTGACTCCCCCTGAGTCTCAAGAACATCCCTGCTGTAGACTCTGTCTCGCTCTGGCGGCCGAGCAAAATGCTGACCCCGTATGTGTACGCTCGCCGTACACCGTAAGAATTCCCCCACTAGGGTCTCAAATCTTCACTAATTGACGCTCGCAGTCTATCACCGCTCCATATCGATTCAACCAATCCATACCCACTATAACACACACGTCCCCCATCACAATCGGAACCATATCTATCGGAAACTCCACACCGAAGATCTCAAGGATACATCCTCGAATCACATCTGAAGCATACACTGCTCGCTCATCAGCTATGGAAACACGCAGAGGCCGATCCAACGCCTCCCGACGGATACTAATGTGCTGACTAAAAGCTATTGAAATGAACGACCGACTCGCATCCGAGTCAAATAATACCAAAGAAGGCACATAACTCACAAGAAAAGTACCTACGCACATCATCATATAAGCATAAAAACTCAACTCAAATAAAAGATGAAAGGAGAATACATACCAGCCACAACATCGGGCGCCGCACGGACCTCCTCCGCAGTCAACTAAAATGCTCTCACACGAGCCTTCGGGGCCTCGACCTTCACCGGCTAAACCTTGGTAGCCCTAGCAGCAGGCGTAGATCCCTGCGCTGACCCCTGAAGAAGCTGAAGGCACTCGGCCTTCTGATGGCCGGTCTAGTTGCAATGAAAGCTAACCGAAAAATCCCTTGGGGCAATCCTTCGCGATATGCCCCTCCTTCCCACACTTGTAGCATACTCCAGCCCTGCACGACCCCTCATGACTCTTACCGCACTTCCCACAAGTGCGGCCCTTCGCGCCCCCAGATCTCGAATCAGCGGGTCTAGCCCGCTTGGCTGCCGGCTGAGACTGAGCCGGTCGCCGATCCGCCCTCTGTGACTCGGCCTCCTCCCTGGCCTGAGTCTCCAACTCAATCTCCCTCTTCCGAGCATTTTCCTGGAGCTCAGCAAATGTCCGGTAAGTCGAGTTCGCCATGAACTCCCGAATGTCTCTCCTCAGCACACTCAGAAAACGGCTCATACGAGCCAGCTTAGATGACACCTGCTCAGGGCAAAACATCGCCCTCTCATGAAACTTCCTGGGGATCACTGCCACAGAATCAGTACCCTGCTTGAGGGTCAAGAACTCCTGAATCAACCGTTCCCTCTCCACCGGGGGAACATAGTCCTCTCTAAACATAAGTGTGAACCTCTCCCAGGTCACCTCGGAAATCTCAGCCAAAGTGAAGTTCCCCGTCACGAACTTCCACCAATCCTTCGCTCCCAAGCGGAGCTGGTTCAGGGCGAACCGAACCCTCAAGTGCTCTGGACAAGAACGCGTATAGAAACATCCCTCGATGTCAGAGATCCATCTCATGGCGGCAATCGGATCCTGCGTCCCGTTGAACTCTGGTGGCTTCGTCTTGCTGAACTCCCGAAACAACAACGAGTCACCTCCCTGAGGTCTGGCAGCAGCAACATCAGTAGTAGCTGTAGCTGCATCAACCTCAGTCAGCGCGGCATACCGCTCATCAAAAGTCTCAATCAATGTGGTATTGATGTCCCCAAACATCTCTGGAATCTCAGCCCGGATGGCAGCAGCCACCTCCTCGTGAATCAATCGACGGATCTCCTCGTCGCTGACACCACTACTCTCAGGTGTGTGTCGAGTCCCAATAATGATGCCTCTAAAATACAACAATAATTATCAGAGACTCGATCGAGTATACTCATACTCGATAACGTAACCCTACTCGTCCTCTGTTGTCCAAAAGATTCTTACTTGGAATGCCCACAGATCTGGTGTCTTTAGTAGTACGGGCCCAATACTACTGACCACCCCGCATCAGCATTCACTCCCAGTCCTCCTCCTTGGATCCTGGATTACGAGTACTCTACTCTCATGAGCTCCTAACTGCTATCTACTCGCTCTCAAGGGATCTCAGCAGCATAAATCTCCTAGGCTAAGGCATCATAAATCAGGCCACTTTAGTCCTAATATGTATACCTAGCCTACTCTAGTATGCATAATGTAACATAACATATCTCATAACACATAATGTAAGGGTACTTTTGGGGATTCACCGTTCAGGCGCTGGCTGATCGTACACACGGCTCTGCTCTGTTTGTCTCAAAACTCTTTTTACTCTTTCAAAAATTTTACTTAATTATCAAAAATTTTCCTCAAATTTTTTCCTCAAATCCCTAGTTTGAGTTCAGTAACACCGTAAAAATTTGAAACAATTTTTCACTTTTGAAAACCATAAAATATCATTCACATTCATTTTAAAAACATTGTATCAACATTGTATCAGTACAAAACCCCAAGATCAGAATATATATAAACTCCAATGTGTGTGTGTACAAATCATGCCGGCGCCTTCCCGCGCTCATCACTGGTACCTGAAACACATAACACAACAACTGTAAGCATAAATGCTTAGTGAGTTCCCCAAAATACCGAATACAACACATACGCCACTCGAGGCTATAATACGACCCTCCGGTCGATGTGTCTCAGCGGGACCCTCCAGTCCCGTAGCTTGTTGGACCCTCTAGTCCAGTCATAGCTCGTTGGACCCTCCGGTCCGGTCTATATCATCATACAGCATACATATATCACATAGCACATAATCTCATACATAACACATAAGACCCTCTGGTCATCGCATAAGACCACTCTAGGTAACGTATAGTGAGAAGACTCACCTCGGTGTCTCGGTAAATATCTGACTCGGAAGAAATGTGATCTAGCCTCCGCCTAATCACATAAAGTAATACTATCATAAATACAACTGTACTCAACCCTAAAAGTCAACTAGGTCAACGGTCAAACTTTGACCCGACTCGTCGAGTGCACTAGGGCGACTCGGCGAGTCTACACGTGCCAACTGACTCTCTTAGTCCCTCTCTTGGCACGTCGAGTACTTCCACTGACTCGACGAGTTCCACCTGGCATGAATCGCGGGGCCACCCCGACTTAACTCACCGAGTCTCAAGAACAACTCGGCGAGTTCCGCCTTGAACTCCAGTCCCCCTGACTCCCCCTGGCTCACCGAGTTATTCCCCAACTCGGTAAGTCCACTCATTGAGTGATTTACGGCAAAACCCTCATCGTACTCGCCGAGTCTGTTCTTCGGACTCGGCGAGTTCATGCCATGCACAAACTCCACAAGCCTCCTGAGGTTAGATCTGTCCCATACATTCATAGATCTGGCCTTCCCAAGCATGATAATCACGTAAAGTTCAGACCTTGACACTCATACAACATCAAAATGGTCCAACTTGGTGATTTAGCCCCAAAAATGACATCCCAAGCTCATGGCTCCCAAAATGACTCATAAAGCTCTAAGAGTTAAGGTCTCTGGACCTCTTTGGGTCCAGATCTAGAACATAGACTCGAGAAGGGACCAAATGCTCCTCTTATTCATCCTCTAAAAGGGTTAGAAAACCCTAACACTAAGAATCAACATCAAAACTGAAGAAGGTCCGAGCAAAATACCTCAATATGGTCTCTAAGAACTCAGAAATCACCACAATCACTCCTCCTTTAGCCTCCTCTTGCCTTGGTCACCTCCTTCTTGCAACAACACCCACAAAAGGATCAAGAATGGCCTCTCCTTCCTCACAAACGCTCTAGATCTCTTAGGGTTTCTCTCTGGGGGTTGGTGGCCGCAAATGACGGCCCTAAGGGCCTTTAAATAGGTCTCAAACCCTGGAAATTATGGGTTTCATTAAATAGCGTGGACTCGTCGAGTCCACTCATGAACTCGCGAGTCCAGCTGTGAACTCGCATACGAATCCCCGACCATACTCGGCGAGTTTTGACGCCAACTCGCTGAGTCTCCTCACAATTCCTAAAAATAAAAGAACAAAACAGGAAACCTAGGAATCCGGATGTTACAAGTTCAGGAAGAACTCGATGAGTCAGATGAAGATTGTCTCGATGTTATCATTGAAGGTGAACTCGTCGAATTCTTGCTAAACTCGACGAGTAGAGTCGGGTTGGGGGTAGTTGAGAAGATCGAGATCGGCGAGTTGACGAGCGTACTCGTCGAGTCCGGTCAACTGGGAAGTTGACTTTGACCTTGATGTCGACTTTAGCCAGGGGTAAAATGGTCATTTTACCCTAAGAGTAGTTATCAGCTTCTATCTAAGTACCTTTGTGGGATTTTATGACCGGAGAGTCTTCGGAGCAGCAGACATAGATTCCCCACCCAGAATTACAGCAGTCAGTCAAACGATGTGAGTTTCCTTCTAGTAGGAACGGGTCTATGGCCATAATGCCGGCCCGTTTATGTAGTTGTAGTATGTCGGGGTCAGTCCGATGCAGCTTATATGTTTCCGGACTTAGGTCTGATATCGGGGTGGGCCCGAGAAGTAGTTATGTATGCTTGATGTCTTTGTGATTCATACATGTTTATGTGTTATGTGTTATATGTTCCGGACTCCGGTCCGTTGTCGAGGCAAGCCCGAGGCAGTATGTGTGATTATGTTATATGTTATGTGTTCCGGGGTAACCCCGATGTATGTTAGTTATTATGCTATGAAATATATGTTCTGGGGTAAGCCTGATGTATGTTAGTTTATATGTTTATGATATAGCTATGTATGTGCCAGGAGTAAGCCCGGTGCCAGGGGGAGCCCGATGCCCTATGCGGTCGGATGCCAGGGTGAGCCCGATGCCGGGCAGAAGTGCAATGTCGGGCAAGCCGATGCCAGGATTCGTTACGATGCAGTTGGGAGTAATCCCAGAGTTATGTTATTTGCGATATGTGCTTTGTATGGTATGTGGTAGTTTGGGGGAGCTCACTAAGCTTCGTGCTTATAGTTTCAGTTTGGTTTCAAGTGCTTCCGGTAGCTAAGGGAAGAGCTCGGGATGATCGCATGTTACACACCACCTTTTTCGTCCTAGGAGTTTACTTTGATATGTTATATGAGATTGTGATATGATTATAGATTTTATGAGACTTTGAGATACATGTTTTATGATTTTATACTATGACGATGATATTTATGTTTGTTAAATGATTTGAAAACAAAATTTTTGGCTAGTATTTTGGGATGTTTCAATAGCACAGTAGTCCAATTACAATTATGTGTCCGAAATTCACTATACGATAAGACAACACATAAAGTAGTAGTCAAATGCTAGTAGACTGTATTCATACCTATAATACAGTAGTCCAATTACAATATTCACTGTACGATAAGTCATAACATAAAGTAGTAGTCAAATGCTAGTAGATAGTAGTCAATACCTATTATAATACAGTAGTCCAATTACAATCATGTGTCCAAAATTCACTGTACGATAAGACACCACAAAAAGTTGTAGTCAATTGCCAGTAGACAGTAGTCAATACCTATAACATAGTAGTTTAATTACAATCATGTGTCCGAAATTCACTATACGATAAGACAAAACAAAAAGTAGTAGTAAAATGCTAGTAGACAGTAGTTAATACCTACAATACAGTAGTCTAATTACAATCATGTGTCCAAAATTCACTTTACGATAAGACAACATATAAAGTAGTAGTCAAATGCTAGTAGACAGTAGTCAATACCTATAATACAGTAGTCCAATTACAGTGATGTGTTCGAAATTCACTGTGTGATAAGACAACACATTAAGTAGTAGTCAAATGCTAGTAGATAGTGGTTAATACCTATAACATAGTAGTCTAATTACAATCATGTGTCCGAAATTCACTGTACGACAAGACAACACAAAAAATAGTAGTCAATACCTATAATACAGTAGTCCAATTGCAATCATATGTCCGAAATTCACTTTACGATAAAGACAACATATAAAGTAGTAGTCAAATGGTAGTAGGCAGTAGTCAATACCTATAATAAAGTAGTCCAATTACAATCATGTGTCCCGAATTCACTGTACAATAAGACAACAAATAAAGTAGTAGTCAAATTCTAGTAGACAATAGTCAAATTATAGCCATGTGTCCGAAATTCACTGTATGATAAGACAAACACACAAAAAATGTTGCGTAATGGCATTATATAATTGAAGAGATTTAATTGTCCAGACTAATAAAAATTTACTTCTCATGAACCAAAGAATTGTTAAATTGCAGTTGTGGGGCTCAAGGTATTATAAGGACATCAAGAACTACCAACAACCATGGACGGTTATTTTACGCTTGTCCTAAAGAGGTATTTGGCTTATCATCTAATTATTTATATTATAATTTATTAATGAGTATCTATACAATATACATAATGTTTATGATATCTATTTATTAGCCACCACAATCTTAGTTTATTTGTTGGGTCGATGAAGCAAAAGACAATAATTCGTTGATAATCTCTAACTTAGCTCGATTGAAGAAGAAGCTTCAAAGCAAAATACTGCACTTGAAGATAGTGTTACTTTTGTAGTTCAATTTTCTTTTTTGGTGTTGTTGTCCATAAGTTGTAAGCTAAATGTCCATCAACTAACTTTATGTAGCACTTATCAGTTAATGTATGTAAAATGTAATGTATGTTATTATTTGTAATGGTTTATGTTTCCATGTATGGTAATGTGTTGTGCTATTTTTTCGTATTGTTTTGTACAAGTTATAATCTATTTTTTGTGATTTTGTTCGACTGTACAACACATGTTGTTTACAAATAAAAAAAAGTCAAAAAAAAGGTAGACATGAACATTGCATTGAGTAACCGATAAAACAAACATGAAATATAGAATATCAAATATCGATTACTTCAGATAGAAATTAGACTTAGGGAAGGGAGGTTCTAACATGGATAAGCTCCCTAACATACATTTTAAGCTACAAACACACTTCATCAGAGATTAGAAAATAACTAAAAATAATGTAGATTCTTCATAACATTCCAAGAATCAATATGGACAAACTCCTTACCGTTAGATTCCAAATGAAATAACTCCATAGTCGCCAGTAAAATTCTTTGTTCATCCTCATCTGAACGTGCATTTTCGATCTCGATAAGGTGCTTCACATGTCGTTTCACTTATAACATTTTTAATTTTACATCTTTTTTTGTGCGGTAATAACCTTGACCCATTTCATAATGAAACAAGTGAAAGACGCGCCACCAAAAAGAGCCAACACGACATTGTGGGGCATCATGTGGTTAAGCTTCTTCTATGATGGTGATCCAAGCACGTACCAAAATGCCTTCTTCTTGGGTGTTCCATGTTAGTGGTACAATAAGGTCCATCTTTTATGATACAAACTAATGTCATATTATAGAATCGTTATATAGAAAAGTATAGATTCTTATAGATCGCATATAGTACATGCTATTCTATAAAATCTTACACAAAAACACATCAAAGGTATCTAGTTTACTATTTGAAATAAATACAAATACTGCATCCATTCAAGCTCTGTTTTGCCTATCTTAAACCATATGGTTTGCAAAAAAGTAATTTAATCAAGTATTTCAGATTGATACATTCTCAAGGACTAGTCTTACACGTTCATACAATCTTTATACTATTTACTATGATTTTTGCAATACTGCATATCATTCCAATCCTTTTCGGACCTGTCTGTAAAACCAGTCATTTTCACCTTAGTTAGGTTTCATATAAGGTCATAGAAAAACTTGAGGACAAAGTAGACTTAATTCATAAATGTGGAGAGTTTATGGATCTGAAGTCCGACTCCCGATGATTTTTCTATAATTTTTCTAAAAATAGGAACATAATTGACATTCTGGATTACTTTTCCTGTTTTGTCTTTCAAATATATATATATATATATATATATATATATATATGTATATATGTATATATATATATATATGTGTTTAAATACATATTTATACAAGTTATAATTATTATAAGTTAGAGTTTATACATGTACTTATGATCACTACTTTGAATCGTAACTCTTTATAAAAGCGAGTACATTACAATTTTACGTATCTACTTGCTAAACATACCCCACTTTTATAAACTTGATGCAATTCATTTTTTCCTAGTAATTTATTTACTTATAGATTTGGGCTGAGATCTATTCACATTCCATAGTTAAGGGATTTTTAGTGAGACTATATTCATTAACTAAGTCTAAACACTTCGCATACCCACACTACTATATCATTAATCTTCGGAGTGATACATATTTATAGATCTATATGGGGTTGACATCCCCACCTGTGGTTACTAGCTACAACCTCGACTGATCAATCGAAGCAGGTGATAAGTGTCTAATACTGTTACTGCAATATCCAATGAAGCATTGTAAGGAGGGTGGGGATATATTCAGTCACATAACTCTATTATAGGACTCACTATAAACATTAACTAAAATCTCTCTCTCTCTCTCTCTCTCACTACAAACCATGGGCTTGGTTGCTTTCAAAAGTATTTTCATGATAGATTTACTTATGGTCTCTCTTTTACATCCATGGACTTAGTTTCTTCCAAAACTATTTTAAGTATGGATTTACTTATGTAATAGTACAATTTGGTTTTCAAGTATATTCAAGGATTCTTTACAAACACAGTTTAAGTATGGATTTACTTATACCAAGATACATTTTTGCTTTCAAAGACTATTTACAGACACAATTTTAAGTATTGTTATACCTACAAAGAAAATACTTTTTAGACTTTTTAAAAGTATTACTGTTGTTAGCATAAAATCTATATCTCTCACCAACCTTGTGTTGACCCGCAAAATTACATGTATTCTCAATCAAGCATTCAAGACGGAATTGTTTACATGTGACCTAGTTTAGTAGCTATTGTATTATTTGCCTATCTGTTATTGAAATTCATGTACTATTATTATCTATAAGAACTTTGTATCCACACATCAAGATGGAATACAAATGATATTTTGTTTATTGTTGTACTTGTCATATATATTTAGTTCACCTCTGATCCATGAACTAAGTTACACAACCCGACATGTTTCGCCGCCTCGGCCAGGGGTATGACACTACGAAAACTTAAAAATTATTAATTATATTGGAATGTATTTCACGCTAATTATAATGCAATTGTTAGGGGTACCGAAGGAGACCATGTTTACCCTACCTTAGAGATGTCTTCATTCATCTTTCAGACCCCACCTGCTGGTCCTTGAAGACAAGCCCATCCAACGCATAGTAAGCACAACACCGCCAATGCAATCATCATTGCGGACCTTCAAGATTAATTCATGGCACATGACAATGAGTTACTAGAAGGTAGTTGAGCATTGGATCGAATGAAGTAGGCCATGCGAGCTGCTAGCCTCCTACCCTCGGAGGATTAGGAGGAAGAGTCATGCGAGATGATAACTGAGAGTAACTTAGTTACCCGAGAGAAAATCAGGGAGCCCATTAGGGATTGTGATGAGGGGCATAGTAACTCATTTAGAACATTCATATACCACAAGCCAACTGGCTTTTGAGGAGGAGTGGACCCAACAATATGCATGTAATGGTTGTGCAAGAATAATTAGAATTTCCATTCAGGTGATTTCATTGAGTCATAGAAAATCAATTATGGGGCATTGAAGATGGATGGTGAGGCCCTTCAGTGGTGGGAGGCTTTGGATTCTATTATCCCTGAGGCTACAATTCATACCATAATCTAAGAGTCCTTTAGCCGAAAAGTTCAGGAGTGTTGTTGTCCACCAGGTCAGATGTAGAGGATCGAGTGGGAGTTCTTAGCCCTACAAATAGGAAGTGTGTATGTTGCGAAGTACAATTCCATTATCTATGTGAAGCCATAGTTCATGAAGAGTTAATGATCACCGAGGTGATACAGGTGGAACATTATGCTGAGGGGCTACATATAGAATATCGGGCTATAGTGAGGTAGCACAACACTTTGGCGGCTATCATGGATAAGGCGATTCGGGTTGAGGTGGAATTGGCTAAATTGGGATATTTCATGTTTAAGAATGGAGAAAAGAGTAAGTGGAAGGGTCAGCTTGCGTCCTCCAAGAAGAAAAAGGGTTTTACAGCGAAGAATGGAGACAAGTAGAGCTACTATTGGAAGTGTTTGTCTTCTCACAAGGGTCCTTGCAGCAACATCACTATTAGCTGGAGACGTTGTGGCATGCTCTGCCACAAGTTATTGAAGTTTACAAGTACCAAGCTTCTCTGCTACAATTTCAAGAAGATGACACATATGAGCAAGCAGTTCCCTAATTTGAAAGTCAAAGTTTTTGACTCAGATGAAAAGATGGAGAAAGTCAAAGCTCTAAGCATGTGTATTTCAGATGATAGTGGAGGAGGCCAGAGATGATGATGAGGTGAATTTTGGAACCTTTTTGGCTAATTATTTCCATGCTGTGGTTATATTTGATGTAGGTGCTAGTAGATCGTTTGTATCCCCTACATTTAATGCTTTGTTTGTGATACCTCGTTGTCCTTTGAGTCCTATGTTAGACAATAAGGTATTGATAGGGAGGTCTATTTTGGTGGGGGAAAACTCGATGGGTGCTCGATCGTTATCTTTGGTCGCACCTTTCCGTTTACTCTAATTTCAATAGGAATTAAATCCTATTATTTTGTTTTGGATACATATTGGTTATCTACCATTTGAGGTTAGATCCTTTGTTTTGAGGAGTTTGTTCGTATCAAGTTTTCCGAGGGAGGCGGCATTATAGATCGAGGGAAAAAATCTATGGGGACTATACTGATTATTTTGGTGATGAAGGCACACAAGTTCTTGGTGAGAATTTGGGAGGTCTTCTAGGCTCATACGATCGACAGTCCAAGGAAGACAGTGGATCTTGCTGATGTGGAGATGGTCAAGGAGTTTGACGATGTTTTCTTTGACGAGTTTTCTAGTTTAGCACCACCGCATGAAGTAGAGTTCCATATTGATCTCATTCCTGGCACGACCCCAATAGCCAAGGTGCCATACATATCGGTTAGCTCCATCAGAGATGAAGGAAACATGAACTAAACTTTAGGAACCGTTAGAACGAAGGTTTATTAGATCGATTTCCTCACCTTGGGGAGCACAAGTGCTTTTTATGAAGAAGAAAGATGTTTCTATGATGATGTGCATCGACTATAGGGAACTGAAAAGACTACCTATGAAGAATAAGTGCACACTCCTGAAGATTGATTATTTATTTATTAGTTGCAGGGAGCTAGTGTAGGGATTTTAGCATTCTAGCACTCCTAAGTGTACATGCAACACCAAATACCTTGGATCTATGTTTTCTGTATTATACATGCAAATATGAATATTCCAAGGTATTATCCTAACTAGCATACAAAACATTGATTCATATGGAATAATATAAGCTAGAAGGCATACCTTTTAGTGTAGCTTGATTCCATGGAGCTTAAGAGCCTATTGCCCCAAGTTTGACACCTGAAATGGTTCACACAACACCAAATACACTTGGAATAAATTAGAGAGAAATGAACCACTTCATGAAATCAACTAGCCCTCACCATTTAATCATAGTAGCCGATTTTTGGGAAGAATAAGATGCTTATATAGTCTGTCATAATTAGGGTTACATCATGTAAACCCTAATTGTCATGTCCTTTCATTTCCATGGTCCATGAGTACAAAAACACCATGGAGCATCCATGGAGCATCCTATGGGTTTTAGCCCAACTTGATAATCCATGGAGCATTAGCCCACTATACAAGTATGGATGATTTACACAATCAACCCATATATTTAATTAGTCTCCTTTTGATCACTTAATTAATTCCAAATTAATTCTTGATCAATACTAATTAAATAATCTTATTAATATATTAGAACTTATAATATATATTAATAAACCTTAAGTGTTATTTCTCTCATTTTAGTCTATCCAAATGCATGATGCCATGCAACCCAAATGGACCATGCCAATCGGGTAAAGTACATACCAAATATAGTTATGGACTTAGACACTAATCCAACAATCTCCGACTTGGATAAGTCTAAAACTATTATTGCGTATGACTTCAAAACCCGACTAGTAATCGTAGCTCTTAAAAGTTGTTGCCGTCGAACTCTAAACAAATCAATGATCTGTAAATCAGATAAGGGATCATATATTCCTCCAGTCTATATATCATATGTACTGAGACATGGATTAAATTCATTCTCGCTGTCCACTTGTTGTTTCCCGATTTCCAATTTATGACGACCGACTAATTGAACAAATCAAATCAGTCCTGGCTTGGCCAAGCACTTTGGGGTGTCATCACTAAATCATCGAGGGGCCCATAAATATCGCTGTTATCCCGAAGGTAAAAGGAATGGATAAACTTCGACACATATAGCTTGTTCTAATACATGTTGAGTTATACACAAATGCACATTTTATTACGTAGAGTTACCAACGCGTTTTCGTGCAATCAATGTATAACCAACTCATAGTAACAACTCATATCTCTAGGTTTGAAGAATATAAGATATTATAATCTCTTGATCACTCATGATAAAATCCATGAAGTGATTCCAATGAGCATGGGTTGAATCCAATACTAAGAACCTATGAGTACTCATGAATGTTGTAGCGCCACTTGCTATGTCCCATACCTTGGACATCTACAATCCAGCTTTATGACAATCTTGATTCATATCTACTTCCAACATATGACCGACTGTGGATAGTTTGAATAACTTAGTCATTCAGGAAGAACAACCTAGTGATTCTTGAAGTCAAAACATGTAAAGTGAAACACAAGAATAATCGAATCCAATATGGTCTCAAAACTTATGAATATAAATAAAACACTTTTTATTTATCACCATATTGATTACCCATCATTCATTGCATACTGTTTCAAACTGTCAACTTTATACTTGAATTAAAACAATAGTTGTCCCAAGATCCAAGCATGTACACTATGTTTTCTAAACATTAGTAATGCCATACACCAAGTATGAAAACTATGTTTTTCCAAACATCAGTTATGCCATACACCAAGTATGCATACGAAGTTTGTCTATGATCTTTACTTTGTGAATTAGATCGATTGAACAAAATTCCAATGATTCTCATTTCAAAATCACAAATCCTTACCGCAAATGCAAGAATTCCAAATCCTGCCATTTACCTAAATCTGTTAGATCCTAAACATATATGCATTGATCCTCTTGTAATGATTATGCACAAAGTCACAAAGACTTGTCAACAGACATTATAGAGTATTCCAATGGAGATCATTCTAGGGAAACAAAGTCTCAAATTCAAAGTACATTGCTTTGAACATCCTTCATGCATTAAGTTTCCTAATCTCACACAGATTTAATGAATAACTTCCACCTATGGGAATATTTCCATATTCTCATTTTGACTATTACTTCTGACCAATAGTTACCTTTTTTTTTTTTTCAGAATATGTCAATATGGTCCTTCCAAAATTAACATTATACTTCCAACTGTCTCTTAGCAACCAATCTTTGGTAAACCTTAGATTGTCCTCGATAATAGGTTAATCATATTAGTCATACCAATTCTAGACCTTTTCCCTTCTTAATCCCCCGGGCATTTGGAAAATTTTAGAAAGGATGAATATTATAGCACATGTAATCGATACTATATCCGAAGCATATGGGACACGATTCATGATGTCTCACATAAAGACATGATACTTGACCAGTCCTTTTGCTACAATATTTCTATTTGCCAAGTTCTCATAATTTAGATTATGAAAAGGGATGTCGTAATCATAATCGAATTTTAGAACGCAAATAATGGACCCATATATATAATTTACTTATGTTGAGCGATTCCAACACAAAATTCATATATATGTCCTTGACTAACGATGACTAAAACCTCAATCTAAACTTTTAGAATTGAAATGAAGTATAATTTCCTCTCCCTTAATTATAGCAAAACAACTTTTAAACCCCTACAACTTCATGAATTGAAACTTTTGTTTTCTATAATTAACATTGCTATCTTGAAATACTAATAATAATTATCATGCTCCCACTAACATGATGAATATTAGCATAACACTTATGCTCCCACTAGCTTTGACATGTACTCAGAAATCAGCTGAACTTCTAGAAATCAATACTTTATTGACATTCTTACCAAAGTTCATATTTCTGATACGAGATGTTTTGATAAAACTTTATCAAAATCACACACCTTTCCTTAGATAGCTCACATGTGTGTCTAAACAATTTTTAGAACTATGAAAAGGGATGTCGTAATCATACTCTTAATTCTTTAGACCTTTGCCATTTCTCACAAGTCCATGTTAGTGTGCCAGTTAACCACACACGCTCCACTAACCACTTTGAGAATGAAAATATCACAATTGCTATCTATGTAAAATCTACTTAATTAAAGCGTTTCCTCACCATCATTCTCATGAATCGGAGAGAAACCTTATGACACTTAGATTTTATGGTGTATGTGTTCCTATCCATGTGAATTTTTCAAAACCATAATCACAAGTCAAGGTTAGTGACAAATCCAAACTCTTATGGATTGAACTTGTGCATTCTTAACTTCTTGCCACCTCGCAGCATAAGGGCCTGCCATTGCTTCCAAGTTGTTATGCAACCAATTGAGAACTCTTAGAACTCATATGCAAAGCCAACTTTCACTGGAATAGGCACATAAATAGACATATGTCAACACGATAGGTTATAAACCTCACGTCGTGTGCTAGTGATAAACAACATGTTTTTACTCTTGATTAGATCTTGAAGCCTTTTCAAGATATTTAAGACTCCCACTGTCCTCTTGACATATAAGACTCTCTTGCCAAATATGCAATAGATAGTGAGGATTTTTTATCAAGACAAACAATTCACACAATTGGTCTTAGTTGGTCTTTGTTTTATCCAAAACATCACAACTTACCAATTTCAAATGTAGAAGAGTAGAAACCCAATTTACTCTTACATTTGACTAGTGTTAATAAGCCTTCTTTAAGATGTGTCACTCAAGTTACAATCTTGGAGTATGACTCTAAGACTTGTTTTGAACGAAGTATGACTCATCTTCTTGATTTAACCATTTCTACAATTCTTGATTCCTCTTCTTAGCCATAGGAATGCACTAAGATGTCCTTAGAGAACCAATTGTGATATGGTTCTTTAATCATTAATATGATCACAAAACATGAAACTAAAGTACTCTCCCATCTTTTCAGATTTGAGAAGCTTTTATCTTGCAGCCTAATTTGATTCTTCTCATTCGTTCTGCCATACATCGAAACTTTTCCAATGTTTCATAATTATACTTAAACTTGTAAGTATAACCATATTTACTAGGATTTAGTAAATCATGATGGATAGTCTTATCGAACATTTGTAGTGGACTTGATTAGTGCACCAGAATGTGTACTCGATCCTTTAGTCGATCACTTGACTCACAAATACATGTGAACAAGGAGTTAGTCTTAATTTCCCAAAGATGAAAATTCTCATTCATCATACAAATTGCATGATTCCAAGTTTTGGTCCAATTGAAACTTGGGTGATGAGAATGTTTCCTTATTTGGTAAATTTAGACACTACCACAAATGAAAGAATCAAATCCACTTTCCAATATTGCTATCAATGGAATCATATAAGCAACAATTTTTCACAAATGCTATTATAAGGACACTTAGAATAAATAAAATAAATTTTTTTCCTTTTTATTTAAAACTTTGCGGAAAAACTTATCCTTACAGTGCAAATGCATATGGAAAACTTGTTGTTATCTATTCCTAAGCAATATATCATAACTCCTAAGCAACAACTCAAAATTCTGATCACCGAACCATGCGATCGAAATCCATCTTCACGATCATGATCACCGAACCATGTGATCGAAATCCATCTTCACGATCAGAATCAACATATAATTCCTTTAAGTTTCTTCACTTTTCTTTGATTCTTAAAACATCAACATCTAACCCAGTCACATCATGTAACTAGAATCTCAGAATAGAAACTTAACAGAGTTAGATAATAGACTTTACCTGAAGTAGAGTCAAACTTCTTGACTTGATCAACCTTATGATCTTTCAAGTAAATAGGCAGCTTCGCAATTAATACCTCTTCCTTTGGCAAGCGAAACTTATGGACTCTTTGGGAATGGTACATGAGACTATCACAAATTTAGCCTTTCTCTTTACCATTTGGTCAACCGAGTTGACTATGGCCAATCCCTTTCCATTGGGAAGAGAAAACTTTTTGTAGATATCCAATGTTACCATTGTCAATGTCCGCTGGGTAGTTGATCTCCTAATAAAATTTTCTTTACTAGTCCTCAAATCATTGCTGATTCAGCAACACCAAGCAAATAGATAAGATCATTAAGGGTCATGTCATAGTCTATTTCATAGTAGTCCCAAAGGAACTCACTATGTGACTTAGAAAGTTATTGAACATCTAACTTTCTTTAGACTTTGACACCTAACTCTCCCAGCTTGTCAATATGTGACTTAATCTCCATGATGCGATCACACATAGACCTTGCTTACCAATAGGGCTTGAGTTACCTTGAACTTGTGGGTTAGGGAGAATAATTGGAGGAGATGGAGGAAGAGAAGTTCCAAAAGATTTGGGTAGATCATAGATGTCTGAACTAGACATCTTTTGGGAGATATTCAAGATAGTTGATTTAAAGTCCTTAATATAACACCCAATATGAAATATTAAGGCTAGGACCCAACAAAATACTTTTATAACTTGGAAAAGGGATGCTGTAATCCAAGCTATAAAATATTTGAAGGTAGCCAAATGATGATTCACCAATTTCCACCATGAAAACGAAATAATTTAATTAGGTTTTACTTGCATTTGAAACTCCTAGATCTTTTGAGATTCATTGAACTGTTCAATGGCATGTTTCAATCTCGATTGTGCCCTCTCAAGTTTTATGACTGGGATGCCGAGGATCACAAAAAAAAGTTGTGAATAACCATGCAAATATACTTGGTACCCTTGTTATTTACCCCTCAATCGATGTGCCGGTTAACAACACGCGCTCCACTTATACTATGATAAATATTAATTAACCTTTTCCTACCTTGTTAAATCAAGTTAGAGTGCTGGTTACCCACACGCACTCCGTTAACTGACTTAAGCAAAGTGCAAACTGTAATTTCATGGGTTAGCACCAAATTCATATTTTCCTAAAGTAACTAAGATTTGGAATTTATAAGCATTTAGTTACTTATTATTTTTCATTAATACTTTTAATGAAGGGAGAATTCTAGTCCTTGCCCTACCCGTTCAGTTAGTGACCCTCCACCAGTCAAGGAAGCGATGGGTGAGAGTAGACACCCATTAAACTGCCATTTTATAGGTGGTAACCTTACACCCCCTTATAGACCGGCTTCGTGAATGAGGCTTACTAACGGTAAGACTAACTTGCTCTTATACACATATATATATATATATATATATATATATATATATATATATATATATATATATATATATATATATATATATTACTAACTTATAATACGATAAAGTATAAGGGTTGAATTTTAACTTTTAAAATTCTAAGGGCTTAACTTGGAATTAAAGTATTCATAAGGGAAAACTTTACACATTCAAAAACTTGAGGGCATGTTTTGAAACTATTCAAAACTATTCAATTCCATAACTTATGTGTTTAAAGTAGTTTTAATTCAAATAACTCTTCAAGTTCCATAACTTGAGGACAAGTTATGGAAGACTTTAAACTATTAAAAGAATTATGACTTTTCTTTATTCACAACCTATGGAAATATTTATGAGTTTTATGAATCTTAAATGTGGCTTTTCATATAACTTGAGGACAAGTTACAAAAAAACATTTTAGAACCAACTCTTAGATTAATTGGGATTGAAAACAACAATTTCAAGTAACTTCTCTATTAATCTAAGTAACTCATAAGAACAAGATAATTCAATCAAACTTTTTCATGTAACTAGTCTAACCATTAAACTAATACAAAAAATGAATCTATTGACAATTATCTTTGAAATTGGATTAGCATGAACATTACCACATCAAAAGCAGGTTTATAAGTTGAAAAACAGCTTAGGATAATGTTCCTAGTCCAATTCGACCAAAGAAAGTCGAAGATATGCTGTCTGGGGGTCCAACTCGTCGAGTGCGTGAACGAACTCGGCGAGTTGGATGAGTTTAGACTTTAGCTCGTCGATTCCCTTCATGGACTCGGTGAGTCTGCTCAGCAGACAACAACAAACTTCGAATTTTCAGCCAATTTTGCAAGTATAACAAGAAAACAAGCCTATGCTCTGATACCACTGTAGGGTTTTTAGCATGCTAACACTCCTAAGTGTACATGAAACCCTAAATACCTTGGATCTATGTTTTCTATATTATACATGCAAGTATGAATATTCCAAGGTATTATCGTAACTAGCATACAAAACATTGATTTGTATGGAATAATATAAGCTAGAAGGCATATCTTTTGGTGTAGCTTGATTCCATGGAGCTTAAGAGTCTAGTGCCCCAAGTGTGACACCTCAAATGGTTCACACAACACCAAATACACTTGGAATAACTTAGAGAGAAATGAACCACTTCATGAAATCCACTAGCCCTCACCATTTAATCATAGTGGCCAATTTTTGGGAAGAATAAGATGCTTATATAGTGTGTCACAATTAGGGTTAGAGAATGTAAACCCTAATTGTCATGGTCTTTCATTTCCATGATCCATGGGTACAAAAACACCATGGAGCATCCTATGGGTTTTAGCCCAACTTGATAATCCATGGAGCATTAACCCACTATACAAGTATGGATGATTTACACGATCAACCCATATATTTAATTAGTCTCCTTTTGATCACTTAATTAATTCCAAATTAATTCTTGATCAATAATAATTAAATAATTTTATTAATATATTAGAACTTATAATATATATTAATAAACCATAAGTGTTATTTCTCTCATTTTAGTCTATTCAAATGCATGATGCCATGCAACCCAAATGGGCCATGCCAATCGGGTCAAGTACATACCAAATATAGTTATGGACTTAGAAACTAATCCAACAGCTAGTCACTTCTCAAAGATATATTTGTGATCGAGTTATCATCACGTGTAGTTTTGTGAGTGGGATATTCCCAAGACCGCTTTCAGGAACCGATGTGGGCATTATGAGTTCCTGGTTTTGTCTTTTGGTTTGATGAATGCAACTGTAGTATTTAAAGACTTGTTGAATTGGGTATGTTGACAAATACTAGATAGGTCAGTTATAGTATTTATCGACAACATCTGGGTACACTCTCAAAGTGTCGAGGATCATCGAAGGAATTTGTGAGAGGTTTTAGAAACTCTATACAGGAAGAAAATTTACGCAAAGTTCTCTAAATGAGAATTCTGGTTGAGGGAGGTCCAATTTCTTGCAAACATTGTCGGTGCAGATGGGATCCAGGTAGACCCAACCAAGATAGTAGCAGTCAAGGAGTGGCCAAGGCCGAAGACTCCTACTGGCATCCATAGTTTCTTTTGTTTGGTAGGTTATTATCGGACATTTATCAAAGACTTTTTCATGGTAGTGGGACACATTTTAGACATTAAAGAGGACACATTTTAGACATTAAAGAACCTTTTAAGTGACACACCTATTTTATTTCGTCTCAAGGGAAATGAGGATTTTGTGGTTTTTAATGACGCATCATATTCACGATTGGGATGTGTACTCATCCAGCGGGGGAAAGTGATTTCTTATGCCTCATGACAGCTGAAAAACGTCGAGCAAAGTTACTCAGTACACGATTTGGAGTTGGAAGTAATGGTATTTGTGCTCAATTTATGGTTACACTTTTTGTATGGGAAGAAGTGAATGCTACATACTGATAATAAGAGCTGGCAACATATTCAAAACCATATAGAGCTGAACATGAGACAACGACAGTGGGTGGAATTGTTAGTAGATTATGACAGTTAGATTAGTTACTACCCGGGGAAAGAGAATATGGTAGCCGACGCTCTGAGATGTAAAGAGTCGAGGGTGTCATACCACTTGAAGTCTATGGAATTAGTTGTGACACCAGGTACATTTGAACAACTACAGGTTGCTTAATCTGAGGGTTTGAAAGAAAACCATGTGAAGGAAGAAGTGATGGTTAAGCAACAGACACGCTTGGTTGAGGACGAGTGGGGACTTATGAATTTTCAGGGTCCATTATGGGTCCCACAGGTAGGTGGTGTTTGTGATACGCTGTTACGGGACACATATAGATCGAAGTATTCTATCCACCCAGGTAAAGCGAAGATGTATCGCAACCTGAAATCCAATTATTAGTGGCCGGGTATGAAGCGAGAGATAGCGAAGTTTGTAGCAGAATGTGTGACTTATGCGTAAGTCAAAGCTGATCACTAACAACCATATGGTGAATTGCAACAACTCAAGATTCCCAAGTAGAAATGGGATAATATTACAACATATTTTGTTACAAAATTACAAAAGATTGTGCGGGGTAATGACATGATTTGGATAATAGTGGATCAATTGACAAAAATTACCCACTTTTTGGGCACCAGGGAGAACGAGAGGTTAGAAACATTGGCCAAAATGTACGTGGAGGTGATAGTTGTACGTCATGGAGCAACGTTATCTATTATTTGTAATCGAGATAGTTGGTTTTATTCGATTTTCTAATTGAAACTTCCAAAGGAATTGGGTATGAGATTACATTCGAGAACAACCTATTATCCCCGGACTGGCCGCCAAAGCTAGAGGAAAATACAGACTTTGGAGGATATGTTATGAGCCTTTTTTATTGAGTGTAGAGGGAGTTGGGACAATCATTTGCCTTTGGTGGAGTATTCCTACAATAGCACCTACCATTCCAGTATCGACATGATGCCGTATGGGAGAAAATGTCGCACTCCAACATGTTGCTTTGAAACTAGAGAAACAATTCACAAGTTGAGAAATTGTGCAAATTACTAAAGATAAAGTGAGAATAGCTCATGATCATTTATGGGTAGCTCAAGAGAGGAAAAACAAGTATCCAGACACAAAGCATAGACCTTAGACTTTCAAGGTGGGTGAGAAAAGTGTTGTTGAAAGTCTCGCCTTGGAGGGGATTATTCACTTCGGGAAACCGAGCAAGTTAGAACCCATATATATTGGTACAAATTATTATGTTGGAGTGTATAGGTGTCCATCATTAAAGATTGGAGTTACCAATAGAGTTGGAGTTGATTCATTACTTGCGGAAATGCCTAGCATAGGAGCCCATCATCTTACCATTGGATGAGTTATGGAATGACGAGTCTAAATGACTAGTCGAAGAGCTTGAATAAATCTTTGAGCGGGAAACCAAGAAACTATGAAAGAAGCGTTTGAAATTCATGAAGATACTATGGAAGAATAAGCACGGAGGTGACATGACTTGGTAACTCAAGAATGATATGAGGGCTCATTACCCCCGCCGGTTCATTTTGGATCCTGATTCCGGAACAAAATTCTCTTAAGGAGGAGGATTGTAACGACCTGAATTTTTCCACTTTTCCTTTGAGGTTAGTTTTGTTATATTATTGTGTTAAGTTACTTTTATACTGATTAAAGTTAACTTATGGGGTCTAAAGTGTTAAAAATGATTTCTTGATCATAAATATTATTCATAAGGTCATTTTACATACTTTGAGGGGCTTACATCAAAAATAGGCTCATGTTATACACTACTTAACCCTAATTCAGGATTTATCTCCCATTTGCAACCAAAACACCATCTACTAAGCCTTTATCTACTTGAGAGAGTGTTCTAGGGTTCTTTCCTTTGGTGGTGAGATAAAGTGAAGAAGAAAGGTGAAATCCTTGGTGTGTTTGGTGTACTTGTGGTGGGACTCTTGAAGTTACTTCCTTAGCATCCTCTTGGTGGTTCATTTCTAGATTTCGAAAAGCTAAGGACATCTATCCATGATACATTTTGTTGTCTTACAAATCACTCACAAGAAGAGACCATGAATAATGCAAAGTTCTTGGTTTTGGTGTGTTAGATTGTTCCACGCACGTCCTTAACATCATAGCCAACTAGAAATGGTCTTTATGGGTTAAGATTACCCCAATAAAGGTTTGTATTTGACATTAACTAAGAAGATTAAGATCATCAATCGATGATCAAGAATCTGTAACTACCTAGTTTCCACGACATGAACATTGCTTTGTCATGTCGTGAAGACGATACCTGAAATGATTTGAATCACGTCTGTTTTCTTAGCCACGACATGAACATCTCCTTTGTCATGTCTTTATGACAAGGAGTTAAAATGGTCTCACGCTAACGATCACCTTGTGTCACGACGTTGACATCCTAGTCCACGGTGTGATAACGGAACTGATCGGGTCAGAATCGCGATGGACCCTAAGCTCACGACATGACACATCCTTGGTCACGATTTAAGACTCATCTAGACGTAATTGTTTTTATTTTGTGTCCTATTTTTTATTCTTTGATTGGGTATTCCTTTATTGGTGTTAGAGTGATTTTGATAATGTGGTTTTCCTCTATCCATAACTTCACATAACTTGGAATAGAGGTGAGTCATTTCTCATGTTTTTTTAGCGCTAGTACGGAAGGATAACATGCACCTGTATTTGTGGTATTGTCTATTTGATGTTATGTTATGTTATAAACTAAATGTCAAAGAGTTAAATATAACCTGGAGATGTAAATTTTGATGATGCAACATAAATTAGGAAAGTCTTATATGCAAGATTTCTCGAATCAATCATTTGGTGCAATATGTGACGATTAGGTCCATGGTAGAAGTGAGGAATATTTTGTGAATATAAATGTGAAAAAATGCATGTTATATTTTCTATTTTTTCACATTTGAAAGGAACTAGTTTATTCATGCTAGAAGTTGTTAGGTTGAAAGGTGTATCTCATTATATGCTACGTTTCTATGTATACTTATGTTGATATACCCTTGATATGTGTTTGGAAGATGTAGTATGCATGGATTAATTATAATAGTAATTCACAAGAACGATTACATAATGATATTGGTGAGGTTTGGGTTTTTCCCATATGAGAGAAATTAATTAATTATCTAATTAATTAAATAAAAAGGGGGGAACACATAGTGGGGTTAAATGGGATAGTAACCTAACCTAGGTACGTGCCCGTACTGGATATCATGGTGGAAGGATATTATTGTAGGAAAGATCTTAAGCCAATGTCGACGTCGACTAGTTTTCTAACTGAACATTTTGAGACATGGTCCTGATGCATGTTGTATACTGGGACTGGAGTGATGTTGGATGTCATGTACAAACATCATGTTTAGGTGTAGGTATGCTCGTGGAGGTACCCAATACCACCCTCGAACGACAATGCATCGTGCTTGTACATGTAAAGTCGGAGTAGCGAAGTCAGAGAACCAAGGACAGTGTTACAGGTAGGAGTCACGCCCCATTTGGTGTACTAGGTTGCCAGGCGACGTTAGTAGTGAACATGGTCTTTATTTGGCGTGTGTGAGTGATACAATAGACCCTAGTTAGCGAGGGACATTAAAAGTAATTAAATCAAACCAAATATATTATTAATTACTACAAAGAAAGAATGTTCGGATAAATGCATGCACATATATGTTAATAATTATCAATGTAAGTTGCATGGATTGATGTATTTGCATGAATTGACATGATGTATGTGTATACTTTGTTTCCAATTTTGTGTGCTTGTGATTGAATCACTGTGTTGATGTTGACACTTGTTTCTAGCATGTTGTTGTGACTTTTGCATTGGTAGCCATAGCTTGATATTGATGTCCTGGTGATGTTGAGAACTTATGGGTAATTATAGTTATTTGGTTATTAGTGATGATTCCTATTTGAGAATTCATGTGACGTTTGATTTTCACTTGGTTTTGATATTTGTTTTGGATGGATTTCTACAAATTTGTATTTTCATGGGTTGTGTTTGAAATATTTTCTAATTTATCATTGATGATGGTTTTTATAAGACTTCCGCTAATGTTTTTATGATAAAAATTGATTAAAATAAAAGAAAAACTTTTGGGTGAAAAATCATGATGTTACATGTTAATAGCTCCACTTTAGTTTGTTCAGTGGGAGGATCTCGAAATCATGTAAAACCTATCACTGATCAAATGATAGGTTGGCTTTTAGGAAGCATTGTGAGCTCTAATAAACTTCAAAAGAATCAGAGCTTTGGTGAGAATAGTTATGAGGGTGGAGTTGTAGATGTCTCATATTAAACCACCTATTATCCATAGGGCCACTAAGAAATGTACTCTAGTGAGGTATTCCTCATCAACTAATGACTTGTTGATGTGTGATAATAGATCCAAACCAAAGGTGTTGAGGATGAAGTCCTTATAGTGGAAGAAGGCTATGGATGACAAATTGAGCGGACAGTAGAACAGATTGATGTTTTATGTTAAGGATGAGAAATATGGCGATAAAACATACAAGGTAAGATTGGTGGTCAACGGAATACAACATAAGTGATAGGATGATTCTCCAATTACGAAGATGACTACAATCACTTCAATGTTAAACGCAATAGCCTCTAATATCTCCATCTAGAGTACCTAGATGTGAATACAACTGATCTCCTTGATAATAACTTGGTAGGAAGCATTTTGAAGACAGATCCGGATAGTGCTCTTACAACTGTT
The DNA here is from genome assembly GCF_051521515.1 of Lactuca serriola. NCBI lineage: Eukaryota > Viridiplantae > Streptophyta > Magnoliopsida > Asterales > Asteraceae > Lactuca > Lactuca serriola. The sequence goes on from NC_136409.1 coordinate 29,905,976, forward strand.
AAGAAAAAGTTGGTGCTCTGGAAGAAAGAAAACATGTATGGCATGAAACAAACTTTTAAGCAGTGCCATTTAAAGTTTGATAACTTCATGAAGAGGAGTAGGTTCAAGAGATGTGAGGTTGACCATGGTTGTTAACTAAAGAAATTAAGCTCCTCCTATATCATCCTCGTGTAAACTATTAATGTCGTGTTGATTATTGGTTCCAGCATGTAAAAGAGCAATGAGAATAAAATGCGGCTGACTAGAGAGTTCAAGACAATGAGCCAATGAGTTACTAAGATGAAAAAAGTCCTTAGTATGAGGAAATGATAAGATAAATATACTAAGGTGTTTACCACTGGAAAGTTGAAGCTCAGCATGGCTTCAACTGCCCTTCCAAGATTTTGAGTAATTGGGTTGGCGAAGAGAGATAGAGAGAGAGAGAGAGAGAGAGAGGGAGGGAGGGAGGGAGAGAGATATAGTGAGAGGGAGAGAGAAAGAGAAGGAGAATGAAAAGAATGTTGAACAATGTTTTTAATATCATATGAAGTTTGTTAAGCCTTCAAATGGTAGATTGTTGGGGTTTGAAGCCTTATTCAAATTGGAGCAACTTGTGCCACTCATGATACATGTTGCACAATTCGAGGAAGATGTTAGACCAAAGTGATAGTTGTTGCACCAAAGTGATAACTGCTATGCCAAGTGGAAGATGTTATGTCATTATTTAAGTATGTTATGCCATCATTGCAAAAGATGGGTCATTATCATGCAAGTTGCACCATCTTGGTGTAAGGTGCGCCATTGTGGTGCCCTGATGAGCCACATATTCTACGTAGTCCTCTATGATGCTCAAGATTGTTCAGGATTTCTCAGTAGTTGGTGATACTCAAGGAATACACCATTTTCTACCACCATTAGGGATGTTGGGCCACTAGTGATTATGATGCACCACTGTGGCTCATGGTGCTCCATCAGGTGTTTGGTTGATACTCATGTTGTTGATGGTTCTAGAAGCGTCTGCATGACACTATGTGATTGGTTGGAAATTAGGGCATCCCCTAAATAGGCATATCATAGATGGGCAAGAACCATCAAAATTAGGGTTTCCCATGCTTCCCTATAAATAGGATCATATCCCCATTAATTACTTTTTACGCAAAAAATTCAGGAGAGCAATCATTGTGACGTTGAGAGCACATCCTTTGGAGAAGTTAGTAAGCAAGAGCATTTTTTCATATCTCAATTGAACCTTTTGTGTGTAATTGTAATTCTTCATGAAATTTTAATAAATCCCCCCCCCCCCCTCTCTATCACACACATTCTCCTGTGAACGAAGATCACCTTTACCGAACCATGTTAAATATTGTGTTCCTTTGATTTACATTTTTCAGAAGTTTTATTTCCACAAGTTCACTAAAGAGTATTTGATATTCACGTTAAATAACTGAACATGTATATGTCCATAAGTGAATATATGTATGTTTAGTACCGAACTTGTATGGACATGGTAATTTTTTTTTTAAATTTTCATTTATGAACATAAACATATTGTTTATGTTTTAAAGATTATAATCATTCTCGATATTAATGCTCATTTATGATCATAATATTTATATACAAACATAAGCAAATTGCATATATTTGATATTCATGTTTGACGATGATATTCATTCCTGTTCATTTGTGAACATGTATGAACTCGACGAGTTCTAGATTTGATATTCATGTTTGATTATATAAATATGTTATGAAATGAATGTATAATAATGTTCATAAGTGAACATAAATGTGTATTTTAATGATCATTTACTAATTAGGAACATTTTTTGCTTCTCTTATTTAATAGAATGTTGTTATTTTACCATCTACCCTTATGCCTCATAATCTCAACTAATGGTTTATCAAGTAGCTTGATGATTCTTTAAGTTTATATAGTTCAATGTTGAAGTCACTAATATATATTGACGGTATTGGTCCATTTGCATGTCCCAATATCATGATACCCTACATGTCTGGCACCCATGGAAAGTGTCAATGACGTATGACTTTTATGACTGGATCCAGTCCAATGAAATTGGTTGCGAACCAATCAAGTTAGACTGGGGTGGACTTGATGGTATTGGTCTATTCACATGGCCTAAAAGCATGACAACTTGGATGCCTAACAGCATTGCTGGCTAGCCTATCCTAGTCGTAGCAGTGCTTGGTTGACAACATTACGAAACCGCCCGACTAGTTGGCATTGTCCCTAAGGCATGACCTAATTCTATTTGACCTAATTATCCCTATAAACTGGATCCTCCATGAGGAATAAGCTTCTATAAACTCTCTCTAAGCTCTCTCACTCGTAAGCATCAGTCTCCACATGCCCATATACACATCCAACACACCTCAATGGTTCTCTCAGGCTGTAGGAACCATTTCCTCTCACACACTGATCTTACTTTATCATCAGAGCCTGCTCCCAGGGCATATTCCATTGGGTGGTTATAACGATCTTTTTACCTGTTGGAGATAGGAATCATGTCGGGAACATTCTAATGGCGCACATCTTCGTTCCACGATCCAGATCCATCACTCAAGACCCAATGACCTATATTTCAAAGTCGCATCATATATATATATATATATATATATATATATATGTGTGTGTGTGTTTGTGTGTGTGTTGGATTAATGTCTAAGTCCATAACTATAATTGGTAAGACTTGACCCGACCCGGCATGGCCCATTTGGGTTGCATGGCATCATGAATTTGGATAGACTATAATGAGAGAAATAACACTTAAGGTTGGTTAATATATTATCAGTTCTAATATATTAATAAAATTATTTAATTAGTATTGCTCAAGAATTAATCTAGAATTAATTAAATGATCAAAAGAAGACTAATTAAATATATGGGTTGATTGTGTAAATCATCCATACTTCTATAGTCGGCTAATGCTTCATGGATTGTCAAGTTGGGCTAAAGACCATAAGATGCTCCATGGATGCTTCACGGTATATTTGAACCATGGATCCAAGGAAATGGAAAGCCATGACATGTAGGGTTCACCCTAATGGTCACTAACTATATAAGCATCTTATTGTTGACAAAATCGGCCACTATGTATGAGAGAAAGGGTTAGCTGATTTTCATGAAGTGTGTATATTCTCTCAAGTCTTTCCAAGTGCATATGATATTGTGTGAACCATTTGAGGTGTCACACTTGGGGCACTAGGCACTCAATCTTCATGAAGACATTCTACATCAAATAGGCGTGTAATTCTAACTTGATATGTTCATATGAATCAATGTTATTATGGTAGTTAGGATGAATACCTTGGAAAGATCATATTTGCATGTATAATAGAGAAAACATAGATCCAAGGTATTTAGGGTTGCATGTACACCTAGGAGTGTTAGAATGCTCAAAACCCAACAATGGTATCTGAGTCGAGGCTTGTTTTATTGTTATACTTGCTTAAACTGCTTAAAAATCGAATTTTGGTGTTGTCTGCACAGCAGACTCACCGAGTCCAAGGCAAAAAGCATCCAACTCGTCGAGTTTGTTCATGCACTCGACGAGTTGGACCCCCAGACAACAAATATTCGACTGTTTTGGATGGAATTGGACTAGGAACATTACCCTAAGCTGTTTTTAGACTTATAAACTTATTTTTGATGTGGTAATGTTCATACTAATCCAATTTCAAAGATAATTGTCAATAGAATCATGTTTTGTATTAGTTTAAGTGTCATGCTAATTACATGAAAAAGTTTGATTCCAGTTATCTTGTTCATATAAGTTGTTTAGATTAATAGAAAATGTTGATTGATTACGTGTCTTTGATCTATTTTAATCTTAGAATTGATTCTAAAATGTGTTTGTGTAACTTGTCCTCAAGTTACATGAAAAGTCACATTAAAGTTTCTTAAAACTCATAAAAGTTGGCAATGGTTACAAAATGAAGAGTCTTGTCCTCATTAAATGGTTTTATGACTCCATAACTTGTCTTCAAGTTATGGAGGTTCAAGAGTCACTTCATTAAATCATTAAAATGTGTAACCTTAATTAGTTCCATAAGTTACAAAGAAGAAGAGTTACATTCTTTAATAGTTTAAAGTCTTCCATAACTTGTCCTCAAGTTATGGAACTTGAAGAGTTATTTGAATTAAAACTACTTTAAACACATAAGTTATGGAATTAATTAGTTTTGAATATTTTCAAAACTTGCTCTCAAGTTTTGGAATTTAAAATGTTTTCTCTTATGAATACTTTAATTCCAAGTTAGGCCCTTAGAATTTTAAAAGTTAAAATTCAACCCTTATGCTTTATAATATTATAAGTTAATAATATATATATATATATATATATATATATATATATATATATATATATATATATATATATATATGTATAAGAGCAAGTCAGTCTTACCATTAGGAGGCCTCATTCACGAAGCCGGTCTATAAGGGGGGTATAAGGTTGTTGCCTATAAAATGGCAGCTTAATGGGTGTCCACTCTCACCCACTGCTTCCTTGACTGGTGGAGGGTCGTTAGCCGAACAGGTAGGACAAGGACTATAATTCTCCCTTCATTAAAAGTATTAATGATAAATACTAAGTAACTAAACTCTTATAAATTCCCAATCTTAGTTACTTAGGAAAATGTGAATTTGGTGCTAACCCATGAAATTACACTTTCCTCTTTGCTTAAGTCGTTAGTGGAGCGTGTGTGGTTAACTGGCACACTAACCTGGATTTAACAAGGTAGGCAAAGGGTAACTTAATGTTTATCATAGTATCCATGGAGCGCGTGCGGTTAACCAACACATCAATTGAGGGGTATATATTAAGGGTACCAAGTATATTTGCATAGTTATTCATACCTTGTTTTGTGATCCTCGGCATCCCAGTCACAAAACCTGAAGGGCACACTCGAGATTGAAACATGCCATTGAAAAGTTCAATGAATCTCAAAAGAATCTAGGAGTTTAAAAACCAATTAAAACCTAATAATACATTTCGTTTATCTTGGTGGAAATTGGCGAATCGTCATTCACCTACCTTCAAATATTTTATAGCTTGGATTACGGCATCCCTATTCCAAGTTATAAAAGTATTGTGTTGGGTCCTAACCTTAATACTTCATATTGGGTGTTATATTAGGGACTTTAAATCAACTATCTTGAATATCTCCTAAAAGATCTCTGGTTTAGACATTTTTGATCTTCCCAAATCTCTTGAAACTAGCTTTCCTAAATAAAGATGATGTCCCATGGAAATCATACTTCTTTCACCTCCTCCAATTATTCTCCCTAACCCACAAGTTCTTGAAAAGTTTAAGGTCACTCAATCCCTATTGGCAATCAAAGGTCTATTTGTGATCACATCTTGGAGATGTAGTCACATATTGACAAGCCGGGAGAGTTGGGTGTCAAGGTCTTAAGAAAGTTGGTGGCTCAACTACTTTCTAAGTCACATAGTAAGTTCCTTTGGGACTCCTATGAAACAGACTATGTCAAGACCCTTAATGATCTTATCTATTTGCTAAGATCAATTTCCTAAAACTTTATGGGCATTGACAATGACGACACTGGAAATCCAGAAAAAAGCATTCTCTTCCCAATGGAAAGGGATCGGCTATAGTCAACTCGGTTGACCAAATGGTAAAGAGAAAAGCTAAGTATGTAATAGTCCCGCATACCATTACCAAAGGGTCCATATGTTTATATTGCCAAAGGAAGGGGCATTAGTTGCGAAGTGTCAATTTTACCTAAGGATGTTAAAGTCAATAATTTTGACTCTACTTCATGTAAAGTCCACTATCTAACTCTGCTAAGTTTCTATTCTGAGATTCTTGATACATGATGTGATTGGGTCACTTGTTTATGTTTTAAGAATCAAAGAAAAGTGAAGAAACTTAAAGAAAGAATATGTTGAATCTGATCGCGTAGATGGATCTCTATCGCATAGTTTGAAGATCGGATTCTTGAGCTACTTCTTAGGAGTTATGATATATTGCTTAGGAATAGATAACAACAAAGTTTTCATGTGCTTTTGCACTGTAAGGACAGCTTTTCCGCAAAGTTTTAAAATAAAAGGAAAAAATTTGATTTTATTTATTTTAAAATATCCTTACAATGGCATTTGTGAAATTTTTTGCTGCTTATAAGATTCCATTAAGAGCAAGAGTGGAAATATGAATTTGATTCTTTCATTTGTGGTAGTGTCTAAATTTACCGAATAAGGAAATCTTCTCATCACCCAAGTTTCAGTTGGATTGAAACTTGGAATCATGCAAGTTGTATAGCATGATGAATGAGAACTTTCAAGCAATGGAAAAATTAAGACTAACTACTTCTTCACATGGATGTGTGAGTCAAGTAAAGGACTAAGGGATCGCGTACATATTCTTGTGCACTGGTTAAGTCCACCACAAAATACCGATAAGATTATTCGTCATAATTTACTATAGCTCAGTAAATATGGTTATACTTACAAGCTTAAGTGTAATTCTGAGACATTGGAAAAGGTTCCAATGTATGGAAGATCGAATAAGAAGAATCAACATAGGCAGAAAGATAAAAGTGTCTCAAATCTGAAAAGATAGGGGAGTACTTTAGTATCATGTTTTAAGACCATCTTAATGATTTTGAGACCTTATCACAATTCATCCTCTAAGTGCATTATGATAGTTAAGAAGAGGAGTTATGAATTGTTGAAGTGGTTAAATCAAGAAGATGATTCATACTTCATTCCAAAAAGAATTCTTAGCATTATACTGTAAGATTGTAACTTGAGTGACATGTCTTAAAGAAGGTTTAAAATACTTGTCAAATGTAAGAGTAAAAGTTTTCTACTCTTGTACATTTGAAATTGGTAAGTTGTGATTTTTTGGATAAAACAAAGACCAACTAAGGCCAATTGTGTGAAGTGTTTGTCGTAATTAGAATCCACACTATCTCTTGAATATCTAACAAGAAAGTATTATATGTCAAGAGGACATTGGGAGTCTTAAAGGTCTTGAAAGTCTCAAGGATTAATCAAGAATAAAACCTGAAGTTCTTCACTAGCACACGACTTGAGGTTTATAACCTAGCGTGTTGACATATTATGTGCCCATTCCAATTAAAGTTGGCTTTGCATATGAGTTCTTAGAGTTTTCAATTGGTTGCACAACAACTTGGAAGCAATGGCAGGCCCTTGAGCTGCCAGATCGGAAGAAATTAAGATTGAGTTCAGTCCATATGAGTTTGGATTTGTCATTATCCTTGTCTTGTGACTATGGTTTTGACAATTCACATGGATAAGAACATATACACCATTAAATCTAAGTGTCATAAGGTTTCTCTCCGATTCATGAAAATGATGGTGAGGAAACACTTTCACTAAGTAGATTTTAGATAGATAAAAATTGTGATATTTGCATTCTCAAAGTTGTTAGTGGAGCGTCTGTGGTTAAGTGGCACACTAACATGGACTTGTGAGAAGTGGAAAAGGTCTAAACAATTGAGACTATGATTACGACATCCCTTTTCATAGTTCATAAAATTGTTTATACACACCTTTGAGCTATCTAAGATAAGGTGTATGATATTGATAAAGTTTTATCAAAGCAATCTAGTATCAGAAATCTGAACTTTGATAAGAAAGTCAATAAAGTATTGTTTTTCTAGAAGTTCAGCTGATTTCTGAGTACACGTCGAAGCTAGTGGGAGCATATGTGTTATGCTAATAATCATCATGTTAGTGGGAGCATGATAATTATGATAAAGGTTGCAAGTTAGCAATGTTAATTATAGAAAACAAAAGTTTTCTATTGGGAAAAAGTTGTTTTGCTATAATTAAGGGAGAAGAAATTATACTTCATCTCAAATCTAAAAGCTTAGATTGACGTTTTAATCGTATTTAGTCAAGGATATATATAAATATATACATATATATATATATATATATATATATATATATATATATATATGAATGTTATGTTGGAAAGGTTCAACATAAGTAAATTCTATATATGGGTCTATTATTTGTGTTCTAAAATTCGATTATGATTACGGTATCCCTTTTCATAATATGAATTATGAGAACTTGGCAAATCATGTTCTATAATATTCATCCATTCTAAATTTTTCAAAATGCTCAGATCATTAAGAAGGAAAAGTCTAGAATTGGATATGACTAAAATGATTAAGCAATTGTCGAGGACAATCTAAGGTTTACCAAAGATTGGGTTCTCAAGGACAGTTGGAAGTATAGTGTTAATTTTGGAAGGACCATATTGACATATTCTGAAAAAAGGCAACTCTTGTTCAGAAGTGATAGTCAAAAGGGGAATATGGAAATGATCCCATAGGTGGAAGTTGTTCAATAAATATGTGTAAGATTAGGAAACTTAATGCAAGAAGGATGTTTCCAATGATTTGATCTCCTTTGGAATGCTCTATAATGTTTGTTGTTGAGTCTTTGTGACTTTGTGCATAATCATTACAAGACGATCAATGCATATAAGTTTAGAATCTAACAAATTTCAGTAAATGACATGAATTTGGAATTCTTGAATTTGCGGTATGGATCCGGGACTGTGAAATGATATCATTGGAGTTATGTACAATCGATCTATTTTACAAAGTGAAGATCATAGACAAACTTAGTATGCATACTTGGAATATGGCATAACTAATGTTTAGACAAACATAGTGTGCATACTTGGTGTAGGGCATGACTAGTGTTTAGAAAAACATAGTGTACATGCTTGGAGCATGGGCAACTATTTTTTTTAATTCAAGTATAAATTGTAGCTGAAACAGTATGCAATGAATAATGTGTAATCATATGGTGATAAATAAAAGTTGTTTTATTTATATTCATAAGTTCTGAGACCATATTGGATTCAATTACTCTTGTGTTTCATTTTTCATGTTTTGACTTCCAGAATAACTAGGTCATTCTTCCTGAATGATTAAGTTATTCAAACCATCGACAATCGAAAATACGTTGGAAGTAGGTATTAAGGCAAGACTATCATGAATTGGGTTTGTAGATGTCCAAGGTATGGGACATAGCCAAGAGGTGCTACAACATTCATGAGTGCTCATAAGTTCTGAGTATTGGATTCAACCCACGCTCATTGGAATCATTTCATGGATTTTATCATGAGTGATCATGAGACGATAATATCTTATATTCTTCAAACCTAGAAATATGAGTTGGTTATACATTGATTGCCCGAAAACACATTGGTAACTCGATGTTATAAAATGTGCCTTTGTGTATGATTCAACAAGTAGTAGAACAAGCCATATGAATCGAAGTTTATCCATTCCTTTTACCTTCGGGATAAAAGCATTATATGTGGGCCCCTCGATGATTTGGTGATGACAAATGTAAGTGTTCGGCCAGGCCTGGACTGATTTGATTTGTTTAATTAGTCAGTCGTCATAAATCGGAAATCAGAAACAACAAATGGACAGAGAGAATGATTATAATCCATGTCTCAATCCATATGATATCTAGAATGGAGGAATATATGATCCCTTATCTAATGGACAAGTCATTGACAAAGGCCAAAGATCATCAGCAAGGTCAGAGTTCAACATAAGCTTTTGAGAGCTACGATTGCCAGTCGGTTCTTGAAGTCATACTTGCAATAATATTTTTAGACTTCTCCAAGTGGGAGACTGTTGGCTTAGTATCTAAGTCCATAACTATAATTAGTAAGACATGACCCGACCCGGCGTGGTCCATTTGGGTTGCATGGCATCATTCATTTTGATAGACTATAATCAGAGAAATAACACTTAAGGTTGGTTAATATATTATAATTTCTAATATATTAATAACATTATTTAATTAGTATTTGTAACACTAGTCAAAAGTAGGTCAATAACAATCACATGTGATTATACGAATCATGTAATGTGATTTTGTTAAACTAGTAATGTAGTAAACTTACTATGTATTTCATGATAATTCTAATACAAATATGAAGTTTCATACATACTTTATGGTATAAATCAAAGTATATGTCCATACGATTCCAAAAATGTAGAGAACGTTGAAATCTGGCTTCGCATGAAGAAGTTATGATAAACCGAACACTATAAATCTATATAATAAGAGGAATTTAAAATAGACTTAGAATTATCTATTTAATTCTAAAAGATAGTTGTAGTGCTCATAAATACCTACACGTGCATATAAAGAACGTCATAAATGGAGTTTGTATGCAAAAGTTATGGCATTCCGAAGATTTAGCTTTTAAAAACCCTAAACTAGCCAATTGACGACGTGAGTTTTATGACACTCACGACCTGACTGTCATAAAATCTTACTATAAATAGAGGCTTCGACCCATTCACTTCCTTACACCATTTCCTTTCTCCTCTCTCACTTGTTGAAGCTCTCTTGCATCCCGAGCCCCGACGAACTCGCACGCTGACTGTTTCGCTTAGATATCATAAAAATCACGCTACTTTATAATATTTCGGGGGAAAACACATGCTAGTCATTGTATATATGTTATTATTATGTCTATATGATAATATATAGTTATAATAGCCGGGGTATAGTTGTTCTAAATATAATATTTTGAATATATACAACTATTATCAACTTATCGGTATGTTAATCTATTAATGTAGATCTTGAGTTATACTTAGGATTCTATATATATTTTGTGTGCGATATAGTTCCGAAGTTATATTCGGAAGTTTTATATGTTAAGTTACATAGTATGTTGCAATTAATAGTTTTATGTCAAGATAAAACTAGATATGTTATATGTTGTTATTATTAGTTTTATGTCAAGATAAAACTAGATATGTTATATGTTGTTATTGTTAGTTTTATGTCAAGATAAAACTATAAACGTTATATGTTGTTATTATTGGTTTTATGTCAAGATAAAACCTGCTTTTAATTCTAATTATACTTGTTGTACTACCTAAGATTTATAAATATTAGGAGTAATGTTAAAAGCATACTCTAATAACTTAGGATTTTAGACACGAATATGATTTTAGTACTAGAACTAACGGAACTCGACAAGTCTACATGAGCTATTGTGTTCATCAACTAAGATTGGAAATCTTAGGGAAAATCCTCTGACCTGTAACCGTTAATCGCGTGTGAGCGAGGAAGTCGTGTATGAATAAGATACGGGTTGACAACCCCACTCGTGGTTGCTAGCTACAACAAAACCGTGTGCGAGTGACGAACTGTCCTTTTGTTTTTTTTATTGTTCCAACGTTGATGAAGCGTGTGGAACCTATCTCAAGATGCGAAACTTGTAGCATCAAGCAGAGGTTTGAAACTAGTCATATAGTCGCGGTTACGGACTCATGGTAGCAAAGTGTTAGAAGCATTATACTTTTTCGTTATACAAGTATTAATGTTAAGTATAAGTTTCCCAAACACTTATACTGTAGGTACAAGAAACTGGTAGGTATACTACTTGTATATTAAGTAGATAATTATACCTAACACACATACTCGTATAGAATTGAAATAGATTTATACGTAGCGGTTTTACTCGTATAGAATTGAAATAAGATTTATACGTAGCGGTTTTACTCGTATAGAATTGAAACAAGATTTATACGTAGCAACTTTTGTTTGTATGGAATTACAAACACTTATATTTACAGTATATGAGACTTATAGGTATATACTTATTTGGTAAGTAAACTTGTATAACTAGGATATATATATATATATATATATATATATATATATATATATATATATATATAATAAACGTTGGAGAGTCAAAATAATACTTTCAAAACTATACTTTTGAAACTCGGAATATGTATTATTTTATATGGAGTCAAACCCTATGGACTCACCAACTTTATGTTGACGTATTTTAAATTGCATGTGTTTTCAGGAAGTTGATAACTATGATACGAGAAATGACGTTACACCGCCCGGTGTTTCCGCCGACGGCCGGGGTGTGACAAATTTGTATCAGAGCTATTAACTATAGTGAATTAGTACTTTCTTAGGAAAGCACGACTATAGTTTAGGGCTACTCGATTAGGTTTAGGTATATCCCCTAACCTACAAATATAAACTATTATTAATTATACTCCTAAAGGACTACTTACGGGAGCGGTGACAGGATAGACATGTCGTTTGGGTTGCTGGATTTCAGAACGGCTATATGCTAAAATGATCCTGCCCTTCGACTGTCCTGACTGGCCGGTGCCTTATCAGCTAGACCTGAAGTAACAAACAATAAATAACAGAGCATGAATACAACAAATAATAAATATAGAGTCATATATGAAGACTCAGACCCGTGATGAGAATACACCTAAATACCCGGAATGCTTTTGATCTAAAGGATTTAGATCAGATATTCCAACTAAAGTTCATATGTGCATAGATCTTATGACAACTAGGTGTAGGTGTACTACTATATTTTATTATGATCAGATCATATGAACTATTTAAATTGGGAGTAATATTTGATAGACTAAACACTTGGTGATCTAAAATGTATAGATGCCTAGATGAAGTAGCGCTCGTCTAAACCTGAACCAACGACCAGAACCACAACAACAACAACAACCACAACCACAACCACCAGAAACAATCCCTCCAATAAGTTCAGCAGAACTTGAAGAAATCATAGCTCAGAGAATCGCAGTAGCTCTTGCTCATTTCACAAGAGGATGACTTAGAAATGAAGGCAATGTAAGGACCGCCAGAATGTGTATCTACAAGGATTTTATGAAATGCAAACCTAAGAGCTTCCATGGAACGGAAGGGGTTGTTAGCTTGACCCGGTGGATTGAAAAGACAGAATCAATATTTCAAATAAGCTTCTGTCCTGACGAATGTAAGGTACACTTTGCTGCGTGTACCTTCGCTGATGCAGCACTTAAGTGGTGGAACAGCCATGTGAATACAACGGGTATTGATGCTGCCAATTCCATGCAATGGGAAGAGATGAAGAGAATGCCAGTAGAGGAGTATTGTCATTGAGAGGAAATAGATAAGCTGGAACAAGAATTGTGGACCCTAACCATGAAGGGTTCAGAGATAAATGCTTATACCGCTAGATTCAATGATCTTGCGGCGATGTGTCCGACACTTGTAACCCCTGAATACAAGAAGATTGAGCGATATATCTGGGGTCTAGCATCGCAAATCAAAGGAATGGTGATCGCATCGAAGCGTACGACATATGACAATGCAAAGCGTATAGCTCATCAGCTAACTAGTACAGAAATCCAAGTGGGATTTATAGCTGAGTCTCCCGAATCCGGAACGAACAAACGCAAATTTAATGGGAAGAATCCCATACAAACATCTGAGGAAAGACAAGATGTGGCAACTAATTATATAGACACAACAACAATACCCACACAACCACGACGGTATGAAGGAAAACTCCCAAAATGCACTCACTGTAGCCGTCACCATCTAGGTAACTCCTTTATATGCACTCACTGCAAGAAAAAGGGACACACCACCAATTTCTGCAGGAGCAAAACACCTACAACAGAAAATCAAGGAACAAACACTGGAACAGGATATGATGGAGGAAGAGCGTGTTTTGAGTGTGGTGAAATTGGACATATCAAGAAGGAATGTCCAAATTTAAGAAGTCAAGGAAGTTAGGTCGTTGTAGGTCAATTGTAATAGGAAGCAGGGAAGCTATCTAGTACCCTTCGGTGCTATCTAGTTAAAAATAAATTTCGGGATGAAATTTTATCAACGGGGGGAGAATGTAACACTAGTCAAAAGTAGGTCAATAACAATCACATGTGATTATACCAATCATGTAATGTGATTTTGTTAAACTAGTAATGTAGTAAACTTACTATGTATTTCATGATAATTCTAATATAAATATGAACTTTCATACATACTTTATGGTATAAATCAAAGTATATGTCCATACGATTCCAAAAATGTAGAGAACGTTGAAATCTGGCTTCGCATGAAGAAGTTATGATAAACCGAACACTATAAATCTCTATAATAAGAGGAATTTAAAATAGACTTAGAATTAGCAATTTAAGTCTAACAGAGAGTTGTAGTGCTCGTAAATACCTACGCGTGCATATAAAGAACGTCAAAAACGGAGTTCCTATGCAAAAGTTATGGCATTCCGAAGATTTAGCTTTTAAAAACCCTAAACTAGCCAATTCACGACGTGAGTTTTATGACACTCATGACCTGAATGTCATAAATCTTACTATAAATAGAGGCTTTGACCCACTCACTTCCTTACACCATTTCCTTTCTCCTCTCTCACTTGCTGAAGCTCTCTTGCATCCCGAGCCCCGACGGACTCGCACGCTGACTGTTTTGCTTAGATAGCATAAAAATCACGCAACTAAGGTGAGTTTTACGGCCCCACTTTCTAATATTTCGGGGGAAAACGCATGCTAGTCATTGTATATATGTTATTATTATGTCTATATGATTATACCAATCATGTAATGTGATTTTGTTAAACTAGTAATGTAGTAAACTTACTATGTATTTCATGATAATTCTAATATAAATATGAACTTTCATACATACTTTATGGTATAAATCAAAGTATATGTCCATACGATTCCAAAAATGTAGAGAACGTTGAAATCTGGCTTCGCATGAAGAAGTTATGATAAACCGAACACTATAAATCTCTATAATAAGAGGAAATTAAAATAGACTTAGAATTAGTGTACAAATATTTGGTAAGTAAACTTATATACCTAGGATATATATATATATATATATATATATATATATATATATATATATATATATATAGATATATAATAAACGTTGGAGAGTCAAAATAATACTTTCAAAACTATACTTTTGAAACTCGTAATATGTATTATTTTATATGGAGTCAAAACCTGTGGACTCACCAACTTTATGTTGACATAGTTTAAATTGCATGTGTTTTCAGGAAGTTGATAACTATGATACGAGAAATGACGTTACACCGCCCGGTGTTTCCGCGGACGGCCGGGGTGTGACAGATTTGATCCAGAATTAATCTAGAATTAATGAAATGATCAAAAGAAGAATAATTAAATAGATGGGTTGATTGTGTAAATCATCCATACTTGTATAGTGGGCTAATGCTTCATAGATTGTCAAGTTGGGCTAAAACCCATAATATGCTCCATGGGTGCTCCATCGTATATTTGAACCCATGGATCCAAGGAAATGGAAAGCCATGACATGTAGGGTTCACCCTAATGGTCACTAATTATATAAGCAGCTTATTGTTGACAAAATCGGCCACTGTGTGTGAGAGAAAGGGCTAGTCGATTTTCATGAAGTGTGTATATTCTTTCAAGTCTTTCCAAGTGCATATGATGTTGTGTGAACCATTTGAGGAGTCACACTTGGGGCACTAGGCACTCAAGCTTCATGAAGACATTCTACATCAAATAGGTATGTAATTCTAACTTGATATATTCATATGATTCAATGTTATTATGCTAGTTAGGATGAATACCTTGGAAAGATCATATTTGCATGTATAATAGAGGAAATATAGATCCAAGGTATTTAGGGTTGCATGTACACTTAGTAGTGTTAGAATGCTCAAAATCCAACAGTATATATGTATGTATGTATGTATGTATGTATGTATGTATGTATGTATGTATGTATGTATGTGTTGGATTAGTGTCTAAGCCCGTAACCATATTTGGTAAGTACTTGACCCGGTTGTGCATGGTCCTTTTGGGTTGCCTTCACCAAAGCAACTTGACTGGAGAAATTAAATAGAGAGAGAGGTTATTGTGATTTATTAATATGTTATAAGAATAATATATTAAAGGAAAAATCATATTTGTTTAATTAATATTGGTCAATAATTAATTAGGAATTAATTTTGTGATCAAGTGTAATTAATTAAACTAGAGGGGCTGAATTGTAATTATAAGATAGTTGCAAGATAGGGCAATATTTATCCTTGTTAAAGGATGGACGAATTCAAGGATAAGGATATCCTTAAAATCTTCCAAGGATAAGTAGATAAGGGTTTTTCAAGGCTTATCTTGTGGTTGCTTGGTGGGCAAGCAACTGGATAATGATAAGGACTGAAACCCTAATCTAAACTCTATATAAAGACCCCTAGGCATTTAGAATTCGGGTACATACTCCTAAGAGGTCCCAAGGACGAATTCCATCTCCTCCCTCCTCTATCTTAAGCCTCTCCAATTGCTTGTGGTGTTTGTGAGCCATTAGAGGCACTACACTTGTGGTGCTTGCTTTCAAGACTTAGGATTTGAAGATTTAAGTTGTTATTGCAATATAACAACAAGAGGTATGTAGTCCAACCTTATATGTTAATTTCGAAAATAGCAATGCACATTAGGGTTTTATTATTGTGTTCATAATGTTGTGTATCTAATAGTGAAAACGTAGATCCAAACTAGGGTTGCATGCACACTTAGGATTGTTTGTATAAAACCCATCAGTATGTATGTATGTATGTATGTATGTATGTATTTATATATGTATGTATGTATTGTATACTATAAAAGAGACCACTAAAACTTGTGTGGTCAGAGATATATTATTATCTCAAACCATAGTGATTTGAAACCTATGTCATTTCACATTCCCTAAATTAATGACAATTATTACAATAGTTATGATATTCTAAAAAAATTTGTTTTCCTACGTGTACATATTTTATTACTATAAAAAGGATCAATCATTTTAGTAAACATACTCACACATAAATCATATAAATTTTTTAAAGAGAAAACAAAGATAAAGAATTAACATATCAACAAGGTTGAAGGTTTTTGAAGTGTTAATTTAAAAAAAGGAATAGTTGAATGGTGAAGTGTATTAGAAGAACTCAAATAGGGTATCATAATAACAACTACCTTCCTTTGGTAGATTTTTCCTATAATAACAGCTATCACGCAAGTATCGACCGTCCTCCCTTCGAGATGTTGTACGGGAGGAAGTGTAGGACATCGATATGTTGGGGTGAGGTTGGGTAGAGGGTTATGGGGAGCACTGAAGTGGTACACAAGACCACAGAGAGGATCCAGCAGGTTCAGAGCAGGCTTCATACTGCTCAGAGTCGGTAGAAAAGTTATGCCAACAAGCATTGTTCGGACCTAGAGTTCCAGGTCGGAGACATGGTGGTCTTGAACGTGTCGCCTTGGAAAGGCGTCATTCAGTTCAGGAAGCGGGGTAAGTTGGGCCCCAGGTACATTGTACCTTTCAGGGTTGTAGCCCGGGTGGGCAAGGTGGCATATAGGTTGGACCTGCCAACCGAACTCAGTCACATTCATAGTACTTTTCACGTCTCTTTATTACGGAAGTGTCCGGTGGATGAGTTAGCGGTGATGCCTTTAGAGGATATTCAAGTGGATGACAGCCAAAACGACATCGAACGGCCAGTGGCAATCCTCGATAGTAAATCGAAGGATCCGAGGAACAAGAGGGTGGAGTTGGTGAATGTGCAATGGCAGCACCGCTAGGGCTCGAAACAGACTTGGGAGCCGGAGGACGAGATGAGGGAACACTTGTTGGATTAGTTTCTAAGCCCGTAACTATATTTGGTATGTACTTGACTTGGTTGTGCATGGTCCTTTTGGGTTGCCTTCACCAAAGCAACTTGATAAGGTAATTTGATGAGAGAGAGAGAGAGAGGATATTATGATTTATTAATATATTATAAGAATAATATATTAAAGGAGAAATCATATTTATTTAATTAGTATTAGTCATAAATTAATTAGGAATTAATTTGGTGACTAAAAGAGATTAATTAAATAAAAGGGCATAAACTGTCGAATATATGATAGTTAAGTTTTGGGCTGGGAAACCTAATGGACTAAGGAGGAACGAAATTATGATGAAGGATCATCATATTTTCATCCACGGCCCCATTCCAGAAGGTTCCTTGGGCTGCTTGGTGACTATGTTGTCCATTAGGTTTTAGATTGAAACCCTAGCAGCCTATAGTATAAATAAGACCCCTAGCCTTCAATTTTCGGCCACTTTCTTCCCAAGAGAAACCCTAGGCCGAAATTAAGCATCCTCCCTCCCCTCTTATAGTTTCCTTCTTGCTTGTGGTGTTTGTAAGCCATTAGAGGAGTTACAATTGTGACTCTAAGCTCCAAGAAAGAAGATTCAAGCTTTTATTGAAGAGGTAAACATCTAGATATGATTCTATATGTTAAATTATCAAATATGTATGCTAGTTTAGGGTTTGTAAGTCTTGGATTCATTTCATGTACAACAGAGAAACCTAGATCCAACCATTAGGGTTTGTATGAGCACATAGGATTGTTCTTATGCATAAAACCCATCAGTGGTATCAGAGCCATATTGGTTTCTGTTGTATGGAAGCTTTGTATGATTAACATGCTGAAAATCGTTTTTCTGGCTTCTGTTCGACATGACTCGGCGAGTCAGCCCAACTCGGCGAGTCCATGAGTGGCTCGGCAAGTCGGGTCGTCATATAGAGGCATTCTCGAGATTTCTTGCTGTTTTTGGTGAGGGATAGTTGCCTAATCTACTTTTAATGATAAAATTTGAATTTTAATGTCATTGTAACATTATCCTTGCCGAAAAAAAAAGATAATTACCAATTCATTAAATAATAAATTCCTTATGTGATTAAAAATTGATTATTTGAATTAATTGGGTAACTTATTTTGCAAGAATATGGATTAGGTCAGGTATAGATAATCATTGAATTAATTATGTGATTTATATTATTTGTTATTTGATCCCTTATGTTTTGAAAAGTTCAAAAAATGCCCTCAAGTTTTGAAATTTAAATTTTGATTAACAATTTAATTTTGAAATTTTAAAATTTCAACCCTTAGATTTTTACAAGTTTAAAAATCAACTTTATACTTTATTATTACAAGATTAATATATATATATATATATATATATATATATATATATATATAAGAATAAGCTACTCTTATCGCTAGTAGGCCTCATTCACGAAGCTAGTCTATAAGGTGGGCATAAGGTTGCTGCCTCTAAAATGGCGCTTAATGGGTGTACACTCCCACCCACCGCTTTCTTGACTGGTGGATGGTTGTTACCCGAACGGATAGGATAGGGCACCTAATTCCTCATTAAGTGTATAATGAATATAAAAAGTAATTATAATGTTTTTACAAATTCCCAATCTTAGTTACTTTAGGGTAAAATGTGAAAATGATGCTATTCCATGGAATTGCACTTTGCACCCTTGTCAAACATTAGTGGAGCGCGCATGGTTAACCGACATAGTAATTTGGGATTGACATTGGTGGAGAAGGGTGACTCAATGTGTATCATAGATCAATGGAGCATGCGTGGCTTACCGGCACATTGATTGGGTGATAGAGACATTGAGTGCACCATGTTGGTTCGCATGGTTATTCACAACTTGTTTGTGATCCTCGGTATCCCAGTCGCAAATTTGAAGTGAATATCGAGATTTAAACATGCCATTGAAAAGTTCAATGAATCTAAAAGATCTAGGAGTATTCAAATACATTTAAAAATTAATCTTCTTTATCGTTTTTCATGGTGAAAATTAGTGAATCGTCATTCACTTACCTTCAAATTATTTACTTTTAGATTACGACATCCTTTTTCTAAGTTGTAAATAATGTTTTTTGATGTCTAACGCAAATGAAAACAACAACGCTTCTGGATCATTCTCGCTAATGAATCTATGCCAAAGGGTGACATTTGATGGGTCGAATTTCAACGAGTGGATGAGATACATTTGTATGATCACTCGTTACGAGGACAAAGAATACGTCCTCAATGAGAAACTTTGTAACGCCTCATTTCTGGTATGTGATTTAAATAAAGTAATTTCATTCTTAAGGGGGTACTCGACGAGTCTGTAGTCCGACTCGTAAACCCGAAAGCTTATTGAGTTACCTGAAAAAATAAACTAAAACTGTAAGCCCGAAAGCTTAGCGAGTTACCCCCAAAATACCAATACACATACAGTCCACATAACCATATCAACAAAAACATATCACACAATCTGAAACAGCATGTAATGGTCCACATCTTTGCAAGCTAGACTACCATTGGGCCCTCAGTACGAGTCTGGAATGCCTACCGGGCCCTCAACTCGTATCTGGAATGCTCCTGAGTCCTCAGTATGAGTCTGGAATGCCTACCGGGCCCTCAACTCATATCTGGAATACTCTAGGGTTTGTTGGCTACCGCATGGAGCAGTACAACCTCAACCCAACCCACATAACATATAACATAACTACTGAGCATGCAATAATCATATAACATCACAGGTAGTCCTACAGGTCTACCTAACTGGCATAACCACTAGCATGCAACACTAACTCATACTCGACATTTAACACTACTAGGATAACATATCCAATGGGCTGGCCTTGGTGCCTTAGACCCCTTAGTATAGTGAGGATAACTCACCTCGTAACTGTCGTATGAACTAGAAAGCTCAACTCCCGGATCACCAACACGAACTTCACCACCTATAGTTACCATAAAACCCCTTTTTCATAAATCTCCAAATTACCAGAATACCCTTAAAAGTCAACTGGCCAACTCTAGGTCAAAGTCAAAGTCCATAGTGAAAGTTAACAGTGCATGTTGACTCGATTCGTCGAGTGTAGCTAACCGACTCGTCGAGTCCTCCCTGAACTCGAGAAGTCGTGAAATCCTTGATTGGCTCGTTGATTTCCCCTTTAACTCGCCGAGTTCAAACGTGTCCAGGGATTAGGAGAAACCCTAGCCGACTCGCCGAGTCTTCGAACGACTCGTCGAGTTCAAGTCAATCTTTAACGGGCTTGTTGAGTCGTTCATCCAACTCATCGAGTACATAGCCATCTTCATGGGGCTCGCCGAGTATACCTTGCAACTCGTCGAGTCCCTTCAGTCCATCATCTATACAGACGCTTTTAAAGCCATGTAGCAGCTCCATATTGCAGATCCAAGCTTCTAGGGCATGTTCATCACGTAAAGTTGCAAACTTTACGTGCATGCAAGGCCCTAGGGGCTCTAAATGACCAATCTAAGTTTCTAATGGAGCTTTACACCTAAGGAGAGTCTAATCCTTGCAAGAGCTGGAAACTTTATGGACTTAGGACCCAAAAGAGGTTCAGATCTGAAGTTTCAGCTTCAGATCTAGCTACCATAACAAAATTCCTTAATGAATAACCAAAGAAAGCCCTATCCTCCACATATGAATGATTCTAGAAGAAAAGAGATTAAGGTAACGACTTATTACCTCCCAAAACGTGCCCAAGTTGGAGTGGATTCTGGATCCCCACGAATTCCTTGATGCTAGCCTCTTGATCTACAAGTTTCCTTCACAAAGTTCACTTCTCAAAGCTCCAAACACTCTCCAAGCTCACACTTACGGAAATTAGGGTTTTTGGCTCTCAAGGGGTGATAGAGGATAGTGGGAGGCGCCAATGGTCCAATATATAGGGTGCAAAAACCCTGAAATTTAGGGTTTCCACTGCCAGTTCCTACTCGTCGAGTCCCCCATGCCGACTCGACGAGTCACTCATTAAATGACATGTCCTGGCCAGTTGCTACTAGACGAGTCACAGCGTCAACTCGTCGAGTAGACCTTAAAAATGAAATCTAAAAGGAATAATAATGATACCTAACGTTTGGGATGTTATAATTCTCCCTCACTTAACTTAGACTTCGTCCTCGAAGTCTGCTGTAGCGAATAACTCCGGGTAGTGTTCCCGCATCTCCGCCTCTGGCTCCCACGTCCACTCGGACCCTCTCCGATGCTCCCACTGTACCTTCACCAAAGGTACCTACAGTATGGCCATAGACCTTTCCATGTAATTTAGGCGCTCATCAACCTAAATATCATCCAGCGACACCACCGCCTCCTGATCCATGATGCACTTTCGCAGCTGCGAAACGTGGAAAGTGTTGTGGATCCGACTAAGCTCTTCCGGCAGCTCTAACCTGTAAGCCACCTTGCCAACCCTAGAAATCATCCTGAATGGCCCTATATAACGGGGACCCAATTTTACCCTCTTCCTGAAGTGGATCACGCCCTTCCAAGGTGAGACTTTCAGGAATAACATGTCACCTACCTGAAACTCTAGCGCGGATCGGCGCTGGTCGGCATAACTCTTCTGCCGACTTTGAGCGGTCTGCAGCCGCTGCCTAATCTGTTGAATCTTCTCGGTAGTCTTCAAGACTACCTCCGTCTGACCCATCACCCTGTGACCAACCTCACCCCAATAAACCGGGGTGCGACATCTCCGCCCGTACATCAGCTCGAAAGGCAGGGTGCCAATGCTGGAATGATAGTTGTTGTTATAGGCGAACTCTACAAGCGGTAGGTGGGAATCCTAGCTCCCACTAAAATCAATGACCATGCCCTCAACATATCCTCAAGGGTCTGAATGGGCCGCTCGCTCTAACCATAAGTCTGCGGATGGAATGTTGTGCTGAAGTGCAACCGCGTGCCTAGTTCCTCGTGGAACGTTTTCCAGAAATGGGAGGTAAATTTAACATCCCGGTCGGAGATAATGGAGACTGGAACCCCATGGCAAGCCACGATCTCTCGGACGTACACGTCGGCCAACTTATCAGCTGATGAACTCTCCCGTATGGCCAAGAAATGGGCACTCTTGGTCAATCGATCCACGATGACCCAAATGGCATCAAACCCCTTCGTCGTCCTCGACAGCTTTGTGAGAAATTCCATCGTGATTTGTTCCCATTTCCACATAGGAATCTCCAAGGGTTGCAGCTTGCCATGCGTCCTCTGATGCTCAGCCTTGACCATCCTACAGGTCAAGCACCTCTCGACGTACCAAGCGATTTCGCGCTTCATACACGGCCACTAGTAGCTCAAACTCAAATCCCGGTACATCTTGTTGGCCCCTGGGTAAATAGAGAAGTGGTACTTATGAGCCTCCTCCATAACCGTCTGCCTAACCCCACCAGACATCGGAACCCAAACTCGGCTGCATCGGGTCAATAATCCCCGACTATCCTGCTCAAACCGAGTATTCTCACCCTTGATCCTTTCCAGCTTCCAGTTCTCCGGTCGCATGCCCTCAACCTGGACATCTCTGATCAGACTCACAAGCGAAGAGTCCACTGCTACCATCATACATACCGCTGGGGTGGAAGACCCCACTGACTTGAGGCTCAAAGAATCCGCAACCATATTTGCTTTACCAGGGTAGTAAAGGATCTCACAATCGTACTCCTTGACTACATCCAGCCACCTGCGCTGCCTCATATTCAGGTTTGGCTGATCCATGATATGTCTCAAGATCTTGTGATCCATGTATATGGTGCAACGGACCCCATATAGGTAATGTATCCATATCATGGGGGCGAAAACCACCGCCCCCAACTCCAGATCATGAGTAGGATACCTCGTCTCATGCGGCTTCAACTGTCGCGATGCATATGCTCTCACCCATCCCCTCAGCATGAGGACTGCCCCTAGTCCCGTGATGGACGCATCACAGTGAACCACAAAAATCCTCGACTCATTCCGGAAGAGTCAAGACTAGGGCCTCGCACAATCGCTGTCGGAGGATCTCAAACGCCATCTGCTGCTTAGGTGTCCATCAGAAATCCACCCTATTCCTTGTCAGACGAGTGAGGGGTACCACAATAGTGGAGAAATCCTGAATGAATCTTCGGTAGTATCCCGCTAATCCAAAAAAGCTCCTGATGTCTGAGGGAGATTTCGGAACCTCCCACTGCATAACCGCCTCGATTTTGGCCGAATCGACCAAAATCCCCTCCTGGTTGACGAGGTGTCCGAGGAATTGGACGTCTCGTAACCAAAACTCACACTGCGAGAGCTTAGCATACAGTCGTTCCCCTCTCAGAACTCCTAGTTACTCCCGTAGATGTTCCTCGTGCTGCTCTCGGGTCTTGGAATACACCAAGATATTTTCTATCAACAAAATAACCGAACGATCGAGCATCGGCCTGCAGACCTGATTCATCAGGTCCATAAACAATGTTGGCGTGTTGGTGAGGCCAAACGGCATCACCACGAACTTCTAATGTCTGTAACGTGTCCGAAACGCGATCTTATCCACGACGTCCTCCCTCACTCTAACCTGGTGATATCCAGACCTCAAGTCTATCTTGGAAAACCATGACGCACCCTGCAATTAATCGAAAAGATCATCTATCCTCGGGAGTGGATAACAGTTCTTCACTGTTAACTTGTTCAACTCCCGGTAGCCAATGCACATCCGGTGCGAACCATCATTCTTCCTGACGAAGAGTATTGGTGCTCCCCATGGAGAACTACTCGGACGAATGAACTGCTTTCCCAGCAGCTCTTGCAGTTGTGTTGACAATTCCTGCATCTCTGGTGGTGCCAATCGGTACGGCGCCTTGGCAATAGGGGCCGCACCTGGCAGTAAGTCGATCCTGAACTTGACCTGCCTCTCCGGAGGCACTCTAGGTAACTCCTCTAGGCACACATCAGCAAACTCCCTGGCCACCGGAACCTCTGAAATTGGAGTTTGATCCCGGACCCGCATATCCACCACATACGCTAAATCACCCGTACATCTGTGTAGAATGTGATGGGTAATAAGCAAAACATCATTCCTATGGTGTACATGCAAACTCTAATAGCTTTTGGATCTAGTTTGTCTAATGAACATGCAATTTAATATCCAAAGTTATAAACCCTAGATCTAGCATATGATAATCGATATTAATATATGAATTAGGGTTTAGATCATACCTTGATTGTTATGTAGCAATAACAATATCAAATCCTCCTTATAATGGCTTAAGAAAGCTTAGAGTCACAAATGTCACTCCTCTAATGGCTCACAAACAGCAAGAGCAAGAGGATGAAGAATGAGAAGCGAGGAGGCACCCAAAAACGTGTGGAAACCCTAAGGAAACTGTTGGCCACGTTTTTGGTGCTCTGGGGATCCTTAAATAGTGAGGCTATTAGGGTTATCTAACAAGGAAACCCGAATTTGACTGCTTAGGCCCTAAGCAACCCATGGACTCCCTTCTTAGATGCCTTGGACCGAACTTTCTTAATCTTGATTTCTCGCCTTATGGTAACACGAGTGCCCACCATGTCTTCCAAGTAGTTAAGCAGCTCATCCTTTCTTATCAATGTACTTTTCATTGATGAAGGTCCTTGCCTTTTATGCATTCAAATGAGAACTCATAGAACTCACATGCATAATTAACTCAATTGGAACGGCGCAGAAACAAGATAGTGTCAACACGATAGGTTGTAAACCTCAACTCGTGTGCTAGTAATGATCGATAAGGTTTATTCTTGATTAGTTCTCGAATCTTTTCGAGACCATTAAGACTCCCACTGACTCCTTGACATATAAGATTCCCTTATCAATAAACATTTCTCGACAAACAAATATTCAAGAGTTAGTGTAGCTTTTATCAAGACAAAACACTTCACAAAATTTGTCCTAGTTGGTCTTTGTCTTATCCAAGACATCACAACTTTCCACATTTGATGAATGTTATAAACCTTCTTAAGACTTGTCACTCAACTCACAATCTTAGCTCTAAGACTTGTTTTTTGAACGAAGTATGATTGACTTCTTGATTTAACCATTTCTTCAATTCTTGATTCCTCTTCTCAGACATACAATTGCACTAAGACTCACTTAAAGGATCAATTGAGATATGGTTATTAATCATTAATACCTATCATCAAATATAACAAAAGGTATTCTCCCTTCTTCTTAGAATAGAGAAACTTTTATCTTTCTGCCTACTTGATTCTTCTTATTCGTTCTGCTATTGATTTAAACTCTTTCAATCAACTCAGAATTACACTTAATCTTATAAGTATAATAATATTTACTTAACCTTAGTAAATCATGACGAATATCTTTGTTAATCTTGTGGTGGACTTGATAAACACACAACCTTTTATACTCGATCTCCTATTCCTTCACTTGACACTTTGTCAACGAATTAGTCTAATTTCCAATTATGAAATTTCTCATTGATCATGCAACCAAGTTGTATAATTCCAAGTTTCTATCCAATTGAAACTTCGGCGATGAGAAATTTTCCTATTTGGTAAATTCTTGACATTTCCACAAAATAACATAATCCATTATTGATAATAACAAAAACATTCAAACATCAATTTTTCATACACGCCATTGCAAGGATAAATAAATAATATAAAATCAAAATTTATTTTATTGCCGAAAAATTTGTCGTTACAATGCAATTCAATTGAAAAACTATGTTAATACATATTTCTTAGCAATCTATTCTAACTCCAAGTAGTAGCTTAAGAATCTAATCTTCAAGTAACGCGATCGAAATCCATTTCTTCACGATTAGATTTGGCTCACTTCTTTCATTAAGCTTCCTTTCTTTTCTTTGATCCTACAAAACATCAAAATGTAATCTTATCACATCATGTATCAAGAATCTAGAATAGGAATTTAAAGGAGTTAGTTAATGGATTTTACCTAAAGTAGAGCCATACGTTTTGACTCTCCCATCTCTAAGATCTCTTAAGTAAATAGGGCAGCTTCGTCTCCAATGCCCCTTCTCTTGGCAATAAAAGCAAGTGGGCTCTTTTGGAATGGCACAAGGAACTATCTCAGAATTTACTTTTTCTGGATCTCCAATGTCACCACTTTCAATATCCATTGAAGTTTGGGAGGTTTGATTTACCAGACAAATTTGCTTGACCAGCTCGCCAAATCATTGCTGATTCAGCAGCTATAAGCAAAAAAGGTCAAATCAATGAGGGTCACGTCATGATCCATCATATAGTACTCTCTAACGATCTCACTATATGATTCAGGAAGCGACTGAAGAACCCAATCAATAGCCAACTTCTCACGGACAACGGATCCCAACATTCTTAACCTATCAATATACGACTTCATCTCTAGGACGTGTGCGCACACTGACTTTCCTTCTTCATGTCTACTTGCCAAAAGGGCTTGAGTGAGCTTGAACTTTTCAAGCCTTTGAACTTGTGGGTTAGGGAGAATAATTGGAGGAGGTGGAGGAAATGAAGCATGATCTCTTGTTCCTCGATCGAATCGTGGAATATCATCTTCATGTGGAAAGCTTGTTCCACGGGATATGGGAAGACCATAGTTGTCATACTTTGACATCTACAAAACGGGAGAAAATTCAAGTTAAGTTGATTAGAATCCTCGATGTGACACCCAAATGAAACATCGAGGCTAGGATCCAACACAATACTCTACAACCTAGAAAAGGGATGCTGTAATCTAGTTGCATAACATTTGAAGGTAGGTAAATGACGATTTACTAATTTCCACCATGAAAACGAAAAAGAAATTTAAGTTTTAAATCTATTGAAAATTCCTAGATCTTTTGAGATTCATTGAACTTTTCAGTGGCATGTTTAAAACTCGATATGCCCCTCGATTTATGACTGGGATGCCGAGGATCACAAAACAGGGTGTGAATAACCATGCAAACTTACATATTGCCCCCAAATGTTATAGTCACCTATTCGATGTGCCGGTTAACCACACACGATCCACCGAACTATGACAAACAATGAGTCACCCTTTGCTACCTTTGCTTAAAACCATTTAGTGTGCCGGTTAACCACACACACTCCACTAACGTCTTCGCATGGGCACAAAGTGTAATTTCATGGAATTGCATCAATTCACTTTTGCCTAAAGTAACTACGATTGGGAATTTTGTAAAAGCATCTAGTTACTTTTGTACTTCATTCTACTTATAATGGAAGGTTTCTGTCCTATGCTACCCGTTCAGCTAACGACCCTCCACTTGTCAAGAGTGTGGTGGGTAAGAGTGGATACACATTCAATCGCCATTTTATAAGCAATTTCCTTAAACACCCCTTATAGACTAACTTCGTGAATGAGGCCTACTAACGTTAAGACTGATAGTTTACTCATACATATATAATACTAGACTTTTAATGTTATATATAGTATAAGGTGTATTTTATACTTTTAAAATACTAGGTGTTCTAATTTAATAAATTATACTTTTAATTTAATTAAATGTAAAGCAAAAATTTATGGGTTTATGAAATCTCTTTTATTTATACACCTTAACTAATTAATAAAACCATAAGGGTGTGATTTGAACTTTTCAAAACAATACTAGGGTTTTAGAATTTAACATTTCTAATCAACTTTTAAATTCCAAAACTTGAGGGCAAGTTTTGAAACATTTCAAAACATTAGGGTTGAACTTATTTAAATTTCAAAAACAAAACTTTCAAGTTCAAATCTAAACTATAAAACCTAAAGGGATTAATTTGAAACTTTTCCAAACTTTATCAAGAATATTCTAGATCACAAAATTCAAATAAGGCAATTAACAATTAATTGGTGGTTATCTAATTTGACCTACTCCAAATTCTTGCAAGATAATTCATCAAATAACTCAAATAATTAAACATTATCTTATAAGGCAACAAATATTTGATTAATTGGTAATTATCTTCTATTTTGGTAAGGATATTCACCCAAAATCAATAAAAATCGGATTTTATACATCAAAAACATTTTTGGTAATAATCCTAAGCCAAAATAGCAAGAAAATCGCGAAAATCAGCTGGCAGACTCGCTGACTCGTCGAGTCAGCACTGGACTCGTCGAGTACCTAGTGGACTCGACGAGTTCAGCCATGGACTCGGCGAGTCCAGCCCTAAAACTAAAAAAAATTCGATTTTCAGTTAATATTCAATCAAATAAGCATCAAATACATCAAACAAACAGCCATGGCTCTGATCCCACTGATGGGTAATAAGCAAAACATCATTCCTATGGTGTACATGCAAACCCTAATAGCTTTTGGATCTAGTTTGTCTAATGAACATGCACTTGAATATCCAAAGCTATAAACCCTAGATATAGCATATGATAATCGATAATAATATATGAATTAGGGTTTAGATCATACCTTGATTGTTATATAGCAATAACAATCTCAAATCCTCTTTATAATGTCTTAAGAAAGCTTAGAATCACAAATGTCACTCTTCTAATGGCTCACAAACACCAAGAGCAAGAGGATGAAGAATGAGAAGTGAGGAGGCACCCAAAAACGTGTGGAAACCCTAAGGAAACTCTTGGCCACGTTTTTGGTGCTCTAGGGATCCTTAAATAGTGAGGCTATTAGGGTTATCTAACAAGGAAACCCTAATTTGACTGCATAGGCCCTAAGAAACCCAATGACTCCCTTCTTAGAGGCCTTGGACGATTTCTAATGTGTTTCCCCATAAAATTCGTCCACTCCATCCTTTATGGAGTCCATTAGCCCAATATTCAACTATCACACAAATGACAGTTATATTCCCCTTTATTTAATTAATGTCTTTTAGCCACAAAATTAATTCTTATCAATTCTTGACTAATATTATTATGATTTCTCCTTTAATATATTATTATCATAATATATTAATAAATCATAATTAATCCTCTCTCTCCATAATTCATCCTATCAAGTTGCTCTGGTGAAGGCAACCCAAAAGGACCATGCACCATCGGGTCAAGTACATACCAAAATAGTTATGGACTTAGACACTAATCCAACAGAATGAACTGTTAAGCCCTGGCGGCTGAACAAAACTTTGATCCCACTCTGGTGCCATCACCATATACAATCAAATCTCCCCCACTTAGGGTTCGAACCACTACTCGCTGACCCTCACAATCAATCATGGCACCGAAATGGCTCAGCCAGTCCATTCCCACAATCACGTATATATCCCTCATGGGAATCGAAATAAAGTCTATCGGGAAAGGTACCACAAAGATCTCCATCTCACACCCACGGTAGATCAAAGTCGCAGAAACCCCGTGTTCGTTGACGATAGAGACTCGCAACGGACACTCTAACTCGCCTACTGGCACTCTGAACTTCCTACTAAATGTCTGAGATACAAAGGACTGACTCGCCCCCGAGTCGAACAAAACCATAGCAGGTAAGGAGTTCACTAGAAACGTACCTAATCGCAGGTACAACATATAAGCATAGAGTAGATATAGTAAATGAGATAAAGGATAGAAACATACCAGAAACCACATTTGGTGCTGCCTTGGCCTCCTCGGCCGTAAACTGAAATGCGCGTCCCTGAGCCTTCGAAGGCTCTGCTCTACCCTGCCTCCCATCGGTAATCCTCAACGTAGCCGGCGCAGGATCCTGTGTCGGCTTGGCGGCAAGTAGTGGATAGTTGGCATTCATGTGGCCAACCTGATCGCAATGATAACATAACCTCATACTCTAAACTGACGCGGCCTGGCGACAATCCTTCGCGTAATGCCCCTCCTTGCCACACCTGTGGCACCCACTACCAACTCGACACAAACCAAAATGACCCTTGTCACACTTCCCACAAGTGCGGCTCTACTGACCCCGGTCCTAGTATCAGCGGTCTGAGACCGCTTCGGCACCAGCTGAGACTGTGTCGAGGCCTGCCGCTGCTCACTCAACTGCTGCTCAATCTCCAACTCGCGCCGTCTGGCGGCCTCCTGCAACTCTAGAAGAGTATCACATTAATGAGTAGACACAAACTGACCGATATCCGTCTTGAGCATGCTTAGATAACGGGTCATCTGAGCCTGCTCTGAAACAAACTCCAGGCAAAACATCGCCTTCGCAGTGAACATCCGGGTGATCTCCGTCACTTACTCCCCATCCTGTCTCAAACTCAGAAACTCCTGTGCCAAACGTTCCCACTCATCCCGTAAAATGTAATGGGCGCGGAACATGTCCCTGAACTGCTCCCAAGTAACATCAGCTCTTTGATCATCAGTGTACAACCCAATCGTAAGTCTCCACTAGTCCTTAGCCCCATACCTATGCAGGTTCAGAGCACACTTGGCCTTCTGGTCAGCAGGACATGAGCATGTGAAGAAACACTCCTCCACATCTGAAATCCATCTCATATCCTTGATGGGATTCTGCGTCCCATCAAAAGTAGGGGGCTTCATGTTATCGAAGTCCCTATACTGAAAACCCCTACCAATTCCTCCCCCTGCCGCAGATACAGCTGATGCAGTTGTTGCGGCGGCTGTCTCCGCAAGGGCTGCGTAGCGCTCATCAAAATACTCCACCATGGCGGTCTTAATCGACCCGAACTTCTCCGGCAGCTGTGTCGGAACACAGCAGCAACCTCATCATGTAGGATCTCTCGAATCCTAGCATCCAACTCCTCTGTACTCATCTGCACCACCTGCTCAGGTGTTGTTGGCCCCTCCTGGCCTCTGTCACCTGATCCTGACCCAGAACCGGATCCAGTCACAAAGCGTCTCGTCATCACCATTCTGAAACATACCACAAGATGTTAGATAATCCATATAAATATTTGGGAGCCAACTCCTGACTCACCCTAGGGGTTGTAACTTCCTTGCTATACGTATGGGTCCTGTGCTTTCAGTAGTATGGGCCCCTACTACCTTCCACACCTACCCATATTTGTCTCAAGTATCATCACAACGCCCTAACTGAATACACAACATAGCGAGCGCTCAATCCTCACTCCTAGAGGAATGCTAAATATCTCATAACTAACCTTCCGGCCTCTCAGATCCCACCCATCCATGAAACTTCCACCAACCCTGCAACACTAGTGTATGCTTAGCCATACATAACGTTGGACTCTATAGACTTTCGAATATCCAATCCTACCCTAAACTCCCAATCAAACAAGAACAAAATATTTGGCCAAATCAAACATTCTCAGGCTATAAGATCGTAATTATGTATAACCGTGATGCATACACTAAGCAACTATAGTATGATGTCAATCTCATATAAAAGAAACCCTAGGCTAGCATGCATCATGTAATCAGGCAATTCTATCATGCAATCCTTGAAGATCCCTAGCCTAGTACTAGCATGTTGTTCTAACATATCACAATATCAATAACTGTATGGTATTTTGGGGTCTACGTACTAGCTTCGGCTAATCGTACACCCTGCATCCTCCTTTACATATTTTGAAAACCATTTTGGAAACTCCTTTCCTCGATTTGAGACTAGATTCACACGAGTGTTCCTCCAAGTCACTAAAACCAAGGCTCTGATACCAACTTGTAACACCCAAAATTTCAAACCAATTTAAACCTAAAAAAACATGTCAATTTCATCAAAACATTACAACTTTGTTTTCAAAATATTAATTATCAGAGTTTTCCCAGAAACATAAACATAATATGAGGAGCTGTACGATCATGCCATCGCCTTGCCACGATCCCCTGATGTACATGAAACAATAAACTGAAACTATAAGCCCGAATGCTTATTGAGTTACCCCCAAAATACCGATACACATACAGTCCACATAACCATATCAACAATAACATATCATACAATCTGAAACAGCACGTAATGGTCCACAACTTTACAAGCTGGACTACCCCTGGGCCCTCAGTACGAGTGTGGAATGCCTATCGGGCCCTCAGCTCGTATCTAGAATGCCATCGAGCCCTCAGTACAAGTTGGAATGCCTACCGGGCGCTCAGCTCGAATCTGGAATGCTCCCGAGTCCTCAGTATGAGTTTGGAATGCCTACCGGGCCCTCAACTCATATATGGAATACTCTAGGGTTTGTTGGCTACCGCATGGAGTAGTACAACCTCAACCCAACCCACATAACATATAACATAACTACTGAGCATGAAATAACCATATAACATCATAGGTAGTCCTACAGGTCTACCTAACTGGCATAACCACTAGCATGCAACACTAACTCATACTCAACATTTAACACTACAAGGATAACATATCCAATGGGTCAGCCTTGGTGCCTTAGACCCGTTAGTATAGTGAGGATAACTCACCTCACAACTGTCGTATGAACTAGAAAGCTCAACTCACGGATCACCAACACGAACTTCACCACCCATAGTTACCAGAAAACCCCTATTTCATAAATGTCCAAATTACTAGAATACCCTCTTAAGTCAACTAGTCAACTCTAGGTCAAAGTCAAAGTCCATAGTCAAAGTCAACAGTGCATGTTGATTCGACTCGTCGAGTGTAGCTTACAGACTCGTCGAGTCCTCCCTAAACTCGAGAAGTCGTGAAATCCTTGATTGGCTCGTCGAGGTCCCCTTTAACTCGTCGAGTTGATACGTGTCCAGTGATTAGGAGAAACCCTAGCTGACTCGCCAAGTCTTCGAACGACTCACCGAGTTCAATGGAATCTTTAACGGGCTCATCATGTTGTTCATCCAACTCATCGAGTACATAGCCATCTTCACGGGGCTCGCTGAGTCTACCTTGCAACTCGCCAAGTCCCTTCAGTCCATCATCCATATAGACACTTTTTAAGCCATGCAGCGGCTCCATATTGCAAATCCAAGCTTCTAGGGCATGTTTATCACATAAAGTTGCAAACTTTACGTGCATGCAAGGCCCTAGGGGCTCTAAATGACCAATCTAAGTTTCTAATGGAGCTTTACACCTTAGGAGAGTCTCATCCTTGCAAGAGCCAGAAACTTTATGGACTTAGGACCCAAAAGAGGTTCAGATCTGAAGTTTCAGCTTCAGATCTAGCTCCCATAACAAAATCCCTTAATGAATAACCAAAGAAAGTCATAGCCTCCACAAATGAATGATTCTAGAAGAAAATAGATTAAGGTAACATCTTATTACCTCCAAAAAAGTAACCAAGTTGGAGTGGATTCTGGATCCCCACGAAATCCTTGATGCCACCCTCTTGATCTACAAGTTTCCTTCACAAAGTTCACTTCTCAAAGCTCCAAACACTCTCCAAGTTTACACTCACGGAAATTAGGGTCTCTGGCTCTCATGGGGTGATAGAGGACAGTGGGAGGCGCTAATGGTCCAATATATAGGGTGCAAAAACCCTGAAATTTAGGGTTTGCACTTCCAGTTCCTACTCGTCGAGTCCCCCATGCCGACTCGACGAGTCACTCATTAAATGACATGTCCTGGACCGTTGCTACTCGACGAGTCACAGCGTCAACTCGTCGAGTAGACCTTAAAAATGAAATCTAAAAGGAATTAATGATACCTGAAGGTTGGGATGTTACACTGCTAAGTGGAAAGAGGCAATGGACAGCGAGATTCAGTCCATGTATGACAACCAAGTTTGGAATTTTGTTGATAATGTGCCGAGTCGTAAGACATTCGGGTGCAAGTGGAACTTCAAGAAGAAGACAAACATGGATAGGAATGTGCATACTTATAAAGTGCGATTGGTTGTGAAGGGTTTTACTCAAACTCTTGGATTTGACTACGATGAGACCTTCTTGCCAGTTTCCAAGATAAAGTCTATTAGAGTGATGCTCGCAATAGCTGCGTTTCATGATTATGAAATATGGCAGATGGACGTGAAAACTACTTTTCTTAATGGAATGTCGGCTGAGTATGTTTACATGAATTAGCTAGAGGGTTTTGTCAACGCGAAGCATCCAAATAGAGTGTGTAAGCTTGAGAAATCCATTTATGGATTGAAGCAAGCATCTGGCAGATGGAATCTTTGTTTTGATGAGAAGGTCAGAGTGTTTGGCTTTCTGCCAAGAGAAGATGAGTCATGTGTGTATGTCAATGCCAGTGGGAGTATAGTGAGCTTCGCCGTATTATATGTTGATGACATACTACTCATAGGAAACGATATCCCAAGCTTGCAGGAGGTCAAGTCCTGGCTTGGGAAGTGTTTCGCTATGAAGGACCTCGAAGAGGCTGCGTATATTCTGGGAATAAGGATAATAAGAAACAGAAGTAGATACTGATAGGACTCAGTCAGGATACATAATTGGATAAGGTACTAAAGCGTTTTAGTATGGAAAATTACAAGAAAAGGGAGTTGCCAATCCAAAGCAATACCAAGTTGAGTAAGACTCAATGCCTGAGTACAGAGGCATAAATAGTAGATATGAGCTGAGTACCTTATGCTTCTGTAGTTGGCTCTATCATGTATGTTGTGACTTGTATTCACCCTGATGTGGCCTTCACTTTGAGCATGGTCAACAGATATCAAGGGAACCCTAGTAGAGCACATTGGATTGCTATCAAGAATATTCTTAAGTACCTACGAAGGACCAAGGAATGGTTTCTGGTCCTCGGTGGGAGTGATGACTTAAGGGTACGAGGGTACAGTAACCAGTGTTCTAAAAGGCGTGCCATGGCGTGAGGCATGGCTTCGCCGTTACGAAAAGCCTCATAAGCTTGCTGTTAGGTGTGGCGCGTGGCAAGGCGTGATATGGCGCGCCATAGTGTGTTATAGCGTGTTATGGCGCGTGTTTTTTCATTTGAGACACAGTTTGTTGCTCTTTATTATGTCTTTTCTAATCGGAGATACAAGTATTGTGGTTTTTGTTAACTTTTTGTTATTAGTTATTGATCTAACACTTCTAAAAAGTAGTTATATTAAATATAAATTTATATTTATGTGGTAATATAATTTTAAATTAATACAAAATCGCCGCCTTACATCACGCCTTGAAAAACGGCATGGCTCGCCTTGGCTCGTTAAGCTTGAGGCTTGGCCTTGCCGCCACGCTACGCCTCACGCCATTTAGAACCTTGACAGTGATGCTAGTTTTCAGACAGATCGGGATAATTATCGATCACAGTCGGGCTGGGTCTTTACCCTGAACTGAGGAGTAGTGAATTGGAAAAGTTCCAAGCAAGAGACTGTGGCTTATTCAACGTGCGAATCAATGTACATTGTGGCAAGCGAAGCGTTGAAAGAGGCTATATGTTTGAAGAACTTCATTGGAGACCTTGGAGTCGTGCCATCTATAGAGGAGTGCATGGAAATTTTCTGTGATAACCAAGGAACCAAGGGATCATGGCAGATCTCGACATATCAACATAAAATACCATTTTATTAGACATCGGGTAGAAGAGGGAGTAGGGTCAAGCATTTGCAACACGCTAGGAGCGTTGGGCTAAAGGACGATATTAGTTTAGATTAGATAGGTAGGAAACTTGTAATAGATAATTTTGTATTCAACATTTGATGGTTAAATAAAGGTGTATTATTTATAAGAAAGGTTACTATCTTGTGTTGATTATTTATCTATTGTTTTTATTTTGCATGTTTTAACTTCCTGAATGATGAGATTATTCAAACAGTCCACAATTATTCATATGTTGGAAGTAGATATGAAGGAAGATTGTCATCAATTTGCTTGTAGATTGTCTGAAATGTTTTAGACATAGCAAAGGATTGCTACAAAGTTCATGAGTGCTTATGAAATATGATTTGAGCATCGGAATAAACCCGTGCTTGCTGGTATCACTTCATGAGAAGTATCACGAGTAATCGATAGATGATAATATCATATAATCTTTAAACCTAGAGATATGGTTATTGTTTGCTAGTTGATTATACATTGATAATGTGAACACGCATCAGTAACTTGATGTTATAAACCGCATTATTATGTGTGACTTAACTTCTGAATGATAGAAGCATATAAGTCAAAGTTTTTCTGTTCCTTTTATTCTAAGAGGATAAAAGCGATATCTGGCCACTCGATGATTTGGTTTGACTTATGTGCCGGGCCCGGTCAGGATGAAGTTGATGTGTTCAACTAAATTCTATGTCGAATAAATTAGAAATCGAGGAACAAAATTTTAGACAATAAGTATTGTTAGCATGATATCTAGAACAGAGGATTATACGATCACTTATCAGAAGGACAAGATTTTGATCAGAGTTGAAAACAGTGTATAAGAGCTACGATTGTTAATCAGATCCTGAAGACATATGTGAGATATAGTTACTAGACTTATCCAAGTGGGAGACTATTGGATTAGTGTCTAAGCCCGTAACTATATTTGGTATGTACTTGACCCGGTTGTGCATGGTCTTTTCGTGTTGCCTTCACCAAAGCAGCTTGATAAGGTAATTTGATGAGAGAGAGAGAGAGAGGATATTATGATTTATTAATATATTATAAGAATAATATATTAAAGGAGAAATCATATTTATTTAATTAGTATTAGTCATCATTTAATTAGGAATTAATTTGGTGGCTAAAAGATATTAATTAAATAAAGGGGCATAAATTGTCAAATGTATGATAGTTAAGTTTTGGGTTGGGAAACCTAATGGACTAAGGGCGAACGAAATTATGATGAAGGATCATCATCTTTTCGTCCAAGGCCCCATTCCAGAAGGTTCCTTGGGCTGCTTGCTGACTAAGATGTCCATTAGGTTTTAGACTGAAACCCTAGTAGCCTACAGTATAAATCAGACCGCTAGCCTTCAATTTTCAGCCACTTGCTTCCCAAGAGAAACCCTAGGCCGAAATTAAGCATCCTCCCTCCTCTCTCATAGATTCCTTCTTTCTTGTGGTGTTTGTAAGCCATTAGATGAGTTACAATTGTGACTCTAAGCTCTAAGAAAGAAGATTCAAGCTTCTATTGAAGAGGTAAACATCTAGATTTGATTCTATATGTTAAATTATGAAATATGTATGCTAGTTTAGAATTTGTAAGTCTTGGATTCATTGCATGTACAATAGAGAAACCTAGATCCAAGCATTAGGGTTTGTATGAGCACATAGGATTGTTCTTATACATAAAACCCATCAACACTATCCCGAGCTTTTTTCGAATTTAGTAGCAGACTTCGAGGACAAATCTAAAATAAGTGGGGGGGATTTGTAACACCCGGTTCCTGGTACGTATTTTAATTAAATTAAACTCATTTTTTACTCTAGGACTTGGCAAGTTGCAGGCCCAACTCGTCAAGTTGACTCGACTTTGGATCGGTGAGATAAGTGACCTACTCAACGAGTAGGACTGTCTAGATAAAAACCCTAATATTTGAGGTTTACACGGTATTTAAACAACTTATAACGCCCCAAATCAACCGCCATTGTTCCTCCTAACCCAGAGAAAACCCTAGCTCGAACCCTAAGCCTCTTTTGAGTGTTCTTGAGCTTTTTGGTGACTTTTGTGTGCATTTGAAGTTGGAAGAGAGGAAAGAAGCTTGGGAGTTCAAGTGGAAGCTAGTAGATCCAGAGGTTTTACTTCATTCTCAATTCATTCATGGTAAAAAGCTTGAACCTTGAGCATCTATCTCTAAGATCTTGTTTTGGGGCTATTTTTTACCCTTTTCATGAGTTG
Source organism: Lactuca serriola (assembly GCF_051521515.1). Lineage (NCBI taxonomy): Eukaryota > Viridiplantae > Streptophyta > Magnoliopsida > Asterales > Asteraceae > Lactuca > Lactuca serriola. The sequence continues at coordinate 29,944,015 of NC_136409.1, forward strand.
GTGAAGTTATAACCGGATTTTTTGAGTGTGTTTGGTGTTACACTTTAGATCTGGAATCATTGAGGGTTCCCATGGCATATAGGTGCAAACTTTATAGCCATGGGAGACCTATGCTTCTTATATACCTCTTTTTATGGCTTTTTGAGCCAAAAACCCCATGCATTGACGTCAATAATAGAATTTTATGTAGACCCTAGGAGGTCAGATCTATGGTTTTGATGCATTAAGACCCATTCTAATCGACTGGATAGTTTTGGAAAAAAAGGGACTCGGCGAGTTGTTTGGGTGACTTGGGGAGTCGGGTCGCATTTTCCCCCAAATGTCTTCTGGAAATGGTCTTTGGTTGAGTGGAAGGAACACTCAGCCTGTTAGGGGTTTGTTATGGACTTGAAGATCAAAGAACTCAGCGAGTTCAAGGAAATGTCCCAACCACATGAAGATGGACCCGATGAGTTCAGGGGGGAGACTCGGCGAGACATAGGCTGAACTCATCCATGCAGATGAAGATGAACTCGACGAGTTCAAGGATGAACTCGGCGATTCGATTGAAGAAGGTATGATGTGTTGTTGAAGGCAAACTCGTTGAGCTATTTCTAGACTCGACGAGTAAGGAATGGGTTGTAGCTTTGGTGGACATGGGGACTCAGCGAGTTGGTGAACCAACTCGGCGAGTCGAGACAACCAGATGTTGACTTTGACCAAAGTTGACTTTGACTAGGGTTTTGACCTTGACTTTGACTTGGACTTGAGTGACCCTTGTAAGGGTTATGAGTATGAACTGATAACTTAGAAAAAGTTGTCATGTAGGGATTGAGGAGTCGAGGAGAGTTGATTTTCACACCGAGGACAGTGCAGACACTACACGACATCGAGGTGAATTACTTTCCAGTAGAAGAGGGTCTAAAGTGCCAAGGCCAGCCCATTAGCAGTGGTACATAGTAAAGATGATTGTCTTTATTATAATCGTCTGGCCTGTTGAGTCTGTTATTATGTGCTAGGATGCTATGATATATGTTTAGTATTGATAAGGGTGGGATAGTCCCCGGTTACCGGTTAAAAGATATCGAAGGGGTGGATAGTACCCATGCTTGCCTAGCCGTATTATTATGTTACATTATTATGCGATAGTGGTAGGGGTGAAATAGTCCCTGGTTACCGGTTGAAAGATACTGAGGGGGAGGTTAGCTCCCGGTTACCGGTTGAGAGATACCGAAGGATAGGATAACTCTCGGTTACCGGTTGAAAGATACCGAAGGGGAGGATAGTTCCTGGGTACCGATTGAAAGATACCGAGGAATAGGAACTACTATGTGGTATGTGGTATGATGGGGGAACTCACTAAGCTTCGTGCTTTCAGTTTTTAGTTTTAGTTTCAGGTACCACTTCGTCTAAGGGGAAGGAGACGACGGGGTAGCAGCGCATCGCACACACATGATTCCGCATTTGAGATTTCTCGGATTGTACTCTGACATTATTACTACTTGATGATATGGTTTGAGACATGTAACTATGGTTTATGAATTCATATGATATCATTAATGTTTTTAAACAATTTTACAAGTAATATAATTAAAAACGAAAAAAAATTGTTCTCGGTTTTTGGAATGTTACAAGTGGGAATCACAACCTTGGTTTGAGGGATTTAGGCACACCTCGGCGGTTCCTGGACTCAAATTGAGGGGTTGAAGGATTTTTACAAGAAAAAAATAGTTTTCTAAAATTTAAAAATAAAAAATAAGGAGTTTTGAGAAAGAACACGGTGTGTGATACGTGCAACCGGCAGCGCTCAAATAAGTTTTCCCCAAGATACCCACACATGTTATGTTATGTTATATGATGTGGTTATGAGAACTGCATGATAGCTTATGGCTAAGAATCTAGAAAGGATACCTTACATGCCTGTTGTATGAGTTTATTAAGCTATATGCTAAGGCTGGTTAGTCAGTAGTATGGTAGCTTGATTAGGTTATGCTTGGTATTGGTTACTCAATGCACGAATGTTGCTTGCTTTGTGATTATAGGGGTTCCTGCTAGCTTTAACTAACTAGTAAGAAAATATGTAATAGTATTCGCAAGCTAGTTACGGAAAGATGGTAGGGACTCCTTGTGCAGCTGATGGCGGAGAGTAGGTCGGAGAGTGCCCTAAGACAAGCCTAAGATGAGATTAGTTTGGAAAGTAGTATTAGTAGAAGGGACTTGGTGAAATCGAAGCAATCATTAAGCAAAGTACGGATAGATGTGGAAGGTAGTATGGGCCCGTACTACTAGAAGAAGAGGATCCATACTCAAATCAAGGAGGGCTAAGATAGAACTAGGAAAATTAGGGAGTGTGTGAGACCTCTCGAGAGTATGTACGACCCTGACGTTTATGTGTTTATTTCAGTATGGCGATTACGCGACATGGAGCAGGAGGTTTAGGGTCTGGAACAGGATCAGGATCTGGATCAGGCCTGGGTGCGGGATCCGAGCAGGTTGATGATAGGTACGAGAGTTCATCACGTCTGAGATCATGAGAGGTATACTTGAGGAGACCCCGGTCATTTTCGGGTCAATTAAGGAGGGGATTATTAAGCTGATGGAGGATCGCCTCCAGACATTCAGGAGTGACATGACGTCCAACCAATCGGGTATGTGCATACTATCCTTCAAGGACTTCAGGGGGAGTGGTGCACCAGAATTTCATGGGGCGAAGGATCCCATTGCCGCCAGGAGATGGATCACAGACATTGAGTCTGCACAGTTGACGAGCTTCTGCCCGAATGGGTCGAAGGTAAGATTTGTTGCGGGTTGTTTGAGAGATAGAGGTAGTGATTGGTGGGATTTAGTTGGTGACTCATTGGGAGCCCCATCTATCGAGGCTATGACTTGGTCGGACTTCGTAACCAGGTTTAGGGATGAGTTTGCGCCAGCTGTGGAGCTTCAGCAGCTGGCCAGGGAGTTTCTTTACATGAGATAGACTACGGAGACAATGGCGGCGATCACCAGCCAAGTTCCAAGAGAGGGCTTTCTTGGTACCTCAGTATGCGGGGGATGAGGAGATGCAGAAAACCCGCTATCATGACATGTTGAGGGCTGACATCCGGAAGCATGTCAGCTACTTAGCTTGCCCGACTCTGGACTCTTTGATTGACAGGGCGAGGGAGATGGACTTGGTGCACATTCGGAAGAGGAAGGAAGAAGAGGGGCAGGTGACAGGGGTTTCTGAGAAGAAACCTAAGGGAATCAACTCTATGTTGAAGGTCCAGCAGGGTCGAATCCGTTGTGGGAAATGCGGCAGGTCACACGAGGGAGTTTGTCGTATTGGGTTGGGATCAGGCTGCTACAAGTGCAGCAAGACGGGGCACTTTGGCAGAGATTGTACAGCCCGTACCCCCACTGTTCAGACATCAGACTTGATTTGCTTTCATTGTAATTAGAGGGGCCATAAAAATGCTAACTGCCCCAAGTTGACAGTAGGAACAGTGCCAGTGGTGGCGCCGACTCTAGTGACTGCACGGGTTACGGATGCCTGGAAGGTCAAGTCAGAGATGTTGGGTTTTGTATACTACAACATCCTATCGTGCACATACAACCCTAAATACCTTGGATCTATGTTTTCACTAATAATACATGCAAAGGTGTTTCCAAGGTATTAAGCCTATAACTAGCATGCAATTTGACATAAGCAATACAAGATACTAGTTAGAGTCATATACCTTTTATGTGGCTTGAAGTCTTGATGTATTTGGTGTTCCTACAAAGGATTTGGCCTTTAAGAACTTAGTGCCCCAATTGTTGCACCTCAAATGGAATCACAACTCACCTAAAACAAAGGTGACTTTTAAGAGAAAAACTCCATGCACCAAAAACCACCTTGAACTCCAAGAAGATGTCAAGTGTATATCCGTTGCATTTTTAGGTCATGATGCATGTATTTATATGTGTGGATTCCAAGAGTCATGGGTATAACCCAAATCCATACACATGGGTTTTATGATCCATGGTTCATGTGGCCCAACTCTTTATGTATCCATACATAAACTTGGTACAACATGGATCATAAGCCCAACACATATAAATATAACTAATTACCATAATTAGTCCCCATAGATTTAATTAGTCTCTTTTGATCACTAAATTAATACCAAATTAATTCTTGATCAATATTAATTAAAACATATGATTTCATATTAATATATTATAACTTATAATATATTAACAAATCATATATAACTTATAATATATTAACAAATCATATATAACCTATAATATATAACTAATTAAAACATATGATTTCATATTAATATTATAACTTATAATATATTAACAAATCATATATAACCTTCTCTTAAGAGTCCATCCTAGCAAATTGTCTTGGTGTTATGCAACCCAAATGGACCATGCTACTCTCGGGTCGAGTACCTACCAATAATAGTTATGGGCTTAGACATATAATCCGACAAGAGGCTCCGGTGATGAGGAGCCAAGCTTTTCAGTTGACAGCCGAGGAGGCACGCGTCGCATCCAATGTGGTGACGGGTATGGTTTTTTCTCTTTAACTCTTATTATATGTCATTTTTGACATTGATGTGTTATGTTATATGTTTTGTTTAGGTTCGTTCCATGTGAAATGTTTCTTAGTTTAGGTGTTGTTTGATTAGGGTGCTACCCGATCGTTTGACTCTCTTGCGTTTAGCAAGAGGTTCCCTGAGTCTTCGGGCATGTTAGATTGCGCTCTAGAGGTCGAGATTGCGAACGACCGATCAGTGTGAGCATCAGAGGGTTTTAGGGATTGTGTTTTGATACTATTCAAGGAGTGCTAATTGGTAGACTTGGTTCCCATATCATTGCGGGCGAACAATGTTATTATAGGCATGGATTGGTTGAGCCCCAATGGGGTGGTGATCGACTACGTGCAGCAGTTGGTCCGGGTCAAGACCCCAAGTGGAGGAGAGTTGGTGATTCAGGGCGAGAGGCCACAACGTGGACCAGCATTATGTTCAGCAGCGAGAGCTAGACGCTACCTCCAGCAGGGTGCGCAGGGTATGTCGCCTATGTCTTGGATACCCAGGAGACGGTGAGTGGCGTGACGGTGGTACGAGAGTACGTGGATGTAGTTCTATAGGAGTTTCCTAGAATACCTCCGGAGAGGCAGGTAGAGTTTAGGATCGACCTAGTCCCTGGTGTGGCTCCAATAGCCAAGGCACTGTATCGGCTGGCTCCTGAGATGCAGAAGTTGTCTCCACAGCTGCACGAGCTGGTAGACAAAGGATTCATTAGACCGAGCACTTCACCCTGGGGAGCCCCGATAATATTTTTGAAAAAGAAGGATGGGTTGCATTGGATGCGTATAGATTATTGGGAGCTGAATAAGGTAACAGTGAAGAATCGTTACCCACTCCCGAGGATTGATGATCTCTTTGACCAGCTTCAGGGAGCATCTTCGTTGTCTAAGATCAACCTACGTTCGGGTTATCATAAAATGAGGGTCAGAGAGGAGGATGTGTAGAAGACTTGTAACATCCCAAAATTGAAGGCTAAAATTTTCATTTTTAAATAAGATATTACATAAAACCATCAGTACAAAACATTCATTATAATATCTCATGACAAACCAAGGTGTCAGTAATCAAAACATATTATCATAAAACCATATCAGAGTGTAATCCCAGAGATCTCATGTGAGGAAAACATAGTGTGATGCGCTGCGATCGAGCCGGTTCCTTTCCTTGAAAACAAAATACCTGAAACCAAAACTGAAAACCGTAAGCACGAAGCTTAGTGAGTTCCCCAGATACCACATACCATTCAAACCAACTGATACATACATGCCATACATAGCCAAGAGCCATAAATAACCAACATATCGATAATCAAGTAAGGTGTTATGTGCCAAACATAGTCTTGCTAAGGTGCTATGTGCCTAACATAGTCTTGCGGTTATGCCACGAGCCGTACATGGTCTTCCTGGTCAAGCTTGGGGCCACTCCCTGGGTCTTACAGACAAGTGCCAAGGGCCACCCCCTAGCCTTTCATGCAAGTATCACAAAGACAACTATACATACTACTCTATTAGGCTACTCCGCATATAGTGTTCCAGGAGCCACCTCCTGGTCTTTCATACACAATAGCATACAGTGCGCCAGGAGCCACCTCCTGGTCTTTCATACATATTGCCTAAGGCTAGCACACGGGTCTTCTTATCACACATAATAACATACGGTGTGCCAGGAGCCGCCTCCTGTTCTTTCATACATATTGCCTAGGGCTAACCCCCGGGTCTTCCTGTCATACATAGACTAAATGGGTCAGCATTGTGGCCATAGACCCATACAAATAGTGAGGAGACTCACCTCGTACGACTGAACTTTGTTGATAATCCTCTGGTTACTGTCCGACGACTCTTTGAACCGCTGCTCCACTAGCTCCCCAAGCTACTAAGATCAACATAACACTTAGTTCCAAACTTAACTCTAGAAGTAAAACTAAGTCAACTCTGGTCAAAGTCAACGCCCTGGTCAAAGTCAACCTTCCAGTTGACTCGACTCGCAGTGTCAACACATAGACTCGTCGAGTTCTTAAACTCAGAAACTCTCAAAATACTACTCAACTCGCCGATTCACCCCAAGACTCATCGAGTTCAACGATCTCTGAGTCCCATCCTGTCCAACTCACTAAGTCACCACTCAACTCACTGATTTGCGTCTTAACTAGAAAAGGTGGAGGTTCTGCGATCATACTCGCCGAGTCCTAGAACAGACTCGTCGAGGCCAAGGCAATCTTCAACAAACTCGCCGAGTTGTTCTTCCAACTCGCCGAGTCCATGCACAAGTTCATACAACTCGTCGAGTACACCCATGTGACTCGCCGAGTCTCTCCAGTTCTTAATCCATATAGTGGCTTTTCGAGCCATGCAGGGGCTCCAATCCATAGATCCACTCTTCTATAGTCTATCCCCCACATAAAGTTGCAACCTTTACGTGAAACCGAGGAGCTAAAGGCCCAAAACACTCTAGGGCTAGGGTTTAAGACAAAGGGGCTTCACCTATAACTTATTCACTTCAGCTTTAAGACATTCTGGACCATCACAACCCTAGATTAGAAGTAGCAACCTCAGATCTAAGTCCCAAACCCGAAATAGATCTCAATCTTACTAAAATAGCCCCAAAATCTCATTCAAGAATAGATCTAATTGCAGTAAAGCCAAAGCAACCGCTTATTACCTCAATGATGACCTCCCACTAAATAATAATCCAACTCTCTACAAAGCCCCTTGCTCCAAGCTTCTTGATCTTCAATATCTCTTCACAAAACTCCCTTATCTAAGCTCCAAATTGCTCCCAAGGACTCTCACTCACGATTTAGGTTTTCTAGATCTCAAAAGGGAAGTAAAGAGGCTAGGGAAGGGATGTGATGCTTTTTAAATAGGGCACAACCCCCGGGATTAGGGTTTTCCTCATCCAGACCAGACTCGCCGAGTCCACTAGCCGACTCGCCGAGTCGGTCACTTACTTTGTGCCCCGGATCCGCTCCGACTCGTCGATTTCCTCCCTGGACTCGACGAGTTGACTATTGACTTAGAGCCTTTCCTTTCTTTTCTTGGTCTTTCTGATTCTGGGTGTTACAAGACTACTTTTTAGGTGCGATATGGTCACTATGAGTTCATGGTGATGCCTTTTAGGCTCACCAATGCTCCTACAGCGTTCATGGATCTCATGAACCGTGTGTGCAGACCGATGTTGGAATGGTCTATGATAGTTTTCATTGATGACAACTTGGTTTATTCCAAGACGCGGTAGCAGCATGAGGAGCACTTGCGAGAGGTGTTGGATACTCTGAGGAGGGAGAGCTTGTATGTCAGCTTCTCTAAGTGTGAGTTTCGGTTGTACACGGTGCAGTTTCTTGGGCACCTTGTCAACCAAAATGGGATTTTGGTCGACCCGGCCAAAGTGGAGGTCGTGATGAGGTGGAAGGTTCTGAGGTCTCCTTCTGAGATTCGGAGCTTCCTAGGACTAGCAGGTTACTATAGTAGATTCATTCAGGACTTCTCCAAGATAGTCGTGACTTTGACCCCGTTGACAAGGAAAGTTGTCGTCTTTCGCGGGGGGCCTGAGCAGCAAGCTGCATTTGAGACATTGAGACAGAGATTGTGCAAGGCACCAATCTTTTCCTCAAATGGCGTGGATGATTTTGTGGTGTATTGTGATGCGTCCATCCCAGGTTTGGTGCGTTATTGATGCAGAGGGGGCATGTTATCACCTATGCGTCGAGGCAGCTGAAGCCTCATGAGGCGAACTATCCGACGCATGACATGGAGTTACGGGCAGTTGTCTTCGCCCTCAAGATTTGGCGTCATTATCTCTATGGGGTTCGCTGTACTATTTATATGTACCATAAGAGTTTGTGGTACCTCATGGACCAGCCAAATCTGAATATGAGACAGCGTCGATGGCTAGATGTGGTGAAGGATTACGATTGTGAGATCCTTTACCACCCGGGAAAGGCCAATGTCGTGGCCGATGCGCTTAGTCGCAAGGCAACCCCGATCAGGGATATTATTTTGAGGATGATAGTGGTGACTCTGCTATTGGAGCGGATCCGAGAGGCACAATATGAGGCTACAAAGGAGGAGCATTATAAGAGTGAGCGTATTGTGGGTCAGGTTTCCTCCTTCGATTATGACAATCGAGGATTGTTGACACTACACCGTAGAGTGTGGGTCCCATATCATGGAGGCGTGCACCAGGTATTGGAGGAGGTGCACAAATCTAGGTTTTCCATTCATCCTGGGGCAACGAAGATGTACAAGGATCTTCGTCATGATTATTGGTGGCCCTGCATGAAGAGGGACGTAGCCTGGTTTGTTGAGAGATGCCTGACCTTTAGAAAGGTCAAGGCGGAGCACCAGAGGCCTCACAGCTAGACCCAGTCGTTGGATATCCCACTGTGGAAATGGGAAGATATCACTATGGATTTCATCATGAAGCTTCCCAGGACCGGATGGGGAGTGGATTCGATTTGGGTCATCGTGGATCGATTGACCAAGAGCACCCATTTCATTCTGATTCAGGAGATAATTTCGATCGAAAAGTTGGCCGACATCTATATTAGAGAGGTAGTGGCTTGGCACAGGGTACCAGTTTCGGTGATTTCTGACAGAGATGTGCGGTTCACTTCCAGATGTTGGAAAAAGTTTCACGACGAGCTGCGTACTCGTTTGCACTTTAGCACCGGTTTTCACCCGCGGATGGATGGTCATAGTGTGTGAACCTATGTTTTGGGCATGTGTTTTAGACTTTGGAGGTAGTTGGGATACCTACCTTTCTTTGTCAGAGTTTTTCTATAATAACAGTTATCACGCAAGTATCGACCGTCCTCCCTACGAGATGTTGTATGGGAGGAAGTGCGGACCCCGATATGTTGGGGTGAGGTTGGGCAGAGGGTTATGGGGAGCACCAAAGTGGTGCTCAAGACTACAGAGAGGATCCACCAGGTTCGGAGCAGGCTCCAGACTGCTCAGAGTCGACAAAAAGTTATGTCGACAAGCGACGTTCGGACCTGGAGTTCCAGGTCGGATACATGGTGCTCCTGAAGGTGTAGCCTTGGAAAGGCGTCATTCGGTTCAGGAAGCGGGGTAAGATGAGCCCCAGGTACATTAGACCTTTCAGGGTTGGAGCCCGGGTGGGCAAGGTGGCATATAGGCTAGACTTGCCAACCAAACTCAGTCAGATTCACAGTACTTTTCATGTCTCTCAGTTACGGAAGTGTCTGGTGGACGAGTCAAGAGTGGTGCCTTTAGAGGATATTCAGGTGGATGACAGTCTGAACTACATTGAGCGGCCATTGGCGATCCTCGACAGGAAGTCGAAGGATCTGAGGAACAAGAGGGTGGAGCTAGTGAAGGTGCAATGGCAGCACTGCAAGGGCTCGGAAAGGACTTGGGAGCCGGAGGACGAGAAGAGGGAACACTACCTCGAGCTTTTTCCGGATTCTACAGCAGACTTCGAGGACGAATTCTAAAATAAATGGGGGAGATTTGTAACACCCAATTCCTGGAACGTATTTTAATTAAAGTTAACTCATGTTTTGCTTTGGGACTCGGCGAGTTGGAGGCCCAACTCGTCGAGTAGACTCAACTTTAGATCGTTAAAATAAGTGACCTACTCGATGAGTCGGGAGACCGACTCGACGAGTAGGACTGCCTGGATGAAACCCTAATATTTGGGGTTTAAACCCTATTTAAACAACTTATAATGCTCCAACCCAGCCTCCATTGTTCCTCCCAACCCAAAGAAATCCCTAACTCGAACCCTAAGCCACCTTTGAGTGTTCTTGAGCTTTTTGGTGATTTTTGTGTGCAATTGAAGTTGGAAGAGAAGAAGGAAGCTTGGGAGTTCAAGTAGAAGCTAGTAGATCTAGAGGTTTTGCTTCATTCTCAGTTTATTCAAGGTAAAAAGCTTGAACCTTGACCAAATATCTCTTAGATCTTGTTTTGGGGCTATTTTCTATCCTTTTCGTGAGATGGTGAAGTTATAATCGGATTTTGTGAGTGTGTTTGGAGTTACACTTCTGATATGGAACCATTGAGGGTTCCTATGGCATAAAGGTGCCAACTTTATGGCCATGGGAGACCCATGCTTCTTATATACCTCTTTTTATGGCTTTTTGAGCTAAAAACCCCATGCATGGACATCAAGAATAGAACTTTACGTATAAAATGGACCCTAGGAGGTCAGATCTATGGTTTTGATGCATTAAGACCTAATATAATCGACTGAATAGTTTTGGACAAAGAGGGACTCGGCGAGTCGTTTGGGTGACTCAGGGAGTCAGGTCGCATTTTCCCCCAAATGTCTTCTGGAAATGGTCTTTGGTTGAGTGAAAGGAACACTCATCCTATTAGGGGTTTGTTATGGACTTGAAGATCAAAGGACTCGGCAAGTTCAAGGAGGAACTCGACAAGTTCAAGGCAATGTCCCAACCACATGAAGACGGACTCGACGAGTTCAGGGGGGACTCGACGAGTCATAGGATGAACTCATCCATGTGGATGAAGATGAAATCGAGGAGTTCAAGGATAAACTCGGCGAGTCGATTGAAGAAGGTTTGATGTGTAGTTGAAGGAAAACTCGTCGAGCTCTTGCTAGACTCGACGAGTAGGGACGGGGTTGTAGCTTTTGTGGACATGGGGACTCGGCGAGTTGGCGAACCAACTCGGCGAGTCGAGTCAACCAGATGTTGACTTTGACCAAAGTTGACTTTAACCAAAGTTGACTTTAACCAAGGTTTTTACCTTGACTTTGACTTGGACTTGAGTGAACCTTGTAAGCGTTTTGAGTATGAACTGATAACTTAGAAAATGTTGTCGTGTAGGGATTGAGGAGTCGAGGTGAGTCGATTTTCACACCGAGGACAATGCAGACGCTACACGACATCGAGGCGAGTTACCTTCCAGTATAAATGGGTCTAAGGCGCCAAGGCCGGCCCGTTAGCAGTGGTGCATAGTAAAGATGATTGTCTTTGTGATAATCGTTTGGCCTGTTGATTCTGGTATTATGTGCTAGGATGTTATGATATATGTGTAGCATTGATAGGCGTGGGATAGTCCATGTTTCCAGGTTGAAAGGTACTGAAGGGGTGGATAGTACCCATGCATGCCTAGCTGTATTATTATGTTACATTATTATGCGATAGCGGTAGGGGGTGAAATAGTCCCCGTTTACCGGTTAAAAGATATCCAGGGGAGGTTAGCTCCCGGTTACCGGTTAAGAGATACCGAAGGAGATGATAGCTCTTGGTTACCGGTTGAAAGATACCGAAGGGGATGATAGTTCTCGGGTACCGGTTGAAAGATACCGACAAATATGCACTATTATGTGGTATGTAGTCTGATGGGGGAGGGGGCTCACTAAGCTTTGTGCTTATAGTTTTTAGTTTTGGTTTCAGGTACCTCTTTGTCTAAAGGGATGGAGTTGACGAGGTAGCAGCGCATCGCACACACATGATTCCGCATTTGAGATTTCTGGGATTGTACTATGATATTATTACTATTTGACGATATGGTTTTGAGACATGTACCTATGGTTTATGAATTCATATGATATTAGTAATGTTTTTCTTAAAAAAATTTACAAGTAATATAATTAAAAACGGAAAAAAAAAATTGGTCTCGATTTTTGGGATGTTACACTATATATATATATATATATATATATATATATATATATATATATATATATATATATATATATATATATATATATGAGTTAACAAACTATGACAACACAACGATGTGTCCAATCTATATATCTATTATAAGAAATACCAATCTTAATGCAACATATTCATTTCAAACCTTACTACTACTCAGAAGTTTTTTTAACCAATAACTAATTAGTCACAACCCAAAAGGTTTGTAACTTATGAGTAATTATATGATTATTTATGAGTAATTATATGATTATTTATGTGTACTTATGATTTAAACTTTCAAATAATTAACGAATACAAATGAAGAGATTTTTTTAATGATAAACGAGAATATAAAATTTAATAACAGTCAAAACTCTATATTATGGTTCATGTATTCACATTGAATGAGAAATCAAAATATATAAATTTATAAAAGTGGAATATACAAATTTTGTTTATATTGTTTGAAGATAATATAAACCAAAATTTTTGGTTATGTTGCTTTAGTCTAGTGCATAGAATACCTCATACTATATTTTTCCTACACCAAAGATTTACTTAAAAAACATCAAAATAATATGATTTTAACATTATATATATATATATATATATATATGTGTGTGTGTGTGTGTTTGTTTGTGTTTATGTTTTTTTGTAATACTTCATATGTATTATTAAATGTATTGTTGATGTTGGTTATATTATTGTTGGGTCAAAAATATGGATTACACTTTGCTTTTCTAAGCATTTATTGTTTTCGGTCTTGGACCGAAAACTATCTTGGGCTTAATTGTAGCTTGGACCGAATCACATGTGATTTTGGTCTGGGTATTGGGTTTGGGCTTTGGGTTTTATCCATACCTATATATAGATGTAAGGGTAAGGAGTGTAAAATGGGTGACCATATTGTAAAAAGGGAAGCCATTAGTGGAGGAGGGAGTTCTAGAGAGAAAAAGTAAGAGAGAACTTGTGTGTGTGTGTGTGTGAATCTTATGTGTATTGGAACAACATTCATATCGTTTATACATTGAAGATTCATCTAGTTCTTCTTCTTCTTCTTCTTCTCCATTTTATCTTGCATCAGCCAATTGATTGGGATTCTGCACCATTAAGTGGATAGGATTAATACGTCAAGCGAATTTGGGGACTTACAGTTGGTATCAGAGCTTGGATTGTATCAATCATGTTGGCAAGATCTTGAGCGTTTTTTGGATTTTTTTTTCTTGAAGGATTTTGAGTTTTTGATAAGTTTTATACAAAATATTAGGGGTTTGTTCTTTGAGTTCTTCATAAAAATGAGTTTTTGATCGAGTTTTGGAGCAAAAATGTGAAAAAATCGCGTTTTTTGGTAATAATCAGTGAAATCCAGCAGCCATTTTCGCACTCAGAGTAAGCTTTTCCGAGGAGTTTTCGGTCTGAAGATCGTTTATGGCCGAAAGCGATTCTCGATGGAGTGTGACCGAAGCATTTTCGGTCGAGCATCGGGAGACCGAAATCAGTATTCGGGAGTGAGAGTTTTTGGTGCGAGATCTCGCACGGTCAGCAGGAGTTTGCGGTCAGCAGTCCATTGTCGGTCAGCGGTTCGTTCTCGGTCAACAACGAGTCCTCCCGGTCCAAGTTTCGGATTTTTGACTTTTTTTGGCCCAAAAATCATGTTTTTGAATTTTGAAGTTTTGTTTTCAATCCAAAGCTTTGACTTTTGATTTTTGACTTCCTAGTTTGACTTTTGACCTTCAAAATTGACTTTGACTTTCAAGTTTGACCTTTGAGTTAGACTTTGACTTTCTCGTTTAACCTTTCAAGTTTTTACGTTTAGCTTTTTGGTTTGTCTTTTAAGTTTGATTTTTTTAAATTTGAGTTTTAAGGTTAATAGTCAAAGGGCATTTTTGGTAAACAATTAGTTCTTCAATCACCAAGGGTAATGAAACTTCATGTTCTCAATCTTGTGAAGGAAAAATCAAACTTTATCGTGTCAACATGAAATACTAAAAAGGGAAACTGAGGACCTTAAATATGAAAGATATACACTTAGGAAGGCCCAAAAACCCTTAAAAGAACAACTAGAAGCCAAAACCAAGGACTTCAAAAAATTTCAAGAAGAATATAACAATAAATGTGAAAATTATAACTATGCTAAAAAGCAAATCGCCAAATTAACTGCCGAGCTTGACACTTTGAAAAATAAGTTTGAAAGTGCTGAATTTAACTTTAGAAAATTTAACGTGTCAAGTGAGGTAGTTGCATCCATGATTGAAAAACAATGAAAATTTAAAGATAATCAAACCAAGGTTCTAGGGTACCACAGTGTTCCACCTCCTTTTAATGACAACTATACCCTGTCCCTTGCAACCAATGAGGAAGAGATACCTGCTCAGTATGGCCAACCCTCTGTATCAACTTCAGTTAAGACTGAACAATCAAGCCAAACTGGGTGTGTTGAGATGAATGATTCTAATGTTTCTACTTCCTATGCAAGTAAAGTAGTGGAAGATGAGAACAAGGAGAACATAATTATTTTTAGTTATGTTGATTTTGTTGATTGTCAAACCAATGTCTCCTTGAAATCTGAATCTATTACTTCTAACTCAGTCACTTCTAATCAACCTGCGGTTGGTATATACAGGCCAGAAAAACAAGTGAAACAGAGTGCTTGTTGTAAATGTGCTTGTGGGAACGATCAGAAACAAGGCAAATGCATACTTCTAGGGACAGACAGAAACGATTTCCACGTGAAGAAACAAACTTGTTTCCACTGTGGAACACCTGGACACATTGCCAGAAATTGTCCAAATCGCGCATATGTTCCATACTATGCACAAGGATGGCAGAACACGCTAGGAGGGAGATTTTCCAAAAGAAATCCTTCAAGGTCACAATCACGAAATGGTGACTGGAGCGCGACAACCGCCAAAAATAAAACTCCGAAGGACAAGAAGGAAAAGTCAGCCAAGAAGCCAAGCTTAAGAGATGCTCCAATGAAACCAAGACCGGTTAGGTCAAAGCCATCTCGGCCGTCAGTGTCAAGTTCCAAAGCAAGCGATAAGGCACCCAATCGATCGAATAAGAAATGGGTAAAACCCAACTACAGATAGGTACCAAAGGTTCATACTCCCAAGTCATCTAACGATTCTAACATTTCTTCATCTTCTGTTTGTGATAAACAGGATATGTCATGGGAGAGAGTACCTTGTGTAGACGAAAAAGGTCAACCCAGTTTCAAAATGGATTGGGTTCCAAAGACCAGTTGGTCTCGCACTCTGTGTCAGAGCAGTTATGGAGGCATATCATCAAACTTCGGTATGTTAATAATGGTTATTCCTGGTACATGATAGGGGGCATCTCTCAACTGTTCAACACTCAAAACTTTAAGTGAGGGTATGTGTCCTTTTTTGGAAAGGAAGAAAGGAGAGGGTCACAAATGGGAATTGTGCTTAACGATTTGAATTTCTTTTGTATCTATTCCGAGATTGAAATATGTGTGTTGTTCTCAGATCATCTGGATGCAACTTCAATTGGTGACTTACAGATTGCGTTTTCTTCTCGATACTCCTGAGTTTAGTTAAAATGAATTGTTTCAAAGAAAAATTTCTTTTAGTTTTGCGCATTTATTTTATTTTATTTCTTCACTATGCTCAAATTAAGGGGGGGAAATCAAAACACAAAAAAAAAATTAAGAAAAATAAAAAAAAATTAAGAAAAATATATATGTCTTCTTTAGTAAGTATTTTTGGGAAGTGATATGAAGTATAGTGCTAAAAGGAAATTTATGAGATCTATGTAATGCACTGAAGCCAAATAGTTTAGAATCTATGTTTAATGTGTTGGTAGGCATAAAGGATTCAAAAGGACTAGACACAACTGACAATGAAAGGACTTGACAATGAATCTGGACTTAGATAGTTTTATTTGGACTGACCATACGACACTTGGATAGATTGAGCAATGAGATAAATAGGGAGTCTACAAGATACAGTAAACTTAATTATCTATAATTGTGGCTCAACATTTACTTGATGTATGGACTTATGTCCTTAATTCTGGTACTAACAGAGCGACTGGGGGTTCTGATAAAGTAGGTCTGCATGAAATTATTTTCTTGCTTTCTATCTGTCAGTCATATGTTGCTTCCTCTGCATGATTGGAAGAGATACGACCTGGAATACAAAATATATAACTCTATCTATATGCATCTTCTTATCTATGCGATTCTTTCTATCTGTTAGCCATATGTTGTCCCTTTTTCGTGATCGAAAG
Organism: Lactuca serriola; assembly: GCF_051521515.1. Classification (NCBI taxonomy): domain Eukaryota; kingdom Viridiplantae; phylum Streptophyta; class Magnoliopsida; order Asterales; family Asteraceae; genus Lactuca; species Lactuca serriola. Next base: position 29,960,440 of record NC_136409.1, read on the forward strand.
ATCCGAACTGGGACACAACATATGTACCATTCTATTTCTCTATCCCTCTATCTATGTCAGTCATATGTTGTTCCCTATGCGTAATTGGAAGACATCCGACCTGAGATACAACATATGCATCTCTATATCTGACTTCTTTTTTAATGATTGTCTACTCAACTAAAGTAAGGAGTTATTTTGAAGTTCTTGATTATCGGGGTATATCGAGAAGTGGGGAACATGTTCTACTACATCTAAAATTGAACCATTTAAAAGGTTGTATGTAGATCTCGCTGCTGAATTTAAGTAGACTACAATATCGTTGGTCGTCGTAAGCTAAATGGTGTATTTAGGAATATAGGAGCCGAGTCTTGTCACTTAAAATCCGTCAACCTTGTTAATATCGTTCGTGCTTAAGTAGACCACAATACCGGTGATTGACTAGATCTAAACATGCAGGTGTGTGCTGATAAACAATATTGAATTGTCTGACAACTTTGATACCAAATCAGTCTTAAATTTAGTTATTATTTTTGTTTTTGGTTCATAGTTTTCCTCTATGCACAAATTTAGGGGGAAAATTAAAAAAAATCAAACAAAATCATAAAATTTAACAATACAAAAATATTGTTTTCTGTTTTTATTTCTTGTTCAGAAAAAATGAAAAATCCAAAAATATTATTTTTGAGTATTTTACTTTCTATTTCTTAGTTATCTTTATTGTGTGCTAAGTTTGTTTTTAGTTTTGTTTTTATCTCAAAGTGTTCTTTGTCTTGAAAAGCAAATTCAAAGGAGGAAGAGACTGAAGGAGGCTGTACTTTCACATAGATACTGCAAGAAGTCTCCATCTGAGCCAAGGTTGGGTTCTTGAACAACTGCGGTGAGATGGGTTTTTATAACTCTGTGATCCAGAGGGATTTTTTAGTCGATGGTTACTTGTCAAGGCGTAACAATGATCATTGAAGAATGTTCATTCGAAGGAACAAGAAATGAAAATTATTTTTCGACATACAATCTTTCAACCCCAGAAGCAAGGTGAAGCTGTACTTGAAGATTATGTGACAAATTGCATTAAAGCCTCCTCAATCAATTTGATTTTATCTATATATATGCTGAAGTGATCCAGAAGATTCATTCTCTATTATTCTCTCTGAAGATTCTCAAGCTGAAAGTATTGATTTTCAAGAATCCTTACAATAAGCCTCCACACCCAACGTGCGTTCAAAGTCAATTTTGAAGAAAAGCCCATCCGTTCAAGATGAAGTCATTCACATAGAAGATTCATATGTTCATCTTGAAGTTGTGATGAAATCAAAGATTAAAAGTTGAAGCCAAGCACAAAGCGAAGATTGAAATGAAAATCAAGCTACAAACCTAGGGGAGTTTGTTAGGTCAAAAGAAAAGAAAGCTATAATCCAAGGGGGGAGATTGTTGGGTCAAAAATATTGTTTATACTTTACTTTTCAAAGCATTTATTGTTTTCGGTCTTGGGCTGAAAACTATCTTGGGTTTAATTGTAGCTTGGACCGAAATCACATGTGATTTCGGTCTGGGTATTGGGTTTGGTCTTTGGGTTCTATCTAGAGGTAGCAAATCGTGTTATCATTTCGTGTTTCTCTCTGACACGACACGACTAGGTTTTATGTAACTCGAACACGATACGACACGATGTTGTGTTTTTTTAACTAACATGAAAACAAATGAATTAAAAAATGACATACACGATACGACACGAAAAATATATCATATAGTAAAAACTAGTTTATTTAATGAATACTTTATCAAATATAACACGACAAACACGAAAAACACGATAAAAACCAGCAAAATCGTGTCAATTTCGTGTCGAATATTGAACACAAACATGACACGACACAACATCGTGTTTTTTACCGTTAACATGAACACGACACGAACACGAATTCAAATTTCAGTTTCGTCCCAATTTCGTTTCGTGTCGTGCATTTTTGTCGTTTCATGTCATAAATTGCCACCCCTAGCTTTATCCATACCTATATATAGATGTAAGGGTGAGGAGTGTAAAAAGGGTGGCCATATTGCAAAAAGGGAAGCCATTATTGGAGGATGGAGTTCTAGAGAGAGAAAGTAAGAGAGAACTTGTGTGTGTGTGTGAATCTTATGTGTATTGGAACATCATTCGTATCATTAATACATTGAAGATTGATCTAGTTCTTCTTCTTATTCTTCTTCTTCTTCTTCTTCTTCTTCTCCATTCTATCTTGCATCATCCACTTGATTGGGATTCCGCACAATCAAGTGGATCGGATTGATACGTCAAACGAATTTGGGGACTTACAATTATCATGTTTAATATGGTATTATGTTTTTTCTAATCGAGTTTTGTGATAATAATAATATTATTATTATTAGATGTATGATTTCAGTGAGCAAATTCTAATTAGTTTCTTATTAAAATTTTATCCAACAAATATAAATTCATAAATAATATATAACTAGTGGGTGAGCCCGTGGTGAACCACGGGTCACCCTCCTGCTGTTTTTGCATGTTTATTGAATCCGGTATTATTGAAATGTGTCTTGTTTTATTCACAAAGAATGATGATGAGAAAAAAAATGAAAAAATGAAGCCCAAAACAGAAGTACAAATAGTTAGATGGAAAAAGGACAAAAAGAATGTCAAAATGGTCAAAGGGACTAATAATGAGAAATTTTAAAACATGTGTGATAAATTTGTAATGAAAAATAAGTAGTAAGACAAAAAAAGGGACAAAAGGAAGGAAAAAATGGTAAAGTGACTTAAAGTGACAAATATTAAAAGATATGTGGTTAATCTCTAATTACAAAAGCCTAGGGACCAGAATTGTCAAACTATACAAAGTATTGTGGCAAAATCTTGAAACATCCAAAATGCACTATTCCTAGTAACCATGGCTATTAATATATTTTAGTGTTTATTTGTTTTTTATGAGAATATCAAAGATGGGGGACTAAAAGCACCAACTCCACAAAGTAATATGACAAAAACTTGAGGGCTCACATTTGGTAAATGCATGGGACCAAGTTGCAAACTTCCGAAACCTTTGTGGCTAATCTTTAAAATATATAGAATGCTAGGGACCAAAAGTGGCAAACATAAAATACAAGGGACCAAAAGTGAATATATATATATATATATATATATATATATATAAATACAAGGGACCAAAAGTGACAAATTCTTAAAACTTTTGTGGCTAAGTTGCGGATCCTCAAAAATGCACTATTCCTAAGGGATCGTTTGATTTCCTGTCTAACTGGATCCAAAGCTAGGACCCGGTACTCAGTACAAAATAGTTTGTTTGTTTTCCCTTCTCCACCCTTGGACTCGGTCCAAATAAACGACCTAGTCCCCAATTTTGTGTTGATTCGGTCCGCCAGAAAAAGATAGCTGACTGGAAAATGGATGCAGTGTACCTTTATGTTCTCCATCTCTGCCATGCATGCTTCTTCTTCCTACTTCAGTTGCCAAACGCCAACACCATTCGATGAGACCCTCACCTAACGGCTTCCTCCTCCAGCAGGCCCTTTCTCCTCCAACGTTGCCTTCCTCTGGTTCCACCCTCCTCTAGCGCCTTATTCCCCTCTCGATCTCCAAACCGTTAAGTTCTTTTCTCCCATTGTGAATTCGTTTTTCTCCTTTGTTAAATTGAAATTGAATTCATTTTTCTCCTCTGTGAAATTGAAACCGATTCTTTGTGAAATTGAAATTGACATCTCCATCCAAATCACAACCTCTAGAGTTTATGTACATGAAATTGATTCATGTTGAAATCATTTTCTCCTCCGTGAAATTGCTCGATTGTAATTTGTTTACTTAAAGATTGGATTCTATTAATTTTCTTGCCCTATTTTTTGTTTATAGATGTAGATTTATGATCGTTTGATTATAAACTAGAAAAGAGGCTAATTTCATGATTTACATATCATCTTGATGGCATATACCGCTGATTTAAGGTGGCAATTCATTCTTCAAAAGAGAGATTTCAGGTATGGAACAAGGATATTATAATCGAAACCCAACTACAAAAGCATTGTTGAAGCTTGAAGCTTGTCGGATCTACTGATGCTAATCAAATATGCTATGATTCATCATCCTAAAGGCCATACAATTCCAAGATTTAGTAAACCTTTTGTAGAGTCCGTTTGTGTTGCGTCTTGGGCCTTAAGTTTTGTATCCGGATTGGGCCTGTCCATCCGTGTTTATCTAAATTAGATCTGTGGTTTTCTAGATTAGCTAATAGGGTTTTACTATAAATATGCATGCATCTATGCATGATAGGTTTTTGATTTTTACGTTTAATATTGTAACCATAAACACCTCTACAGTCGAAGTTCTTTATCGAGCTCTTCTGAGGTGTTAAAGCATTAATCATTCGACATATTCAACTCTATTCTTGTGTTCCTTATTACGTTCTTATCTGTTAACTTGCATAGAATCATACGATCCTAATAGAACGTTGTTTTAACAATTGGTATCAGAGTAGGAGATTGTGTAATCAATACACATTCCTTCTGTATTCAACATACTTTAGGGTTTCCGCTTTTATCGTATAAATAGAAGTCGTCTTCTTCATATCGACGGTAACTTTGTTTCTTATAAAACCCTAATCTCAAGTTTACAGGTTTGATTCTAGAAGCTCACCATGTCTCACGAAGATTCGCAAACAAACCCCATCAACATCTCAAACAGCATTGGATCAACAACCAGAATACCCATACTCTACACTCAAGACTATGAAGTATGGGCACATCACTTTGAAGACTACGTAGTTGGCTCTGAAGAAAATGGCTATCTCATCTGGGAAGCTATCACGCTTGGGCCATTTTTTCACTCAGGAATGAACACTACTGTCAAGTCCCAAAAGGAGTACGACAAGTTGGTGGTGGACGTAGACAAGATGTCGCAGGACGAGAAAGACAAATTACTTTGTAATGTAAAGGCTATGAGGATGATCAGATTCGCCTTGCAATCTGACACCTTTAGGTTGGTTGGTACATGCACAACAACCAAAGAAATCTGGGATAGATTGAAAGAGCTCTATTCGAACGATGAAGATTTGGAACAGTCCATACAAACCTTGCTGCTATCTGAATTTGGAGTTTTCGAACAGAAACCAGAAGAAAAACTCATACAGACTTTCGATCGGTTCAATCATCTCCTGAGTAAGATGATCAAGCATGGAATAGAGAGGAAATTGATCTAGCAGAAAGTAACTTTTATGAATGGGCTGAGACCAGAATGGATAGCTGTTGTATCAACTGTGAAAGAATATGAACAGTTCAAATCCTACTCTCTAGCGAAATTGGTAGGAATACTCAAGTCCCATGAAAGCGTGGTAACCAAAGAAGCGAAAGTAGTTTCTGGTATGGGATCTATGGCTCTTGTCTCAAAAGGAAAAAGTATCCCAAAAGATGAAGAAGAGACTAATATGTCTGAGTGTGATCTGACCAGTGAGGAATATGCTTCGATGATTTCCAATCTGAAGAAGTTTGCAAGAAGAAACTTTCCTGTCAACAAGAACCGAAACTGGCAGGGCAGTTACAGCTCTGAGAAGGTTAAAGATGAAGCGAAGAACTCCTCTCAAAAGGATGATGAAAAGAAGGAGAGCAAGGTTGCAGGAGACTCTGGATACGACTGCAATTACTGTCACGGCAAGAACCATTTGCCAAAGATTGTATGTTAAGGAAAATGGCTGAGAAGATAGAGGGTGAAGATGATGAGGCGTACTATATGTGCAAGTTAGAAGAAATCAAGAAGAAGAAGGCGACCAACAACTCAATGAATGCCTTGATTGTACAGGTGAATGTTGGGGAAGATGAGTTCGGTGGCGTAGAAGTGTGGTCAACCGAATCTGAAGATGAAGAGGTTAGAAGGCCCACTCATGGAAATGCTTATGTGACAAAGGAAGAAGGTTCGTCTGGAAAGTGTTTAATTGTCACTGTTGGCCCATCAACCGAAAGTGCAGATAAGGAACCGAAGCTGACCGAGAACATGTGTTTTGCAGCCAAGCCAGTGAGTGAGAAGACCAACGACTGCGATCGGCTGATCAAAAAGGTACAATCTATTCTTGAATCTCTTAAAATTCCAAAAACAAATTATGAAGAAGAATTAACTGAATTAAACTTTAAATTTTCAAACCTATGTAGTAGCCTCATGCAAACTCGCTTAGTGAATTCTAACCTAACTGACCAACTCAGCAGGGTGTCTTCAAAAAGTGAGGAAAGAAGAATGTGGATTGAGATGAAGGAAGCGGAGTTAGTTAGAGCTAGGGACGAAAGTACTTATTTGCAAAGAGACAATTTAAAGTTTTTGAAACAAAGAATTGTTTTCTGTTTAATTGCTAAGCGTTTATACACTAATATAGCTCAATTGCATTTAAGTTGTGAGATAGAAAAGAAAATTCATAAGATGATTTTTCCATTTCTCGAATTTAAGGAAGACGAGGTAATAGCAGAATGTGAATCAGAAGTATCATCCGAAGAAACTTCCATGTCATACAAAATTGGTCTGGACAAAATAGAAACCTTCATTGATTCTAAGGAACACATATGTATGTTAAAAGACATTTTAGATGAAAATGATAAGTTGAAAATTAAGTCGGACACAATTCACTCATTTGACCAATTTAATGCCAAACTAGCTTTTGAAAATAAAATAAACTTATAAAATACGTTTGAATTTGATGAAGAAAGTGAAATGAGTGAGATAATTGTCGATGACGTAGTTGATTGCTCTGAGTTTATGAAGAGCAAAACTGAGAATGAGAAACCATTAATCTCATAAAATTCGGTGGAATTCGCTCGTCTAGCAAAGGATAAGGAAAAGAAACTCAAAGAAAAAGTTGTGGTTTTTCAAAAGGTTCAAATTGTGTCGAATCAGGTATATGCAACTAAAGGAGTTACTCCCAGACAAACAGCAGAACTAAGAGTTTTGGTGGAAAAAGACAATGCAGAAGGGTGCGGAGATTTCTTCTGGTCTGCTCCCATAGATAATGCAGACGAAACAGTAGGCATATCTGAGCAGACCTCTTGGAGAGTTAAAGGAAGATACGTAGTTGAACCCTTAAATAAACCCTCAAGTTCTGACAAACCAAGCACGAGTGGAACCAAAGATATTCCTATACAACTGAAAGAAGAACCGAAAGCTCAAGTCAAAACAACCGAAACTCAAAAAGACAAGCAAAAGGCAAGCTTCAACGTGCACAAATCACAGAAGGAACTAGCTGAGCAAAAACGCCTAAGAAATCAAAGATATGCAAAGAATCTAAATGAGCGAAAGAGTTACCGGAATTCACAAAATTTCAACTATGTTCCTCCCAAGAAAATCTTAAAGGACAAAGGAAAGGAAATAGTAAAAGAAAATGTTAGCCCAAGTTCTTACTATTCCAAGTCTAAGAACTGAAAGTCATGTTTCGGTCCGCAGACTGGTTTCGGTTCTACGTCAAGTTTCGGTCCTTCTACTAGTTCTAAGTCAAGTTTCGGTCCTCCTACTAGTTCTAAGTCAAGTTTAGGTCCTCCTACTAGTTCTAAACCTAGTTTCGGTCCTCAGTCAAATTTCTGTTACAACAAACCTCAAAGCAAAGCAAACTTCAAAACAAATATCAAGGGAAAAGGACAGCTAACTTCAGATACTAGGAACCATAATAAGCAATCATCAGATAATCCTAGGTGCCACATGCCATCAAACAAACTAACCAACGAATTCAAATTTAAACAAGATAAAACCAAAATTAAGGTATATACAATTAAAAGAAAATATCAAACCACTCTTATTAAACGAACTTATTTGGTTGATATTTCTGCTGTAATTCCTTTTTCTGTGAAAAACTCACTAGGACCCAAGAAACTTTGGGTTCCTAAATCTTCTTAAATTTGCAGGTAATTAGTGACGAGCAATTCGATGATGAATGGTACAAAGATAGTGGTTGCTCGCGTCACATGACAGGAAGGAAGGAAGAGCTGAGGGAGTTTCGGTCCCTGAAAGATGGTGGGTGTGTAAAGTAAGGAAACAATTCCTATGGAATAATCAAGGGATATGGCATGATAACCAATGGAGACTTCTCGATTAGGAAAGTGGCATATGTAGAAGGATCGCAACACAGCCTCATCAGCGTGTCCCAATTAGTTGTGGGCACAGGTTTGAAGGTATCATTTGATGATGAGGGGTCTGAGATAATTGAAAAACAATCCAAGAAGGTTCTGCTGAAATCTGAACGTAAGGGAGAAATGTACCCTCTGAATCTAAACCCAAGTCGAGGTACACCAGCTATTTGTCTGTTGTCAAAGGCGAATACCGATGAATGCAGGTTATGGCATCGACGCCTATCGCATCTAAACTTCAAAGACATCAACAAATTGGTGCTTGGTGACCACGTTCGAGGCCTCCATCTTCTCAAGTTCGATAAGGAGCATCTATGTGCTGCATGTGAGATGGGCAAACAGAGCAGAAAGAGCCACCCTACACGCATAAATACGAAGATAGTTAAAGCACTTGAACTATTGCACATTGACTTGTGTGGACCTTCAGCTATCGAGAGTATCAGTGGTAGTAAGTACATTCTTGTCATTGTAGATATTTTTCACGCTTCACCTTGGTTTTCTTTCTTAAGCAGAAATCAGATGCAACTCCTAAGTTGAAGACATTTATCAAACAAGTGGAAGTACAACTGGGGAAGACGGTGAGGAACATCAGAAGTGACAATGGTTTGGAATTCAAGAACAAGGACTTTGAGGACTTTTTAACTGATAAGGGGATAACTCACAAATTTTCGGCCCCTTATACACCACAACAGAATGGGATTGTTGAAAGAAGAAATTGTTCTCTATGTGAAGCGGCCAGAACGATGCTTAGTTTCGCCTCACTTCCATTATACTTCTGGGCTGATGCAATTGCCACTGCTTGCTACACTCAGAATCGGTCCTTGTTCAACAAAATATTCTCAATTACTCCATATGAGATCTTAAATAATAGGAAGCCCAATGTCAATATTTTCCACATATTCGGTTCAAGGTGCTTTATTTTCAACTCTAAAGAGAACCGAAATAAGTTTGACGTCAAAGCCGATGAGGAATATTTCTGGGTTATTCTCTGTCATCAAAAGCATACAGAGTGTTGAATAAACGCTCCAAAAGAATTGAAGAGAGTTATTATGTCACCTTTGATGACAATTATATGAAGAAGGTTCGGAGGACTGAAGGTGACCTAGGTGACATATTCCTAGAATCTGGACAAGTCTCGGTTCCAATATCCAACTTGTTCGAAGAATACATTCGGCTATTTGATGAACCAGAGAAAGTGATTCATTCAGAGGCGAAAGCAGCAGATAACAAAATCGATAATCTCAAAAAGGTCATAGACGAAGCTGCTAAAGAGATGGAAAGTGAACCTAAAGGTGCTACGTCATCCACTGGCTCTGCAAACAAAGATTCAAAGTTCAAGGGGGAAAGCTCCACAGCACCAAAGACAACCGAAGTCTCTGTTGAGGGGGAGAATCCTATTCCCTCCCCAACACATAAAGGTCTAGATCAAGGGGAATGTAGTGATCCAAAACCAACAAGTAGTAGTTCAATCGAGGGGGAGAAACCAACTTCCACAAGAACTGCAGACCCTGATGCTGACAGATATTACACTTTGCCAGTCGATAGGGAGAAAGAGAAAGAGAATGCAACTAACGAAGGCGAGGATGATCAATCAGAATTTGAAGAAGAGGTGGAAGCTGAAATGAATCCAGAATATGATCCAAACTATCATCCGTTAGTAAAATGGACAAAGGTCCATCCCAAGGCACAGATCATTGGTGAATCTTCTAAAAAAGTTCTTACTCGTTCTCAACTGAAAGCGAAACAAACTAAATTATTCTCTAAAGTTGAATTTTGTATGTTTAACTCGTTTATTTCCAAAATTGAGCCGAAAACTGTAAAAGCTGCACTTGATCATTCTGATTGGGTTCAGGCAATGCAGGATGAGCTCCATGAGTTCGAACGCAACCGAGTTTGGAGGTTGATTCCTACACCGAAAGATGCTTCTGTAGTTGGATTGAAATGGGTATTTAGAAACAAATTGGATAAAGAAGGAAACATCATTCGTAACAAGGCTCGGTTGGTGGTGAAAGGATACTGCCAAGAGGAAGGGATAGATTATGAGGAAACCTTCGCTCCAGTAGCTAGGTTGGAATCAGTTTGAATCTTCTTGGCATATGCTGCTCATAAAAACTTTGAAGTTTTCCAAATGGATGTCAAATGCGCTTTCTTGAATGGAGAATTAGAAGAAAAAGTCTATGTTGAGTAACCGCCGGGTTTTGTGAACGAAAAATACCCTGATCATTGCTATGTGCTAGATAAAGCTGTCTATGGATTAAAGCAAGCACCGAGGGCCTGGTATGAAACACTAACTCGCTTTTTGAAAATGTCAAAATTTAAGAAAGGTTCGGTTGACCCAAGCTTCTTTCGTAAGAAGGAAGGCGAACATCTGATGATTGTTCAGATTTATGTTGATGATATCATCTTCGGCTCCACGAATCCTAGCTTAACAGATGAATTCATGAAGTTGATGGAGACTAAATTTGAAATGAGCACAATGGGTCCAATTAATTTTTTCCTTGGTTTAAATATTAGACACGGACCAGAAGGTATATTTATCAACTAGGAGGCCTATACAAAGAACTTACTAACGAAATTCGGGATGCAGGGTGATTCAAAAGTGAAGGTTCCTATGGCATTTGGCACTAAGTTAACACCATCTTTGGAAAAACCTGTTGTGGACATAACACTATATCGTCAAATGATAGGGTCCCTTATGTATCTAACAGCTAGTAGACCAGACATTATGTTTTCTGTTTGTTATTGTGCCAGGTTTCAAGCCAATCCAAGAGAACCTCACATGGTGGCAGTAAAAAATATTTTTCATTATCTGAAGTGAACCTCATCTCTCAGTCTCTGGTATCCTGCAAGATCCGGATTCTTCATTCAAGCCTTTTCTGATGCTGATCTAGGAGGATGTGGACTGGACAGAAAGAGTACCACAGGTGGATGCCAATTTCTTGACGGGAAACTTGTTAGTTGGTAGTCCAAGAAACAAACCTGTGTTTCACTATCCACAGCCAAAGCTGAGTATATAGTTGCAGCATCTTGCACTTCTCAAGTGGTATGGATTCAAAGTCAACTAAGAGACTATGGGCTAAGTATGAACAAGATCCCTCTCTATTTCGACTCCGAAAGTGCAATTAGGATTTGTCACAATCCAGTGCAACATTCAAAAACCAAGCACATTGCACTTAGATATCATTTCATCAAGGATCATGTAGAAGATGGGAATGTGGAAGTACACTTTGTTCGATCTGCTGATCAACTGACTGACATCTTTACTAAAGCCTTACCTGAAGCAACCTTTAACAAAAATTTACAAGGCTTAGGCATGATGGAAGGAGAGTCGGTACCGAATCCTCAAATGTCTCACTAAAAATTAGACAAGCGAAATGGAGCGAACGCTCGGTCTATTTCGGCTCCATAGTTTTCGGGAACCGAAATGAACCGAACGCTTGGTCTATTTCGGCTCTGGAATTTTAGGGAACCGAAATTAACTGACCGCTCGATCTATCTCAGCTCCGTAATTTTCGGGAACCGAAATGAGCCGAACGCTCGGTCTATTTCGGCTCTAGAATTTTAAGGAACCGAAATGAACCGAACGCTCGGTCTATTTCGCTTCACTCATCTAAGATCAGGTTTCAGTTGTATATCCTGTACATTCTTTTCTTTCGTCTTTAATTCAATTTAAATTTAATTATTTTTTCTGTTTTTATTTTTTTTTTCAGAAAATTTCAAAAATACAAAAATATTTTATCTTTCTGTTTTATTCTTTTTCAGAAAATTTCAAAAATCCAAAAATATTTTATCTTTCTGTTTTTATTCTTTTTCAGAAAATTTCAAAAATCCAAAAGTATTTTATTTTTCTGTTTTTATTTTTTTTTCAGAAAATTTCAAAAATCCAAAAATATTTTATCTTTCTGTTTTTATTCTTTTTCAGAAAATTCCAAAAATTCAAAAATATTTTTTTTGTTTGTTTCGATTGTTTGTGTGGTTTGTGGGGTGTGTTTCTTTGTTCTTCTTAGGTGATAAAAGTACCAGTACAACAGAATGTGGATATAAGGCAGGTATATTTCATTTCAATACGAACTAGTTAAGGGTCCCTAGAAGCATGCTACTACATGTTGACCTACGTCTCTACGACTTTGAGCAAGCCTTAATGATTCGATCTATACCTATCGTTTCTTCCCAATCAGGTTGATCACATCTACTCGGTCTAGAGCTACCTTACTCTTCTCATATGAGATAAGAGTTTTTCTGCTTTGTCACGTCTATCTAGTAGAAGGTACTTTCGGTTCTATAGCCACCTCCCTTATATTCTCCATTTACTTTCGGTTCACCATTGTAACCCTTGAGACTCTCGGTCCTTACCACTGAGGTTTATGGTTACACAACATCTGTGTTTGTAATCTTAGATACATATACCATGTGCTGAGTGAAACCCAATATCCAACACCAATAATTAATTGACGGTGAATTAATTATTCAAGAACTTACTGGTTACCTAATGAACTCTATTTTTATTTTTGCATGGTCTTTTCTAAAATTGTCTAACACCAAGGTTTTTCTTCCCCAAAAGACCCAGTTTATTTTCTTTTTGAGATTTCTATTACTTTATTTGTCACTCAAACTTATATCCCACCTACTTGTTCAACAGACCACATCGGTCTCACAAGTACTTCTTCCAACGTTCGGTCTTATGTTAAGACTCGAAGTTCGGTTGAAGATAAGCTACCCTAAGCCTTATAATGAAAAGAAGCCTTTCAATGTTTATTAACAAATAGTTGATCGTATTTTTCGGGAAACCACCCAAGCACTTCAAGTCTCTCTTGACTTTGAAGGAAGTGATTCTTGCCCGGAATCCTTTGATTTCTGTCTTATGATGAGACATCACTCACATACCATACACATTTGCTTTCTTTCTTTATCTTTGTCACACTAATGCACGAAAATTTCAATTATCCCACATTCTGGTTACTGATTGGTTTGAATTTTGTTTTCTCTATTGGAGCCAAACAAGGGGTTATCATGGAATTTCAAACGATGATTAAAGATAAGCATTAGGCGCGTGAAATTTGAACGATCTCTATACCCATGCGTGCTGACATATACTTGGGAGTAACCACACTGTCACATCGCGCTTTTTCAGGTGACGTTTCAGAGATCACGTCATTATCATCATGATTTTTCTCTCTCCTGGCAAGGGTATATAAAGGGTTTCTCGTTTTATTTGTCTTTTACTAGCAACAAATTCTCTCAAACTTACAAGACAAGTATACACTGTTCATCTTCCTTCTTCGATCACCAATGGCGACTTCTTCATCCGTTTATGATCAGACTGCATCGTTAACATTGCTTTCAATCAAACCCAATCAAAATATGATCATCGAACTTAATCCCTTTTTGTATGATGCATATATGTTGCAAGTAGTAGAATGTTTGAAGTACTCACCGCTAGTGTTAGCCCTAACACTGGTTGAAGCTGTCCCAATGTCGCTCTTATCTCAACTTTATTCCACTGCAACATATGACAAAAATAAAGAACGCATCTACTTTGTCATCCACGATAAGAAGGCATCTGTTTCGAAGGTGAAGTTTTGTTCGATTTTGAGTCTTGTTGTGGATTCCTCAGTTATCTCACCGGATTTTATTACGACGACTCAACTGTTCTCGATGCTTTATGAGATGGGGTATACCGATGTGCTAACCACCATTACCAATGTCAAGAAGTCATGTTTACTGTCTCAATGGAATGGATTTCTCACTCTACTCATTAAGGGTTTAGCAGAACGAAGTGGTGGTTCAGACGGTACCAGCAAGGGTTTCCTTACCCTTCTTTATGGACTTTACAACGGGATCAATCTTGATTATGGGTCAATAATCTGGTCTCAGGTGGTGCAGAGCCTCAACACATCTACAAGGCATTCTGAAGTATCTTGTGGAAGATTTTGGACTCTCATTACGAGGAAAGAAATCAATTCTTTGGAGATTCCAGTTATGAAGGATGCTTAGCTTGCCTCTATCGCTACCTTCCACAGGAGGAAGATCATTCTTTCAGATCCACTTAAGTTTCCTCACAGTAGATCAATTCTTGAGTCCATGTATGGGGGTGTTTCAGACCGAAGCAATGTTATGGCTGAATATCAGAATCTTCATCCCATTCGACCGAGAGTTCTTTCTCCAGAACAGCAGGCTGACTTGGATGCCTTGGACAAGCCTAGCAACCGAGGGAAGAGGATCTCCAAGAAAGAACCCACTGAGGAAGGCAAGTCTAGGTCCTCCAAGTCCACGGAACGCAAGACTGGTGAAGGGGATTCTTCTAAGCAAAAGAAAATGAAGATAAAGAAGATGGCACAAAGGTCTAAGAGTCCCACTCCTCCAAGCTCAGAACATGACGATGACAATGAAGAAGTGGAAAGTCATCATGACTCACCAAGAGGGAACACTCCTCCCCGTCACCTACTCCAACCGAATCTCCCAATCACAACAGAGCTCCAACACCACCTCAATCACCAAAACAGACCATACCTCTCTCTGTTCCTATTATTACTCCACCTGTCACATCTCAAGAAACAACTTTACCACCTCCACCTCCCATTACTTCCATTCCTATTTCCACAACTCCTTTATCATCTCCAATCCTTACAGAATCCATAACCACTACCATTCCTAACCCCACAGTGAATGTCAACGTATCTGATACGGGGGCAACTACTGTAACAAAAACTCCTGTCGTCACTAAACCTCTTTCCCCTATCAACTCCACTGATTCTGGTGCTACCCTTGGTGGAGGAAATGATGAATATGACTCTACTTATTTCAGTCCATACCGGCTTCCGACTAATGATGATATTGATGCTCCAGTCACAACTCAACATTTACAGGAAATTCATGAGAAGCTCGATCGCTTACTTGACGACAGTAAAGCTTACAATGGTGTTGTTCTTAAAGCCTTCCTCGAGACTGCCATCGATCAATACACACAGGCTATTAAGAAATCCACTCAGGAGATTGATGCATCTACATCTTCTTGTAAAAAGGCAACAACAGAGGTTACTAAGGTTGTTCACATAACTCAGATCTTTCTTGACTCTTTGAAAGCTCATGCTGACATCAATGCAGCGAAAGTACAATCCTCTGTGGACTCATTTTGCTAAGTCCCTTCAAGAAGAAAACACTAAGTTCGATGTTGTCCGTTTATCACTCCAAACCGAGACCATTTCTTTTTTAAGATCAGTGGATTCTCGTTTTGACTATCTTCATGCTAACCTGGAAACCAAAAGTGCCTTGAAGGAGGATCTGGCCAAACACAAAGCCATTATTGACGTTCAGAAGGTGCAGCTAGCCCAAGCTAAGAAAGAAATTTCTTTGTTGAAGGTACAAAGGGTTGTGTATAAGAGTTGTGCGGGTGAGGTGAAGGACTTGTTGACCAATTTGCTTGGTGCTCATGATACTATTTTAACTCTTACAATTCGTAATCATCTCACATCCAAAGTCCTTCCTGCCCTTGCAATGCTGCATGAAATGAAGGGTGATTAGGAGGGGTTCGTACCTCCAAAACAAGGGGGAGAAAGTAGTGCTCGTGTTGTTCAACCGAGAGTGAACGTGAAAACAGAATATGCTCAACCAAGAGTCACAACTGAATTGAAGGATAGTGTAGCTTCAGGTTCTGGTTCACAAGCAAAGCCAAAGGAGACCATTGATGAAAGTGAAAGTGAGGAAGAAGAAACCATTGTTGATGCTCTCAAACGAAAGAAAAGAAACAGAGAGATGGATGAAAATTTGAAAGTAGCAGAGGAAGCAGAGGAGAAGGAAAGGAGAAACAAAGAAGAAGAAGATGCCCTGAACTGCAAGAAGGCTTTGTTTCCCTTGTGGACAAAAGAGACACTTATCAATCAAGCGATTGAGTTTCCTTCTGTCTATTGGTTGGAACCAGTTGCTTCGTTTGATTGTGATAATTCCAAGGACTCGCAGTTCGACATGCCAATTACAAGGAAGGCTTTCACTTTCCATTGTTTTGATTCAACTGCTGAGGTTCCTTTCCTTCACCCAAAGGTTGATTATGAGCTGATAGACTTTTACTTAAAGTATGGACAACCGCAGTAATTGACTTGGAGCGCACAGAAGATCATTACTGTTAAAGTACTCAAACCTTCGCCTGCAGGGAGATTTATCAACATCAATTTCAAGATCACTCGTGGTTCAGCAAACACGGTGTCTACTATCTCTCTTGCAGACCTTCCCAATCTCAACCCCCATGATTGGATTCTGCTATACAATATTTTGCTCACTAATCCTGTGGAATATGAGCCTATTTTAGAACATCTGAAGAGAATGTTGGCCTCCTACATCCATGAAGTTGCTACTATGGATCAGGAGATAGCAAAGGTGATAAACAAGAAGCCGATTATGAAGACTACACCGAAACCAAGGGATGTGAACAAGATGAAAATATGACAGATAGATTGAACGAATCTTACTGTGATGTTCACGAAAGGCGAAGCTCACAAGTTTTTGTTTGCTCTGGTAGATAAACATATGTTTTCTACTGACTGCTTGGAGCACATTATCAACTTGATACATCGGTGCAAGCAGAACTCGGAAGTTAACAAGAAAAATTTCACTAATATGCTTCGTTGGTACATTACTTTTCGGTACCATCTTTTGGCTATCATCCCGAGGATATTCAAGACTGTGAAGAAGTCTTCAGTTGTTAAACAAAGTTGAGGATTCGGCTCCAAAGATGCAAAGGGGGGGATTGTTGAGTCTATTTGTGTTGCGTCTTGGGCCTTAAGTTTTGTATCCGGATTGGGCCTGTCCATTCGTGTTTATCTAGATTAGATTTGTGGTTATCTAGATTAGCTAATAGGGTTTTACTATAAATACGCATGCATGTATGCGTGATAGGTTGTTGATTTTTACGTTTAATATTATAACCCTAAACACCTCTACAGTCAAAGTTCTTTATCGAGCTCTTCTGAGGTGTTAAAACATTAATCATTCAACATATTCAGCTCTATTCTTGTGTTCTTTATTACGTTCTTATCCATTAACTTGCATAGAATCATACGATCCTAATAGAACATTGTTCTAACACCTTTTACTATTTATTATTTTTGTAGAATTGAAAGTGTTTATATCCAACAAGGGAGATGCATATCCAACAAGGAAGGTGATGTAGTAACAATTTAATATCAAGAATCAACAATTGTTGCATAAATTTGTACTTACGATGTATTGTACCCCACTTTGAAGAGGGTTCTCACTTCTCCCCTCTTATTTAGATAAAGTGTTGTAATTTCACTTTAAATATATAGAATTTAACTTTCATTTTACAACATTGTTAATAACTTTTCTTTTATAGCAATGTACTGTGGTTTACTTTCATTTTTATAGAATTCTACTTTTATTATTATTTTTTTTTATCTAAAATAGGGTCACGAAAAATAGGGAAAAAATGTTGTAAAATGGGAAAGAATGTTGTAAAATGGAAGTTGATGATGTTGTATATAGCATGATAATTTATAAATTAAATTGTAAATCATAAAAGGAATTATTAAAAAATATGTTGTTTGAGGGTAATATAGTCAGTTTGTACAATCAGTCAGATGTATAATCAAACAACAAGTTTCAGTTAGAAGTTAACTTAGTCAGAACTTCTAACCCAATCAGCTTCTAATCCAGTCAGCTCTAACCCAGTTAGCAACTATCAAACGACGCCTAAGTGTCATGGAAATTAATATAATATATAAATATTAATATTAATTTTTTAATTATATTATTTCAATCATACAGAAACAAAGGAATATATGCTTAGAATAAATATATTATAAAAGAAATTGACTGAACGACGATTCGAGCGTGTGTTTAAAGATTTAAGTTCAGTTGAGTCAAAATGTTATGATTTTGCTATTTAAAGCGAAGTTTTATATTTTGTTTTTTTTGTATTAAACTAGTATTTGAGTCCTTCCTTTGCCATAGTTTATTAATTTTTTTGCTTATTAAGAATAAGAATTAATTAAACCAATATATCATATCTCAACTTCCAAAAACACTAAAAGATTGAAAAATATAAGCGTTGAATGATTTACTAAAAGTTGAGAAAAATATAGGGACTATTTTTGTAAGTTTAATGATTTTTAAATAGTAATGTAGAGAGCAATACACACACAAACTCGAATTTATATATGACCACCTTTAATTTATACCGACACATACATAAAAAAAGCAAATAAAAAAAATTTGAGCTTTTAAGTTAATGAACGAAAGTTGTTAAAAAAAATCAGATTTTATATATAATACGAGGGGTTAAACATGAAAGTTTAAAAAATTGAGATGGTAAGAGTAACATTTTAGAAAGTTCAAAGTTGATGGGGTGAAAGCAACATTTTAAAAAATAAAGGGGTGAAAAATTCATTTTACAAAGTAATGAAAGTTGAGGGAGGTGAAAATAACATTTACAAAATAGAGTGGTTACAATGACAGATCAACTCTACTCGTATACAAACTTACATTACGGAGCATTTCATAACATTTAATAAAGAGGGCGTGCAACTACGAACCAAGTGGCATTGAGCTTGACAGCTTGAAGATATATATCTATTTCGGCTATTAAACAGTTTATATTATCTTCTCCTTAAATATGTATACCTTTAAAACTAAAATATTATATATATTATAATAAATGGATAATGAATGAAAGGAAAAATATATTTTTTGATTTGTATATATTTATCCGCGAAGTTTTTTTTTTCGACCACATTATCCTTATAACTTTTTTAAATATACATATTTAGTCCTTATAACTGATTAGTTTATGTAAGTTGAAAAAAATGATTTAAAAAGGTAATATATTTTTGTTTTGTACATATTTAATCCTTAATAATTTTTGCACATTTAGTTCTTAATATTTTATTTTGCAAAATAAGTTATTGTTTTTATACACATTCAATACTTATAACCGATTTTTTAAGGTTTTTCTAAACATCTTACGCGAGACAATAATTAATAAGATGTTTGTGGATGTTCATGCTTATGGTCATTGGTCACCAATGTCTTGGCTGCTTGGTTACTTAGTTATTGTGGTTTGGTTTAGGTATTGTGTTCTGAATGTCAAAACTTCTTCAAACGATCTCAGATTTTAACAATCTTTATATCCATATACAACTTTCATTTAGATTACTTTCTTTAAAAAATAATATATTTTTACTTACGATCTTTATATCGATGCGTTTTTTTATGAATATATGTAGTTTATTTACATGTTACCGTCCACTATGATATTCATATATAATATTCTATTTTCATTTATTATTTTCACTTCCTTTTCCTTTCTACTTTCTTTTTAATTTACTAAAAATATTTATGAGTGTACATTTGGAGCTAAAAAATGTTGTATTTTTTATTAATTTATTACAATTTATTTGAATTAGGATTGTGGTATATTTTTGTTTTATGCATCATTTCAATTATTTTTCATAATTTTCTAAATACATTGATAGCTTTTATCTAGAGATAGAACTTTGGGCTTTTCCTTAGATTATTCACGAACAATACAAAAAGAATATACTATTTTTATTTTTCTAGTATCCGAAATCTTTTTCCATCGATTATATTTCAATAGATCATTACATACTTTAACAAAAGAATGTTTATATCTACCCTAATAAATGAAAATGTTATTGCCACTTGTCATTCTCTCATTTATTTGGCCACATGTCATTTTGTCATAAATTTTAAATATATTTATTTTTCACTTGTCAATTAGTTCATTATTTATTTCCACTATATCATTAATTTAGTTTCCATAAATTAAACCTACTATAATAACTATTAATTTCAAATTTGAAATTTCAATTTCAATTTCAAATAAATTTACACTTTAAACATTTGTATTTAACATTTTATTATAATAACTCATTTAGTACACGGGTCTAACAATTAAACACACAATTTTAATTAATTTATTTTTTGCACATTTTTTTTTCTTCATAATTTTCATTTATTTCATATTTCAAATTCAAAATAAACTTTTCATCTAATCGTTCTTGTTTAACATTATGTTTTAATTAACCCGTATAATATACGGGTTTCACAACTAGTATGATAATAAAAGAAGTGATATGAACATGGTAAATTGATATGAAGATATATGAGGTCTAGGCAAAAAAAAATTATAATTAACAATAACAATAAATAACATTAAATTGAAAGTTATATTAAATTGTAAATACATAAAAGTAATAATCATGTTAACTTGAAAATGATAGTTGATATTTAATTAAATTTGTTTGTTAAAATCAATTGAATCATGTTAACTTGAAAATGATAGTTGATATTTAATTAAATTTGTTTGTTAAAATCAATTGAAGAACTATATTCTTAGTTTGTAAAATCATATTAATAGTTTGATTGGGTTTTGTGGTCGGATATGTAACTAATATAAATATAAAAATATAATTATATAATTGATGAATATTTTAATCAAATGTATATGTTTCACCTTAAGAAACGTGAAATTTTTTAATATTAAGATGAAAAATATCAAAATTATGTTTAATGATATTAAATAGTATATCTTTCAGTGAATTAAAAATAAGAAAAATTATAGAAAAATCTCATTATTTCGGAAAAATTCAAGATTAAGTCATAAAAAACAGAATAGAAAAACCCAAGAATCTGAAAAAAACAAAAAAAAAAACAAAAAAAAAAAAAAAAAAAACCCTTCACTTTAACACCTATTGACCTGTTCGGTATGTCATGAGACAAAATCGTTAATTTTCCTAAAATAATGGAAATTTTCTACAGATTTCCTCAAAATTTGAACATAAAATATAAACGTATTTTGTGTATCTACATGTATTTCCGAAGTATATATATATATATATATATATATATATATATATATATATATATATATATTACGTATTTAAGTATTTTCATGTTTTTGACATAGTTTTTTAAAGTTTTTTTTATTTATTTTAAATGTATAAATGTATTGGTTACATATTTATATGCATTTTTAAGTATTTTTTGCTTATTTTTATGTATTTTGGTATATTTTCACATATTTATGTATTGTTAAGTTTTTTATATAGTTTTATGTGTTTTAAATTATAAACATATTTTTTTACATATTTATATGTATTTTTAGTATTTTTTTTATGTATTTTGGTATTTTTACTTTTGCATTATGTAGTTTATTTTATTTTATTATTTCTAATTATTTTTTACTTCAAATTTCACTATAAACTAATATTAGACCTTGTAAATGAATAAAAACACTACAATACTTTAAAACAAATATTTTTCAAAGATGATCCTTTGTAATCAACATAATTTTTTGAAGGTAAATTCTTTCATTTTTTCTTGAATCCAATTTGTAGATGAATAATGTTTACGAATATCTCTTTTGTTAGTAAAAATATTCGTAAATTTTGTTCGTCTACAAACCGAATTCAAGAAGAAAAGGGAATACGTACCTATAAAAATGACGTTGACTGCTAAGGATCATCTTTGAAGAATATTTATTTTGAAGTACTATATTGCTTTTTTTCTTCATTTACAAGTTCTAATAGTTACCTTACAATGAACCTATGAGTAAAAATACATAAATACGTAAAAACAATATACCAAAATACATAAAAATATATAAAAATACTTAATAAATACATATAAATACATAAAAAAATGTTGCATTGTTATTCAAAATAGTCTAATTATAAACACATAATTAGACGTAATTAGCAACATAAGATTTCAATTTTAAACAAAATAAAACTAGTTTTATACCCACCAAATATCATTTTGCAAGAGCTTAGAAAGATTAAAACAATTGTTATAACCTTTGAAGACTTTGATTTTCATGGGAGATGGAAGTTGATAAAGATGACAACAAACTTCAAAGAAGGAGCTCTCTAGAGATATCCACAAACAATTTTTCAACTTGATAAGATGCTAGTATTCTTTTTGTAATAAAAAAATCTCTTAAGCTCTTAAGCCAAAGAAACTAGTTTGTCTTAAGAAAGAGTATTCACGTATCATTTCTTTCATGCATGTTCTTGATATATCTTGAGAGATTTTTAGAGAAAATAAGTAAGCTAGAGAAGTGGAAAATTTTCACACAAGAAAAGATGAGAATAAAATCCTTTTAACTCTTTCATCTTTACCCAATGTGTTCTTAAACATTTGAGACACCATGCCTTTTACTTCCTATGCTTAAGATCATGTCTACCACACTTCCAAAGAATATCTTATTGAATCAGATAACCAACTAGCTTCCTTTATTTTCCCCTAAAGTATTTTCAGTCATATTTAAAAAAGGAGTAATTATGCGACTTTTAAGCGCCAAAGGTGCTAGTCGCATAGCCAGTCAGCTAACCGTCCTGGCCGCCTCATTCCACTTCAAGGCTGCATCAAACTACAACCCAGTGCCTAATGGCCATCTTGGAACATACACGGGAAAGTCAAGAGACGATAAATCGACGCCTGCTAGCTCTATTTAAGGTGCATGCACCAATATCGTGGCTAAGGCAATCGCATATGTAACATCCCAAAAATACAGACCAAAATTTTCGTTTTAAATACATTATTATAAAACCAAGCGCATTATATAACATTGATAATATCATGTCATGTCAAAACCAAAGTAGAAATAATCAAAACATGTTATCATAAAACAATATCAGAGTGTAATCTCAAAGATCTCATGTGCGGAAAAACCATAATGTGATGCGTTGCGATCGAGCCGGCTCCATTCCTTTGAAAATGAAGTACCTGAAACCAAAACTGAAAACCGTAAGCATGAAGCTTAGTGAGTTCCCCCATCATACCCCATACCATATAACACAAACACCGGCATGCATATCCGGGTGTTGGCCTACCCCTTCGGTATCTTTCAACCGGTATGTGGGGACTGCTTCACCCCCTATCACCACCACATAATAACATAGCATAACATACATAAATATACTGTCAGACATATCTTGGTGCCCGACCTACCCCTTCAGTATTTTTCAACCGCTAACCGGGAGCTAACCTCCCCTTCGGTATCTTTCAACCGGTAACTAGGGACTATTTCACCCCTACCACTATCACATAATAACATGTCATAAACATATTGATTCCATGATAACATAACATAAACACACTCATCACATAATGGCATATCATAACCATACTGGTCACATAATAACATAACATAACGTACTGCTAGACATGCATGGGTTCTGACGACCCCTTCGGTATCTTCCAACCGGTATCCGGGGATTATTTCACTCCTACTACTACTAACACATATAACAGAGCATCCTAGAACATAGAGCATATCAAATAGTTGCAAACCAGACAATTATCACGAAGACAATCGTCTCATACATAGTCAGTGGGCCAACATTGGTGCCTTAGACCCACCTCTACTGGAAGGTAACTCACCTCACACTACTGAAGTCCCACAGACGAAACTCTAGCTGCCAGCTGACAGGTTCTCGAACTGTCAATCAACAAAAAAACACCCAACTAATGATTGGCTTCCAACAAAAGAAATCATAAATCCATGCTTGGGGTAAAAGACTGCTTTACCCCTATCTTAGCTTGATTCAAGCCAAAGGCCCAAAAGTCAAATATGAGTCAAATCCCAATATATGGCCCAATTTTCCAAATTGGGCCCAAACCTTTACAAGGTCTTACCATAAGGCCCAACCATTTAATCCAATCCAACATTCAACATTCTGATGGCCCAATATCATATAATCATAAAGGCCCAAACTATGGCCCATCTATGGCCCAATTTCCCAAAATTGGGCGCAAGCCCTCATATGGACCTTACCCCAAAGTCCATCAACATATTCTAGTCCATATGATTATTCTTGGATGGCCCATTAATAACCCAATTACCAAATCTATAACACCGTAAATTTCAAAACAATTTTTCGCATTTTATACAAAACACAATTCATTCAATATTCATAAAAACACCATTGTTTGAAACTCAAATTAGTAGCATATAAAAATCCCAAGATCTCATAACATAAAAATCCCGTGTGTGTACTGATCAGGCCGACGCCTTCCCACGATCCTCACTAGTACCTGAAACAAATAACACCAAACACTGTAAGCACAAAGCTTAGTGAGTTCCCCAAAATACCACACATAGCACATATTAGCCACTCGAGGCTATAACTCTGTGGGTCCATGGACTCTACTCTGTGAACCCTCTGGTTCTAACTCTGTGAACCTTCCGGTTCCAACTCTATAAACATGCACAACATAAATCACATAGAAATAATGCAGTACAACACATAACATACATATAGCATACAAATAGTCTGTCACATAACTCTGATTACCTACTCAAGGTAAAGTGTAGTGAGAAGACTCACCTCGCGTATCTCGGTAACTCGTAAATCCCTGAAATCACGAGTGCTCGATCTCCCGAGCTATAGTCCTCCTATAACACAATACATCTCTAATTAACGCTTTCGCAACTAAGGTTGACTAACCCTATCAAGTCAACACCTGTCAACTCTGGTCAATGGTCAACGGTCAACTCAACTCGCCGAGTCTGGCGTGGACTCGCCGAGTCTCTACGGGGACCCAATTCCTCTGAGTCCCTTCCGACTCACCGAGTCACTCACCCGACTCGGTTACTCAACCCCTGGTTCGAAATCACTGAACAACCCGCACCAACTCGTCGAGTCTGGCAATGGACTCGGCGAGTGCATTCCATGCACAACCCCAAACGACCTTCTGAGGTCAGATTTGTTCCACTAACTCATAGATCCAGTCCTTCCAAGCTTATTTATCACGTAAAGTTCATGTCTTGGCGCTCATAACACACCCAATGACTCATAAATGGTGTTTTGACCTCAAGCACAAAGATCCCAAACCAAAACCTCCATGGATTCATAAAAATCTTGAACAAAGGGACACTCTGGACCTCCAAGGGTCCAGATCCAGAACCTAACTCGCTTAAGGGACCAAGGGAGCACTAGATCTAGCCACAAAAGGGCTCAATAAGCCCTAAATCAACATGAACATCACCTTAACAGAAAATGGTTCGAAAATAGTACCTCAAACGTGATGTTTTGGACCTCAGATCTTCAGGAAGTTGATCCTCTTGCTTCCCCTTGGCTATAGCTTCCTTTCCCTTGCTAGACAACACCTCCAAGGTGAACAATGGCTCCTTCTCTCACTTCAAACGCTCAAGCTCACTAGGGTTTCGCTCTGGGGACTGGTGAGCACAAATGACGGCCATAAGGCCCTTTAAATAGGCCCCAAACCCGAGAAATTAGGGTTTCATTAAACAGCGCAGACTCGCCGAGTCCATTAATGCGACTCGTCGAGTCCGGTCATTAATCCGGGTGAGAAATCGCGTCTCTACTCGGCGAGTGTACGCACCAACTCGCCAAGTTCTTCCACAAAACTCAAAATAAAATGAATAAATATAATACCTGAAATTCTGGATGTTACAAAATCCTAATGGAAAGGCCCAACATAAAGCTAAAGTGAAATTAGGGTTTCACATAAAATGACAATTAGGGTTAAGTTTTTCTCACTTAGCCCATTAACTACTTAATTCATTAAGTCCATCATTCTTCTAATTAAATCATATGGTGTGATTGGGCTTAATACATAATTCCATTCCAATGGCCTAAATGTGGGTCTTGATAAGTCCAAGCCCATGAATCCAATATTAGGGTTTCCAATCCCATCTTAGCCCAATAGGCCCAATAGCTAGGTCTTTTGATCAATTAGGGTTCATTAGGCCCATTAATCACATGTTTGGGATTTTAAGTCAATTAGGGATTTATTAGGCCCATTAGGGTTTCATTGGGCCCATTAAGGTTTATTAGGCCCATTAGGGTCTTAGTCCTTTTGTCTAAACATCCCAATCGAGTCACAATACAAACGAGGCACACCGCCACCCGACATGGCGGTCGGTGGCGGCAGCCACCACCCTATGGTGGTGGTTTCGAGCTTTCATTTCATTCTTCAGACACTATTACAGTTTACAATGCAAAATCTCAAAATAACACACACACACACTAATACAAACATACACACACAACCACGCTTGTGGTGGTCGGCGATGACACATGGTGGCAGCCACCACCTCACGGTGGTGGCGGTGACTCTTCCGTGAACTCCAACTAAACAAAACACCCAAACACACATTTCAAAAATAGTACACACTCCAGCCACCCACCTGATGGCTTACGACGGCGACAGTGGTGGATTTGGGATGGCAGCCACCACCTCACGATGGTGGCAGTGGGGTTTTCTTCACCACTTCAGCCAAAGAATGCTCTTGCAGCCTTATATCATCACAACATACGAGCACCAACACCACAACACGCCCATAGTCACCCTTCATGGTGCCCAATGGCGGCATAAAAGCATTCCAGGTGACAGCCACCATGGTTGGTTGCCATGGTGGTCTTCTTATGTTCTCCAGCCAACCTATCACCCACACATACCTGCGATGACCACTGAAACATGCACAAACACCACGACATGGCTGAGATACGAAAACACACATGACACCGCCACTCATATGGTGGTTTGCGGCAACCCGGAAAGGGTATCATCGAAATGCAATAGCCATTGGTCGGAGATGGCGACGTACATGAGGGAAATGGCAGAAGAATGAGAGAGAGGGAAAGGGTTCGCCATTACCGGAGAAGGTAAATGCACAACGGACCTGACGTCGGCCTTGACTCACGTATTCGCCGACAAAAAAACAACAACGATAGTGCTCCGCTCACTTGGTGGCTCAACTGGTCGGAAGAACAGCATCGCGGGTGGTGGTGTTTCGATAGCTGGTGATGCCGGAGGTGGAAGGGAGGTATAAGGGTGAGGGGTGATGGTTGCACATGGTCCTTAGGGTTATTGTTTTCTTTGGCATAAATACCAATTACTATTCCAAACTCGTTGCCATAATGGCAGAAATGGTCCCTCCCCATGACATTTTCTTTCAAAGCTAGGCCAATATTTAGCATTTAAACCCTCAACATCAAAATCCATTACAATTTAAGTCCAATGATCAAACTTCAGCCATGATAAGATTTCTAGTCCCACATCCTTTCTTTCTTTTCAACTTAAGTTCCAATAATTAGCACATATCCCCTATCTTCATAAATATTTACAACCTGATTTCGGATTTTACACTTTTAACCCTCAACTTCTAAATTATGGCATTTAACTCCTCGAAACCAATACCCTGCATATATAATTATTGATTTTAGGGCTACTATACATTCTTCAATTTATTTATTTATTTTAATAAATAAATAGGGTGTTATAACTCTCCCCCACTTAAATTAGATTTCGTCCCTGAAATCATTCCTTACCATCCTTACGCGCCCAATCACTCTAGTAACATGTTCACCATCCACTCTGTCTGAAATCTTCTATCTTGAGATAGCCTGATCCCCTGACAGACCACTCATACTGAATCATTATCGATGAAACCATCTTGCTTATCCCTCTACTGACTTCTCAACTTCTGATAACTCGCGGTTCCCACTATAAAACAACTTCTGATAACTCGCGGTTCCCACTATAAAACAGTGTAACATCCCCCTCTGGCACGTATCACAATATTGTCCGCTTTGGGCCACTCGGCACGAGGACTTCCCAGGGGCTCACCCATCCTGGTACTACTCCCACCCGAGCACGCTTAACTGCAGAGTTCTTATGGGATCTGTTGCCCTCACGGCTTTAAAACGCGTTGTGACATCCCCAAAATCTCGGCCAGAAAAGACCGATTTTCATTTATGCTTTAAAAATATTTTCAGAGTAAATCCTTTTGATTTGAAAGAGTTGCGGAATTTGTTCCCAAAAACAAAACATGATAAAACAATGTTTACCAAAGCATTTCATAAAAGAAAAGTATTTTTCATTATATAATCAAAACTCGGGGTGTCATGTTTCGATACAGACCAATAAGCATAAACAATAACATTACAAGTCATTCAACAAATATATACATATACAGACTTGTAAACAAAACAACTGATGGTTCATCCATCTCATGCCCTCGCGCCACTTCCTGTAATACAAATAAAACTGAGTGGGTCAGGCTTGGGAGCCTGGTGAGCATATAGGGTTTTCAACCCACAATAAATAATCATTTTTAATTTTCACCAACCAACAATAACCCAATTACCCATTCCCGTTATTCTCACTTTATGTCCCTAAAACAACTAACACAAGGGACCTAGTCTAAGAATATTTCATCGGGGCGACAACATATGCTTCGGGGGTACCTCAGCAATATAAGTCAAATAAGGCAACCATGAGGGGGATGGAGTACAACGAATGAACACCCAAGTTCATTAACACCTACAGGTGGCAAACCTGCTAATGTTTCCACAAGACTGTCTAGAATAGCCCGTGGTCGTCATCTAAACTCCGCTAGATGACTAAATCAAACAACAACGAGGCCTCTCATCTGTTTATTACACACCAACTATCTACCCATGTTCTACCCAACATATTAGTAGATAAAAATATACATTTTTATACATAGTTTAAAAACCTGTATAGCATGCTTTAATCAACACATAATCCACATAACAGATGAGGCACACACACACATAACACATATCTCATAGAGAATAAATCATATCTATGAGATAGAAGAGAGTGAATATACATTCACACATATAACAACAAAATATATACACATAGCACGTATTTTATATAAAATACTTTATAATAATGTGATGGAAGAAGGTAACTACACACTCACACTTATAAACAACAATATACTTAATACACTCGAACCAAACTTGTATTATTATCGTGTTTATGAAAGGTAGTATACAATCACCTGATCCGAAGATGATCGGACAGTACTACGACTTGCAGAAGTAGTAATCCTCAGCAGATCTGAAAGATCTTCACAAAAATCGAACTTCTCGCGGGCAGAGCTTCGGCTCGGGAACCGCACTTCTCGGGATCTTCGGGATCTCGGGACTTGCCTCGGGGCTTGAGTATAATACCGGGGCTTCGGGATATGTCTGGCACGCAAAACGATGCAAGACGGGAGAGAAAAGAGAGGAAATTGGCAAAAGACTCGGCTGCCTTCGCATCCTATTTATAGGAGGCTGGAGCCTCGGAGTACGCGGGGCGTACTGCAGTACGCAGCGCATACTGCTTCCGAAATCGTCACTGCATGCGTCATCCGAAATGTCGACACTCTTCGGAGTACGCGGGGCGTACGTCGGATCGGACCGGTGACTCGTCTTCGGATAATGCCGGATTAAAAGATTAATTTTAATTACAAAATATTTAATAAACTTCGGAAATTCATAACTTTCGCATACGAACTCCGTTTTCGACGTTCTTTATATCCACGCGAAGGTGAGACTACGCTCTACAACTTTCGTTTAGACTCCGTCGGCTAATTTCGAATTTATTTTTATTATTTATTTTTAATAGGCCGTGACAGAAAAACTTCGTTATAAATTCATAACTTCTTCGTTTGACGTCCGTTCTCGCCTAACTTTTTATCGCTTTGATACCAACAACGAGACCTTCGATCCTCGTTTAGATTGCTTCGGCTAAAAACCACTCGATCTCAAATCGAGTATTTCGGGCTGCACACCGCTAAGCCGAAACTTCGATAAATCATAAGTTCTTCATACGAAGTCAGATTTGGGCGTTCTATATCTATTTGGAAACCTCGTTTCAACTACTACAACATTATTCAAAGATATTAAGTTTATTTTACACTTAAATTTTGACGCTTATTTTTATTCTTAATTAATCAAACCACATAATTAAGCAATTAAGCACAAAACACACAATACTTAAATAATACAATCTTATTATTTCAAAACGGGTTACAAAGGTTAACCTAGACTATTACATTGCTAAAAGTGGCAAGCCCGAAAACACAGGCGTTACAATTCTCTCCACCTTAGAGTGATTCCGTCCCCGGAATCACACATCAACAAACAAATGCGGATAGCGACTCAACATGTCACTCTCCGTCTCCCAGGTGAGATTCGGCCCATTCGTGTGTTTCCATCGGACAAGCACTAACCCAACCATTTTGCGTCGCAACTTCTTAGTCTTTCGGTCAACAATTGCCTCTGGTTCTTCAATCAACCTTTTGTTCTCATCAATTCTCAATTCAGAAATTGGAATTATATCGGGAACTTCTCCAGTGAACTTCCTCAAATAACACACATGAAAAGTGTTGTGAATTCCATTCAGTTCCTCGGGTAATTCGAGCTTGTAAGCTTGGTTCCCAATCCTCTGAAGAACTTTAAACGGTCCAATAAACCTTGGACTCAACTTTCCCCTTTTACCAAATCTTATAAGTCCCTTCCACGGCGAGACTTTAAGCAAAACAGAATCTCCAATCTCAAAAGTCATCGGTCTTCGCTTCTTGTCAGCATAGCTCTTTTGACGATCTTGAGCTGCTAACATTCTTTCTCTAATTATTTTCAACTTTTCAGCAGTTTGATGAACCATCTCCGGTCCCATAAACTGCTTTTCCCCAGCCTCAAGCCAACAAGACGGTGTACGACACTTTTGTCCATACAAAGCTTGATAAGGTGCTATCTTAATGCTCGAGTGGAAACGATCTGATCCCACATCGGCTTGGAAGGAGAACTAAGCATTCCTTATAAGGGGTGTGGATACCTTCCCTATCACAACGCGTTTTAAAGCCGTGAGGGCAGCAGATCCCATAAGAACTCTGCAGTTAAGCGTGCTCGGGCGAGAGTAGTACCAGGATGGGTGACCCCCTGGGAAGTCCTCGTGCCGAGTGGCCCAAAGCGGAGAATATTGTGATACGTGCCAGAGGGGGATGTTACAAACAGGGTCACAAACCCATTTATCCCTTCAGATCAGTTGTAATTGACCCATGCTCGAATACTACCGCTGTGAGTGACTTGTCGCTTCCCAGTCAACCAACTATTCCGCTCGTATACGTAACCTAAAACACCGTTACTAATACTGCCAATCGCTGAAACTGCCTGAAACAACATGCTGCTACATGACCGCTTTCCAAAATCTATAGAGGTCTTCCTGGTCTAAATTCATTCGTTAGTCATCTGATATACTGGGTTCAAGCCCGGTCGCTGAGCTAAAAGGGCTCCCACATAGTCGTCTCACACAACTTCTGAACGAAATCCTTCTTTGGAACTAGTTACCACTAGTTATCATGTCACTGAGGACCTAATAAACTTCTGGTCGAAATGATCAAATCCATGCGTAAAATCCTGACGTCACCAAGTCCAAGGCTAAAATTGATTGCCACCTAACCGATGGTATCCTTATATTACAAGCAATCTTATACAGTCCATTGCTTCTTTGATCCCATAACTGTAGTGGCACTCCTATAGTCTTATCACTGGCTCAACCAGATCTAATCCATCTGGGTAATCCAAAATTCAATTCATGGTTTTCCATAACCTCACTGCTGCACCCGAACTGTTGGGTACTACTATTCCTTCCGCGTTCTAAAAACACGCTCATGCCATCTACCAACCTAGCGAATGCTACGACTACACCTGCAGTCTCATGACACTCTATCACTATCTGTCTGCTAGTGAATGCTACGAATACCCCCACAGTCTTGCAACACTTCCCATCTTAACTGACCACTAGTGAATGCTACGGCTACCCCCGTAGTCTTACAACACTTCCCACGCTAACTGACCACTAGTGAATGCTACGGCTACCCCCGTAGTCTTACAACACTTTCCATACTAACTGACCACTAGTGAATGCTATAGCTACCCCCGTAGTGTTACAACACTTTCCATACTATTTGACTACTAGTGAATGCTATGGCTACCCCCGTAGTCCTACAACACTTTACATACTATCTGACTGCTAGTGAATGCTACGGCTACCTCCGTAGTCTTACAACACTTTCCAAACCGGTTCGAACATGCACTCGACCTAACACACCACTGAACTTGAGTCCTAACCAGAAATCTAACCTGGTTCCCGAAACCTACTATCGCGTGACTCCACTGTATCAGTACCGCACTGATGCCCATGATCAAAGCGTCACAGTAAACCACGAAATCATCTACACCCTCTGGCAGGGTGAGACTCGGTGCCTTGCATAACTGCTGTTTGAGAGTCTCGAAGGCTACCTACTGCTCAGGCTCCTAGTGAAAGGCCACCGATTTCTTGGTCAGTCGGGTCAAAGGAACTGTAATCTCGGAGTAGTCCCGTATAAATCTCCGGTAATAACCTGCTAGACCCAGGAAACTCCGAATCGCAGATGGAGATCTCGAAATCTCCCACTGCATCACGGCCTCTATCTTCGCCGTATCGATTAGAATACCCTTCTAGTTGACAAGGTGCCCAAGAGATTGCACCCCACGCAACCAGAACTCACATTTGGAGGACTTTATAAAAAGTCTCTCCGCCACTTAGATTCAACTAAGTCTTCACGGCACGTGAGAATTGAAGGATTCCTAATCCTTCTTGCTTTCTAGTATCCCACTGATGACAACCTGTGCTTACCAATGCTAGCTATTAATCACTAGTTAAACCTTAAGATCGCCCATACCTGGAAATCTTGATGAGTACTCTTGAAATCTGGTCCAGTCTGACACCTCAATCCACCTCCCATGCTGACAACTAGAGGCTCTAATCTTCACTCTGACTGACGAGTCGTCGTTCCGACTTCCAATCTCGCAACACCACTGAGCTCTATCTGTACACAGCTCATGCGAAAATACGATTCTCTTAAACATTCGATGACCAACCACTTATGCATCTAACACCCGCAACTAACACTACCATCTTCATGTTACCAGTTCTGTCCTAGCAACGGTAGTGCCTTGAACTCCAAAGTTCATCTATAGACAATTTTCGACCACACCTGAACAATGATAGGACCCCTCAACGTTGACTTTACTTGAGAACTATCACTCTAACCCTGACCAAGTATCCTCTAAATAATACTCCTGCATAGATCCTGACAAAGATCC
Source organism: Lactuca serriola (assembly GCF_051521515.1). Taxonomy (NCBI): domain Eukaryota; kingdom Viridiplantae; phylum Streptophyta; class Magnoliopsida; order Asterales; family Asteraceae; genus Lactuca; species Lactuca serriola. The sequence continues at coordinate 29,993,490 of NC_136409.1, forward strand.
AGAATGATACGGTACGTCCCTCTATGGGTTCATCAAGGACTTTTTGGCATGCAGGATGGCATATATGATCCTTGATAACCCAACCACTAGCAGAAAACCGACCCAAGATCTGACATATCCAAACTCACTCACAATCCCAAAGTGATACGTAACCCCATCATTCATCTATCAGCAAAAAAAAGATGACATACCCGCAACATCAGGAGGAATACATATCACCTTCAGCTGTCATGATCAACCCTGCCACACCTGTAGAAGCCTAAACCCTTGGTGCGACAAAATCCCTTGTGCACTTTCCCGTACGTGCAACACTGACTCCGGCCCTGATGGCCCTTCTCCCAATGATCAGAACTCATGGATCTCTTCTCGAGACCCTCTACTCTACGCACCTGGCATAACCCTCTCTTTCCAGGGTGCTCCAAATTGATCTCGCATCTGCAAACTCTTGGAAATCATATCCTTCAGGGTATGACACCCTGTCACGCTCACTGGCTCACTTGCCAATGGCTAAGCTGCAACAATTGGAGCATCCTATGTCCCCACACCGGGTCACAAACTCCCCCGAAGCTTCTCAGATTTTCCAAGACTTTCACCATTTCGAGTATGGATCTTGTGCTTTCAATAGTACGGTCCCAACACTACATTCCACACCTATCCATACTTTCCTCAGAAATCCTACCGAATCCTCCAATTCACTTCCTCAAACTGGTACACCCAAGTCACACTAAACCTCACTACTAACCCACTGAAACGTATCCTAGGCTTTCCTAGGTTCCCGAACTCACCTAGTCCTCAGCTGCTGAAAAATTCCCGGTAATGTCAACTAGCTACCTCATGAATATAGCTAGCTCACATTACTAAGAGTCCCACAAATCACAAAGCAAGCAACATTCAGACAATGGAAAATGTAGCTTTCATATTCCAGTCAAACAATTCTATCCTCTACTTAAGAATCTATACATGCAAATCAAAGGCTCATACAATCAGGCATAACCTAAACATGCTATCCTATCACTGAATGATCAGTACTAGCATGCAAGTCTACAAGCACATACAATAGGCATATAAGGAATCCTCCTAGATCCTTAGCCCCAATCTAGCATGCAGTTCTCATAATCATATCATAACATAACACGTATGGGTATCTTGGAGAAAACTTACTTGAGCTCCGCTGATTGCACGCATCACACACCTTGTTCTTTTCAAAGTTCTTTTCCCTTTTCAAACTTCTTTTTATAAATTGATTTTTACTTTTAAAAATTTTCATACCAAGTCCTTAGTTTGAGTTCAGACACACTCGAGAGTGTGCCCGAATCCCTTAAACCAAGGATCTGATACGAACTTGTAACATCCAAAAAATACAGGCCAAAAATTTCATTTTAAATACATTATTATAAAACCAACCGTATTATAAAACATCAATAATATCATGTCATGTCAAAACCAAAGTAGAAATAATCAAAACATGTTATCATAAAACAATATCAAAGTGTAATCCCAAAGATCTCATGTGCGGAAAACCATAGTGTGATGCGCTGCGACCGAGCCGACTCCTTTCCTTTGAAAACGAAGTACCTGGAACCAAAACTGAAAACCGTAAGCACGAAGCTTAGTGAGTTCCCCCATCATACCACATACCATACAACACAAACACCAGCATGCATATCCGGGTGTTGGCCTACCCCTTCGGTACCTTTCAACTAGTATTTGGGGAATGTTTCACCCCATACACTACCACATAATAAAATAGCGTAACATACATAAATATACTATCAGGCATATCTGGGTGCCTGACCTATCCCTTCAGTATCTTTCAACCGGTAACCGGGAGCTAACCTTTCTTTCGGTATCTTTCAACCGGTAACCGGGAGCTAACTCCCCTTTGATATCTTTCAACTGGTAGCCGGGGACTATTTCACACCCTACCACTATCACATAATAACATGTCATAAACATATTGATTCCATGATAACATAACATAAACATACTCATCACATAATGGGATATCATAACCATACTGGTCACATAATAACATAACATAACGTACTGCTAGACATGCATGGGTTCTGGCGACCCCTTCGGTATCTTCCAACCGGTATGCGGGGATTATTTCACCCCTACTACTACTAACACATATAACAGAGCATCCTAGCACATAGAGCATATCAGATAGTTGCAAACCAGAAAATTATGACGAAGACAATTGTCTCATACATAGTCAGTGGGACGACATTGGTGCCTTAGACCCACCTCTACTGGAAGGTAACTAACCTCACACTGCTGAAGTCCTACAGACGAAACTCTAGCTGCCAGATGATAGGTTCTCGAACTGTCAATCAACAAAATAACACCCAACTAATGATTGGCTTCCAACAAAAAAAAATCATAAATCCATGCTTGGGGTAAAAGACTGCTTTACCCTATCTTAGCTTGATTCAAGCCTAAGGCCCAATCCAAAGGCCCAAAAGTCAAATATGAGTCAAAGCCCAATATATGGCCCAATTTTCCAAATTGGGCCCAAACCTTTACAAGGTCTTACCATAAGGCCCAACCATTTAGTCCAATCCAACATTCAACATTCTGATGGCCCAATATCACATAATCATAAAGGCCTAAACTATGGCCCATCTATGGCCTAATTTTCCAAATTGGGCCCAAGCCCTCATATGGACCTTGCCCCAAAGCCTATCAACATATTCTAGTCCATATGATTATTCTTGGATGGCATATTAATAACCCAATTACCAAAGTGTAACATACACGTTCAGTTATCGTGTATTGTAAATTATAAAAGTGAATAATATTATGTAAATTTGAATGTTGAGTTCTAACAGATGGTTTTTACTAGGAGGCCTGCGAGATCTTCCGGCTACTTTTGGAATTTTGCCATTTTTCACCCTTTTCTTATATTTTCACTACTTTGACATCCCCTGAAGCCCCGGTATCAATTTTAGCACCTAAAACACGCCCCGAAGTGCCCGAAGACCCCGAGAAATTTATCTTTTCGGTTTGAAGCCCTACCTTTGCAGAGGCCGGTTTTCAAGAAAGCTCTCAGTTTTAATAGAAGAAAGCTATTTACAGGAACAAAGTGCTGCACAAATTACTATTTTAACCCCCAGTTATTTCAAAGTGAGTTCAATATATAGGAACAATTGTATGTTATGTGTTATATATGCTATGTGTTTTTCCATGTTATCATCTCGTGTTATTATTTATGCTATTTATAGCAAGGCTATACCATTTACCACGAAGTGTATGACATAGGCATCACTTGGGTATTGGTAAGTACCGTTGACCATGAAGTGTATGACATAGGCATCACTTTGGCTTCAGCAATATGCTAAGATAAGGCTGAAAGCCTGAATATTCTAGGAAAATGATATTCCTAAGTATTTTCTATGCCAATTGTGCTGAAGTTTTATTGATTGTATATCAAGTATGGAAATTCTTATGCCTCATTGTTTGATATGGAAAGCTTTTTGCATGATTGACATATGCCTTTGTTGTTCCTTATTCCTCCTTGCTTCTGCCATATTGAAGTGTATATATATGGCATAACGTTATATTGTATCTATTATTGAACTCGCTAAGCGTCACCGCTTACCCCTCTCAATGTTTAACATTTGCAGGAGATAAATAAGCAGTATGGTAGTATATTGTTGAAAGATTTAGAATAGTTAATAATAGTACTTTTGTACTTTAGTTTATGTTTGTATAAATTACAATATCCTAGGTAATTATGTAAAATATTAAAACTTAGTTGGTTTGTATCCAGTCTTTATAATCAAACTATCAATGTAAAATATTGTTTTATAAATATGCTTGTAGCATGTTTTGGAGTAACAACTATTTTCAATTATGAAAGCATAATGGGTCTTTCACAAAGCCTAATGGAAAGCCCAACATCAAGCCTAAGTGAAATTAGGGTTTCACATAAAATGACAATTAGGGTTAAGTGTTTCTCACTTAGCCCATTAAGTACTTAATTTATTAAGTCCACTCTGTCTGAAATCTTCTATCTTGAGATGGTCTGATCCCCTGAAAGACCACTCATACTGAATCATTATCGATGAAACCAGTTTGACAGACCACTCATACCAAATCATTATTGATGAAACCAGCATGCTTATCCCTCAGCTGACTACTCAACTTCTGATAACTCGTGGTTCCTACTATAAAACAGGGTCACAAACCCGATTATCCCTGCAGATAACTTATAATTGACCCATGCTCGATTAATCCCGCTGTGAGTGACTTGTCGCTTCCTAGTCAACCAGCTATCCCGCTCGTATACGTAACCTAAAACACCGTTACTAATACCGCCCATCGCTGAAACTGCCTGAAACAATATGCTGCTACATGGCCACTTTCCAAAATCTACTAAGTCCTTCCTGGTCTAAATTCATTCATCAGTCATCTGAAATACCGGGTTCCAGCCCGGTCGCTGAGCTAAAAAGTCTCCCACATAGTCGTCTCACACGACTTCTGAACGAAATCCTTCTTTGGAACTAGTTGCCAATAGTTATCATGTCACTGAGGCCCTAATAACCTTCTGATCTAAATGGTCAGATCCATGCGTCGAATCCTGACGTCACCAAGTCCAAGGCTAAAAGTGATTGCCACCTAACCGATGGTAGCCTTGTATTACAAGCAATCTTATACAGTCCATTGCTTCCCTGATCCCATAACTGTAGTGACACTCCTACAGTGTTTTCACTGGCTCAACCAGATCTAATCCATCTGGGTAATTTCCGAAATCCAATCCATGGTTTTCCATATCCTCACTGCTGCACCCGAACTGGTGGGTACTACTATTCCTTCCGTGTTCTAACAACACGCTCATG